>NC_090273.1:16945000-19345000 GCF_040414725.1 Anabrus simplex | reverse complement strand
CCAACACCGGCGGCACAAATCTGTGAAATACAGTATTTAAGTTCAAGATAAAAATCGGGAGAAACTAAGCTGGAAATTATTTTTGTGAACTAAAGTGGACGGGGGTATTTACAGGGGCTATTTTTGGTTCGTACAGACTCAGAGGTAAACTACAACACGTAAAAAACCTGAGAATTAAAGAGTAAGGCAAATTGGCGGAGTAAATAGAAAAATAATGTGTTTAAGGGCTCAAGGGGTGAAGGATGCATTTAACTGCTTTTAATAACTTTCTCCTGGCAACGCGGGGTGCTACTGTGCTGTCGTATCGCTCAAAAAAACAGTAAAAATTAAATGAGGTCGTAAAAACGTGGTAAGAAAGAACAGGTAAATAAAAACCAAGCACAAATAAATACGGCAATTTTTTTTATCAGTACAAGTTATGTTATGCCGTATCGCTTTACACCACAACACCAAAATCTTCAATAATCACTTCTGTACAGTACGAAAATAATAGAACGTACACAAATACTGTGCAATATACAACCAACTCTCACTCAACACAAGACAAGTACGCACTGATTTAAAACCTAAAAACACACACGCAACAAATAAATACTGCAGATGACTTTACTACAGAACTGAGCTGCCGGGGAGTGAGGGACTACAGCACGATGCATGTACCAGAGCAACACACAAGTTAAATGAAGGAAGGCAACGAAGCGATGGCTGTTCCTGCCATTGTGCTTCCTCCCTACGAATATATTTATGAAAAAGAAAATGTTATGCAGTTATTTTAATAACTCACGGGGAAAAATGCCTCATTCTTTTTATCTGTCTTTCGTAATACATTACAAAGTACACTATTATATAACTTAAAAGCGAGGAATTATGGATGTCTCAGAGGGGGTGCGTTCACTTCTTGTAGGTCCGTAAGAGCAATACTGCTTTCTTAACGAGGACTGAGCTATCGCTATGATAATGACAGCACCCCATATTTTCTACAGCAATAAGCTCCTTGAAAAACCACAGAACTCTGAATGTCGATTGTTGTGCATCGATGGGATATAACACTGTTCGTATTTAAACTCTGCTTCATCTGCTGCCGGTTTGAAGAGATGGCAGTGCTGCGGGGCTCTTGCTTGCCACTTGGTTATCACGTTATTGCTAGCGGCTCTACATCTATAATGATATGCATTTAGTACTGTCGCCCACGTGGCAGATTCCCTATCAGTTGTTTAGCTAGTCTCTTCTTAAGTGTTTTGAAAGAACATTGCAATTTATCAAACATTCCCGTTGATAGGATATTCCAATCCCTAATTCCTCGTCCTTTAAACGAATATTTGCCCCAACTTATCCTCTTGAATTAAAACTATGTTGTAACCTTTCCTACCGTTAAAACTCCACTTAATCGTATTCATCTACTACAGTATGTCACTCCACGTCTCATCTCTCCATTGACAGTTCGGAACATACCACTTAGTCGAGCAGCTCGTCTCCTTACTCTCAAGTCTTCCCATCCCTCAGCTTGCAACATTTCCGTAACATTAATGTTTTGTCGAAAAAAATCGTGCTGCATTCCTTTGGATTATTTCCAGATCTCTTATCAAATATGTATCCTCTATTTACAACTCCGTTAACGCGATGGCCGAAATGAAGACCATTCCTTGTATTGACACCATGCTGGGTAGCTACTGTGATCCTCACGAGGTAATATCACTCCAACACAGTAATTAAAACTGAGAAGACTTTTCCTTTCTGTGACTTTACATCCTGTTCATCATCACACCATTGTCGAGGTATTTTTGCACTCACTCACAATCCTGGACCTTGCTTACTATTCTATACAGTATCTTGCTAAGTTGGCGTGGAACTTCTACATCTGATGAGGAAGAGGAAGAAGCCTAAGTGAAAGCTCTACTGCTGCATCTCTCCATATTAATTGGATGACCATTTGTAACATCGCCAAGTATCATGGCATTTCTGAACACCTGCCGATGTCTTGAAGTACTGTCTTCGGAAATACATTGGCAACTACGTCTGCTGATCAGCGTGAGAACGTCCTGAAGATCACAGGTTCATTCCTGGGAGTCTCATTCTGATTTTTGAAGAGTTCATTAGACGCTCCATGTCGTACGATGACGCCGTGTAAGAGATATGAAGCACAACACCGAGTTAACCAGACAACATGAATTAAAACTATACATTGTGGTGGTGGTGATTATTGTTTTAAGAGAAGTAGAACTGGGAAATCATCCGCTAACACTAATCAGAGGAAAAAATAGAAGGGATCCGACATTTCGAAAAACGAATGAATCGTTCAAAGGAAGACAAGGGCCACGAAGGGCGTGAAAATTAAAGATTCTCTAGGCCTTGAATGCTCTAATAGCGTCGGGGTCGGAAAAGAACAAGAGTTGACCAAGAGAGGTCGGATAGGATAGATGAAAGTAAGGAGCCTGACAGAAGTGGAAGCAATGCTAGGACTCAGCTGAGGGCCCCGTGCTCGCCAATCCGAGCCCCTGGGGTTCATACACAGATCGCCCAACGGAGATCCGTTTATCTGCCATCTGGTAGCATAAATTTGAACGTGGAAATAGACAGGCGGGCAGCCTAGATGACTTTAAATGAAATTATCTGCATACCAGCCTGTAGTTCATAAGGTCTCGGCTTCGATTCCCAGCCGGGTTGGGATTTTAACCACACTTGGTTAATTATTCTAGCTCGGGTCGTATTCAAGAACAAGACTTCGCTTCAAGTCGCCAATGACCCGTACTTTGATTTCCCAAAGTTGACTGTAGAGGATAATACAATGGCGGACATTCTAAACATTATCCAGTTTTCTGGAGAATTGGAAGATGTCCGGGATATTATACAAGCCCCACATACTCGTCAAGTTATACGAGATGTGCAAAACCCGATTGAGTTTTACAGGGACAACGAATTATTCAAAATTAGGTGCAGATTGGATAAAGTAACTGTGTTAGACATCTTCGGAATGTTGGAAGATGTATTAATGACAGAAAATCAAAGAGCGCTATATACTGCTTTAAGATGATATGCCACGGGTAAATGTTTATCGAAATGCTTTTACACGTAACTGATTGAGGTTATGTAAATGAATAAGCGCTACCTTCTAGTTAAAAGCAATTTTTTTAAAGCGGCAATTTTCAATCATTTTCTGCTGACATACGAAGTGTAAGCCAGCCAACAGTCAACAGAATAACGAGAAGGGTAGCTGTACTAATTGCCAGGAAAAATACTTACGTTTGTCATTTTCACCAGCTGAAGATCTTTCTTTCTTCGACGATTGAGGAAGAAAACTCACGAAAATGTACGATGAGCTAGGCCTGATGAGAACTAACTTAAAGTGCTTGACGGAAGCGCTCTTCTGTTGTTTTCTATTATTATTATTATTATTATTATTAGAGGTATTACCAGTACAGCCTCAAATACAGTTGATAAAATCTCGACTTTGCCAAGTCTAGGTCAGCCAAAGTTGACTGTGGCGAAAGTAGCGACCTTGTAAAGCATCCCTTCGAAGTGTTGTTCTTCAGTACGACCCTAGTGTTTCTTGTAATAGTTTCTTTCCATTGAACTGCTTGTTGTACTCTTGTTGTTGTTTATGGGTAATTACGTTTTAACTTTTTTTTTTTACTAGTTGCTTTACGTCGCACCGACACAGATAGGTCTTATGGGACGATGGGACAGGGAAGGGCTAGGAGTGGGAAGGAAGCGGCCGTGGCCTTAATTAAGGTACAGCTCCAGCATTTGCCTGGTGTGAAAATGGGAAACCACGGAAAACCATTTTCAGGGCTGCCGACAGTGGGGTTCGAACCTACTATCTCCCGAATACTGGATACTTATTGCACTTAAGCGACTGCAGCTATCGAGCTCGGTGTTTTAACTTTACTTGCCGTTTGTAATGCTAAGCTAGTAGTAAACTCAACCTACAGTACTTTAAGTCGTAGTATTTATTAGTGGAAATACTTAAGTTATGTGTCAAATTGTATATGATGATGCTGGAGTTAGAAAGTTAAACTAGTAGTAAAGCAAAGCAAAGTCATCTCCATACAGGCAATGAAGGCCCTTGGAGGTATAGAACGTAAAGGCTTCCACTATCCGTAACCTCAGCCCTTGGTGGGGTAGAGCGGTTAGCTCTACGCCCGGCCGCAGTTGCCCCCAGGAATGAACCTGGTACTCATTTTTGGTGTAGGCTGAGTGAACCTCAGGGCAAAGTACACCTCCGGAAGTGGAAATCTCCTTTCTTAAATTTTTGACTTCATGACGTGGAATCAGGCCCACGTCCTTCCAGGTGATAAACTAGTAGCATTCCTTTTAATATTTTCTTTCCATGGAATTGCTTGTTGTACTCTTGTAGTTTGATGTTGTGTAATTATGTTTTAACTTTATTCTCTCACTACTGTAAGTGATTCTTGCCACCGTGATTTTTCCCAATTGCGATGCATTTCTTAATAATAATAATAATAATAATAATAATAATAATAATAATAATAATAATAATAATAATAATAATAATAAACTTATCACCACAGAAACCTGCAATAGTCAGTAGCCTATATCCTCCTACATAGGACTGGCGCCAGGGAAGGCATCGAGCCGTAAAACTAGGCCAATAAGTCCAGGGAAGAAGATTATTATAGTTTTTAAGATATGGTGACAATGTCATTGAACCTCGATAATCGAAAATAACTAGAAAAGCAGATGAAATTGGTAATATTTCTGGGGATAAACTAAAGACAATCGGTTGGGATATAGCACCATATCCGAAGTAATTATTTGATTATTGTTTGCATGAAGGAGCTATACCACATGAATGGAGAGTTGCGATAATAGCTCCCGCATATAAAGGGAAGGGTGATAGACCTAAAGCTAAAAATTAGAGGCCAGTCAGTTTGACATGCGTTGCATGTAAGCTTTGGGAAAGCATTCTTTCTGATTATATTACACGTGTTTGCGAAATTAATAACTGGTTCGATTTAGGAAAGGTTATTCCACTGAAGCTCAACTTGTAGGATTCCAGGAAATATAGCAGATATCTTGGATTCAAGCGGTCAAATGGACTGTGTCAAATGGACTGTATCGCGACTGATCTGTCTAAGATATTTGATAGGGTAGATCATGGGAGACTACTGGCAAAAATGAGAGCAAATGGAGTAGAGAAAAGTGTGAATGATCGGTGTCTGTATTTCTAGAAAACAGAACTCAGAAAATTAGAGTAGGCGAAGGTTTATCTGACCCTGTAATAATTAAGAGGGGAATTCCTCAAGGCAGTATTATTGGACCTTTATGTTTTCTTATCTATAGAAATGATGAGTAAAGGAGTGGAATCAGAGACAAAGCTTTTTGCGGATGGTGTTATTCTCTATAGAGTAATAAGTAAGTTACAAGATTGTGGGCAACTGCAAAATGAGCTGAATAATGTTGTGAGACGAACAGTACGCAATGGTATGATGATAAACCGGGTTAAAAGTCCGACTCTGGGTTTCACAAATAGGAAAAGTCCTCTCAGCTTGTATTACTGCGTTGATGGGGTGAAAGTTCCTAATGGGAATGATTGTAAGTACCTAGGTGTTCATTGGGGTAATCACATACAAGGGATTGTAAGTAAAGGGTACAGATCTCTGCACATGGTTATGAGGGTGTTTAGGGACTGTAGTAAGTATGTAAAGGGGAGGGCATATAAGTCTCTGGTAAGACCCCAACTAGAGTATGGTTCCAGTGTAAGGGACCCTCACCAGGATTATTTTATTCAAGAACTGAAAAATTCGAAAGAAAATCAGCTCATTTGTTCTGGGTGATTTCCGACAAAAATGTTGCAAAGTTTGAGCTGGGAAGACTTGAGAGAAAGGAGATGAGCTGCTCGACTAAGTGGTATGTTCCGAGCTGTCAGTGAAGAGATGGCGTGGAATGACATTAGTAGACGAATAAGTTTGAATGATGTATTTAAAATCAGGAAAGATCACAATATGAAGATAAAGCTGGAATTCAAGAGGACAAATTGGGGCAAATATTCATTTATAGGAAGGGGCGTTAAGGTTTGGAATAACTTACCAAGGGAGATGTTCAATAAATCTCCAATTTCTTAGCAATCATTTAAGAGAAGGCTAGAAAAACAACAGATAGGGAATCAGCCACCTGGGCGACTGCCCTAAATGCAGATCAGAAGGGACTGATTGTCGAAAGCAGAAGATATGAAAGTGCAGTAGGTCTGTCGTATTGAACACCTCTACACTTCCTGGATGTTGTAGGGTTAAATTATATTTGTTTCCAGTTCGCGGCTAATAACTCATCTCATTTAATTGAATCAGCCCTCACACGCTCATTTGGTGTGGCAATACCTTCCCGCACGATCTGTCTGTTAGTCATGGGAAGGAGCTTATGTCCCTAAGGCTGGCGTTTACAGTAATAAGGTAATAAACATAACAGTTAAAGAAAACACATCTAGGAAAGTCCCATTTAACTATTATTTTTATTTCATTCATTCATGCATGAATACAATCCGAGCATACAACTCATCCACGCATGCAATCCATTCATTCAGTAATTCACAATGTATTGTAAGCTATGGAGAAATCAGTTCGGACTTGTAAAAAGAAAATGCTTGCACTAATAATGTTGCCCTAGATGGCGAACTTATGACACACATGGCAATAGGCGACATGCAAACACGACTTCACTGGCACGCCGCACAAGATATTTTAATGTTTTTAACATATAATAAATAGGTCGAAAATCTAACAACATAGCATATTTTAACATTGCGTTTTAATAAAGAAGTATGTCATAATTTATTCTATGGCCATATTTTTTTACAAATTTTATTAGGTTAAAGGAAAAAAAGTATCTTATTAAAATGTACCTGGTTTTTTGTAATGCAATTTTCAGTGATATCTGCAAAGTAAAATCATGAAGCATCCAGTCGAATGGACTTATATGTGATGTAATATTATATCTGAATGAAGTCAAATGAGGTGGTTTCGTGATTATTTTAAAGTAGAAGTGCCCAGTGCGGCCGGGCAGCTTACGTAGCAAACAGTGAAGCGAGTGAGCGAATGCACTTTGCAGGAAGGGAACGGGGACTTCGATTGTCATAACGAAGCTCTCTTCCACTGTCCGGCTCCATGGCTAAATGGTTAGCGCGCTGGCCTTTGGTCACAGGGGTCCCGGGTTCGATTTCCGGCAGGGTTGGGAATTTTAACCAGCATATGTTTATTTCGCTGGCATGGGGGCTGCGTATATGTGTTGTCTTCATTTCATCCTCATCACGACGCGTATGTCGCCTTCGGGCGTCAAATCGAAAGACCTGCACCTGGCGAGCCGAACTTGTCCTCGAACACTCCCGGCACTAAAAGCCATACGTCATTTCATTTCTCCTCCACTACTGGGGTACAGTATCTATATAAATAAAATTCAAAATAAAACTCTATAATCGCAAAAAAAACTGACCTTTAAGATATTCCGGTTTGATTTATTCTGCGCTCAATATAAACAGTTTTATTTTTATATTTATTTCTTCAAAGAAAATTGACGTGATTTTTGTGTTACAATCTACAAAGGTACAGGGTTTCATCGTACAACCCACGTTTACAATTCCTTGGGTAGAAATGACAATATTCCCATTTTTTTTAAAATCTTCTCATTCATTAAGCAAAAAATAATATTATTGTATAATTCAACAAGTTGACTACTTGATTTTGCAGTGTTGTAGCGTTGTGTGACTGCCTGTTCACTGAATTTCTGAAAGTAGTATTTAACACTTACCAGGCATCCGATGATAACAGCCAGCCTCTAAATGGCAAGGGACTTTCATCACGAGTGAGGACATAGATGTTTACTATCCAAGATATATATATATTTGCTAGGGGCTTTACGTCGCACCGACACAGATATGGCGACGATGGATAGGAAAGGCCTAGGAGTTGGAAGGAAGCGGCCGTGGCCTTAATTAAGGTACAGCCCCAGCATTTGCCTGGTGTGCTATCCAAGATTAAAGTAAAACAACAATTTAAATGTATCTACCAAATAGATGTCCGACTCGTTGGCTGAATGGTCAGCGTTCTGGCCTTCGGTTCAGAGGGTCCCGGGTTCGATTCCCGGCCGGGTCGGGGATTTTAACCTTCATTAGTTAATTCCAATGGCCCTGGGGCTGGGTGTTTGTGCTGTCCCCAACATCCCTGCAACTCACACCCCACACATAACACTATCCTTCACCACAATAACACGCAGTTACCTACACATGGCAGATGTCGCCCACCCTCATCGGAGGGTCTGCCTTACAAGGGCTGCACTCGGCTAGTAATAGCCACACGAAATTAATAATAATTAAACCAAATAGATATACAGTAGGGCCTATGCTTTCAGGTAATTTAAACCCAAACAACTACAAGCCACAGGTTATCCACCTTAACTCCGTATTCTTTATTGGAAATGTTTCTCTTAAAATGTAATAGTGACGCTTTTAATTAATTACGAACATCTTAAAAATATACGAGGTTTTATTGTATCCGGTCAAAATACATTAACTGCAATGAACATAACTTATTTCTTATAACGTAAATTGAAAATTACGTGTATTTCTGCTCTGCCTCCATTTCAAACTCGAGTATCGCTGCAGTGATCAATGACTGGGAGAACTTCATGGCCTGTGACTTAGCCACAGCACCACTGGCTGAACATACACTCACCGCCCGCTTACAGCGTCCGCGGTATTTTTTAAATTGAGAAAATGACCTTTCCACTTCACATGAGGTCACGGGACAGCTCTATTGGTGTGAAACCTGGTGAAGGTGCTACGTTTTTACTTCAGGAACAGCAGCATCCTTCCAGCCGGGATTCCTCTACATTACACTATTCTGTAAAATTTGGCACTGATTTCATCTCTTATCGCTCCATTAAGGTTAGCAATGTCGCCTCCACCTCACGAACAATCCCTACAGCCTTCACAAGAGGTAATTCTCTCTTCCAGCTGCTTTATTTTGGAAGGCAGCTGTTCAAAACTTGGGAGAAATGTGAAAGTCTTAGTTGCCCTGAGCAGGGTGTAGATTCAAGGTCAGATCGCTCCAAACAGAAGAGGACAGAAAGAACGCTGTTGTCCTTGCATCACATTCAAGTGGCTGTACCCGCAAAGAATGCAGCTATCTGGTGAAGAGAACTAACAAAGTAGACATGGGTGAAAAAAAAATCTATTTTAAAACGTAATACCGATATTTATCATTTCAAATAGGCATTAATGCACGAAATACGTATTTATGGGCACTACAAAATCCATGCATTTCCTTAAAAAATCGACTGAAACAGATTTTAGACTTAGGAGCCTACAATTTTGGATCGAGGGCAATAGGCATTTATGATAAAAATCCTCGCCTTATGAGCCATATCGTTGCGAACCTACGATGTGACGGTGCAGCGATCCTGAATTTACAATTACATTATAGAAGCGCGGCGAAAGGCACCCCGCGACTGTTAATGATTGCAGTTTAATTTACTCGTGCAGGTACGAGGTATGGGCCACGGCGTAACGACTTCAACACAGCGAATTTATCTTCTTCCTTCACCAGCTGAAGTTCCGGCAGTATTCTTTCATTCTGTCCCATATTTTCTACCTTCTGAAAAGACTAAAAAGACGTGGTTTACGTCGTTGTACTGCCTGCTCGCTAAACCTGCTGTTACGTCTGCGTTCTGGTGACATCTGAACTTGCTGTAACTGGCCAACGGCAATTCGCGTTCCTCTCGAGATCAGGTGGCGTGCTATTTCTGTCCTCCAGGTTGAGTTGAGTACAACCAGTTACTGAGTCCTGGTGAGTTTACGATTCTTATCCGCTGAGTAGTTTGGGTCCAGGGTTTATCAGGTAATACGCTGTCATTGTCAAGATATTGTGTTTTCCATTAAATTTGATCTCACACGTCACAGAATACGCTAGAAATTTTAACTTCTTGTACTTCCCTGGGTCGGACTTAGTCTCACAGCAAGCTACTGTATTCATTCATTTATTTATTTATTATCAATCCAGTCTGTAGAGTACCTCCACAATCACGGCCAGGAAGACTTCGGAAGTCTCATGCACTTCTTCCATATTACGTTCGTACCCTGTTCAGCACTGCCCAGGTTTTGCGAGGGAGGTCAAATCCTCTAGGAACATGATTATGGTTGAACAGTAGGTAGCACTCTGGATCCGCCTGTATTTCCACCTGATACCAAGGCTGAAGCCTAATTCTACAAACTCTTTATCTGTACTAGCAAAAAGTGTGAGAAACAAAGGTGTCGTAGTCAGTAGTTAACCAGAGGTGGGGGGAAAGACGCTTCGCTTGAATTCGTGATACGAGTGTTTTAAATTTATATCATAACTTTTAATTGATGGAGAATACATACTGATTGATAGATAGATAAATTTAACTGGTAAAGTACACTTAACCAGTGAATACGTGAGTGAAATATAAAAAACAAACTACTACGCTACTTTGTTTCCTTGTGTTCATAAAATATCCAATATACTGCACAATAGCAAATAAATCGATATTTTGCTTGCTAAGTACAATAATATCCTACCCACGAAGAAATTAAAATACAATGAATAATAACCCACTATTTTAATGCTGAATACCGGAAATTTATAATAATAATTTTATAATGTTATTTGCTTTACGTCGCACTACCTATACGATTTTCGGAAACGCCGAGGTGCCGGAATTTTGTCCCGCAAGAGTTTTTACGTGCCAGTAAATCTATCGACATGAGACTGACGTATTTGAGTACCTTTAAAAACCACCGGACTGAACCAGGATCGAACCTGCCACGTTGGGGTCAAAAGACCAGCGCGTCAACCGTCTGAGCTACTCAGCCCGGACCAGAAATTGTTTACACTGAGGAAAGTTTTAGTAACCATATTACAACTGTGGGCAAAAAAAAAAAAAAAAAAAAGGGATCGGTAGAAGGATTACTTAAACAGGGTATCACATCTGAATATTACTACTTCTCTATTGCTTATAGTAATAGTAACGATGATATGATGGTTATGAGAAGAAAGAGGAGGAGGAGAACTGCTGTGTTCTACCATCTCATCTCGTGGAGATTTTTGAGCTCACTCCAATCTTCCGGGATTTGATATCCCTCTTGCTCCTGCAAAAGGGAGTTTGGCCACAACAATGAAGACGACACTGATAACGGGGGGAATTTCTACGAATGTATATGTGAAAAGAGTCCATTTGGAATTTGCACTATCATGCATTTTTAAAATGTTACCGAAGGTTCTGGGGACGATCCAGCCAATCTCCTTACGGTGTTACCTGGATAATACTAATAGACTGGCCGGTAAAAAAAAATTGTCACATTTCCCTTTTGGAAAATCAAATGATCATAAGCAAGTCTTTCAATAAGTGAAACTCAAATTGATAACGAGTAATTTAACTGATCATTTTCGGGAGACAGCTGTATGGAATTTCGAGTCTAAGTCGATAATTCAGTCCATCGAAAGGGGACGACTGACTCAGGGCCTATGAAACCACAACGAATGCAATAATCAGTTCTCTAGAGTGTGATGAGATTAGGTCTCTCTGATAGAAGAGACTTCTATATGTCTCTCACTCATGGCCATCCATCAGTACTTCACATCACAGTCTGCACGGGTAATAGGTAACATTGCCTCACACATTGTGTATCGCTAATTTTCATATGACCTCCAGCCATAACAAATGTGTGTGTCAGAAAATCAGTACACAAATTGCCTACTCAAAACTCACCACAAGAACTCATGGAACACAATTTACCTATACCCTTTATTGAGTCGGGACCCAGTATATCCAATTCCTCATGCTAGGCACCCATTTTACCCATGCCGCCCGTTACAGTCCCACACGCCAGTCAAGTTCGCGATACCATCGGGAATCAAACCTGGAAACTAAGCTGTGGACGATGGCGGCGCACCCATACATAACGAGTCGGTTTGTTACGTGACCTCTGGAGACAGAGTTAAGTTTCACATACGTGTATAAACTAATTGCAAGGTGCAACGCTGCGGGCGATCACCCGTCCGGTTCATTACAGAGGAACGTGCGAAATGGCATTTTGCCAAGCACCATGCCAAGTGCAGTTTTCCATTTCCCGATCCTGTACTGAGCAGAGTGGGCTGTTGACCCGTGACAGATTGGCATTGGCATGCAATGGGGTTGAGGTGTTGGAAAGCTGTTTGTTGTGAGAACTAGAGCAGCTTCACAGAAACATTGCAAATACCACCAGTTCTCCTTGGTACACTATGCCAAAAAAGGACGGCATACCGATGATAGAGAGTGTGCGGATAATCATCACCACCGTTCATGTACGTGTTTCAACACTGAACGAGATCCTCTATATCCTTCAGAATGAAGAACGCTGGTTGCTACAGTTGGGTCCACGAGAGTTGAAGTCTGTCAGTTGAGCGGCGAAAGCAGTAACTACGAAGTAAGGTGCGTTGTCATAGTTACCTCTATCTGCGGTATATCACTCTTTCATACACGCTGAATGTTTAATCAACTATGTTGGCCTAATGCAATTTAATAAACTTTGACCCGTTCCTAAGCTCGTGTTAATTCCGGCAATTATGACAGAACACGCCATTGCCGATAAATACGAAATTTCATATTCACTAACCTGACAATAACCTCAATAAATGTACATATCAAATAGAGAATAGAACTGTACAACTAGTCACTGATTAACTTACAAAAATAAATTAACAAGGAAAATAATATTCAGGAAACAAACATGTCAATAATTACATAAACCAGCAACTACTAACGCAGCTAACACGGTACCACTCCGAATATCACAAAAGCGACTGAGAGCAAGCCAACCCACGTGGCGATAGCGTTCTTAAAATAATATGGTATCTCTTATTGTTGCCATAGCAACAGACCATTTTCGAGCAGCGTCAGTCAACTTTTTCTTGCCGGTGGCGCTAAACATCAGACTTCAACTGTCGTGGACCCTACTTTAGTTGAAGTACTCTTCTATGAAACCCCTTGATCGGTCATGAATGACTCACTCTTGAGGATTTTCTTCAGTAGACCGAAGATACGACTGTCGTAAGGGGAGAGATTTTTGTTGTAAGGCGGGTGATCCGTTAGACACTAGTTCAGGCATGTCAAGGCCACGAGTTGACTGACAGCTCTGCGTGCATGAGAAACAGCTGCTATGAGCGCTAGCCTGGAAGAGGGGTTATGTTTGTTTATTTTATTTTATGACACAATGTAACTGAACATTGCCACCGGGAAATTTCCCAATTGCGATGTATTTGTTGATAATAATCGGTCTTATAATAATAATAATAATAATAATAATAATAATAATAATAATAATAATAATAATAATAATAATATATTCTTTCATGTAAAAACATAATTAAATGCGTTTGCATAAAATACGCGAAACACCATGCTTTGTAACCAGTGTATACTAGGAAATAATTACTATAAAGGTTGCCATAAAGTATGAAGTACAAAATAAAATGTTTTTTTAAAATTATCCTATAAATAATATTATGAAGCAGAATAATGCCGAATATTATGCAGCTTCTATATCGCTTCTGTAGCAAAACGTCATGTTTTTTTAATTTTCTTATTTACTTATTTAACGTCGCAAGTTTTCGGGGAATGGGGAAGGGCTAGGATTGGGAAGGAAGCGGCAGCAGCCTTAATTACGGTACAGCCCCAGCATTAGCCTGATGTGAAAATGGGAAACCACAGAAAATCCAACTTCAGGCCTGTCCACTATCTCCGGAATGCAAGCTGACACCTACGGGACCCTAACCGCGCGGTCAACTTACTGGGTTTTATTTTATAGACTTAAAAGGAAACTCGGCTCCGATAACAGTAGCTTTTCCTCAAGTAACTCTTGATGCACAAACACATAGTGACAAATTACTGTTTCAACCATTACGTATAGTATACGGTAGTATAGGCTTAGCCTCTGTAACTTCGGGCCATAAGCCCATATAACATTTTAAGTGTTTCAGAGTATTTCAAAAGGAGTGCAAGGGTTTCGCCTCCTAGCATTTTGTTTATGGCCGATTTCTTAATCTTTTCTTTTGACCACTAAGGCCATTTAGAATGGGCACTTACTGCCTTTGTTTAAAGTGCCATTAATTACAGACAATTGTGAATCAGACTGTCGAGCAGAAAAGACACTAAGAAAAGTTTTCAAATGCACAACACTCTAAAGAGACAACAGTATTGTAGTCAAATTTGTCTCAGAAACGAAATACATTCTTATATTTCAAAAAGGCTAAATTAAATAATACACTTTACGAACTACACCTGAAAATTATGAAAGTAATTCCCACTGTAGCATGGGACTCAGCCCAACTTAACATAGAACAATCAATGCTCAACACTCTAAAGAGAAAACAGACGACACTACACAACAAATACGAAAAGTAACTTGGGGGAAAAAATTATAAACGTCCCAATTTGACAACTATTCCAAAAAAACACTGAAATAATAATATATTGACAGGGCGGACCAAACAATCACCCGTTGTACTATTATTATTAGTAATCAATACGAACCAATTAAGGACCGATATGGTCAAGTTTGTCGACTTTTTAAGTAATTTAATGTAAAATTTGGATTAGAAATTGGTCTTTCCAGAGGCTGGAATGTTGTACATTTGGAGCTCAGTCTCCTAGAGTGTAACTGAGTTGAGCAAAAGTGCTCTTTGAACTACCGTACTGTAACTTTTGACCTACAAAACTCATCTCTTTGAATTCATTGTGTCAAACAATTTTCTCTATGCTACCTGATTATTCAAGGACTTTAAATAATTATTGTTAGAAGAGCTGACGACCTCATCGTGATCTCATTTAACTATTATTTGTGATTTATCGAGTTTAAATTCAGAAGAAAAAGAAAGGAAAGGAAAAAAAAAATGAATTTTCAAAGTTTAATGTTTTAAATAATTATGCTCTCATCTCTTCTCTGTCCACGCATTCAAGCCCGCACCTTCTTACACCTGTGCGTTCTACAGAAGCTCCGTAATAATAATAATAATAATAATAATAATAATAATAATAATAATAATAATAATAATAATAATAATAATAATTGGTTTTAACGTCTAACTAATACTTTTACGGTTTCCGAAGACTCCGAGGTGCCGAAGTTTTGTCCCGCACGAGTTCTTTTACGTGCCAGTAAAGCTACCTACACGAGGCGGACGTATTTAAGCACCTTCAAATACCACCGGACTGAGGTAGGATCGAACCTGCCAAGTTGGGATCAGAAAGCCAGCACTCAGTCCACCCTCATTAATCCAATAAACTCCATGGCTAAATGGTTAGTGTGCTGATCTTTGGCCACAGGGGTCCCGGGTTCGATTCCCGGCAGGGTCGGGAATTTTAACCATAATTGATTAATTCCGCTGGCACTGTTGTCTTCATCATCATTTCATACTCATCACGACGCGTGTCAAATCAAAGGACCTGCATCTGGCGAGCCGAACTTGTCCTTGGACACTCCCGACACTAAAAGCCATACGCCAATGGTGGCACAGGTTATTATAAATGTGCTCGGTCGCCCACCGCTGTGCGGCAGGAACCTCCAAAAGCTTTCCTCAGAATGGAAACACGGCTCTTATCTGCACAGGTTGAGTGTGCTATTAACTGTAGCTCATTATCTCGAATGTCATGCTGCCGGAGATTTACTTGTTTTGGGATTGTATCGTCTTCCTTACGGCTTACCATAATGGAATGTTTCCGAGAAAAGCTTCGGAAGCCTGTACACAGCAATATAAGGATAAAGAGCTTTATACTGTACTGTGGTAACACTTCACTCCCGTCCAGTGCCGGATTAAACCGTACATGAGCCCACAGGCAGTTGAGCTCTTCGGCGATCCCTTGATAAATAAGTCCTACCAAGTATTTGTTTTCACCCCCGAATTTTAATAAAATAGCTAATAAAGACGAACACAATCAAATCATTAACTTTATATTACATTCCAGTTAATTTAGAGGGAAACCATAGTACACATTATAAATATGGTTAAGCTATGTAGTACAGCACTGAAGAAAAAAAATGGTGTATGGCTTTTAGTGCCGGGAGTGTCCGAGGACAAGTTCGGCTCGCCAGGTGCACGTCCTTTAATATGACGTCCGTAGGCGACCTGCCCGTCGTGATGAGGATGAAATGATAATAAAGACGACACACAAACGCAGCCCCCATGCCAGCAGAATTAACATATGATGGTTAAAATCCCCGACCTTGTCGGGAATCGAACCCGGGACCTCTGTGACCAAACATCAGCACGCTAACCAGAAAAGAGCACGTTAAATCTCAACAAACTAGCAACACTTTTAAACATTCTCTTTCCTTACTTGTTGGCAATGGAATAATTGAGATTATCTCGAAATAGTATTTATTTATTTATTTATTTATTTATTTATTTATTTATTTATTTATACCACTATATCTTCAAAATGAGGGAATATAGCTTATCAAACGTAAGTGTCAATTTCATCACCAAACGAAATGAGATTACAAAATCTGTTGAGGGAACAAAGACACGGAGGGAGTTGGGATCAAGTGTAAAGATGTTTCGACTTAGGAAAGTTGAAAATGTAAGGGGTTGCAGCGAAAGTAAAAGTGCGAGAGTATCTGATCGTATGAAATACTGAGAAACCTCAGCGAAAGAATATAGAAATTCTGGGAGGAGAAAAGTAAAGACTAAGTAGTGTATAAATGTTTCTCGATTGAGAAGAAAATAAATAAATGAAATATCAGACTATTAGAAAAATACTATTTTATGGTCATATTCAAAGAAGGGGCAATGGAAGACTCACTAAAAATATATTTAATTTTGCCTCTTCACTAAAAGTCAAGAATAATTGGATAATCTAAATTGAAAAAGACCTTCAAGAAATCAGCATAACAGATGAAATTATATGGGACAGACCTAGCTTTAGAATATTGGTGAACAAGCATCATTTTGCTGAAAAACCCGAGATGACAACCAACACTGCATGGACCGAAGAATGGCGAGAGACTGAAAAAATTCTGGTAAGAGGAGAAAGCAAAACAAACAAACAAACAAACAAACAAACAAACAAACAAACAAACAAACAAACAAACAAACAAACAAACAAACAAACAAACAAACAAACAAACAAACAAATACCGAGATTACGCACCAAGTTCCCCTTTTGAGAACAATACTGTTTTCTATATCAAACATTACAACTGTTCTTTCTGGGAATTCAGGTTCAAATTCCGACAAATATTTTTCGAGGCAACATTACGTATTCAAATGTACTCAATTTATCAGTCGTGAGCTGTCCTCAAGTGAATCACGAGACGGACGGCCAAGACCACACACTACGTATGAACCATGAGCTGACGATGTACAAAGTCTATCCTTATTTTTCTGACAGTGAGGTGTCCATAAACACAGACTGCCACTTTAGAAGCTTCACACTGATGGCCGCTCTTGATGGCTAATTTAATTTAATTTAATGGCGTATGGCTTTTAGTGCCGGGAGTGTCCGAAGACATGTTCGGCTTGCCACGTGCAGATATTTTGATTTGACTCCCGTAGGCGACCTGCGCGTCGTGATGGGGATGAAATGATGATGAAGACGACACATACACCTAGCCCCCGTGCCAGCGAAATTAACCAATGATGGTTAAAATCGAACTCGGACCCCTTGTGGCCAAAGGCCAGCACGCTAACCATTTAGCGATGGAGCCGGACTCCTGATGAGCTGCTACTCAGCAACACGTTGTCTTTGTAACTGTAGGCCTATAACCGGTATTGGGGCAAATATTTAAAGCATCATTTTCTGAACTGGCGGGGTTTTGTTGGACAGGCTTACTTAATGCAGTATAACAGCTGAAATGATTCAGAATTTTGGAACCTGCTGGAAAAAAACAAACTTTAAATTATGCATGCACGAGGAAAGTATGGTGTCGTGGCTGCAATTTGCCAGGTTTTTGAATTGCCAGTAAGGGACAGGTCATGTCGACACGACATAACATTTGCTCAAGAAAACACAGATATATGGTAATTTACTGTACTAGGTATAATTACATTGTAGACAAACTATTACAGCATTTTCTACATAAAAAGTTAAAACCCGTATTCTTTTTCACTTTTAGTCTTTTTCAACAATGCTGATCTATCTTAATCGCGCGTTATTACAACAAGAGTACGGACTCTCTTACACTCACAGCACAAGACAATTTGCTGGCTTTAACCATTTCTGCACAAGAATTTTGAAAATGAAAGAATACAGGGTTTCGTTAATTGTTGCGTTGACCAACCAGATACCTCTATGACCCGGTTTCTTCAATTACTCTAAGTGTTAACACTGCTGTTAAATAGACTTAACACACGATTTAACAAAATGACAGTCTCATCAAGAATTGTTAATACTAACAAACTGTTAATACTTGTGTTAAGTTAACATGATACCAGCCCTGTGTCAAACCTCTTAACAGCTTTTAAAATTTCAAAACGGCGTAAGTTTGAAGTTATAGGGACTACTGCTGTATGAAAACTATCTATTAACTGAAGAAGGTATAGGATGACCCATACCAAGAAAACGTGCCCTTTTATAGTTGTCAGAAAAAAGTTTTGCACAAAAGGTACCAAAACCATAATGAACAAGATGCTAGAAGAAATTGAAAATAGGTTAGATTTTCCCGCAGACTGCAACTCATTGCTGTCTATAGTTCTTAGATGTTATGATTCAGACTTATGAGTGCAATCGCCTACAATTACATAAGTACAAGACAAGGGTATTTAGAATTGTGCAGAGAGTTTCCACTGCATTGGCAATGCATTACATTACTTTTCCCCCAGTAAAAGAATGCCTGAAAATAATTCAAGATGTACATCTTTTTTGCGGTCTTGGGGCCATAGATTGCACTCATATAAGAATATATCGAATATTGTGATATAACAGTCCGTTCTTTTATTTTTCAAGTACAACCGCATGCTCTCAAATTAAATCTGTAATAACGTTAATAACGCTTCTGTTGCCTCTTAATGCGTCTGTTTACGTACTAGCGGTCTCCTCTAATCATAACCTATGTCTGACAAAATACAGTTACAATATACCGCTCTGAGCGCTTCAAGTGCAGAAACAAAAGGCGCTCAATGCCAAACGCGTTTAGAAATCTCACGGAAACTCGTTAATTTGTCTTAACAATTGTTCCGTAACAAATGTTGGAAATGTGTTCGTGAAACAGGGGACTTCTATCCCAAGTGTTAAATTAATAACAATAGTTAGTTAACATTTGTTAAATAAAATGTAACACAGAGTTTAATAAACCGGGCTTTGGCTCGCTCGCTTGCTTGCTACACGATTCGATCAATGCGTAGAATCGCTATATGAACAATGAACTGAAATGCAGGATCGGTAACTGTTACTGTAAATAGATAATTTTCATGATGATGATGATGCTTGTTGTTTAAAGGGGCCTAACACCGAGGTCATCGGCCCCTAATGCTACGAAATGAAATGACAAAAGTTCAAAATAATCCACTGACCAAAATAAAAAAAAATGTCATGAAGAAGGAATGGATGGACATGAACCAAAAAACAACAATAAACAAGCAAACAAAAAATCCAGTGGATCCAACTCAAAAAAGGTCATAAATAATGGATTACTGACCAAGGGACCACTTATGAAGCATAATCTTGAATCGAGGATGCTTGATGTCTAAAGGGGTCAAAAATACAGGTCGAAGGCCCCTCAGAATGGTACATGTCGCGAGTAAAGTAGAACCATGATATTTGTCATGTTGGGGTACTAATCAAAAGTAGCGAAGACTCACGGTGTTCCACACAAGATGGTACTACTCACAAGTATTGTACTTCGAACAGTACAATATGCTGTTTCTCACACAATGGCACCACTCATAGCCAACGCAAACCGATGAGGTTCCTCACCTAGGTGTACTAATTACAGGGACTCGTACTATCCCGTGGTGTTCCTCACATAGTGGGTACTAATCGCAGGCAACGCAGACCCACGGTGTCGCTCATATAGTGGTACAACTCGCAGGCAACGCCCAGACCCGCGTTGTTGCTCACATGGGTACGACGCACGGGTACTGGAAACCCACAGGAGAACCCCCTCTTCTGCTACTATTTACAAACCTATTTCGTACCTAATATAGTGGTACTACTCGCAAGTACAGGCAACCCATGGTGTTCCCCGCGTGATGGTACGAATCAAAAGTAGTTTAATGGTTCTAATTCAATCATCCCTTGGTCGCCCCTTTTAGTTGCCTCGCACGACAGGCAGGGGATACCGTGGGTGTGTTATTCTTCTGCGTCACCCACCCGCAGGGGGTAGTGTGTTTGGTCCCCGAGAGGTATTTTATTTCCCTTAAGTCCGCCGGCAAGCCGGTTAGGACCCCACCTGGGACGCGCCACGTGGGAGTATCACCTCTCCCCCTGCTACGCCAGCGTAGTAGGTTCGCGGCAGAAGTTAGATGTTGTTGATTATGATGATGTCTAAAGGGGTCAAAATTCCAGGTCAACAGCCCCTCATAATGGTACGTATCGCTAGTAAAGTAGAACCACGGTAATTCTCACGTTGCGGTACTAATCAAAAGTAACGTCGACTCACGGAGTGTTCCTCACATAGATGTACTAATCACGGGCGCCGGTATTCCCGTGGTGTTCCTCACATAGTGGGTACTAGTCACAGGCAACACAGACCCACGGTGTCTTTCTCATAGTGGTACTAGTCACAGGTACTGTAAACACACAGTGAACCACTCTGTTGCTACTAATCACAAACCGATTGTGTACCTAATATAGTGGTACTACTCGCAAGTAAAGGCGACCCATGGTGTTTCCCGCGTGATGGTACTAATCATAAGTAGTTTGACGGTTTTATTACAATCATCCCTTGGTCGCCCCTTTTAGTCACCTCTTACGTCAGTCAGGGGATACCATGGATTTATTCTTCGTCTGCGTCCCCCACCCACAAGAGGTGAAAAGTGAGTGGTTTGAATATGGGAGGAAAGGACGTCCGGTATGCTGTTAAAACGGGACAGTTCTTTAGACCTTCAAATACGTGAAATCGCGTGTAATACGTCACACTGACAACCCTACTAAGAGCTGAGATAGTTTATCTTTGGCGACTGCTATCCTGGTGCACCCTTATGAGGCAGACCCTCCGACAAGGGTGGGTGGCACCTGCTGTGTATGGGAAACAGTGTTATTGTAGTAGAGGACAGTGTTGTATGTGGTGTAAGAGTTGCAGGGATGTTGGGGGCAGTACACACAACTAGTCTCGGAGCCAAGAGAATTAACTATGTAATATTAAAATCCCCGACTCGCCAGCCGAGGTATCAAACTCGAGACCCTCTGAACCGAGGTCACTGCGCTTACATTCAGCCACGCAGCCGGAGAGTTTATTTAGAACAATATTATGATTTGAAGGCGGATTTATGGCGATGTCGGGTACGTTCATGTTACACTACAGGTTATTCCTAAAGTGTACCAAGTCTTGACAAAACAACTTTCAAAACGATAGAACAACACTATAAATTCCGTTTATGATGCATTCTCTTCGTTTCCCTATTTTTAAATTGTTACACTCACGTCGTAGGCCTATGCCAAGATAACGGTAACTGAGTAGGTCAAATAACAGTTAGGGTCTTCATCTCTAAGGTCTATGTTACGTTCCACTTCTTTTGAGAATTACCTACGCAAATTTCTTTCGTTTTATATTTTAGTTGAAAATATTTCTTAGCAGTCATAATTGTACTTATCGCTAGAAAAATAGAACCATGTTATTTGTCATGTTGCAGTACTAATCAAAAGTACCGTAGACTCGCGGTATTCCACACATTATGGTACTACTCACAGGTAATGAAATTCGCACATGTAACACAGACCTAAGTGAACTAACCACAGGACCCGCACTATCCCGTGGTGTTCCTCACATAGTGGGTACTAAGTATAGGCAAGGCAGAACCATGGTGTCGCTCATCCCATGATGTTGCTCATATAGGGGTACGAATCACAGGTACTGTAAAATGCTTCTTGAACCACACAACACTGTTGCTACTAATCACAAACCTATTGCGTACCTAACAGAGGTACTACGCGCAAGTATAAGCGACCCATGGTGTTCCCTGCGTGGTGGTACTAATCACAACCGAGCTCGATAGCTGCAGTCGCTTAAGTGCGGCCAGTATCCAGTATTCGGGAGATAGTAGGTTCGAATCCCACTGTCGGCAGCCCTGAAAATGGTTTTCCGTGGTTTCCCATTTTCACACCAGGCAAATGCTGGGGCTGTACCTTAAGGCCGCGGCCGCTTCCTTCCCACTCCTAGCCATTTTCCTGTCCCATCGTCGCCTTAAGACTTATCTGTGTCGGTGTGACGTAAAGCAACTAGCAAAAAAAAAAAAAAAAAAGTACTAATCACAAGTAGTCTCATGGTTCTAATTTAATCATCCCTTGGTCACCCCGTTTAGTCGTCTCTTATGACAGGCAGGGGATAAGGGGATACTGTGGATGTATCCGTGTGCGTCCCCCGCCCACAGGGGGCATTCCTAAGTTGGAAGTAATAGATATGAAAGTATCGGGAATGATCCCTCTACAAACAGGTGGGTTACTTGGAATGCAGGGATAAAGGCTAAAAGTCAGGAATGAACCCTATGGATGAAACGGATTGGGTAATTCTGATGAGAATGCTGGTGTGAGTATGGAGACTGGTCTTCTTGAATGGCCTCTTGTCCAGGCTGGCTCTTCAACCTTGGAGTTTAATTAACTCAGTGTTGTTACGCAAGAAACAAGCCCAGGAAACTGGCACTTGGCCACTCGGACTCGATAACTAATGGAGTATTCGTCTCCCCTACGACGCCTGATCGACCATCATCCAGTACCGGTTATGACATCCGAGGAATTCTCCAGTAACCAGTTTTTATAAAATTCAGCACGTTCATTATCAAATATATACTGAAAACTTGACAAACTCTTTCTTTCATTCATTCTTTCTGACTTCACGTGTCTTCAACTCTGGTTCTAAGGTCTGCTCCAAACATCGCTACTGGGCTAGAAAGTTTCCGTTGTGCAGATTAAACCAGTTGGTACGGGTCACGTAGCTGTGAGCTTGCACTGTCGGCAGCCCTTAAGATTTTCAGTGTTTTCATTCTTCACACCAGACAAATACTGGAGTTGTACGGTCACTTCCCTGTCTGAGTAGGTGCGCCGTAAAACGAATAGGAAACAATGGTGTCACATTTCCCTGTGAGAAAATCAAATTATCATAAATCATTTTTTTCTATAAATTAAACTCAAATTCATAACCATTAATTTATTTGCAAAATCGTTTTCGACAGAAATCTATGTGTAGTTTAGAGGCGACAAGTGTAGGTTTCAGGGCATCGAAAGAGGGGGGGCCAATGAAACTACCACGTTTGACAACCAGTTCCCTCGAGTATGATGAGATGAGGCCTCTTTGATTAAAGAGCCTTCTATGTGTGTCTGAAGTCATGGCCATCGATCAGTACAGCACAGCCATCTAAATGTCTCTCAGTCATGGCCATCCATCAATACTATTGTCTAGCTAGAGCCTAAATGAGACTTTGTTCTATGATGTTGACAAGAATTTGACCCGCTCATCTGAGAGTCCTTGCAACACAGAATAACTTTTAGAAATAAATACAGTATAATTACCTAATAGCTTCTGGAACAAAACCCGATTTAGAAAGATTTTTAAAAAATGTATTATACACATTATTTTCAAAATATTTTGAAAGGAAATTGCTACATCGAATAGAACAGTTGGTCTACAGAAGTGAACCACAGTTTGTGTTTATTTTCTATTTTTTTCAATATATGCCATTTTGTTCAATTCCCATTATTTCGATGTAGGCCTTTTCTGCGTAATTTCCAATTTTCTCTCCAGTGTATGCAAAAATATTAATCACAAAGTAAACTAAATTATTTACTAGAGAAAGCAACGTATTTTCTTCAGGTCTCTGAGTGAATGGTTAGTTTACCGATAGAAGTGCCCCCTTGCCAGGTAGGCCGACAGCTGATTGATTGTCGGACCAACCTAATTAGGCGGCGAAATCACCGTTCCAAGTACTTCACCGCAACGGTTTAAAATTGGCGAGAAAGTGTATGGAAATGTACGAGGACTGTGCTGTAAGAATTGAATCCATGAAGTTTGGGTTGTGAATGATGGTATGACGTCCTGAACTTAAAACGTTGACCCCATTTTAAACACCTACACTGGACGCTCCCTCAATACTACCAACTGAAAGTAAATCACTTTGCCTGAGAGTCTGATGAAGTATTACTTCATTTTGATGCGACCCCGTGACGCCATAGCCCCAATGGGACTTGGCCAACCCAGCCACTGCTGCAGTTTACGAGAAGACCCGTGGTCAACGCAACAAATCTTCTCGGTCGTTATTTCTGACACTATCTCATTGACATCTCATTTCTCACGTAGGCCAAGTGAACCTCGAACCAGCCCTCAGATCCAGGTAATAAAATGGCTTGTGGCGACCCAAGAGCCTGGCGCAGGTCTTCCGAGCTGACGACGTACAGGCGACCGGAGCGTCTATGAGGATGGGGCTCTACAGTATCTGTGATGAATACGACACACGCACCCAATCCCCGAGCCATCAAATTAACCAACGAAGGTTAAAATCCCCGACCATGCCGGCAATCGAACCGACGACTCGCTGGGGCAGAGGCCAGCACGTCCCGAGGGGGCGCAGCGATTTTCAGGCACACTCCCAATTGAGGTGACCTGCATGTACCATTTTAACCACATACCAGTCCTCCTGCCATTCTTAAATATGTAGCAGTACCGGGAATCGAACCGGAATTCCCAAGGAAAGCAGCTAATAGTGCTAACCGTTACGCTTCGCAGGCGGACCAGATTCAGGTAGAAATCCCTGACCTGCCTAGAATTGGACCCAGGAGCCCCCGAGTGAGAGGCAAGCTCAGTATCCCTACACCGCGGGGCCAGTCGTTTTGATGCAACAATCTGCATACTGATGGCATTCTGCTTTAAACCTGTTCATAATATTCAGGTCGCATTTGTGTACACATTTCAAACAAAGCCCCACTGCAGATGATCAAGTCCTCGAGAAAAACAACAACAAAAAACAAAAAACAAAAAAACCGTTGAAGTGCACCTTTATCGTTCTCCACCAACACCTGTACATGTACTTGCGCTGCGAAGTCCTCCCTCGTTGCCCAGGTTTAAAATAATCCTAAAAATGACCGTAGCGTCCTCAAAAACTTGGGGGATCAAGGCAGAACTTCTGGGGGGGGGGGGGGCGGATTAAGACTGGTTATTCAAGTGCAGGTGTCACGCCCCATGGCTAAATAGTTAGCGTGCTGGCCTTTGGCCACAGGGGTCCCGGGTTCGATTCCGGTCGGTTCGGAGATTTTAACCTTAAATAGTTAATTCCCTTGGCTCGGGGACTGGGTGTTTGTGCTGTCCCAACATCCCTGCAACACACACACACCACACAACACTATCCTCCACCACAATGACACGGAGTTACCTACACATGGCAGATGCCGCCCACCGTCTGCACCCGGCTAGAAATAGCCACACGAAGTTATAAGTGCAAGTTACCGATATTCCAATTTGTTTGCTCGTCCTACCACTACTATTTCAACTACGTTTTATAATCGGTTGTAGTTCACGTTAGTGAAGAATGCCGACAAGCGTCGCATTTATTTTATTACAAGACTACAGTAGCTATCGGGGCAGTCTTGGAACACACGAGCCATGTAAATGGTTCAGGTAAACTGAGAAAGCTAATGAAAAGCGGCACGCATTCTCACTTTAACGAACAGTGTTACACGCTTGCGATCCACTGCAGGAGTGACCTGGTGATAGCAGAGAAGAGTGCTCTGTTGTGTCTCGTTCAGTGTATGAGCTCCCGCCTCCTATCAGAGCCTCAGAGCATGGACTGGATAGCTGGAGTACTGTCATAGACCAGTAGTTACCAAGAAGAATGGCGAGAAAAACAAAAACAAGTTATCCGACACCTTACCGCCGGTATTCAGAGGGGAGTGACTTCCTTAAATCACGAAAATATTTCCGTTATTTTTAACTTCCCTCAAAAGCCAACTGAACAAGTCCTGGGCGTCTTAAGATTTGTCCTATCATTCTGTCTCTTCTTCTCGTCAAATTTAGCCAAATCGATCTCCTCTCACTGATTCGATTCAGTATCTCTTCATTCATTACTTTATCTACCCATCTCACCTTCAGCATTATTCTGTAACACCACATTTCAAGAGCTTCTATTCTCTTTCTTTCTGAGCTAGCTACCGTCCATGTTACTTCCATAAAATGCCACGCTCCATACGAAAGTCTTCAAAAATATATTTCTAACACCTATAGCATTGTTCGAAGTGAGGAATTTCTGATTTTAACTCAGGAAATCCATCTTGACAACACAGTGATCATAAAAGGCGCACTGATAAATTTTGTTTGAGTATCCATCCGATGCCAGGTCATGAAAGGCCAGTCGAGGCCATATCTAATTTTATGCCAATTTAGATAATAGTAATATAGCAGGGAGTAGTAAACTCCCAAACTGAGGTGTGTTCTCAGAAAACTCCTGTCATTTATTGGAGCAGTGGCAATTCGTATACTTCAATGTAATTTGTTTATGATTTTAATTTTGGTAACTGTCAATTTACTGAAGATAACTTTAACACTGCTCAGAGTTACCTTATGTAACGATTACTGTATTTGACATTTTGGATGAAAGGTAACTGAGGTTACGTCAATCATTTAATCCATATTGCACACCTGTGGTGCCAGCCATTAATTTCAAACCAATTAATCATTTATGGAGAATTGTTATTTATGGCGTGACCTATCTACTGATTGTTCTACAAGTTGAGTACATTTACGGATTTTTAGTGTCCACGTAAACTTCGGGAATTTAATTAATTTCACGATTAGAATAAATTAATTAGTAAAAATTTAATCTGGTCCATTCTCATTTAGTAGCGACAGTACCCGTAGTATTTAATTCCCTTATGTACCAACTTTAAAAGAAGAATGCAGAACCGATCGCGCACCCGGGCAGATGAGAGTCTCCGAGTGGTAAGTGTATTTCATTACAGAGCGCCGTGGCAGAAGCCAAGAGAAGTTTACCGCCGCTTCGAAGAGTAAGATCAGGTTATTTCTGGTGGCAAGCGTTCAATTGCATGTAAGAAACTAAGAAAGAAATTCAGTTAATAATATTTATTATAATGTATTGTTTATGTTTCAGTTTAAAAGAAAGAACTTTTAAATGTCGAGGAGGAAGTGGCATGTCAAGCTCTGTCTCCTTTCGGCTAGTGTTTTTTGAAGGCGTTTCTAGTCTACCAAAGAACTAGGAATGTTGAACAAAGAGCTGTACAAGCTGCGTGTCACGTACGCCTCACTTCGCCGAGAGCTCATTACTACGTAGCAATTGTCAATGCGTTTACTGTCCCTTCAGGCGGTCGGACGTCACGTGAGAAGCATTGCGTGCTCCGTGCAGCAGAGCTGTTTCTATTGCGCTGTTCTAACTTCGTTCCCTTTTATTTCTAGGTTTGTGAGGTACGGATTGAGATCACTCGGTTCTGAGATCGGAGGGATGCTGCTGTCTCATTCGCGAACCAGATTCTTTTGTGCACTATCTTCCTAGAACAACCATATTTCTTTCGTTGTAGTACCTGTCTGTTAGGTCATCAGCCCAGAGGCTGGTTGGATCCTCAAATAGCACCACCAAAGCTTATGCGGTTATAAGGAAACCCCCAAAAACCAATGGCAGCACCAAAATGAGGCTTACTAGGCAAGGTGAGGAGTGAAGTAGTTTGCCATTGCTTTCCTCACTGGGTCAGAAAGTACTATTGCAGCACGACTGATCCTATGAGCAGCACCTTTCATAACACTCAGATGCACTAGTCATGCTCCGAATGTCATTACTCAGCACTACCCATACCCCAGCAACTTCCATATTGTCACAGCCATGGATGAGACTGGGACTTCGGTGGAAGCTACACTTTACTCTGGCCTGTGCCAAGAGATGGATGCAAAAGTACTGTGTCCATCAAGAAATGACAGCAGGCAGTGTAGTACCTAGTATAAGAGATTTGGCTCGAATGAAGTAACGAAAGAGTGTAGACTTCCGTTTTTTAAACACTTTTATAATAATCTCCTAAAAGTAGGGGTGACCTTTGGCGTAAGATCACGGGAATACTATTAACTATAATAAATTCAAAGAAGGTCTAGTCAAGATCAACTGGTTGGAAGAAATCCAGCAGGATTTATAAGAAAAACTCTACAGATGATACAACAAATAATAGAGAAGTCTTTGTGAAATTCTCATTGCAAATGGCACATTCTTGGAAAAAAGCTAAAAGACACTGAAAAACAGTGGAAAGAAGAATGGAAAATACAGATCAGGGAATTCATGAAGAGATTTTGGAAGAAGAGAAGGAGGAAGAGAAGGGGAAGCCGTCAGACCAGGCTAACAAGTTTAAACGCGCAGTTTAATTGTGTATAACAAAGAATATTCTTCTTATACCACTTTTATCACATCTGTGAGGTCGCGGGTGCGAACTGTATAGCACATGTGGATTTGGCCATGTTTTATGGTCGGATGCCCTTCCTGACGCCAACCCTATCTGCAGGATGTAATCATTATTGCGTGTCCCTGTAGTGTTTGGTAGTGTGGTGTGTTGTCTGAATATGAAGAGGAGATTGTTGGGACAAACACAAACACCTAGTCCCGAGCTAGAAGAATTCATCGGACGCGATTCAAATCCCTGACGGGGCCGGGAATCGAACTCGAGCCCCTCCGAACCGAAGGAATCAACGCTGACCATTCAGCCAAAGAGTCCTCCAATAATAATTAGGACAAACATTAAGGGCCGTTGGAATGTCACCTCTTGTCCGATACCCTCAAAGTTAAGCTGACAGATGTATGACAATGTTCCAATATAGCGAACTTGAGGGCCCCAAAAATCTGATTCAATGAGTCTTATTACATGTTCGTCCACCAGGAGGTCTTTTCAGATTTTTCATTCTACAAATGCGCACCGGTTACCAATACTAAGAAGCACACTGTACCATTACATTATGACCACCGCGACCCGGGACTATTTATTGCTAGCGCGATACACATCCTCACTGTTAGCTATGTCTCCGTCAGAATGGCGAAAAGCGGGCGATCTCTCCGAATTTAGCATGAAAAAAGCGTGGGTAATATCAACTAACCACCCTTAATTCATCAACGGGGATGAAAACAGCAACAAATCAACTTAAAATTAAAATCTCTGCCACAACTTCGGTACAATATTCCTTTACGCGTCATGATCGATCTTGTGCAAATTAATAACACTAGTACAGTCGAACCTCGATATCTCGAATTTTCAGTATCTCGAAGTAACTTAAATTTCCCGGCCCTCTGTCCTATTCATCACATGTATTTATTTCTCTATTACTCGAAATTCGGTTACACGAACTTCTCGATTTCTCGAAGCAAACCTTTCCTCCCTTAAAATAAAATAAAAATCTCTGTGACTCGAATTTTGTGCACTATTAACTGTGCAATACGTCACTTGTGGTTTGTGAGGAACAGTTAACAAGTTACAGTGATGCTGAGAGCTAATATGACTGGAACCGAAGAACTAAAACTTCTGATGATCGGAAAAACGGTGAAGCCCCGCTGTTTCTCGGGTGTGAAAGTACGGCAGCAAGCCCCGAAGTCGCGGATGACAAGCTCCATTTACGAATCTCGGTTACGCGATAATGACGATAAGTTTCAACGTGAAGGGAGGCAAAGTTAACGGTTACAAACAAAACAGACTAACGGATTTTTTCCAAAGGTATTAACGGAGGTATGTTTCTTGATTCACTATCGAATGTAGAGCAATACTATTGTAAATAGTTTTTGTTTTTCGTTTGGAAGTATAATATTATCATGGTCGCTATTTTATTCCATTATTATATATATATATATATATATATATATATAATTCGCTGGAGCCATCAAGGACCACGTTAAGTCTTGTTGCATTTGACACTGAACTTGGCCTTCTTTAGAGCCCAAATTTCCCTCATTCTTTGTGAGTGGGCCTGCTTATGCTCCTCTGTCCAAGGGGCACCGTGTCTTCTCTTCGGTTGCTCGTCTCGGTTTAGCTCGTTCGTCAATATTTTCTTGCAGAAGAGATCTCTGTTAAGGGCGTCTTCAACTGAGATATGTAGCATTTGCAGGCCTTCTTTGGTATTTCTAAACCAGGGAATTGTGGTTTTGGGGTTTGAATCAAAAAAGTGAAAGATTTCTTTAGTTAACTTTCTTCCGTCCATTCTTTTCAGATGACCGTAAAATCGTGCCCGTCTTTTTCTGATTGTGTCGGTAATTTTCTCTATTTTGCTGTACACTTCCTTGTTGGATCTCTTGATGGATTCCATTTCTGTACTTTGATCCCAAGATTCCTCTCGCAATTTTGCGTTCTCTTTTCTCCAGTTCTTCAAGGAGTCCTTTGTTGGCATTTAGAGACAGGGTTTCGGCTGCATATAGAACTACTGGCTTCAGAACTGTTTCATAGTGACGTATCTTGGTGTTTTGGGAAAGGCATTTTTTGTTGTAGATTGTGCGGGATGTTTGTAGGATTATTATTATTATTATTATTATTATTATTATTATTATTATTATTATTATATTATTATTATTATTATTATTATTATTATTATTATTATTATTATTATTATTATTATTATTATTATTATTACATTTCATGTGTCGGTCAATCGTTGCCCCAGAGGAGTGTGACAGGCACAATTCCTACCCTCGCCACACCTCATCCGATCGAATGGCTGGCAACAAGTTGTGGATTTTCATTTATAACTTGAAAGTCGAGGTTAGGAGTTTGTGTCCAGAAAATTCCTTACTCTCCCTTTCACAATAACTGGCTTTACGTCGCACTGACACAGATAGGTCTTAAGGCGACGATGAGATAAGAAAATGCTACGAGTGGGAAGGAAGCGTCTGTGGTCTTAATTAAGGTACAGCTCCAGCATTTGCCTGGTGTAAAAATGGGAAACCATCTTCAGGGCTGCCAACAGTCTGGTTCGAATCCACTCAAACTCTCAGCTGCGCACCCCTAGCCGCACGGCCAACTCACTCGGAACTCTTCCCTTCTTCATTGTCCTTTGGAGCCTGGCTGGTGGCCATAATCGTCAAGACCTCAGGTTCAAGTCCACTTGGTCTGAACCGCTAACCAGTTCGAGTAGCGTTGGGAGAAAAGAGCGTCATTAAAATGTTGGCCGGCGGGATAGGAGAGCTATTGGTATACATTTTCTAATCACTAGACTGCGTGCCAAAAGCCTGCATTCAATTCTAAACCCATGTTGATTGTAACTTAATTCGTCTGTCGGATGGAGATGTTAAGCCTTGAGCAGACACCTTGGTGTTATTCGTGAGGAGTACGCTACGTGTCGGCACCCTGTGTCATCGTCTACCTCCCTCATCATCCCGCACCCAGACGCGTAGGTCACCCATGGGCGCCAAATGTAACAGAAAGAGCTGCACCAGGCGAGCTGAACAAGTCCTCGGACACTCCCGGTACTAAAAGCCAGACGATAAACAAATTAATACATCGACCTTCGGAAGTTGCTGCAGGTAAACTCCTCGCCCCGTTGTCAAACTCGCCATTCACACGTTCCAACATTTTAATGCCTCGCTTCAAGGTTCAGAATGACCACAACAATATAATATACTGGTTTTTTTTGTTTTTGTTTTTTTAAATCTGAAGATGTAAAAGTGAACATGGAATAAAGAAAATTGCCTTCCTTTTGTTCAATTTGATCTTGTTTATTCTAGAGCGCAACCGAGTTTTGAACATGTTCTACGAAGCTGGAGGAGGATGCACTGTGCATTGAGCAAGCAGAAGAAAGACAAATATCTCTCAAAATTACATACATTAATTACCATGCGCTCATTGTTTGAGTCACTGTACAATATTTAATGAAAAGCCTGATTAAGTTCTGCTCTACATAATTTCCCACCTCAATCGACTGATTACAAATCTCGGTTGCAAAAACACTCATTTATAACGACAATTTATCAGGTTCCTCCGCTGTTGTAACAGTTCTAAGTCGTTATGAAAGTTCTACTGCATATAGAGTTCGGCCCATTTACCGAGTGATCAGCGTTGAAACCTTCAGTTCAGAGGGTCCCGGGGTCGATTCTCGGCCGGGTTGGGTATTTTAGCTGCGTCCGAATAATTCTTCTGCCTCGGGGGCAGTGTGTTTCTATTTGTCTCAATACACAGCGATTCACGTTCCAACCAAAAGAAACACGCAAAGCTATATACATATGGTTTTGTGTCAGGAAGGGCATCCAGCCGTACAACAGGATCTAGTGTATTTGCTTCACAATTCGCAGTCCTGAAGATGATTTTCGGTGGTTTCTCATTTTCACAGGAGGCAAATGCTGGGGCTGTACCTTAATTAAAGGCACGACCGCTTTCTTTGCACTCCTAGCCCTTTCGTATCCCATCGTCGCCGTAAGACCTATCTGTCTCGGTGCGACGTAAAACAAATTGGAAAAAAAGTAAAAGTGTCCATCATATTATTATACTTCTAAACGAAACGCAAAAGCCGTTTTATAATAATATTGCTCTCTCTCTCTCTTGCTCACACTGTCTATGAACAGCGCACCTTCTCACATAAAGAATGACAGATATAAAATTAAGTTTAATAGCAGACTTGACGTAAGCGGAGTTGGGAAATGATAAACGAGATCACAGGGTGAGAAACTCAGACGGTCGAGGCCGTGGCCTTCTGACCCCAACTTCGCAGGCGCGATACTTGTTCAGTCCGGACGTATTTGAAGGTGCTGAAATACGTCAGCCTCGTGTGAGTAGATTTACTGCGACGTAGAAGAACTGCTGTGGGACTAAATTGCGGCATCTCTGCGTCTCCGAAAACAGTAAAGGTAGTTAGTGGGACGTAAAGCCATTTTTTTTTTTTTTTTTTACATCGTTATGCCCTACTCATGAGCACGGTTGAACTTGCTTAGCTGATGTGTTCGCCTTCTTTTCCTCCCAAAATCTCTTCATCCTCTCGCTGAGTTTCTTCCTTCTGTCCAATTTACAGTAGCTCTGGTGTTGGGTTTGTCTTCAAAGTGGTGATTTTGGTTCTGAATTTACACCTGTCTTGTACAATGTCTTCTGAGATGCTGATTTCCTGGAGATCTGTTTCAGTTTCACGAAGCCAGCTGTTCTTGGTTTTTAATGAAAGGGCCAGATTGAGAATTCTTTTAGGTAGCCTGTTAGTGTTCATTCTGATATTGTGTCCATAAAATTTCAATCATCTTTTCCGAAAAGTGAGAATTTTTTTCAGAATGACATATCTCCTGGGATGATTTTTCCCTCCATATTCCATCTATACAAATTAGTATTATTATCGAGACATCTAAATTAAGTTGTAACGTACAATAAGTCTCTGGCGAGGATTTACATGTTGAAAAGCAGTACACGTACAGTTACCATAAACCTTTCTTAATTGTCTATTAGAATATAATTTCGTACGGCTGTACCGAGTGCACTCTTTTAAAGCAGACCCTCCAATGAGGGTGGGCGGCATCTGCCATGTGTAGGTAACTGCGTGTTATTGTGGTGGAGGATAGTGTTACGTGTGAGTTGCAGGGATGTTGGGGACAGCACAAACACCCAATCCCGAGCCGCTGGAATTAACCAATGCAGGTTCAAATCCCCGACCCACCCGGTAATCGAACCCGGGACCCTCTGAACCGAAGGCCAGTACGCTGACCATTCAGCCAACGAGTTTGACGTCTACTGGAATAAAATAATACTAATGTGCATGTCCAATCCTTGTCCCGTTTCTCTTCGGGGTCGGATATGACGCAATATTTTATGAGCGGATGCCCCTCCTGGTGTCAACTCAGCACCGGCACGTAGCCTACTCTTGTCGAATAACACCAAGGGGCCCGTTCTACCATCAACAGCGCCATATGAGCACTGCGGAGAGGTTTGGAATTTAATCGAGGCTTTTGGCACGCAGTCTAGTGATTGGAACTTGTATACCCTGCCAGCCAACACTCTGAAAAGTGTTCCAACCTGCTTTCCACAGTCTCGGACCGGATTTGACGCCGTGACGATAAACGCGACCGGGCGAGCTTTATTTGGAAGAGAGTCAAACAGTGGTTAACAAAGTGGTAGGAGAAGAAAACCAGAGAGAGAGAATTTTGTCAAGGAAAGCATGCTAAAGACTTATTACTTAGTAAATTATACAACCGCCCATGTGGTGTAGTTGTTAGTGTGATTAGCTGCCACCCCCGGAGGCGCGAGTTCGATTCCCGACTCTGCTACGAAATTTGAAAACTGGTACGGCCACGTCCTTCCTCTACCTTGTCTATCCCTTCCTATCTTCCCATCCCGCCCCCACAAGGCCCCCTGTTCAGCATAGCAGGTGAGGCCACCTGGGCGAAGTACCGGTCCTCCTTCCCAGTTACATATCAAGCTCCAGGGCACTGCGCTTGAGGCGATAGAAGAGATCCCTGACTGAGTCCGAGGGAAAAATCAACGCTGGATGATAAATGGATTAACAAAGAAAGAAAATTATACAAAATGCAAAAATGTATAAGTTATATCTTCACCACAGATGAGACCACATTGATAAGCAGAGAATAGTTTAGCAATCCACAAAAATATAAAATAAATTTGTAGTTTTATTTGCTATTTGCTTTACGTCGCACCGACACAGACAGGTCTTATGGCCACGAAGGGATGGGAAAGACCTAGGAATGGGAAGAAAGCGGCCGTGCCCTTAATTTAGGTACAGCCCCAGCAGTTGCCTGGTGTGAAAATGGGAAACCATGGAAAACCATCTTCAGGGCTGCCGACAGTGGGGTTCGAATCCACTATCTCCCGATTACTGGATAGTGACCGCACTTAAGCGACTGCAGCTATCGAACTCGGTAATTTGTAGTTTTAAGCGACTATTGATATTGTTATCATCATAATATAAAATAACTGCCTCTGTGGATCAGTGGTAGAATGTCGGCTTCCGGATCCCAAGATAGCGGGTTCAAACCCGGCAGAGGTAGTCTGATTTCTGAAGAGCGGAAAACGTCCATTCGACACTCCATGTCGTACGATGTCGGCATGTAAAAGATCTCTGGTGACATATTTGGTGTTTACTCGACATAGTTAATCAAATCTCAGCCATAGACGCCGAAGAGAGTTTCGGTTTACTCGGTCTGCCATCTAGTGGGCCTAGAGTAAAACGGAACGTCGAAATTGACGAGCAGACAGCCAGATGGCGTCAAATTGAAACGTCTGCACACGGTAGCTGAGGCCATATGATTATTTTTATTTTTATAATATAAAATATGTCCAACAGAAAGTTATAAGTTGTTGAAGTCTGCTACTTGGATTTAAGAACCAAGTGATCTATCTCAGTTTCTTAAGGCTGTGAAAGAATCAAGGTCAGATAACTACAATAAGATAAGAGTATTATCGCGAGACGGAACATTTATCGGAGCAAGTGTCCTGTTCCCACTAGAGCGCGATATGATAAGAGACATACTGAACCCGAGTGACTTCATCTGTGTCGAAATAATGAGCGAGGAAGGACGACAGACTGGAGCCTGACGGATTAGCTCGACACAACAAAATTTAGCTACTTCACAGCAGGGGATCTCATTAGTTGGCGAACAAGGAAATACAGAGTCCACAAATAAGTCTTGGTCAGAAAGAGAAAGGGGGTAGGTGATACAAAGGAAGCTCGCTACATGAGTAATGCACTGGGATATATTTGGCAGGACGGAAATTCCGTGCCGTCATGGAAAGCTACAGCGGCTGCCAGTACATTCGCTAGCCTAGGTTCGGGCAGGTGGAGATTTAAATCACGTGACCGCTTGCCGGCCAATCGTAAAAATTTGATGGAAGACCCAGGGATACCATCTTAAGGAATGATGGATGAGATATTCTCGTAACTTCAAAATTAATCAGTAATAAATTATTGTGAGTACACGGAGCAATGTAATGAATTTCTTAGATGTCACGCATGGAAAAATAATCAATAATTATTGGCAAATTAAATAAATTGAAGGCTGGATTTCTTGGAAACCAGACAGCTTGAAACTCATTGGCTGGACAAAGACCACGTTGTAAGGGACGCTTCCGAAGGCGCGAAATATGAGGAGCTAAATCCACCCGTATCTCCTAAATCTGTGATCACCAGGAGTTCATATTTAATCCAGCAAATATACTAGCGGAGTGGATTAATTCGATGTAAGTTTTAACGTCCAATTCGGAGTGCAAGTACCGATATTAAAAATCCACCCCCTCCCTAAGGGGTATGACGTCAATGAATCCGCGGGAGAAAGCTTCATCCATATATACGGGACAAGGGATCCTCGCCAACACACTTGAACTGAATCTCTGGAGCTGAACTGTCGGTCGCAGCTAACTTAGAATTCTACGGGCATACAGTAACTCAACATTTAATGGCGCGAGCATCCGCCAGTGTTTGTAAAATGTGATCGCGCTCGAGCAACATGAACTGGAAATAGTTAACGTAGGACAGTGTTTGTCAGTTATAAATATCAGTGAAGTAAATTAATTGCACTGTAGGAGAGTAATATAAATTGTACCACAATAAGTACGTACATAACAGACTGTGTGACGAACAGTACTTTAAGGGAATAATAGCCTGTACTTTGCAATATCGAACCGCTATCATGAACACTTCAAGAGTGCCGTACGAAACGGGCGTATCGCGTCGGACGACATAAATCGCGACGGGCGTAAAATTTGACACCTCGTCGTACGTGTCCAGGTCCATTGTGCGGTAATTGGACGAATATTAAAATAGTGTAAATATTAAATTTTTGGGTCTAGGAGATTAATTTGTTGTATAAAAGTTAAAGTGTTCAGTGTTAACGTTGTCAATGGTGAAGTTTTTGTGATAATTAAGGTATTAGTGTAAAATGGTAATGTGCCAGGAAATCTTTTGTGGAACTACGCCATCAAGAATGGAGGAGTAAAATGCAGAGAGGGGCCGAAAGGAGCCTCTCATCTGCAAAGCTGTAATGGAATACCGATAACTAAGATGAGTACTAAACTGTAAATAATATTTGGGAAATGTTATCGTGATGGGAAAAATGGGAATAATTTGATTAGACTTGGTTACCTTCTGTAACAAGATGAGTCGCTTAATGACCACTTCCTAAATTTGTAGCACGGACAGTAGTAAATAATAACAATGTAAATAATCGGGTCTTTTATGTATTCAGTTTGTTGTAGATGTAAATTTTGTAGACATAGGGTAGTACGTTAAGTCATGCATGCATTCATATTTCTTTGTAGAATAATTTTCTTTCATTTGATTTTGGTTATGATAGTTAAATAAGACCCGATATGTGTTTTTCTGTTTTGTCATTTTAACGAGCTATGTAATGACACTGAAGGAAAATCCAGCTTCGCCATACCAGTTGTGTTTTGTTGTGATTAGTATGTTCATATTTTCAAAGTGAAGTTGTTCAAATTTGTGAGAAGCGATTATAATAATAATTTTCCAAGTAAATCGTATCTGGAGTTGATTAGTGCCAGAATGAATCGAAACTGTAAAAGGGGTTATGCGTTAAACATATTAAGAGTGGACTACCGTGTAACAGGCGAAAATTAATATTTTTTATTAATAATAATAATAAATAAAAATAAAACTACTTTTTAGAAGAATTTTATTTATATAATTTGGAAATAATAATCATTAATGTGATATTGGAAATTTTTAGTGATCAATGCGTAATAATAAAATTTTCAGTGATCAGGTGTTGAGTTTGTCGGAAATCATTTAATGACGGGATGTCGTTTTTAATTCAGAATTAAAGTGTGTGGTAATTTAACTTGATAAATTAATAATATTGAAATTTAAGATCGGTGCTAATAATCCGTACATGTTAATGAACGTGTGGTTTAAATTACGGTCCAATATTTTTTTACGTATAAATGTCGTGTCTTAAAGTTGCAATTCATTAGCCGGAACACGTAGGACTAATATTACGAAACCATGATTGTCAAATTTTGGTAAATCTAATTTCAAGATGTTTCGATTATTTGTGGAGAACGAACTAAGGCGTAGATCGAAATGAGATAGAAAATGTTAAAGAATCTGCAGTCAGATAATAAAAGGTCGTATGATGTCAGAAGTAAATAAATAAGTCAGTTGATAATTCTGTGAGAAATAAATGAATCAAGGAATATTGAGATAGAAAGGGAAATAAATTCCGTACGAGAGACACTTAGGATATTGAAATGAGTGTAAAATGTACGGGCAGTGTCACAGAGAAATACTGAGTTACGTAGCGGGTAGAATTCGAACCCGTGACAGCATGTACGAAATAAATAGACTGCACAGCTATTCGTCGAGATACTACGGATCTAAGGATAATGAGAGTTCCGAGTCCACATAAATGATCGTATATTGTAATCATTGTAATGACGAGCGATGACAATCATAATGTCGTGATAATAATAATAATAATATTGCAGATAAAGGATTGGACCGCTTTAATTAATTGAGCGTTGATAAAGATGTTAAACGGGAATCTAAATGAGAATATGCAACCGATAATAATAATAATAATAATAATAATAATAATAATAATAATAATAATAATAATGTAAGGACGATGTTAAATCATCGCGGTCAGCTTAATAATAATAGTCATAATTATAACAGTAATGCCGCCGTTAGTTGATCAGTGAAATAATTATAATTGCGACCGATATCTTAATATATTTGGCGGAAGTGACCGGTTCATAAATAATAATAACCTCTTGAGTGACGTGAATAATAATAATAAAATCTGGAGTCACCTATTTAATAATAATAATAATAACCACAAGAGGGATATAATAATAACATTAATAACCATTTGTGTTTGCATCCCGCATAATAATGACGATATTAATCAAACGTGACAGTGCCAGGAACCGTTGAGTATAATAATAATAATAATAATAATAATAATAATAATAATAATAATAATAATAATAATAATAATTTCGAGGATGATAATTTCATAAATATTCTGACGATAGTGGATTAAATTAATTGGTGACAACATCCCTCTACTCCTATGTTTGAAAAATAAGAGTGATAAATATTAGTCATTTTTGACCTCGTTATCGTACGATTTCCGCACGGGACGAGTTACAGTAACACTTGGTGTGTTTGTTTACTTCGTCCGCGATGCGAGGGGAGGTCATTGCCACGGTATTTCCAACCGCTTCTCGTTATCTCATCTGTGGCAGTAGTCTACTGAGGCTACTTTGTAACATTTCAGATCATGTGTAAATAAAATATAAATGCTAATTCAGTGGTATGGCATCAGCTGGACATCGTAAGATAGGAACTGTCCGTGCAATCCATTTTTCGTAATTCACGAGAAACATTACCCAGTCCGAGTACCGGTCTCGGAAAAATGTATATAGCCGGGGTACATCATCTTAGTTAAATCGGGAAGCCGACCGTAACATGGGTTATGCTCGGGCTCCCGATAGAAGGAAGCTATATCCTTGAACAACGGTTCGATTCAAATGGAATCGATCCGTAAATTATACCTCAAAATGTCATTTTATTTCAGAAGCAACCCAGCACGATATTGATACCACTTGCGGTATAGCAAGTGATTTGTTTATGTAACATGTGTGGAAAATTTAAATATCGTTGCCAAATGTATCAAAGTTTCGTACGTCGGATGGCGTAATAAACTGCTCTTTCTGGCAATTATTTCAAAGGAAACCATTCTCATAATCTTTTTATTGTAGTTAGTCGATGCCCTTTTTAAAGTTAACAGTCACTTCCTAGTCCTATCATGGAGTCCTTAAATTCAAGTTTACAATCGAGTTTTCCCCATTTTAGTTTTAAATTGCTCCGTTCATTCCCGTGTTCTATTTGATGCCGCTATAGTTATATTTGATGACTTAAATAATGAACCGACACCCCTGAGATAAATGCTAGTCTGGGACTCGGGAGGTGGACGGGTGCAATACGAGGAAAATATTCTTTTGGGCTCGTCAAGTGAAGACTAATGGTGTGGCGTAAAAGACAGAAGAAACCGATCTACTGGTGGTTATATTCACAATGACGAAGTCGAATCCACTTGCTCTGTCCCACACTCAGGAAGTGCAGAAACTGAGCAAATGTTGAATCCTAGTATCACCCTTCACCGGGCGAGTTGGCCGTGCGCGTAGAGGCGCGCGGCTGTGAGCTTGCATCCGGGAGATAGTAGGTTCGAATCCCACTATCGGCAGCCCTGAAAATGGTTTTCCGTGGTTTCCCATTTTCACACCAGGCAAATGCTGGGGCTGTACCTTAATTAAGGCCACGGCCGCTTCCTTCCAACTCCTAGGCCTTTCCTATCCCATCGTCGCCATAAGACCTATCTGTGTCGGCGCGACGTAAAGCCCCTAGCAAAAAAAAAAAAAAAGTATCACCCTTCAATCTTGAATTAAGTGAAATAAATGTTAAAAAGTAAATTAGGTAGGCCACTTTGCGTACAGATGCCTTAATTTAATGTTTAATACGTCAGTTCATTACTATGAAGGATGCTTAGCAATAGTGGTGGTAATAATAATTATAAACACTCTGTAGATGGTTGCACTGTACCGCTTATATTCCAAAACGGACAACAACCCCTTCCTTTTCCTACCATTGGAATGTCTAGTAATGAGCGACACAATACGGAAGTGAAACCCTACAACCTGTTTTCCAGTCATTGGACGGGGCAGGGATGTAATGAATGAATCATTTTGTACGATGGAGTCGCCACTCCCAAAGTGATTTATGAATGAGAGAGATGCTATGAAATGAGAATGGAGAATGTTGCTGGAATGAAAGATGACAGGGAAAACCGGAGAAAAACCTGCCCCGATTCCGCTTTGCCCAGCACAAATCTCGCATGGAGTGACCGGGATTTGAACCATGGTATCAAGCGGTGGGAGGCCGACGCGCTGCCGTCTGAGCCACAGAGGCACAATACGGAAGTACCTTTCCATTAAATTAAAATTCTAGCTAAAATAGCTACAGCATATTTACTTCTCTACCAGAAACCAGTTTCTCCTCTGACTTGCAAGTTCCCATTTTGAATCTGCTGTGCGCGTAACTTTAACTGCGTAATGCCGAAAGTGAAATAAAACTGACGGAGCCGGGCTGAGTGACTCAGACGGTTGAGGCGCTGGCCTTCTGAACCCAACTTGCCAGGTTCGATCCTGGCTCAGTCCGGTTGGTATTTGAAGGTGCTCAAGTACGTCAGCCTCGTGTCGATAGATTTACTGGCACGTAAAAGAACTCCCGCGGGACTAAATTCCGGCACCTCGGCGTCTCCGAAGACCTTAAAATAGTAGTTAGTGGGACGTAAAGCAATTATTATTATTATTATTATTATTATTATTATTATTATTATTATTATTATTATTATTATTATTATTATTATTATTATTATTATAAAAACTGACGGACAAAACTGAAAAATAAGTTGGACATAGTGCAGCCCACCTCGTGATCATGATTGTAACGCTTCTAGTCTATATGGTCTGACAGCGAGGTTAGCCGGTTCGAGTCCCGTTAGTCGAAGAATATTGGGCGGCAGGGTAGGAGAGGTGCTGGTATACAATTCCTTATCACTAGATTGCGTGGCAAAAGCCTGAATTCAGTCCCAAACCTCTCCGCAGGACTCATTACGGGGTGAGGGTTTGATGGTGATTCGTCCGTCTGATGGAAATGTTCAGCCTTGAGCAGAGCTATCTGACGGGAGTAGACTATGTACCAGGAAGGCATATCTCTAACTCCTGATTTTGGCGTCATGAAGGGTATCCGGTCGTAAAAACTCTTATCAGACCGTTTTTTTATAAATTAAATTTAACAATAAGATCATTTGATCTTATTTAACATCTTAATGACTATTTTTATATGTTAGTACTGCAGTTCCAAAGGTACCACTAATATACTGATACTCTGAGCTCTGTCTTGAAGAGAACAGCTCTGTTTTGAACTTAAGACTTTCAACAGACGAAGTGGGTTTATATTATCGCCGAGGAAGAGAATGTTTGTTTGTGCGATGTTTTTAGTGAATAAATAAGATGTATTAACATAAAGTGTAATGGCAAGGCGAATCTTCCCAGCATCCTAGTTTAAATAGCTTTTTAAATGAGATTAAAAAGTCAGTACAGGAGTAAACAGCACATATTTACACACACTATTTTGTTACATACATTTTCGGATGACCCGCAGCTGCAAGCCGTATTTATGTCAAACCACTGCACTGAAGATATGTTGATGGGAAATAACAACAGAGCTGGAACTGAATTATCAGTTTATCTCATTCCAAATCTAAAATATCGCTCTTTTCAGTATTTTAAGTTAATTTTGAGGGAAAGCCGTACAAATTGGCCAGGAGAAATGTGCTTGTCATCTAATCTGAGTGAACTACGGGAACAGTGGCGAATAAAAATACTGTAAATAATTTGTGAATGGACACATTCAAATACAGTATGTGTTGGTTTCTGTATAATTTTCATTAAATGTGGTAGGTTCTTATTTTATTAGTGATAGCATTTTATGTGACTTAAATAAAGCTGTATAAGAACCTATATTAGACACCTAAAATGCCAGTTTTTAGAGCCTAACATTCTGCTGTCTCTTGATAACTCACAGATCTTTTCTTAACACCCAAGAACTCAGATTCATCGGTACTCCCATAACTTTTACAAGGTGATGGTACATTACTTCGGTTCCCGTAAATATTCTATTAACAAGAATTTGGATTTTCTCTTATGTATTGGTTTAGATTTTGTCCTAAAAATGAACCCTTCCTTTCCTTCCTTTCTTTTTTTCTTTCTTAATCCGTTTACCCTCCAGGGTTGGTTTCTCCCTCGAACTCAGCGAGGGATTCCACCTCTACCTCCTCAAGGACAGTGTCCTGCAGCGTGGAGGAGGACCAGTACCTCGCCCAGGCGGCCTCACTTACTATGCTGAATAGGTGCCTTGTGGAGGGGGGGGGGCACATCAGAAGGGATAGACAAGGAAGAGGGAAGGAAGTGTCCGCTTAAGTTAGGTACCATCCCGGCATTTGCCTGGAGGAGAAGTGGGAAACTACGCAAAACCACTTCGAGGATGGCCGAGGTGGGGAATCGAATCCCGCTCGCCCTTCTACTCAGTTGATGTCTCGAGGTTGAGTGGACCCCGTTCCAGCCCTCACACAAATTTTCAAATTTCGTGGCGGAGCAGGGAATTGAATCCGTCACATTAACCCCTACACCACAGGTGGACTTGAAGCCGTCCTATTGGCTGATAAAATAATGAGAACAATGGAAGTACAGTCGAGTCCCGTTTAACGGACCTTCGCTAATCCGACATTCCATTTGATCAAACAAGTTACAAATCGAGGAACATTTTGTTAAGTGAGGAGCCAGAGAAAAATTCTGACAGTATAATTAGCACGGAAAACAGGAATTATAATACTGCCTTTGAAGTATAGTGTTCTGTATTTCGTATGATAAGTCTTCGATGATCCATTTTTGTAGGTGTATTATTATTATTATTATTATTATTATTATTATTATTATTATTATTATTATTATTATTATTAGGACATAAATGTGACATTTATTAGTATTATGAAAATTATTCTGGTTAGCCTTCGCTGAAACAAAAACCTGGATGTGCAGATACGAATGATGAATTCCTTGGTGAGTAGTGTTTGACCTTTATTACCAGTTTGAAGCGGCTCTTGAAGACATTGTCGGCATTGTTAGTAGTTGTGGAAGGTGGTGCAAAAAATATAAATAATGAAAGGTTTAAAGCCCTTACAGCAGCATCGAATACGTGGAACAAGGAGGGAAAAAAAACACGACTTATGTGTCACTCTTCTACAACAAAGAACACATGACATGACGGCAAGCAAACGTCCATTACGATCTTTCTAAAACAAATTTACGTTTGTATCAATATGCTCAAATGTTTAATTGTATTATACAGTAATGTAAATATCAACTGCATCAATAATTAGATAGCCGGGCTGAGTGGCTCAGACAGTGGAGGCGCTGGCCTTCTGACCCCAACTTGGCAGGGTCTATCCTGGCTCAGTCCGGTGGTATTTGAAAGTGCTCAAATACGTCAGCCTCGCGTCGGTAGACTTAGGCTACTGGCACGTAAATCAACTCCTGCGGGACTGAATTCCGGCATGTCGGATTCTCCGAAAATCGTATAAGTAGTTAGAGGGACGTAAAGCCAACAACATATCTGTAGCGCAAAACTGTTAAGTCACAGTTATTTGAATAATTATGTTCCATTAACGAACAAAAAAAAAAAAAAAAAAAAAAAAAAAAAAGACTGTTCAAAGGAGCCTAATAATTTAGGTTATTGGCTCTATCAATTATATATATGTGTTGTATGTACCACCCTTGTGCCGTATCTCTATGGGGTCCAGCATGAAGTGATATGAATCTTCGTAGCGACTCTTTACGACCGGATGGCTTTCCTGACGTCAACCTCATCCGATGAGTTAATCAGGTGAAATGAATGACGTAATATATTATAGCAGGAAGGGAGATGATACCGGTGCCGGCACATAGCATACTCCTATCGAATATCACCAAGATGAGTGCTTAAGGCTTATCGTCGCCATCCGACAGATAAATCACCATCAACAGCATCAAATGGCCTGTAGTGTATAAATAGTGCTGAGGGATTTGGAAGTGAATCTATACTTCAGGCATACAATCTACTGAGCAGACATTTGTACCTCCAGCCTCTTACCTTGCCGACCACCATTCCGATGGTATTGTTTTCCACCATCGGGACTCGAACCGAATAACCACGGTGTCAGATCATATGGACGCGACGCCTTAATGACCATCGACACCAGGCGGTCGGCCTTATCCATTAATGATTGAGAATCGTACATAAGCCTGGTAATCAATTTGGAATTGAGATTCATGACAACACAATAAAACTCTGACAATCTGGAGAAGATAATTATGATAATCTTGCTAATCTCACTCTGACTGTGTCTGTCTGAATGGCGAAAAGTCTTGGATGAATTGTATCCAGAGGAAAGTGTCAGGTATTTGTGTGATCAACTTAACATACAAAATTCAAGTACAATGTGTATAGCTTGTTTGCAGAATGAAAATCTACAGCCTCTTACCACTTTCGACAGAGTTAGAAATGGAATGAATGAAGCCCCTTCTAGCGGCGAGGATAGGAACTGTGCCGGCTGCCGAAGCCTGTTGCACTCCTCTGGGGCAATGATTACTGTAATGACAGGTGAAATCATATTGATGATACTGAAGAGTGTACTCTGAGAACCCGGAGAAAAACCTGTCCCGCCTCCCATTTGCCCAGCACAAATCACACACAGAGTGACTGGGATTTGTACCACGGAGGCCGGCGCGGTGCAGTCTGAGCCACGGAGGCTTTGTTGACTGAACAAGGAAGATAAAAATGAAGGGAAAAAATCAGATCTTGCCTTTTGTCAGTAGTAGAAACTGAACACTTGCAGTATCCACAGCAGAGTGTGAACGAGCCTTCAGCGCAACGCATGAAATAGTGAAGTGAAATATGCACCAGACTATGTGTTTTTTTTTTTTTGCTATACGTCGCACCGGCACAGATAGGTCTTATGGCGACGATGGAACAGGAAAGGCCTAGGAGTGGGAAGGAAGCGGCCGTGGCCTTAATAAGATAATGACGATCTATACAAAGGATATAGGGCGTAAGAAACACAACATAAAGATGATGGATAAGAAAATAAATTTATGGAAAGCCGTGACAGAAGAATTCAATGCTTCGAGTGAGGGAAAACGCAGTGAAGAGGAAGTTAAGATTCTGTGGAAGGACTTGAAAGCGAAGGCGGAAGCAAAGCAGAAAGTCATGGACACGCGGGAAAAATTAAAACTCATGGTGGTTTCTTCATATAGATCGCCTACACCCACAGCAAAACGTTCCCATTTTCACACCAGGCAAATGCTGGGTCTGTACCTTAAGGCAACGGCCGCTTCCCATTCCTAGGCCTTTCCTACCCTATCTTCGGCATAAGACCTATCTGTGTGAGTGCGACGTTAAGCAAATTGAAATAAAAAAGATAAATACATCTTCCGATTTCTGAAAAGTTCACCGTTGTCACTGGGAGGGCAAAAAAATTGCACCCACGATGTGTGGAGATCTGCCAACGTGAAGAATATTCTTTTATTTTCCGAACAATCATCATCATTTGCAGGCGTACCTCCCTCTTAGCCTCAACTAGTGCTTTAACCACGCGATGAAAGATACGGCCACAGTTGTGCGGCAAACGTTAATTAGATCACCGGCAACTGTACTGAAATGTTCCGGTACGAAACACTCGTAGGGACACAACTGTAATTTGAGAGCTGTAAGTGATCTCCAAGTAGATTTAGAAGGAAAGTAAAGGATTCCTTCCTAAGACCAAAAACGTTCCTGAAACTCTCCGTGTGCTCTCGCCTTTCAAGCACTGTACGCACTATTACATTTCCAGTCGTTTTCTGCGTCGAGATCGTTGATATAATCTAAGTAATCCATAATCTCATATACGGCACGATATTAGTGACCAAGTCTAAACCTAGCTGACTCCATGCACGACGTGAGAGTAAATTCTAACCTATATTCGTGCGTTATTTACTTCTTCAGTAATATACTACAAGATGGTGCTCTCCAACATGTTACTCTTGTAGTAATTTAGTCCAGGAGTATCTGAAAGGACTAAAATACTTCGGAAGTCATTTACCCTCGTATGGAAGTCGTCGAATGGTGACTTAAGAGTACTTTACTACTGAAGTAGAACTTACTCTTGGTTGTGTACGCCACCCTAGGTGTTTGTGTGTCTTACCGGACGCACACTCTAGCAGTGTTATCCACTGCCATATGAGGAGTGCCTGTTAGCCACTTTTAAAAATCGTCCACTTGTTTTAGAGTAGTTCAATGCTATAGAATGCCATGAGGAATCCCGACCAGAAATATGCAATTCTATAAAAGAAATAACATACCAGATCACGGGTTTGTTCTATGTGCCTTTTTATTATACGTTTCTTGCATTTTTCCCTTACGGTGGAATTAGCTTCTTTAGAATAGACACTCCCAAAATGTGCCTGGTTGTCATTTAGATCTACGAGACGTTCAGAAAACGACTCCACCTCCCGGAAAATAAAACTCATCACATAACCTCTCCCCGGTTAATGCAAGTGGAAAATGCCGAAACGTTCGGTGCGTAATGGTAGTTCATATTTTCGAAGTAAAGCTCTGCTAACATCGCACGGTAAATAGCATGACATCACATGGCTTCACTGGACTGGGGAGGGGTAAAATGACCCTGAATACGAAGACGTAGATCCCGGTCGGAGATGGTCCCATTTGAAGGTGTTTATATGCCAATACTCTGGCTTGTGGCCAGGTAATGCTAACTAATTTCTTAGTAGTAGTACAATAATGAACACCTCCCGCATGATATGTAACGCTCCATTTTCTTTTACACTTATGTTAGAAGTCCGATTTTTAGGTGCTAATATATTTATTTAAAGTGCCTAAAATGGCTATCAAATGTAAAAAGGTTAAGTATATTTTAGTCGGCTTCAAGTGTACGTAATTTAATAGGCATTTATCAATTAAAACACAGTGTTTATTTTGCTAAAATGAAAACTATTTAGGGGTGAAAATAAAACAAATATTCACCTCTTTGCTACAAACGTCACAGAATATCATTTTACTATTCGATGTGAAGTGGGGGAAAATTTGGAGTTGATTAGTTAATTGGTTCCAAAGTTATTGATTTTATTTTATATGTTGCATGGAAAATGTTCCTTACGGCAAAATGTTCATATTTTTTAGGTTATAAAATGGCAGACTAGTCAAAAATACCGGTATATTTAAGACTAATGACGGGTTTTGTACCAAACCAAACAAAACCCCATGGCACTGCAGCCCTTGAAGGGAGGGCCTTGGCCTACCAAGCGACCACTGCTCAGCCCGAAGGCCTGCTGATTGCGAGGTGTCGTATAGTCAGCACGACGAATCCTCTCGGCCGTTATTCTTGGCTTTCTAGACCGGGGCCGCTATGTCACCGTCAGATAGCTCCTCAATTCTAATCACGTAGGCTGAGTTGACTTCGAACCAGCCGTCAGGTCCAGGTAAAAGTCCCTGACCTGGTCGGGAATCGAACCCGGGGCCTCCGGGTAAGAGGCAGGCACGCTACCCTTACACCACGGCGCCGGCTTCTGTAGTCAGATATAAACTATTGGAGATATAATAATTTTTAATTTCTCATTATTCATTCAACAAGCAGAAATCTAGTTTCGTGCTATTTCAGGAGTAAAAATATGAAGGTGATATTCAACTGATAAAATCCAGAACTACATATTCAGACATTCTCTGAACATTTCAGGTGAATCCGAAAAGAACTCTGTCGCAAGGGGCAAAGAGCTGAAAAATGTTTTAAAAAACACTTCCTCTGAAACTGCCCTGAACTGTAAATGTCTTTCTCCTCTTATGCATTGTTAAATATATTGCAGCGGTATTATTGAAATGGTAGTGCTATTCTTGTCTGACAAAGGGGCGTGCGCTTGCGCTGAGCCGCTACCCTTTAAATCCAGCATTAAAAATCGTGTTAGGGAAAAACTAATAACGGAATTTGAAAGAGGAGAAATTGGGCGATTTTTAAAATTAAAATTGAAAATTCCAAAAAAATGGAAACATTTCAGTCGTGACTCCCTTTAAAAGAGGACTTGGAAGCAGACACTTAGTTTTCACTCGTGACACAGACTGCGGGCGTGTATTGCTGAACTTAAGGATTTATGGGTAGTATGGTTAGCAGATTCCCCATTTAAAGACTTTGAGAAGTATTTAAAAAAATATATTGTTCATGATACGAGTCGGCAAAATATTGTAGTTTCTCGGAATAAATTAAAGGCTTTTAAAATCGATTTAGGGATAAACATTGCGAATATGGTCACATATAGGTTCTAATGACAATTTAGGAATGTTTATGCACCGAAGGAGCACCGTTTTTGAGCTCGTAAATACATGAAATTTGTAAATACTTCATCTCCTCGGGAACAAAATAGGTCTTTGCCTAAAATCCTAAGTTTATTTATTACAAATTGCTTTAGGTCGCACAGACAGAGATAGCTCGTATGGTGACAATGGGATACGAAAGGGCTAGGGACGGAAGGAAGCGACTCTGGCTTTAACTGATGTTTCAATAGATAAAGAGGAGCTTACCTTTTCGGCCCTGTGGCACGGAGTAAGTTAGCTCGTTGAACTCGATGTTGACGGGCGGCAACTCCGGGAGGTAGGTTAGCGCACTTCGTGTACGGTCCCGATCCCGCTCACACTCCGCCATGTTGCACTGTCAAGGCTCAACTGGCAGCCGCCTAGTCGGACCTCTCGGGCCCCCTCTACCAGCACGTGTCTGCCAACTTTCTCATCACATGACAGCTGAGGCTGTGATCGACGTCCCCCATTCGACTACTGCCCAGCGCACTTCAGTTCCTATGTTGATTAACAATCCAACAACACCATCGACTTCCTAGTTTCACTTCGCGTTCGATCATGCACGTTTAGAATTCGTAAGTGAGAGGAATGCTACGGCGAACCTCCGTGGCTCGGGCTGCAGGGTGTCGGCCTCTCACCACGGGGTTCCATGGTTCAAATCCCCGTCACGTGAGATTTGTGCTAAACAAAGCGGAGACGTGATAGTTTTTTTTGTCCGGGTACTCCGGTTTTCCCCAGTATCGGCGACTGGGAATGTGCAGACAACAAAAACTACCCGGGTTTGCGGTATATAGCGGGGAGGGGGGTATATACATACATTACATACATTATCATTATAGACTGTTATGCCTTTCAGCGTTCAGTCTGCAAGCCTCTGAGAATTTTACTAAAAGTCGCCACAATCCTCGATTTGCAACTAGTGTTGTGGCCTCATTTAGTTCTATACCTCTTATCTTTAAATCGTTAGAAACCGAGTCTAACCATCTTCGTCTTGGTCTCCCTGTACTTCTCTTACCCTCCATAACAGAGTCCATTATTCTCCTAGGTAACCTATCGTCCTCCATTCGCCTCGCATGACCCCACCACCGAAGCCGGTTTATGCGTACAGCTTCATCCATCGAGTTCATTCCTAAATTAGCCTATATTAAAAAAAAAGACTGAAGACAGCGAATTTCGACAGAGGTGAAGGTTGACAGTTTACCAATCTAAGTGCGGTAATATTAGTATTTTGAGTCAATATTATACAATAAAACTGTCATCAAAGGAACAATATTACGCATGTATTACATAGAAGTATTATACAATTAAAAATTATTTATAGTATTTGACTACACACTAAGCAACTAAGACAGTAAAGAGACTGCCAGAGTGACAACTGCGTGCGCCAAGCGAGTGAATCAAACCTTACTCCTGCTACCCTTCCCCACAGCATATACAAAGTGTCCACTATTTACTCTGGCGCTATACAAATCGGTTACCCGGGACGAACGGCATTTTGTGCGTATTTTCGCAAATCATTTTGTTAATAATTAAAGGAAAGAATTAGCCCGTAAGACAAGGGCTTGTACAAATTGCTTTTTTAATAATTCCTCGATTCAACGGGCTAAAATGTAACGTTTTCTCCACCAGGTGGGGGCTGCTGGCTCCCCCTAATCGCCGCTACTGGTTTTCCCCGTCATGTTTCATTCCAGCAACACTCAACAATATAATTTCACATCATCTGGCAGTCGTTACTCATTTCCCCAGAGGAGTGCGACAGGCTTCGGCAGTCGGCACAATTCCTATCCTCGTCGTTGGATGGGGGCTTCATTTATTCCATTCCTGATCCGGTCGAATGACTGGAAACAGGCTGTGGATTTTTATTTTCAGGAATGATACGGAACAAGTAAATTGAGAACACAGCTTGTTGTTTAATGGGGCCTTACATTAAGAAATAGGCCCAAAGAGAACAAACAAAAGCATCCTTGAAGAAATTCAAGGGGGGAAAAAAACTCATGTACCGAGCAAGTGGCTGCGAGCTTGCATTCCGGAGATAGTGGCTTCGAACCTCACTCTCGGCAGCCGTGAATATGATTTTGCGTGGTTTCCCATTTTCACACCAGGAAAACGCTGGTCTCTACCTCAATTAGGGCCATGGCCGCTTCCTTCTCACTTCTAACCCTTTCCTATCCCATCGTCACCATAAGACATATATGTATCGCTGCGACGTAAAGCACATTGTAAACAAACACATACCGGGCTAAGTGGCTCAGACGGTTAAGGCGCTGGCCTTCTGACCCCAACTTGGCAGGTTCGATCCTGGCTCAGTCCGGTGGTATTTGAGGGTGCTCAAATACGTCAGCCTCGTGTCGGTAGCTTTACCGGCACGTAAAAGAACTCCTGCGGGACAAAATTCCGGCACCTCGGCGTCTGCGAAAACCGTAAAAGAGTAGTTAGTGGGACGTAAAACAAATAACATTATTAAACAAACACATTGTATACAACGAGATATTTCCTTTGTGTGGTAAAGCCACTACACTCGAGGTCAGAGGAAGTCAAAACTTGGCAAGGACATCCATTGCTATTATTGTGGAATATACAATCTGAAGAAGTTACACGAAATTGGAATTATATAAAACAGGGATGACGAACCTATGACACCCGTGCCACCATGTGAGACAACATAACATGTTGTATTTGAATGTTTTTAACATTTAAGACATAGGTCGAAAATCTAGCAACATAGCACATTTTAACATTACGCTTTAATAAAGAAGTAGGTCACAATTAATTTTATGGCCACATTTTTACAATTTTATTAGATTCTAGCAAAAATATACCTTATTGTTAACATTTACCTGTGTTTTGAAATGCAGTTTTCGGTTATGTTTCTTTCTAAATCCATTTACCTTCCAGGTTAATTCCCTGGGACTCAGCGAGTGATCCCACCTCTACCGCCTCAAGGACAGTGTCCTGAAGCATTGGACTTTGGACTGTGGCAGTGGTCGTTGGGGAGGAGGACCCAGGCGGCCTCACCTGCTGTGCTGAACAGGGGCCTGGTGTGGGGGATGGGAAGATTGGAAGGGATAGACAAGGAAGAGGGAAGGAAGCAGCTGTGGCCTTAAGTTTGTTACCATCCTGGCATTTGCCTGGAGGAGAATTGGGAAACCACGGAAAACCATTTCAAGAATGGCTGAGGTGGGAATCGAAACCCCCTCTACCCAGATGACCTCCCAAGGCTGAATGAACTCCATTCTGGCCCTCGTACCACTCTTTAAATTCCGTGACAAAACAGGGAATCGAACACGGGCCTCCGGGGGTGACAGCTAATCACGCTAACCCCTACACCACAGAGGCGGACTTCGGTGATGTTTGCAAAATAAAACCATGAAACAATGAGTCGAATAGATTTATATGTAATGCAATCTAATACTTGAATGAAGTCAAATGGGGAGTTTCATGATGATTTTAAAGGAAAATAACCGATGGCACACTAGACAGTGAAAAGTGAGAAACAAGATCTTAATTGACACGCTAGTTGGGAAAGGTTTGCCATCCCTCGTATGTCACAATGATCTTCCTACCCATTTTGCTCCTTAAGACTCGTCACACCTGCCACATATGGATATTTTGTCCATCAGAACTATGTTCTTTGAATTCATTTTCCTGTGTCGGAGTGTAAAGGAAAATGAACCTTAAATATATTGTACTGTAAATATTCGTCGTACAACGAAAATTGTTCTGATGGACTCCATATCCATATGTGGTCGGGAGGCGCGACCAGTCTTAAGGGAAATAATGGACAGGAAGAGCGTGACCTTGTTTAAGATTCGGCTAACCAGTGTGTACGTAAACATGGTTTAAATTTAAGGCCTGGTTAGAAGGAAGTGTGGAGCGCCATTCTTAATCAATGTTTAGTTCAGCATGTTTAGCTGGCAGTGGAATTAAACACCAGCGTGGTGTTTAAATTGCTAGCGAAGAATAGTGAACGCGCTTCGGTGATTTCGTATTTCTTTTGTTGGAAGGAGGAATATTTTTCTTTGTGACAGTACATATTAGAAACATGGAACAACAAAAGTGTAACAGGTCGTCCAATTTTTCGGATTTTTTTTTTTTTTTTTTTTTTTTTGCTATTTGCTTTACGTCGCACCGACACAGATATGTCTTATGGCGACAATGGGACAGGAAGGGGCTAGGAGTGGGAAGGAAGCGGTCGTGGCCTTAATTAAGGTACAGCCCCAGCATTTGCCTGGTGTGGAAATGAGAAACCACGGAAAACCATCTTCAGGGCTGCCAACAGTGGGATTCGAACCCACTATCTCCCGGATGCAAGCTCACAGCCGCGCGCCTCTAGCCGCACGGCCAACTTGCCCGGTGCTTTCTCTTCTGTAAGGTTTCCAACTAACACTTGACTCCACCTGCCCTTACTAGTTCTGAGTATGAGTAGCTTGAAGTAAATCTGGAGAAACAAAAATGAACCAAAAACGATATTAAGCTCTGAATAATGAAGAGCGGGGGGATCAGAAATACCCTCTACAGGTACCATATTTAGCGTGATTAGCTGCCATCCCCGGAGGCCATTGTTCGATTTCCTGCTCTGGCATGAAATTTGAAAAGTGGTGCGAGGGATGGAACGGGGTCCACTCAGCCTCGGGAGGTCAGCTGAATAGAGGGGGTTCGATTCCCACCTCAGCCATCCTCGAAGTGATTTTCCGTGTTTTCCTCACTCTTTCGCCAGGTAAATGCCGGGATGGTACCTAACTTAATGTCACGGCAGCTTCCTTCCCTCTTCCTTGTCTATCCCTTCCCATCTTCCCACAAGGCCCCTGTTCAGCATAGTAGGTGAGGCCACCTGGGCAAGGTACTGATCTTCCTCTCCAGTTGTATCCCCCGACCCAAAGTCTCACGCTCCACGACACTGGCTTTGACGCGGTAGAGGTGGGATCCCTCACTGAGTCCGAGGGAAAAACCAACCCTGGAGGGTAAAAGGATTAAGAAAGAAAGAAAGAAAGAAAGAAAGAAAGAAAGAAAGAAAGAAAGAAAGAAAGAAAGAAGGTACCGTATTTCTGTGAGACGCCTGCGAAACTTCCCCACGGCCATCCTCTCTCCTTTCCGGATTCTGATGAACATATAGCAATTTACATGAAACATATTGTAACGTGCTCTGTAGTAAGGTAAACCCTGCTCCACCGGGCGAGTTGGCCGTGCGCGTAGAGGCGCGCGGCTGTGAGCTCGCATCCGGGAGATAGTAGGTTCGAATCCCACTATCGGCAGCCCTGAAAATGGTTTTCCGTGGTTTCCCATTTTCATACCAGGCAAATGCTGGGGCTGTACCTTAATTAAGGCCACGGTCGCTTCCTTCCAACTCCTACGCCTTTCCTATCCCATCGTCGCCATAAGACCTATCTGTGTCGATGCGACGTAAAGCCCCTAGCAAAAAAAAAACTTGCTCCCTAAACAACGTGGATTATGTGCATCAAACTGCGAATTTATGTCTTGAGCTTGCCAGTAATTTTGATTCTATTACCAATTATAGGTTCACCGAGTGAGTTGGCCGTGCGGTTAGGGACGTATTTTCACACTAGGCAAATGTTGAGGCTGTATTATCGGGACACTTTCTCTGGATAGATTTGTGTACGGGGTTGTGGAGTAAAGAGGGAGCTCTCCCGGTTCCGGTAGTGCTGCCAACTGAGTGGAAATGAAATCTGAATTTAATCGATAATATGATCGATCGATATGAAGTTTCTAAACCGTTATTATCTTAAGCCAACAACTGTGTCACACACACACATTATATAACATTTCTCGACGCGAATCTTGTTCCTAGCATGAATTCCATAGTTTGGCTTTGCTGTGTAAACACCAACAGTACGTGAAGTGTAATTGTGGATGACTAAGAAAAGCTGAAGGAAGTTTTCGAAAATATAGTTACCAGTGAACAGTCCGGTGACAAATATATTCTACTTGCCAGAGGCTTTCTTCACGACATGAACAGTTTTGAATTAACTTTTTCTGGCAGTAGGGTTTCATGACATTTTTTTGTTTTACTGATATTATTTATGATATTTTGCGAAATAAGTCATTGGATATGAACTATTGGATATCAAAAATAAGAACAACATGTGATCTTCTAAGAAAGAAGAAGACCGATGAGCATTTTCTAATTATATTTGAAAAGACCAGCAAAATGACGGATATGCGATGCATAAGCGATTCATAGTTTGTGTTTCAAAGGTTGCCCGTACAAATCTCGAAGATTGCCGAGGTCTAACCGATTCAGCGCTAGGGTGTAAATCTATCCAGAAAAAGTGTGCCGATAATACCTTAATTAAGGCCACGGCCGCTTCCTTCCCACTCCTGGCCCTTTCCTATCCCATCGTCGCCATAAGACCTATCTGTGTCAGTGCGACGTAAAGGAACTTTCAAAAAAAATATACATCAATGGGTCAGAATACATCGTGCGTAGTCAGAGAAGTGGGAAAGCGAGAAAACGGATCCACGGTGGAGCTGATGACCAGTATGAAAGAATAAGAGAAAGTTTTTTTGCCTGGAAGTCATAGAAGAAACACGTTATTCTTTTGAGGAATACCCAGCCTTGTTTTAATGATCAGGGAATACCTGCTGGGGTCAAAAACTTCCACTTCACGCGTTCATTGGCGCTGTATGAAGTCCTAAAAATAGGGGAAATTGTAAGGTGAAGTTCTATAATATTATGCAATATAATGTATTGCTTCATTTATTTTATCATTTTACTTTGTCGTGTGTTGTTCCACCGCATTAAAATAAGGTTCTTTAGTCTTTAGAAAAACACTTTCATATTTTATGTCAATATTATAGGAGATTAGATAAAATTGTAGAATATAGTTTAGATATAAGTTTCACCATGTTAATTGTAGCTTATCTGTCGTAGTTGCCACTGTAATTGGGACACTAAGTCCTGTAGTGTGCAATAAATAAATAAGACTCAGAATATTATTCATACCAAGTAACTGTATTTTATTTTTGTATGAAGTGGCCATGCACTTTGCATGATGACTGAAAACATTATTGTTGGTAAAATTAGTTTAATTATTTCATTTGTAGGATATTTACTGATTAATTTCTTATAATACTAACAGTTAATATAAGATACTATTTTTTTTAGATGGTTGAGCCGCTGCCCTGGCTCAGTCAGGTGGTACTTGTAGGTGCTCAAATACCTGAGGCGCGTGTCAGTAGATTTACAGGCATGTAAAAGAACTACTGCAGGACAAAGTTCCGGCACCTTGGCGTCTCCAAAAACCATCTATACTCCGTACGGCTCTACTTCTAAATTGACGTTTCAGCAGAGTTTGGCTCTGTCTGGTGGTTATGCGCTGAAGCATAGACATCCAACCAATCCCAAGCTGCCATTCATATCGATTTATATCGGCAGAGCACGATCTCGAAACCCAGTTGCCAACTCTAATATTTACATTTGCCACGTGGTTAACCTATCTCGCTCAGCGTGTGTGGTATTCGGTACGGTTTGCAATCTTTTGCGTTTTCCTTCAATATTTAGTGTGTTTTTCATATTGTTGGAGGGTTCCAGTGATTCTGAGATGAGTAGAGTGTTCCCATTGTAGGCCATAACCTCCTTTCTGTACCAGCCATTAGCGGTGAGTGATGTTTTATTTCCTCATTCTCTTTTATTGTTAATAATATATTCTCTTTTAGTGCCAGATATTGTTAGAAAGTGTAGTTCTTGTGAATTTGTCTTCAATCCATATTCATTCGGTTTTCTGAGTACTGTATTACAATTTAAAAGGGCTGTTCGCCGCAGTCATATTGCATCAGCTGTTCTCGCAGGCGTAGCGCGCTGGCAACAGAGGAAAGGCGATGCTCATTTGTTTTGCGAAACTTCAATTTAGAAGTAAGGCCGTGCGGAGTATAAAGTAGTTAGTGGGACGTAATGACAAAAACATTATTGTTAGAATAGTATTTTTTTCTTCACTGTCCGCATTGTTTACTCACTTCCCATAACAATGAATCTATACATTGGTAAATAATGTTGTTGTTGTTATTGTCTGGTATGACTAAGATGAAACTGTGAAATGGTCTCTAGCAACCTAACACGGTGTCGTCTTTGATATAACCTTATCGCCTCTGTCGTCCAATAACTGGGGACAATAAACACTTGCTCCTTCAGAGTACAATGATTCATTTCCCAACTGTCCTGTGTGCACTCTGCACTCGCTGTACGTCAGCCAAATAACAGAGAGACTGCTTGGTACTGACCTCACTCTCTCACCGAACATATTCTTGTTCAAATTTCGCCACAGTATTTTCATTAGTGTTGGAATGATTGAGGAAATGCCGCGCTCGTTACGAGAGGGACAAAGTGGACTCAGAAAGCGAGCGCTCTTCCCTTTCTTTTTCCCAAAGGTAACGAGTCGATGGGAGAAGACAATAATATTACCCATCAGTTTGTGGGGTTTACCCAAAGTCGCTTGGTGCCTGCACTGGCGGGAGAAAAAATCACTCTGTCTTGCCAAGGGATTGGCAAGTCAGAAATGGGTTTCCTGGTACTGATTACCCTCTTGAGCAGGGCAGTGCCCTCGTCGGTTGACTGGAAAGAAGAATCCGAGACTTCGTCATCTTAACTAATCTTGTAATCTGCTGGTGAAGCGTAGGGCCATTTAGTTCCCGATGCATGTTTGGTGAATAGGACATGTTCTGTAGGACCTGGAGTCGACTAAGAGGCGTCTTTGGAATATAGCACCATACAGGATGATACATCCGAGATCGCTTCATCGCTTTTTGTAAAGAAGAGACCTCACGCCAGCAACGCCCTCTGCGATGCATGGTCTACTGGGAGACCCAAAAGTCCGTTAACATTAATCGAGCCGGAATATTGGGATGACATGGGCTTTTATTGACAACAACAACGAGTGCAAAAACAGGCCAACAGATGGCGCTGGACAAAGGAACGTCAGTGATGCGCATGAGACCCATGTATAGTATAAAAGGAGCTGTCGTGAGGGAGGGCGTTATATGCGCCTCCAATCGCGGCATGTTGATTTTACCAGTAAAGGTACTGTTACTGAAGCTTTGTTTACTTTATTTTGGTGTCTATAAAACCCCATGTCATTCCAATCATGTGTGCCAATTATTACCTCTCTACCTCCAATATTCCGCCTCGTCAAATGTTAACGGACTTTTGGGTGACCCTGTATATTCCATACCCAGGTAAGTCCCCTATCGATGATCAAGCCAACGAACTTCACCTTGCTCAACCACGGTTATGCCGAATGTGAAGATGACGAAATCTCGGCCGTCTGTACGAAAACAGAATTGCTTGAGTCTTTTCCGGGTTTACTTTTACCTCTCTTCCTTCTGAGACATTCAATCAATTTGTGCGATGGCATATTCCAGGCCTACACAACTGTCTGATCAATCATCCGATCACCTGTCGCAAACATGACAGATCCCCTATCGTCCTTTTTCTTTTTTACAAGTAGCTTTACGTCGCACCGACACAGATAGTTCTTGTGGCGACGATGGTATACGAAAGGGCTAGGATTGGGGAGGGAGCAATCGTGGCCTTAATTAAGGTACAGTCCCAGCATTTGCCTGGTGTGAAAATGGGGAAACACCGAGCTCGATAGCTGCAGTCGCTTAAGTGCGGCCAGTATCCAGTATTCGGGAGATAGTGGGTTCGAACCCCACTATCGGCAGCCCTGAAGATGTTTTTCCGTACTTTCCCATTTTCATACCAGGCAAATGCTGGGACTGTACCTTAATTAACGCCACGGCCGCTTCCTTCCCACTCCTAGCCATTTCCTGCCCCATCGTCGCCATAAGACCTTTCTGTGTAGGTGCGACGTAAAGCAAATAGCAAAAAAAAATTGGGAAACCACGATCCAATCGTTTGTTTACGTAGCCTTTTGAAACACCGGATTCCGTGAGATCTCCGAAGTTAAGCAACGTTCGGCGTGGTCAAGATGTGGATAGGTTGCCACGCGCTGTTGCTGGAGGAGCGAAGCGGAACTGGCCACCCTACCGTACGTAACTTCGGCTCAGGCACAACTTTGTGGAGGTTCGGACCTGCCTTCGGGTAGAATACACCCTTACCTTACCTTCTTAAATGATGTCGAGCATCAAATATCTTCCTTATTAAAATTATTCCAATCCCCAAGTTCTACACTAGTTTCATTAAACAAGAGGTCCAATAAGGTTGCCTGCGGAACCCTCGCGTCTTCCTCACGCTGCTCAGAGCAAGTACGGAGTAATTTCCTTCCCACTTCTACGGCTATGTCAGCAAATCAGAACCACATCGCCCTTCCTGGCCAGAGATGACCGTTGCCCTCTAGGTAACCCGCTCCACCCCTCTGGGGTGTGGAATGAAATATTTCAATAATACTGCTGGATCACGCATAAAAGTAGATTTAATTTTAATTTTACATTCTATAAGGTATGTATTTAGTAACTCAGCAATAGGGACTGTAGATTTGTATATTAAACAGTCAATATTTCGAGGTAACTGATATCCTAATAAATTTAATTAATTAAGCCATTTTTGTTGTTTCATATGCTACATTGAAATAATACGTGAAGCAATCCTGATTTTACGCCTGATCTTAGTTAATCGGATTAAGAAGGACAAGCTCACGTACATGGCGTTTGTAGAACAGAAAAGGCCTTTGATAACGTTGATTGGACCACGCTATTTGAGATTCTGAAGGTATCAGATACCGAGAACGAAGACTCATCTACAATCTGTTTAAAAATCAGTCTGCAGTGATAATAATCGAGGGCTTTGAAAAAGAACCAGCAATCCAGAAAAGAGTAAGGCAAGGCTGCAGTCTGTTCCCCCTCCTTTTCAATGTTAACATACAACATTTAGTAAAGGAAATCAAATAGGAATTTGGAAAGGGAATCACAGTCCAAGGAGAGGAAATCAAAACCTTGAGATTTGCCGATGATAGTTACTTTATGTGAGACTGCAGAAGATCTCGAGAAGTTGCTGAATGGTATGTACGAAGTCTTGGGTAAGGAGTACAAGATGAAAATAAATAAGTTCAAAACAAAAGTAATGAAGTGCAGCCGAACGAAGGCAGGTGATGCAGGAAATATTAGATTAGGAAATGAAGTATTAAAGGAAGTAGATGAATATTGTTACTTTGGTACTAAAATAACTAACTATGGCAGAAGTAAGGAGGATATAAAATGCAGACTGGCACAAGCAAGGACGAGCTTTCTTAAGAAAAGAAATTTGCTCACTTCAAACGACAATATAGGAATTAGAAAGATATTTCTGAAGACTTTCACCTGGAGCGTGGCATTGTATGGAAGTGAAACATGGACGATAACTAGCTCAGAAAGAAAGAGAATAGAAGCTTTCGAAATGTGGTGTTGCAGAAGGTGAGATGGATAGATCGAATAACGAATGAAGAGATACTGAATCGAATTGCTGAGAGGAGGTCGATTTCGCTAAATTTGACGAGAAGAAGAGATAGAATAATACGACACATCTTAAGACACCCAGGACTTGTGTAGTTGGTTTTTGAGGGAAGTGTAGGTGGTAAGAACGGTAGGGGTGGGCCAAGGTTTGACTACTATAAGCAGGTTAGAGCAGATGAAGGATGCAATAGTTACGTAGAAATGAACATTTTAGCACAGGATAGGGTGGTATGGAGGGATGCATCGCACCAGTCTGTGGACTGATAACAACAACAACAACATTAAAACAATATATGGTTGATGGTACCAACTTCATTTCCACATTCACACATGATGTTCGGGGGTGCAGGGAGGATTAAGTCGTGTGCGGTAGTAAGACCCGTCGTAGCTCGCTAACTCCAGTGCACCAGGTTATCTGTTGCATCCTTGTAAAACATTTTTCTGATGTTCTTTTGTGACGTAACCTTTATAATAAGTTCGTTTGAAATGTTGCGGAATTAACGCTTTCCTTTTAAATACTACTTCAGAATCAATATTTGAGAACAACCATACATAGTTGTAATTAGCGATAACCTTAGTAACCTACGGTCATGACTGACCAAAGTCAATCTGCTTCGACTGCAATGGGAACTCAGCATTAACATATTGTTACGTGCTAGGCCTGTGGTAGCCCCTTACGGAAATTGTTGGAAGGAATAGTGAATCAGCCGACCGGGGAGCTCCCAGCCAGCCTGGAGGGCATGACTGGTATTTCCGTGTACTGTTCTCGTCGGCTGGCTTACCTATGAGTTGCTTGAAGATTCCACGAGAATGTTCCATCTCTAGCCACCTGGTTCCCACTACTACTACTAAAACGTATTCATTCCTCCCCTGAAGGGGGAGGCGGGTCTCTTAGACGGTGACGCCGTATCTCAGGCCGGGAGATTTGTTACGGTGATGGAGATGCTCGGAGGAGGTGAGGTGGTTGGCGACCATGGCCTATGTCAGGATCTGTCCCGGCATTCATCTTAGTGCAGAAGAATGGAAAACCAGGGAGAACAATTCTCAGGACAGCCGACGGTTGGGGCCAGCCGTGAGGTCCAGCTCTGTCCCGTCTCCCCAATGCAGAGGCATAAAGCCACGGTAGAGCCGTGGCCATCCCTCCTCTGTTCGGTTGGCCGGTCAGAGTGCAGAGCTGTTGGACCACGAACCAGCCGTGGCCACTTATGGGCCGAGACCCACTCTGCATCTACCGACGATGGTTCCCACCACCCGAGCTATACAAAGGGAGGCTAGCCGCGGACGGTCATTCATTCTTGGGCTCCGTTGTGGAGTCAGTGGTTCGCTAGCTGGGCTGAGGGCGATCGATATGTTATTGAATGAAAACCTATAACCTGTTTTCCAGTCATTGACCGGGTCAGGGATGTAATGAATGAAGCAGATATAGGCTATTAGTACGATGGGGTCGCCACTCCCAAAGCGATTTATGAATGACTGATATATGCTATGAAATGAGAATGGAGAGTGTTGCTGGAATGAAATATGACAGGGAAAACCGGAGCACCCGGAGAAAAACCTGTCCCACCTCCGCTTTGTCCAGCACAAATCTCACATGGAGTGATCGGGATTTGAACCACAGTATCCAGCGGTGAGAGGCCGACGCGCTGCCGCCTGAGCCACGGAGGCTCTGATATTTATTATTATTATTATTATTATTATTATTATTATTATTATTATTATTATTATTATTATTATTATTATTACTGTACGAACGCTCGGCTTGTGCCGGTAACAGAATGGACTGACTCGGCCTAAGCAAGGAGTCACCCTCTTGATTATGAAACTATACACATATCTACAAATATTTACAACAGAAATAAGCACAACATGCATATATACAATAAATGTACACGGATTATGTCCCTAAATACTTTTTCATCTCCGCGTTTTGGGAATCTGTCCTTCCGTATTACCGGGACTGCGGTCTGGATCATCTTGCTGTTTGGTGTAATTCAGAGGAAAAGTCATTCCCAGAAGCTTTCTCGCAAGGTGGCAGGTGCTCAGCAGGGTGGATTTCTGTAGTTCAAAGTATGTGAGATGATGCAGGTTTAATGCGGCTAGAGAGCTGTGCAAGCTTTTCGGAATAACACCAGTACGTGATATTATTATTATTATTATTATTATTATTATTATTATTATTATTATTATTATTATTATTATTAACGAATTCTCCCAATATTGCAAGACGTTAAGCAAATAACTCAATCAATTCTTCTGTGGGTTCTTCTTGTTTTTCCAGTAGGCTTTCATTCTTTCCGAGAAGGTTTATTTTCGTTCTTCCGATTACTTTGGTCTGTATTGTTTTTGTTGTGCTTGGTCTGGCGTAGCTTCTGAAGTGTTCACTTTGCCATCATTAAAGTATGAAGGCTTTCACGGCCGGTGTCAATATAATAAACATTTTCCGCGCTATTATGCCATGGTCCACTCCTCGGCATAATAGCCCGGACGATTTTTATCATATGTTTACTTTGTGTCTAAAGATGTCTCTTTCTAGAATGTCTGTTGAACTTATGTTTGAGTTTTTGAGGTCCTTTCAAAGTTCGTTAAGCCAGGGAGTTGAGTTCTTAAGCGAACATACATAATCTATTATCCTTATCAGTCAATTTTCTGGTAATCTAGTGAGATGACCGAAGAATTTCACTCGTCTTTTCCTAATTATTATTGTTGTTGTTATTCTTATGCTTATTATTATTGATATTATTGTTGTTGTTTGAGTCATCAGTCCATAGAGTGGTTTGATACAGCCCTCCATGCCACCCTATCCTGTGCTAAAATTTTCATTTCTACGTAACTATTGCATCCTACATCTGCTCTAATCTGCTTGTCATATTCATACCTTGGTCTACCCCTTCCGTTTTTACCACCTACACTTCCTTCAAAAACCAACTGAACAAGTCCTGGGTGTCTTAAGATGTGTCCTATCATTCTCTCTCTTCTTCTCGTCAAATTTAGCCAAATCGATCTCCTCTCGCCAATTCGATTCAGTATCTCTTCATTCGTGAGTCGATCTATCCATCTCACCTTCAGCATTCTTCTGTAACACCACATTTCAAAAGCTTCTATTCTCTTTCTTTCTGAGCTAGTTATCGTACATGTTTCACTTCCATAAAATGCCACGCTCCACACGAAGGTCTTCAAAAACATCTTTCTAATTCCGATATCAATGTTTGAAGTGAGCAAATTTATTTTCTTAAGAAAGCTCTTCCTTGCTTGTGCCAGTCTGCATTTTATGTCCTCCTTACTTCTGTCATCGTTAGTTATTTTACTACCCAAGTAACAATATTCATCTGCTTCCTTTAAGACTTCATTTCCTAATCTAATATTTCCTGCATCACCTACCTCGTTCGACTGCACTCCATTACTTTTGTTTTGCACTTATTTATTTTCATCTTGTACTCCTTACCTAAGACTTCATCCATACCATTCAGCAACTTCTCGAGATCTGATGTTATTAACTTGTAATTGTTTTGAAGTTGCTAGAGTCAACATTTCAGAGAATCTCAGTTCCAGAGCAGGCAGCAGCAAATACACTGTGTTCTGTCCCCCTCCGTAGCGTAACGGTTAGGGCTATTAGCTGCCCGGGTTCGAAATGGTACCTCCAATGGGGGTACCAATGGGGGTGTCCCTAAAACAGCTTCCTGTCTTCTCTAATATTGCAGCTCCCGGCTTCAGTCCAAATAATGTATGCTCTATTGGTGGAAAAATATCTAATTCCCTTCATGGGAATTTAGTATTACCATAATGTACGTAGTGTCTGAGCATAAACCAGGCTCGCCATGCTCGGGCTACTGTCTCCTTCCTGTACAAGGCCGGGATGTGCGTGTGTAACATAATATCAAAGAGAAAGTAGCGGAGGTCTGTTTATAAATTAGAATACTGACCATAAGGTCATACATAACTAACTATTCAAGTCAAAAAATTCATGTTCGAATACACGTAAAGACAAATACACTATAGCCATGCAGAACATCTCTTTCTCCACTCAACAGAGTTGCCTGCCCTGTGCCTTTCCCCACCTCCTCTACAGACATGTTTGTAATAATGTTATTTTATTTACGTCCCGCTTCCTACCTTTACGGTTTTCGGAGATGGCGAGGTGCCGGAATTTAGTCGCGCAGGAGTTCCTTTACGTGCCAGTAAATCTACCGACACGAGGCTGACGTATTTGAGCACCGTCAAATACCATCGGACTGAGTCACCATCGAACCTGCCAAGCTGGTGTCAGAACGCCAGCGCCTCAACCGTCTGAGCCACTCAGCCCGGCAGATATGCTTGTGTGAGTAAGCCATAGTCCAAGACGGTCGCATCTCGTGCGCCACACGTGAGTTGTTTTCATCAGTCCATAGACTAGTTTGATGTAGCTCTCCATGCCTCCTTATCTTGTGCTATCGTTTTCATTTCTACGTAACTACTGCATCCTACAGTACATCTACTCTAACATCTTTATCATATTCGTACCGCCTACACTTTCGTTAAAAAGCAACTGAACAAGTCCTGGGTGTCTTAAGATGTGTCCTATCATTCTATCTCTTCTTCTCGTCAAATTTAGCCAAGTCGATCTCCTCTCACCAATTCGATTCAGTATCTCTTCATTCGTGATAGGATCTACCCATTTCTGCTTCAGCATTCTTCTGTAACACCACATCTCAAAAGCTTCTATTCTCTCTTTCTTTGTGAGCTAGTTATTGTCCATGTTTCACTCCCATACAATGCACGCTCCAGACGTCTTCAAAAACATCTTCCTAATTCCCGTACCAATGTTCGAAGCGAGCAAGTTTCTTGCTTATGTAGTCCTCCTTACTTCTGCCATCACTAATTACACAAGTAACAATAATCACTGACTTCCTTTAATTTCCTATTCGAATATATCCTGCATCAGTTGACTACGTTCGACTGCACTACATTACATCTTGTACTCCTTCTGCAACCTCAAATACATTAATTTCATAGACAAATCTCAGAGTTTTGATTTCCTCTCCTTGGATTGTGATTCCCTTCCCAAATTTCTCTTTGATTTTCTTTACTGCCTGTTCTGTGTAAACAGTGAAAAAAGAGAGGGGACAAACTGCAGCATTGCCTCACTCCTTTCTGGATGGCTGCTTCTTTTTCATAGCCTTCGAATTCTTATCACTGCAGACTGATTTTTGAAGAGATTGTAGATAATTCTTCGTTCTCGGTATCTCATCCCGATCACCTTTAGAATTTTAAATAGCTTGGTCCAATCAACATTACTGAATGCCTTTTCTAGATCTACGAACGCCATGTACGTAGGTTTGTATTTCTTAATTCGATCGTCTAAGATCAGGTGTAAAATCAGGATTGCTTCACGTGTTCCTACATTTCTTCTGAAGCCAAATTGATCTTCTCCCAACTGTTTTTCCATTCTTCTGCAAATAATACGTGTCATAGTTTCCAAGCGTGAGATATTAAACTAATGGTGCAGTAGTTTTCACACTTGTCAGCACCTGATTTCTTTGGAATAGGTATAACAATATTCTGTCTAAAATCGGACGGCACTTCTCCTGTATCATACATCTTACACACTAAATAATAATAATAATAATAATAATAATAATAATAATAATAATAATAATAATAATAATAATAATAATAATAATAATAATAATAATAATAATAATAATAAATACAATCCAACTCACAAGTCTGATTCCTTGGTTGAATGATCAGCATCAAGGCCTTCGGATCAGAGATTCCCGAGTTCGATTCCCGGCCGGGTCGGGGATTTTAACCTGCATTGGTTAATTCCAATGGCTCGAAGGCTAGGTGTGTGTGGCGTATTAAGCATTAGAAATTATCCTAGGTAGGGCCCCCATCTTCACAGATATGAAGGTCGCCTAATAGGCCGTCTACGAGAAAAAGATCCACACGAGGCCTCTCCGGAGGCCATACGCACTTATTATAATTATTAATGTCCGGCTCCATGGCTAAATGGTTAGCGTGCTGGCCTTTGGTCACAGGGGTCCCGGGTTCGATTCCCGGCACGGTCGGGAATTTTAACCATCATTGGTTAATTTCTCCGGCACAGGGGTTGGGTGTATGTGTCATCTTCTTCATCATTTCATCCTCATCACGACGCGCAGGTCGCCTACGGGAATCAAATCAAAAGACCTGCACCTGGCGAGCCGAACTTGTCCTCGTACACTCCCGGCATTTCATTTCATTATTATTAATCAACCATTTCTCTGTGTGTTGTTCTTTTCTTTGAGCCCAGTATTTCTTCATTCTTTCTACACTTCGTTTCCTCTCGTCTCGAGATAATAGGTTTGGTTTTTAATGTAGATTTGTCTTGGAACCTTATATTTTCGTCTTTATTTATGACTTTAGCTGTTCGATCGAATAGTAGATTTTCTGTAATTTTTAATCCTTCTTTCTTTCTTAGGGGCTGCCCGGCCGAGGCGCTAAAGGCGTGCTCGGTTCGCCCGGAAGGACGTAAGTTCGAATCCCCGTCAGGAAGTCGTAAAATTTAAGAAAACGAGATTTCCACTTCCGGAGGTGCACATGGCCCTGAGGTTCACTCAACCTACACCAAAAATGAGTACCAGGTTAATTCCTGGGGGCAAAGGCGGCCGGGCGTAAAGCTAACCACTCTACCCCATCACGTGCCGCGGTTAACAATTGTGGAAGCCTTTACCTTCCATTCCTCTAAGGGCCTTCATGGACTGTACGGAGGTGTATTTGTCTTTGTCTTTCTTTCTTAATCTGTTTACCCTTCAGGGTTCGTTTTCCCCTCGGACTCAGCAAGGGATCCCACCTATACCGCCTCTAGGGCAGTGTTCTGGAGCATGGCACTTTGAGTCGGGGAAGGAGGACCAGTATCTCGCCCAGGCGGCCTCACCTGCTATGTTCAACAGGGGCCTTGTGGGGGAATGGGAAGATTGGAAGAGACAGACAAGTAAGAGGAAAACAAACGGCCGTGGCCTTAAATTAGGTACCATCTGGTCTTTTGCCCGAAGGAGAAGTGGGAAATCACGGAAAACCACTTCGAGGATGGCTGAGGTGGAAATCGAACCCAACTCTACTCAGTTGACCTCCCGAGGCTGAGTGTATCCCGTTCCAGCCCTCGTACCACTTTTCAAATTTCGTGGCAGAGCCGGTAATTGAGCCAGGGCCTCCGGGGGTGGCAGGTAATCATGCTAACCACTACACCACAAAGGTGGACAATTTTTAATTTTACTAGGTCTTTTTCAGTATCGTTAAAGCAATTGGGTTTTGTTTTGCGGTTACGGAAGAAGTCAATAATAATAATAATAATAATAATAATAATAATAATAATAATAATAATAATAATAATAATAATAATAATAATAATAATAATAATTTAAAAAATGTTTCTGTAGTGTGTGAAAATGAAACACACGGCCATTATTTACACAGTGTCAGCCGCACTCACTGCTGTCTGACAACTAGCGTGGGGAGTGGACTGACCTTCGAGCTCCCGGCACAAAACGTTATGGGCACAGGCTCCTGACACAACGAAAACGGAAGTCATCAGTAGCCGCAGACCTAGAAGCGTCCAATTTTCTGGTCTTAAATGACCCTTCCTGGCCAACATCATAATGTGCGAAAGAACGAGCCTATTCCTTATCCTCTCCTCTTAAGTTTTAAAAGAATTTGATGAACTTTCCCCTTAAAACTAAAATTATCAACAAAGGGTGTATTAATCTCTTTAAAATTTTATGACTTAGGCCTATGGAATTTATAAACGCCTGAGGGTCAGACTGCCAACGACACTATTGTGTTAGGCGTGTTGCGGCACATAGGAGCTCTTTAGCGGGCTTGAGATGATCAAACTATAAAGCGGGAAAATTTCATAACTTTGGGAATGCAATGTATTGTGATGTCGTTGGAGGAAGCTATTATACATTCTTTCAGTACACACAGCTTAAGTAAATTGATAATGCGATTAGTTAGACCCCTGGAACGACGAGTAATTAAGAAGTGTTATTGCTGTTAAATCAGAACGAGTCAGTCTCAAGGAGTAGAAGATTTCTGCCTCCGTAGTGTAACGATTAGCACTGTTATCTGCCATCCTCCTCCCATGTTCTATTAGAGAATTAGGAATGGCAGGAGGGCTGGTATGTGGGGTGTGCCTGCAAAGAGCTGCACCACCTCAGGAAGACACGAGTTTACTTTTTTTTCTACCACAAGAAGATGGAATTCAGGAGGTCTTCATGATTTTTTCTAATGATAACAGATTGCATAAGAATTGCAACTGCCTTTGCACACCTTGGATCGAGCCAACACAGTATCCGAAAAAGATGATTCGGAAGTTTTTGACAATAATAACAATCGGACGAGTTGGCCGTGCGGTTAGGTTCGCGTAGCTGTGATCTTGAATTTGTGACATGGTGGGTTCGGACCCCACTGTTGGCAGCCTTGAGGATTTTTTCAGTGGTTTACTTCAATAATGGACTCACGGGTGAACTTGATCAAGGCTGCTCGTTGCCTATCGCACGAGTTAATTACAGAATTGTGACATGCCAGGCTGGTGCAGTAGACACTGATGTCCATTTATCCTTCAGAGTGTGTATCTGAAGGTGAACCAGACAGGATGTTCTTTTGGCGACGTCATTAAAAATAAGTTGATTTCGCTTTCAATTTCCTTCTCTGCGTACTTATATGAGCTACAAAATATAGGTTCCTTATGTTCTTTATTCATCCTTGAATCTCTAAATAGTCAGCAATGACGCGTGTTTGCGGTGGAACTTAATTTTGGGTGAACAATATCACTTACCGAACGAATGGCTGCGCGGTTTGGTCACGTAGCTGTCAGAATCCATTCGGGAGATGGTGGGCTCGAACCCCACTGTCAGAAGATCTGAAGATGGTTACCCATGGTTTCCCTTTTAAAAATAATATTATTGGCTTTACGTCCCACTAACTATTTTTACGGTTCTCGGAGACGCCGAGGTGCCGGAGCAGGATTTCTTTTACATGCTAGTAAATCTACCGACACGAGGCTGACGTCTTTGAGCACCTTCAAGTATCATCGGACTGAGCCAGGATCGTACCTGCCAGAAGGCCAGCGTTCTACCGTCTGAGCTACTCAGCCCGGCTTTTCCCATTTTAAAACGAAGCAATTGCTGGGGCCGCACCTCACTGAAGCTCACAGCCGCTTCCTTCCCACTACTATCCCATGGTCGCCATAAGACCTATCTGTGTCGCTGCGACGTAAATAATAATAACAAATAATTCTTAGTCCACTGTATGGCACGAATTCACTCTAAGAATGATTGTAATTGTATTTATAATATAAATGTCTTCTTCTTGTAGTGTCTTCTCCATTACTGAAGGCTGGCCACAATCAGAGCGTAGTATGCAGGATGTTTGGATGTCCTCATCCGTCTACTAGAATCTTGTCCTGTAAATCCCTCTGCCAAGAGTGTTTTCTTCGACGGCGACCTCTACGTCCATCAATTCTACCCTGCATGGTCAATTTAACAAGGTATGCGTTCACGTTGAAAAATGTATTTATGTGACTTTAAAAAAAACATATTCTTTTTGGCATTTTATGGAAGCCTGACCTTCCTACTTCAAGAATATACATATATATAGTTTATATACATTTAACAAAACAAATGACTTTGAGAGGGATTTGAAGCCATATGTGCATTGTCTCTGAACTAAGAGTGGGCAGGTAACATTTTAATTCAATTTCTTGTGGACAGTCAGTTTGAATTTAGCGCTCATGAGAGACTGTACGACCCACCCATGTTATCCAAGTGTTTACACAGTCTAAGGGAAACAACGCACTGGACGCGGGCCGCGGTAAACTCGCTCACGCGGTGGTCGATTTGCACACACTTGCATGGCAGACAACTCACGACGCCGCATTTTTTGCACGGTTTTCATTCCGGAACGGACGTCTAGCGATGGATTTTGACGTAGAAAAACTTACTCTTAAGATACAAGCTCATCCTTCGTTATGGGATTGAGCGAGTACAGTGATCGAGTCTTAAACATTGAAGTATGGGATTGACATATTTCGGGGAAGAGAAGTGTCACAAGATGAGAAGAAAAAGTAGGTAAGTTTTTAAAATTTCATTACATGGCTTGTTAGCATATTTGTTTAGTTTTTAATTACGTTACCGGTACATAGTTATCAATATTATTTTGCATACTATGTAAGTGAAAAATCTGTTCGACACATACTTAAAGCGATTTTCCTGTACTTATTTTTATTAATAGTAGACTATTAAAATATTATTCAGAAGCTTAAAATATGGCTTTATATGCAATTTTCAGTAACATTTTATTTAAGTACTTAAATGACAACCATAAATTAAGTTCTTAACACTTATCTATACAAAACTCAACCAACGGATATATTTTGTCCGTTTTTATACTAGAAAAATTGTATGTTCGCCTCTGTGGTGTAGGAGTTAGTGTGATTATCTTCCACACCCCGGAGGGCCGGGTTCGATTCCCGTCTCTGCCCCTAAATTTGAAAAGTGGTACGAGGACTGGATGCCTTTGCCGGCAGGACCTAGTGTTTACAGTGCGCTAGAGCAATTTTGTTACTTTCATTGATCTGTCTCTGTCTTATCCTTGGCTTTGACAATATGAAAGACACTGAGGTATGAGCGATGCTAGTAATGCCATTCCTTATGCAGCCAGTCCCTGCTATGAATGGTGTGAAAATGTTGCACATAGGATCGGGTGGTGTATGCATTTCAGTGGGCTTGGCAGACTGATATGTTAATAGCAACTCTGGCTCGTTGAGGAAAGCAACGGGAAACTATATCACTCCTCATTTCCCTAGTACGCCTCTTCAGTGATGCCTACGCCATCTATGACAGCTGATGGCAGAGCTGTTGAGGATCCCACCAGCGGCATCGCTGACGGACTGAACATACATACGAGGACTGGAACGGGGTCCACTCAACCTCGAGAGGTCAACTGAGTAGAGGTGGGTTTGTTTCTCACCTCAGCCATCCTGAAAGTGGTTTCCGTGGTTTCCCACTTCTCCTCCAGGCAAATGCCGGGATGGTACCTAACCTAAGGCCACGACCGCTTCCTCCCCTCCTCCTTGTCTATCCCTTCCAATCTTCCCATCCCCCACAAGGCTCCTGTTCAGCACAGCATGTGAGGCCCCTGGGCGTAGTACTGGTCGTCCTCCCCAGTTGTATCCTTCGACCCAATGTCTCACGCTCCACGATACTGCCCTTGAGACGGTAGAGGTGGGATCCCTCGCTGAGTCCGAGGGAAAATGCAAACCTGGTGGGCAAACAGGTTAAGAAAGAAAGAAAGAAAGAAAGAAAGAAAGAAAGAAAGAAAGAAAGTATGTAGCGTGATTGTTCTGCTATTTATTTGTTATTACATTTTGAACACTATCTAGAACCGCTGCGGGACCCGCGAGAACAAACCGCGCGACCGCGTACCGCGGCGGTTGACGGTCCCGTGCGTTGTTAGCCTAACACAAAACAATGAGTGTTTCAATGGAGTGGTGGAGCGGCGGTGTGCTAAAGAAACTTATGTGGGGCTGGACACCCTCAAATTGGGAGTGATGCCATTTCAACTGTGGAAATACTGTAGACATAGAGATTTTGACTAGAATGGACATTCATCCTGGATATTACACTATGAGAGGAGCATTGAAGGCAGATCAGCAGCAGATAGCGAAGAGTTCTTAGCACTCTACCCCCACCAGTAGAAACAGAGAAGAAGGTATCTCAGAGGGAGGACGAAGTTAAAATAAGATAAGAACACTAACACGAAGGAATGACTTACGGACCTGAACTGATTTAAAAGTCAAGCAGGTGTGTGGAATGTGTCTCTTCAATAAAAAGTCATTGTGTAACTTCTTCCTTGATTTTCTCAAACCTAAATTTTTGTGCAGATTTCCAAATTCAGAACAAAATATGTCATGCAAATTTTGAACTAGGATAATGAATCGTATATCAAATTAAAGGTAAGAGGCTGTCAAATGTTGTATACTCGGATCTTTGGGAAAATTGTGAAAATATGAAATGTCATTGAAAAATGAATCCATGGGTACATGAAAGACAACCTCAGCGTACCTTGTGTAGCCTTTGCAGATGATGTCATCCTACTGACCAACAGCATGGAGGAGGCTACTCGCCAACTACAGAGCCTCTACAGTATTGCAGCAAAAACCGGCTTGAAGGTTAACCTACAGAAGATGGAGTTTATCACTAATATGAAGCAAGCTCCTTCTATAATCCCACTGGGAAACAACACCATAAGTAAAGTTCCTGTATGTAAATACTTAGAAGAATGGATCTCAGCAAGCGAGAGCGAAATTTTGACCACAGAGACCAGGTGCATCAAGTTAGACAGGGCCTATCCTTCCTGTAAAAGCAACCTCCAAGTACCTTTCCAAAACCCTAAAACTAAAGCACTACAACTCAGTACTAAGACCCTCTGTACTCTGCATCTCTGAGTGCTTCTTGATGTATTGAAAGAGCCCAATCAGGAAACTAGATTTTAAAGAGAGGACGATCTTGAGGAGGACACTAGGACCCATAAGAGAGGAGGATAACACCTAGAGGATCAGGCACAACAACGAGCTCTACAAACACCAGGAAGACACAGACACATGTATAAGGAAAAGGCGACTGACTTTCTGCGGACACATGAGCCGCCTGAAAACCCGCAGGCTCACCAACAGAATCCTCACGGTAACAAGCAGGGGAAAGGCTTCCAAGACCAAGTGGATCACTTGAGTAAAATCAGAAATAGACGAATCGCAGATCCCATTATAGACCACAGAGAACCGATCTCAGCACCAACAAGCGATCTTAGAGAGTCTTCCCACTGTCCCTCAAAAGCAAACAAGAGTACAGGGACCACCAGCCCTAAGTAGACGGCACGCAGCCAGGAAATGAAAGCGTATTAGGCCAAGAAAAAGCAGACCATAGCTAAGAGTTAAGATGCTATTTTTTAAATATACAAATTGCTATTGGCTTTACGTCACTAGGGCGACGATGGGACAGGAAAGGGATAGGACTGGGAAGGAATCGGCCGTGGCCTTAAAATAAGGTACAGCCCCATCATTTTCCTGGTGTGAAAATGGGAAACCACGGAAAACCATCTTCAGGGCTGCCGACAGTGGGGCTCGAACCCACTATCTCCCGAATACTGGATAGTGCCCGCACTTAAGCGACTGCAGCTATCGAGCTAGGTAGAGTTAAGATGAGCCCTGTGGTCCCTAGTACGCAAAAATGAATCAAAAAACATGAAATTCGTTACCAGTCTTCTAAATTAATATACAGGGTTATTCACCTAACATGTTACACGCAAATAACTTCTAAACCATTACAGATATCAGCAGTCTGTTTTCATATTCGTAAATGATACGCAGGGTCTTGTAAAATAACGTGCTACTTAGTCTCACGGGGGTGATTAACAATCGAGATATTGATACTAACTCCATATTTTTAAATAGAACGGCACAAATTTATATACCTGATTTAAAAGTTAATCTGTGTACAAGTTCAAATATGTAAGTATTTTCAAAATCGGACAATTACTTTTTGAGATATAAGTAAGAACAGCATGGGCTGTTTTGCATGCCGCATCAGACGGCGTGAAGTCGGGCAAGGACATATTGAGGCGCAAGGAGTTTTCTGGGAGTGAGTTCAGCCACAGAATGGGTACCAGGCATGTAAGCACCTCGTACACATGTGATGGGTTTGCAAAGTGTGTATGACAGGCGAACACATGACAGGACAGAAAGGGTTGATGTGTTTAAAACGAATAAAATAAGTATTTTGCCTTGAAAGGAACATAACGAAAGCTATCATTGTCACTGGTTTTAGTGTACCGTTCATACTACTCTATGAGTTAAGAAATAAACATAACACAAAACACCGGAGGAGCTCCTTCTACAAAAGCAAATATTCAGAGCTGATCGTAGTGAGATGGCAGCAACACTATTATTTATCTTTTATTTTACACGCATTAATCTCCGCAGAGCTCCTGCGCGACTGTAGTAGCGTGCATTCGGGAGAGCGTAGGTTCGAGTCCTGCCTCGCCCAACCTGACATTGATTTTCGTGGTATCCCATGTTTAACACCAGGCAAATACCGGATAGGTACCTTTGTGATAGGCCACGGCCGAATTTCTTTCCAAATCCTTCGCATTCCCATCCGTCAGGAAAAACGCTAAACTGAGCGCAGCCTACTGCATGTCAAAACAAAACAATACAACTTTAAACTCCCTTCCCCGTTGTGTGTTCGCCAGTCATACAATAACGTTGCATACCCAGCGTATGTTACGGTACATCACATTATGTTTACAGTACATGCCTGGTATCCGTTCTGTGGCTGGAATCAAGGCCAGGAAGCAGCTTGCGCTTCAGTATGTCCTTGCCCGACTTAACGCCGTCTGATGCGGCATGCAAAACAGCGTATACTGTTCTTACTTATATCTCAAAAAGTAATTGTCCGATTTTGAAAATAATTACATATTTGAACTTGTACGCAGATGTACTTTTAAATGAGCGGTATAAATTTGTGCCTTTCCATTTAAAAATATGGAGTTAGTATCAATATCTCGGTTGTTAATCACCCCATGCGACTAAATAGTACGTTATTTTATAAGACCCTGCGTACTATTTACGGATATGAAAACAGACTGCTGATATCTTTAATGGTTTAGAAGTTATTTGCGTGTAACATGTTAGGTGAATAACCCTGTATATTATCATAACTGTAAAATGCAGCATTGAGTATTAAAGTAGCTTTAATTTCCTATCATGTGCAAGTAGATTGCATTATTTTTTGTGGAGATACAATGTTTTGAAAATTTTGGATTCATTTTTAATTTTCAGCACTTCAAATTCAAAAATATATTATTTTAAAATTGGTTTTGTTTATGTATATAAATGCCGATTCCACCATATAAATTTAAAAAAGGGTCAAAAAAGAACTGGAAAGTTTACTTACAACGTGTAGGTTGTAATTTTCATCCTTCATAACATGCCCAAGGTAGGCTGTCTTTCTTTTCTTGGTTGCACACACCAACATTCGTTCCCTCCTCATGCTCCTGAGTACGTAGTCAGTTCACGAGATCTGTAACATTGAAAAGCGTTAAAGATATCAAAACGTGTAGAGGCGCGCGGCTGTGAGCTTGCATCCGGGAGATAGTAGGTTCGAATCCCACTATCGGCAGCCCTGAAAATGGTTTTCCGTGGTTTCCCATTTTCACACCACACAAATGCTGGGGCTGTACCTCTATTAAGGTCACGCCCGCTTCTTCCCCACTCCTAGCCCTTTCCTGTCCCATCGTTGCCCTAAGACCTGTCTGTGTCGGTGCGACATAAAGCCAATTGTAATAATAATAATAATAATAATAATAATAATAATAATAATAATAATAATAATAAAAGCTGTGTTACCTAAGCATGGCCGAGTATTCAACTAAAGTAAAAGGCAGAGAGCAAAAAAAGGGGGGGGGAGGGGGAATAAGGATTTGTAATTTGGGAAACTGATAACTGGGATGTACTACGAGCAACAGTATTGAACTTCTTTCTAAAACTGCAATATACATCAAGAAAAGAGCAAATATTCTGTACATTTCTGTGTGATAGTGGTGTGTTTAGAGAGTGTTTGCGTTAAGGTTTAGGAAACATTTAAATCATCCGTGAATTTGTATGTGATTAGTGATGATCGTGTAATTATTACCCTACCCTATGTGAATATGTTAATATATTTTCTGAAAATTTCGCATGATTTTTTTATTGAACTGGGGTAACCGCCTTTTAGATCAAAGTAACTCCTACGCCAGGGCCCCGCGGTGTAGGAGTAACGTGCCTGCCTCTTACCACGGGAGGTTCCGGCTTCGATTTCCGGGATTTTTATCTGGATCTGAGGGCTGGTTGGAGGTCCACGCATCCTGCGTGATTACAGTTGAAGAGCAATCTGTCGATGAGATAGCGGCCCTGGTCAAGGAAGCCAAGAATAATGGTCAAGATGATTCGTGCTGATCACACGATATCTCATAATCTGAAGGTCTTCGGACTGAACAGCGGTCGCTTGGTAATCCATAGCCCTTCAGGGCTCTTGCACCATGCGGTTCGATTTGGTTCTATTGGATTACTCTTAATTATTATTCAATTGATTGAGATGTAATTGTCAACCTTTTTTAATACAATACAATCGCTGATTATTAGATAACTAAAACATTAAACACGTTAAAACAGTAGTGCATGTTTCGTCCCATAATTTGGGACATCTTCAGTTACTTAAGATGTTTCAGTTAGTCCTGGGTATCGGACATTTTAATGCGTAACTTAGTAGAACCCCAGTAACAGCCATGGTCGTTAACGCGTCAAGCTTTTATGGTTTTACACCATGAGTGGACAGTTCGAGTCCCATTGGTTGAAAATAAATGTTCACATCAGAATATTGGCCAACAGGGTAGAAGAGAGGGTGGTATATATTTTCTTTTTTTATATGCTGTACTTCGCACCGACACAGATAGGTTTTATGGCGACGATGGGATGGGAAAGGGCTAAGAATGGAAAGGAAGCGACTGTGGCCTTAATTTAAGGTACAGCCCCAGCATTTGCCTGGTGTGAAAATGGGAAACCACAGAAAACCATCTTCAGAGCTGCCGGTCTGAACCCTCTATCTGTCGAATGCAAGCTCCTAACCTCACGGCCAATACAGGGTCTCTCTTGTAAATCCAGACCGTGCAGCGGAGTTTCTACTCTCCAAGACCTAAGCAGTTGTACGGGAGGCGATCGCATAGTTCTTGACCTTGCAAGCAGCGTGCATGTGTTCGACCTTGCAAGCATCAGTCGCCAGTCTGAATCTCAGCTGTTAACATGCTAGGACAGTTATCATTGCAACACCGTATTTTTGTATGTAAAAGTTAAGTACGATCGGCTAGACTGGAACGCGATGCATTAGTTCAGCAATTTTCTGGGAAGTGACACCTTCACGAGCACAGACCCACGTAATTGTAAACACATTTGAAACTACTGACTAATTGCTCAATGCAAAACATGCGCGCACGAACAGTTTTAATAGAGGAAAAGCTAGAATCTTGAACGGTCACCGAATAAATCACACAAAATTAGCACAAGGGTTTCGGTTTCTTCTGCACACAGAGGTACAAAGCTGTTACACATGAAACCGTACAGGTTTACACGGGCCCACTGGTGATCCAACCACAATAGTGAGATATTGTGAGTGATATCTTGCATCATTGAATGATCGTTCATTCCACGGTAGCTAGAAGAGAGAGGGTAGGTGTCACGAGACGGATGTGCAGTAGACTGCCGTGGTCATGACGTCACTGGACCGTCGCTCCCATTACACTACGCATTGTTTGACTGTTTAGTGTCGGTGATTTCATTCTAAGCAGTGAATTTAGATGCACTGCTCTTCGTCTGGGGTCTGCACATTGTTTCTTTTATTTAATCACTTTCGAGGCTTGCGAATGTTTTGAAAGTCGTGAACTTGTACATATCGTCCGTAAATGGAGTGAATTCCAGTGTATATGTCGAGTTTGTGCTGTTCAAATGTCGTGCTGCGCGGTGGCAGGATGTACAAACCATCCCAGCTTCATGCTCTACTGGATATTCAACATTATTATTATTATTATTATTATTATTATTATTATTATTATTATTATTATTATTATTATTATTATTATTATTATTATATTTTGTTAGCAGTAAAAAAAGCAATAACGTTAGTACAGTACTTACTATTTTCAAGAAAAGTAACAACATGCAGTATTTAACCTTGTGTATTTTATTTAGACTTTTGAAAATCTACAGCCTATTTCGGTTTTCTTGATTGTTAAGCCCTGATTTATTTAATCTGTACGTGTATTGGATTGGGAAATGTAAATACTAACATTTCCGGTATATTGGAACATTTAAAATTGATGTTTAAATATATTATCAAAAGGTCTGACTATTCTGGACTTCAAAGTATATGTGCAATATTTACGAAAGCACACAAACAAAATAATAAAAATAATAGTTCTAAGCAATATCTTAGTGGTTTTCATGTGAATTATTTTATTACAACATAAACGTAATTGTGATAAGGAACATAAGCGCGGTGCTCGGCACGCTGATTTGCACTGAGTTGCAGCGCCTGGCAACGGTCCACGGTCTGCTGACGTCACACGCTCCTGGCGTGACACCTACCGTGGTTCATTCAACCCACAGCTTGTGTTCTTCTCGGATGAGGCTTGGTTTCATCTTAATGGTCGTGTGGACAGTCATAGCCCTCGCTATTGGTGTGCAGAAGTCCTAATGGTGTTTATGAAGTCTCTCATTATGAATTATGACGCTTCCAGCATATTTTATCAGGTAATATTTCATATAAGATTGTATACACCTTAAGCAGGGCGGCCGCGCACCACGTGAGTTGGGCCGAGGCAGCTGCCGTAGCGCAGAGTACGAACACCGTGCGCTCGGTCTGGGTTTATAAGAAAGACCCTGTATACAATTTCTACTCACTGGATTGCGTGCCAGAAGCCTGGATTTAATTCCAAACCTCTCTACATATGACGCTGTTGATGGTGATTCGTCTGTCGGATGGAGAGGTTAAGCCTTGTGCAGACGGGTAATGTGCGGAAGATACGGAGGCTGCTCGAAGGCCGTCATTGTACCAGTGAACCCCTGAGGAGCTACGTGACGGTGAGATACCACCCCGGTCTAGAAAGCCAAGCAAAATCGATCGAAGGAAGGTTCATAAATGAACGTCTCCATTAGAGTGAAACTTGTGCCCAGCCACAGGCGACTCAGCTCACACTGGCCGCGAATGAATATCACAAAATCCAATATTTAAAGCTCCATACTAATTAGACATCGACTGACTGATTGTTACATTCATGTGTGCCGGTTTATGTTTCGCGGCGAAAGTTGTTCTCGCACAAGCCCAGACTAACAGAGCTGGATTTCTGCCCGATCCAAGGTCAGCTGGTCCTTGTGTTCTCCGCCCAAAATACTTCTGGCAAGTCATTCCTAAATGGGCAAGGACCTGACCTTCCTCATTTAAACTACTTATAGCAGAAATTAAATTAAATTTCCTTTTGCACTTGAACTCGTAACAAAGACTCAGATGTCTTACGAACTAAAAGTTGTCCAAAGTAAATATAACCTAAAAACGGACAAAATATGACTAAATAGCGCCCAAAAAGGACTCAGTATGGCCCTTTTTGAAAATAAAAATCATACCGTAAAAGTCTGGCTCCATTGCCAAATGGTTTGTAGCCTTTGGGTTCGATTCCTGGCAGGGTCGGAAATTTTAACCATAACTGGTTAATTTCGCTGGTACGGGGGCTGGATGTACGTGTCGTCTTTATTATCATTTCATCCTCATCACGACGCGCACGTCACCTACGGCGCCAAATCAAAAGACCTGCATCTGGCGAGCTGAACTTGTCTTCGGACACTCCTGGCACTAAAAGCCATATGCAATTTCATTTCATAGAGCTGAAAAACGTATATGCTGAATTCTTGCCTAATTACATATTTTTAAAAACTGTTCAACTGTATAAAACCTAAAAATAAATGGCCAAAAAAAGGATCCAAAGCAACGGAATGAAAACTCAATACCCTCTGACGAAAAGAACTCCTTGATATAATTACAGGCTTAAAGAACAACAAAGCTGCAGGGGAAGACTGTCACAGCAGAGATGCTGAAAAGTGGTGGAGAAATCGCAATCACAATTTTAAGGCGAGAACTGGAAAAAAAATCTAGGAAATGGAGGTAATCCCTGAAGACTGGAAAAATGCTATCGTTCATCCTCTACACACAAAAAAAGGTGATAGAGCAGATCCTAACAACTACCGCGGCATTTCCATCACACCTGTAACATATAAGACACTGTCTAAAGCACTACAGAAGAGACTTGTGGAACAAGGCGAGTATCAAACGGGATTTAGGAAGGGGAGTCTGAAACGTGTACTAGAGAATCATATCTCAAAGGATCTGGTATTGGTTTTTGTAGACTTCAAGAAGGCGTATGATTCAGTTGACAGGGAAGTGCTATTCAATATATTGATGGAATTGGGAATCGACGCCAAAACAACGGCAATTATTAAGCAGACTTTAACTGGGACACATCGAAACTTAAGTTCATGGGAGAGATCTCCAAGCAGTTCGAAATTAAAACAGGAGTCAGACAGGGTGATGGACTGTTACCAATTCTTTTCAACTGTGTGTTGGAGAAGATTATCCGGGAATGGGAAAAAGAACTGGACAGAAAAGGATTACTTAACCAAGTATATATTGGAGGATCCAAAAGGGCTGTCATGATTAATTGCCTTGCTTTTGCTGATGACCTTGCGCTGCTATCTAGGAATACTGTCACAGCAATAGAACAGCTGAATGTACTAAAACTACAAGCAGAAAAAGCAGGACTATAGATTTATTTCGAAAAAACTAAATATATAACAAACATCAAAAGAGCCCCTCGGTACCTGAAGACAGAACACGATAAAATAGAAATAGTTGATAGCTTTAAGTACTTGGGTGAAATAGTGCAACTGAAAACAAATGAGAGAGGAGCAAACACCACCAGATGGGAGAAAATGGCTGCGGCTTTTCGTAGGACACATCCTATCTCCAGACGAGCTAAACTAAGGCACTACAATACAGTGATTAAAACGGAATGTCTGTACGCTAGTGAATGCCTCCAAATGACAGGGAAAGCGGGACTGAGAGAAGCTGAGAAATTCGAAAGAAAGATCCTTCGCAAAATAATGGGTCCAAAGATTATGGGTGGACAGTATAGGCTGCGAGGAAGGGAAGAACTTTACCCTGACAATGAAAGGCTAACTGAGTCCATGAGAAAACGGAGACTTAAATTCTATGGGCGTTTATTTAGAATGGATGAGAAGAAACTAAGGGAAAAGATTTTTTACAATACTAGACAGCAGACCTAAAGTGTCGGACAAATGGTTCAGGGAGGTGAGAAAGGATGTCTAGCAGGTGGGACTAAATTCAGAAGACATCTCAAACCGAACAAAGTTTGGGTCAGTCATTGAAAAAAATACCAGGGATTCCATGGCGAACCAAAACTTAAGCGTGGGTGGACGGAAGAAAGAAGACAGGCTGCCAGAGAAAGGATGCTTAAAGTTTTGGGCTGTGAAGAAGGCTTCCAGAAACATGGAACTGTTACCTAACGTGGTCTCTAATGGCCGTAAACGAAAAAATATATATACTAGTTCATAAGCCACTTTTCGACAGACGATATTACTATCTGCAAAGCAATTGGAAATTCTAAATGGGCTATTAATATAAAATCTTGAGAATGATGCTTGTTGTTTAAAGGGGCCTAACATCGAAGGTCATCGGCCCAAATCTTGAGAATAAAAGATATACTTTCCAGGTTTTATACAGCATTTGAATGGAATCAAACCAGGTATTGTATATTTTCTTAATAATAATGTTATCTGATTTACGTCTCTCTAACTTCTTTTACGGTTTTCGGAGACGCCGAGGGGCCAGAATTTAGTCCCGCAGGAGTTCTTTTACGTGCCACGAGGCTGTCGTATTTGAGCACCTTCAAATACGACCGGACTGAGCCAGGATCGAACCTGTCAATTTATGGTCAGAAGGCCAGCGCGTCAACCGTCTGAGCCACTCAGCCCGGCGTATATTTTCTCACAAACCATATTGAGTGCACTTTGTAGCTGGGATTTGTACTCTGACGTTTGTGGATCTGCGTTCTCTTGAAGAGGCTACATACAACTGTCCAAACAAATCACCATCAACAGCCCTCACTCCATATGAGGTTTGGAACTTAATCCAGGCTTTTGGCACGCAATCTAGTGATTATAAATTCTATTGCACCACCTCCTCTACCCTGCCGACCAACATTTCTATATTCCAACGAATGGGATTCGAACCGTCTAACCACTTGACGCTTTAACGACTATGGCCATCAAGATGGCTGATCTATCTCATGCTTACAGAGAGACATAAAGCCTAGAATGGAAAAGCTGATTCATCTATTTCGCTGAAAGATAGTTCAGGTATGATGGTGATCATTGCATAGTTCTTGTAATCCATAACTGGTACCAGTTTAAGTCTCTCAAATATAGGTATCTGTGGAAGGCAAAAGAAGCCAGATTTTATGCAGTTCGACATCATGCCGATAGATATAGTTGTGTACCTACGTCATCATGGCGAATATGCGACAAGGACTTCGCTGATAGAAATGTATTTTTCTTTTAAATATTACAATATTTAAATATTCATCATAATTTAATTCATTCAATAATGAAGGTTCTCTCCCCAGATGGTGATTATTATCCGTAACTAGAAGAGAAGAGTTTTTATTCATTCATGTATGCAGGAATTAATTCATCATTATTTCATTAATTAATGTATTCATTCAATAATGAAGGTCTCACCCCAGATGGTAGTTATCCGTGACTAGAAGAGAATAGTTTTTATTCATTAATGCTTGCAGGAATTAATTCATTCATCATTAATTAATTCATTCAATAATGAAGATTCCTCCCCAGATGGTTGTTATCCGTGACTAGAAGAGAATAGTTTTTATTCATTAATGCTTGCAGGAATTCATTCATTCATCATTAATTAATTCATTCAATAATGAAGATTCCTCCCCAGATGGTGGTTATCCGTGACTAGAAGAGAAGAGCTTTTATTCATTCATGTATGCAGGAATTCATTCATCATTATTTCATTAATTAATGTATTCATTCAATAATGAAGGTCTCACCCCAGATGGTTGTTATCCGTGACTAGAAGAGAATAGTTTTTATTCATTCATGCATGCAGGAATTCATTCATTCATCATTAATTAATTCATTCAATAAGGAAAGTCTCACCCGAGATGGTGGTTATCCGTGACTAGAAGAGAATAGTTTTTATTCATTAATGCTTGCAGGAATTCATTCATTCATCATTAATTAATTCATTCAACAATGAAGACTCCTCCCCAGATGGTGGTTTTCAATAAGGAAAGTCTCACCGCAGATGGTGGTTATCCGTGACTAGAAGAGAATAGTTTTTATTCATTAATGCTTGCAGGAATTCATTCATTCATCATTAATTAATTCATCCAACAATGAAGATTCCTCCTCAGATGGTGGTTATCCGTGACTAAAAGAGAAGAATTTTTATTCATTCATGCATGCAGGAATTCATTCGTTCATCATTATTTAATTCATACATTCATTCATTCATTCATACAATAATCCTCTCCACATATGGTAGTTATCCGTGATTTGAAGAGTTTTTTTCATTCATGCATGCAGGAATTAAATAATTCATGTATACAATAATGAAGGTTCTCCCCCCAGATGGTGGTTATCCGTGACTAGAAGAGAAAAGTTTTTATTCATTCATGCTTGCAGGAATTCATTCATTCATCATTAATTAATTCATTCAATAATCAAGATTCTCTCCCCAGATGGTGGTTATTATCCGTGACTAGAAGAGAAGAGAAGAGAAGAGAAGAGAAGAGAAGAGAAGAGAAGAGAAGAGAAGAGAAGAGAAGAGAAGAGAAGAGAAGAGAAGAGAAGAGAAGAGAAGTGTTTTTATTAATTCATGCATGCAGGAATTCATTCGTTCATCATTATTTAATTCATTCATTCATTCAATAATCCTCTCCACATATGGTGGTTATCCGTGATTTGAAGAGTTTTTATTCATTCATGTATGCAGGAATTAATTCATCATAAATTAATTAATTAATTCATTCATGTATACAATAATGAAGGTTCTCTCCCCAGATGGTGGTTATCCGTGACTAGAAGAGAAGAGATTTTATTCATTCATTCTTGCAGGAATTCATTAATTCATCATTAATTAATTCATTCAATAATGAAGGTTTTTTCCCCAGATGGTGGTTATCCGTGACTAGAAGAGAAGTGTTTTTATTCATTCATGCATGGAGGAATTCATACTTCTTCTTTGTTCTTTTCCTACCGCATTTTCCCACGCCTGTGGGGTTGCGGGTGCGATCTGCGCCGCGCATGTGGATTTGGCCCTGTTTTAAGGCCATATGCCCTTCCTACGCCAACCGTATATGGAGGGATATAACCACTATTGCGTGTTTCTGTGGTGGTAGGTAGTGTGGTATGTTGTCTGAATATGATGAGGAGAGTGTTGGGACGGACACATACACCCAGTCCCCAAGCCAGAAGAGTAAATCAGAAGCGATTAAAATCCCCGACCCGGCCGGGAATCGAAACCGGGACCTTCTGAACCGAAGGCCAGTACGCTGACCATTCAGGCAACGAGTCGGACGCATGCAGGAATTCATTCATTCATTCATTCATTCATTCATTCATTCATTCATTCAATAATGAAGGTTCTTTCCACAGATGGTAGTTTTGCGTGACGAGAAGATACGAGTATTTATTCATTCATGCATGCAAAAAATTCATTCATTCATCATTAATTAATTAATTAATCCTTTTATTAATTGAATCACTCATTCATAATGTCTATTGTGTTTGGAGGAAAACTCTGTACAGACTTGTGTCATAAATAAATAATGGTGATAGGTATTGGGTAATTTATGATTTCTTTTTCCTTCATTCTTGGAATGATTGTTCCTTACCGTTTTCCTTCTCATGCTGATCATTAGGAATTAATGACCACTCGATCTAACAGTCAACACAACCGCCAGATAGTTCGTCATCTTGACGACTGAATAACATTTTTCCATGTCAGCGATGCTCTCCTTTAATACAATAACAATCTAAATTCGTGAATATCGCTATTGTCCTGCTCACTGGCGGAATGGTCAGCTTACTGGCCTCCGATTCACAGATCAGTGTTCGATTCCCGGCCGGGTCGCAGATTTTAACTTCATCTACTTAATTGCTGTAGCTCGGGGAAGAGGTGATTGTGTTCCTCTTAACAAACATCTTCATTTACACAGAACACATCACAGTGCAACGAAACACAGAAGGAAGATTCCTATTTAGTTCCTTTTACAGGTTGGTTCGTGTTGTTGTTCTTTTCCTTGTTTTATGTACAGGTTACGGACGTTTCGAATACATTGCAGTGTTCATTATCAAGGCTATTGAGGGTACCGCTACTCGGTCCCAGGTAATCAGTCTCCCTAGACAGCTAAAATCAACTACGAACGTGGTAACTGAGCCTCGCCTAAAACAGTCTCGCTCGGGGAGGCATAATGAATATACATCGAATTTGGTTACAAATGCACAGAATGCCGATATGCAGACCTCGAAAACCGACAAGGAAGTGCGTTTCAAGGTAAAATTGGACGAATGATTTAGTTTATTAGTGCATATTTGCTAGCTGCCACCCCCGGACGCCCGGGTTATATTCCCGGCTCTACCACGAAATTTGAAAACTGGTACGAGGGCTGGAACGGGGTCCACTCCGCCTTGGGAGGTGAACTGAGTAGAGGTGAGTTCGATTCCCACCTCAGCCATCCTCGAAGTGGTTTTCCGTGATTGGCCGCTCCTCCTCCTGGCAAATGCCGGGGTGTTACCCACAGCAGCTTTCTTTCCTCTTCCTTGTCTATTCATTCCAATCTTCGCATCCCCCACAAGGTCCCTGTTCAGCATAGTAGGTGAGACCGTGCGGGCGAGGGACTAGGTCCTCCTCCCCAGTTGTATCCCCGACCTAAAGTCTCACTCGCCAGGACACTGCCCTTGAGGCGGTAGAGGTGGGATTCCTCGCTGAGTCCGAGGGAAAAACTAACCCTGGAGGGTAAACAGATTAAGAAAGAAAGGAAGTGCATATTTGCATAGGTCTATATTTGAGATTAGTGCATACATTTGATATTTAGTGCATGTTTTAGAAATTTATTATGCATATTTTAACGTGTTTTACGAGCAGTCTTCAAGAAAATGTAAATTAATACTACGAACTGGTTCGCAAATTAAATGGTTCAAAGGGAACTGGCACTTATAAAGACACATTTCTGAATCATCAGTCAAGAAGCTAGCAACACGTGGATTCGCTGGACATTATGGAGAACGTGAAGCGTGAAATGGAAGATATCCCAGGAAACCTCGGACTCCGTCTGTAAACAAAATATTGTGATGTCCTGAAACGAAATCCGAGCTACGACATCATGATAGCTATAAACAAATATTTGGCTGGTACTATATAATAATTTCGTGTGGCTATTTCTAGCCGAGTGCAGCCCTTGTAAGGCAGACCCTCCGATGAGGGTGGGCGGCATCTGCCATTTATAGGTGAAATGAAATGTCGTATGGCTTTTAGTGCCGGGATATCCCAGGACGGGTTCGGCTCGCCAGGTGCAGGTCTTTCTATTTGACTCCCGTAGGCGACCTGCGCGTCATGATGAGGATGAAATGATGATGAAGACAACACATACACCCAACCCCCGTGCCGTAGGAATTAACCAATTAAGGTTAAAATCCCCGACCCAGCCTGGAATCGAACCCGGGACCCTCTGAACCGAAGGCCAGTACGCTGACCGTTCAGTCAACGAGTCGGACGCCATTTATAAGTAACTGCGTGTTATTTTGGTGGAGGATAGTGTTATGTGCGGTGTGTGAGTTGCAGGGATGTTGGGGACAGCACAAACACCCAGCCCCCGGGCCATTGGAATTAAGGTTAAAATCCCCGACCCTGGCGGGAATCGAACCCGGGACCCTCTGAACCGAAGGCCAGTACGCTGACCATTCAGCCAACGAGTCGGGCCTGGCTGGTACTGATAAAGTAGACCAACCAAAATATTTAACACCTACACTTTCATACTGCCCTGTTACATCCGTAGTTGTAAAGAGATTGAAACTAGTTTTAAGACAAACGCCACAGGTTTAAACCAAAAAATTCGGAGAAGACTGCTGAGCAAAGCAAATTGTGGATAGGAAAGTTAGGGTGCGCAATATAAAATGAAAGAACAATGTGTATTCAACTGCGTTTCTTCACTTTGTCTGTTTTCTTAAAACCTTAGTAATTGATTTATCATGTGTATTAATTAAGACACTCCGTCTTACCGCGGAGGCGTGTGGATATTGGTTCAACTGAGCGCAGATACATCTTACAAACTACGCACAGAGTGTTTGTACAGTGGAAGAGCCGCAGCATTTGCCTGGTGTGAAAATGGGAAACCACGGAAAAACATCTTCAGGGCTGCCGACAGTGGGGTTCAAACCCACTATCTCCCGAATACTGGCCGCACTTAAGCGGCTGCAGCTATCGAGCTCGGTATTCAGCTCTTTATTCATGATCATGATGTTATGCATTGGTGTGAGTGAATCGCGTGAGTCTAGTGAAGGAATATTACCTTTGCATTTCATACAAGTGTTTAATAGCATGAAAATAAGTGCATACTAAATAATAATAATAATAATAATAATAATAATTGTTACGGAGATGTCCGTGGTAGTTATGCGTGAAAGAAGGTGCGGGCGTGAACGGGTCTCAAACTACGGAATCAAAGTTAATGTAAAATTTAACAAGGTTATATTTTCTTTTCAAAAACAAGGAAATAACAAGCATGGCAGGTACAAAGTAGCAAATCAAAAGGGTAGTTACAATATTTACAGAATTTGGGCTTCGCGCCCTGACTTTACACTGCTTGGGCAATCAGCTCAGTTTTACCCCAAACACAAGTTTCAACAGAGGGGCAGAAAACCCCATTCATGCCTAGGAGCCCTTGCTCCAAATTACACTGAAAAGCCTCCACGAGGCGTACAACACTCAATTTTCAAAAGAGCCACTCGCTCTAAAATTTAAGCCTCTCCCAGGCCACACCAAACTCCACCTTCAAGTTGTCCTCAACGGACATAAACACAGGGGTAAAATACCCAATCTACTGAGGTCTATTAAATGAAAAGCAGGTTAATTAAATGACCTCTAAAATAACAATTTGAGAGGAGGCGAACTTGCACTCCTAATACACTTTGATTAAGACCTACTTGGCACTAGGCCGTTAATACAAGGGCTAATCCCATACTAAAGAGGTGACTTAAGAAGAGAACAATTTGTTTTACGTTATCGAAGAATAGGATGAGAAAAATAAGTTCACCTCAAAACAATATGAGTGGGAGCTCGAGAGGGTTAGCACTCTCTATCCCAGTATGTAGCTTTAAAAGAGAATAGATGAAAAGATTGGTTACATTTTAGGAAAAGGTTACATGGTGGAAACGCTTCGAACCCGCTCCGAGAGTTAAACTGCCAACCTAGCAAGAAAAGAAGTTATTAAGAGGCCATTACCTGGTGTTGAACAGCCGGAGAAGAAAGAGGCGCTACCCGCCCCCTGCTATGTACTTTACACACTGAAAGATGGAACAGAAGTGGCCCGGAGACCCAAAAATCAGCAGTTTATATCCTCTCGCAGAAGTTTCGAGGCGTTAGGGGAATGAAAACACCCTCCCGCAAATTCTTTATTGGCTAGGGTACAGAAACATATCCAAGTTGGGGGAAGATACATCGGATTGGTCGGAAATAACTCAAAGAAATTCGGGATTGGATAAATCTAAAACAAGGGGAAAAAGAGGGGTATACAGCCAACTTAAACAATAACAGAAAGAAATTTAGCAAAGAACAACCATTTGAAATAAAAATTTCTCCAACAAAATAGTTCTTTGGCTTCGCACTAGGTTGCACTATTGTTGATCTTCAGTAGTGTCCTCTAGAAGAGAAAGTTCACACTTCTTACTTCAAGCAAAACAAAAACACATCAAAAATGACACAGTTCAAAAACTCAAAATTTTCCGCGTGGTGACATCTTTTGAGAAGGTAGCGAATTAATAGCATATATAAAGTTCAGACTTCCTCCAGCAGAGGAGTTTCAACAGGCGCAAATTTTAAATTAGCGGCGTGGAGGTGTACCGCCCGGTACAGACCTCCCCCCCCCCCCAAAAGTTCCTCCAGGGGTGACACATAAAATTGTTTGAAAACAAGGTCCAAGTTTGATGTAGATATGGAGATTAATTGCCAAAAAAAAAATTTATAAGATTTTCTTAATTTGGTTTGATTCAGTTTCAAAATTTTGTTGTTGCAGGTGAAGTACAGTCTTTATGTTTGTAGAAGTTGAGTTCTGAAGATAAACTTTTAATACTTAAAAGTGATGAAAAATTTTGCAATGTCCACCAAATATTGCTGTTGAATTCCCAAGTGTAGTCATTGCTTATAGTAACTGTTCATGTAGTTGATGTTGATGAAGTTGGATGGCCAGACCGGCCGTTGCAGCTTGCGTCCAAAGGAGGCCGCTCGGACCCCTCAAGTACCCTGAAATACCGCTCACCCGCACTATGAGGGGAGCAGTGGTGTTGAAACACGCCGCGCCCGCGGTGAAGGAATACAGGCTGCGGGCAAGTAGCAGGTCGTGCGCCGCACATCAGCCTTGGCCGGGAGGAGAGCTCCGGCTCGCCGTGCACATGTCGTCCTCGCTGGGGCCGAGGGGGCCCGTCCTCGAACCCAGTCGCGGCACAGCGCCGCGCGGCTGCGGGGGCACTGAAACATTAAAGCTAGGCGGCAGAATTGTGTTGGACCATCATCTTTTTGAGGGCACAGGCTTGGTGAAGAGGTTGAGGGGTCAGCGGCGTGCAGATGTCCATGGCATTTAATATAATTCAGCCACAGTGTGTATTGGAGCAGGAGACGGGAGCGTGGTAATGGCCGAGGCAAGGACAGGATGGCAGTTTAACAAATCGGGGGAGGTTTCACACAAATGCTTACATATAAAACAAAATATTATAGAAGGGGCAGAAAGCCTTAAAAGTGAAACTCAAAAAAAAAATATAACCTTCATATTCCTTTCAAAATAATATGAAGCAAGTTAACACAGAAATTACACCGGTTTCACCTGGGACAGGTGAACTCTAAATATCCTCTCGGTGGCTGGATTACTTAACAATAAGGTAACCGGCGTAATGAAATCCAGAATAATGCAAGGCCCATGGAATCTGGGGGCAAGCTTGCCCGCGGGAACAAAGTTCTTGACCATCACCTGGTCACCTACCTTCAAAGTGGTGGGTCTCCGTCCACGATCATACCTTTCCCTAACCTTTTCATGAGATACGTTAAGATTGGCTTTAGCCTTCTTCCAAAGATCTTTAATGTTATCCGGATCTATTGTCTCGGGTAGAATGTCACTCAGAGACCAGAGGTTAGAGAGCGGCGTGTTGGGAACAAATTTGAACATCAAAGAAGCTGGAGTAAATTTATGTGATTCATGAACCGCCGAATTCAAAGCAAAAGCTAACCAATGCAGGGACGTGTCCCACCTGGAATGATCTTCATGATGATAGGCAATAAGTGCGGACCTGAGATTACGATTAACCCGTTCAGCCAGAGATGGTTGAGGGTAATAAGCAGAAGTAGTTACATGAGAGATGGATAAGTCAAAACAGAATTTACGAAATAAATTAGATGTAAAAGCCTTAGCATTATCAGATACAATATATTGGCACGGACCAAAAGAAGCAAAAATAGAATTTAAGCAAGTAATGGTAGACTGAGCGGTAGCCAGCTTAGTCGGAAATAACCAAGAAAATCTGGTAAACCCATCTACGCATACAAAGATGAACTTGTTAGCATTACCCTTTGACTGGGGGAAGGGTCCTATATAATCAATGTACAGGCGTTCCATGGGGCGCGACGCTTGATGGGAAGACAAAAGGCCTACCTTGGTGGACCTGGTTGGTTTACTAATCAAACAGGATTTACAAGCCTTTACTAGTTCACGGATTTCACCGTCCATACCTTTCCAGATGAACATTTCACGAATCTTTTCACGGGTTTTAAAGATTCCAAGATGCCCTCCTAATGGGGTCTCATGATAATACTTGAAGATCATAGGTACGAGAACCGCTGGAACAACAAATTTCATCATCTTATCATGCCTCGAAGGGCAACATAGAACACCATTCCTCAGAACATAAGGGACAACATGTTCCCCAGAAGAAAGGGTTTCCATTATCGGAGCCAGCGTCGGATCTTCACGTTGGTATTTCTCGATATCCCTAAAGAGCATGGGGGCATCCGTTAAGATGGTATTAACATCAGATAGTGTGGACTCGGAAGGTGATGAACTGTCGACCGGTTCATGGATCTCAACGTCGTTTGAAAACATACGGCTGAGTCCATCAGCGACAATATTTTCGGTACATCTGATATGCCTAACATCAAATTGGAAGGCAGAAATACGAATGGCCCAACGGGCTATACGACCAGTACGACGCGGCCTACCTAAGACCCAGCTTAAGGCTTGATTATCTGTCTCCAGGTCGAATTTAACATGTTCCAGATAGAGACGGAACTTCTCTAAGGCGAATAAGACTGCCAAACCTTCGAGCTCATAGATGGAATACTTGGCTTCTTGAGCCGACAAAGTCCTAGATGCATAGGCGATGGGTCGCCTCCCTAGTTCAGTCTCTTGAAGAAGGACTGCAGCTACTGCTGACGACGATGCGTCGGTTTGGACAATGAATTTCTTCGAGAAATCAGGCATAGCAAGTACAGGGGCATTACAAAGAGCTAATTTAAGGTCTTCAAAAGCGGCTTGTTGAGAAGGTCCCCACTCGAATTTGATGCCTTTCCTACGAAGAAGGTTTAAGGGCGCCGCTCTATTAGCGAAGTTAGGAATAAACTTCCTGAAGAAATTCACCATACCAATGAACCTGGCGATGCCTTTAATGTCCTTGGGAGGTTTAAAATCACGGATGGCCTGTGTTCTAGAATGATCGACAGCTACACCATCAGGTGACACAATATGCCCTAGGAAAGACATAGAGGGCTTAGCGAAGGCAACCTTGGACAACTTAACAGTTAACCCAGCCTTACGAAGGCGATCGAGATCTTCTCGCAGATGATCTAGATGCTCTTCAAAAGTCTCTGAAAATACGATGACATCATCCAAGTAGTGATATAAGTACTCAAATTTGATGTCGGAGAAGACCCTATCTAGTAGCCTAGTGAGTACAGCTGCTCCCGTGGGGAGCCCGAAAGGCACGCGGTTGTATTCATATAAATTCCAGTCCGTGGCAAACGCTGTAAGGTGTTTAGACTCTTCGGCAAGGGGAATTTGATTGTAGGCCTGATTCAAGTCCAAGATAGTAAAGAACTTGGCCTTACGAAACCATGAAAAACAAGAATGAAGGTCAGGAAGGGGCACAGATTGCAACACCACCTTCCGATTGAGAGCCCTATAATCAATGACAGGCCTGAAGCCTCCTTGGGGCTTCGGAACTAGAAAAATAGGCGAAGAATACGCCGACTTAGAGGGCCTAATAATACCATCCTTCAACATCTGATCGATAATTTCTTTCAGAGCCTTCATTTTAGGTGGAGATAGCCTATACGGTGGAAAACGGACAGGAATCGAATCCGTGACCTCAATTTTGTATTCGATCAGGTCAGTAACACCAAGAGTATCAGAGAACACCTCGGGAAACGACTGACACAATTTGCGAATACTATCAGCCTGCTCCTCAGGTAGATGTCTAAGGTCTAACAACATCTCATCCTGGGTAGGCGAAATAGAAGAACATAATGCAGAATTACACTTTAATAAAGGGATGTTACAATTAGAGGCAAATTTGAAAGTGCAAGACCTACTCTGAAGATCGAGCACAAGACCAGTGTGAGAAATAAAGTCCGCTCCCAATATAATGGGGCAAGACAAGAGCTTGGCCACAAACAATTTAACTTTCCATGTGAATTTAAAAATACGAATTTTGACATATAAGGAACCGAGAATTTCTAATGGGGATGAATTAGCCGAAACATATTGAACAGGAGATGAGACATAGTCAGGTAGTTTACAAACAGATTTCAATTTAGAATACCATACAGCCGAAATAATCGAACAAACACTGCCTGAGTCTAAGAGAGCTGTTATAGGCTCGTTATTTAACTCGATCTTAAGAAAAGGAACCGGTGCGGGGGAATCCGCCGCAATCCTAAGACACTCTTTGGGACCTTCAAAAGATAAATTTGAAAATTGCTCGTTCCCTGAATTTACAACCTGTTTACCAGGGGCTGAGTCTCGGGAAAATGGATTAGTCGACTCAGCCGAAGCCACTAGTCACTTTTTATTATTGGCGTAGGTAGAATTTGCACCAGAAGTTGAGCAGGAGGGGGTGCTATTCGAGTTTGGGCAATTCTTGGCGATATGTGAGAAAGCCCCACATTTAAAACAGCCTTTTGCTGAACCAGCTCCATTATTTGCCCTACTAGTTTTGACCAATGGACATTTATTGCGAAGATGGTCAGGCGACCCGCAAGCATAACATTTACGGGGTGTGACTGGTCGGCGAGGTGGAGGCCGAGTATTACTAAACGAAGGAAGGGGTTCTTTTGCCACACGCAAAGAATCAGCGTACCTAACTCCTTCCGCTGAGACGGCCAACGCTTCAAGTTCAGAGAAAGTTTGCGGGCACGCCGCGAAACACAAATATGACCTATAAGATGGTGAAATGCCTTCTACAATAGCTTGTACAATTTGATCCTCAGGGAAGTGCAGAGCAAACACCCTAGTATAAAACTTAATGTCCTGTATGAAATCAGCCAAGTTCTCATCCAAGCGCTGTACACGATAATAGTACTTCTGAATAAGGGAGGACCTGGCCCTAGCCGGGATGAAGTTAGCTAGCAAGTGGGCATGGAAATCCTCAATAGATGATTGCTCGGCAATGGCTCTTACGATTTTATCTGAGAGAATACCAATAGCATACGGATAGATAATTTGCAAAATTTGACATGGAAAAAGAGAAAACACAAGAGCATGATCCTGAAATTCAACCAGAAATCTTAAAAATGAAATTACTTCACTGGTGGTATTAACCGAAAACTTAGAGATACCTCTGAGCAACATTGCCAATGGATGAGGCAAGCTGCTAAACCCGGGTGACATAGTAGGTAAAGGTTTCAATGGCAAGGAAGTTAATTCCGAACGGATGTTACTCAACGATGCACGGCGTTCAGATTCGTTGTCCAATGGGGCAGAGATAGTTTGAGCAGCAACGGTTATCCTATTAACTTCTCCCTTATGAGGCTCTTCCTCGCTACCTACATTCACTGTGGTGGGTAGATCGCTTTTGGGAGGCACCTCCCCTGTTAAGAATTGAGTGACCTTGCTAGATAATTCAGACATATTTTCAAGCAGCGTACTAGCTTCCTTCTTCTGAACGTCATTCAACTTTAGAAACAATAGATCGTTCACTCTATTTGAAAAATGAAACAGCCTAGCATGCACACGCTTAATTTGATTAGGAGAAGGATCATTTTCATCAAAAAAACTAACTACAGAAGCTAGCCCAGTAATATTCTCCGTGATCGTGGAAAGAGAGTCGTCAATTTCTTTCTCTCCCAAATTGGGGATGGAAATGGGCAAATCTAGGGACTCTCTAAGCTTGTTTGTGTCTACTGCAACCGTGCCTCCAGATTGTACATTTCTAATAGTCAATTCATAGATCAACCCCTCCTTGCGCAAATAGTTAAGATGGAGAACATCGCGAGGGCCGGGCATGGTGACAGAACAATTTTGAAAAAATCAAAAAAAAAAAATTCCAGCAACTGAGAAAATTGTTAGAGTTCGGAACAAAACAATGTTTAGCCGTCAAAAGGGGCTAAATTGAGACCCATTCAACCACGCTCTGCTACCACTTGTTACGGAGATGTCCGTGGTAGTTATGCGTGAAAGAAAGTGCGGGCGTGAACGGGTCTCAAACTACGGAATCAAAGTTAATGTAAAATTTAACAAGGTTATATTTTCTTTTCAAAAACAAGGAAATAACAAGCATGGCAGGTACAAAGTAGCAAATCAAAAGGGTAGTTACAATATTTAGAGAATTTGGGCTTCGCGCCCTGACTTTACACTGCTTGGGCAATCAGCTCAGTTTTACCCCAAACACAAGTTTCAACAGAGGGGCAGAAAACCCCATTCATGCCTAGGAGCCCTTGCTCCAAATTACACTGAAAAGCCTCCACGAGGCGTACAACACTCAATTTTCAAAAGAGCCACTCGCTCTAAAATTTAAGCCTCTCCCAGGCCACACCAAACTCCACCTTCAAGTTGTCCTCAACGGACATAAACACAGGGGTAAAATACCCAATCTACTGAGGTCTATTAAATGAAAAGCAGGTTAATTAAATGACCTCTAAAATAACAATTTGAGAGGAGGCGAACTTGCACTCCTAATACACTTTGATTAAGACCTACTTGGCACTAGGCCGTTAATACAAGGGCTAATCCCATACTAAAGAGGTGACTTAAGAAGAGAACAATTTGTTTTACGTTATCGAAGAATAGGATGAGAAAAATAAGTTCACCTCAAAACAATATGAGTGGGAGCTCGAGAGGGTTAGCACTCTCTATCCCAGTATGTAGCTTTAAAAGAGAATAGATGAAAAGATTGGTTACATTTTAGGAAAAGGTTACATGGTGGAAACGCTTCGAACCCGCTCCGAGAGTTAAACTGCCAACCTAGCAAGAAAAGAAGTTATTAAGAGGCCATTACCTGGTGTTGAACAGCCGGAGAAGAAAGAGGCGCTACCCGCCCCCTGCTATGTACTTTACACACTGAAAGATGGAACAGAAGTGTCCCGGAGACCCAAAAATCAGCAGTTTATATCCTCTCGCAGAAGTTTCGAGGCGTTAGGGGAATGAAAACACCCTCCCGCAAATTCTTTATTGGCTAGGGTACAGAAACATATCCAAGTTGGGGGAAGATACATCGGATTGGTCGGAAATAACTCAAAGAAATTCGGGATTGGATAAATCTAAAACAAGGGGAAAAAGAGGGGTATACAGCCAACTTAAACAATAACAGAAAGAAATTTAGCAAAGAACAACCATTTGAAATAAAAATTTCTCCAACAAAATAGTTCTTTGACTTCGCACTAGGTTGCACTATTGTTGATCTTCAGTAGTGTCCTCTAGAAGAGAAAGTTCACACTTCTTACTTCAAGCAAAACAAAAACACATCAAAAATGACACAGTTCAAAAACTCAAAATTTTCCACGTGGTGACATCTTTTGAGAAGGTAGCGAATTAATAGCATATATAAAGTTCAGACTTCCTCCAGCAGAGGAGTTTCAACAGACGCAAATTTTAAATTAGCGGCGTGGAGGTGTACCGCCCGATACAATAATAATAATAATAATAATAATAATAATAATAATAATAATAATAATAATAATAATAATAATAATAATAATAATAATAATGGTGTGTGTCCCCCAAGAGGCCTGGTACAGGTCTTTCGAGTTGACGCCTTATAGGCGACTTGCGCATGACTTCTAATGATGAAAACGACACACACACACCCAGTCCCCGAACCATCGGAATTAACCAGTTAAGGTTAAAATCACGAACCTGGCCGCGAGTCGAACCCGGGACCCTCTGAACCAAAGTCCAGCAGGCTAACCATTTAGCCATGGAGCAGGACAGTGCATGCTTAAATGCGTATTTCACCACCTTTTGCAGCATAGTTGCGTGCTTACAGTATATTGGTCATTGATACAGCATATATATCCAATGTCTAATCACGAACGTAAGTCATCTCTCGCTCGACACTCGGCTGGGAGTTTCTGGTGGTTCCTTCCTGTATTTTCATGGTGTGGCCTGCATACTGTAATCTGTGTACAATACGCATCCAAGAAATTAGACGAATTTAGAGGAAGAAATTTGAGGAATTTACAGGCGTGCTTCAAAACCAGCAATTTTTTTACGCTTCGGAGTCTACTCCGAACCAGTACGCTGCTGCAGCGCCGCTACTTTTTGGACTTCTTTAAGTATCCCGTGTCTTGGGTTCAGGGCAGTACTGTCCATTTGCGGAGTCTTTGACGGGGCCAATACTGTAGGTACCGGTAATTATTTCGGACCCACTTTGACATTTTCATAAGAACGACAGTGATAGCGCACTAGATATACAAAACAACGGGAAGGAATAATAATAATAATAATAATAATCTAAGATGCACAACGTAGCTCACTTCACTTACAACACATGCATGACTTGTACTTCTGTTTTCACCGCTAGATCGCACTCACTGACAGCAGTGATCGTAGGAGAGAAATAAGATGTCTGTGTAGATCGATCTATCCTCAAACATGCATCGACTTCTGTCAGGATTGAACTCGAGAATTTGGGAATAATCAGCAGCTATGTTGAAGAACCTCTTTACCTGTAAACGTGGGGATCATATCACATGTAATGTGCTTGTCATTGCTGAGTTTCTTCTCTTTGTGAAGTTTGCTCCAAGGTTAGCGTATATTAGACTTTTTGCACGCTGTCCCCATCACATGACTGGCAAATTACACCCCAGTGCGATCTGAAGGTCGACGCCCTGTCCGCCGGAGGGCTCTGCTGTTCCCCACGTGATGCTCTCTCACGTGGTCCTGGCTTGGAATGCTCGCTCGCTCGTGACCTGCATCTACCAAGTCGTCCACAGTTGGCTATGACTGACCAAGTGAGGAAGGAACCTTCGCCAAATGTCTGACAGGTCCACATCGTCTCTTCTAGCGACAGTGACAATGTAGCCGATCTGTAATTTTTATTACTGCATTTGTATCAGGGTTGCCCTCTGGTGAAGTCTCGTATTTGCAGCTCATTCTGTATAGTTAAAGTATAAACCCCATGACGCTACAGCTACAGCGAGCGCTGGTCGGCCCCAAGGCCTGCAGATTACGAGGTGCCGAACAGTAAGCGTAACGAATCCTCTCGGCCGTTATTATTAGCTCACCCACCAGATGGCTCCTCAATTGTTATCTCGTAAAGCTACACACCAATTCTAGCTCGTTGCTACACACTAAAAGGGAAATATCGCCGCCCTGTTCTCTTTTTTTTTTTTTTTTTTTTTTTTTTAATGGCTCATCACTGCTGCCAACTTGACTAGTTACACATTGAAATTAGGAAACATGACCATCAACAAACTAACCTCAATGTAAGTATGAATAATGGAGGCTCCCTTACCCAAGTAAATGATAAATCAAACTTAATGACGAATTAAGGTAATAAACACACTGTCTCATTGTCACTCAGTTTAATGTTATATATTTATGCCTTTATTTTGATAAACGCATTACTATAACCGTATTCTTTGGTGTTTGCCTAAAGCTCGCTTCTTGACATTCGCTGTTACTTGTGGGTCTCAAGAGAAATCATGCTGTAATAATAAACAAAAGCTAAGTGGTGACAAGACAAGGTTCGGTTAAGTTTGGTTGATACGGAATTTCCTTCCATTCGAAATGAACTGATCTGTATACAGGAGATAATGTTTCTTTCCTTTTCGGAGGAGTTCTTGCAGATTTTTCTTACTTCTCAGACATCCTAATCGAAATCTATACGCCAGTATTATACGAAATAAGACAGTAATTAATAAAATGCTGCGTTCGTCATTTCGCACTAACTACTTTATTAAATGCATTATTGGAACATGCCACGATTCTACTTACCTGGTATTACACAAAGAGATTTACAATCCCACAGAAAAAGAAACTATGCTTAAACTTGCAAATGTAACACTAGTGACTTTAACAATAAGGTAGTGACAATACGTAATTCTCGCAAATCACGAAATAAACAATGACTGTATAGTGCCATCGTGCGAGATTAACTGTAAGGTGTCGTATCGGCAAGTAGAGTCCCTAAACTGTATGGTTAGCGACACTGAATCGAACCCAAAATAACTGAAAACACTACCTTCAGTATTAACATGGGAGAAAGAGTGAAGTTGTACCCATAGTGTATAGGCTTACGTGCCGAGGAGTATACGCTGAGCCCTCAGATCCATGTAGGACCAGTCCGAGAATCAAACTGGGGGCCTGCGGTGTGGGCTAACTTGTACATTGAAATCTATACTAACTAGATACTTTGTGCGGATTCTGCACAAAAACTTACGGCCGAAGACCCGACACAGAACCGTTGGATTTTTTAAACAATAGAATAACACCCACGGTAGTTCCTCCCTCTCGTAAGAGGCGACTAAAAGGGGGCCCAGAGGATCTTAACTCGGAAGCGTAGATTGCCGACCACGGCACCCTCCTGGCATTGTTCCTCACACCTATCCGACCTCCGTTGGCCAACTCTTTCCCTGACAGCACTCGAGGCCTAGGAAGTCTTTCATTTCCACGCCCTTCGTGGTCCTTTCCTTGGCCATTACCTTCATTTTTTCGAATCCCTTCCATTTTTTCTCTCTGATTAGTGCTATAGAGAGGACGGTTACCTAGTTGTACTTCCTTTTAAAACAAAAATAACGGGCGAGTTGGCCGTGCGGTTAGGGGCGCGCAGCTGTGAACTTGTATCCGGTAGATAGTGGGTTCGAACCCCACTGTCGGCAGCCCTGAAGATGGTTTTCCGTGGTTTCCGACTTTCACACCAGGCAAATGCTGGGGATGTACCTTAATTAAGGCCACGGCCGCTTCCTTTCTACTCCTAACCCTTTCCTATCCCATCGTCACCATAAAATCTATCTGTGTCGGTACGACGTAAGACAACTAGTAAAAAAAAATTACCATCCACCACCACCAGCTGGCTCCTTGGCAGAATTCTCTTCACCTAGGTTCGATTCCCGGCAGGGTCATGGATTTTCACAGCATGTTTTCCATCCCTTATTTGCCCAAAACCTATACATGTTTTAATCTACTATCAAATTAAAGACCTGGGCAGCATCAATGAAGAGAGTCGAAGACAGAACGTACTGGAGGAAGGACACATAAAATCTGACCCCAACTGAGTGGAGAATGCTGGAGAAGAAGAAGAAGTTCCTTTCGTTATTTTGTTTTCTGTTCTTTATCATTCAATTGCACAGAGTACAGGAAACTTCCTGTTAAATACAACCGGTCCGTCTACTGTAATTGGCTCTAGTCTCTGTATAGGTTAATAAAATACTAGTCCTCAGTAGGTCAGCTTCAAGTTTCTTGAGTCATGGTGCTGACGATCTTGATATTGAACAATCAATCATAGACGGAGACGGCTATTGTCTGTCACTCTGCTTGACTGTGTACATTCTCTACGGTCTTTTCTTTCAACACTGACCTTTCACTGTGCGGTCCCATAATGCAGGCCACTGGGTACCTTGAGGGGATGTGAACGGAGTCCCCGAGATAAGGTCTTAGTACTGACAAGTAGTCAGTCATTATTAGGTTATTATTATTATTAATAACAATACTGAGCGAGTTGGCCGTGAGGTTAGGGGTGCGGAGCTGTGAGCTCGCATTCGGGATATAGTGGGTTCAAACCCCATTGTTGGCAGCCCTGAAAATAGTTTTCCGTGGCTTCCCATTTTCACACCAGGCAAATGCTGGGGTTGTACCTTAATTAAGGCCACGGCGGCTTCCTTCCCATACCTAGGCCTTTCCTGTCCCATCGTCGCCATAAGACCTATCTCTGTAGGTGCGACATAAAGGAAATAGCTAATAATAATAATAATAATAATAATAATAATGTAAGATGACGTGTGGTCTCCGAACGGACTTGGCGCAGGTCGTTATATGTGATGGCCATATGTAACCTATGCATCTGTTGGTGCGGTGGTGATACTGGGATACGGAGAGGGTGAAGCCCGGTGTTAACACGTAGTCTACCCATATCGAATAGCACCAAGATGTCTGCTCGAGACTTAACGTCTCCAACCGACGGACGAATCACCATCATCAGCGTCATGTGCCCTCACTCCATATCAACATGCGGAGATGTTTGGAATTGAACCCAGGCTTTTGGCACGCAATTTCGTGATTAGAAATTGTATATCCTATCGGCCAACTTTCTAATGGTATTTTTTCACCAACAGCAGTCGAATCAGCTAACCACGGTGTCATACCTTAACAATCATAGCCACCAGCTGGTAATAATAATAATAATAATAATAATAATAATAATAATAATAATAATAATAATAATAATAATAATAATAATAATAATAATAATAATAATAATAATTGTTACCGGGATTTCGTGGATCACAGAGAGGTGAAGGAATGTGTGGGCTTGAATGGGTCTAACTACAATATCAAAAGTTAATTTAAAAAATAAAGGTTATATTTCTTTTCAGGAAATCAAACTTAAAAACATTCTTCACTTAGTGAAAACAACAAAGTATCAGGTACAATTGCAATTTCGATATAAGAATAGACAACCCAGAATAGGGAATTTAACACATTTGGGCTTCAAGACCCTAATTTACAAATTTACATGTCGCTAATGTAGCGTTTACTTCGATACAAAGTTCCAAAGCACTTAGCTCCAACCGTTACAATTCACAGCCTTCCAGAGGCGCCCCTCAATATTACAGCAATCTCAGCAAAGAGCTCACATGCTCTTCAACTTCAACCAAGGAGGCCGTGCTCCCAAATTACACAAAAAAACTTACAATTTCTGGCCTCTCTAGATCCAACCTACAAGTAACAATTCTGGTACACAGAGGTATCTATTATCCAAACTACTGGGCCTTCGTGGAAAGAAGAACAGGTTAAACTTAAATTGCTGGCCCAAACACAAAATGTATGGAGACGTACAGTAGCGCTCCTTGAAAACCAAGTATAAAACCCTAATTGGGCTCGCAGCCCGATGGTACAGAGGCTAATCCCCAAATAAATGAACGTTGATTTAGTTATGAAAACCTAGTAACACAAAATTTCTTGAAATCACGAATTCTTCCACCTTGCACTAGAGTGCATGACCTCAGTTTTTTGTAAGGACATCTATGTAGAAAAGTTCAGACTACTTGCTGTACACCAAAACAAAACAACAGAAATGCACGCTCGCTATGTTAAATCCAAAATGGAGAAACTATTCTCTACAACATGCCTGGCACAAACTACAAAAACAGGATGTACGTAAGAAAGTCCGTGAAAGATCACGGACACAATGCGCAAACGCAGAGCTCACTTCTACGATCACCTGCGGTGGCTGCACGACTCAAAACGAAAAACAACAATTCCCTGGCACGTTAACGTCAAGGAAAACCTCGAAGAAATGGGCCTGCGACTTGGAGACGCACACAAACGATACCTTTTCAAATCAAGCATCTTAACTTTTGGGAGTTTCCGAGATGGGAAATGGAAAACTGGTGCGAACCGTGTAAACCTACTGGATAAAACGAAAATAAATTCCAGAGTGTGTAATGGAACTCATCGTGGTCACTAGTTGGCCGATTAGTGAATAATAAATGAAAATCCACAGCCTGTTTCCAGTCATTTGACCGGGTCAGAAATGGAATGAATAAAGCCCCCATCTAGCGGTGAGGATAGGAATTCTGCCGGCTGCCGAAACCTGTCGCATTCCACTGGTCTCTATTTGACTGACAGAAGAAATTATAGTGGAAAGTGTTGCAGGAATGAAATATGACAGGGAAAACCGGAGTACCCGGAGAAAAACCTGCCCTGCCTCCGCTTTGTCCAGCACAAGTCTCACATGGAGTGACAGGGATTTAAACCACTAAACCCAGCGGTGAAAGACCGGTGAGCTCCCGCATAAGCCACGGAAGCTTAGCGAATAATAAATAAATCAATAAATAAATCATAAATATAATGGCAATACACATAATCCTAAGGATTACAACGCATTTTCATTACTTCTTTAATACGTAAAACGTGTTGAAGGCAACATGGCGAGTATTAGTGAGACGGTAAATTAGATGGGAAGCGGGATTAGTCCAGTGGATTAGCTACTGGCTTTCAACCCATATAGCCGAGGTTCAAATCTCTGCATATCGACTCATTGTATGAGGCCTTGAGGATGCACTCTTGTTCTTAGTTACAGGATGGTAATTCACTTCTTTTTCACAGGAATAGAGAGTACGTTATACAAACTTACCTCCGTCCATCATCCAAATCAGCCATCGGTAATTTACATTTTAACTATTCTGTCTCATTTATTATTGTCTAATATACGAAAAGAATTTACTGAAACAGGTTTGGCATATTCAGCTCCGTTCTACTGGACCGATTTTCTTCATTTATGTTTGATTCTCTCCGGAATTACCTGCTGGTGAATCATGAGACACTGAGAGGTCTCTAAGTTCATCCAACTTTGAGTAATAATAACATCAAATCATTAGATGATCACTCCAATAATTGCAAGCGAAAACTAGGGTAAACCCTCGCACTACATTCTGTACTTAGCAGGCTGCTAAACGACGAACACTTCAATTAATATTCTGATGTATGTGATTTTCATCCTTAGTAATGTCACTGTATGCAGCCATGTTTGATTATTACATGTGAAGCCAGGGAGTAAACACTTCCTCTGATCATGGAAGAATACTATTCTCTGTTAGATACTCTCTGATTCTCTGACTTTCCCGAGTTTCTGAATATATAAAACAGATGACAGAACGTTGCTATCTAAATTACATGCTGCTAAGAGAAAACACTCTACATACGTACAGCACAGAGAGGAAGGTATCAAGTCGACTGGCCTTCTGCGTGACCATTAATAAAACCAAATGCAGTAGAGACAATACGCGACACTCTGCGAGATATCGAGGAACAGCGATTAGAGCTCTGTCTAGCGGAGTGACCTGGAGTTACTGATTTTGTCATAAGAGCACGTGTATATGTTTGTGAAGTTTTTGGTGCCATTCATGCGCTTGCATTAAGTTGACATAAGTAAATAGTAAAAACCAAACCAAACCCCATGGCACTACAGCCCATGAAGGGCCTTGGCCGACCAAGCGACCGCTGCTCAGCCCGAAGGCCTGCAGATTACGAGGTGTCGTGTGGTCAGCACGACGAATCCTCTCGGCCGTTATTCTTGGCTTTCTAAACCGGGGCCGCCATCTCACCGTCAGATAGCTCCTCAATTCTAATCACGTAGGCTGAGTGGACCTCGAACCAGCCCTCAGGTCCAGGTAAAAATCCCTGACCTGGCCGGGAATCGAACCCGGGGCCTCCGGGTAAGAGGCAGGCACGCTACCCCTACACCACGGGGCCGGCATAAGTAAATAGTAGCGTGTGTCATTCCTTTATATCTTCTGTTAATATGAGTAGAAAGATATGTGCTGCGTTTGGCTGCAATAACTATGAAGTGCAGAAGGATTCGCGGTCTTTCCTCCGTTTCCCTCGTGACAAGAAAATGTAAGTAAATATTGTGTTTGCATATATATCCTTCCAGTTACAAAGATATTTATATAGTACGTCCTGAACTTTTGACCTGCTCGACCCATATTTTAACTGGCTTAGAATAAAATAAGCTTATTTTATTGTATAGTGCAGCAGTTAACCTTCAATACCGATGCGTTGTTGTAGGTGTGATCTGTGGGGTTTGATTTAATTCAGGAAATGCGTATGCATATGTGTGTGGCTGGTTGTGTTCCAAGTTACCTCATTTGGAATGCCGTAATGCGTTGTCAAGCACTGAAGAACATACGGGTGATTTAAGAAATATACATATTTTGTTGAAACAATACGATGATGCGAATTTGCTTTACCCTAATGTAATGGCATTATGGCAAGCATTGTTTATAGGGGAAGTTTGAATGTTTTTGAGACTAAGTTTACAGATTTTCTTTCTGTTAGTAGGCTTCAAGTTAAAAGGAAAATTGTCCAGTTCTTAAATGTAAATTCATTGAATCGTGTGTGTAGGGAATGTGCCGATATTTTTGTTGACAAGTGGTTTAATATGATGATACAATGCTTTTAAATGAGAAAAAAAGAAAATTCTAGCCGTAAACATTCAGGCAGGAATTCTAAAGCTAAAAAAGTAATGCATAAATGAAAGATCATGCCCTTTCACAGCAGTCCATTTCACATTTTCATTATATGTCTAATTTCGGTCTTTAAATAATAACCTGTTAAATAATTCTTCATTCATTTATTCAAGATTGTTTTAGAAACTTTGAAGTTAATATTTTAGTAACACTTTCTTTCTAGACGTAATTTATTTTTCCATTTCCGTATATACATTTCCATTCATATTTGAATTCAGCGCGAATTTTCAGGTCACGCCACTAAGGGCGCCACTTGCGAATTGTCTCCCATTTTAACAAGGCTAAATCCGGAAGTGTCTCTACTGTATTCGATAAAACGCAGGGACAAACTTTTGAACGGCCAATGGTATGTTGCACTATTTCAAGCAAGATCGTTTTGATGTTAAGATCCAGATACTCCCGAATCGTCGAAGCACAGAGAATAATGTATGAAAAGAAGTCTTCTAAACTACAATGCGCTCTTACATGTTCATAAAACTATTGAAAAGGACAGGCAAAACAATATGAATGCGACAGCCATATATGAAGACGAGTTATCTGACCGGACTTATAAGGAATGATGCGGAGCAGCACGCGTCCACTAGTTATTATTATTATTATTATTATTATTATTATTATTATTATTATTATTATTATTATTATTTCTTGTTTCGGTATGACCATTCCTAGAGCGCGTTGGAATTTGTTCAATGGCTTGACGACGTTCGCCTTCCTGTATTCTTCCAAAATCTCTTCATGAACTCCCTGTGTTGCCCCTTTCGTTCTTCTGACCACTTTGTACCAGTCCTGCTCCTAGTTTTGAACCGAGTTCCTGAAGACTTTGCGAGTTTCCATTTTATTAGTATTAGTATCATTACAACGTTATGCCCATCTGTGGAGCGCGATACAACTTACTGAGATGATGTTGATTTCTTTTGTTCTCCCGAAATCTCTTCATCTGGGCACTGAATATTTCCTCCTTTCTTCAATCCGTGATTTATTGGTCCAGGTATTAATTTTCTCAGCAAAATGATGGCTGTTGGCTGGTTTTTTGAACTGGAGTCGATCTTGAATAATTTCCCGTAGGATGCTAATTTCCTATTTCACTAAGCCAGTTGTTTTTGACTTCCATTAAGAGAGCAAGGTTGAATCATTTTGATGAGCCTGTCATTGTTCATTCTGAGAATGTAGCCATAGAACGTTAATCGCATTTCCCTGAGGGTGATGCTGATCTTTTCAGAATGCTGATAAAGCTCCCGAGACTTCCGTTTCATTCAGATTCCCTCTGAGTAGACTGAGCCAAAGATTTCCTCAATATTTTACTCTCCTGTTTTCCTATGTCTTTAATAAGCGATCTGCCTCCAACGATAAAGTTTTCCGAGGCGTATAGTGCTTCAGGTTTGATAACTGAGATACAATGTACTAATTTGGCGTTCCTGGATATTGAATTTGTATTATATCTGCTCCAGGTGAGTCTATAGGCCCTCTCTAATTTTGAGATCCTATTATTATTATTATTATTATTATTATTATTATTATTATTATTATTATTATTATTATTATTATTATTATATTTGTTAGTGGTTCCATGTCACACTAACACATTGAGGCCCGGTTTCTTCAACTCTGTGTTAAATTTTATTGAACAAATGTTAACTAACAATTGTTATTAATTTAACACCTCGGTTAAAAGTACCCTGTTTCATGAACACATTTCTAACATTTGTTAGCAAACAATTGTTAAAGACGAATTAACACGTTTCCGTGAAATTTCTAAACGCATTCGGCAGTAAGCGTCTTTTGTTTCTGTACACAAAGCGCTCCTAGCGGTATGTTGGAATAGTATTTTGTCAGACATGGAGACATTAATATAGGTTATGGTTAGCGGAGACCGCTAAGACAAAAACATGTCAAGTAAGAGGCAACAGAAGCGTTATTATGATGAATGCGAGACAAATGCTGTTATAGATTTAATTTGAAAGTACGCAAGTGTGCTTGAAAAATTAAAATATTACAGCATTCGATATATTCTTACATGAATGCAATCTAAGGCTCCTGCATCACCGAAAAATGTGATAATTGATACGTTTTAAATGATTTTCGGGCATTGTTTTACTCCGAGGAAAATAATGTAACGTCTTGTTAGTGCGGACAGCAAGAATTCTTTGCAGGACTCTCCACAGCCTTGCCTTGCTTGCACTCCTGAACATAGTCGCTTACAAATAAATGAAAAAGAGTCTGAAGCACAATATCTAAGAACTATAAGCAACTTCCGCACTGGAGACACTGGTATATTTCGATCTGTGGGAAACTCTAACCTATTTTTTATTTCTTCTAGTACCTTGTTCGTTATGGCTTTGGTAATTAGGTATCTTTCTAGAAAAGTTTCTTCTGACAACTCTAAAAAGTCGTAGTATGGGTCGTCCTTTGCCTTCTTCAGTTTATAAATAGTTGATTCAGTCTTGTCTATAATGATATTCAATTTTGTATGAAATGCTTTTCCGCCTTGTCAACACTTTACATTTTATTATACGTGTAATTATCTACCGTACATGCTTCGAGAGCTACTGTAGCGGTGCATTTTTAACCGTCAAGTTCTCGCATGGCCGGGCGGGGTAAAGAGGAGAAATTCCGATTTATATGAAAAGTCTTAGACTATAGCAGTGTAAATAAGGATTTAAGGAAAGTAGAAGTTTCAAGAACAGAACAGAAAGTATTTCAAAGTTTAGTATATAATGACTAAATAGGTTTTAGTCATTTTATGATTTGAAAATTATTCTATTTTTAAAGTGTTTACTAATTTTTTTTCTAGTTGCTTTACGTCGCACTGACACAGATAGGTCTTATGACGACGATGGGATAGGAAGGGGCTAGGAGTGGGAAGGAAGCGGGCGTGACCTTAATTAAGGTACAGCGCCAGTATTTGCCTGGTGTGAACATGGGGAACCACGGAAAACGCCTTCACGGCTGCCGACAGTGGGGTTCGAAGCCACTATCTTTCGAATACTGGACATTTGCCGCATTTAAGCGACTGCAACTATCGAGCTCGGTTTATTAAATGACACAGTAAGTGTAAGTGAACAGTTTAGACACAAAGAACTATTTTAAGATTTAAGATTTGTGTCTTGGTGAGGTCTGTATTGTACAAATGTGTCAAGTCCAAGGATTTTGTTTGATGTTTTTGTACTGCTGAAGAAGAGAGCAGCAGCTCTCGAAACATGTGCGGAAGATAAGTATTGACAAGGCGGAAAAATTTTTCATAGAAAAAGCTGTTAAGAGGTTTAACACAGGGCTGCTGGAATGTTAATTTAACACAAGTATTAACAATTTGTTAGTGTTAACGATTTTTGATGAGACGGTCATTTTGTTAAATTGTGTCTCCTTAACAGCTGTATTAACACTGAACATTCGTTGAAGAAACTGGGCCGGAAGGTTTTCTGCGAGACAAGGATACGAAAGGTCTAGGATTGAGAAAGAAGTGGGCCATTCAATTAATTAAGGTAGGAAATGGTGAACCACGGAAAACCATGTTTATCAGAGCTGTCGACGGTGGAATTCGAGCCCTCCATCTCACAGCTACGGCCAACTCGCTCGGTCATTGAATGTCTGCAATCTAAAATAAAACAAACTGCCAACATTTGAGACATTTCACAAAGCAGCTGTTGTATTCTGCGTCGTGGAAGAAATAATCTATCTATATATATAAAGAGTTTTGTCTGTACATTGCTCAGAATTTGAAAAGAATGGTATTTCTGTATCCGTCATGTCCATAGTAACAAGGAAATGCAATTTTTACTTTTCCGTAATGTCTGTCTGTCTGTCTGTCTGTCTGTCTGTCTGTCTGTCTGTCTGTCTGTCTGTCTGTCTGTCTGTCTGTCTGTCTGTCTGTCTGTCTGTCTGTCTGTCTGTCTGTCTGTCTGTCTGTCTGTCTGTCTGTCTGTCTGTACACGCATCACGAGAAAACGGCTGAAGAGAATTTAATGAAAATCGGTATGTGAAGTCGGGGGATGAGCGCCTACAATCTAGGGTATAAATACTTTTACTTGCGCTGAGTGAAATGGTAGTTTAGGGGAGGACCTAAAATGTAATTCTCAAATATTTATATTATTAGTGGTCCTATCGATAAATACTACATAACGAAAGTTATATAGAAATGAATTTCCGATCATTTATGTCATACATTGTTACCGTACCCGCTTTGATAACACAGATATTCACGAATTTGTATTTTTGATGCCAAGTCCATATCAACGCCGAGCCACGAGAAAACGGGTTAACAGAATTTAATGAAAGTCGGTATATAGAGTCGGAGAATAAGAAACTACAGTCTAAGTTGTAAACAATTTTATTTACCCTGACTGAAATTGTAGTTTAGGGGAAGGCGCCTAAAATTTAATTTTTAAGTACAGTTCCTATGTTATTGATCCTATGAAAAAGAACTACAAAACAAAATTATAGAGAATACAATTCCCGATCATTTATGTTTTATTCGGTTTTACTGTACCGACTATGATAAGAGTGGAATTTAAGAGCCGGAAGAAAACGTAAATGTGAAGGCCTACAATATCGAAAGCGCATAACGCCGATCAACAATAACATTACATTGACCATTGTTTGTTGTGATGTTCTTTGTCTCTTATGCTGCCTCTTAACTCGGATAGATGGGATTTCTGCTGCGTAACGAGTATAACAGCCTGACTAAATATTGGCGGGAAATAGCTGGGGAGTTGCAAAACTTTCTTCTTTAGCATGCCATTCCTCTGGTTGTTACATTTTCTGATACTGCCGGTTCGTAACAGACTGGTTCATCATAGTATTCCAGCTATTCGATCACTACTCTGACGCGCTGGTTTGAATGAGCAGTGTTCATACTTAAGGCAGAGGCTCACTTAGTAGTAGTAGTAGTAGTATGACCTGGTCTAGAATTACAATTTAGGCCTATTCCAAATTACTACAATTCACTAAATAATTCAAAATTCAACCCCGAAAAGAGCGTCGTTTCTTAAAAAAAGCTTCTTCCTCTTCAGTTTAAATTGTACATCATTGTATTCCAAATTAGCAGTGACGAGGGCATATGACGCTGTTGATGGTGATTCGTCCGTCGGGCGGAGACGTAAAGCCTTGAACAGACCCCATGGTGCTATTCGACAGGAGTAGGCTATGTGCCGGCACCGGGTTTCACCCTTTCCCTTCTTACTATCATATGTCACGTCATTCATCATGCAATTAACCCTTCTGATGATGTTGACGTAAGGAAGGGCATCCGGTCGTAAAAATCGACAGTTCATCTCACTTCATACCCAACCCTGTAGACAGACGGGAGAAGGGTTGGATATATTATTATTATTATTATTATTATTATTATTATTATTATTATTATTATTATTATTATTATTATTATTCTTATTATTATTCCAATTTGCTTTACGTCGCACCGACACAGGCGGCGATGGAATAGCATAGAGCGAGGAGTGCCAAGGAAGCGACCTTGGCCTTAATCAAGGTACAGCGGCAGCATTTGCCTGAGGTGAACATGGGAAACCACGGAAAACCATTTTCAGGGCTACGGACAGTGGGGTTCGAATCCACTATCTCCCGAATGTAAGCTTACACGTAAGTGACTTGGAATTTGATATCTTCGTTAGAGATCTTCTTCTTTTTCTTCTTATTGTGAAAGAATCCGTTTTCCGGTCAAATGACTCACCTACGAATGTTCCAGAATTACGATACAGTCATTTTTTGTGTCCTAGTGGCATCAACAAGTTTGGTAATCTGCAGGAATGTTACGAACATTGTGTGAGACGTGACACATGCTGTGCCGTGTTGCCGCCGTCCCCCTGCATGCTATAGTGACGTAACTTAATGCTTGTGATTTCAGTACTACTTGTTTTGCCACATACGTATATCCAAGTCAAAGGTTCATATTCAGGAGAGTTCCACTGAAATTACTTTTAAGCTCCTTGGCAACAATAGATGTACCTGCTGGGAAGCTGTCTTGGCGTTCTTTTGAGTGGGAAGAACTACTCACGATACAAGAGACTAATTCACCTCTAGTGTTCGCTTATTCTGCGTGGACTTCCATTTCGTTCATCACCAAACAAAAATGAAACCACTTTTTCCTTTGCAAAAGGCAAATAATAATTAATATGTCTCTCGATCATGGCCACACATCAACGGCTCCTAATTTCAGATGACCGCCAGCTATAAAACACAGCCTGCACGGTTGCTAGGTAACACTGTCTGGCCACTCATCAATACCTTACATCACAGCCTGCACGGTTGCTAGGTAACACTGTCTGGCCACTCATCAATACCTTACATCACAGCCTGCACGGTTGCTAGGTAACACTGTCTGGCCACTCATAAATACCTTACATCACAGCCTGCACGGTTGCTAGGGAACACTGTCTGGCCACTCATCAATACCTTACATCACAGCCTGCACGGTTGCTAGGGAACACTGTCTGGCCACTCATCAATACCTTACATCACAGCCTGCACGGTTGCTAGGGAACACTGTCTGGCCACTCATCAATACCTTACATCACAGCCTGCACGGTTGCTAGGGAACACTGTCTGGCCACTCATCAGTACCTTACATCACAGCCTGCACGGTTACTAGGTAACACTGTCTGGCCACTCATCAATACCTTACATCACAGCCTGCACGGTTGCTAGGGAACACTGTCTGGCCACTCATCAATACCTTACATCACTGCCGGCACAGTTGTTAGAGTTACACTTCCGTCACGGTAACTTCCATAACATACACCTTGAGATGACCCCGGGCCATAAGACCTGTCTATGTCAAAACTGTGACGGAATGAGCTCAGGAGAGCGTTCTGCATCAACAAGCCTTTCGAGTGTCGTTAACAAATTTTTTAAAGGCTGTTCGTAACCGTGCCATAGAGACAGCTGTAATTCTAGAGATACTGGACACGTGCTGGTGGTGATTAGTTTTACAACTCGGCAGTCATCCTCTATTAATACTAATCTGTGGGAAGAAATCGAACGGATCCGACACTTTGAAAAATGAATGTATCGGCCAAAGAAATATAATGGTTTCGAAGGCCGTGGAAATCAAAGATTCCTTAACCCTCACTAACCTAATACCATCGGGTTCGGAGAAGAACAAGTGTTGACCAAGGGAGGTTGGATAGGATAGATGAAAGTTAGGAGCCTGGCACAAGTAAGTGGATTCAATGCCTGGCCTCGGATAAGGGCTCTGTGGTTGGGAACACGTGGTCCCGAGTCAAGAACCCCAGGAGGCCCTTTTAGTTGCCTCTTACCACAGGCAGGGGATATCTTGTAACCGTCCAGGCTTCTCCAGCCCTACTAATTTAATATAATATCATTTTACGCGATATCATTTGATATCAAGTTTATCCGCCATCGGCAATTATTTGTAATAACATATTTATTCAACGTCAATCATTTGTAATCAAGGCTTTTTGGAATCATATTGTATATATGATAACATCGTTTTATTATTTAAATTATTATATTATGTAGGATAAGAATTCATTATGTTGTAAATACGGTCAATATGTTGAGACATAGTTGTTTTCATTTCATCTCATGTTTGTGTATACGGAGGATTATTCTTGAAGCTTGGGATTTTGCGTGAGTCATGGGTTTATTTTATAACCAAGGCTAGTAAACAGCGACCCGTGCGCGAGGCTTGCAAGCTGGTCAGCTATATCATCGCCACGCCTTCTGGACTTGTCGAGGAAGAGAAGGGGAGTTGATGCTTCGATCTATCGAATCAGATACTTCGTTGTATACGAGTTTTGAGATTGAACTGTTACCAAGAGTGGGGGTGAGCCCGGATATATACTGATTCTCAACACGAGAACGGGACCTTACGACCTTACAACCTTACAACCTAACTACGTGTACTCCATCACTACTACTTCTACTGTGAACATCTACTTTGAACGACGTGATTTGATGTTTGATACAGTGTGTGGTCGCTCCGCGACATAGTTATTTTGTACAATGTGTTGTCGCTTCGGTTATGTTATCGGATCTACGAGAAACGAAACAAGCTTACGGCTTGTGTGATATTCAGTAAATATTGTGGACGAAGAACTATGTTTAGTTCAAGTCTACGGAATTTTGGTACAAGTCTGTACCGTATAAATAGTATAGCTCAGTTGGATGGAGATTTCTACTAATATGGAAAAATTCATATCTCTGAATTTTCTCCTCATACGATCAACGCTGATCAGTTTTTACAAGTATAGGGCCAATGTCTAATTTAAAGACAAGGCAAATAGGGAGTGCTAGTCCAGATAGCCCGTACCATATCAGAGAAGGAAGGAAGGATGTCCATGGAGCAAAGTCTACATCGAGAAGGAGAGAACGAGTAACCACGGAAACCAGATGACTTCAACGAAAGCTGCAATTGGTGAGCTTCAATTAGATAAAGCAAGCAATAAGTAAATTCAGTAAATTAAATTCTAAAATTCCTCCACGCTTTAAGGAAACTTTTCCGATTCATCTCATTTTTTTAATAATAAATTCATTTGTATTTTATATTGCGTTAATTTTCTTTCTTAAGCGATACTTAATGGTTAATTATTTAAAATCCTACCCCTGTGATTAAAGTATAAGTCTCTATGCTAGTAAATATAAATTTTGGTTTGCAGTTTTGTTTAAAACTGTAACCATGGCGTCCAAACATTACAAAGAGAAATGGGGAACCATGGAATGTTTATTGTTTCTATTTGCGTGGCAATTTGCGGGCAAGCCACAAATAGTTTATTTAATATTCATGTGTCCCAAGATAATAACTTTCATCTCCCTAAGTGTTTTGATGAGAGGGAACAGTTACATTTGTCGCACCAACGTGGAGCTCGAAAATCATTAAGTATTCGTGGAAGGAAAGCAGTAAAGTAGAGTCTGTGTTTGTGGGGGTTAAGTGAGTGTCCATATAATTTGTATGTGTGATTTTGGGGGAATCATGGCTGCACAAGGTGAAAAGGACATGGAATTACGTAGCGGAAACTTAGTAAAGGGAGGCGAGACGCTGAATTCTGGGAATGTTGTTGATGAAAGCATTGAAGTAGATAAAGCGGTAGAGAGTGGTGGGAGCATGGAAAATAGCACAGAATCTGATGTAGCTAGGATGGAGGGCGAGAAAGAAAGTAATACGAATAGTGATAAGAATATTCAACAACTGTTTGTGATGATGCAGGGGATATTAGAGCAAACGAAAGGGATAGATGAAATTAAGAGACAAATAGAACAGACTAAAACCGAAATTAGCAAAGAAGTAGAGAAAACACAGACAGAGATTAAAGAAAATAGAAAGGAGATAGAACAGACGAAAACGGAAATTAGCAGAGAAGTTAATGCTAGGATGGATGCTTTAGATCATAGATTAGATGAAGCACTAGAGCAGCAGAAACTTTTTGAGAATCAGTTAGCGGAACAGGAGATGAGACGCAGCCAACATGAGAAAGTGGTAGAACGAAAGTTAACTGAACATAAAACCGAAGTCATAGAGTTGGTAGAGAAAGAAAATAGTAAAGTTAGAGAAAGAGTACAACAACAATACGATGATCTGTGTGGTAAGGTAGAGATTAATGCCAAAATATGTAATGAAAAGTTTAAGAAAGCAGAGGAATATGCTATTGAAATTAAAGCCACCAAGGAAAGACAGGAACACATTGCAAATGACGTAGAAACTAGAGAGAAAAGAATTAATGAACGTATTGAGAGGTCGGAGGCACTAATACGTAAAGAAATAAGAGAAAAGCAAGTTAATATAGGAAGTCAGTGCCATGGTACAAATTTCATATATGAAACTGAACTACCTAAATTTAATGGGAGGCAGACAAACCCTTTAGATTTTTTAAACACTGTTAAGAAACGGTTTGAAAAGGGAATCGAAGAAGGAATCATTGAATGGGAAGAAGCGTTAGAAATAATTGGTAAAGCTTTTATTGGGGAAACGAAATCATGGTTTGCGGTGTATAAGAGCAGCATGACCAGTATGGTGGAATTCCAGAAATATTTCACCGAAAAATTTTGGAGTGAAGCTATACAAAGCAGGGAAAGAGAACGCATTGTCTTTGGGAAATTTAGGCCACACGAAGGAGTATCTATGGCCGAATATTTTTTAGTCCACGTTATGATTTGTAAAAACGTAGATGGGATGTCAGCGGAGAGAGATATTGTTAAGTTATTACTCAGACATTTTCCCAACAAAATCCGCGAAGCTAGCTGTATGCAACAGATAGCGTCTATTCAGTGAATGGAAAGATTGCTAGCAAGTTTCGATGCGTTAGGAAATAGTAATAGTACACGAGAGCACACAAACTATCAGACACCACCCAGAAGACAAGAATACAATCACCGTGGTCAGTTTCAACTGAGACAGCAACCTGTAGGTAATCAGTCACACCAGCAAAATAGGAATGTTCAGAGGGAACGTAATGTAGAAGAAGGTACAAGCCGAAATCAGGATACAAGGAGATACAGTAATTTAAACTGATAGTAGACGGTAATGAGAGATCAGATTATCAGTCTTCAGAACATGTTGCGAGAAATTGTGTAATGACGCACATGGATTATGATCTCGATGTTAGAGATGAGTTATTACGGGAGGTTGAAGTGAATCAAGTCGAAGTTGATAGTAAAAGTGAGAACCCCGTTGTTACGATCGTTATATGGAGGGGGCAGTATCAGGCTTTATTGGATTCAGGCAGTCAAAGATCATGTGTAAGTCTGAAGTGGTATGAGGACAGAAAGAAGGAGAATATTGAGATTGAAGAAATGCCTGTGAAATCCACATATATCGTCACTGCTGTAGGTAAACGATCCAAGCAAATATGTAAACAAGTTGCCATACCTATTTGTATTAACGGGAAGTCGAAAATTCAGATCTGTCTTGTTATTCCGAATCTTATATTTGATGTTATCTTGGAATCTGACTGGCTAAGTTTATACTCAGCTCGGCTAGATTACAATGATGCGATAGTATATTTAAGGTGGGATAATGAGGATGTTAAAGTCACGTGGGATGCCGAAGTTCAGACGAAAGTGGAGGTTTGTAACATGTGGTGTGTTAATGAGGTTTCAAAAGATGAAGAAGAGAGAGCGGATTTTAAGTTGTGTGAAGTGTGGTTGGAGAAGAACCACGATGATGCTTTGAGAGAAGCGGTAGGTAGTAGCAATTTGGAAGAAGGTCAGAGGGACCGATTGTTGTATGTGTTGAGAGAACACAAGGAAGTATTTTCATCGAAACCTGGCAAAACACATGTGTATGAACACTCATTTTCAGTGCTGGATAAAAGTATAGTCGCTGGACCGAGATATCCGATTCCACATAAGTATGCTAAAGCAACAGACAATCAAATTGAAGCTTTGTTAGAGGATGGTATTATTGAAGTTTCGAGTAGTGAGTGTGTCAATCTTTCATTGAATAAAACGTCAGGTCTTAGTTGTAGTAAGATTATTAGTGACATGTATGTTCAGGAATTAGGTACGCGTAGTAGGTTATTATCTGATAGCGGTTCTCAATTTACATCGAAGAAGTGGAAGGCTGTGATGACAGAGTTAGGTACCACACATGTTTTTTCCTCAATTAGGAATCCGCAAGGGAATATGTGTGAACGCACGATGAAGCAATTAGGTAGGATGTTTAGATCTTTAGTTCATGACAAGCACACTGCGTGAGTTGGTTCTTTAGCGTTGATTGAGAAATGGATTAACATGGTTCAGCATGATAGTACGAAATTCACCCCATTAGAGGTTCATTTTGGCAGCAATCCAAGGAATGAGCTGACAAAAGTACTAGGTATTACACAGGAACCTCAGCGGGACTCTCAGATATATGTCAGATTAGCGAGAGAGAATTTGATTAAAGCGGCTGAGAAGCGTAGCAGACAGCAGAAACGTCAGGTGTTAGACGAATTTCAGGTAGGAGATTATGTTCTGTTACGTGTTCCCATGCTCTCGTCCAGTGAAGAGAAGGTGACGAAGAAATTATTTTTGTTGTATCAGGGTCCATTCCAGATTCATTGTCGGGTTGGTCCTTGTGCATACAGATAGAAAGATGGTAATCGTGTCATGTTGGGCACTTATAATATTCGCTCTCTGAGACGATATATTTCTGCGAATTAAGTGTAATGTCTCCCAGGTGTTGTTTTGATAACATTAAATGTACTTGAGTTGGAAAACGTGAATTCATGTATAGGTTGTCAACCTAGACCTGACACCATTGTAGAAGCCATGAGTAACTTGAGATTTTGTTTTGAAACTGCAGAAGGAAATTAATGCAATAATTTTCTAAGTAGTAATATATTTTTTTTGCAATGAAAACAAGAAATTGCTTGCGGCCATCTAAGAGAGGTAATCCATGTGTGATTACGTGTGTGTGTGGTGTATATATTATGATAACCTGGAACTGCCGAACACTTTGATGGTGAAGTGCAAAGATAGAGTTATTTACCTGTTGTTGTAAATATTATGAGTGTCGCTGACAAACTTTCGGAAGAAAATTGGCAGGAATTATTACTAATGTTATCTGGTATCGTTGAAACAGACACTCTACAGTGAGATACAAGATTTGATTATGTATGTTTTTATTAAGTGTTTGTCAGATGTAATGATGTATATATCAGCCATTTTGTTGTAGTGTGTTATTTTCATATATGTTATATCTGTAAATAACAGGAGGGCGTATGTAACCGTCCAGGCTTCTCGAGCCCTACTAATTTAATATAATATCATTTTACGCGATATCATTTGATATCAAGTTTATCCGCCATCGGCAATTATTTGTAATAACATATTTATTCAACGTCAATCATTTGTAATCAAGGCTTTTTGGAATCATATTGTATATATGATAACATCGTTTTATTATTTAAATTATTATATTATACAGGATAAGAATTCATTATGTTGTAAATACGGTCAATATGTTGAGACATAGTTGTTTTCATTTCATCTCATGTTTGTGTATACGGAGGGTTATTCTTGAAGCTTGGGATTTTGCGTGAGTCATGGGTTTATTTTATGACCAAGGCTAGTAAACAGCGACCCGTGCGCGAGGCTTGCAAGCTGGTCAGCTATATCATCGCCACGCCTTCTGGACTTGTCGAGGAAGAGAAGGGGAGTTGATGCTTCGATCTATCGAATCAGATACTTCGTTGTATACGAGTTTTGAGATTGAACTGTTACCAAGAGTGGGGGTGAGCCCGGATATATACTGATTCTCAACACGAGAACGGGACCTTACGACCTTACAACCTTACAACCTAACTACGTGTACTCCATCACTACTACTTCTACTGTGAACATCTACTTTGAACGACGTGATTTGATGTTTGATACAGTGTGTGGTCGCTCCGCGACATAGTTATTTTGTACAATGTGTTGTCGCTTCGGTTATGTTATCGGATCTACGAGAAACGAAACAAGCTTACGGCTTGTGTGATATTCAGTAAATATTGTGGACGAAGAACTATGTTTAGTTCAAGTCTACGGAATTTTGGTACAAGTCTGTACCGTATAAATAGTATAGCTCAGTTGGATGGAGATTTCTACTAATATGGAAAAATTCATATCTCTGAATTTTCTCCTCATACGATCAACGCTGATCAGTTTTTACAAGTATATGGCCAATGTCTAATTTAAAGACAAGGCAAATAGGGAGTGTTAGTCCAGATAGCCCGTACCATATCAGAGAAGGAAGGAAGGATGTCCATGGAGCAAAGTCTACATCGAGAAGGAGAGAACGAGTAACCACGGAAACCAGATGACTTCAACGGAAGCTGCAATTGGTGAGCTTCAATTAGATAAAGCAAGCAATAAGTAAATTCAGTAAATTAAATTCTAAAATTCCTCCACGCTTTAAGGAAACTTTTCCGATTCATCTCATTTTTTGTATAATTAATTCATTTGTATTTTATATTGCGTTAATTTTCTTTCTTAAGCGATACTTAATGGTTAATTATTTAAAATCCTACCCCTGTGATTAAAGTATAAGTCTCTATGCTAGTAAATATAAATTTTGGTTTGCAGTTTTGTTTAAAACTGTAACCATGGCGTCCAAACATTACAAAGAGAAATGGGGAACCATGGAATGTTTATTGTTTCTATTTGCGTGGCAATTTGCGGGCAAGCCACAAATAGTTTATTTAATATTCATGTGTCCCAAGATAATAACTTTCATCTCCCTAAGTGTTTTGATGAGAGGGAACAGTTACAATCTGGATGTAGTTCTACCTCCGCCATCCACAGGAGGGTCACAATGCACATTGTCCACATATTTACGTGAACGTCTCTGCTCGAGATAATTCATAATACTGTCTCCCGACATATTTACTATTCCTCCTGAGACAGCCCGTAGCTGACTGAGAAAACCGCGTACACAGTCCATTTGCCATCAGAACACCAAGGTCATATTTTGACGATGAAGGTGGGTTTTTTAACATGGATCCACAAATACAATTATTTGCATTGTTCTGAAGATATCATGATCGCATAAATCCCACCTCACACCTGGAGTTTTCATTCCTTCTGATAAAAATAATGTACTTGTCATTGTTCTTTCCAGCGACTGTAGAATCGTCCAGTTTGTTCCTGGAGAGTACCCCTCTGAATAGCTAAAGCATGGGTTCGAACTCGTCTGAGGCAGTCGGCACTGGTCATCGTACGATCTATTTGTACATACGAATAATTTATTTTTAATACGATGTAATTGTGTTCTTCCTGTACTGGAAATGAGCACGGAAAACGGTACTATCGTTACTTTCAATACTGTTTTATTAGAAGTCGTCACTGATTGGTTGAACTCCGCTAAACGCAAGAAGAATAAGAATTTCACAGTTAAATTAAAACACTGGGTTTTTGTAGATACAGTGTAAAACAACAAATGCACGACAAAAATTTGCAAAAATATTTCCAATGGGAAAGGCACAAAGGCATCAGAGCATTTTAAACTTTTTTTATTTTCTCCTGTGAAATATCAATTTTTGGACTATTTGATTTTCACCCGTACCCTTCAAATGCATCTAAATTTTACTCACAAGGTGCATTTCTCTAATCCAGGTATGGAGAATCTATGACACGCGAGGCAATAGGTGACACGCCGATCAACATACTAACATATTTTAATGTTTTTAATATGTAATAAATCTGTCAAAAATTTAGTAACATAGCATATTTCAACATTAAACTTAAATTTTAAAAAAGTCTGTCACAATTAATTCTGTGGTCATATTATGTTACGCTAACGCAAAAATATGTTTTATTCTTAAAATGTACGTGTTTTGTGAAATGCAATTTTCAGTGATGACTGCAAAATAAAATCATGAAACATTCAGCCCAGTAGGTTTATATGAAGCGAAATGAGGGGTTTCGTGATGATTTTAAAGGAAAATAACCGATTTCACATTAGACAGTGATAAACAAGACCTTTATTGACACGCTAGTTGGTGAAGGCTTGTCATCCTTGGCCTAATCGAACCACTGATTGAATGGCAACTTCTCTGACATGTTTGTCATGCGGGTAGCGCGAGTCTTCCTCTTTCCTAGGGGCAAGCTACGACGTATCATTGTGACCTTGTGTTTTAAACAAACATGATTTCTAGCTTACTTGTGACGAAGACGAAGTGCGAAAGGGGCAAGATGAACGAATAACAAAGCAAGCATTGTTTGTTTTCTTTTACATGGAACCTTCTGACAAGGAAAGAGAGATAGAAATGAAGTTTGTATTTGTGACGGAGGTTTTCTCACCTACAGTTCGAAAACAGTCACCTATTTATACACCATATTTGTAAATATTAGCATTCCTGTTTACTAAGTATTTTAGCGTTCCTTCGAGACATTCGAGAGGATTCCAAGAACTCCTTCAAAGAGAATAGGAGTTACTGATGCGTACTTTCTGGAACTTAATGCAGTAGTAGTTTAAAGTGCAAACGGGTATAAAGTATCAAATTGCTCGCATGGCATTTCTGATATGAGATTTGCATAGATATTAGGGGTACAACTTGTCATACAATGGAACACTTCCGATCGCCAGAGAGTAGTACTCTACTGTAATCGAAACACTCTTGATAGAGGCATTTTGTAATAATCCTTATTACAATTATTTGTGCCAATTACTACAGTATAATAAGATATCGCTAGAGTTGTGTACATTATAATAATGTTTAAGTCCCAGATGTTTGACAGTGTTATATATTCTATGACAACGATCTACGTATCCTTCATTATTTAAATTAGTGTTTATTTTACGTTCTTTATTTTCCTTCGCCACACACCTGTATTATATAAAATATTCTTCTTCTCTTTCCTGTACGATCCACTCTTCATTTAATAAGTTGCCTATTGAGGTATTATGACTCTCTTCCTGTTATAACTTGAAAATCACTATCAAAATGTTTGACTCTGATTCTCTCTCTCCCTACAGATTCCTAACACCGACCTCGATAGCTGCAGTCGCTGTGCGGCCCGTATCCAGCATTCGGGAGATAGTGGGTTCGAACCCCACTGTCGGCATCCCTCAAGATGGTCCTCCGTGTGTTCCCATTTTCACACCAGGCAAATGCTGGGACTGCACCTTAACTAAAGCCACGGCCACTGTCTTCCCACTCCTAGCCCTTCCCTGCCCCATTGTCGCCACAAGACTTTTCTGTGTCGGTGCGATGTAAAGCAACTTATATAAAAGAAGACTCCTAACAGATGTGCCTCTTCCATTGTTTCTCACTCAACAAATAACGATTATCCATATCTTTATCTCTTTGGCCTTTATTCTTGTATAGGTAGGTCTGGAAAAGGCATTCGATAATGTTAAATTTGACCAAGCTATTCATGATTCTGAAGGCGATCGAGAGCAAATACCGAGAAAGGAGGATTATCTACAATCTGTGCAAAAATTAGTCTGCAGTAATAAGAATCACGAGCTTTGGAAAAGAAGCAGAAATTCCTACAGGAGTGAGGCAAGGCTACAGTTTTCCCCTCGCCATTACAATGTTTATGCAGAACAAGCGGTAAAAGAAATCACAGAGGAATTTGGAAAAGAATCACAATACAAGGAGAGGAAATCAAAAACCTGAGATTTGCCGATGATATTGTTACTATAACCAAGTCTGGAGAAGATCTGAATAAATTACTAAATGTAGTGGACACGGTCTTGGAGAAGGAGTAGAAGATGGAAATAAATAAGTCCAAAACAAAAGTAATACAGTGCATTCGAACAAAGTCAGTTGGTGCAAGAAATATTAGGTTAGGAAATGAAGTCCTAAAGGAAGTAGATGAACATTGTTACTTCGGCAATAGAATAACTAACCATGGCAGAAGTAAGGAGGACATAAAATGCAGACTAACATTAGCAAGGAAAGCCTTTCAAATGGTCACTTCGAAAATTGTTATAGGAATCAGAGGCATGTTTGTAATGTTTTCGTCTGGAATGTGGCATTGTACGGAAGTGAAACATGGACAAGAAGTAGCTCAGAAAGGGAAAGAATAAAAGATTGCGGTGTTACAAAAGAAGAAGAGGTAGACAGATTGAATCAATTAAGAGATACGGAATCGAATTAGTGAGAGGAGATCGATTTGGCTAAATTTGATCAGAAGAAGAAATAGCACGACAAGGCACATCTTAAGAGACCCAGGTCTTGTTCGGGCGGTAAGCACGGTAGGGGTAGACCAAGGTACGAATGTGACAAACATATTAGAGTAGATGTAGTTGTTACGTAGAAATGAAAAGTTTAACACAGCACAGGATAGGATAGCGTGGAAGCTGCATCAAACAAGATGACGCAATAAAAAACAACACCACCACCCACTAACATTTCTTCTTTATTTGTAAGTATTTCCTTACTGTCAACGTTTTGCTCATTTCACCCAGTTCTAGTGCTGTTCCTTTGGTCTTGCAATGTGACACGATCAATTGTTTCTCATTATCTTTCACTTTAGTGGTAACTTTCTTCCACATCCTGAATCTCTTTATCCCAGCAGTTTCACAGTCCAATTCTACATGGTATCCTTTTTATCTTATTTGCCAGACGGTCTCCGCGGCTGCCTGGTCAGCATCTTGGGAACAAGCGCTGGATTCTCCTTCGGGTCGCGGAATTTCAGTCGTAAATGGTTGTCTTGGCTCGAGGACTGGGTGTTTATGCCGTCCCCAGAATTCCTGCAGCTTACATAACACTAACTTCCAATACAACAACATCCGAAAAGAACACAAACTTTGTGTCGAATAAAGGACCATTCAGTGATGCAAGACACTACTCAAAATATCCATATCAACAGGTTTTAAACAATGGGCCAGTGTAAGGTGGTGGTGGTGGTGATTATTGTTTTAAGAGGAAGTACAACTAGGCAGCCATCCTCTACAGTATATAACACTAATCAGAGGGAAAAATGGAAGGGTTCCGACACTTCGAAAATGAAGGTATCGGCCAAAGGAAGACAAGGGCCACAAAGGGCGTGAAAATGAAAGACTCCCTAGGCCTCCATACGTAATACCGTCGGGGTCGGAAAAGAGCAAGAGTTGACCAAGGGAGGTCGGATAGAACAGATGAAAGTGAGGAGCCTGGCACAAGTAAGTGGAAGCAATGCCAGGATTCAGCTAAGTACCCCGTGGTCGCCAACCCACGCTCTAAAGTTCAGAACCCCTGGAGCCCCTTTTAGTCGCCTATTGCGACAGGCAGGGAATGCCGTGAGTGTTATTCTACCGCCCCACCCACAGGGGGAGGGCCGGTGTAAACCGGTACGGTTTGATGTGTAACAGCTTTGTAGCACTGTGTGCAAAGAAACCGAAACCCCTTCTTGTTGTGCTATTTTTGTGAGTTATATATTCAGTGACGGTTCAAGATTCTCACCAATGTCATCTAGCTTTTCCTCTGTTAAAACTGTTAATGTGCGCGTATGTTTTTTTAATTGAGCACTGATCCAGTAGTTTCAAATTTATTTAAAACCAGCAAATCTACTCGTGCTTCGCTATGATATTCTAGATTGTATATGGATATCGAAGTAGTTTACTGTACACGCAGTGAATAAGATTTTTTAAATTGCATGTGTGTTAACGTTATCCGAGAAACAGCAAGGGGAGGTGCCCATACGTTGCTTCCAATGTAAAGTGCAAGTTGCGGAGTTGTGATGATAACGTCAGGCTGACTTGCATACTGGGCGGTTAAAATCGATTTGGGGAGTTTTCGTTACGATGAGGCCTAGTTTCATCTTAACGGTGGTCTGAACAGTCGTAACTCTCACTAGTGGTGTGCAGACAATCCTAATGGTATTTATGAAGTCCCTCATTATGATAGGGGCTGCCTGGCCAGGCGGTAAAGGCGTACTCGGTTCGCCCGGAAGGACGTGGATTCGAATCCCCGTCAGGAAGTCGTTAAATTTAAGAAACGAGATTCCCACTTCCGGAGGTGCATATGGTTAATTCCTGGGGGCAACGGCGGTCGGGCGTAGAGCTAACCACTCTCCCCATCACGTGCCGCGGTCAACAATGGTGGAAGCCTTTACCTTCCACTCCTCCAAGGGCCTGTATGGAGGTGTCTTTGTCTTTGTTTTGTCATTATGATAGGAACATTGGTGTTTGGTGTGCTGTTAGTGCAAGACGAGTAATTGGGCTTATTTCATTCGAGACGACAGTAAATGCATAGAGGTCCCAAGATGACATTTTATGCCGTCCTTCCATCAGTTAACGGAAGAAGAAAAATCTTACATTCTCGGAAATGTTTGCAGACAGAGTGATCAGTGCTGGTCTATTTCCCCCTCGTTCTCCAGATCTAACAGTGAACTGAAAGAAGAGTATCAAACAAATCCTTACACACTGGAGAAAGTGAGAGAAAACATTATGAATGAAATAAAAAATATTACAGTGGCAGAACTCATTGTATAACCCAGGAAGGATCACACTTCCAGCAACTTTTTTAAGGTAAGATTTCATGTAAGATTGTATGCAGGCGTAAAGCAGGGCGGCCGCGCGCTGAGCGAGCTGCCGTAGCGCAGAGAACAAACAGCGTTCGTTCCGTCTTAGATTATATGAGATACCCTGCAGTTGCGATAAGGGGTGGGTCCACCTTCACTTTGTGAAAAGAACACTACCGTACATTTGTATTTGATTTTAGCCGGCTGAAACTAGAAATTACATGAATGATTTAAAAAACAATTTGTACAAGCCGTGTTGTCTTATCAACCAATCCTTCCCTTTAATTTATTTAATTATTAATAAAATACTTAGCGGAAGCACGCACAAAAATATCGTTTTTCGTGACTAACCGATTCATACTTCGCCACAGCAAGTAGTGGATACTCGCACGCAACAGGGTGTAGCATGTGTTGTGATGAAGGGTAGCAGGGGTATACTGTTGGCAAGCTCATCAACACTAAGGTATGATTCACCCGCTTGCCGCGCGGATTCATTCTTTTCCTTTAGAAATTGCTTTAGGTCGCATCAACACAGATAGGTCTTATGGCGACAATCGGAGAGGAAAGTGGTAGGAGTGGGAAGGAAGCGGCCGTGTCCTGAATTAAGGTACAGCCCCAGCATTTGCCTGGTGTAAAAATGGGAAGCCACGGAAAACCATCTTCAGGGCTGCCGACAGCGGGGTTCGAACCCACTATCTCTCGGATGCGCGCTCCTAACCGCATGGCCAACTCGTCCGGTACAGAAGAGACAAACCACATCACAACAAACAATGGTCAAACAATGGTCAATCTAATGTTACTGTTGATGAATTTTATGAGCTTGCTGATGTTGTAGGGCTTCACATTTAGTTTTCTTCGAACTCTGTCATATGAGGGAGTCTACTGTAAAGGGCTTGTCTTATTCTTCAAGTGATCGCTCCTTTACGATTTTTCTCATTTTTTATAATCATCTTCACATTTTCCTTGTCAATACGGACCGATGATCACGCGGTTTTACAGCGTAAGACAATCATGACAAAAACCATCGCCCAGTTAACAGATTGAACACTATTTCCATGTTAGCAATGCTCGGCGTTGATATCGACTAAGCAATAAAAATCGAAATACATGAATATATCTGTTTTCATAGCCGGTAGGTAAAAATGTATAAGGCGTAAATGATCGGAAATTTAATTCAATATAATTTTAGTAATGTAGTATTTATCGATTGGAACATTGATAACATAAATATTTTAGAATAAATTGTATGTCTTCCCCTAAGCTACCATTTCACTCAGCTTGAATAAAATTATTTATAGCCTAGCTTGTAGTGCTTCATTCCCCGACTGTATATACCGATTTTCATTACATTCTCTTCACCGAGCTCGATAGCTGCACTCGCTTAAGTGCGGCCAGTATCCAGTATTCGGGAGATAGTAGGTTCGAACCCCACTGTCGGCAGCCCTGAAAATGGTTTTCCGTGGTTTCCCATTTTCACACCAGGCAAATGCTGGGGCTGTACCTTAATTAAGGCCACGGCCGCTTCCTTCCAACTCCTAGCCCTTTCCCGTCCCATCGTCGCCATAAGACCTATCTGTGTCGGTGCGACGTAAAGCAACTAGCAAAAAAAAAAAAAAATTTACATTCTCTTCAGCCACTTCGTCGTGATGTGCGTACATACATACAGACAGACAGACAGACAGACAGGGATGACGGACAATTCAAAGTGTTTTTCCTTCTTACTATGGACACGACAGCTACAGAAATACCATTCTTTTTAAATGCTGAGTATTGTACAGAGTTCGGCTTCACGGTTAAATTGTTAGCGTGCTGGCCCTAAGTCACACGAGTCCAGGGTTCGATTCCTGGCAAGGTAGGGAATTTTAACCATCACTGGTCAATTCCGCTGGCACGGGGGCTGGGTGTATGTGTCGTCTTCATCATTTCATCTTCACCACGTCGTGCAGGTCGCCTACGGGAGTCGATTCAAAAGACCTGCACCTGGCAACTTGTCCTCGGCCTTTTGATTTGACGGCCTAGGCGACCTGCACGACGTGGTGAAGATGAAATGATGATGAAGACGATCCATACACCCAGCCCCAGTGCCAGCCAAATTAACCAATGATGGTTAAAATTCCCGACCCTGTCGGGATTCGAACCTGGGAACCCTGGGACCAAAGGCCAGCACGCTAACCACTTAGCCATGGAGCCGGACAGGTAGGCCTGTAATCTGCCGTATTTCTACTGTTGCAGTAGCTTATAATTCTGAGATAACAGGTTGTAATCGGTTGAAATTTATGAGTTTGTACTCGACAGTGTATATTTATCACTTTCAGTTTATGTATGAATAAGCAATAATTACTGCGGTGGCTTAGATATATAATCAGCTGCCATCACTTGCAGTTGGCTTTACTGTCGCGCCAGGTTCCAGCTCTGGCAATGACGTCACACAGCACTGCAGCGCTGTTTCCACTGGCAACCTGTCGTCTACTTTTTTTTTTTAAATAATTATTTTATTTTCTAGAGCAAAGTAAAGGATACATAATTAATTCCAGTGCTGCGTAAATTAGACATACTGCTACAGATAAACATCAAATACAAAATCAACAAAAAAAAAACACCAAACAAATCTTGAGAGATATCACGACCATTAAGATTTCTTGTTTTTTTAAAAATATAATTAACACACGTGATCCATCACTGTAATGAGGAACGGGAAGGCGATCCACTTTCGTCGGTGACCGATACACTATACAATTACATCGTTAATTTAGATTATTAAATAGAGAAACAAATAAATGCAAACAGAAACAAAGTATTATTTACACAATCTGTATCATCACAAGTTAAGAACAGAAAGTTCATTGAATTTCTCCTGACCTCCAGAAGCACTATACACTTTCAGTTTTTGTCTCGCTGTCTTGAGAAACTGCCTAAAACCTTGTACAGAGCATGTCTCGTTGGTCTGCGCATAATGAAGAAAGCCCATTGCTAGCCATACTAGGGCAAACTTGTTGTTCCTGTTGGGTATGTCCAAAGCTAACAAGATACGATATATATCGTTAGGGTTATTGGAAGATGTTAACTGCTGCACCAGAGTCAGTGTCCATCGCCAAACGTCCATCATACCATCACATCGAGTTAGTCTGTGAAGTTGTGTGTCAATAGTTGGAATCTCACATTTGTGGCACAAGGGTGACTGGACCAAGTTGTGGCGAATTTTTTTTCTCCTCGGTTGGTATGGCATCTTGGATGGCTATGTATGCTGAACTTTTCCAGTCTGTTGGGATCTCTTGTGTTGTGAACTGCTTCCAGATATTTTTCCAATTTCTGTTGGGGAATTTTTCCATGATCTGTGGGGTAACAAGTTGACAGTTTAAAAGACGACGGTAGATGATTTGCGTGGGTGGAATGCACTGTTGATTCACATGAGGATAGAAAGATTCAATAATATGCAGTACTCGTTTAAAGCTTCCAGTTCGAGGTGATGTCCAAAAATGCATATCATTAATATCCCCGAGTCCGTTCTTTGCCATTAGAATTGACCTCAGAAGCAGAGCCTGGCATTTAGCGGAGACGGCGATGAGGCCTAGGCCCCCTTGATCAACTGGCCTTCTGAGCTGATTTCTTGATATGCGATATATGTATCCTCTCCATAGATAGTAACTAATTCCAAGTTCTACTCTTTGTGCATGTTTCTCTGAAATGGGGAAGACCTGAGCCGCGTACCATATCTTGGACAGAGCGAATGAGTTAATGTGCCATACTTTCTGTATTAGATTAAGATTTCTGCTGAGATCCTTCGTCATTGTGTTCCGCACAGTGTTGATGACTGCAGTCGAATTCTTTTCGACTGTCTCCTGAAATTTTCCTGTAAATTTCAAACCGAGAATTGTTATTTCTTCTTTGACAGGGATTCCAGCAATTGTGATGTGGTTTGGCCAGGTACCGAGAGGTAACAAGACAGATTTCTGATAATTCACTTTCGCGTTGGTGGCTCTTTAGTACACATATATTATTCCAATCAGCTGATCCGCTTGGGCTCGGTTCCGTAATAAAAGTGTTACGTCGTCAGCATACGCTCGGACGGTAAACATCTTGTGCAGATTTGGTACATCCTTTAGGAGGTGATGGACAGCTCGAATGAAGGGTTCTATACTTGAGGCGAAGAGGATCAGAGATAGAGGACATCCTTGTCGCACTGAATTTCGTATTGGAATAGGTTTGGAGAAATGACCATTGAGGAGAATTCGGGAATGAGCATGAGTGTATAGAGATCTAATGATACTACATGTTGGCTGTGGAATACCAAACTTATCGAGAATCGTAAACAAATAACCATGGTGAACTCGATCAAAAGCCTTTTCAAAGTCAAGATTAAGTATTGCTGCGTCATTGTGAGGGTAGTGTTCACATAAGAATATAGCATCTCTAATTGCTTGGAGATTAAAAGTGATTTTCTTGTTCGGAATGCCACACGTCTGCCCTAGCTGAATGATGGTTGCCAGAAACGGCCGTAACCTGTTGGCCAGAATTTTCATAAATAATTTGTAGTCTGCATTTAGTAAGGTTATAGGACGATAGTCTGATAAAGTTCGGGGCATTGGCACTTTTGGAATAAGAATGATTATGCCTTCGCTGAATCCAGTTGATTCTTCAGAGTTGTTTAATAGAATGTTCATCAATTCTACGAGCGTATGTTTAATGACTGGCCAGTACTTTTTGTAGAAGGTGAAGCTGAGACCGTTTGGGCCAGGAGCTGATCTGTCACTTGCAGTGCGGAGGGCCTTTAGAACTTCCTCCTCGGTGATCTCACGGGTCAGCTGCTGTTTTCCTTCCTCAGGCAAACGTTGATCTAAGTAGGATAGTATTTTGTTTTGGTCGGGTATCGATATCTCACTTTCACTACATGTTCTCTGGAAGAATTTTTCGGCTTCAGTAATGCAGTCTCTTGTAGTGGTAAGACTCCTATTGTCATCTGTAATTAACGAGTGAATGTATTTATTTTTCGCTTTATTCTTTTCGGAGGCAAGGTGGTACAACTGTGCTTTCTCTTCGTGTATGACTGATGTTGCACGGGAGCGAATGATTGCTCCTCGGAGAATAGTTTCCTGTATTGAGTTGATTCGGCGTTTAACAGCGGTCAAATGATTGGATACGTCATTTCCGGCTTGCTGACGGGTGACAAGATCGTGAAGAATCACGTAATAAGAATGCAGCGTACGGCGTCTGTTGATGGCCTTTTCTACTCCCTTTCGTTTAAAAAAGCTCTGAATAGCTGGCTTAAACTTGTATAGCCAAGATTTGATCGAAAGTTGTCCACCTCTTCGCACTCGAGTTTCCAGATCATTCCACAGGAGTGAAAATTCATTTTGTATATCGTCGTCAGACAGTAAGGAGCTGTTTATTTTCCAGTAACCCCTTCCCATCTGTGCCGCCGGTCTATGCCCCGCAGTCTTCATCACTACTGCATGATGATCGCTGAATGGTGCAACATTTACAGTTACTGCTCGGATATTATTCTCTGATTCTTTATTTACATAAAAGCGGTCGATACGTGAAGCAGCCGTTCCTCGGAAGAAAGTATATTCGACTCTGTTACCATGAAGAACTTCCCACACATCACAAAGCCGAAGTTCGCGATATACTCTCCCTAATGCCAGGGAGGGATGGAATTCACCTGTCTGATCTTTTGCATTTAATACACAGTTGAAATCACCTCCGAGAATAATGTTATCATAATTGTGACGCAGAAAATAAGGCAGTTCCTTCTGAATGAAATCTTCCCGTTCTTGGCGTCTGTGTGTTCCTGAGTGTAGATATATATTAATCATCAGTGTATTATCTTCGGTAAGTATGCATGAAATTCTTCCACTCGGGTGACATTCACTGAGTTTGATATTTATCCCAGCTCTATAGACGATGGCAGTTCCTCTTAAATTTTCTCCGGCATTGATTATATAACTGTATTGAGATCCAAGGAAAGCTAAGTTCGTGACGTTAACCTCTTGCAAGAAAACTACGTCTAAATCATAATCTTTAATAAATTCTTTTAGCAAGACCTGCTTGCTCTGACTTCGGAGGCAGTTCACATTCAGAGTACCGTAGCAGCTAACTACTGACGTCACAGCTAAGATTACCAAGAAAAAAACATTAGCAGCTTCCATACTCGTTTGGCGTTACCCAGCAGCACGTAACTATTCTTCAGATTAGGTTTGTGAAAGACATTTACTTAATTTTATTACTTTCTTCCTATCATTCCCCTCAACCGATCTTTTTAATCTTGGATCCCTGTGACTAACTGCTTGGTTGGATTTTGAATTGGTGGTTTCCGTTTCCATTAAACTATCTTCGTCACCGCCTACTTTGTTTGTGCACTGTGCGGAATGCGTCTGCACATACTGTGTGGTGGTGTCATTTTTTAAGCCATTCATATCACTGGTAGGTGTCGGGAACGGTTCGCTGACAGGTTCACAAAGTTGTGTCTGGTGCTGTGAGGGTGGTTCTGATAGTACCGGTACATCATTTAACTGGGTATTATTTTGGTAGGTTGATGAGCTGAGCGACTGTTCCACTGGGGAATTTCTATCGCAAACAGGTTCTGTTGTCTCCTCAAGGTGGTTGTGTGGTGGCTGCACTACTTGTGTCTCTTCCTCTTCTGTGGTTATTTCTGCCTGTTGTGCGGACGGTGTGTTTACATGTGAGTCTGGTGTAGCAGCTGATCGTGTGTCCACCTCTGGAAAATCTGGGGTGAATTGTGTTGTTGTGAGAGGTATACGTTGCGTCGGTAGCTTCCCCAAGGCTGAAGTCAAGGTCGCCCAGGTTGGCTTGTCGGGTGTAGCAGGTGTTTGAACTGGTAAACGGCGCGTTGGGCACTCACTACGGTAATGGCCTATCTTACTGCAGCTGGCACAGGTTGGTGGTTGGTTATCATAACTTACTAAAGCCTTATTTCCTGCGATGTCTACGTAGGAAGGGATATGTTTTTTAAGCATGATGCGTACTGCACGTATGCCATTGTGCACCTTATATCGAAAATTGGAACTCCACGTTTCATCACTTACTGAAAGTACAGTCCCGTACTGACGCAAAACGTCTGAAATGTGTCCATGAGATGTTTCGGTGGGGAGGTTAAAAACTCTCACAAGTTTAATCCCTAGGCCGGCCGAATCAACAGTTATTTTACTACGATAGCCATTGCTATGAACAAAATATTGCTCACCTGCATAGTGCTTGAGAAGATGATCAACTGTCTCTTGCCTCCTGCACTTAATGAAGACTTGTCGGGAAATTCCGTTGAGCTGTAATGTTTCGATGTCGGCTTCATCAAGTTTCAAATTTTCAAAAATCCACTCGTGGATTTCGTAGGGGGCTGGTCTTGGTATATCTCGTTCTGTGAAAGTGATGACGATTGTATTTTTCCTTTCAACTGGCATCGTTCCGTAATATCGTTAGTTCCCTAAGCGTATAATACGCAAAACACTGAAACCAAACGGGCTTTCCCCACTTCACTGTACGGCTCCACACTTGTACACACTTGTTCGAGATACGTGTTGCTCGTGCTAAGGCTAAAGCGGAACTCATCTACTAGTCCTGGCATTGCCTGGAAGTGAAGCCGCAGAAAACCATTCACAAGACAGACGACGGTAGGGCTCGAACCCATAGCGCGTTAACAGGCGCGGCGACTCCGCTCGGAATTATTATTATAATACTTTTTTTACCTCAAGGACCACCAGATGTTACGAAATTATAGGGAAATCGCAAAAACCAATGGCAGCACCTAAACGTGGAGTACTAGGCAGGATTAGAAGTGAGCCAGTTTTCCATTACTTTCCTCTCTAGGCCAGAAAGTGTTATTGCATCAAAACTGTCCCTTTCATAACACTCGCAAGCACTACTCGTGCTCTGAATGCCGTTACTCAGCACCTCCCATACCTCAACAGTTCACTGTTTCTGGGGAGTGAGATCTAACAAATTTTGATAGTGGATGCTTCTTTTTTTTTTTTTTTTTTTTTTTTTTGCTAGGGGCTTTACGTCGCACCGACACAGATAGGTCTTATGGCGACGATGGGATAGGAAAGGCCTAGGAGTTGGAAGGAAGCGGCCGTAGCCTTAATTAAGGTACAGCCCCAGCATTTGCCTGGTGTGAAAATGGGAAACCACGGAAAACCATCTTCAGGGCTGCCGATAGTGGGATTCGAACCTACTATCTCCCGGATGCAAGCTCACAGCCGCGCGCCTCTATGCGCACGCCCAACTCGCCCGGTGGTGTGGATGCTTCGTTGAACGTATTTCCTTGATAGAGATTCCGTATGCTTAATTCTTTTACAATAGAATGCCTCTCATCAGCGAAGTGAGATGGTCATTTTGTTGACCTAGCAACATTAACCTCATCTACTGTCGTAAGAGTGAACTAACGCCTGCTGTCCGTTTGAAATTTTCCAGTATAGAGAGCCATATCTAGTGAAATAATATACATTAACATGTTCACTTCAAAAGTCAAATTACTATGAACATAGTTCTTTCGAATGTCGAAGACAAGCTTACTTATTTGTTAAAGGGTAAACCTTCTATTGCCCTGAACCAACCTCCCAGTGGATTTTCAAAGTTACTAGGAACAAGACTTTGTAATGTCTGATATGACATGGGAGACACTGGAGTCCAGAAAGAAAAGAGTGCCATTATGTGGCATGTACAATGCCTATAGGAATACGCCAGCTTTGGGACAGTTGAATAGTCAACTGTTACACGAGCAGGGTCGATCATTCGAATAAATAAAGCAGATGTTGTCGATGTACAGAGTGTTCATACGAACCGGGTGGATATAATACTGTCTCACTTGTGTCTGGTAACAACATGCAGTCAATTTCTAACTATACAGTGTTTGAGAGAGAACTGCTTACCCTCACAGAAAATGCTGAAAATGACGTTCACCTACCTGAACAGCTGTTTCTAGCAGTTCGCTGTAGTACCTATGGGTCAATATTTTTTATTTCGGTCACAATATTCTTCTTCAAATCGTCAATTGTTCTTGAACACTTACGATAAACTTCATCTTTAAGGTAACTCCACAAGCAAAAGTACTGGTGGTTTGAGGTCGGAATGACTGTGCAATTTTCCAAAGAAAAGTTTCTACTGGTGTGAGCTACTCATTTGACATTTGGTGTAGGAATATGAATATCCTGTCTCCAGAGACAAACAATGTAATGGTTTACAAAGAGACTGCTGCGTCACGCAAACGAGATGTGCGATGCTTGTCAACTGTTCCGCACTCAGACTCGACGTCCACACACACAGCTCCGTACGTGATGTTACTCTGACGCCTGTGTGGCATTGATGGCAGCCAGCATTACAGCCGTCTCACTCGAATACTGAACTCCAACAATGACTCACAGTTCACGCCTAGCTTTCCCTCTTATATCCTCTTGATGGAATACTAGAATATTCGGGGCTCTGCTTGAGACGGAAGATACTCGTTTCGTGTTCCAGAAGGTTCACGGGGAAACCAGACGAAGAGAACAATAGACGGAAGAGGCTGTTACTGTGCCCTCAAGCTGGGGACTCCCAAAGGCGTTACAATAGCGCTGGCACGTAACAATAACTTTGATGTTTCAAAGTAATATTTGACTTTATACAAGCGGTCTAGGGGTAGCGTGCCTGCCTTTCACCCGGACGCCCCGGGTTTATTTCCAGAGTAGATCAGGGATTTTCATCTCGACCTGAGGGTTGGTTCCAGATCCACTCGGCCTACGTGATTACAATTGAGGAGCTATCTGACGGTGAGGTGGCGACTCCAGTCTAGAAAGCCAAGAAAACGGCGGAAAGGGTTCGTTGCACTGACCATGCATCGCCTCATAATCTGCACGTTTTCGGGATAAGCAGCGGTCGCTTGGTAAGCCAAGACCCGTCAGGGCTGTAGTGCCATGTGTTTTGGTTTGGTTTGGTTTGGTACAAAATGTTTCTAAACATTTAAAGCGTCAGTCGTGGCCGAGAAGAGCTACTGAGTGTACACACTCCAACATAAACAATCAACATCGGGCGAGTTGGGCGCGCAGCTGTGAGCTTTTATTCGGGAGATAGTGGGTTCGAACCACACTGTCGGCAGTTCTGAAGATGGTTTTCCGTGGTTTCCCATTTTCACATCAGGCAAATGCTGGGGCTGTATCTTAATTAAGGCGACGGCCGCTTCCTTCCCACTCCTAGTGTTTTCCTGACCCATTGTCACCGTAAGACCTGTCTGTGTCGGTGCGACGTAAAGCAACTTATAAACAAATGTACAGATAAATCAATACACAGTGCTTTTTAAAGAGGTATTATCTACCTAATTCCAAATTTACATTAACATCTACTTTTATTTGGATGACTTTTCCACAAAGCTTCCTAAAAATCCATGAATTACGTCAAAATATCTGTTTATCTCCAGAGTGTCCCCTTAAGGGCACATGTCTGTGTAGACCACAGTAAAGTAGTGGATAATCACATGTAGGTGATCATAATTTGAACAGAAATACTTATTCTAGATGGAGAAAAATTATTATGTGTAATTAATGAACATTGTAGATTGTTAATGGTTTGTTATGACAGTTTATTCCTTGCGATGTTTCTTAAGGGTGCAAATTCACTCCAGGCTGTCAGAAGGGTAAAGTTGGAAACTACTCATGCGTCATGAATTATACTTTCACAACTATTTCCCACAGCGTGTAGGTAGAAAGTATACTACAGTCATGTTAGTCAGTAAAAATATATTTTGTAGGAAAATTTAAATATTAGTATTCAAATCTTCTAAAATGTTGTCGAATATTTATGGCTTATTTTTTCATAAATAAAGTGCTACATTCATGATTGTACTTCACGATTAAGATAATTTCACATTAAAACAGGGTGCCAAATTACAGTGGTCTATCATCAATAATTACTGAGATACTGGACTTATATTTTTAGATTTTTTTGAAATTTTAGAATATTGATTTTGCTCTGTCTGTAACCATTAAACACAGATAAATCAAAAACTCGGCACACTGTTTCAATGTGTTACAATGGAATATAATAATGAATGTAGCTCTTTATTTATGAAAATAAGGACAATACCATTTTCGACAAAATTTGTGAAAATTTGAATAGCAATGTTTGAACTTTTCTTGACAAAAAACTTTTTACCAAATATCATGATTTTATCTACTTTGTAGCTTAATGCTGCAGGTAATAGCCGTAAAAATATATTTCATGACACAGGAGTAGTTTCCAACTTTACCCTTCCGACAGCTTGAAGTGAATTTGCAGCCTTAAGAAAACATCGCAAGGAATAAATTGTCATAAATATTAACCATGAAATATAACCCCTAAATAATAAACCAATAATAACCTACAATGTTCATTTATTGCACGTGATAATTTTTGTCCACCTGGAATAAATATTTCTGCCCAAATTATCATGGCGAAAATAGTGATTATTCACTTCTTTACTGTGGTCTACACAGACGTGTGCCCTTAATTTATATTGTTTGTGAATCAGTAATGATATGACTGTTATTTTTAACTAGCTAAACTTATGTCCAACAACTACTTTGAATGGTATGCCTGTCATAATGGCAACTCATGAATAGGGAATCAATTACATTTAATTACAAGTTCGCTCGAGACATTTAAATACATAAGTCAAGAGAAAGATGACAGGACAAAAAAGATCAATAAATTCATAATTCTTGTTCTAGGGAAAGCATAATTCCCTCTATGGAATGTGGTCGTACGAAGGTCGGACCCCGAAGGGTACAGGAAAAGGAAAAAGCGAGCAGAACACAGAAACAGGTAGTTCTTGGGGCAGGAGCAGCGTATACAAGTGCGTGGCACTTTTTGCTTATTTAATTAATCGTGTGAGAAATCACTTAAAACTACCCAACAAAAACAAACATTTGAAACTGGTCCTATGGAGTGAGGACGTAAGACGTTGTTGATGGTGATTCGTCCGTCGTATGGGGGTTATGTGAACGAATCATATCTATGAAATTTCCTTATAATTTTTGTCCTAAATAGAACGTAATAATTGCTTTTACGCAAATCAATAGTAAAATTAGCGGTAAATTAATAAATACGATTATTACTATAGAAATGTATACATAAACACTTTGCTACATTTAGGACTATGAATTCTACTACGTCACAGCACTTTTGTTCATGTAACACTTTTGTGTGCAAAGTTCTAATGTTGAAAACATCTCTTAGCACACAAAGTAGGATCCCCACACAAAGTAGCGGTCCCCACACAAAGTAGGGGTCCCCACACAAAGTAGGGGTCCCCACACAAAGTAGGGGTCCCCGCACAAAGTAGGGGTCCCCACACAAAGTAGGGTCCCCACACAAAGTAGGGGTCCCCACACAATGAAAAACGTAAAATTAAGCAATTTCCTCAATTTGGCCGAAAGTTGAAGGGGTGAAGGGACCGTAAAGGTTTCAAAGTGTGAGCTCTATCAAACTAAAAAATAAAATTTCGAAAATCACTAAACAGTCTAAAATCGCTCATGTCTTCACTCGTTTTCTTTATTTATTCAAATCCTCGCCAAATTAACTCAGTTACGCAGTTCTTTCTCTAATGTGGTTGTTGGTTCAATACCTTCCGGCGTGTTTTGATTTTTTGAAAAATTTCCACACCGAATGTAGTTATAAGGGCTCAAGTGAAACTCTGCATTGACTCACATTAGCGCTCGTAGTGGTAGAAAAACACAAACTGCTAATCTAATCGACCGGATAACGATGATTATGAAAAGGATTGTCATTTCTTAGGAATATGTAAAGAATATATTCTCAAACTTGATTATATTTTATTTAGCTAAAATTCTTAGCTCATATCCCTACGACGTTTCCAATATTGAGTTGCTTGCCTGAAGGGCTAGAACTGTGGATTTTTGTTCACTTAACTTCTTTGCTTTGCTTGACGTTACTTGATGGGGCGAATTGTTGACTTGTGCCCATAACTCATTAATTAATATAATTATTGGTCCAGGGATCATGCTATTTTTCTTTCAACAGAAATAATTTTTGTGTCACTGACAATGTACTTTTCAGCTCTATTTTCCCATATGAAGTGCCCGCGGTAGTCGTTATGGACAGAGATATTGATAATGCACAGACAAAACACTCCCATTCGTCGGTATTCAGGAAGGAAACAAAAGACGGCACGACGAAGCGAAATGCTTCAGAAGAGAGTCAGAGTTTTGTCGCCGTAGGTACGTATGTATAATTTGTAGTCATGATGGTATGTATTGTTTTAACGCCACTTTACTGTTTATAAGCGTGAAATAAATTATTATCCTCCATTTAGGGTGAAAATTCATGCTATTTGCTTTACGTCGCACCGACACAGATATGTCTTATGGCGACGATGGGATAGGAAAGACCTGGGAATTGGAAGGAAGCGGCCGTGGCCTTAATTAAGGTACAGCCCCGGCATTTGCCTGGTGTGAAAATGGGAAACCACGGAAAACCATCTTCAGGGCTGCCGACAGTGGGGCTCGAACCCACTATCTCCCGATTACTGGATACTGGCCGCACTTAAGCGACTGCAGCTATCGAGCTCGGTAGGGCGAAAATTACAATGACATTTCATGGATACGATACGTTCACATAACCTTCACTTTCTACCTTCCTACTATCATGCATCATGTCATTCATTTAAAATGATTAACTCTCCATTACGGTCGGAAGTCATCTCATTGACTCCTGTAATGAGGTTAGCGTGATGGAATCGTAAAAAGTCGCTAAAGAGATTCATCTCACTTCATACCCGAGCCCGTAGAGGAACGAGACGAGGGTTGGACACACTATAAACTGAACGTAAATGCAGTGTGTGCAAAATAAAACTGATCGGAATACGAGTGACGCGGGAATGAACATCACAGAAGATGCTGGAAATGGTCTCATCTGAAGAAGTGAAAAACTGAGGATCGAAAAGTCCTGACTCCACGTCACTCATTGACCACCGGTAGAATTCAATGCGGGAAGATTTAACGTATGCACAACAGAGGCAGAGGCAGGCCGTTTTTGATCATGTTTCGACACGACCTGCACAGATAAACGGCGTGGAGATTTCTCCTTCACTCGAGCAATGTGAACTCTTTTCGGATAGTTACGGTTTTTATTCGCTATAGAGCCAGAACACTTCCAGTCTTAAACCCTTGCGCATATATATATGGCGTATGGCTTTTAGTGCCGGGAGTGTCCGAGGACATGTTCGGCTCGCCAGGTGCAGATCTTTTGATTTGACGCCTGTAGGCGACCTGCGCGTCGTGCCAGCGAAATTAACCAATGGTGGTTAAAATTCCCGACCCTGCCGGGAATCGAACCCGGGACCCCTGTGACCAAAGGCCAGCACGTTAACCATTTAGCCATAGAGCCGGACACCCTTGCGCAAACACTTCCGCACAGGCTTGCCACGAGTCGTGCCCCGCGTAACAATCGACAATGAACACGCGCTGTTTTATCGTGAGCACCAAACACGTCTCACTCACACGTAACGACACAGTGGCATACTCGGGAGGTGCGCACGCGCAGACATCTGACAGCAATCGATTGGTGCATAGAAATTACGGCTTCCAGCGTTTCCTGTGATGGGCAGTTTATTAAGAAGGGTCAAGTCCGCGTCAGCCTTATAAGTATTTTCCGGGCCAGTTTTATTTCCCCTTCCGGTACAAATTAAATACACTATGATCAGTGCTTTGTCAGATCACAATCTCCAGTTCCTTTAAGGTGCATTCTGTTTGGCACAGGCTGCAGACGAGAAGATGGTTCATTGTTTAGTCTTCAACGCATTCACACAGAGTGGTGACGCAGACAAGTTTGCCCTAGACCGGCGAATAGTTGAGCGCTTTTCTTGTCATCTGGTTTTCTTCGTGAGCAGGAGGGAGACTTTCCGACGGTATCACTCATTCTGCAAGATCATTTGTTCATTTGTTCGGGACTGCCTTAATTCTGGAGGTGATCTTTGATTTAAGCCTTGGTATTCCTGATAAATACCCATCAGGGTGTGATACCTCACACCCCTCATGTCCGCCTCCAGCCTCTCGACGGATGTCTACAAGTTGGACAACTGATAGGCAGTGAACATTTTCGATTGTGTAGAATTCTGACGACCTTTAATGAGTCTACTAACTACTAACTAACTTTGAGAAAATAGGGACAGCCTTGTAACAGGATATAAACAAAGGAAAACTGGAAAGACTAATAAGAGACTGTGATGCTAATTACATATAAACATACAGTAAATAAATCCACAATGAGCAGTACAGCTTCAGCTAAATCTGCTATAATTGAAATACAACTTTACCGAGGCTTTACACCAGCGTCAGCAGAAGGATTACTGAGGTGTTACTTCAGGGTGAGAGGAAGGTTTACTGAGGTGTTACTCCAGCGTGAGAGGAAGGATTACTGAGGTGTTACTTCAGCGTGAGAGGAAGGATTACTGAAGTGTTACTTCAGGGTGAGAGGAAGGATTACTGAGGTGTTACTCCAGCGTGAGAGGAAGGATTACTGAGGTGTTACTCCAGCGTGAGAGGAAGGATTACTGAGGTGTTACTTCAGGGTGAGAGGAAGGATTACTGAGGTGTTACTCCAGCGTGAGAGGAAGGATTACTGAGGTGTTACTTCAGGGTGAGAGGAAGGATTACTGAGGTGTTACTTCAGGGTGAGAGGAAGGATTACTGAGGTGTTACTTCAGGGTGAGAGGAAGGATTACTGAGGTGTTACTCCAGCGTGAGAGGAAGGATTACTGAGGTGTTACTCCAGCGTGAGAGGAAGGATTACCGAGGTGTTACTTCAGGGTGAGAGGAAGGATTACTGAGGTGTTACTTCAGGGTGAGAGGAAGGATTACTGAGGTGTTACTCCAGCGTGAGAGGAAGGATTACTGAGGTGTTACTTCAGGGTGAGAGGAAGGATTACTGAGGTGTTACTTCAGCGTGAGAGGAAGGATTACTGAGGTGTTACTTCAGCGTGAGAGGAAGGATTACTGAGGTGTTACTCCAGCGTGAGAGGAAGGTTTACTGAGGTGTTACTCCAGAGTGAGAGGAAGGATTACTGAGGTGTTACTCCAGCGTGAGAGGAAGGTTTACTGAGGTGTTACTCCAGAGTGAGAGGAAGGATTACTGAGGTGTTACTCCAGAATGAGAGGAAGGATTACTGAGGTGTTACTCCAGCGTGAGAGGAAGGTTTACTGAGGTGTTACTCCAGAGTGAGAGGAAGGATTACTGAGGTGTTACTCCAGCGTGAGAGGAAGGATTACTGAGGTGTTACTCCAGAGTGAGAGGAAGGTTTACTGAGGTGTTACTCCAGAGTGAGAGGAAGGATTACTGAGGTGTTACTCCAGCGTGAGAGGAAGGATTACTGAGGTGTTACTCCAGAATCAGAGGAAGGATTACTGAGGTGTTACTCCAGAATGAGAGGAAGGATTACTGAGGTGTTACTCCAGAGTGAGAGGAAGGATTACTGAGGTGTTACTCCAGAATGAGAGGAAGGATTACTGAGGTGTTACTTCAGGGTGAGAGGAAGGTTTACTGAGGTGTTACTCCAGAGTGAGAGGAAGGATTACTGAGGTGTTACTCCAGCGTGAGAGGAAGGATTACTGAGGTGTTACTTCAGGGTGAGAGGAAGGATTACTGAGGTGTTACTTCAGCGTGAGAGGAAGGATTACTGAGGTGTTACTCCAGCGTGAGAGGAAGGATTACTGAGGTGTTACTTCAGGGTGAGAGGAAGGATTACTGAGGTGTTACTCCAGCGTGAGAGGAAGGATTACTGAGGTGTTACTTCAGGGTGAGAGGAAGGATTACTGAGGTGTTACTTCAGCGTGAGAGGAAGGATTACTGAGGTGTTACTCCAGCGTGAGAGGAAGGATTACTGAGGTGTTACTCCAGAATGAGAGGAAGGATTACTGAGGTGTTACTTCAGAGTGAGAGGAAGGATTACTGAGGTGTTACTTCAGAGTGAGAGGAAGGATTACTGAGGTGTTACTTCAGCGTGAGAGGAAGGATTACCGAGGTGTTACTTCAGCGTGAGAGGAAGGATTACTGAGGTGTTACTCCAGCGTGAGAGGAAGGTTTACTGAGGTGTTACTTGAGCGTGAGAGGAAGGTTTACTGAGGTGTTACTTGAGCGTGAGAGGAAGGTTTACTGAGGTGTTACTTGAGCGTGAGAGGAAGGATTACCGAGCGTTACTTGAGCGTGAGAGGAAGGTTTACTGAGGTGTTACTTGAGCGTGAGAGGAAGGATTACCGAGCGTTACTTGAGCGTGAGAGGAAGGTTTACTGAGGTGTTACTTGAGCGTGAGAGGAAGGATTACCGAGCGTTACTTGAGCGTGAGAGGAAGGTTTACTGAGGTGTTACTTCAGCGTGAGAGGAAGGATTACCGAGCGTTACTTGAGCGTGAGAGGAAGGTTTACTGAGGTGTTACTTCAGCGTGAGAGGAAGGATTACTGAGGTGTTACTTGAGCGTGAGAGGAAGGATTACCGAGCGTTACTTGAGCGTGAGAGGAAGGATTACTGAGGTGTTACTCCAGAATGAGAGGAAGGATTACTGAGGTGTTACTTGAGAGTGAGAGGAAGGATTACTGAGGTGTTACTTGAGCGTGAGAGGAAGGATTACCGAGCGTTACTTGAGCGTGAGAGGAAGGTTTACTGAGGTGTTACTTGAGCGTGAGAGGAAGGATTACCGAGCGTTACTTGAGCGTGAGAGGAAGGTTTACTGAGGTGTTACTTCAGCGTGAGAGGAAGGATTACTGAGGTGTTACTTGAGCGTGAGAGGAAGGATTACCGAGCGTTACTTGAGCGTGAGAGGAAGGTTTACTGAGGTGTTACTTCAGCGTGAGAGGAAGGATTACTGAGGTGTTACTTGAGCGTGAGAGGAAGGATTACCGAGCGTTACTTGAGCGTGAGAGGAAGGATTACTGAGGTGTTACTCCAGAATGAGAGGAAGGATTACTGAGGTGTTACTTCAGCGTGAGAGGAAGGATTACTGAGGTGTTACTTCAGCGTGAGAGGAAGGATTACTGAGGTGTTACTTCAGCGTGAGAGGAAGGATTACCGAGCGTTACTTGAGCGTGAGAGGAAGGATTACTGAGGTGTTACTCCAGAATGAGAGGAAGGATTACTGAGGTGTTACTTCAGCGTGAGAGGAAGGTTTACTGGGGTGTTACTTGAGCGTGAGAGGAAGGTTTACTGAGGTGTTACTTGAGCGTGAGAGGAAGGTTTACTGAGGTGTTACTTCAGCGTGAGAGGAAGGATTACTGAGGTGTTACTTCAGCGTGAGAGGAAGGATTACTGAGGTGTTACTTCAGGGTGAGAGGAAGGTTTAGTGAAGTTTTACCCCAACGCGAGAAGGACTGATCGGCTCATTACGTCCTCTAATCATCTTGTAGTGTGCTGGTAAAGTTTGTAAATTGCACAGTGGAACCCTTTGGTGGTCGCGTCGGGAAACGCCAGTATGTATCCTCTCTGCTCTGTTTCGAAGGCAGTCTTCTTTAATGTCAGTACTTCTATAACATCTTCACTACTAACAAGTAGTATTTTTGCAGTGTTATTCGCAATGAATTCACAGACTACTATAGAATTAGCTATACTGTGACCGACCGAGTTGGGTAGCTGTGAACTTGCATTCGGGATATAGTGGGTTCGAGACCCACCTTCGATAGCCCTGAAAATGGTTTGCCGTGCTTTCCCATTTTTACATCAGGCAATTGCTGAGGTTGTGCCTTAATTAAGGCCAAGGCCGCTTCCTTCCCATCCTTGCGTCGCCGAAAATCTTTGATGTGTTAGTAGTAAAGGAAAAGCTACACCATGATGCAGAACGTTTTGGATTTAGCCGATGTATTACTATAAATGAGTTAAATAAACTCGTGTCCTCTCTCCAGCTTCTTTCAGGCACTCCTTCAATGGAAGTGAGCTGCATCGTACATTTTAACCACATCTCATCCCTCCTGCCACTCTTAAATTTCTGGCAGTACCGGGATTCGAGCCAGGTCTCCCGCAGGGCGGCAACTAATAATGCTAACCGTTACGGTGTGGGGGCCGACACATATGACCATATTATTGTGAAGTACTAAATAATACAACATAATTATCGGTTGTTTCAGAGTGTAAATATTACCAGAACGCGTCATCCTTCCATTCGGCTGATTTAGCAGAGTGTCCTCTGCGTATAATGTATGTGACGACCAGCTGAATGACCTCCATGTGTTCGAAGTGCAGGAGTAAAGGTGTTGGCCTTCTGTCGTACGACATGCGAACAGTGATACTTTATTCATAAGCTAGTAATTACCTGATTTATGTTTCAGGCTGATGTAATATTGAATAAGTTATGTAGTCTTATCTCATATTTATAACGAATATGAGTTAGCGTGTCAGTTTTATGAGACTGAAGGGGGCTGTAGCTCCTGGGTCAGAGTGGCGTACACCTCTGGTGGAAACCGTACATTATAGTCGTAATATTGAAAGATGCGTTCTGACAGTTCTTAGAGGGAGGTCCATTTACTGCCTGCCTGGGTGGGGAGAAGAGGGTAGATTGCATGGTTGCCACGGAAACGTGAGCTGCTCCTCTGCGGTTGTCATGGAGATAAGCCTACTGGCCGAGTCGTATTGCTTGGAGTTGCCAAACCTCCCACTGCTGAGCGCTCTGAACGAACAAGTGAGCCGGAAGCGAAGGGAAGGAGAAAGGAGAAAGGAATGCAGGAATGTGGCAACACCAGACCTATCTATCAAAACGCTTCTTATAATATTACGAGCATAGTTTGAACATCCTGCAGAGTGCAGCGAACACTTTACCAAACGTTCTAAGCGTCCTTGACAATGTTCACTATATAGATGAAATGTCTGCAACATGACGGCAGTTCTTGTTCGTATTTCCGTGAACTTTGTCAAGGAGATATTTGGTCATTTTCTTTGTACTCCTAGATTTGCCTTTTCCCAGTACATTTGTGGTGGGTCCTGCACCTACTGAGATGCCACGTTGCTCGATCTTGTGTTGCCACATGTGGTAAATTAACGATTCTCATTTCTTTTTCCTCTTTTCATCCACCACGCCCCATCATCTGAGTGGATTTGTTACGCTAAGTTCTTATTTGATGACGTACTAATGATCGCTCGTCATTACATAACCACACAATTTCTCTGTAATCAGGCCGACTTAAAAGGAAGCTCTGATGCATTCATTGCGGATCTTGCCAAGTCGGTAGACACCCGCGCATCTAAGCATTTCGCTTACGTTCAATCGTGTTCATGCACTTTCTGTCATGGCTAGGGATCATCCGAAAACGTTTGTAACGCAACGCGATAAAGCTTGTGGCGGAAGTGTAGCCATCTGAAATTAGCACCCGTTTGATGGATCGCCATGACCAGGAAACATATTTATAAACATTTGTTTTCGCAAAGGAACAGTGGTTTCCTTTTTTATTATACGGTTCCGTTAATCGAGACTCGGATAATCGAGACTCTACCGTACTTAAAAGCAGTAGCGGCGATTGGGAATTAAAAGTGGGGGGGGGGGCGGGGTATATGCATGTAAACTCGAAGAAAAGCTACAAAGTGGTACATTTTTAAGTGCTCTGGGCGAATTTCCACAGAGAGATAAGGGTTTTATCAATTTAAGTGCGGTAATAACAGTTTTCGAGATGTTGATTCAATACTAGACTACAGAATAAAACTTTCACCAAAGCAACAATATACTTACGGTTTGTATTACAATTAAATAGAAGTACGGTGTGATTATACAATTAAAAATAACTTAGTATTTGACTACACACTAAGAAACTAACAGACAATGAAGAGACTGCCAGACGGATGAATGCGCGCCACAATCGGTGAATCAGTGTCCTCGATCTCGGCAAAAAGACATACCCCTGCTATCCTTTTTTTCATAGCACATCCAACGTCTCCACTACTTAATGAGACGCTATGCAAATCGGTTAGCCGCGACGAACGACATAATGTACGTATTTCCGCTAATAATCAAAGAGAATAAACTTCTTTTTTTTTTTGCTAAGGGCTTTATGTCGCACCGACACAGATAGGTCTTATGGCGACGATGGGATAGGGATGGCCTAGGAGTTGGAAGGAAGCGGCCGTGGCCTTAATTAAGGTACAGCCCCAGCATTTGCCTGGTGTGAAAATGGGAAACCACGGAAAACCATCTTCAGGGCTGCCGACAGTGGGATTCGAACCCCCTATCTCCCGGATGCAAGCTCACAGCGCGCCTCTAACCGCACGGCCAACTCGCCCGGTAGAGAATAAACTAAAGAGCTAGCTGATAAGATAACGGGGCTCGTACATTTTTTTAAAAATAATTCCAATAATTCCTAGTTTCAGCCGGCTAAAATGGAATAAAAATGTAATGTTTTCTCCAAAAAGTGGGAGGGGGGGGACTGTCCCCTTAGTCGCCACTACTGCTTAAAAGGCCTAGACTGTATGTATGAACATCAAAACTCCTTGCCTCGGGTGTCACGAAAAAGAATATCCTATTGTACAGGACATTTGACGATATTTTCTGTGAGGGCCGAGTTAGGAAAATATACTGTTACGTGGGGATGCCTCCCACAGCTCTCTGGAAGGGATGAGTGAGTCAGTCCGGCAACCTTTCGACCGGTCTGAGAGCTTATAACATCACCTTCGTCTACTGTGCTTCTCGTCTGGTGTCTCCGTGAATTTTCTGGAAGGCGAAACTAGACCAGTCGTATTCTGGCCGCATTCCGAAGATACTAGAACTTCATCGCCAGGTATGTAAAAGCAGGCTCGCCATGAACAAGTGATTGGAGAAGAGTGTTGGAAAAGTTGTTGTCGTTGAGTGAATGTGGGAATGTGGACAGTGTCGTCGTGGTGGAGTGTTGTTGTCTCGCCGAGTGTTGTAGTGTTGAGTAGTTCAGTGTATGGAACAGTGAGTGAGTTGTGTGAGTTACCGGTCTTGTCTAGAATCGATCCAAGTGAACAGCTGTTGTGATAATCAACGGACATAGATTCGAACATGGCCGCATGAGGCTGCTGTGCGAAGTGAATGGCGCATGCGAAGCCAAATGAAAGATGATACCTATCAATCAAGATTATGGAAGGGTCGCCATTCCGGGTAAATAGCCAGGGATTATTGTAGTGTTGTCGTTCATTGTCAAGTATAATGGTGTGTGTATGTGTGTGTGTATTGATTGCGTAATCCTAGACTAAATTTATCAAATAAACAGTCAGTGTTTTATTCGTAACAGTTCTTACAAAACCTTGGTTTTGAAGTTTGTCCACATATAATTTAAAATTTTTGTAATTAAAAAATACGTTCAATTTTGCTACACTTGTTTGTCCCACCAGGTAAATGCTAAGGCTGTACCTTAATTAAGGGGACATTCGCTTCATTATCTGTCATATCCCATCGTCGCCATAAGATTTCTCTGAGTCGGTGCAAAGTAAATCAAACAGCAAGGAAAAAATATATCTGTAAATTTCTGCGCTACATGGGAAAGCATAGAATCATGGATATGTTTTTGGGCTTAGAAGACGAGCGAGTGAGTACAGTTTGGTTGTTCTCCTCTTAGTAACCTCTTAAGACGTGGAGGGGCTACAGATAACGCACACTTTCACTCCACCTAAAGAGTTCCGACAAAATCGAAAGAAATATGTAGCATTATGATCTACGTCCAACAATATGGCAGCTGATCCAGCACAAAACATTCCCATACCGTGTCACAATATAGTCTCACCTATGAAGAACTACGTCCAACAATATGGCAGCTGATCCAGCAAACAACATTCACATGCCATGTCATAAGATAGCGCCACCTATCAAGATCTACGTCCAACAATAGGGCAGCTGATCCAGTACACAACATTCCCATGCCATGTCACAATACAGTCCCACCTATCAAGGTCTACGTCCAACAATATGGCAGCTGATCCAGCAAACAACATTCCCATGCCATGTCACAATACAGTCCCACCTATCAAGGTCTACGTCCAACAATATGGCAGCTGATCCAGCAAACACCATTCCCATGCCATGTCACAAGATAGCCCCACCTATCAACATCTACGTCCAACAATAGGGCAGCTGATCCAGTACACAACATTCCCATGCCATGTCACAATATAATCCCACCTATAAAGGTCTACGTCTAACAATATGGCAGCTGATCCAGCACACAACATTCCTATGGCGTGTCACAATATAGTCTCATCTATCAAGAGCTACGTCCAACAATATGGCAGCTGATCCAGCAAACAACATTCAGATGTCATGTCATAAGATAGCCCCACCTATCAACATCTACGTCCAACAATATGGCAGCTGATCCAGCAAACAACATTCCCATGCCATGTCACAAGATAGCCCCACCTATCAACATCTACGTCCAATAATAGGGCAGCTGATCCAGCAAACAACATTCCCATGCCATGTCACAAGATAGCCCCACCTATCAACATCTACGTCCAACAATAGGGCAGCTGATCCAGTACACAACATTCCTATGGCGTGTCACAATATAGTCTCATCTATCAAGAACTACGTCCAACAATAGGGCAGCTGATCCAGTACACAACATTCCCATGCCATGTCACAATATAATCCCACCTATAAAGGTCTACGTCTAACAATATGGCAGCTGATCCAGCACACAACATTCCTATGGCGTGTCACAATATAGTCTCATCTATCAAGAACTACGTCCAACAATAGGGCAGCTGATCCAGTACACAACATTCCCATGCCATGTCACAATATAGTCCCACCTATCAAGGTCTACGTCCAACAATAGGGCAGCTGATCCAGTACACAACATTCCCATGCCATGTCACAATATAGTCCCACCTATCAACATCTACGTCCAACAATATGGCAGCTGATCCAGCACACAACATTCCCATGCCATGTCACAATATAGTCCCACCTATCAAGGTCTACGTCCAACAATAGGGCAGCTGATCCAGTACACAACATTCCCATCCCATGTCACAATATAATCCCACCTATCAAGATCAACGTCCAACAAAGTGGTCGCTGACTTAGCGCACAATGTTATGACCATAAACATTCGCAAGCTACGTATTATGAGAAAACTTCTGCTGTGTTCGGTGACGTTACCATGTATAAGGGTGATGTGCTGTGGCCTTGACGAAACGCAAGTCAAATACATTGGAAACCCGTTTAAAACACGGTGCCATTTGTACCTACTGTATATAGAAGACAAGAGTTCTGGCGCAAGGTAATAACGTGAGGAAGACTTAGGCCCACATTCACCAATGCGAGTTAAAGTTTTTACCTTTATTTTAAGCTAAGAAAACCGAGAACAGTTACATTTATATTCACTAACAACATTATCTCGGATAACGGACATTATCTCGGTTTAAGATTTTACCGGAGAAGTGTTGGCCGGTAAAATAGGAAATCTAAAGAGTAAATCACAGTGACGAGGAATATGACCAAGATCATGCAATAAGACGCCCTAGGTGCATACAAAGAACGCGTTACATTCTTTGAGGACTACGACGACACTGACTTTGAAACACACTTCAGGTTATCTGTCAGTGTTATCCGTGATGGAATATAACCTGGAATTCCCTACACATACTGCAGACAGGCCTAAGATGAAGCTTTTATCGTGTACAATACAGGACTGGGTGACTTTTTAATGAAGAATTGAGGAATACTGCCTTATTTTTTGAGTGAAATATACAATGTGCAGGCTATAAATTTGTTTTCTATGATGTTGATGCTTCCTGCCACCAAATTCCGTAGCGTAACGGTGAATGTTATTAGCTGCCGTTCTCGGGGGCCCGGGTTTGATTCCCGGTACTGTCAGAAATTTAAAACTGGCAGGAGGGCTGGTACGTGGTTGAAATGGTACATGCAGCTCACCTCCAATGGGGGTGTGCCCGAAAAGAGCTGCACTATCTCAGTATGAGGACACGAGTTTACATACCAAATTCAATAAAAATTCACTGTCTTGGAAAGTCATATTAGGATTTTTCTTTGTTTCTGCTCAATAGCGGACATGATTTATGACAATTTATTTAAGTTTTCGTTACGTTTTTATTCCTCCCCTGAAGGGGGAGGCGAGCCTCTTAGACAGTGACGCCGTCTCTCCGGCCGGAAGATTTGTTACGGTGAAGGAGATGTGCGGAGAAGGTAAGGGGGTGGACGGCCGTGGCCTACACTACGAACTGTCCGGGCATTCGCCTTAGTGCAGGAGAATGGAAAACCACGGAAAACCATTCTCAGGACAGCCGACGGGTGGGGCCAGGCGTGAAGTCCGGCACTGTGCCCCAGGCCCGTCTCCCGAATGCAGAGGCATAGAGCCACGGTACACGGTACCTTTCCTCTGCTCGGTTGGCCGGTCAGAGTACAGAGCTTATGGGACAACAACCCACTCTGCATCTACCGACGGAATTATTTGCAAATCCCGAAAGGAATAAAAATCTAGTTTGCATTTCGATAGTGGTTGCAGCCATAGTAATTTGTTTCCAGTGCGTCAGTATGGGAAATTTAAGGTTCAAATTCGCATTGAAACGAAAGCTTAGTTTTGGTAAAGCGATATATAAAATTTTGAGGTGAACAGAGAAGTGAGCGTTATCCGAGATAATGCCATTGTCCGATATTTAGAAATCTAAGATAACAGCAAAAGTAACAGACGTCGGTTATTGTTAGTACAGATAGATGACGTACACTGTATTGATGTCACTGTTTCCAGATAGGCCCCCAGCTCAAAACATATCCATGTTTAAAATATTTTTTGCCCGACTTGACATGGAATATCCCATATGTTTCGCGCTGGTCTGATGTTAGTGACTACAAGTTTTCCTCTCCTCGGTCTACGAGCAGACACCACGACAGCTCAGGAGTGTAGTGTTCGTCCTACACAGAGCATATTAGGCCATCATTAATCATTCTAGTAAACTTATGCAATTCTTATGCAATTTCACGGTTTCCTTGCATGCTCTTTTTTTCCAGAACGTTGTTTATTTTTATAATGGTAATAAATGTACGTATCTTAAGATAGCGTGCAGCTGACTAATGGTCGGATGCTGAATTCTTTTATTGCATGTCACATTATACTCTGAAGTTACGTTACCTGAGGGGACATGAGTAAGCACAAGGCACAAGCAGTGCCTGGAAAGGCTCGAGAAAAATGACCTATTAAGAAGTTCCCTGAAATACAAGGTAGCTTGGGGTTTCACTCCGCCTTTAGTGACAGTAGGCCTAATGCAAAATTAAAACAGGTATTTTATTATTATTATTATTATTATTATTAACCTTCCCAGCGAACCATGTGACCTTGACGGCGCGGACGCTTGCCCGCCCCAGTGAAGCAGATAATCGAGCTGCTGGTGCAACCATACCGGATGGATGTCTGTCTGTCGAGAGACCAGACTAACGAATGGTTCATAAAAAGGAGGGTAGCAGCCTTTCGGAAGTTGCGAGGACGGCAGTTTGCCTGACTGACTGATATGGCCTTTTAATAATACTCTATATGGCTTAGCTGTGTTGATAATGCTACACGCCTGAAAGCTATTTGCTTTACGCCGCACCGACACAGATAGGTCTTATGGCGACGACGGGACAGGAAAGGGCTAGGAATGGGAAGGAAGCGGCCGTGTCAGGTACAGCCCCCGCATTTGCCTAGTGAGAAAATGGGAAACCACAGAAAACCATCTTCAGGGCTGCCGACAGTGGGGTTCGAACCCACTATCTCCCGGATGCGAGCTCACAGCTGCGCGCCCCTAACCGCACGCCCAACTCGCCCGGTATGCCTGAAAGCAACAGGGAAACTACAGCCGTAACTAACTCCCGAGGACATGCAGCTCTCTCTGTGTGAATGATGTACTGATCCTGGCTTCCTCCCGGATAAAATATTCCGGAGGTAAAATTGTCCCCCATTCTGATCTCCCGGTGAGGACTACACGAGAGGGGACAGATAATCGAGCCGCAGGTGCAACCATATCCGATGGATGTCTGTCGAGAGACCAGAAGATGGATATTGACTTTCTACGAGTCGGAAGTTAGAAGTTTGATTTTTTTTTTTTTTTTTTTTTTTTTTTTTTGCTAGTTGCTTTACGTCGCACCGACACAAATAGGTCTTATGGCGACGATGGGACAGAAAAGGCCTAGGAATGGGAAGGAAGCGGCCGTGGCCTTAATTAAGGTACAACCCCAGCATTTGCCTGTTGTGAAAATGGGTAACCACGGAAAACCATCTTCAGGGCTGCCGACAATGGGGTTCGAACCCACTATCTCCCGCATGCGAGTTCACAGCAGCGCGCTCCTAACCGCACGGCCAACTCGCCCGGAAGTTTCAATCGTTGTGGATGGTTAAAGAATCTGAAAAGGGAGATAGACTAAGGTTAGATGTAGTTGGTATAAGTTAAGTACGTTGACAGGAAGAGCAGATTTTTGGTCAGGCGACTACAGAATTATCAACACAAAATTAAACAGGGGAAATACACAAGTTGGTTGAATAATGAATAATAAAATAGCGCAGCGGGTAAGCTACAACGACCAGCATAGTGAAAGGATTACTGTTATCAAGATAGACACCAAACCAATGCCCACCACAATAGTGCAGCTCTATTTGCCTACTAGCTCAGCGGATAATGAGATAATCGAAAGAATATACGAACAAATAGATGATTTAATACAATAGTAAAAGATGACGAGAATCTAATTGTGATGAGAGACTGAAATGCAGCGGAAGGCCAAGGAAGAGAAGGAAATACAGTAGAAGAATTCGTATTGAGACAAAGGAATGACAGGGCAAGTCGGTCGATTGAATTCTGCAATAATCATAATTTAGTCCTTGCTACTACTGATTCAAACACCATAAACTACGGCTGTATACGTGGATGAGACCTGGAGACACAGGAAGGTATCAAATAGACTTCATTTTGATTCAGAAACCAGGTGCTGGATTGCAAAAACTTTTCCAGGAGCAGACGTGGATTTTGATCATAACTTGTTGGTCAAGAAATGCCATCTGAAGTTAAAGAAATTGAAGAAAGGAATGCAAAGAGATGGGGTCTAGACAAATTGAAAGAAAAGAGTGTGAGGGATGATTTCAAGGAACATGTTGCACAAAGACTAAATGAAAAAGCTGAAGGAAGCACAATAGATGAAGAATGGACAGTCGTGAAGAATGGGGTCAGTACGGCTGCTGAAGAAACGTTAGGAAGAAAGGAAAGATCAACGAAGAATCAATGGCTAACTCAGGATAAACTACTGGTACAACTGATTGAAGAACGACAAAAATACAAGAATGCATAAAATGAACAGGACAGAAAAGAATACAGGCTATAAAAGAATGAAGTGGATAGAAAGTGCAGGACAGCTAAGGAAGAATGGCTGAAGGAGAAGTGCAAGGATGTTGAAGCTTGTATGACCCTAGGAAAGGTAGATCCTGCCTACAGAAAAATCAAGGAAATCTTTGCAGAAAGGAAAACTAGGTGTGGATATTAAGACATCACATTGAAAACCACTTCTAGAGAAAGAAGACAAGGCAGAAGGATGGGAGGAACATATCCAACAGTTGTATCAAGGTTAAAATATAGATGACCTGGTTCTGGAACAAGAAGAGGCTGTTGACGCTGATGAAATGGGAGACCCAATTTTAATGTCAGGATTCAACAGAGCTTTGACAGACCTAAACAGGAACAAGGCACCTGGAATTGACGGCATTCCCTCTGAATTACTGACTGCTTTAGGAGAAACCAACATGGCGAGGTTATTCCATTTAGTGTGTAAGATGTATGAGACAGGAGGAGTGCCACCCGATTTTCGGCAGAATGTTGTTATACCTATTCCCGAGGAAGCCGCTGCTGACAAGTGTGAAAACTACCGCATCATTAGTTTAGTATCTCACGTCAACAAAATTTTAACACGTTTTATTTACAGAAGAATGGAAAGACAAGTTGAAACTAATTTGAGAGATCAGTTTGGCTTCAGAAGCAATATAGGAACAAGTTTAACAATCCTGACTTTAGTATGATCTTTGAGGATCGAATTAAGAAGGACAAGCCCACGTACATGGCATTCGTAGATCTAGAAAAGACATTCGATAATGTTGATTGGACCAAGCTATTTGGGATTCTGAAGGTGATTGGGATCAGAAGAATTATGTACATCTGTATGAAAATCCCTCTGCAGTGATACGAATCGAGAGGGCTTTGAAAAAGAAGCAGCAATCCAGAAAGGAGTGAGGAAAGGTTGCAATTTCCTCCAAAATTTTCAATAGTTGTATATAACAGGCAGTAAAGGAAATCAAAGAAAAATCTGGAAAGGGAATCAGAATCCAAGAAGAGGAAATCAAAACCCTGAGATTCGATACTGATATTCTTATTTTATCTGAGACTGCAGAAGATTTGGAGAAGTTGCTGAATGGTATGGACAGAGTCTTGGGTAAGGAGTACAAGATAAAAATAAATAAATCCAAAACAAAAGTAATGTAGTGCAGTCGAACGAAGTCAGGTGATGCAGGAAATATTAGATCAGGAAATGAAATCTTAAAGGAAGTAGATGAACATTTTCACTTGGGTAGCAAAGTAACTAACGATTGCAGACGTAAGGAAGACATTTAATGCAGGCTAGTGAAAGCAACGAAGGCCGTTCTTAAGAAAAAATGTTGCTCACTTCGAACATAGGAATTAGAAAGATGTTTTTAAGACTTTCATCTGGAGCGTGGCATTGTATAGAAGTGAAACATGGACGATAACTAGCTCAGAAAGAAAGAGAATAGCTTGTGAAATGTAGTATTACAGAAGAATGCTGAAGGTGAGATGGATAGATCGAATCACGAATGAAGAGATACTGAATCATATTAATGAGAGGAAATTGATTTGCCTCAATTTGACCAGAATAAGAGATAGAATGATAGGGCAAACCTTATGACACCCAGGACTTGTTCAGTTGGTTTTTGAGGGAAGTGTAGCGGTTAGAACGGTAGGGGTAGACCAAGGTATAAATGTGACAAGCAGTTAGAGCAGATGTAGGATGCAACAGTTACGTAGAAATGAAAGGTTAGGACATCATAGAGTGGCATAGAGAGCTGCATCAAATCAGTCTATGAACTGATGCCTCAAACAACACTTTATTATTATTATTATTATTATTATTATTATTATTATTATTATTATTATTATTATTATTATTATTATTATTATTATTATTATTATTATTTTAGTTCCGTTTGGGCCTGCTATGGACCACGTGGTTCTTACCTCTAGCAGCTTTCTTCTTTGATCAGTACTCCTTCATTCTTGCACTGTCTTTTCGCTCCTGAGTCCATTTCACACCTCCTCTCGGACGTACTGTTTTTTCTGTACCTATTCCTGTCATAAATTTCACTGGGAGCAATCAGTTCTTGAAGGACTTTTCTGACGAGTCTTGCCCACTTGGCATTAGTCGCTTTCCCTCTAGATGTGGTGTGGAAGATTCTGGAGGTGAGCCTCTGATTGTCCGTTCTCATGACATGACCATACAAGTTCAATCTCCTCTTCCTCATAGATGTTGTAATGCTCTCCAATTGTTGGTGCAATTCGTTGTTGTGCCTGATTCAGTACTTGCCTTCTTCTGTGACAACCTGGATGGTTCGACACTCTGGGACATGGCGTAGATGAGGGCACCATCTCGTAGCAGCTGGTAGAGTGTACTTGTGTCTCATGACAGGATCCTCACCAGAGATGTAGGCCTTTTGGCGTTCCGAATATGGATGGTTTTGAAGTTCTGTTGGCCTTGTTGTTGAAGTTGGGCTGCCTCCTCATTTTCTGAGTAGCTACGATCTGGGATGTACCAGGTAGACTACTACCGACAGTGTGGGTGCCAGGTGCGTAGGTGGTGTGTTGCGCTGTCCCTATTGGGTGAGATTTTGTGCCATTGTGTGTTTCCTGAAGTGTGCTTCTACCCGTTTGTTGTTTCACGTACAAAAGTACTGCATCCATCAAGAAATGGCAACAGGCAGTACTAACACACATCAAATGATTAGAAAATACAAATAAAAGTACCTAAACAAACATTTCCAAATGATATCCAATGAGTTCATTCATCATCATCAGTACTTTGGAACTTTCATCACCATCGCCTTCCCACAAAATGTCATAATCGCTGCCATCCATAGCATTAGAAATGCTACATTTCCTGAAGCTTTTCCATATGAGGTCTCCAGGGATACGATTCCATGCCGTCAAAATCTACGAACACAGCAGCTGAACTTCTGGGCGCTGAATGCGACCAATTGGCGTCAGTGTGTATAGAGCTGTTTCAAGGCTGCTATAAATGGATGGTTCACGCAGACATCCAGCGGCTGTAGCATAGACGTCATCCTGCCCGGAATGACTGCTAGGTTGGTTTTCCCATCCTTGATATGTTTCTTCACAGCGTCTGTTGTGTGGCCGTGGTAACTGTTGAGAACAAGCAAGCTCTTTTGTCCCAATAATGCACCAGGGTGACGTTGCCAGACACACTTTACCCAGTCTTCCACAAGTGAACTGTCCATCCAGCCGTAGTTCTGAGATGTGATGATAACACCAGCGGGTAGATTTTTAGGAAGCGTCTTTCACTTGCAAACAATGTACGTCAGTAATTTGGTTCCATCGGCGAGAATACACAATATTACCGTACATCGTTGTTTTTCATTACCACCTGTTCTAATGGTAACACTTTTCACACCTTTAACATTCACAGTCCTGTCCACTGGTATTTCAAAGTAGACTGGCGTCTGATCTGCATTGCCACTTTGGGAAAGCGTATATGCATTTTCCTTCCGCAACTGAATTATGTGATGCTGAAACTATAATAACTTCTCATAGTATGCACCAGGAAGACGCCGTGAAATTGAGGTGTGCCTTCGTACGCTCAACCCATTTCTTTTATAAAAATTACAAACCCATCCTCGGCTTACCTTAAACCCTTCCGACGAAAGTTCCTTTGCGATCTCTAATGCCTTTAGCTGACACATTTCAGTTGACACACCATATCCCAATTCCCACCTTTCTGTCACAAAGTTGTTTTTTTTTTCAATTTCTGGAAACTGTACACTCGGTCCACAAAAAGCTCTACAATCGCCACTACATGCTAATAGCACATTTTTCTTCTTTCCCCAATCTCGAATACACGACTCGTCAATATCGTGTTTCTCACCGGTGGCACGATTTCCAATAATTTCGGCTTTCCAAACTACTTTCAGTTTCTCACTCGAAGTAAAAGATTGCAAACGCTTTGTAGAATTCTTGTTGATACTCCGAGAACGTGCGTGAGACTGACGCCAAGCGCGGAAGTATCGTATACTGAGAGTGGAGAGAGCATTGTTGCCAACCACGCCGGCGGTGATGCCCGATTTACGCGCATTCGGAAATATAAATTTCCCAAAATTTTAAATAAGACCCGCACCCAATTTTGGGAGCAATATTTTCGAAAAACAACAGTGTGGGTGGTATTCGAGATTATACGGTATATTCCGTACTATCATTATAGATATATATTCCATCGTATCAATAGGATGTCAAGAGAATGGGATGGGAAAATGCCTAACTACAATATGGGGCTGATGGCCTAGATATTAAGCTCCTTTAAACAGGCAAGCATCATCTAACTACAATGGTACACTTCACTTGATGTGCGTGAGACTCTAATCTGCTCTCAAAAATCGTGTTTATTGATCTCATATTAAAGAACAACACTAGCCTGCAAAATAAAACTTTTTTGTGCGGTAAAAACGAAACTAGGTGGGTTTTATGAATTTCTTAACGCAGAATTCGAGAAAAAATTTAGTTTTGGCGATTCACGTCTGGTTTGGTGGCAATTTTACAAAATATTATTTTGTTCTTGCGTAAAATTGTTGATACTTGGTATTGATTAAATTTGATGTATTAATGTAAATTTCAGCTTGCAAAACGCAGTCATATTTTTCATGCATTGAATACACATAAATGCTGCTTTGTAAGCAAGTAGGTAGTATGTATTATATTTTTAATGTATATTGAAATTCATGAAACTGAAGCATAAAGCGCCTATTTAGTTTCAACTGTACAGTTGCTTTTAAATTAATATAACTGTACCTTGAATAAAAATTACATGGTTAAACATACATAGTTTTGTTACTTACATTATGTGCAGGTTAGATTCACACCTCCGTCTTTTCCCATTTCCCGTGGAATTTCCGGGTTTTTGAAGTTTTTGAATGATCTCTAGAAGGGTCGTCTCATGCAATCGACCAACAGTAATTGGCCATCATATTCACATCCCAACGTCCCTGATAGCGTCGTTCTGCATCTTTGAGATCCTGGTGAAACCTTTCACCTTGTTCTTCACTGACAGCTCCTAAATTTAGAGGGAAATAATCCAGATGCGAAGCTAAGAAATGAAGCTTAAGGCTCATATTACAACCAAGTTCCTTAAACTTTACCAACATTTTCTTTACAATTTCTTTGTATTGAGGGTCCTTAATGTTACCAAGGAATGTAGTCACTACATCTTTGAATGCGTTCCATGCCTCTTTCTCAATTTTGGTCATCGTGTCTGTGAAAATTTTATCCTTCATCTGTTTACGAATCTGTGGTCCATCAAATACGCCTTCTTTGATTTTTGCATCTAATAATGAGGGAAATTTAGTGGATAAATATTGGAAGCATAGGCTACTTTTATCTAATGCCTCGACATACAGTTTCATCAATGCAAATTTGATGTGCAAGGGTGGAAATAAACTTTTTTCACGGTCAATAAGACTTACATTCAAGACATTTTTGGATTCTGGTTGTAGTTGTTTCCTTTCTGTCCAATTCACTGTATCCCAGTGTTTATCCCGTGCCCTGCTATCCCATTCGCATAGGAAACAGGGAAATTTTGTATAGCCTTTTTGTTGTCCCAGCAACAATCCAATGATCTTCAAATCACTGCAAATTTGCCACCCATGCTCATGATATTTAATTTTTTCAAGCACCAACTTAAAGGTCTCGTATGTCTCGGACATTTTTGTGGAGTGTGCAAGTGGGCGGATGCCAGAACATTTGTATTATGAAGCAAAACAGCCTTTAAACTTATTTTGGAAGAGAATAAAAACACGTCAGTTACTAGGATCATACTCTTTCTCTCCCAATCGACGTAGAAGATTTGAAACATCCGTACAAAATACAAGTTCATCTTCTTAAGTATAATACTTTCGGACTGTTATCTTTGAAAGGAAACTGCTTTATCAGTCCATCATAAACATTGCATAAGGACTGGGGCTTTTAACACTTCTGATTATTCAAGTGGTATAAGATGAAAGACAAACTCTCAACTGTCTTATCTTCAATCCTGCATACCTCGCGGTCTATTGCGCATCTGGGGGAGTTTGTTATGAATTTATCAGGAAATCCCTAACTACAAAATGAAAATTTAGACAGCAATAAACCTATAATAAAATGCAAACAATAACAAATCAAATCACATAATTGTATTCTAAAAAATGTTGCGCGAGAACATCCCTCAACATTACATCTTACGAATTCATGCAGGTACTAAAACACCGAATTGCGTCAAAACTAGACGTGATAGGATAAAAATAGCATCATTTTCGGAATCAGGGCAGCGATTTCCATAAGAATTACAAATTTTCTATTTTACCACAAAATCATGTTGGCTAGTGTAATTATTACAGCATGAGTAAATTGAGTATGAATCTGTTTCAAAACAAAAGATTAAATAACAATAATAATCTTGACTGTTAGCGTCCCGCAACAATACACAATTGCATTCTAGACTGACGTGGCAACAATCACATCTGGTCATCTATTAGAACAATGGGCACCGTTACTGTCTTTCAAATGCAGCCATTATCTCAAAATAATTCCCAATAAGATGAAATTACAGGTGTACAATATTACAATAAGAATATCCTTAAACACAGCAGTGGTCACAATTGATTCAGATACATGAAGAATATTACCATGATGTCCAGTTTGACTACATTTTCCATGATGTTTGGTTTGACTACATATTTTATATCAATTCATTTCATTAACACAAATCTTTCATAATAGTCTTTTGATTGCTTACAATAGTGTATAAGTGGACATAATTAATCCCTTCATGACTGCTTTCACCCCATTTGAAATAAAAGAAAGTGTTTACAACCATGTAATAACGAAATCGTCATGGATAAAATGGAATGGATAAAAATATATTTTCCACATAACCTAAACAACATTAGTTTCCTCAAATGGCAAAAAAATTTCAATCATATCATGACTCAGCTCTGGTAAAATTGTATGGAATTCACCCAAAAAAAATATCATCTGATGTAGGAATTTTTACAGTTTCTTCATCTTCTTCTTCTTCTTCTTTTTCTTCTCCTCCTCCTCCTCCTCTTACCTTCGACTAATTAGTACTGTTCTGCAATACGAAGACTTTAATAAGCATTTGATTATCTCCATTAACATGGTGCCTGTTCAATGTTATCAATTAGATGATCGTATTCTACACTCTACGCATGTTCATGCTTGCAATTATATATCTATGACATTACCGTAGTCTCAACTCCTGAATAAATATGTATGCATATTCCTCATGAAGATTTTTTACTTTTAATCTTGTTATATTCTCAGTAATCATGACAAAGATTGCAATTAATTTCAGAATATTCCAAATATTTCACCTTCACTCATATATGACACTTCTTATCATCTTTCAATATTCTGCAGTGACTTAACTCATTTGTGATACATTTTGAAGATTCAAATAAATATTTCTCCTCTATCAACTTATTAACTTATCGCGTACTTACAAGTGAAGTATTACACGACAGTAGTTGCACGACCAGGGAAAATTAAATTAAGCAAAGCACTTACCAAGATGTTCCCAACGGAGGGTCATAGCAAGGCGTGGAAGTTACCTGAGCCCACCGAGGTTAGGTGGATTAAGCAATAAATAAATTATTACTGACTAAAATAAAAAAAACCAGTTTCAAGTTAAACAGAAACTTTAATGCAAAGATAAGAAATTAAATGACAAAACAAATTGCAAGTCCCTAAGTTGAAAGAAAGAAAATATTAAATATAGGAATATAGGTTATTAAACTTTGATGAGGGTTAAAATTAAATAAGTCTGTTTTCGCAATTCAGTTCCCAGAGCTAATTATCAATGAATAAAAATAAAATGAAGAAACGGAGTACTTATTGAGAATCCCAACTCCGAGATCTTGGATTAGCTACAATATTATAGTGGAGTAGAAAAGTGTTTCTTCCGACTACTTCAAAAGTAATCCAAATGTAATCCGGATAAGCTAAGTCACCGATCACAAGTTCCACCAGGAACGCATAATCAAGAATAAACATTAACATGAAAAATATATACGAAGAATCACCAGAACAAATCATTTTACAGAATCAGATATTAATAACATTAACCACCGCGTAACACAGAGATATGAAGGCACATATCCAGCCCCACGTCTATCACCAAGAACAAAATCACATAATTACCGAACGTCAGTTTTCAAGAATTAAACAAAGGTAAGAGCCGTCAAATGTCAAGTCAAACACAGCATACACCCCCACATGTTAGTTATGAATGCTACCATAGTAACGAGGTCACGTGACCAAATAAAGCAAAATGGCAACTCCGCAAACAGTTACCTACCAAAGGCAGAACTAGTCATCAGAAACAATTTTCAGCTCGTACATTCACCTTCGTTCACACATTACTATTGATAATAGGATATTTAAGATATAACTGGTTGAATTAACCCAGACGTAAGTGATAAGGGTACTCATTTCTAAGTGTAGTAGTTCGGGACACATACTTGTTACTAAAACATCATTTAATGTATGAATTACTTTTAAGAAAACGTTCTCAGAATGATTATCAAATCAAATAATCCTACAAATCATTACATCAAAGCCCCACAAAATACTGGTAATTAATTCTCAACAAGATAACCTTGAATTACAGTCTCCTTTTGTCAAAATAATTTCTCACTTTTGGAGGTAATAAAATTTTACTTAATACGATTTAGATGAATGTATTCCAAAACCATTTAGTAAGATTCAATCATCGTTAGGGCTTGTCACTTCATGGTACTTCCGGGACCAACAAGAACAGAAATGCTACTTACAGATATCAATGATGAAAAGAAAAGTAAATCAAGAGAAGTTTGGCATATCGCCATATGGTCATACAATCACCCAGGATCAAAAGTTAACATTTTTCCCCTTTTTCTGTTCAAAATATAATCCAAAAGTCCAGCCGCAACAGCAAGAGTTGATCCTTCTTGTACAAATTAATCCGTAATAACAACTGCCAGTCACTCGATTGCCGTTAATGCATGGAGAAACAAAGCTGAGTTAAGTTCAGTGATTGCTGCTAGATGGCAGTACAATCTCGACAGCATGCCTACTGGATGCTAGCGCTACCGTGGCAGATCCGTACAATTATGAGCTTGCAGCATAGGATACTTCCAGTCAAATTCCGACGAGCTCAGTAGGCTGAAATAATACATGATAATTAGTTTTGATCAAATATAGTAACTTGGTAAGTGTCCACGTACATTATAACACATCCCAAATCCGTTACAAACTACATGGCATAGTGTACACTCACAATAAATTACATTCCTACTGTACGTTAAAGACATGTAAAACTTTTAACATGTTATCTATTCATTACATGATCCCTATTTTTATCTTCATCTCTGCATGCATAAATTTAAATACTGGTACACACAAACACTGGTACACACACAAACGATATGAGTAAAGGAGTGGAATCGGAGGTAAGGCTTTTTGCGGATGATGTTATTCTCTATAGAGTGATAAATAAGTTACAAGATTGTCAGCAACTGCAACGTGACCTCGAAAATATTGTGAGATGGACAGCAGGCAATGGTATGTTGATAAACGGGGCTAAAAGTCAGGTTGTGAGTTTCACAAATAGGAAAAGTCCTCTCGGTTTTAATTACTGCGTTGATGGGGTGAAAGTTCCTTTTGGGGATCATTGTAAGTATCTAGGTGTTAATATAAGGAAAGATCTTCACTGGGGTAATCACATAAATGGGATTGTAAATAAAGGGTACCGATATCTGCACATGGTTATGAGGGTGTTTAGGGGTTGTAGTAAGGATGTAAAGGAGAGTGCATATAAGTTTCTGGTAAGACCCCAACTAGAGTATAGTTCCAGTGTATGGGACCCTCACCAGGATTACCTGATTCAAGAACTGGAAAAAATCCAAAGAAAAGCAGCTCGATTTGTTCTGGGTGATTTCCGACAAAAGAGTAGCGTTACAAAAATGTTGCAATGTTTGGGTTGGGAAGAATTGAGAGAAAGAAGAAGAGCTGCTCGACTAAGTGGTATGTTCCGAGCTATCAGTGGAGAGATGGCGTGGAATGACATTAGTAGACGAATAGGTTTGAATGGCGTCTATAAAAGTAGGAAAGATCACAATATGAAGATAAAGTTGGAATTCAAGAGGACAAACTGGGGCAAATATTCATTTATAGGAAGGGGAGTTAGGGATTGGAATAACTTACCAAGGGAGATGTTCAATAAATTTCCAGTTTCTTTGAAATCATTTCGGAAAAGGCTAGGAAAGCAACAGATAGGGAATCTGCCACCTGGGCGACTGCCCTAAATGCAGATCAGTATTGATTGATTTTCTCAGTATCTTCCTTTCCTTCAGCTCCAGTTTTCTAAGTTGCTCTATTATTATTATTATTATTATTATTATTATTATTATTATTATTATTATTATTATTATTATTATTATTATTGACATAAATATGTCTTATGGCTGCGGATCATCTGAAAATTTGCATCATGCAATTAGTGATATAAAATATGTGAGACGATATTACGTAGCAACCGTCCAGGTTGTGATGTGAATTATTGGTGGATGGCCATGACTGAGAGACATATAGAAGGCGCTTCTATAAAATAGGTCTCATCTCATCACACTCTAGAGAAGTGATTATTTTATTGGTACTAGGCCCTGAGTCACTTTTCCCTTTCGATTCACTTGTCGACTTCAAATTCCATACAGCTGTCTTATGGAAACGATTCATTAGATGCAAATAAATGAATCGCTATCAATTTGAGTTTCAGTTAATCAGAGATATATTTATGATCTATTGATTTTCCCAAAGAGAAATTTGACACCATATTTAAAAATATATATAGCATATTTCATGTTTATATATTACAATAAAACAGTAGGCAAATGGTAGTAATAATTATAAAGACATGGTAAATAGTTATATAATATTAATATATTAATAACGTCTGAGCTGTAACCAATGCAGTGAGACGGTCAAGGCTGACCTCACGACAGGTATCGATGCCAAAATTGTATATTTGGCGAGTCATCCACCACTTGCAGGGAGCACGTGAGCTGGCATTGACGTCACATACGAGTTGCATGTCTACACCTCCTGTTTGGTTGACGTCGCGTGTGGATGTCTAAGAAAGATGAATTATGAGGAGAAATAAAAACAAAATATAAAAATAAAGAAGGTAAGAAAATAAACAAAGGAAGGAAGTAAGACAATGTAGAAAATTAAACTATGGAAGGAGAGAATACAAAGAAAATTTAAAAACGGAATGTGAAAATATAAAACAAAAATAGAAATGAAGAGGAAAGAAATAAGGTAAGAGAATGAAAGGAATAAAACAAACGAAAGAAGGAAGATAAGTAGAGAAAGGTGTATGAAATGAAAGAGTGAAGATAGAAAGGGATCAACAAGCAAATACACTAGAGAAGGAAGAGGAAGTAGGAGCTGAGAAGGAAAGAAGGAAGAAAGGGGAGAAGGAAGGAAGATGAACAGAAAGTTAGAAAGAAAGAAATGAGTAATATGTGAACAAAGTAGAAAGAAATGAAGAAAGAATAACACATAGGAAGACAAAAAAGAGAAATTAAAAAGGAAGGGAAGAGAACAGAAATTAAGAAGGATATAAAAAAACAGAAAGGAAGGAATGAAATTAACAAAGGAAAGAAGAATGAAGAGAAAACAAAGAAGGGTGTACTTGGTTGGAAGGGACAATTTTATTTCAAAATAAACAGTGGATGATTTCGTGTTGTGGTTGAGCAGTCTTCCTGCAACAGCTGCAGGACAAAGATTACCTCAACAACAATAATGGACACAGATAGTAGGAGTTAAGAGTAGGCAAAGGAATGAGGCACGTCAAATACTTATCTGAGGTCCGCAAGCATGGTATTCAGTCATTTGTTTCATGTTTGACATCTCTACCATTATTTCCAGTTCTCCTCTTCCAAATTCGACAGCGATCCCTTTAAATCACTACGCAAGGACTCAGCGAGGGATCCTACCTCTACCGCCTCAAGGGCAGTGTCCTGGACCGTGAGACTGTGGGTCGGGGGATACAACTGGGGAGGACGACCAGTACCTCGCCTAGGCGGCCTCACCTGCTACGCCGAACAGGGCCCCTTGTGGGAGGATGGCAGGATTGGATGGGATAGGCAAGGAAGAGGGAAGGAAGCGGCCGTGGCCTTAACTTAGGTACCATCCCGGCATTTACCAGGAGGAGAAGTGGGAAATCATGGAAAACCACTTCGAAGATGGCTGAGGAGGGAATCGAAACCCTCTCTACTCACTTGAATTCCCTAGGCTCAGTGGATCCCGTTCCATCCCTCGTACAACTTTTCAAATTTCGTGGCAGAGCCGGGAATCGAACCCGGGACTACGGGGGTGGCAGCTAATCACAATAACCACTACACCACAGAGGCGGACAGTATTATTATTATTATTATTATTATTATTATTATTATTATTATTATTATTATTATTATTATTATTATTATTATTATTATTATTATTATTATTATTATTGTACACCTCAACTCCGAACATTCAAAAGAAGCGTCATAAAGAACTCTATCTCTCGAACAAAATGTGAAATTGCTACTGCATGAAGTTGGGACATTAATCAGAAGATGTCACTACTGAATAATTGAGAAGTTTGTCATTTCTAAGTTTTCTAAACTAATTGGATTTATTTTGTTTTGTTTTGGTGTACATCAAGATGTTTGAACTTTTCTCCATAAATATATCTACAAAAAACTGTGATCATGCACTCTGGTGCAAGACAGAAGAATCAGTGATTTAAAGAAGTTTTGTGTTCTTATGTTTCCCAACTAAATTATTGCATATTTGTTTATATATATATATCTAGGTTTGCAACACTTCTCTCTCATTCCGCCAGTTTTTTAATTTGATCAATCACTATTTTTCTGTAATCATTTTTCAGCCTATCACAGGCTTCTTGTTGGTTTCCGGGTGTAACTTTTGATTCTGCCAATACAATTGAGAGGGTGTGTCCGGATTAGTCCAGAACCCTCTAGAACCGTCTCCTCGCGTATAAATGATAAGCTGCGGCTTTTCTGGCTACCTTGTCTTTGAATCACCGTATTTCTGAGAGTGTATGTGTTAAGACAGGAGGCGGGGCGCCTCATTCTTCGCAAGGCAGTCCATCAGCCAAGGTAATCACCATCAGTCTTATTTTTCTGTAGCTACCTCCGCAGACTTACACGAGGGGAAGGTTCAAATTTCTAATTATGTACCCTCCTGTTTTCTAAAATGTCAAACCTTCTTTCGGCTAATGTAAAATTTCACTAACTCTTAAAACTATAAATCGGGGATAGAGAGTGCGTTACCCTCTCGAGTTCCCCTTCAACTTGGTTTGAGGTGACTACGACCTTGTAACTGTTTTTCATTCCTGTAATGCATTAAATTAACCTTCATTCGAGTCACCTCAGTAGTTTGGGATTAGCCCCTGTCTCATCGTACCGAGAGCCCCGTTAGGATTATATACTTCATTATCTAGGAGCGCAAGGGTACGTGTCCATTCAGTTTGTGTTCGGGCCATTAATTTAACTTGTTCTTTTTCCACGAAGGCCCAGTAGGTTGGGTAATATATACCCCTGTGTAAAAGAAAATTTAAATCGTAAGTTGTGCCTAGAGAGGTCAGAGATTGTAAGGTTTTTGTAATGTCGCCTTAAGCGAGCTGTAAGATATTCGTTAATGTTGGAGAGCATGTGAATTCCCTGTAATAGGGAGGGGTGCCTCTGAAAGGCTGTAGATTTGTAACCTTTGGAGCAAAGTGCTCTTGAATTGGGGGATTTCTGTCCCTGTCTAAATAATACTTCATTTGCGAAACTGTAAATGTGTAAACTAGGGGCTTGAAGCCCAGAAATTGTTAAAGTTCCGAGTCTTGGGTTTGTACCTGTAACCTTATTATTCCGCTAAGTGAAAAATTTGTCAAGTTTGATATTCTAAAGAAATATAACCTTTATTTTAAAATTTAAAATTTATTTTTGATATCGTAGTTAGACCCATTCAACATCAGCACCTTCTTTCACCTCTTTCTGCTCCGCGGAATCTCCGGAACAATTATTATTATTATTTCGTTTCGGCCAACCAAGGACCACGTCATTACAACTGTTTCCTTTGACCTTTAATGTTGATCCAGTATTCCTTCATTCGTAGACGGCGTTGCTCCTTTCGCTCTTTCGTCCGTGCCTTTCCAGTTTTCAGCTTCGTTTTTGATTTGAAACTCTGATGTTCTTGGAGTTTTTTCTTAAGTGGGTCACCCTCCTGGATATCTTAAAATGAGATCCCAATCTCTTGCAGATCTTTCTGTACCTCACTGAACCATGCCCCCTTTGCCTTTTTCTCTTGGAGAAAAGTGAAAATGGGGTTGGTTAAGCGTGTTGACTTCATTCGGGCCATGTGTCCATAAAAAGTAATCCTGCCCCCCCCCCAAAATGTCCTTCCCTGGGGTGACACAGAAGAAGTTGACGAAAATTATTTTCCAAAACAAAAATTCCAAGTTTTTTAACCAAAATTAATCGTCACTTGAAGAAAATTTCTGCTTCCTTGCAAATAGATTAGTGGGAGAATGTTACGGGGTTATCCGTGGAACCGCAGAGGTGAAAGAAGGTCTGGGCTGGAATGGGTCTAACTACAAAACCGAGAACTGAATTAAAATTTCATTAAAGGTTATATTTTCAAAACAGCCAAACTTAACATATTTGATATAGAATTTGACATACAGCAAATAACAAGAAGTTAACAAATCAGGTACAAGACCAGGAAATCCAAGATCTAGAGATATTTTAACGATCTGGGCTTCGAGCCCCACCTTTTACAATTCCTGAGCTATCAGCTCACAACCACATATTACCAAAGGGCAGAAATCCCCTTATTGTATGGAGCACTTGCTCCCACCTTTTACACTCAAGCCTCCCAGAGGCACTTTTCAAACACAAGAAAGAGGTGAGCCGCTCTCAATTTTTCAAGCCTATTAAAGGCAATACGCGACTATTACACTAAATTGCCATCAAGGCACAACTTACAAGAATTAAACAGGGGTATCTCGTACCCAGCCTACAGGGCCTTAAAAGAAAAGAACAGAATAATTAAATGGCCCAAAATACCAAGATGAATGGAGGCGTTGCTTGCACTCCTACATGAAACCTTATAAAACCTAAGGGGCACTAGGCCGATGACACAGGGGCTATTCCCAAACTAGGGAGGTGACTCGTATAAGAAAATTTTTAACACATTAAGAAGAGAAGAAAATCGGTTATGAAAACGTAGTCAGCTCAAATCAAAAATGAAGGGGAGCTCGAGAGGGTAAAACACTCTCTATCCCCGATTTACAGTTAAAGTAATAACAAAATTTTAATAAGCCGGCACTAAGTTACATTTTTAGACAGGTAGGTTTCATTGAAAAGGTCTCGGACCTTCCCCGAGGGTTAAACTGCTGAGCTAGCAAGAAATAAAGATTTTAAACGGCCATTACCTTTGTTGAAGAGCTGCTGCCCGAAGGAAGAGGCGCTACCCGCCCCATGCTATACTTCCATACACTAAGCTAGATGCTATACTTCCATACACTAAGCTAGATGTTGTTTGAGCCAGGAAAATCAGCAGTTTTTATACTCTCGGGGAAGATTCGAGACCTTTCATGAATAATTAAGACACACCCACAGGTGTTTATTGGCTAACTAAAATTTACACATCAAAATTGGAGAAGAAAAACATAATTGGCTGAAAATTAATGACAGCAATTATTGATTGGCTAACTTCAAAACTGGAGGAAAGAAAAGATTTATATTGCCAACCCACAAATGAAAGAACGAAATTTAGTAAAAAACAAACTTATGAATACAAAATTTCTTCAAATAAAGTTCTATCACTTCTCACCAGGGTGCATGGTCATAGTTTTGTAGAGACATCTATCAGAGAATGTCCACACTTCTTGATAATTAGTAAACAAAAGCAGTTCGAAATTAACACAGTGACATCTTCTGAGAAACTGTTGAGATAATTCAATTTTTAAAGTTCCGAGTTTCTGCTGTAGGGTAGTACTTTAAGGCGGAAAATTCAAAAGTGCGGCGTAGAGGTGTACCAACCGGTACACCTAATAATAATAATAATAATAATAATAATAATAATAATAATAATAATAATAATAATAATAATAATAATAATAATAATAATAATAATAATAATAATAATAATCCGATGGCACTAGCTGATTAGAAATCTGCTTGCATTACAACATTAATTAATTAATTAACTACACTACAATGGCATTTATGCACACACATTAATAGGGTAACAGCTAATGCAATCTAGACTGTTATGGAACTGAACTGCACTGTTTCATTGATCACAATCACAAGTGATAATAACAGCATTCATGAAAACAAATAAGCAGTGCACTCCCGAATTTCTCTCTCCTTGCTCAAATTTCAAAGCATGACAACGTATTTAACAATTTGATAACACTACAAATAGTGCCTTCACGTTATGGTTACATTTTGAATCTTTATTTTAGCTTCTTTATAGAACTGAATTATTTAAATATCACTATAATGGAATTCATTGTTTTGTAAAATGTTTTGGAATAAATCTCTAACAAAAGTTAATACACTGACTGACAGAGCAAATGCAACACCAAGAAGGAGTGGTCAGAACTTTATGCCAATTGCAGGGTAGACTGACGTCACTGAGGTATGCTCATGATGTGAAATGCGCCGCTGTGCTGCGCACGTAGCGAACGATAAATGGGACACGGCGTTGGCGAATGGCCCACTTCGTACCGTGATTTCTCAGCCGACAGTCATTGTAGAACGTGTTGTCGTGTGCCACAGGACACGTGTATAGCTAAGAATGCCAGGCCGCCGTCAACGGAGGCATTTCCAGCAGACAGACGACTTTACGAGGGGTATGGTGATCGGGCTGAGAAGGGCAGGTTGGTCGCTTCGTCAAATCGCAGCCGATACCCATAGGGATGTGTCCACGGTGCAGCGCCTGTGGCGAAGATGGTTGGCGCAGGGACATGTGGCACGTGCGAGGGGTCCAGGCGCAGCCCGAGTGACGTCAGCACGCGAGGATCGGCGCATCCGCCGCCAAGCGGTGGCAGCCCCGCACGCCACGTCAACCGCCATTCTTCAGCATGTGCAAGACACCCTTGCTGTTCCAATATCGACCAGAACAATTTCCCGTCGATTGGTTGAAGGAGGCCTGCACTCCCGGCGTCCGCTCAGAAGACTACCATTGACTCCACAGCATAGACGTGCACGCCTGGCATGGTGCCGGGCTAGAGCGATTTGGATGAGGGAATGGCGGAACGTAGTGTTCTCCGATGAGTCACGGTTCTGTTCTGTCAGTGATAGTCACCGCAGACGAGTGTGGCGTCGGCGTGGAGAAAGGTCAAATCCGGCAGTAACTGTGGAGCGCCCTAGCGCTAGACAACGCGGCATCATGGTTTGGGGCGCTATTGCGTATGATTCCACGTCACCTCTAGTGCGTATTCAAGGCACGTTAAATGCCCACCGCTACGGGCAGCATGTGTTGCGGCCGGTGGCACTCCCGTACCTTCAGGGGCTGCCCAATGCTCTGTTTCAGCAGGATAATGCCCGCCCACACACTGCTCGCATCTCCCAACAGGCTCTACGAGGTGTACAGATGCTTCCGTGGCCAGCGTACTCTCCGGATCTCTCACCAATCGAACACGTGTGGGATCTCATTGGACGCCGTTTGCAAACTCTGCCCCAGCCTCGTACGGACGACCAACTGTGGCAAATGGTTGACAGAGAATGGAGAACCATCCCTCAGGACACCATCCGCAATCTTATTGACTCTGTACCTCGACGTGTTTCTGCGTGCATCGCCGCTCGCGGTGGTCCTACATCCTACTGAGTCGCTGCCTTGCGCATTGTGTAACCTGCATATCGGTTTGAAATAAACATCAATTATTCATCCGTGCCGTCTCTGTTTTTTCCCCAACTTTCATCCCTTTCGAACCACTCCTCCTTGGTGTTGCATTGTCACTGTCAGTCAGTGTATAAGACGTGGAGGGAAAAGCCTACTCGAGGTTCATGGCAAAGTGTTGGCGATGTGCTGAGGACTCCGCCGTTCAGCACTTACACCCGCCTGCACTCGTCCTTCCCCTGACAAGCCTACGTCGTTCTTCCAGGCTCCTCCCGCTCCCGCACCCCGCACACTTTGCAAAGTGTGGGACCTGTTCAGGGCTCTGCTGCCACAGTCCGAACATCTCACGACTAAAGGGAAAACATCGAGCGTGCTGGACAGCGGCCACGGTCTGAAAGCCGTTGCCATTTTCTTGAAAATAGAAGAGAAAAATGTTTACAAACGAAAAAATAAAGATAACATTGTATAAGTGAACAGCACACCACTATAAGTTCGACTTCGCTACAATTGCACATCTCTTTATGTAATCAATTACAGAGTGAAATAACGATAAATGTTTTGGAAAAGGCGGTGGGGCGACGCCCAAGAGCCCTTCATGCACGAACCGCCACTGCATGTTGTTTGGTGTAACTCAGAGCAAAAGTCGTTCCTAGAAACTTTCTCATAGTGTAGCAGGTGCTCAGGAGGGTGGAATTCTGCAGTTCAACGAACGTATGGTGGTGCCGGTTTAATGCGGCCAGAGAGCTGTGCAAGCTTTTCGGAATAACCCCAGCGATGAGTGATTCTAGTTTCCACATGCGTTGTATTTCTATTGCCAGATTTGTGTACTTTGATATCTTTGCGCCTATTGTTGCTGAGTGTGACATCGGTTTTGACTTCTCGGTCCCACAGAAGTTTTTATGGAGAGTTTTCGAGAACGGGTGGAGGTGTGTATTTTCAATGTGCAGTTGATGACTGAAGAAATCCACATATTACAGAAAGTTTCTGGTGAATGATTTTAGCTACCTGATCAATGTTGGCCAAGTGTGGGCAGCCAGCGATGACGTACTGTATGCACTCTGCAGTTCTGGAACAGCAGCGGCAGTTGTCTGCGACAACTGTTGGATCATTCATGATGAATCTACGGTAGTTCCGTGAAGCAATTACTTGATCTTGGATGGCCAGAACAAATCATTCTGTTTCTGAAAAAAGACCAGAGTAGGTCAGCCAAGCGTGCGATGCAGGTTTGTCGATATGAGGCTGATCTAGTTCGTAGGGGTACTTCCCATGAAGAGGTTTTTGATTCCGCATGGCCATATTCGTCTCCTTTTTATAACGCTAACTTGTATGTTTCACAGACCTCAAGCTCTTAAACCAGAGGGAGTTAAAAGGTGCGGTTTGTTCCAAAATCTTCCAAATCGTCTTAATCGTACAGAGAAAAAATTGCATTTCTTGGAGAGTCAACGGAAATATATTTATTTTATGTAGTTACTTCAATTACAAAGCCGCACCAAGATTGGATGGACAGGTTGTCGCTAGGCGACAGCGACTTACTCCGTATCGTGACAATCCGGTAAGAAATGCTGTATATAGGAGGATGGGAACACGCCGCCATGTTTTATGAAGTCCTAGGAGGTTCAATGAACTAGGCAACTGATTGCCTATTATTTGGAAATACCAATCCAACGTGCTGTGATCGAGATGTACTTTCATGTACCTAGGCAACTCATTGCCTGATATTGAAAACAGCATGAATAAATGTGTCCTGTGTCCTGATTGATTGATTGATTGATTGATTGATTGGTTGATTGATTGATTGATTGATTGATTGATTGATTGATTGATTGATTGATTGATTGATTGATTGATTGATTGATTGATTGATTGATTGATTGATTGATTGATTGATTGATTGATTGATTGATTGATTGATTGATTGATTGATTGATTGATTGATTGACAAGTAAATTATGGCATACATAACTGTAATTGATCTTTTCTTCATTAGATTTTTTTTATCAACGATAGAATTTGAATTCTTTAATCATACTATTCTATTTTTAATATGACAAAAGTGAGTCCATTCATTTTATTTTTCAGAATTTTGAGAAAATTTACAAAAAAATGCCACCAAAAGAAAATCAATCGATACTCCCGTAGTAAATAAATCATCATGTATGTAAGCAAATATAAATAGTTTGATCAAATTAATAGACATAGGAATCTAGAAAATAGAACATATTTACAGTGATTATAACTTTGCTTTGTAAGTGAAATTACAAGTAAATGAATTGAGAAAAATGTAAATAAGAACAACCAAAAATAATGAAGAAGAAGTTAATAATATTGCATAAACTAAAATTAATTAGAAATCACATTTTATTTATTGAGTCGTACAGCGCACGCCGACTACCAACAAAATCCCGGGAGGGGATATATAGCAAGTGGAGATGCAATTGTCCCCTGTACGTCAGCACTGCATTGTGCTTATCACTTGTATAGCTTGTAGTGGTGTTGCTAGCTGGCCAGTGTCTTGGGAAGGTGCGGTGCCCATGCCGCACCGGGGCGAAAGACTGGTAATGTTGACGATTGAGTTTCCTGAATTTTATTTAGTTATTATTATTTTGTTTCAGCCACTTTGGACAACGTTAATACTTGATAGCCTTTCCGTATATCGACTACTCCTTCATCTTGATGGAGAATGCAGCTCTTCACACTTCGGATCACTTTGCCCCAGGTCACCTTGTCACTTTTAACTCGTGTATCCAGGTCCCGAACTTATTTCTTTCTTGACCCAGTGTCTCAGATCCTTCTTCACTACGGTTGTTCATGGAGTGGTACATTTCCAAGTCATGAGAAGATCAAGGGGTCTTCGAGACGTTCTGGAGTGATTTTAGATTTAGAGGACAGTTCTGCTTTCGACCGCAGACAACGAGGAGTGGCATTGTTGCGGGGTAAAGGGTGCGAAGGGTAAGTATGGCTGCGCATGCGCCTATCTCAAGTCTTAAGGCCTGACAATAAACACCCGTTCCGTCCGCCATCACTCTTGCGAACTGAGGTGCTGTTATGAAGTTTCACAGTGGTAGAGCAATTGTGCTTTAGTAACACATTTACTGCAAGTACTGCATAATGAAAGGTTTAATTATCAGCATGCATCTGTTTCAGAGAGATCACACATTCTTCACGACTGATGTTTGTAGCTAAGAGTGTAGTATCTGTTACTACAAGCTGTTGCGACTTCTCGTCAGGCGCAGATAGTACTCGCGCTCAGAATTTTGACGTGGGCCGAGGACCTTTCTTAGTAACTTCTCTCCATCTCACCGTCGTGAGTGAGGGCCAAGCAATCAGCTCAGGACATACTGTTGTGGTGTAGTGGTGGTATTTCGTCTGTCATGGCAGTGGACAAGACTTCTTCTTCTTTTTGGCCGTTTTCTCAATTTATTGGTTCGGCATTTGATGTGGATTTTGCACCGTTTTACGGCCGGATGTCCTTCCTGACACCAACGTTACGTCAGCGGGTGTAATCTACTATTGTGCGTTTCTGTGGCGATTCATAGAGTCATGTAGATGCAAAAATTAGCATTAAGATGAACACGAAAGCACACTCCACAGGAGTTGACTTAACCCAACTAAAATCTCCGTCCCAGCCGGAAATCGAACACAAGGTTCTTTAAACCGAAAGCCAAAGAAGCCAGACACGATTAGCCACGACAGATGAGAGCCTTTGCAGAGTGAAAAGCAGTTTCCATGCGTTTAGGCCTCCTTTCTCTGATACTGTAAATGAATGGTCACGCCAAGATACTTAAAATGTATGCAACGTTTGATTTGTTCATATTTGCCATCGAGAAATGGCTGGCATTACGACAGTCAGACGTAATTAGTTGAGTATTTTTGCAAGGAAAGCTACAGCTTCAGCTACTTCAAGTAATGTTTCAACCTGCAGGTGGACGATGTTCAGTCATATGCCATTAGGACTAAGTCAGCTGTAAAAGCAAGGCCATCGAGCGAGTTGGCTGCGCGGTTGGGGTCGCGTAGCTGTGAGCTTGCATTGGAAGACAGTGGGTTCGAATTCCACCGTCGGCAGCGCTGAAAATGGTTTTCCGCGGTTTCCCATTTTCACATCAGGCAAATGCTGGGGCTGTTTCTGACTTAAGGCCACGGCCACTTTCTTCCCTCTTCCAATCCTCCCATCTCACATGGCCCCTGTTCAACTTAGAAGGTGAGGCCACCTGGGCGAGGTACTAGTCCTCCTCCTCAGTTGTAACCCAGACCAAATATCTCACGCTCCAGGACGCTGCCACTGAGGCGGTAAAGGTGGGATCCCTCGTTGAGTCCGGGGGAGAGTCCAAACCTGGACGGTAAAATGAATAAATAAAGTAACATTTATTATTAACATCAGGGAATATGATAGGGGCCTCACATTTCTCTTCCCGCCGTGTGCTGAAGAAGCTTGTTCTCTTATTCTGGTGTACTCTCACCTGTTTGACAGAAATCAAGCACCGTTGGTAACGTACCAGGTGTATGCATAAGTCCTTTCCGGTTTCACTAAGAGATGGCGCCAGCGAACAGTACGCAGCGTACATCAGTTTGTTCGTCTGACATTAAGCTACCAACACACACAAGTTGAGTCCGCCAAACACTAGCGGCTGTGTTGTATCGTTCAGTGATCCTGTCGATGTTTGTACCTGGAAAAGAACATATGTGGCATGCATTGCTTTGCTTATTTAATCTAAAGAAAAAGGCTGTGGAAAGTCATCGTTTGCTGGTACAAACATATGGTGAACACGTTCCATCGATTAGAATATGTGAGACATGGTTTCGCCAAATCGCTTCGGCAAGAAGACCATGCGTTGTGTCTGGTGGGACCAGAGCGGTGTTGTGTATTATGAACCAACCCTTGAAGCCCGACGAAACCGTTAATCCACAACGCTATCACCAACTAATGATTATTTTTAATCAAGCATTTATCGAAAAACGACCGGAATGGCCAGAAGACATGGCAAAGTGGTTTTCTTACACGACAGTGCGCCGTCTCAGACAGCAAAACCAATGAAAGACACCTTGAAATCGCTTGGATGTGACATCCTTCCATACTCCCCGTACTGCCCCGACCTGGCGCCATCTGACTATCACCTCTTCGCATCAATGGGGCACGCGCTCGCAGAGCAGCAAACAGCACTTTCGAGGAAGTTGGAAATTGATCGACGAATGGTTTGCCGCAAAATACAAGCAGTTTTTTCTGGCAGGGTATTCATAACTTACCTGAAAGATGGGAAGGCGATGGCCAATATTTGGAATAAACAAGAAATGAATTTCCCTTGGCAGTTACGTGTCTTCTTTACCACAATAAACGGCAAAAACTATGCATACACCTGGTATAGGCAGCCATATAATAAACCCTCGCTAATAACAATAACGATGATGATATAATATGTAGCGACATAAATCTTAAGACCAATTACCTCCTACTGACACAGCAGCTTCTGGTCGTGTTTATCATCGTGAACCGTGGTATTTCCTCAACTGGGGTTATACGGCCGTGGGCAGTGATGTAACCAGTTCAGTTGCGACACTTGTAGTCTTATGTCATCCTAGAGTGATTAGTGAGGATCTCACGGCACAAAGTGATTTCAGCTTTAGCTCAGCTCATTGTTAGTTCGCTAATAATGAAGCTAATCGTATGATAGTTGGCGACAATTTACAAACCAGCGTCTCGATATAACACTACCTGGCTAATCACAACAAATTCTCGCAGTGTCTCAATCAATCAATCAATCAATCAATCAATCAATCAATCAATCAATCAATCACTGATCTGCATTTAGGACAGTCTCCCAGGTGGCAGATTCCCTAACTGTCATGTTCCTAGCCTTTTCTTAAATGATTGCAAAGAAATTGGAAATTTATTGAACATCTCCCTTGGTAAGTTATTCCCATCTTTAACTCCCCTTCCTATAAACGAATTTTTGCCCCAATTTGTCCCCCTGAATTCCAACTTTATCTTCATATTGTGATCTTTCCTACTTTTAAACAACCCTCTCAAAACGTATAACCATTTGCACAGATCTGTACCCTTTATTTACAATCACAATCACATAAATACGATTGTAAATAAAGGGTTCAGACCTCTGCACATGGTTACATGGGTACTTAGGTGTTGTACTAATGATGTAAAGGATAGGGTATATAAGTCTCTGATAAGACCCCAACTAGAGTATGGTTCCAGTGTATGGGACCCTCACCAGGATTACTTGAATCAAGAACTGAAAAAATCCAAAGAAAAGCAGCTCGATTTGTTCTTGGTGATTTCCGACAACAGAGTAGCGTTACGAAAATCTTGCAAAGTTTGAGCTGGGAAGACTTGGGAGAAAGGAGACGAGCTGCTAGACTAAGCGGTATGTTCAGAGCTGTTAGTGGAGAGATGGCGTGGAATGACATTAGTAGACGAATAAGTTTGAGTGGTGTCTTAAAAAGTAGGAAAGATCACAATATGAAGATAAAGCTGGAATTCAAGAGGACAAACTGGGGCAAATCTTCGTTTATAGGAAGGGGAGTTAGGGATTGGAATAATTTAACAAGGGAGATGCTCAATACATTTCCAAATTCTTTGTAATCATTTAAGAAAAGGCTAGGAAAACAACAGATACGGAACTGCCACCTGGGCGACTGCCCTAAATGCAGATCAGTAGTGACTGATTTTTTGACTGATTGAAATGTGACGAATTAAACGTTTATGAATAATTTTAGGAAATTACGAAAGCGAAATTAAAGCGATGGGGTCAGCTCTATTTTTCGAAATAACGCGAAAGATTGTTTCCTTTTCGCGAAATCGAACATAAATTAATGTTAAAATATAATGCCCCTACATATACTTTAATTGCATGAAGACCTGTAAACACTAGAAATCATGCCAAAAGAAAGGAAAAGAAACAATAACTAAGAGTGTTCTGTTTCAGCAGAGGAGAACCAAGATTATAGATAGAAGGACAGCAAGTATTTTCAAAGTATGCAATAATGCATATTTTGTTGTTTTTAGCGCATATGAATGCACCCTCTATTTACAATCGGTATATATAAAATGACATGTCCTGACTGACTGACTCATCACCGACGAGCGGAAACTACTGGACATAAAGGAATGAAATTTTTGGGGTACATTTATATTACAGTGTAGGTGCTCACTAAGGGAGGATTTTTGGGTATTCCTTCGCTAAGGGGGTGAATTTTTAAATGACCAGGCGAGTTGGCCGTGCTGTTAGGGGCGCGCGGCTGTGAGCTTTCATCCTGGAGATAGTGGGTTCGAATCCCACTGTTGGCAGCCCTGAACATGGTTTTCCGTGGTTTCCCATTTTTCACACCAGGAAAATGCTGGGGCTGTATCTTACTCAAGGCCACGGCCGCTTCCTTCCCGCTCCTAGGCTTTCCCTCTATATCATCGTCGCCATAAGACCTATCTGTATTGGTGCGTCGTAAAGTCACTAGCAAAAAAAAAAAAAAAAAGAATTTTCAAATGAGCGTGTCTCAAAAGCTTAAAATTTTACAGATGTAAAAATTGGTATTTGGAATCTCCTTTAAAAATAAAGAAACACTTTTTGTTTTCTGAAAATCCATTTAAAGTGGGGTGAACAGGAGTGACAAACTGGGTGAAATTAAAAAAAAAATATATTTACAGTATACCTCAGAAATGTAACATGTTACAGAAGTGAACATTGATTTTTGGAATCTCCTGAAAAAGTAAAGAAATGCAGATAATTTATTTTCAGAAATTCCACTTAAGGGGAGCTGAAAAAGCGGGTGATTTTTTTAATGAATATATTTACAGTATATCTCAAAAACTTAACATGTTACAGAAGTGAAAATTGGCATTTTAAATCTTTTATAAATAAACATGATTTTTCGTTTGGAAAACCACTTAAGGGGGAGAATAAAAAGGACTGAAAGGGGGCTTGAATTATTTTTATTATAATACTGATATCTTAAGATGTTAACAGACGTGAAAATTGATACCGGTATTTAGATTCTCCATTAAAAATTAAGGAAATGTATGTTTTTTTCTTCGGAAAATCTACTAGGGGAGGGGTGAAAGAATTGAAAAATTAGTTTACTTCTTTGAATGAGGATACTTACATTTCAAAAACGTAAGTTACTGCAGACGTGAAAATTTGTATTTGGAATCTCCTGTAAAAATAAAGGAACATATATTCTTTTGTTTTCGGGGGGTGAAAGAATTGAAAAATTAGTTGAATTATTTGTATAAGGATACTTATATATGAAAAACTAAAGATGTTACAGATGTGAAAATTAGTATTTGGAATCTCCATTAAAAATAAAGAAACTTGTATCTTTTGTTTTCGAAAAATCGACTTAAGTGGGTGGGGTGGATGAAAATAAGTAAAGAAGCAGTTGAATTCTGTTTATTATTATACCTATATCTCAAAAACTGAAAAAGTTACAGTCGTGAAAGTTGGTATTTTGGATCTCCTTTAAAAATAAAGAAACTTTTTTTTCGGAAAGTCCAGTAAGTGGGGGAGGAGAGTGGAAAGAAGTGGAGAATTTTAATTCCTTTTATGAGGACACTTATATATCAAAAACTGAACATGTTACAGACGTGAAAACTGTCATTTGGAAACTCCTTTAAAAATAAACGAAAAGTTCTTTTTTCTTTCGGAAAAGGCACTTAACGGGGATGAAAAGGGAGTTGAATTATTTTATGGGGGTACTTATGTCTCAGAAAGTGAATATGTTACAGACGTGGAAATAGGTATTTGGAATCTCCTTTAAAAATAAAGAAACATGTTTTCAATTTTTTTATTTTCTGTTTTCGACTTGAGAGAAGACTGTTTCTCACATGTACAGCATGGTCATCTTAGGACCAAAAGGCAATACTACATACTACATAGAGTTTCTGGGGTAAATGAAACTCAACTTTTCGGTGAGTTTTTATACTCTAGCAGGGATGTACCGAGGAAGGATTACTTTTAACAAATTACGAAATCCAGGCGAGCGAAGCCGCGGGTAACTGCTAGTACAGAATAAATAGGGAGATCTTCATTTACTCTATCTAGGCTAAGCGAGCTCTCTTTGTCATTACCAGCTGAACTGAAATGTATTTCCGCACTTGATCATATTGGAAAAATTGTAACAAGAAAACACTGTTCATTAAAAATGTATACATTTATAATACATAGACCCTATACAGAGTGAATCATCTAAAACTTGCACCTCAAATATTTCTGAAATGCAAGTTTTTATTGATGTGCTGTTTTCACAGAAACTATAAAGGTAGGCTCTTTTGTTTTACGTCGCACCGACACAGGCAGGTGTTATGTGACAGGACTAGGAACGAAGCGACCGTGGCTTCAACCCGCGAGGGGTCGCATACATTTTTTAATCTTTCGAAATAGTTTCACGGTATGAAGCTTTCCCCCTCCTTCCTGCACCTTTCAATGGACTCGTCCACTACACGTGTTTACGTTCGCTGTTCCCCATTTCACACCAGTCAGTCAGTGGAGAATATTTTCTGTAAGGCCGGTCCTTTAAACCGTGCGCGACTCCTGACGTTGGCCGTCTGTGATCTTTGTTGTCGGTATACAAGTATTTTGTGAGTTTCGTGGATACATTTTTCCTCAATAATACAATGTGTTTTGCTATATAAACTAGTTTTTCGTTTCATGGACATATTGTTCTTTAATAATGCAATATGTTTTACAAGAAATCACTCGTATTTTGTTTCATGGATGTTCTTTCCATTAATAATACGCGTTTTGCTGTGTATTTTGTTTCTTGGATATATTTGTACTTAAGAATAAAATGCATTTTGTAAGAAAATTGGTATTTTCTTTATTGGATATATTTTTCATTAATAATAAAATGTGTTTTGTCCGATTCATTGGCTGAATGGTCAGCGTTGAGGCCTTCGGTTCAGAAGTTTCCGGGTGCGATTCCCGGCCGGGTCGGGGGTTTAATCACCTTTAATTAATTCTTCCGGCCCGGGGACTGGGTGTTTGTGTTTGTCCCAACACTGTCCCCTTTATATTCAGACAACATCTTAGACTACCAACCACCACAGAAATACGCAATAGTGGTTACATTCCTCCATATAACGTTGGCGTCAGGAAGGGCATCCGGCCGTAAAACAGGGCCAAATCCACATATTCGGCACAATTCGCACCCGCGAACGGACAGGTGTGGGAAAAGCGGTAGAAGAAGAAAAATACAATGTGTTTTGCTACAAAAACGGGTATTTTATACTCCCCGGTCAAATCGACCGTGCGCGACCCATCACGCAACTATTCTGATGCGACCCCTCACGTGTTAATTAAGGTATAGCACCATAATTTGCCTGGTGTGAAAATTCGAAACCACGGAAAACCATTTACAGGGCTGTTGACAGTGGGGTTCGAACCCATCCTCTCCCGATTGCAAGCTCTCAAATACGCGACCCAAACCGCGCGGCCGTCTTGCTCAATTTCGCATAAGGGTAAACAAGGGCGCATAATTGTAGTAGCCCATACTGATATTTCAATAAGTAATATAATGTGTATTTGGTTTATAATGTTACATTTTCAAATGAAACAATACCTGTTGACATTAACAAACTACAATTAGAGTAAATTAGAATGTCATTGGTGTTTCTTTAGGGTTCTAGTACAAGTAGTTAACGAGGTACTGTAGTTTGAAAAATTGTAAATACCGACAGTTGTCTGCTCCATTCAACTGCTCAGTTACGAGGCTATGTTTCCTTTTCCGTACACTAATTGCATTACGACATCCGCGTCAGTTACTTTGTGATAGTTCGAGAAGGACGACATAGTGGAGGATGCTGAAAAGAGCTGACATGTAGGAAGAATGCTGTTCATTCTTGAGCTCTATACATGGAACGTCTATTGAGACGTCACCCATCTCGACAACGACTTACGTGAAACTGGAAGAGTAACACGTAGAAAATGTAACAGAAACAAACGAGTGGCTGAAGAAGAGGGTGAAATTAATGTTCTAGCTGCTCTTGCTGTAGATTCGCACGTTAGTTCCAATGCAATCGCATGAGGAAGTGGCATGAGTCAGGCAACTGTACTACGCATTCTCCACTATCATAAGTTCCATTCGTATCATCCCTCTCTCCATCCACAGATTTTGAGAATCGTGTTGCTTTTGTACATGGACATTAAGACAAGATTCACCAGATTCATCATGTGTCTTGTTTAGTGACAAGCAACATTTACAAACCATAGGCAAGTAAACATTCGAAATATGTAAGTGGCAGTCAAATGAAAACCAAACACTCGCTACAACGTGACAGTGGAATGGTTTTATTCAAAAGTAATTACCGAAAGCGTTAACACATTTATCCCACTGGGAGACGAGACGATCAATTCCAGTTTTGTAGAAAGAGGTAGTTCGCTGGCGGATCCACGCTTCCACTTCCTCCTCCGAATAAAACCGACGTCCACGAATGTCTTTTTTCCTCCGTTATTCGTCGTTTTTCTCGGATAAGGCCGTCAACCCGCCTGTCCTGGTCGCCATACACAGCAGACATGCGACGATGAGTTTCACGTACTCCATCCAGACCCTCAGCCACCAGAAAACGAACCTCACTTCTCTGCTATTATTTGCTTGCCTCCATTTCTACAGCCGGACGAACACACTAGACCAGCCCGCGCGCCATCTAAGACAACCCAACAACTGCGTGCACCTGTGAGTTGTCACCATAGAGTTAGTAAATAATAAGATCGTTTTTGGAATACGCAATTAATTACATTTTTAAAATATATAATCACCAAGGAATTGTTGAATTGGCTTGTAAATTCAGTTGTTTTGTTGAGAGACTGCAGTGGCTCTCCAAGCAGTTAAATTCCTACTTGCCAGCGCGCTGGAAAATATATGTAACTCACGAGTTACATCATTCTGAGCCTACGATATGATGGTGCTGCGATAACGAAGTTCGCATCGGCGTGTGAGGACGTGATTACGCCTTATAAATCAGGATCCCAGTTTGAAACGTTGAGCGAGATGAAAATAGGAAAGATTTTAGAACGTTATGAAATATAAACCACGCTTAGTACAGTTAAGCTGCATACACACACACGTACAGCAAGAGTTATGCGCCCGCCATTCAGAACGGTTCTCCAAAATATGGAATCAAAGCACTTCTGGAGTGTTCGGTTATGAACGGCCAGTCTACTTTGGGAGCGCGTAGTGAGCACAAGGGTTAATCCATTTAAGTGAAATAAAAGTCTTTTTTTTTCACAATATAGTGAAGTAAACAAAACGCATTTAAAGAGTTATAACACTGGTACGCTATATTTTTGAGACTAAACTACAAAAGAATTGTGCAAAAACTCGTCAGTGTCGAGGCATATGAATTTACACAGGCGGGATCACAGTAAGCAACAATTAAAAGAAAACACAGGTCGTGGTGGTGCCAATTATCAAGTATGAACGTAACAAACTCTAAAGGGAGACAAAGACACCAGCCGGCCTCATATCAGAGCAGCCATTACGACTGGTGATCAATCCGCGGACACCGTCACTCTATTCATATGAGGTACTCAACGTTAAGGAACTTGTAGCGATGTTTAAGCACAGCCAACCACATTCGTCTTACTTAGTGTTGAAGGTCTTCACTACCAAGACTCAGGTTCCAAAATACTGCATTGACCAACGCGGCGTTCTCTTGTTATGACCTTCACTGTACGGTTACCTCAGTCACGAGAACCTGTGCAGACAGATAAAAAATATTCTTAATGACTAAGAAATGTGGGGAGGTTCGTTGCGATTATATTAATGGAAAATAATCTCATATTTTAAAAAGTATATGGAATGATGGGAACGCGTCACAGTGAGTAGCTTGGAAGATTGTGAGAAGTAGCGCGTGGTACTTCTAAGCATTGTGTCTAGGAATAAAAGGTAAATTATGAAGCATAAAGCCTTTCCGCATGTCAAAAGACATGATTAGATGTTGTATTTGTTGAGGGCAATAACTGTAGGAGAAGAGCAATTCGACGTTAGGAAAAGACGATATACACGAGACGCTATCGGACTACTCAGAATGATAGGTGAAAGGTACATCCACAGCGTGTTTCCACTCATTTGACCAGGTCAGGAATGGAATGTATGAAGCCCAATCTAGCGACGAAGATAGAAACTGTGCCGGCTGCCGAAGCCTGTCGCACTGCTTGGGGCAGTGATTAATGACTGACAGATGAAATGAGATGATATTCGAGAGTGTTGCTGGAATGAAATATGACAGGGAAAACTGGAGTACCCGGAGGAAAACCTGTCTCGCCTCCACTTTATCCACTACAAATCTCACATGGAGTGATCGGGATTTGAACCACGGAATCCAGCGGTGAGAGGCCGGCGCACTGCCGCCTGAGGCACGGAGGCTCCCTGATAGCTACATAGGAAGAGGAAAACGAATGAATTTGTGCTTTATCGATCTAAAAATAACCGTTTGACTGAGCAAAAGGGGACAAGATGTTGGACATCCTAAAAATCAACGAACGTGAACTGGAATGACAGAAGACTAATTTGGAGTTGTACATGAGGCAGAACGCAACCATGAAGTTAGGAAATGGTATGACACAATGGTTTGAAAATGGAAGAGGAGCAAGATAAGGCTGCTGCCTTTCTCAAACTCTATTCACTATATATATAACACCTCACAAGGAGGACTTTAGAAGTGGAGGAGAAGGAGAAAGCATAGGGGGCTGGAAGTTCAGCGGCATCAGGTATGCTGACGACATGGTACTGCTTGGAGAAAAAGTCATATTCCTTCAAGGACCACTATCCAGACTAGAAAAAGGAATGCAAGAGTATGGAGTAAAAATAAACACGAACACAAGTAAGGAAATGAGAGTATATGATAAATAAAATATGAAAGTAAAAGCAACAGATGGTTGTGGTGGTGTTATTGTTTTAAGAGGAAGTTCATCTAGGCAACCATCCTCTATATAACGCTAATCAGAGGGAAAATTGGTAGGGATTCGACACTTCGAAAAATGAAGACAAGTGGATGAGTAAGAAATAAAAATAAAAACAAGAAGAGCAATGACAAAATAAGCTTTCAAGAAAAAGAAACGCAGAAAAACTGGGATGGAGTTAAGAAAACGCTTAGTGTGGAGTTCTTCTCTGTACGCTCTGGGCGTTGGAGAAGACAGAAAGATGCATAATTGAAGCCTTCCAGATGTGGGTTTGGAGGAGTATGGAGAAAATAAAATGGGTGGATAAAATGAAGAACAGTATAGTAGCAGAGAAAGTCAAGGAACAAAGAACTCTCCTGAGCCTGATTAAGACAAGGAAAGCGAACTGCATGGGACATATATTGAACGGAAAAAAACTATGAAGGAGAAGAATAACAATGCTGGACGAAGTGGAAAGGGAAGATACCAGACTACCAAGCAGTTGGTCCCGGACATGAGCAGATGGAGACAGCTATGGTGTCAGAAACCTCCGAGTGGGTAGAACACCTTATGATGAATTACTAGCGTTCTACCTCGGGTTCAAATCTTTTCATGCAGTGAAACAGTTATCATATCTGCTAACCAACGCCTCCATTTCGAAATCATTGGCGTGTCACGAGGTGTTATGTGTTTGCAGTGCTGCTGTACGGTGTGACAGCATACAGCGTATCAAATGGGAAGCTCTCATGTTATGTAGCAAAAATCTTCCCAAACAGAAAGGAATTTCGCTGGAGCCGATGGTATACTTGTGGAAGCCATGACTCACCGCACGATCCGCTGTTTCTCTGACGTCACTCCACGGCCAGTTGGTAATCACGTCTATAATTTCTGGGGTTACCCATAGAGCACTCTGCCTTATCAATCAATCAATCAATACTGATCTGCATTTAGGGCAGTCGCCCAGGTGGCACATTCCCTATCTGTTGTTTTCCTAGCCTTTTCTTAAACGATTGCAAAGAAATTGGAAATTTATCGAACATTTCCCTTGGTCAGTTATTCCAATCCCTACCTCCCCTTCCTATAAACGAATATTTTCCCCTATTATTCTTCTTGAATTCCAGCTTTATCTTCATTGACAGTTGGAATCTTTGCGTTCTTTCCGCCCGGTATCTGCGCGCATATTTTCCCCTTTTATGAATAATTACCCTTACGTCCTGTTCGTTTAGCTCTTGATGTGTTTCGTACAGTCCAAGGTCCACACAAGCTACGTAGAATAAAACGTAAGTGCAATAATCCCGCTCTAAGTTGGACACCTACGGTTCATTGGAAATGTGTCCAATGTAGTGGGGTGTCCAATCTACATGGTAGGTGTACAGTATTTCAAAAATATCCTGACAGTGCAGGAAAGAAAAAGCTCTGGGCTAGTGTGTACAGTATATACAAAATCAAAAGTCTGGTTCTTGCAATTCATATACAGCATTGTTTTATGTTTTATTTTGCATATTGTACTGTTTAGTACTCACCCTTTACAGCTTAGCGAAAAATGTCAGTCACAAGACTGTTTTATTTTTCGACTTTTGTACGTGCTCTTTTCGATTCAATTTTCCTATATGTAACCCAAATAAAGTTTCAATAATTTCTGGTTGATTAAACACAAAGGCAAAATGTTCCAACTCATTAATACACTGCACAGTTTTTTTGATGAGTAGCTGGAGGCAGAAACTGTTCCTTCTTCTTCTTCTTCTTCTTCTTCTTCTTCTTCTTCTTCTTCTTCTTCTTCTTCTTCTTCTTCTTCTTCTTCTTCTTCTCCTCCTTCTTCTTCTGAAGAAATCACTTTTTGTGACAATCCATCAGTTGTTCTAGGAATATTATCGAAATCACTAAAAACAGCAACGTCTCACAATTCACTGCGATGGACTTGGAGGAGACATCTCAGTTAAGACATTTGACAATTGTTTCTTTAGACACATCCACCCGAGCACCACGGATCCAGCAAATTTCGTCCGTGTGTTATAGTTGTCAGGCTCTCTCTCTCATAACACTATTGTTTTTAAATGCTCTTGGACAGACAGCATTTGCAATGACAATGTTAAAGTTGCTTGCACTAAACACAAAAACAAAATAGTTTTGAACCTGTCCAAACTGTAATGTAATGGCTCTCCAATGTCCAGAGTTGAGGGGTGTCCAATGTACAGACGAATTTTTAACATTTAATGTGTATGTATGTTCAAACCTCAGCCCTAAGGCTGGTTGGATCCTCCACAGCTCTGCCATCAGCTGTCATAGATGGCCTAGGCATCACTGAAGAAGCGTACTAGAGAAAAGGGGAGTGACGTAGTTTCCCATTGCTTTCCTCACCGAACCAGAAGTTGGTATGACATTTCAGTCTGCCAAGCCCACTGAAATGCGTGCACCAACCGACTCTATGAGTAACATTTTCACACCATTCATAGCAGGGACTGACTGCATAAGGAATGGTATTACTAGCATCACTCATACTTCAGTCACTTTCATGTTGTCAAAGCAAAGGATAACACTGGAACACGTCAGTGAAAGCAACAAATTGCTCTAGCCCATACCAGAAGACATAGCGCACTGAAAACACTACGCCCCGACAGGAAAGGCGTACATTTAATGTATAGGGACTTAAACGGTGCAATGCCCGGCTCCATGGCTAAATGGTTAGCGTTCTGGCCTTTGGTCACAGGGGTCCCGGGTTCGATTCGCGGCAGGGTTGGGAATTTTAACCGTAATTGGTTAACCGCTGGCACGGGGACTGGGTGTATGTGTCGTCTTCATCATCATTTCATCCTCATCACGACGTGCAAAAGACCTGCACCTGGCGAACCGAAGTCCTCGGACATATCCCAGCACAAAAAGCTATACGCCATTCAGTATCTGTCCAATCAAAAGGAGTGTCCATGATATAGGGGTGTCCAAAGTGAGGAGTTTCACTGTATCACGGGAAAGATACGCAGTAACAAGGCGGAGCTGTGGCGTTACGCGAAAGTTGCCCTGAACGAGGTGGAGGTAGTTCGAAAAAGAGTAGCTGTGCACGCAGAGGCTAGGAGCTAATAATACACAATAGCAGCATACCTGTGGTTTTAAAAGAAACCGTGTGTATTTCTTTTATGTGATAAAACGTAAAAAGCAGTAATGGTGAACACTTTTCAGTATGGTTTGTTGCGCCATTGCAGGCTGCACAAATCATAGCAGGCACGCAAAAGAACGAAAATTACACTTTCTTTCTTTCTTTCTTTCTTTCTTTCTTTCTTTCTCTAAAGCCATTGACCTAAAAGAACGGTGGGTCCATGATTGTAAAAAACGTGATTCGTTTTCAACATATAATGCAAGGGTGTGCTCCGAACATTTTGGAGATGAAGATTATGAACGAATCTAATAGCATATCACGGCCTAGCATTAATGTGTACCGTAATCGGATTATTATTATTTAACAGCAATACAAGAAGTCAGAGATTAATAAAGAGAGGGTTACAAAGGAAGAAGTGGACCAGGGCCTCTCAGGGTGCATGCACTGTGCACGGTGCAAAAGACGACTTCGCTTGGTTGATCAGAGTGCAGACCCTCCACTCCTCGATTTGGAGCAATAGCGCTTACTGTCTCTTTCTTCACGCCTGTCTCGCTCGCTCCCCCTGTCTCCCTCTACCGCACTTGCTTAGTAGCGCTCCAAATCCGAGCTGAGTTACGCTGAGTAGAGCCGAGCTTAGCCGAGTAGCCCAGAGACGAAGCGTTGGTCCGAACCAAGCCGAGCGGCACCGATGCACAGTGCACGAAGCTCTTGCGCCTCGATTTGCACGCGTGAGATTTTGGGCATTTGAGAGGCCCTGAAGTGGACAGTCTTGTATGTAAGTTTGACGATTCTGAAAAAGAAGAAGTTTATAATTTCCATGAAGCAATTGTATCCGATTCGACAAATATTTCGCAACCCGATATTTCAACCCCCGAATAGACTTTAGACGAAGAAACATTTTCCAAAAATATAAAAAAAAGAACAACAGAGTAATGAACCAGCGGAGGAAAAAAAGGATATCCTTCTCAAATTATGGTACAAGCAGCAAATGTTCGAGCCTGTAATAATTAGAGCCCTTTGTTACTGTTGTCATACTTAGGTGTTAGAAACACGAACATATAGAATGGTCATTCCACCACCTTACATACATACCTTATACATATTTCAGAAACGCTACCGGATTCACACCGTATATTTCATATTATTACTCTAATATCATAATAGTGGAAAGAAAACCTTTTCTGAGGTGGGATTGCAATATCAACAAAGTTCTCTTTTCTCCAACTTGTGGTCAATAACAGATTCGCTCGCAGCTGTATATTTCCTCATCCAGAGGACAAGGCTCTGAGATGTCTGCGATCCGACGGACAAACGTGGTGGTGAGATCTGTGAGGGCCACACACATGGAAGGGAGTTTTCAGTTTTGGAGTGGCTGACCTACTTCTCAACATTTGTTAGGTGCTATCAGATTGCGGAACTGGAATTGCATGTAAGGAAAATAGTCACCACGCAACTGTATATTATACTGTAGCGTGACAACGTTGGCCATGACTGCAGAGAGGCACCGAAAGGCAATAATGCAGGCGAGAGGCGGCAAAGCAGTGACAAATTGGGCGTGACCCTCCAAATTTTTGAGGCTTGCGATAAGGAAGCTCCTTACAAGAAGCTGGAACCTGACTAGCAAAGTAGGAACCCAGAGTGATCTGGAAGTGGAAACTGTGAGAAGAGGCGGCGACAGTGAGTCAGTCTTGAGTCGATCGCCAGTGAGTTACAAGATGGTGGCGAGTCAGTCCGTCTACGAGAAGAAAGGCGAACTACGGCGAGCTCTAGGATGAAGACTGCGCTGTGAGAAGCTGTGCTGGAGAGCAGGAACATGGCGCGCCATAGGGTTGTGTGTTCAATTACGTTCGTTTCTAGGAAACTCAAATGCGAGAGAACTTCAATACAATTGTAAATAGTCATTTAATACAATTAGTGGATATTAAAAACGGCAACTACTCTGTGTTTTAAGGACTATAATAACCGCCACAATAGTACTATTTTTGTGTGCTGATATTGGCCAGCTTGGTCTTTAGGACTGCCTTAAAACTAAGGAAGCAAATCTAAGTGTGGTTCATAGGCAGTTTTTCTCTTCAAGCTGAAGTCTGTAATCTTTATCCTGTTGTTGTCGCTAATCGCCTGTGACTAAGACTGATTAGCGTTCTCCCAGCTAATGGTCTCTATGTTAACTGGTTCGCGTGTGAAGACATTTACTTGTAATTCCCTCCACAGTAAGATGTAATTAAAACTAAGAACACGCCACCATAATGCGCACTTTAGCAGGTTGAGGCCATTCACTGCAGACCGTGAAATAGTTTTCCACATTATCTCATTATATTCTCCGGCCTAGAACGTTTTGCTTCCATTCTTGGCTCTGCGGCGATTAGCAGGGGCCGTGAACAATTCTCCAGAGCAGTGTTCGCAACATCTTTACAATTGTGTACCTTTTTAAACCAATTTCTCGGAATCATGTTCGTATTTTTACTAACTCCAGTCATTACCTGAGAAAATAATCAAATAAACATTTTTTTTAGTGAGATGGCGAGTTTGCATCACGTAGCTCTGACGAACTTGGATTCGGGAAATAGTTGATTCGAACGCCGCTGTCAGCAGCCCTGAAGATGGTTTACCGTGCTTTCCTGTTTTCACACCACGAAAATTCTGGGGTTGTACCTGAATTAGGGACTCGGCCACTTCCTTCGCTGACCAATCCGATCGTCGATATAAGACCTATCAAGATCTGTCTATCTTGGTGCGACGTAGAATATTAAAAAAATATGTTTGCGGCTAAATTGGGTTTGCACTATAAATATTACTGTTGCAGAAATAACATACACTTAACTCTCTGATTAACCGGGGTAATGTAGGGTTAAGGCGTTCTGGATAAGTAAAATCGTGGTTAACCCGCAAAAGATTAAAAATACGTCGAGCAGGCGTACTGAAAGTACAGTTAAAATGATAATAAACGATACTATTGTATTGGTTTTTTTTATTAGCTTACCCTATATGTTGCAGTAAAAGTAGCACTTAGCGCAATTAATAAATGGAAAAATAAGGAGGACTTTTCGTTGAAACTAACAAGGTAAAGAAAAGCATTCAGACTACCTAACTTCAAGGTCGCGTCTCCCCTACTACTATTAGGACTCGGCAATATTATCCCGACCCTTTGTAATTCTGTATTACTGTAACTCCAAACAAAACAAAACCCCATGACACTACAGTCTTTGAAGGACCTTGGCCTACCAAGCGACCGCTGCTCAGCCCAAAGGCCTTCAGATTACGAGGTGTCGTGTGGTCAGCACGACGAATCCTCTCGGCCGTTATTCTTGGCTTTCAAGACCGGGGTAACTCCTAACACTCGTGCATTTTTGAGTTTTTGATATCGCGGTTAAGCCGCAACGCGGTTGATCCGATTACGGTAAATCGAGAGTTCAGTGTATTCAGAAATTTCTAATACATTTAATTAGAAAGTATAGACAACCTGGGACAATAAAGTTCGGTGAATGGTCAGAACGGTCTATCAGGTCTACCTGCTCCCAACGTTGTTCAATTGAGCATCGTGTGTGTGCCGTGTAAGACCTGTTTGACACAGTGCGTTCTGAACTGAGAACAGGAACATGAACGACCAAAAGATCTATGTACAGTTTTGTTTTAAGCTTGGCAAGACACCGAGAGAAACGCATGCGATGCTGGTACGTGTTTATGACGATCAAGTACTGTCCTTGAAGTGTGTGTACGAGTGGTCCGCCCGTTTTCGAGGAGGCCGGGAAAGTGTTTCTGACAACCCCCGCAGCGGAAGACCGGCGACCGCCGTCAGGGACGAAAACAGTCAGAAGGTGAGGACATTAATCACGAACGATCGGCGATTAACTGTGCGCATGATAGCGGATGAACTGCAGATTAACCGTGAATCCGTGCGATAAATCTTTACGCAGAAGTTAGGGAAGAGGAAAACGTGTTCTCGTCTTGTGCCACATCACTCCACTGACGATCAGAAGCAGGCACGTTTAGAGGCTCCCCAGGATTTTGTCGAAACGGTGGATGCGACACTAAATTTCTTGAACTGTATTGTCACTGAGGATGAAACCTGGCGTCTCAGGTACGATCCTGAAACGAAACGGCAAAGCATGGAATGGCGTTCTCCGGGATCCCCTAGTCGGAAAAAGGTCCCACGACTCAAACTTGCTTTGAAAGGAAAGAGATTTGGCGATATTCCTGACATGCAACAAAACGTGACGAGGCTTTTGAACACCATCTAAAAGGAAGCCTTCCTGCAAAGTTTCCAGGAAATGTATCGCCGAACTCAGCAGTGCATAGTTATGGGAGGGGACTATTTCAAAGGACAGTAAGGTGGCTGTCGTGCATTGTTCATCTATGTTGATAGTACGGGACTATTCACCGAACTTTATTGTCACAAGTTACATTAAGTATATCTTAATCATTACCTTTCATAGAAATCTTTTCTAGTTTTTATGCAGTAGAAACCCGGAATTGGGACTGACACTACCTAGAATTACAAGAGCTCGGATTACACGGGAATAAAAACAAATCAATGGGCAATACGTGAATGCATTATTAGTTTATTATTATTATGACTATGTCTTTATTTATATGGCGTGACTCAGGCTATAAAGCCTACTATTCTGGCAAATCATCTCTTGTAATGTACTATACATGTTAACATATACAGTATAACACACACACACACACATACACACAATATTACTAAACTTTACAAAGTTATAACAGCACTTTAAAGGAAAGAAAAACAGAAACGTATATGAAATAACACAGAATAAAGAAGATTGTCCTAATACATCAATAGAAATAAATGTACCTCGTAGTCAAACTTAGTGACACACGGAACGAAAGAACAAAACAGGAAAACATAATTCATGTATTTACACTCAATCTGATCCGTCCAAGTACCAGTGCCAACATTTCTTTTTAAATACCGGTTCAGATTGGGTGTCCCTTAGATCAATGGGCAACGAATTCCATGTTCGAAGTGTACTGACAACAAAGGAATTATTGTAGAGGGTGGATCTGTGATTTACCTAATAACTACAAAAAAATTAACAATGCAGTACATCTATTTTAGAGAAGGATGAACATTAACCAAGTTTAAAGGAAACACGAATTTGATTTTTTTAAGTTGTCCAGAATCTTTTATTTTAAAATAACTCGTTTCTTTTAGCACCAACATGAGTAGTATAATTGGACAGTTCTGCGGCCACCACCCCCACCGGCTCCCAGAGGCCACCTACACCTACACCACCACCACCACAGCCAGAGGCCTCCCAGAAGCCTCCTCCACCACCACCACAGCCAGAGGCCTCCCAGAGGTCTCCTCCACCACCCGCGGGAAATTTGAATTTGTAAACAAAGCCACGTGCTTTTTGACAGCTATCATCGACAACAACGCATCGCTAACCTCAGTACTGCCATCTTGACGGGCCTAAACCTCAGTGGTACCAACTTAACCTAACTAGCGCGAGGTAAACAAAGCCACGTGTTTTTTGACAGCCACGTGCTTTTTGACAGACAACAACGCATCGCTAACCTCACTGCTGCCATCTTGACGGGCCTAAACCTCAGTAGTACCAACTTAACCTAACTAGCGCGTGGTAAACAAAGCCACGTGCTTTTTGACAGCTGTCATCCGCCATCTTTAAACTACAGAGCACTGTGCTGCCCTCTTTATCGCAGTAGCTGCAAATTCGTCACCTGTCATCCGCAGTGCTGCCATCTTGGCGGGCCTAAACCTTAGTGCTACCAACTTAACCTCACTAGCGTGAGATAAACAAATCCACGTGCTTTTTTGACAGCCGTCATCCACCATCTTTAATCTATAGAGCACAGTGCTGCCCTCTTTACCTACTTACCTTTGAAATGTGGTACGTCATAGCTGTCATCCGCCATCTTGTATCGCAAACCTCAGTGCTGCACTCTTTAGCTAGATACCTTTGAAATGTAGTGGCGGCAATTTGAGAAATTCTTTATGCTCTTGTTTGGAAACAAAGCCACGTGCTTTTTGACAGCTGTCATCCGCCATCTTTAATCTAGAGAGCACCGTGCTGACCTCTTTAGCTACTTACCTTTGAAATGTGGTACGTCACAGCTGTCATCCGCCATCTTGCATCGCAAACCTCAGTGGTGCACTCTTTAGCTGAAATGTAGTGGCGGCAATTTGAAAAATTCTTTATGCTCTTGTTTGGAAACAAAGCCACGTGCTTTTTTGACAGCTGTCATCCGCCATCTTTAATCTAGAGAGCACCGTGCTGCCCTCTTTAGCTACTTACCTTTGAAATGTGGTACGTCACAGCTGTCATCCGCCATCTTGCATCGCAAACCTCAGTGGTGCACTCTTTAGTAGCGGGCAATTTGAAAAATTATTTATGCTCTTGTTTGGAAACAAACCTATGCGCTTTTTTGTCAGCTATCATCCGCCATCTTTAATCCAGAGAGCACCGCGCTGCCCTCTATGTGGTGATGGTAAATTCTACACGCTCTTGTTTGGAAACAAACCCATGTGCTTTTCTGACAGCTGTCAACCGCCAGAGAGCACCGTGCTGCCCTCTTTGTGCCGGTGGCAAATTCCACGTGCCTTACAAACTCACGTGCTTTTTGACAGCTGTCATCCGCCATCTTGCATCACAAACCTCAGTGCTGTACTCTTTAGCTAGATACCTTTGAAATGTGGTGGCGGCAAATTGTACGTGCTCTTGTTTGGAAACAAAGCCACGTGCTTTTTTTGACAGCTGTCATCCGCCATATTTAATCAATAGAGCACTGTGCTGCTATCATGCGGGTAATTTCGTCAGCTGTCATCCGCCATCTTTAATCCACAGAGCGCCGTGCTGCTCTCTGTAGTAGCGAGCAATTTGAAAAGTACTGTTAGCTGTCATCCGCCATCTTTAATCAAGAGAGCACCGTGCTGCCATCTTTAGCTAGATACCTTTGAAATGTGGTGGCGGCAAATTCCACGTGCTCTTGTTTAGTAAACAAAGCCACGTGCTTTTTGACAGCTATCATCCGCCATCTTTAATCAATAGAGCACTGTGCTGCTATCATGCGGGTAATTTCGTCAGCTGTCATCCGCCATCTTTAATCTACAGAGCGCCGTGCTGCTCTCTGTAGTAGCGGGCAATTTGAAAAGTTCTGTTACTTGTCATCCGTCATCTTTAATCAACAAAGCATCGTACTGCTATCTTTAGCTACATACATTTAACATGTGGTGGCGGATAATTTGAAAAAAAACTTCCGTTAGCTATCATCCACCATCTTTATTCAACAGAGCATCGTGCTGCTATCTCTAGCTACATACATTTAACATGTGGTGGCGGCAATTTGAAATTCTATCTAGATCCCATCTTTAAACAACAGAGCACCGTGCTGCTACCCCTTTGAATTGTGGAGACGGATAATTTGAAATTCAGTTAGCTATCATCATTAAACATTAGTGCATTCGCTAACCTAACCTCTCATCTACTATCTTGAAGGAGACTATACGACACCTCCTTTACCTCCTGCTCTTCCTCCTCCTCCTCCTCCCCTACCACCTCCGCCTCCTCCTCCTCCTCTGTCAAGGCATAGCTTTATCGAACACGCATCGCGAAGGCAAGAGTGTGCAGCGATATGCATGTTTAGACTTGCGGATTACGAAAGAAACATAACAAGACTTGAATCGAAAACTGCACTCGATGTCGTTAACTTCAACATGTGATTAAAAAATTGTCTGGTGTGTTCAGAACACTACATAAGTAGAATCGAACGCTGTACTTAATACAACATGTTAGGGGATACCTTTGTTCTAAGAAGATCAGACTGAAACATAACAAGACTAGAATTGAACACTGCACTCGATGTCGTTAACCTTAACATGTGATCAGAACATTGATTGACGTGTTCAGATCACTAAACAAGTAGAACCGAACACTGTACAACATGTTAGGGGATACCTTTGTTCTAAGAAAATTAGATTGAAACATAACAAGACTAGAATCGAACATTGCACTCGATGTCGTTAACCTTAACATGTGATCAGAACATTGATTGATGTGTTCAAATCACTAAACAAGTAGAAGCGAACACTGTACAACATGTCAGGGGATACCTTTGTTCTAAGAAAATTAGATTGAAACATAACAAAACTAGAACCGAACACTGTACTCGATGCAACATGTTAGGGGATACCTTTGTTCTAAGAAAATTAGATTGAAACATAACAAGACTAGAATCGAACACTGCACTTGATTTCGTTAACCTTAACATGTGATCAGAACATTGATTGATGCGTTCAGATCACTAAACAAGTAGAACCGAACACTGTACAACATGTCAGGGGATACCTTTGCTCTAAGAAAATTAGATTGAAACATAACAAGACTAGAACCGAACACTGTACTCGATACAACATGTTAGGGGATACCTTTGTTCTAAGAAAATTAGATTGAAACATAACAAGACTAGAATCGAACACTGCACTCGATGTCGTTAACCTTAACATGTGATCAGAACATTGACTGATGTGTTCAGATAACTAAACAAGTAGAACCGAACACTGTACAACATGTCAGGGGATACCTTTGTTCTAAGAAAATTAGATTGAAACATAACAAGACTAGAATCGAACACTACACTCGATGTCGTTAACATGTGATCCTATACAACATGTTAGGGGATACCTTTGTTCTGAGAACATTAGATTGAAACATAGCAAGACTGGAATCGAACACTGTAAGAACATTGTTTGATGTGATCAGAGCAAAAGTACAACTTCAATGGTTTACCTAGTGTAAAAAACAAAAACACACACTGTGCACATATCGCATAGCCATCTCGCCTATCACTTGCCTATTACGAAAATCAAAAACACACTGTGCACATATCGCATAGCTAACTCGGCAACACTTCAAATGATTTGCTTAGTGCGAAAATAAAAAATCTATACCGCGTAGCTAACTCGTTCACCGCACTGCTAAGACGCTTAGTAATTGCAAATACACTGATATATGTCATACGAAATCAAGAAAGCACACTGCGTAGCCAACTCGCTCGGTCACTCGCTTAGTAATTGCAACACGACTAGAACACTGATACACGTTACTCTTTTTTTTCTCGAAACACACACACACACACACGGATAAGAATGTTGCGAGATACTACATACTTACATGTTTTTTTTAAAAAAAATATAGAGGGGATGAAAGATCATAAATTATATGTACACATGTTGTCTCCTCCAAGTTGTAAGACGAAATAGACGCAGTACTGCGAGTTTCTGCTATAGCTGGCGAACGGAAGTAGCATTATATCTCAGCAAAAAAACACGTGAGCTTGCATACACGCAAGTCAGACACAATGATGGATACCGCGATTCAAATCCTGGCAACTTATGCCGTCAGGAAGGGCATCCGGCTAGATCATGTTATGACGATCGCGCAGGTCCCTCGCCTAGCATTTGCTTTTTTTACGGCTTCCGACAGTAGGAGTTCGAACCTGCCTAGCAGTAAAACAGATTATCGCGAGTTAAAATCTTAGTCCTCGGGTCAAGGAGGGTAAATAGCCGTTAAACTATGGTGTATGATGTAAGAGGCTATATACTGGAATTTAAAATCTGATTTCTTGCATCACGAAGGGTAACTAGTCTTAAAACAAATTCTTGCGATTTAAAATCTCGCGTCAGGAAGGGCATCCGGCCGTAAAACAATAGTTCGTGATACAGCTATTTAAAATCTTAGTTCCTGCGCCAAGAAGTGCATCTAGCTGTAAAACCCCGATTCTCGTGTTGGAAAGGGTAACTAGTTGTAAAACAGATTCTTAATCCCAGTTCTTTGACGTCAGTAAGGGCAACCGACCGTAAAACAATAGTGTATGATGTAAGAGGCTAGATACTAATAGTTTTGTGTCAGGAAGGGCAACCAGTCGTAAAACAGATTCTTGTGAAGTGTAACACTAAATACTGCGATTTAAAATCTAAGAAGTGCATCTAGTTGTACAACCCCGATTCTCGTGTTAAAAAGAGCATCTAGTTGTAAAACAGATTCTTAATCCCAGTTCTTTGACGTCAGGAAGGGCAACCGGTCGAAAATAATAGTGTATGATGTAAGAGGCTAGATACTAATAGTTTTGTGTCAGGAAGGGTAACCAGTCGTAAAACAGATTCTTGTGAAGTGTAACACTAGATACTGCAATTTAAAATCTAAGAAGTGCATCTAGCTGTACAACCCCGATTCTCGTGTTAAAAAGAGTATCTAGTTGTAAAACAGATTCTTAATCCCAGTTCTTTGACATCAGGAAGGGCAACCGGTCGAAAACAATAGTGTATGATGTAAGAGGCTAGATACTGCTAGTTTTGTGTCAGGAAGGGTAACCAGTCGTAAAAACAGATTCTTGTGAAGTGTAACACTAGATACTGCGATTTAAAATCTAAGAAGTGCATCTAGCTGTAAAACCCCGATTCTCGTGTTAAAAAGAGCATCTAGTTGTAAAACAGATTCTTAATCCCAGTTCTTTGACGTCAGGAAGGGCAACCGGTCGAAAACAATAGTGTATGATGTAAGTGGCCAGATACTGCTAGTTTTGTGTCAGGAAGGGCAACCAGTCGTAAAACAGATTCTTGTGAAGTATAACACTAGATACTGCGATTCTAAATCTAAGAAGTGCATCTAGCTGTAAAACCCCGATTCTCGTGTTAAAAAGAGCATCTAGTTGTAAAACAGATTCTTAATCCCAGTTCTTTGACGTCAGGAAGGGCAACCGGTCGAAAACAATAGTGTATGATGTAAGAGGCTAGATACTAATAGTTTTGTGTCAGGAAGGGTAACCAGTCGTAAAACAGATTCTTGTGAAGTGTAACACTAGATACTGCGATTTAAAATCTAAGAAGTGCATCTAGCTGTAAAACCCCGATTCTCGTGTTAAAAAGAGCATCTAGTTGTAAAACAGATTCTTAATCCCAGTTCTTTGACGCCATGAAGGGCAACCGGTCGAAAACAATAGTGTATGATGTAAGAGGCTAGATACTGCTAGTTTTGTGTCAGGAAGGGCAACCAGTCGTAAAACAGATTCTTGTGAAGTGTAACACTAGATACTGCGATTTAAAATCTAAGAAGTGCATCTAGCTGTAAAACCCCGATTCTCGTGTTAAAAAGAGTATCTAGTTGTAAAACAGATTCTTAATCCCAGTTCTTTGACATCAGGAAGGGCAACCGTTCGAAAACAATAGTGTATGATGTAAGAGGCTAGATACGAATAGTTTTGTGTCAGGAAGGCTAACCAGTCGTAAAACAGATTCTTGTGAAGTGTAACACTAGATACTGCGATTTAAAATCGAAGAAGTGCATCCAGCTGTAAAACCCCGATTCTCGTGTTAAAAAGAGCATCTATTTGTAAAACAGATTCTTAATCCCAGTTCTTTGACGTCAGGAAGGGCAACCGGTTGAAAACAATAGTGTATGATGTAAGATCTAGTGTATGATGTAAACTGCCAGTTTTGCGTCAGGAAGGGCAACCAGTCGTAAACAGATTCTTGTGATTTAAAATCTCACGTCAGGAAGGGCAACCGGCCGTACCGTAAAACAATAGTATATGATGTAAGAGGCTAGATAATGCTTTTTAAAATCCTAGAAGGGCATCCTGTTGTAAAACAGATTCTTGTGATTTAAAATCTCGCGTCAGGAAGGGCAATCGGCTGTAAAACAGATTCTTATGATTTAAACTCTTGCGTCAGGAGGGGGCACTCGGCTGTAAAACATATTTTTAATCCCAAGAGAATCGAACCCGAGACTGCCGGGTGAGAGGCAAGCACACTAAACCAAACCGTAGGCTATGGGTTACATTTTTTGTCCCACAGTCTTTGAAGTTGTATCGGCGCAGTCATTCAGAGCGAAGTGCAGAATGCATGTGTTGACTGAAATTGTACACGCATCTTCCGGCTGTAGTAACCTTGAACGAAGACACTGCGTGCTGATAAGCCACTTGTAACTCACAGAACGTTTTCTTAACCGTGTAGCATTCAGGTTTAGGCCCGCCAAGATGGCAGCACTGCGGATGACAGGTGACGAATTTGCAGCTACTGCGATAAAGAGGGCAGCACAGTGCTCTGTAGTTTAAAGATGGCGGATGACAGCTGTCAAAAAGCACGTGGCTTTGTTTACCACGCGCTAGTTAGGTTAAGTTGGTACTACTGAGGTTTAGGCCCGTCAAGATGGCAGCAGTGAGGTTAGCGATGCGTTGTTGTCTGTCAAAAAGCACGTGGCTGTCAAAAAACACGTGGCTTTGTTTACCTCGCGCTAGTTAGGTTAAGTTGGTACCACTGAGGTTTAGGCCCGTCAAGATGGCAGTACTGAGGTTAGCGATGCGTTGTTGTCGATGATAGCTGTCAAAAAGCACGTGGCTTTGTTTACAAATTCAAATTTCCCGCGGGTGGTGGAGGAGACCTCTGGGAGGTCTCTGGCTGTGGTGGTGGTGGTGGAGGAGGCCTCTGGGAGGCCTCTGGCTGTGGTGGTGGTGGAGGTGGCCTCTGGGAGCCGGTGGGGGTGGTGGCCGCAGAACTGTCCAATTATTCTGCTAACATGGGGTAATATTGTAAGAAGCACAGTGTCAGTGCCGCTCAACGTAACCCTCCAGGTGGTTCATGTCCAGCAGTTTCACTCGTCATTTCAACGACTGAAACTTCGGTCAAGGTTAGCAGCAACAAACAGGTACACGCACTGCGGTCAGCGTGCCACTGCTTTATTTTTGGTGATAGCTATGACAATTATTCTGCTGACAGTTTACAAACCTGACAGACGCGATGCCTTAATTACTGAAGGGAAGAACAAAGAAACAGCACTCTGACCTGTAAAAAATGAGCCGAGAGGTACCTGTCACCTGCAGTAGTGATGTAGCGACCGGGTGCTTTACGTATGTACGCCGTAAACGAAAATTGCACAAATGGAATTTTACTGCATTTTGTAAATAAATAAATAAATAAGTAAATAAATAAATAAATAAATAAATAAATAAATAAATAAATAAATAAACCGTAAGACTGACTAGAATTACTCTGCTACTAATTATCTCTGAACATGCGACAGCTAAAAGAGCACAGAATTCCATCTTCCTACGAGAAACATTCGATTGTCCTCAGTGGGGGGGGGGTGAGGCAAATAGCATTATAAATTCAACCCGCCTGGTGGCCATGATCGTTAACGCGTCAAGTATATATAAGGTCTGACACCGTGGTTAGCCGGTTCGATTCCCGTCGGTGGAAAATAATTCACCATCACAATGTTAGCCGGCAGGGTAGGAGGTGTGGTGGTATACAATTTTCAATCACTACATTGCGTACCAAAATCTGTGCTGTAGAGATGAGTAGGACGATTACCATGGCCAAGAGCATCACGACACAACTTTCTCACATTGACATGAATATTTCTTATGGTTGGGAGTCATTCGAAAATTTGTGTAACATGACACGACAGAATGTGTGAAGGCAGTGATGTTACATTAGTCGTTACTGTAGGCCTTGGTCGCAAAAGATGCTGCGTCTTTGACGTAGAATTGCAGTTCTTCTTGATATAACGTTGAGTTTCATTTATTGAAAGACATGCCCATGATCAGGAGCTTTTCGAAAGGGAAACGATTCTTTTTTTGAAAGGATCGCTCCATTTGAGTACAGCTTAAAATGAGACTCGTCCAGAGACTACTATTCTCAGTCTTCAACTACGGTGCTGAAACCTGGACCCTGCGAGCTGGAGATTCGAGAAAGATCGACTCGTTTGAAATGCGATAGTAGTATAATTGGACAGTTCTGGCGCCACCGCCACCTCCGGCTCCCAGTGGCCGCCTCCACCTCAGCCAGTGGCCTCTTCCAGTACTGCCAACTTAACCTAACTAGCGCGACAGTACTGCCAACTTAACCTAACTAGCGCGAAATTTGAATTTGTAAACAAAGCCACGTGCTTTTTGATAGCTGTCATCGACAACAACGCATCGCTAACCTCAGTACTGCCATCTTGACGGGCCTAAACATCAGTAGTGCCAACTTAACATAACTAGCTCGAGATAAACAAAGCCACGTGCTTTTTGACAGCCACGTGCTTTTTGACAGATTTGTAAACAAAGCCACGTGCTTTTTGACAGACAACAACGCATCGAAAACCTCAGTACTGCTATCTTGATGGACCTAAACCCCAGTAGTGCCAACTTAACCTCACTAGCATGAGGTAAACAAAGCCACGTGTTTTTTGACAGCCACGTGCTTTTTGACAGATTTGTAAACAAAGCCACGTGCTTTTTGACAGACAACAACGCATCGCAAACCTCAGTACTGCTATCTTGATGGACCTAAACCTTAGTGGTACCAACTTAACCTCACTAGCGCGAGGTAAACAAAGCCACGTGCTTTTTGACAGCTACGTGCTGTTTTGACAGCTGTCATCCGCCATCTTTAAACCACAAAGCACTGTGCTGCCCTCTATATCGCAGTAGCTGCAAAATTCGTCACCTGTCATCAACAGTGCTGCCATCTTGACGGGTCTAAACCTTAGTGCTACCAACTTAACCTAACTAGCGCGAGGTAAACAAAGCCACGTGCAGCTGTCATCCGCCATCTTTGAGCACAGTGCTGCCCTCTTTAGCTACTTACCTTTGAAATGTGGTGGCGGATAATTTGAAAAATGCTTTTTGACAGCAGCCATATTGCATCGTGCTGCCCTCTTTAGCTAGATACCTGTGGTAGCAGACAATTCCACGTGACAGCAGCCATCTTTGAGCACCGTGCTGCCCTCTATGTGGTGACGGCAAATTCTACGTAGAAACAAACCCACGTGCTTTTTTTGACAGCTACCATCCACCATCTTTAATCAACAGAGCACAGTGCTGTACTCTTTAGCTAGATACCTTTGAAATGTGGTGGCGGCAATTTGAAAAATTCTATGTGCTCTTGTTGGGAAACAAAGCCGCGTGCTTTTTTTTGACAGCTGTCATCCGCCATCTTTAATCAATAGAGCACTGTGCTGCGGGCAATTTCGTTAGCTGTCATCCGCCATCTTTAATCTAGAGAGAACAGTGCTGCACTCTATGTGGTGGCGGTAAATTCTATGTGCTTTACAAACCTATGTGCTTTTCTGACAGCTGTCATCCGCCATCTTTAATCCAGAGAGAACAGTGCTGCCCTCTATGTGGTGGTGGCAAATTCCACGTGCTCTTGTTTGAAAACATACTCACGTGCTTTTTTGACAGCTGTCATCCGCCATCTTTGAGAACAGTGCTGCCCGGTGACGGCAAATTCCACGTAGAAACAAAGCCATGTGCTTTTTTGACAGCTGTCATCCGCCATCTTTAATCCAGAGAGAACAGTGCTGCCCTCTATGTGGTGGCGGCAAATTGAAAAATTCCACGTGCTCTTGTTTGAAAACATACTCACGTGCTTTTTTGACAGCTGTCATCCGCCATCTTTAATCCAGAGGGAACAGTGCTGCCCTCTATGTGGTGACGGCAAATTCCACGTAGAAACAAAGCCATGTGCTTTTTTGTCAGCTGTCATCCGCCATCTTTAATCACCGTGCTGCCCTGTGACGGCAAATTCCACGTAGAAACAAAGCCATGTGCAGCTGTCATCCGCCATCTTTAATCACCGTGCTGCCCGGTGACGGCAAATTCCACGTGGAAACAAAGCCATGTGCAGCTGTCATCCGCCATCTTTAATCACAGTGCTACACTCTATGTGGTGGCGACAAATTCTAAATGCTTTACAAACCCATGTGCTTTTCTGACAAAGCTGTCATCCACCATCTTTAATCACCGTGCTGCCCCGGTGACGGCAAATTCCACGTGCTTTACAAAGCTATGTGCTTTTTTGACAAAAAAAAATTCTGCTCTCGAGATACTTACCGAACTATACTCACGAAACTGCTCATCACCTTCTTTCTTCTATGAGTAATAAACAAAAACTCTATCCTGCAAATAAGGAGCGGGAGGAAGGTGATACCTAACCTAAAATAAAAGAATATGCCAATTCTACATTATTTATTTACATCTTGTATGTACAAGTTTTATCTCGAATCATTTCACCCTAGCGTACTTCTCGATGCAATTCTTGAATGTACAAGTTTAGACTTGCCGTACCAGCGTTCCTCTCCCGAATTGTGATGTAAGACAGCGTAACGTAAGTACACACACCTCTAGCATAATGTTTATGTAAAGTAGTACTTATCAATACTACTATGCCCCCAGGCTAGCGTGTTGGTAGAATTTGGAATGACAAGCCGTTTACAATCATCGCTATTAAGGGCTACCTTACTAATTAAATGAGTGTACAACTGGTGCTTCTTGCTTCTAATGACAGACATTTGCTTATGCAAAACAGGTGGATTACTTTTAATGCAATTGTTATAGTTTTCAAAACTTAGCTGATTCTGAACGACATTCTTTTTAACCCCCTTCAATCTCTTTATTTGTAATTCATTTAAGAGTTTTATGCAATATGACCTGGATTTAGTACCTACAAATGAATCGATAATATTCCCAGCACATTCATCTTTCATTTTACCTAGAACCTTTTTGTTCACTAGCGGTAGATGATATTGATTATCTGCAGGATAGTTACTCGTATCAAACCTACCCAAGTCAGGCTTTATATCATTGTAATAGTCATCAGTTTTGATTTGATAAATAAACGAATCGGTATCTGTGTAGAGCAATTGCGCATTATGCGCGTACTTCTTCATCATATAATCGTAATGGAATTCATACATGAGTGTTTTAGCCAATTCAAGTACTGTGAAGCCGACGTAGGTAGGTTTGTCATACTTAACCTTGACACGATTCATCTGTATAATAACTAAATTCTCATGTATGATGGTGCAGCTGTGGAAATTTGGTTTACTTATTAAATAGTTAGCACCATACCTTTTCTTAATATTATCCCAGTTTGTAATCAATTTTACATCAACGCGTTTGTCAACATTCTCCATAGTCTTACCAAACACACTGTTATTCATGAGCTTGTAGAAATCTTTTTCAAACTCGTTAACCGCATTCGTTCTTAAATTATTGTTCAGATCGATATATGGCTTTAGCCACGGTGACTGATTAAATTCTAGTACGCGATGAATTTTGGATAACTTCAAACCATGCTGCAAACACTGTTTTAAATTTCGGTAATGAATGATATACTTAGATTTATCGCATAAATTAGCAATGAGCATTTTCGTCGTTGATGCAATGTACGGGGACTTCATATTTTCAGGGCAGAACGGTAGGTCATTATGAGAAGTGTGTAACTCTTTAGGATACTGTAAGTCAACTTCGAGGAAATAACCTTTATCAGCTTCATCACCTAGGGCGTGTAGCTGTAAAGCATCAATTTCGCACTGCGTCAGCCAGCGGAAACCACTCACCGGTAGATGCTGACTCATCGCCCACCCATACTGATTATTAGCATCGAGGTAAACGATATACCGAGATTCCTGACTGGAATCGAAACTCGGCATGTACTTATTATTAGCACTCGAATACCGGCCGCTGCACTGACTCAGACCACCTCGAATGGATGCTTTTATAAAGTGCACCATATCGATATCCGTTAGCAGCTCCAAATTCACACGCGTGTATTTTAACATCGCGTCCCAACTTAACCCAGGTGCAGTAAAATACTGACATGGGTCAAGGCTGTAGGTGTTCATGCAAACACAGCGAAAATTTTTAAAAACATCAGCTAACAAAAGTACATCTGTCTTTAAATATAAATCGGAGTATTCACCCAGCGTTTGAATGTGGAACTGCTCCCAGATATGTTGTGCATGTAAATAGTCATCATCACTAATATCTGCTGAATTCAGCGAGCTGTAAAAGGATTGTTTCGATGGTAAGGCACGTTCTTCGAGGCGGTCTAAGCAGTCGAGATATTCGTAACAAAAACACCCTTACGCCGAAGTAAATTAAACTGCGCTTCTTCAGGGAAAACGCGTCGAATTTCTGTAAATTGTTCAGGCTGTAAATGACTAGAAAGTTTATCGAGGCTACTCGCCATAAAGCGAAACGAGTCAAGGAATCTCAGTTTTATAGAATGCTCAGCATCTACTTTTACAGACTTTGCAAACGCAATGTACCGCTCTTTATTCTGAGGGATTATATCTACTTTTTCATCTGAAGCTCCAAATTGTGAAATGATGAAATGAGAGTCGTAACCGGATAAGTTATGAAAAATTACAGGGATAAATTTAGGAACTCTATACTTAAGATTACAGCTATAATGAGCGGCACATCTGTAGAAACCAGTTAAATGATCATGATCAAAAACTTTAGGGTCATTTTCGGAAAATTCCCCATCACAAATGCTACACTTTGTAGCACGTTCATGATCATTTAACTGAATGTCGGTGAGTGGCTTCATAGGAATATTACTATTCAGAATACGACCGAGACGAACTGCATCACTTTCAAGTCTTTCTAAAAATACTTTAGCAGCATCATGTCCTGGATACAGCTCTAACTTGTTAAGCGTACTATCGTAACTACACTTGATGTAATACGCAAAGCTATACGGGACATGCATGTGCGTAGTATTAGTGAAAGAGTTGTCAGGATTAGGTGAGCATGTGTTGCATGGCGTGAGGATGGCTTCAAAGTCTGCATAAATCACGAACGGTACCCACATCTGCTTATGAAAATTTGTAAATTTTAAAACATTATTGCCTGTAGTAGGTATCTCTGTACGTACATGATTGCAGTCATTCTTGGAATGCTTCGTTAACTGATCTTCATTTCTGAAATACTGCAAGCATCCATCACATAGCCACTTTTTACCATCATGTTTTGACAACTGACTGCCAACAAGTCTACTCAGATTTTTAATCCAGCAAAAGTGGCTATTCTCACTGTTTTCAATATAGAGTAAATTAACGTGAGTACTCTTCTTATGACATGTATAATACAGAGGACCTACTACGGACTTTTTCTCTACACCATACACATTGATACTAATGTTATTTAGTTCCTCAAAGCGCTTAATATCCTTTAACTGTACGGGAAATTCTATACTATCGAAATTTAGCTGCGTTGAATAGTGTAGATAGGATGATGTTCTATTCGCTACATTCCGTTTCACAGGATTTAAAGCTGACATCACCGCCCATGCAAAACATGCTTCGTCATTGTTTTGGATGTTTACAACAGCTTTTCTTTGCTGAATCCATGTCGGCAGCTCGATGTACGATGAACCTCGCATGGGATTGTACTTATTGATGTTAACTTCTAGATACATTATCTCAACTAAAGCCCACCCTGATTCCTTTTCCTGAAATCCCTCACTCTTAGTTGAAATAATGTTAGAGACATCCCTAAGTACATCACCAAAATTAGTCGACTCACTTATGACAAAATTATTCGTATTAAATGATTTAATGTCCGTTATTTCGGATTCATCCGTGCTTTTAATGTACAAGGCGAAAAGTTCAAAATTAACTTTAAATAAACTATGATTGGACAAAGATTTAGCAAGAAGCTGTTGTACATCCGGTTGAACGCAATTTAAAAAGTTTCAAGTGCTCTGAAACTTTTGACTGGTGCGAATTCGGTAACTAGCAATCCTACTTTTAAATGCTGTATTAATTTCCTCGATGTTTGCGTTACTACCACTTCTACACGCATTATTTTTATGCGCATTACTCCGTAAGTGTCCCTGAAAATGCGAAGATGGTACATCAGTGTTACAGTGCTCGCAGTGAATAGTTTGAAGTTCATTTTTCCTAGGTTTTTTACTACTAGTACTTTCTACAGCTACATCAGTAGCTGCACGCTTTTTCCCTACTACTACCTGAGGGCAAGTAGATATTTGATGTACCTCTGCTAAGTGAGCCTGGTATTGCTCTACATTAGCGAAGTACAGCCCGCAAACATCACATAAAGCAGATGTTATGCTAGGGTGTTTTGCTTTTATATGACGTGCGAGGTTATCCTGTCTTGCGAACGTTGCCTTACACTGTTCGCAGGGGAACATAGTAGGGTTATAGTCGCAAGCAGATAGCTGATGATGTTTTGTTTTTACATGGCGTGCAAGGCTGTCACGTCTTGTGAACATTGCCTTACACAGCTCGCATGGGAACATAGTGTCTTCTCTTTCTTCGAATAAAGTGTTTAGGTGAACAGCGTATGCAACAAGTTCTGAAAAGAGAACAACCAATAGAGATTAGCCTAAAGTTGCGATGCTCAACCTATAGAGGTTGGACATGGCTGTGAGTTAGGCCTATAGCATGAGAATTGAAGAGAACGACTAAAGTTACGATGTTCGGAAGAAACCAAGTTTCAACCTGTTGAGGACAGACATAGCTACGTGTGCGTGTTTGAAATTATATCACGTCTATAGTATGTTGATTAAAGAGAACAACTATTTATGATTAGCTTAAAGTTACGATGTTCGGAAGAAACCAACTTTCAACCTGTTGAGGGCAGACATAGCTATGTGTGCGTGTTTGAAATTATACTACGTCTATAGTATGTAGATTAAAGAGAACAACTATTTATCAATAGACTAAAGTTACGATGTTCGGAAGAAACCAAGTTTAAGCCTGTTGAGGACGGACATAGCTATGTACGCACCTCGTCTATAGTATGTAGATTAAAGAGAACAACTATTTATCAATAGACTAAAGTTACGATGTTCGGAAGAAACCAAGTTTCAACCCGTTGAGGGCAGACATAGCTATGTGTACGTGTTTGAAATTATACCACGTCTATAGTATGTTGATTAAAGAGAACAACTATTTATGATTAGCTTAAAGTTACGATGTTCGGAAGAAACCAAGTTTCAGCCTGCTGAGGTCAGACATAGCTATGCGTGCGTGTTTGAAATTATAAGATTAACCTCTTCTATGACATGCAGATTAAAGAAAATAACTATTTGTCAATAGACTAAAGTTACGATGTTCGGAAGAAACAAAGTTTCAACCCGTTGAGGTCAGACATAGCTATGTGTGCGTGTTTGAAATTATACCACGTCTATAGCGTGAGGATTAAAGAGAACAACTATTTATGATTAGCTTAAAGTTACGATGTTCGGAAGAAACCAAGTTTAAGCCTGTTGAGGACGGACATAGCTATGTACGCACCTCGTCTATAGTATGTAGATTAAAGAGAACAACTATTTATCAATAGACTAAAGTTACGATGTTCGGAAGAAACCAAGTTTCAACCCGTTGAGGGCAGACATAGCTATGTGTACGTGTTTGAAATTATACCACGTCTATAGTATGTTGATTAAAGAGAACAACTATTTATGATTAGCTTAAAGTTACGATGTTCGGAAGAAACCAAGTTTCAGCCTGCTGAGGTCAGACATAGCTATGCGTGCGTGTTTGAAATTATAAGATTAACCTCTTCTATGACATGCAGATTAAAGAAAATAACTATTTGTCAATAGACTAAAGTTACGATGTTCGGAAGAAACCAAGTTTCAACCCGTTGAGGTCAGACATAGCTATGCGTGCGTGTTTGAAATTATACCACGTCTATAGCGTGAGGATTAAAGAGAACAACTATTTATGATTAGCTTAAAGTTACGATGTTCGGAAGAAACCAAGTTTAAGCCTGTTGAGGACGGACATAGCTATGTACGCACCTCGTCTATAGTATGTAGATTAAAGAGAACAACTATTTATCAATAGACTAAAGTTACGATGTTCGGAAGAAACGAAGTTTCAGCCCGTTGAGGGCAGACATAGCTATGTGTACGTGTTTGAAATTATACCACGTCTATAGTATGTTGATTAAAGAGAACAACTATTTATGATTAGCTTAAAGTTACGGAAGAAACCAAGTTTCAGCCTGTTGAGGGCAGACATAGCTATGTACGCACCTCGTCTATAGCGTGAGGATTAAAGAGAACAACTATTTATCAATAGACTAAAGTTACGATGTTTTAGAAGAAACCAAGTTTCAACGAATAGAGGTCAGACATACCTTAGAATCTTCGCGCTGCAAACTGTTACTCGGATGTATAAAATGCGTGCGTTCAAGCCTGAAACTCGAATGATAATATTCTGGTCGTACCTAAAAAAAAGAAGAAACATATATGAATGTAGTGTAGGGTACATCATCTAACCTAATTATCTTTACAACTCAAAGTTCGAAAACATACCTTTAAAAAAAATGCACGTGCTGCAGGCTGTTACTGGGATGAATAAAATTGTTGCGTACTTTCGAACGGTACCTAAAAAAAGAACAAACATATATGAATGTAGATGTCTAGCGTAGAAGTTGCTTTGCAAATAAAAAAAGGTAATTAACAGTTCTACCTTACCTTAAGATAAAGGCTGAAGAATAATATTCACTGCAGACGGGAGATGTGTGTGTACGTAATAAACGCATACAGAGAACTGTGAGCACTTCGCGCAGACTGCTGCGGCTAAATATTCTGCTTGTTACCAAGCGGATATGATAATCGCTGAGCTGACAACTGCGGTACAGTCGGAACGAATGCAAACAAGAGCTCCTACCTGCAGGCTGACGTATTCAAACCTCCTGTTGATACCGAGGTGTCAGAATTTAAGAGTTCGATCCTTGGAAAGTTAGCGTGTGATCCTCGACTTCTCGAGGGTACATACGCGGTATTCCTTACCTGTAGGTATTGAGCTAAAGCTAGATCATGTAATGACGATCGCGCAGGCCCCTCGCCTAGCATTTACGGCTTCTAGTTGGAACCCGCTATCCCCCAAAGTAGTGAGAATGATTGGAGAGTGTTGAGGGTGATTCATTCGTCGGATGGAGGCGTTAAGCTATGTGCAGGCTTCTTCTAGTCAGGGTACGCGATTCAAATCCTGGCAACTTATACCGTCGGGAAGGGCATCCGGCTAGATCATGCAATGACGATCACGCAGGTCCCTCGCCTAACATTTACGGCTTCCAGTTCGAACCCGCTATCTTCCGAAGTAGCGAGAATGATTGAAGAGTGTTTGAGGGTGATTCATTTGTTGGATGGAGGTGTTAAGCTGACTTCTTCGGTAGGAGTAGGCTATGTCGGGATATCGATTTAAAATCCTAGTCAGGAAGGGCAACCGGTCGTATAAAACTATGGTGTGAGGCGGGGTGTGTGTAAAAGCTAGCAATAAGTAAGGGCTGTTGATGGGGACGTTAAACCTTGTGCAGACTCCTTCGAAAATGATTTTTGAGTACATGACTTGACGGTGATTCATTTGTCGGATGGAGGCAATAAGCCTTGTGCAGGCTTCTTCTAGTCAGGAGTAGGCTATGTGTCGGTACTGGGATATCTAGTTATAAAACCCGCTACAACAAATTTATCGCGTATACTGCGATTTAAAATCCTAGTCGGGAAGGGCAGCCGGTCGTATAAAACTATGGTGTGAGGCGGGGTGTGCAAAAAAAAGCTAGCAATAAGTAAGGGCTGTTGATGGGGACGTTAAACCTTGTGCAGACTCCTTCGAAAATGATTTTTTTGAGTACAAGAGTGTTGATGCTGATTCATTTGTCGGATGGAGGCAATAAGCCTTGTGCAGGCTTCTTCTAGTCGGGAGTAGGCTATGTATCGGTACCGGGATATCTAGTTATAAAACCCGCTACAACAAATTTATCACGTATACTGCGATTTAAAATCCTAGTCAGGAAGGGCAGCCGGTCGTATGGTGTGAGGCGGGGTGTGCAAAAAAGCTAGCAATAAGTAAGGGCTGTTGATGGGGACGTTAAACCTTGTGCAGACTCCTTCGAAAATGATTTTTTTGAGTACAAGAGTGTTGATGCTGATTCATTTGTCGGATGGAGGCAATAAGCCTTGTGCAGGCTTCTTCTAGTCGGGAGTAGGCTATGTATCGGTACCGGGATATCTAGTTATAAAACCCGCTACAACAAATTTATCACGTATACTGCGATTTAAAATCCTAGTCAGGAAGGGCAGCCGGTCGTATGGTGTGAGGCGGGGTGTGCAAAAAAGCTAGCAATAAGTAAGGGCTGTTGATAGGAGGCGTTAAACCATGTGCAAGCTCCTTCACCAGGAGAAGCCTACATGCCGGTACCGTGCAGGTTCTTTCGATAGGAGTAGGCACTGTGTGTGTTTTAACCTCTCCGTACAATCATGATATTTTACGTTAGGAACTTACATAGGCTAAATGCTACACATTCTATGGCAGAGCCGGGAATCGAACTCGGACCCCCGAGGGTAGCAGCTAACTACTACACTACAGAGGAGGGCTATTTCAGAATATTTTACAACCTTAATTGGTACTGTGTTTTAAGAGCTTACATGGGACTCAGCTAAGAAGACCTTCGCGAGTTACAAGCCGCTTATCAGTGTCTTCGTTCAAGGTCGAGCCGGAAGATACGTATACAATTTCAGCTAACACATGCATTCCACACAACTCGCTCAGAATGACTGTGCCGATACTTCGAGGACTGTAGGACAAATCTATAGCCTACAGTATGCATGCCTCTCACCCGGTAGTCTCGGGTTCGATTCTCTTGGGGATAAAAATGTGTTTAAATCACATGAATGTGTTGAGTTGTCCTTCCTGATGCAAAACTAGCAGTATCTAACCTCAGTTTTACGACCGGTTGCCCTTCCTGACAACTCAGATTAAGAATCTGTTTTACAACGTCTAACACGGGGAATCGGGGATTTACAGCTAGATGCAATTCTTAGATTTTAAATCACGAACTATTGTTTTACGGCCGGATGCCCTTCCTGACTAAGATTTTAAATCGCAAGAATTTGTTTTAAGACTAGTCGCCCTCCCTGATGCAAAACTAGTAGTATCTAAGCTCTTGGTTGCCTTTCCTGACAACTCGGATTAAGAATCTGTCGAGAATCGGGGATTTACAGCTAGCTTAGATTTTAAATCACGAACTAACAAGAGCACGTAGAATTTACCGCCACCAGGGTAGCACTGTTCTCTCTGGATTAAAAGCTTTGTTTCCAAACAAGTGCATGTGGAATTTACCGCCACCAGGGTAGCACTGTTCTCTCTGGATTAAAAGCTTTGTTTCTAAACAAGAGCACGTGGAATTTGCCGTCACCGGGGCAGCACGGTGATTAAAGATGGTGGATGACAGCTCTGTCAGAAAAGCACATGGGTTTGTAAAGCATTTAGAATTTGTCGTCACCACATAGAGTGTAGCACGGTGATTAAAGATGGCGGATGACAGCTGCACATGGCTTTGTTTCCACGTGGAATTTGCCGTCACCGGGCAGCACGGTGATTAAAGATGGCGGATGACAGCTGCACATGGCTTTGTTTCTACGTGGAATTTGCCGTCACAGGGCAGCACGGTGATTAAAGATGGCGGATGACAGCTGACAAAAAAGCACATGGCTTTGTTTCTACGTGGAATTTGCCGTCACCACATAGAGGGCAGCACTGTTCTCTCTGGATTAAAGATGGCGGATGACAGCTGTCAAAAAAGCACGTGAGTATGTTTTCAAACAAGAGCACGTGGAATTTTTCAATTTGCCGCCACCACATAGAGGGCAGCACTGTTCTCTCTGGATTAAAGATGGCGGATGACAGCTGTCAAAAAAGCACATGGCTTTGTTTCTACGTGGAATTTGCCGTCACCGGGCAGCACTGTTCTCAAAGATGGCGGATGACAGCTGTCAAAAAAGCACGTGAGTATGTTTTCAAACAAGAGCACGTGGAATTTGCCACCACCACTTAGAGGGCAGCACTGTTCTCTCTGGATTAAAGATGGCGGATGACAGCTGTCAGAAAAGCACATAGGTTTGTAAAGCACATAGAATTTACCGCCACCACATAGAGTGCAGCACTGTTCTCTCTAGATTAAAGATGGCGGATGACAGCTAACGAAATTGCCCGCAGCACAGTGCTCTATTGATTAAAGATGGCGGATGACAGCTGTCAAAAAAAAAGCACGCGGCTTTGTTTCCCAACAAGAGCACATAGAATTTTTCAAATTGCCGCCACCACATTTCAAAGGTATCTAGCTAAAGAGTACAGCACTGTGCTCTGTTGATTAAAGATGGTGGATGGTAGCTGTCAAAAAAAGCACGTGGGTTTGTTTCTACGTAGAATTTGCCGTCACCACATAGAGGGCAGCACGGTGCTCAAAGATGGCTGCTGTCACGTGGAATTGTCTGCTACCACAGGTATCTAGCTAAAGAGGGCAGCACGATGCAATATGGCTGCTGTCAAAAAGCATTTTTCAAATTATCCGCCACCACATTTCAAAGGTAAGTAGCTAAAGAGGGCAGCACTGTGCTCAAAGATGGCGGATGACAGCTGCACGTGGCTTTGTTTACCTCGCGCTAGTTAGGTTAAGTTGGTAGCACTAAGGTTTAGACCCGTCAAGATGGCAGCACTGTTGATGACAGGTGACGAATTTTGCAGCTACTGCGATATAGAGGGCAGCACAGTGCTTTGTGGTTTAAAGATGGCGGATGACAGCTGTCAAAACAGCACGTAGCTGTCAAAAAGCACGTGGCTTTGTTTACCTCGCGCTAGTGAGGTTAAGTTGGTACCACTAAGGTTTAGGTCCATCAAGATAGCAGTACTGAGGTTTGCGATGCGTTGTTGTCTGTCAAAAAGCACGTGGCTTTGTTTACAAATCTGTCAAAAAGCACGTGGCTGTCAAAAAGCACGTGGCTTTGTTTATCTCGAGCTAGTTAGGTTAAGTTGGCACTACTGAGGTTTAGGCCCGTCAAGATGGCAGTACTGAGGTTAGCGATGCGTTGTTGTCGATGACAGCTGTCAAAAAGCACGTGGCTTTGTTTACAAATTCAAATTTCGCGCTAGTTAGGTTAAGTTGGCAGTACTGTCGCGCTAGTTAGGTTAAGTTGGCAGTACTGGAAGAGGCCACTGGCTGAGGTGGAGGCGGCCACTGGGAGCCGGAGGTGGCGGTGGCGCCAGAACTGTCCAATTATACTACTTGCGATAGTGGAGGAGAATGATTCGCATACAATGGGCAGCATTTCGGATCAACGACTCCATCCTGAAGGAGCTGCACATCAGCACCAGGTTACCGGTAGCGTGTGAGCAAGGGATCCTATAATTCTTTGATCACATCGTACGAAGTGGTGTAGAGAGTCCCGAAAGACACATGGTATTAGAGGAGAGAACGTACAAGAGCCCCTATACTTTGGGCAGACGCGAAAGTTGATTTAGAGTCACCTAGTGTTGATAGCCACTTATGTTATGTTAATACTTGTAAATTCATTATTTGGCAAAACTCTCTATCATTGACAAGTTTACGCAACGTAAACAATAGTGTACATATACATACATACATGTTTTTTTAAAGTGATTCGATAGAATCTGAAGATGTTATTGTTGAACGAAATATGTCATTCTTTGTGAATTTTTTACAGGTATGTTTATAGTGTTATAATTGATATTGAAATTGCTGTATTTGACAGACTGGAAAGTTATTTTGTTAGATAATGCTTCTGTGTTAAAAACATAAAATGAGGTATGTCTTTTTACTTGCAAACTTTGATACCAGTGCAGCCCGAGGGGGAGGGGGGAAATGTCAGTGATTTCCGAACCACTCGCGTTCTGTGAAGTAATTATAATTTTACTGATGAAAATGGAAATCCTCAGCCTCTTTAGTCATTCGACCGGGTCAGCAATGAAGCCCTCATCTAGCGGCGATGATAGGGAAGTGTGCCGGTTGCCGAAACTTGTCGCACTACTCTAGGACAATGATTAATGATTGACACGTGAAATTCCATACAGTAATACTGGAGAGTCCTGCTGGACTGAAAGATGACAGGGAAAACCGGAGTACTCGGAGAATAAACTGTTCCACTTCCGTTTTGTCCAGCACAAATCTCACATGGAGTGACCGGGATTTCGAAGCACGGAAGTCAGCGGTGAGAGGCCGATGCGCTGCCGCCTGAGTGACGGAGGCTGGCGTAATTTTACGGATAAGTAATAATAATAATAATAATAATAATAATAATAATAATAATAATAATAATAATAATAATAATAATAATAATAATAATAATAATCGTATGGTCTCAGCTACCGTGTGCAGTCATTTTAATTTGACGCCATCTGGCTGCCTGCTCGTCAGTTTCGACGTTCTGTTTTACTCTAGTCCTACTAGATGGCAGAATAAATGGAACCTCTCTTGAGCGTCTATGGCTGAGATTTAATGAATTTTGTCGGGTGAACACCAAATGTGTCACCGGAGATCTTTTACATGCCGACATCGTACGACATGGAGTGTCGAATGGACTTTTTTCTCCCCTTCAAAAATCCGACTACATTAGGCTGACTTATAATTTCTTAACACGAAGAGTACCATCCATTTACAGAAAACCAGTAGTGCTTCTTATTCTTTGCGATGAGGCCGGCTAGGGTCCACATGTCAATTTCAATTCGTCCTCCCTTGTTGCTTCCTCTTCCGTTCTTTCCAGTATTCCTTCCTCATTGCACTATGTTTTATTCTTGTTTCTTCAGACCACTCTGGACCGGGTTTCCTTTTCATTTTTCCTTGGAATACTTTCATTCTTAAAACATTATTTACCGGGCGAGTTGGCCGTGCGATTAGGGGCGTGCAGCTGTGAGCTTGCATCCGGGAGATAACGTGTTCGAACCCCACTGTCGGCAGCCCTGAAGATTTTTTTTCGTAGTTTCCCATTTTCACACCAGGAAAATGCTGGGGCTCCCCTTAATTGAGGTCACGGCCCTTTTTTTTCAAACTCCCCCATCGTAGCCATAAGACCTATCTGTGTCAGTGCGACGTAAAGCCAATTGTAAAAAATAAAATAAAAACATTTTTTTAAAATATCTTTCTCTATAGTTTCCTTTTGTGTTAGGTCATTCTAAATCGTTCTCATCCTCTTGTATCCAGCCAGTACTTATTATTATTATTATTATTATTATTATTATTATTATTATTATTATTATTATTATTATTATTATTATTATTATTATTCTTTCTTCGTTATGCCCGTTTACAGAGCGCGTTGGAACTCTTTAGCTTGATAATGGTTTTCCTTTCTTCTTCTCCTCCCAAAATCTCTTCATGAACTCGCTATGCTGTTTCTTGCGTTCTTCCGTCCATTGTTTCCCTGTGAGTTCTTTTAGCCTTTTCCGTGAACGTGTGCTTTGCAACCAGATTCGCAAAAGCCTTGCGATCCCTGATGATATCTTCTGTGATGTTCATTTCTTTTAAGTCCTGCTTTATTTCCTCTAACCAGCTTATTTTGACCTTCTTTGATTTAATTACACCAGTTTGTTTGGTTTTTTTTTTTTTTTTTTTGCATATCTGGTGTCGTCCATTCTACAGATGTGGCCACATACATTTCAATCGTCTCCTGCGTACGGTATCGGTGAACTTATCGATTGCTTTGTACAAATCTACACTTTTCCTTTTGATCCACATACCATTTACATAACGGGGCCACATATTTTCCTCAGAATTTTTCGTTCTTTTTCAATTTTATCAATTTTTGAGTGGACTCCTAGAGATGTGGTTTCTGAGGCATACAAGGCTTCCGGAAGAACAACAGTCTTGTAATGCCGAAGTTTTGCATTTCGTGACATCACTCTTTTATTGTAGTGGTTCCATGTTATTCGGTATGCTTTCAGGGGTTTGGTGACTCTTTCTAAATTAGCTTTCCTGTCCAGTCCGGATGGTAAAATGATTTATCCTAGATATTTGAAGGAAGGGACCTGTGTGATTATTCCATAATTTGTCTGTAGTGGGAATCTTTTGATATTCTGGTGTCCATTAGCCCTGATATGAGTCTTCTCATACGATATTTGGAGGCCTGTCTTTGATGCTATCTCATGCAACTTCTCTATGGCATACCTGGTTTCTTCACTAGTCTTGGTAAAGATAGCTAGATTCTCAAAAAAAGCTAGGCACTTCACGTTAATTCTTTGTCCCCGAGTACCAACGTTTATACCTTCGATTTATTTTCCCCATTCCCTGATGATTTTGTCTAACACTAAGTTAAAAAGGATTGGGGAGAGGCCATCTCCTTGTCGAACTCATGTATGCAATTCAAAAGGCTCTGATAGTTCACCTAGAAACTTCACTTGACATGTTGTGTCTGTGAGAGTCTGGCGGATTAATTCTGTGGTCTTCTTCTCCACACTGAGCTCTCCTAGGATGTCCACAACAGTTTGTCTGTCAATAGAGTCGTACGCCTTCTTAAAGTCCACAAAGGTGACAAATGTGGTGGTACTGTGGCGTGTCCTTAATATCGTCTTCAGATCCAAATTTGCTCAGAACACGATCTACCTTTTCTGAAGCCTGCTTGGTATTCACCAATCAAATGATCTGTTTGTTGTTCTACTCTGTTTAATAGCGCTTTATAACTGGTAAAAGGGATATGCCTCTGTAGTTGTTGGGGTCCGTTCGATCGTCTTTCTTATGTAACGGATGGATAATGGCATTTTTCCAGTTCTTCGGCATCACCATGGTCTCCCATATTTCTGTTAAGAGTGTATGAATTCTTCTGATGAGGTCATCTCCTCCTATTTTCAACATCTCTGCAGTTATGCCATCGTTCCCAGGGGCTTTATTATTTTTGAGCGATTGGATTATCTCTTTTATTTCTTGAATTGTTGGGGGCTGTGAGTCTGGATTTGGTGGAGGTTTTTCAAACTGTAGTCTTTCAATTGGTTGATCGCAGTTCAGTAGATTTTGGAAATAGTCCGCCAGTATCTTGCTGTTCTTTTTACTGTTTGTCTCTAGTGATCCTTTAGGTCGACGAAAACTTAATGTTGGTGGTTTGTACCTTGATAAGTCCTCACGAAATGTCTTGTGGAAACCCCGAGTGTTGTTTTTCTGGAAATCGTGTTCTGATTTTTTTTTTTTTTTTTTTTGCTAGTTGCTTTACGTCGCACCGACACAGATAGGTCTTATGGCGACAATGGGACAGGGAAGGGCTAGGAGTGGGAAGGAAGCGGCTGTGGCCTTAATTAAGGTACAGTCCCAGCATTTGCCTGGTGTGAAAATGGGAAACCACGGAAAACCATCTTCAGGGCTGCCGACAGTGGGGTACGAACCTACTATCTTACGAATACTGGATACTGGCCGCACTTAAGCGACCGCAGCTATCGAGCTCGGTGTTCTGATTATTATTATTATTATTATTATTATTATTATTATTATTATTATTATTATTATTATTATTATTATTATTATTATTATTATTATTATTGGACTCGTTATGCCCAACTAAGGAGCGCATGTGAACTTATTTATTACAACGTTTCTTCTTTTCCCTCAATCTCTTCATTCTTTCGCTGTGCTTTTGCGTTCTTCCGTCCATCATGTAGCTTGCCTTTCAGGTTGATCAGCAAATTTGTGTTTGTTTATGAGAGTTCCCAATTTTTCTTTTTTGCAAGATTTCTTCATTTATCCAATTTCTTGAAGATCTTTGTTTATTTCTGTAAGCCAGTTGTGATTTTTTTAGAGATACTGCGAGATTTAGTATTTTCTTTGTTAGCCTATTGTCACCCATCCTGATCAGGCGACCATACATAGAATTTTAATCTTTTTCTAATGGTGTGTGTGATTTTTTCTGTTACTTGATAGATTTCCTGTGATTTCCTTTTCATCCAAATACCATTTTCGCATTTAGGTCCTAGAATTTTCCTAAGAATTTTACTCTCTTGTTTTTCGATGTATTTTAATTTGTGATCTGCCAGCAATTATCAGAGTTTCTGACACATAAAGGGGATATAGATTTTTTGTTGTATCTGATCCAGACTATTTTGTATACTTATTATTATTATTATTATTATTATTATTATTATTATTATTATTATTATTATTATTATTATTATTATTTGTTACAATTTGCTTTACGTCACACCTATACAGATTGGTCTTATGGCGACGATGGGGGAGTGAGAAGGAAGCAGCCGTGACCTCAATTAAGGTACAGCCCTATCATTTGCCTGGTGTGAAAATGGGAAACTACGGAAAACCATCTTGAGGGTTGCCAACAGTGGGGTTCGAACCTGTTATCTCCCGGATGCAAGATCACAGTTGCGCGACCCAAACCGCGCGGACACTTGCTCGGTATTATTATTATTATTATTATTAAATGGAAGCGGCCCAAATCCAGTACATAAAGCGTTGTAAGAGAAATGTTCACTATGCAGGATTATAAGTAGCCATTTTTAAATCTGATATGTCTGTCTCACTGGTTTGTTACATTTACACAGTGAGAAGTGTACATCAGAGCTTTGTGATAAATAATGTTCAAACACGGTATTTTATATTATGAGGAACGATTCACGCGACACTTTGGAGAAATAAGGGACGTCTGGTCACCTTAGGGTCCTTTTATAGTTACATGCCACATGCTACACGCCACACGCCAAGCATGTGAATTAACATTGTTTAAATGGGACCATTTTGTGCTCACGTCTCGCGGTCGCTTCCTCCCGCCAGGCATGTGACTGAGGCGGGTCGGGACGAGCAGGTGGCCGCCACGCCTGACATGTCACGCCGCGCGGGTGGGACCAAAACCTTATGGGAATGTTTATAGTTGACGCTTCATGCCGGGCGGTTCAGTACAGTTTGTGGTGTAGTCTAGTGCTAACCAGGACAATGGATGCTGGATTAGATACGGAACTGCTCATTAGCGAATGCAGTGTAGATCGGTATTATGGGATCCAGGTAACGGAGACTACAAAAATCGAGATCTTCGGAATAAGACGTGGGAGTAAATCTGCAGAGTTATCACCCCTACGTATGAAGAAAGATTCATATAATGCACACTCTCGAAACCAAACCGATTCGGGTCTGTCCCAATTGAGTTATGTCCTCCCAAATCAACCTTCTACACCTTTGTCTGATCCAGGTCAATTCCAAATTTACTATAATGATCCACATCAACGCCGGCCATCATATATTTGCCTAGATGAATCTACACATTCTTGGAAATCAGCAAGTTCTGAATAGTTTTAAATGTGAAATGACTAGTCAGCAATATACAAAGGACATGAACTTTACTCAAAGCTAAAGTTACAAACATAATGTTAGAAATAATTTACATTTAGTTTTTACATGGTATTTTATATAATGTTCTTTGTATTTAATACATCTGTAGATTGTAGTTTCACAGAACCGCTCTATTGGACGAATGGGCAGGAAGTGTTTTCTTGTAATATGGAACTGACATTATATTTTTCCAAATAATTCAACAAATGATTTTGAGGTCATCCTAAAATAATCAAAAACACTGTTTCGTCCTCTCGTGGGTCAGAGTAAAGGATTTTGAAAGCTCCTATCATATACTGTATATTTGAATGTTCAGAGGATGAAAACTGAAATGCCTTTTCCTCTTTTTTTCCCTGCCCTTATCTCGCAGAGGTATGCAGCTGCGAATACTTTAGCTGTAAACTCTGCCATTGTACCTGCTCGACAGATACGAAACTATAAAAGGGTCCTTTCCAAGTGCGAACGCCACATGCCTGGCTTGAAGCATGTGGCATGTGGCATGTAAGTATAAAAGGAGCCTTAGACAATTTCTGCCGGGTTTCAAGCCGCTATCTTGACATCCAGAGGCCGACACTCTACCACTGATCCACAGAGGCAACTGTTTTATGTACTACTTGTTGAAAATGTGTCCGCCTCTGTGGTGTAGTGGTTACCGTGATTAGCCGCCACAGCCTCGGGAGCTCAATTGAGTACAGGGGGCTCGATTCTCACCTCAGCAATCCTCGAAGTGGTTTTCTGTAGTTTCCCACTTCTCCTCCAGGCAAATACCGGGATGGTACCTAACTTAAGGCCACGCCCACTTCTTTCCCTCTTCCTTGTCTGTTCCTTCCTATCTTCTCACTGGCCCCATACGGTCCCTGTTCAGCATTGCAAGTGAGGCCGTCTGGGTGAGGTACTCGTCTCCTGCCCGCCCAGTTGTATCGCCTGACCCAAAATCTCACGCTCCAGGACACTGCTCATGCGACGGTAGAGGTGGGATCCCTGACTGAGTCCGAGAAAGAAACCAACCCTGGAGGGTAAACAGATTAAGAAGAAGAAGTTGAAAATGTAATTAGTAATCATAACTGAATAAATATTTATTATATAACTTTAATTCACCACAAATACTTTTGATGTGTACTTTCCCCATCACTGATTACATTTCGGTAGAAATTATAACATTTAGTACTTTATTTTGTACGTACTTTAATGTTGCGCACTGCTTCACGCCTTATTTTTATCAACTTTCCTCTACTTGATTGTTTTTCATCGTCTACTTGTAGAACTCACTGAAACGAATCAAACGACACCTCGCACAAGCTGGTGTCACGCAGCACGGCGATTTTCATACCTCAAAATGGCGGCATTGCCAATGACGTTATATTGAGGTCAGAAACTTGTCACTATAGTGTGTCTCACCATGTTTGACAGTCGAAGAAAGCAATCGCAACCTCGTGTACTCTGAAATGCTGCCTCTTCCAAAACATTTCTCTTTCGTTCATTAGACTGTTCACCTGAGCAAACCGTTTTCATTCCCTAAGTGGAGGAAAATAAGCCGTTTACCCTTGCCGGACGGAGATTTCAATCCACTCGATAATCTTCTAGATTTTACAGTTATATCTTTCCAAATGTTCGTATTAGTGTAAGCTGCATTTGCCCACGTTCCACCAAAGAAATAAATAGACCTATCATCTTCACGAAATTTCTTAATCTGACGTAAATACTTTCTTCTCCACAACAATATTTCATTCTTTTCAGTAAGCGTTAACTGGCGATTTCAAGACACGTAAATAAAGTTCATAAATGCCGAAAGTCTGTGAAGAGTTGGCCGAAAAAATGTAGGCAATGTGTCGTCACTTTTTCTAAGAGTTGGTATTTCATTTCTTTAAAAAAAACGTGATTTTTTTTTTTTTGCGAAACGGATCGTCGTTTCCGGTAAACTCATCCGTCAAGTGACTCACCTCCCAACGGCGGGAATATGCAACGTATTTGTATATACATATGGGAAGAATAAGGAATACTCAAATTATATCGCTTATAATGAGCAAGAAAAATCGTATCTTGGGCTTGTTAAATTTCTTCCAAACTATGTTAGTTGAGCAACGTTAACTTTTGTGCAGATGTTCCTAAAACCAAACCTCGCACAGATTGCATAAGTTACTCCGACGAGGATGGTTGCCTAGTTGTACTTCCTCTTAAAACAATAATCACCACCATCTCAAAGATGGTGAGACAGACCGCAGATACACTGGCCCTTTCTATTTACAATGATATACTGAACACTGTGCGTTTCAAAACAAATTTCGATTTAAAATGTTCCATGTTTTTGTACCGTTCACCGCCCAAGTACGGTTCCAGGCTATTCACGTGTTCTACGCGGAAACGAAATTACTATTTTGAGGGACTTACGGACAGCCGACAATTACCGAATTCTCAGGCACGCACGTCACCTGACGAGCGATGTACTCCTACAAGAGGACGTCGAGCAGATGACACGCTTGTGAATCGCGGAGGCCAGAGGTCAGCAGAGAGAAGTGACACTTGCTGCTGACGTCAGCAGCAGGTATGTTACCTATTTGCACACTAGAGACACGAACCTGTTGCCCTTGGCCCCAAACAGCCGCTCCTTTCATGAAATATCAATCATTGCTACATGATTGGCAAGTGTTCTAGCTTCAAGGCGCAAAACATTCAGCACATGGGTAGTATTTACCCTTGCTGGGTCGCCAACTACAAGGGCATGAGGTCAGTGTTCATTCGTCCGATTTGAGTCAAATAATTCCAGAATTAAAACTAATGAGGTTCAGAATAAAGTCTTGTGATTTATTATTTGTTCACTGCACTCTAAGTGGCATCCACATGAAAGTCCAGACAAAATGAACTCTAGCGGTCCCTGAAATAACTGAGATAAGCAGAAGAAAGTATCTGAATGGTCTTCAGTCCAGAATACCCCAGGTTCGAATCTCGTTCAGGTCAGCTCGGGTACTGGGTGTTTGTTTCTGTCTTAATACACAACCCACTGCAAAATGATGATGGTCGTGATGTTGTTTACTGTTTAAAGAGGCCTAACATATAAGCATCGGCCCCTAATGGTGCGTGACGAAGCACAATGATATGGTTATACATTCCAAAATCCATCCACTGACGAGAATTGACAAAGACGACGGTCAAAAATGATAATGAACTTAAAACAATCAGTAGATCCGACCCTCAACGTCCCCCACCTTCCCCAAACAATAACTCACAACAGTGGTGTAAATTGCAACAAGGGACTGCTTCCAAAGCAAAATCATATATCGATGACGCTTGTTATCCAAAGGAGGTCCGGAATCCAGGACACCGGCCTATCATCATGGTACTACTCACAAGTTACGTACACCCATGGTGTTCCTCTCACATTGGTACTACTCACAGGCAACACAGGCTCACGGTGTTCCTCACATAATGGTACTACTCACAGGTAACGTAGACGCATGGTGTTCCTCACTTAATGATACTACTCACAGGTAACGCAGACGCATGGTGTTCATCATATAACGGCATTACTAACAGGTACTGCAGATCCGTGGTGTTCCTCACTTAATGATACTACTCACAGGTAACGCAGACGCATGGTGTTCATCATATAACGGTATTACTAACAAGTAATGCAGATCCGTGGTGTTCCTCATATAACGGTATTACTAACAGGTAACGTAGACGCATGGTGTTCCTCATATAACGATATTACTAACAGGTAACGTAGACGCATGGTGTTCCTCATATAACGGTATTACTAACAGGTAACGTAGACGCATGGTGTTCCTCATATAACGATATTACTAACAGGTAACGTAGACGCATGGTGTTCCTCATATAACGATATTACTAACAGGTAACGTAGATGCATGGTGTTCCTCATATAACGGTATTACTAACAGGTAACGCAGACGCATGGCGTTGCTCACTTAATGATACTACTCACAGGTAACACAGACACATGGTGTTCCTCACTTAATGATACTACTCACAGGTAACACAGACACATCGTGTTCCTCACTTAATGATACTACTCACAGGTAACGCAGACGCATGGTGTTCTTCATATAACGGTATTACTAACAGGTAACGCAGACGCATCGCGTTCCTCACTTAGTGATACTGCTCACAGGTAACGTAGACGCATGGTGTTCCTCAGTAGACATATTGGACAGTTCGGCCGCCGCCTCCGCCTCCGGCTCCCAGGGGCCCGCTCCTCCTCCTCCCGGTGGGCCTTCCCAGGGGCCCACCCCTCTTCCTCCTCCTCCCGGGGGCTTTCCCAGGGGCCTCTTCATCCTCCCGCGGAAAATTTTAATTTTGGCGCGAGATTTGAATTTTTAAACAAAGCCACGTGCTTTTTTGACAGCTGTCATTGACAACAACGCATCGCTAAACTCACTGATGCTATCTTAACGGGCCTAAACCTCAGTGCTGCCAACTTAACCTCACTAGCGCGAGATCTGAATCGGTAAACAAAGCCGCGTGTTTTTTGACAGCTGTCATCGACAACAACGCATCGCTAACCTCACTGCTGCCATCTTGACGGGCCTAAACCTCAGTGGTGCCAACTAAACCTCACTAGCGCGAAATTTGAATTGGAAAACAAAGCCACGTGCTTTTTGACAGCTACGTGCTTTTCGGACAGCTGTCATCCACCATCTTGCATCGCAAACCTCTGTGCTGAACTCTTTAGCTACTTACCTTTGAAATGTGGTGGCGGCAATTTCCACGTGCTCTTGTTTGAAAACAAACCCACGTGCTTTTTGACAGCTGTCATCCGCCATCTTTAATCAACAGAGCACCGTGCTGCTATCTTTATGGCTACTACCTTAAGCACGTAGTAGCGGGTAATTCCGTCAGCTTTCATCCGCCATCTTTAATCAACAGAACACCGTGCTGCTATATTTATGGCTACTACCTTAAGCACGTAGTAGCGGGCAATTTGAAAAGTTCCGTTAGCTGTCATCCGCCATCTTTAATCAACAGAGCATCGTGCTGCCCTCTTTAGCTACCTTTAACATGTGGTGGTGGGTAATTTAAATTTCATGTGCTTCTTTGACAGCAGCCATCTTTAATCAAGAGAGCACCGTGCTGCTATCTTTATCATAGTGGCGGGCAATTCCGTCAGCTTTCACCCGCCATCTTTAATGAACAGAGCACCGTGCTGCCCTCTTTAGCTACTCACCTTTAACATGTGATGGAGGGCAAAGTGTTTTATTGACAAGCTGCCATCTTTAATCAACAGAGCACCGTGCTGCCCTCTTTAGGTACATACCTTTGAAATGTGGTAGCGGTAATTTCTACGTGCTTTTTTGACAAGCAGCCATCTTTAATTAACCGAGCATCGTGCTGTCATCTTTATGACTCTAAACTTTATTCTTTGACATGTGGTGGTGGGTAATTTAAATTCTATGTGCTTTTTTGACAGCTGTTATCCGCCATCTTTAATACCTTTGACATGTGGTGGTGGGTAATTTTACAGCGAGCATCAACAAAGTGCTAGCTAAATCCACATGTTTGCAACTTTACGCAGGCAATTTGTTAGGCGCTACTTTTTTGGTTGACGGTCCCTATCCAACGGATCTGTTTTAGGAATCGAGTTCAAGCATGTAGAAGCAACTACAGCCTTAGGCGAATGCTGCTTAGCATGACTTGCATCTGACATGCTCTTGTGCAAGCAAAACGGAAGTGACTTAGCAAAAAATAAATCCCGGCCTGTTACGTCAGGAAGGGCAACCGGCTAAATCCTGGTCCTTCGGCGTCAGGAAGGGCATCCAGCCGTAAAACAATGGTTCAAGACACTAGACACTGCGATTTAAAATCACAGAAGGGTATCCGGCTGTAAAACAGATTCTTACGATTTAAAATCTTGCATCAAGAAGGGCAAGCGGCCGTAAAACAGATTCTTGTGATTTAAAACCTTGCGTCAGGAAGGGCATCCGGCTGTAAAACAGATTTTTGCAACTTAAAATCCCCAGTTCTGATGTCAGGAAGGGCATCCGGCTCTAAAACAGGACTAGGAACGAGGGAAGCAGCTAGCTGCTCCCTAGTGTAGTTCGGGCGTTATGCCTTGCGAGTAGGTATGTACCAGCACCGGGTTTCGAATAAGCAGACTCTAGAGCCCCCGAACAAGAAAAATATTGGGGATGTGTTTTACTAAAACGTTGTATTAGAGTGAGCTTGAAAGCAAACCCACACACAAGCTACATTAAGTCGGGCAGCACATAGACACTGCTGGAATGTGATGCTTCAGAGAATTTCGCCGAGTACAAAGTTCACTGCTCACGTACAGCCCGCATCAAAAGTAACAGCGGCAGCTTGTCGGGCCGGGCTGAGTAGCTCAGAGACGCTGGCTTTCTGGTTCGATCGCGACACAAATACGTCCGCCTTGAGAACTTCTAAATTACGGCACCTCGGCGTCTCGTGTTGTTCTTACCCTAGCTCAAAGGTCGCTAACAGGCAGGGGATACCGTAGATGTGGTCTTAGCTCAGTCCCCGAGGATCGCTTCTCAGCCCAGCGCCCCTGTCTACCTACAGGCAAGGGATCCCGTAGATGATGACTCTTTCTCTTTTTGCTCAGCTCAGCGCCCCGTCTACTTACAGGCAGGGGATACCGTAGATGTTGGCTTAGCTCAGTGTCCGAGGATCGCAACTCAGCTCAGCGCCCTGTCTACTTACAGGCAGGGGATACCGTAGATGTTAGCTTAGCTCTGTGTCCGAGGATCGCAACTCAGCTCAGCGCCCTGTCTACTTACAGGCAGGGGATACCGTAGATGTTGGCTTAGCTCAGTGTCCCACGATCGCAACTCAGCTCAGCGCCCTGTCTACTTACAGGCAGGGGATACCGTAGATGTTAGCTTTTTGCTTAGCTTAGTGCCCCCGTCTACGCTTCCTAAGTTTAGAGGTCGAGGATCGCACGCTGGCCCCAGGTTCGATCCGCTGGTATTTAAAGGTGCTTAAATACATCAGCCTGCAGAACTCCTAAATTCCGGCACCTCGGCGTCTCCAAGTTCGTTCCTGGCACCTTCAAATACGACCGGACTGAGGCAGGATCGAACCTGCCATGTTGGGCTCAGAAGGCCAACACTCTACGATACGTCCACATTCGTGCAGTCGGTTCATTGTAGTAGCCTTTAGTGTCCGTCCTACTACTATTATCGGCACACTTTATCTGGATGCATTTGTGTACGGGATTGTGGAGTAAGGAGGGAGCTGTCCCGGTTCCGGTAGTGCTGCCAACTGAATGAAAATAAAATCTGAATTGAATCGAGAATATGATCGATCGATATGAAGTTTCTAAACCGTTATTATCTTAAGCCAACAACTGTGTCACATACACATTGTATAACATTATATAACATTTCTCGATGCGAATCTTGTTCCTAGCATGAATTCTATAGTTCGGCTTTGTTGTGTAAACAACAACAGTACTAGTACGTAAAGTGTACGCCAGATGTCGCACAACGATGCTTAAGTGATTCATAGTTTGTGTTTCGAAGGTTGCCAGTACGAATCTCGACGATTGCCGAGGTCGACCGATTCAGCACTAGGGTGTAAATACATCCAGATAAAGTGTGCCGACAATACACTGTAAAGCAGTACATGAGAGATACACGCTGAACGAATCCCTCGTTCGTGCACTGTTCGGTGTACATAAGCAATTACGACATCCAACAGTTGTTCAGTCTGATATTGGCTGTTGTACACTATAAACTCATGACTTCACAATAATTTTCAAGACTTAATAAGTTTACTTGTAAAATCGCTTGCAATACTTGACAAGTCTTGAGAAGTCTTCAAAAGTCTTGAAAGTGAACTAGAACATGTTCTAATCGATCAAACAAATTGACAAGTCTTTGACAGAATTGACCAATGAAATTCGTGTATTAACCGTGCGCGCTAAACCACTGGGCATGCCGGGAATCAAAAGAACAACAAAAATGGCTTCTTCATGACCGAGGAATGTTGTGTGTGTATTGGTTGGTGAGTATGAGGCACATCGCTGCCTAAATTCAGTGGACTGCGCAGAGTAGCACAATAACATGAATAAAACGGCAGCTTACGAGCAGACTGCAAGAGAAATATCTGAAGGAAGTGGACAGTTTTTATGTTTATTACTGTACGATAACCCTATAAGTAAACACCATCAGCAATGTTCTACATATGACGATCTTGGCGTATTATTATTATTATTATCGAATTCCTAAAGTGTTTTCATTTAATAAGATTTGAATTTCCGTTGCATTGCTATAATTTTTAATCACTTCATGTGAGTAAATGCAATATAATATAACCTCTGTAAATTATGTTACATGTTGAAAATGACCACATTACTATTTTCCCCATGTAAAAGATGGTTTCTTGCGCGTTTCTCTTCTTTTTAATAACATATTCCGCTGTAAGGCCGGTATTCACCAACGCGAGTAAAAGCTTTTATGTTAGTTTAAAGTTACGCAAACCGAGATAACAGTTATGTTTGTTTTCACCAACAACATTATCTTCTTGGTTTAAAATTATACCGGAGATTGGTTGACCGGTAAAATGGGAAATGTAAATCTTCCTGGATGGCAGCTCGTAGATGGCTGGAATATCTAACTGGAAGAGAAAATCACAGCGGCGAGGGATATGATCAAGATTATGCTATTAATAAACGTCCTACGTGGATTAAAGTTCGTGCGACATATTTCGAGGACTACGATGATACTGATTTGCAGACACATTTTAAGTCATCTGAATCTTCGACTCTGTCGATCTTATCCATGATCGAACATAACCTGGAATTCCCAACACAGAGATAGGCTTAAGATGAAGGTTATATCTTGTACGGTACACGACTCGATTACATTTCAATGAAGAACTAACGAATACTGCCTTATTTATCGACTGAAATATACAGTGTGTAGGCTATAATTTGTTTTTTATTCTCTATGTTGTTAATTCTTTCTGCCACTAAACTCAGTAATAATTCAGTCCCTTGGGAAGTCATGTTAGGCTTCTTTTCTGCTCAATGGCAGACATAATTTAGGCCTAGGCAAATTATATTCAAACCCCGAACGGAATCAAAAACTTGTTTACATTTTGATGGTGGCGGCACCACGTAGTCATTTGCTTTACGAGAGTCAGTATGAAAAAATTTGCGGTTGAAACTCAGATGGAAACGAAAACTTTGTTTTGGTAAACCAAGATAATAAACTATGTGGTGAATACAGAAGTGAGCGTTATCCGAGATAATGACATTATCTGAGTTTAGTAAGTACGGGCCCTAGTCCAACAAAAATAACTGATGAATATTGAATTTTCACGACCGCATTGTAATCGAAACAGACTACATGTACGTAACACGATCTAATACGTTGAAAGTCAGTTTCGATTACAATGCGGTTGAGAAAATTCAATATTCATTGACATGCCCCACAACGGGCGACTTAAACGCACTCTACAGTGTGCTAGCAGCAGTGCCAGACCTGTAGCTCAGATCGTTTCAAACAGAACAAAGATGGCCTAGGCCACCATAGCTCAATTGGTAGAGCAACCGACGCGAAATCGGGAGGTTGTGGGTTTGGACCCCACTGGTGTCCGGTTGGCCATTTTTGTTCTGTACTTAACATCTCTTCAACACGTACTACATGTACGTAACACGACCTAATAGGTTGAAAGTCTGTTTCAACCATAACTGATGTTCGCCTTTCCTTCACGTTAAAAGAAAATGCTATCAAACCATGGCAAATCATGTTAAACCTTCATCAATGTTGAACAATCTTTGAAAAGATTTGACAGCTTTTCTTGGAAGTATTAAATTGAGAGGAAAATTTCATGGTGTACAACAGACATTAGACCTCGTAGTCGTCAAACGTGGCTCATACTGTAAGGCTACAGCGACGTCAAACCTTCTGTGAGCTCATCGATGTATGTGCTCATATTGTCCTCTCCATTGCGGGTCACAGGGGATCATTCCCCCACGTACAGCAATTTTGTTGCAAAAAAACGTTCTGATAAAAATCTGACACGTCTCTCTGTGACATATTTGTCAGACCTGTCCCAAGCCAGCGGTTCCACTCTTATACAGCGTTACTCATCACTTCAAGATTGAGGACTTGAGGATGAGGCCAAGAATAATGCAAAAGATGACGTCAGTTTACAGTCAGTCGATAGAGGATTTCCAACTAACACCTCACGATTCACGAACGATGTTCCGTTTCTCAACTGTACCTCGATCCTAAAGATCATTATGCCATGGATATTCCTTTGTGTCTATCTTCTTCCATGTTGTTCGTATGAGGGATGTCGTTATTCAATTTTTCATGAACCTAGTGCTCGTCCACGCTTCGCCCCCCCCCCCCAGCTCATGACATCACCAAGGAATCTTCTATCTACCGAATAGTTGTGTTACTAACGACCGAACGAATTGGCTACGCGGTATGAGTCAAGTAGCTCTCAGCTTGGATTGGGGAGATAGGTGGATTAATATCTGCATCCCTGGACCCAAAGTCTCACGCTCCAGGACATTGCCCTGGAGGCGGTAGAGATGGGATTCCTCGTTGAGTCCGAGGAAAAACCAGTCCTGCGCAGTAAACGGATTAAGAAATAATAATAATAATAATAATAATAATAATAATAATAATAATAATAGCCATGAAACTACTACCATGCCGTAGCAGGGGGAGAGGTCATACTCCTATGTGGCGGATAGGGGTCCTCACCGGCTTACCAGCGGACTAGAGCGAAATAAAATAGCTCTCGAGCACCAAACACATTTTAAACAGCCGCAGACAATCAAGAGGCACCTCTCGATCTACACCGGAGTTGTAATCATGTGATCATCTAAAGTGATCACTCCAACTACTCACTTTCAACTCGTGAACCTGGCATGATGGATCGTAGTCGATCAAAGCAACTATCACAGGCTCCGGGCATACACTGTTCGGGTTCTCCCGGTCATCGGATTCTCGGGGATCGGGAGCGTCATGCTGAGAAGAATCGGAGCTTCTCAAAATCTGTTCGTCCCAAGAAAAAGAACTTCATAGGTACAGTCAACGTAAATACCCTTCTGAAAACTGGGAAACTCGAACAACTAATTTACATCCTGAACAAGTTTGATATTCTAATTGCAGCAGTACAGGAAACACGCTTCCAAGACGAGAACCAGAAAACTTTAGGATATATAAGGGTAAACTAGCCATAAAAATTGGAGAAAATCTACCGCAATTTGGAACACCCTTTTTCATAAGAAAATAAATAGCAAATTCAGTGCTCAATTTTACATCCCCCTCTGAAAGGATCGCTGTGCTCGCAGTCAAATCCAGTAACAAACCATATTCTTTGATTAATACTCATGCACACTTAAACAGTAACAATAAGAAAAATCCTCAGAAAGTTGAAGACTTCTGGCGACTCCTTGAGGAAACCATCAGCAGCATCCCTAAACATCATGTGAATATCTTGCTGGGTGATTTTAATGCACAGATTAGTGGAGAAAGAAAGTATAAATGAATCGTAGGCCATCACCCAGCACATCGGAAGACAAATAAGAATGGTGAGCACCTAATAGATTGCTGTAAATCCTTAATTTGCGACTCATGTCTACATATTTCTCCAGGCCTTCACACAGAAATAACACATGGAAATCACCAAATCCCTTACCAGGGGAATTCCAGATCGACCATGTAGCAGTCTCCAAACAGTGGTTGATTCTGATCACTACCTCACCCAAGTCAACGTGAAATTCCCGCCTAATACTGTAGATTCAAGCCCAAATTTCATGGATCACCAAGAGTGAACCCTGAATACCTTAAACAAAACTCAAGTACATTTCTTCATGGCATAAACGAACAAGATCCCAAGGATTGGTCTGACTTGCGATATACAATTCTAATATCAGCACAGAAGTTACAACAGCCCCAATGAAACGAAAACATAGGTGGTGGAATGCAGCCTGTGATAAAGCAATTGAAGACAGAATCAAAGCCTGTCAAAAATGGAACAGACACCAGACGACTGAACGATGGGAGGAATTCATTAAGACTCAGAAATTGACAGCCAGGATGATTCGCAGGAAAAAGCGCGCATACGACAGGAACAAACTCACAGACATAGAGGAGGATTTCATAAAAACAACTGTAGGAATTCCTACAAGACATTCCGTGAGAGTCTACCCAGTTATCAGCCTCCAAGCATATGCATCCGTAGATCAGATGGCACACCAGAGACAGACACCAAAGAAAACTGCAAGATCCTAACAAACTGCTTCCAAGACTACTCAATTGTTACCCAGCAAAGGAGAAATTACACTTTGAAAAGCCCAGGCCAAACCCAGATTCACATCCACCGTCACTGGAAGAAATAGCAGAGATCATTCGATCTCTTAAAAATAACAAAGCACCGGGAGAATATGGCATTACCTCAGAGATGTTGAAAATTGGAGGAGAAGAACTTACTGGAAGAATTCACGCAATCCTAACAGAAATCTGAAAAACAGAAGCGATCCCGCAGGACTGGAAGTGGGTGCTGATTCATTCTTTGCACGAAAAAGGTGACAAAACAGATCCGAATAATTACAGAGGTCTATCCCTACTTACCGCTGCTTATAAAGTTCTATCCAAAGCCCTCCTAACCGACTAGAGGAACAAACGAAGCATTTGATTGGAGAATATCAAGCGGGTTTTAGGAGAGGACGTTCGTGTGCTGAACAGATATGGAATCTGAAAATGATTCTGATGATCCGCAGAAGCAACAACACGATAGTCACCTTCGTAGACCTGAAGAAGACGTATGACTCTGTGGACAGACAGGCCTTGTTTGACACGCTTGAAGAACTTAGAGTGGATAAGAAGACCAGAGAACCGATACGTCAGACCCTCCCAAACACAACATCTAAGGTGAAATATTGGGGGGAAATTTCTGGCCCTTTTGAAGTACGTCAAGTAGATGGACTCTCTCCTCATCTGTTTAACTTAGTTTTGGATAAAGTCATCAGAGAGTGGGAAAAGGATATCACAGGCATAACCACCGGGACTGGTGGGAACAAAATTAAAAGTGAAGTGTTTGGCTTTCGCAGATGACCTAACTATCATCACTAAGAACAAGGAGGAAATTAGGTATTACACCCTTCCTGCGTCCAGGCTGGGTCGCGTAAAAGAAATGCCAACCAGTTTCTCAGGGCACTTGAATGGTTAAATATTTTACGTGTGATCAGAAAAGAGAATCGATACGCCGAGTGCTATTTCTATTTCCCTGTAGATTCGATGGACGTCTCCATCCGACGTATCCGTGGTGCACATGAATATCCAAAGATTCAATTGCCTTAACTTAACGGCACCTTATACTACTACAACAAGCTTTAAATAAGACATGAAATAAACCTTAATTATAATGATTTATTGATAAAATGGTAATCTTGGAAGAGAAAAATGAAATATTAATCATTCATATTCAATTAATTAACTAGTGGGCTGAAATTCTCGGTACCGAGCTCGATAGCTGCAGTCGCTTAAGTGCTGCCAGTATCCAGTATTCGGGAGATAGTGGGTTCGAACCCCACTGTCGGCAGTCCTGAAAATGGTTTTCCGTGGTTTCCCATTTCCACACCAGGCAAATTCTGGAGCTGTACCTTAATTAAGGCCACAGACGCTTCCTTCCAATTCCTAACCCTTTCCTATCCCACTGTCGCCATAAGACCTATCTGTGTCGGTGCGATGTTAAGCAGCTTGCAAAAAAAATCTCGGTTAGCAATTGTATTCTTCATCTCGATTCCTAATTTCATCATTGAAATTTGCTATACTTTCATATTATTGTCCGGCTCCATGGCTAAATGTTTATCGTGCTGGCCTTTGGTCACAAGGGTCCCCGGTTCGATTCCCAGCAGGATCTGGAATTTTAACCGTCATTGGTTAATTTCACTGGCACGGGGGCTGGGTGTATGGGTTGTTTTCATCGTCATCATGACGCGCAGGTCGCCTACTGGAGTCAAATCAAAAGACCTGCCCCTGGCGAGCCGAACCCGTCCTGGAATCTCCCGGCACTAAAAGCCACACGCCATTTCATTTCCTTTTTTAATACACTGACTGACAGAGCAAATGCAACACCAAGAAGGAGTGGTTCGAAAGGGATGAAAGTTGGGGAAAAAACAGAGACGGCACGGACGAATAATTGATGTTTATTTCAAACCGATATGAAGGTTACACAATGCGCACGGCATCGACTCAGTAGGATGTAGGACCACCGCGAGCGGCGATGCACGCAGAAACACGTCGAGGTACAGAGTCAATAAGAGTGCGGATGGTGTCCTGAGGGATGGTTCTCCATTCTCTGTCAACCATTTGCCACAGTTGGTCGTCCGTACGAGGCTGGGGCAGAGTTTGCAAACGGCATCCAATGAGATCCCACACGTGTTCGATTGGTGAGAGATCCGGAGAGTACGCTGGCCACGGAAGCATCTGTACACCTCGTAGAGCCTGTTGGGAGATGCGAGCAGTGTGTGGGCGGGCATTATCCTGCTGAAACAGAGCATTGGGCAGCCCCTGAAGGTACGGGAGTGCCACCGGCCGCAGCACATGCTGCACGTAGCGGTGGGCATTTAACGCGCCTTGAATACGCACTAGAGGTGACGTGGAATCATACGCAATAGCGCCCCAAACCATGATGCCGCGTTGTCTAGCGGTAGGACGCTCCACAGTTACTGCCGGATTTGACCTTTCTCACGCCGACGCCACACTCGTCTGCGGTGACTATCACTGACAGAACAGAAGCGTGACTCATCGGAGAACACGACGTTCCACCATTCCCTCATCCAAGTCGCTCTAGCCCGGCACCATGCCAGGCGTGCACGTCTATGCTGTGGAGTCAATGGTAGTCTTCTGAGCGGACGCCGGGAGTGCAGGCCTCCTTCAACCAATCGACGGGAAATTGTTCTGGTCGATATTGGAACAGCCAGGGTGTCTTGCACATGCTGAAGAATGGCGGTTGACGTGGCGTGCGGGGCTGCCACCGCTTGGCGGCGGATGCGCCGATCCTCGCGTGCTGACGTCACTCGGGCTGCGCCTGGACCCCTCGCACGTGCCACATGTCCCTGCGCCAACCATCTTCGCCACAGGCGCTGCACCGTGGACACATCCCTATGGGTATCGGCTGCGATTTGACGAAGCGACCAACCTGCCCTTCTCAGCCCGATCACCATACCCCTCGTAAAGTCGTCTGTCTGCTGGAAATGCCTCCGTTGACGTGGCCTGGCATTCTTAGTTATACACGTGTCCTGTGGCACACGACAACACGTTCTACAATGACTGTCGGCTGAGAAATCACGGTACGAAGTGGGCCATTCGCCAACGCCGTGTCCCATTTATCGTTCGCTACGTGCGCAGCACAGCGGCGCATTTCACATCATGAGCATACCTCAGTGACGTCAGTCTACCCTGCAATTGGCATAAAGTTCTGACCACTCCTTCTTGGTGTTGCATTTGCACTGTCAGTCGGTGTATTATTATTTACAATCTTTGCCAATAAAATGAATAATAAATACAAATTGTTCATGGGAAGACTTTCGTAATATCAAGGTCATATTCCTCGAAGCTACGTCCTCTGTTCGTTGTAAATATTAATAAAATATTGCTTGTTAACATTTATGTACATGTATGCATGTATATCTGCAGCTATGGATTATGTAGGAATGGGTTATCTCATAATATCTTTACTCGACTTCCTCCTAAGCAACAGGAAAAAATGATAAGTTTCCTTTTATTTAGCACAACTCTGCTTTAAATCAATTATAATTACCAATTCATTCACATTCATACTTGAAAATAACCTTCAAATATATACAAAGTAGCCATTAAATCTATAATGGTGTCTACAACCTAAAATTAGTTTAAATATGGTTATGTGATCTCGCGTAAATCCATTACAGCATTAGGGAAATGTCATTCTTGAAATACAATACGGTATTAACTCATCTCTATTCTCATTTACGATAGCCATGACCCTACATGTTACTCTACATAATATGTCATGCATAATTTAAGTGAGTGCATCTTTTCAGAAGAAAATTCTGAGTTAATATGTCCAAGTATAATGCATATTGAATATTGAATTTTCACGACCGCATTGTAATCGAAACAGACTTTCAACGTATTAGGTCGTGTTACGTACATGTAGTACGTGTTGAAGAGATGTTAAGTACAGAACAAAAATGGCCAGCCGGACACCAGTGGGATCCGAACCCACAACCTCCCGATTTCGCGTCGGTTGCTCTACCAATTGAGCTATGGCGGCCTAGGCCATCTTTGTTCTGTTTGAAAGGATCTGAGCTACTGTTCTGTACTTAACATCTCTTCAACACGTACTACATGTACGTAACACGACTTAATACGTTGAAAGTCTGTTTCGATTACAATGCGGTCGTGAAAATTCAATATTCATTGACATGCCCCACAACGGGCGACTTAAACGCACTCTACAGTGTGCTAGCAGCAGTGCCAGACCTGTAGCTCAGATCCTTTCAAACAGAACAAAGATGGCCTAGGCCACCATAGCTCAATTGGTAGAGCAACCGACGCGAAATCGGGAGGTTGTGGGTTCGGATCCCACTGGTGTCCGGCTGGCCATTTTTGTTCTGTACTTAACATCTCTTCAACACGTACTACATGTACGTAACACAACCTAATACGTTGAAAGTCTGTTTCGATTATAGTGCATATTCATTCTTATAATGGATACCTTTCTATGGCCAAGTGCTAATATCCTTTTCTACGAAAGGTTATGATACGTTACAATTCATACTATACACGAATATTCTTGACCAATGCAATGCTATTAGATCCCAAACACAAGTGAGTTAATTATTTCCGTTCGTGCTTAAAAAGAATTCCATTTCCTCTTTTATTTCGACGTGGCATACATACTTCCATTCAATTCGTCTTATATTTCTTTCTATAACATCTCTGTATTTCCTTCATTTACTTATTTCAACTCTCATCCCTTCTTACTATTCTCAACTCTTCACATTTTAACTTCATTTTGACGCATAAGTAGTTTTAATCTCATGTTCTCTCCTCGTTGGATCTCAATCTTGTTGAATTACAACATAATTTCTACTATCAGCCGATACTTCCATGTTTCAGTACAGGTTCCTTTATTATGGCAGCGTATCGTCTACTCCTATTATCTATGTCTTCTGCATTTATATTTTAACCTATCACATGGAATCTATGAAACACTCAAAAACACTCTTCTTAAAATAACTTCATATCAGCTATGGTATAACATTACTTAGATCACATATCGATTTTTATCATAATCTAACTAGGATTCGATTACTTTTGTAGTATTTCGGAAGGGTAGGACGTGAAGAAAGTGGAGCAATTGAAATATGGTGGTGGCGGTAGTTTGCTAGCGTTGAGGGTTGTTGGGGCAGTATTTCCTGGTGGGGAAGGTCTTGGGTTGGCGGGGGGGGGGGGGGCGTGCTTGTGTTATGTGATGCTAGTTAGTAAGAAGAGGAGATTTCTGAGAAGTTCGATAGTGGGGATGGTTTGTGATGTGCGTCCCAAGTTGTGCGTAGGAGAGCGGCTGAGGTTGAGAACCAGTTAGGGGGGGGGGGGGGAGGGGGGAATATGCACGTTGGTTGGTTGTGGTTGACGGAGGAGTTTGTTGGCTATGTGGTGAGCTCTAATTGCTTTTTTGAAGAATGAACAGCCTGGATAAGATGCGGCGTGTTTGCACATTTGCGCTGGTCTCAGGGGACTGGGCAGACAGAGTGCTGGTGACGGTCACCACATCGATTGCAGCAGAGTGGCTACTTATCTCCCTTTATGTTGATCTAATGAAGAAACACTGGCGAAAAACTAGCACGATATAGGTTATTTTTTATGATTAAACGGCACAATTTCAACACTTTGATACCTTCCAGAACAGTGAACGAGTCAAGACTACACGTAGTGGTAGAGTGATAAGATTTCCTACCAGATATCGGGACAGAATTCAGTTGATGACTTCTTTATCATGTACAGTTCATAAAAGTTTTCATCTTCTGTTAACGTAACTTAGTAACTGACAGGAGAGTGATGTAACAGATTTTAGAAGGCAGTAAAAGACAAGAGACAAAAGAAATAACAGAAAGAAAAAAAAGAAAGGAGAAACCCGATATCGTGAATTCATTAAGATGGTGTGTTTTTGCTTGTAAAGTCTTATTGTTGTACATACAGCAGAGTAAATAAATGCATTAAATACTGATTAGTGACCAAGAGTTATAAGCAGTAACAGATCTATATAAGATTATTTATACCAAACTACGTGTTTATTTATGAAACTTATATCTTTTTCCGTTGCCTTTGGGATGATTTACGCTTGGTTCATTCCGCGCTGTCGGGGGGCAATCTCCAAATAGGACGCCTGGCTATACGGTCGTCTGCAATGATGGTCGATCACAGCTCCGCTCAGATAATTCCCGGTAGCCCGAGGTCCATCTTCTTAAAGATCCATCATCTCGTCTTGCTCAATGTTGGAAGTACAAAACATACATGCAATCAGTCGATACATATTAGTATAAGCAAAGCCTTCTAATTTAACAAATATTAATCTCCTCTTTTAAAATTTCTTTGGTTAATCTATGGCTTTTATATCAGACTCCCAATATGTCTGCGACATTCTCAAATATGTGCGTGGTAAATGATTGTTGTATAATTTCTTCTAGCAATTATATTGCATTCTTGAAATTTCTTAATTATTTTGTGGGTTCTAGTTAGACTGGTTTACTTTGAGGTATTGGTAAATACTTTAATTGAAATGGATGCGTTTTAACATTCTATTGCTGAATTTAGCGTTTTATCTGCCTAGAATTGTACCTGATAACTTCTTTTAATAAATCCTCTTCTTCTTTAATGCTCTTTTGAGATTTAATCTGGTGCCTGTTCACGATACGTCTATTCGCTAAGATGGCTAGTCATTTAGTTGTCTTCTACAGTGTTGGGACCTTCTTTTTTTAATAATCCGACTGCCTTGTTTTGTCTCTTTTCACTGCCCTCATGATTATATCTACTTCGACATTGTGTGAATCTTAGCTTCTATGGTTTTTATATGAGGTCATTCATTTTAATTAATTCCGCTCTCAGTAATCGCGCTGTCCGGCCCCGGGTTCGATTCCCGACCGGGTCATGGGTTTTTGATTGTAAACGATTAATATCCCTGGCCTGGGGACTGGGTATTTGTGCCGTCCTGAACGTTCCTTTCCTCACAGTCAACACTTTACACTTCCGCCACTTACAAAGTACACGCAGGTTCCTCACATATGGTGTAAGTAGGGGCAAAAGATCATTCTAGGTGGACGCCCCGAACAAATAGCATTTTTTAAGTAATCGCGCTCATTCAGAATCGATTGATCTTTCATTTCGAGAATAATGCAATGGCACAGTATGCTCTCCAGACATTAAACACAATAACATCACAGGCAGGCCTTCACATATTATTCGAGCAAACCAAGTATATGCAGAATGTTCAATAAAAGTGAAAGAAAGATAAAACTGAAAATAATGGTACATGGGACAATTTCACAGGTACCTTTTTTAAATGCCTTGGGGAAATAATTCTTCCTTCGGGATTAGACAGTTTTGTTAACACATAAAGGGCCTCAAAACTTCAAAAGCCATTTAGACTGATATGGGATCACTGCAATAAACGAGTATGAAATGTCGTATGGCTTTTAGTGCCCGGATATCCCAGGGCGGGTTCGGCTCCCCAGATGCAGGTCTTTCTATTTGACTGCCATAGGCGGCCTGCGCGTCATGATGAGGATGAAATGATGATGAAGACGACACATACACCCAGCCCCCGTGCCATTGGAATTAACCAATTAAGGTTAAAATCCCCCACCCGGCCGGGAATCGAACCCGGGACCCTCTGAACCGAAGGCCAGTTCGCTGACCGTTCAGCCAACGAGTCGGACAATAAACGAGTAATGTCACGCAATGCTAAATTGAAACATTACAAAACTGTTCTACCGGTAACTCTATAGAAATCTTAACTTTAGGAGGTAATTCTAAAATTGCAGATATTGGAAAAAAAGAACATAAAATTGTTAGAAAAATGTTCGGCCCCATACAGAAAAATGGAATTTGGATGAAAAGGCGAACTGCAGACCTCCATAGTTATACAGATAGTTTCATCAATACCGTACGGACGATACGTTAGCTATTTTTTGGGCACATTTATATGATGGATAATAATAGATTCACAAAGAGTGATTAAATGTAATAAATTCCAAAAACAGGAGGATAAATTGGCTGGAGGAAACAAGAGGGGACCTGAATGAATTGAACATCAGGAAGACATCATGAAAATCGCCAAGTTTTCAGGACCTCAGTAAATAAACACACATATACCGTTAAAACTAACAGCAGTGGTCAGAAGAACGGAACAGGCAACACAGTGAGTTCATGAAGAGATTTAGAAGAATAGGAAGGCGAAAGTCATCAAGACAATGAACAAGTTCCAACGCGCTCTGTGAATGGGTATGACGAAACAAGAAGAATAGTAGTAGTCCGCCTCTGTGGTGTAGTGATTAGCGTGATTTGCTGCCACCCTCGAAGGCCCGCGTTCGATTCCAGGCTCTGCCATGAAATTTGAAAAGTGGTACGAGGGCTGGAACGGAGTCCACTCAGCCTCGCGAGGTCTACTGAGTAGAGCGGGGTTCGATTCCCACCTCAGCCATCCTGGAAGTGGTTTTCCGTGGTTTCCCACTTCTCGTCCACTTAAGGCCGCGGCCGCTTTCTTCTGTCTTCCTTGTCTATCCCTTCCAATCTTACCATTCCCCCACAAGGCCCCTGTTTAGAATAGCAGGAGAGGCTGCCTGGGCGAGGTACTGGTCCTCCTTCCAAGTTGTATTCACGAACCCAAAGTCTCACGCTCCAGAACACTGTCCTTGAGGTGGTATCCCTCGCTGAGTCCGAAGGAAAACCAACCCTGGAGGGTGAACGGATTAAGAAATAATAATAATTTCTTTAAGTCCCATCTACTATAAGAGATGAGGTATTATGTGCCGTATGAGATATTTAACATGTTGAAAGCCTTCTAGAAGGAGTTTTCGCATATAAAGACCCTAAGATGGAGGAAAAGCTCAATGTCTAACCACGGCGCCACTTAGGTCGACCAACTTTAATACACAGAGAGGATAAATCTACCCTACATTTCCTCAGTCTTTACAACGTTCATAAAATCTCCAAAATTAAGTGTTGTAAATATTAGTCTCGAGATAAGAAGTTGATGAACAGTACTGTCCAGTATGAGTGATGTGTTTTGGAGAAGTTGCAGGAACTATGCGAGGACCGACTAAGGTTACACGATAGCATCAGAACTCGTCCCATCGCTCTTAGCTGTCCTCCTCTGTTTCTCGTCCATTCTTCTGTGTCACAATCCTGACCTTCGTGTACTTAGTGTGTGAAAAACTACGGGACTGTCACGAGACCTTTTCAATAATAATAATAATAATAATAATAATAATAATAATAATAATGATATTTGCTTTACGTCCCACTAACTACTTTAACGGTTTTTGGAGACGCCAAGCTGCCGAAATTTAGTCCCGCAGGAGTTCTTTTATGTGCCAGTAAATCTACCAACACGAGGCTGACGCGTTTGAGCACCTTCAAATACCACCGGATTGAGTCAGGATCGAACGTGCCAAGTTGGAGTCAGAAGGCCAGCGCCTCAACCGCTGATCCTCTCAGCCCGACGAGACTTTCTCAACTTTGTAGGTATCGTGCAGAGAAAGAGACTATGAAAGGTCCGGGCCAGGAGAGAACCAGTACGTCGGACAGGAAAGATGAACGTTAGACGCTGTCGCAACTAGATGGAGGCAATGCCAGGCTGGTGTCGCCCTCTGCTGGCACATGAGCGAAATAACTGCGATGTTTGCAACAAACGCACTCTCATCTTCAAACCAGACCCCACTTCAATGTGCCTGTTGGCGGACAAGGGTTTAGGATCCGCTTCGGAATAAGTGGAGGTGATAGAACACCAAGTCAGGTCCGCAACCTAATAATTCTCGAAAAGTTGATAAATCCCCTGCTTCCATTGCAACGCATATTTACTTGGAGAGTTACAGCTCAGTCAAGCCGAGTGGTCACCGCACTTGACTACGAACCTCGACGGCGTGAGTTCAAGTCTCGCCATTTTTTGTACAAAATAAATTATTATTTGAGGGAACGTGTAGATAAAATCTTCTTCTTCTTTTTATTCTGCTGCTGTAAGCGAGCTCGATAGCTGCAGTCGCTTAAGTGCGGCCAGTATCCAGTATTCGGGAGATAGCAGGTTCGAACCCCACTGTCGGCAGCCCTGAAAATGGTTTTCCGTGGTTTCCCATTTCCACACCAGGCAAATTCTGGGGCTGTACATTAATTAAGGCCACGGTCGCTTCCTTCCAACTCCTAGCCCTTTCCCGTCCCATCGTCGCCATAAGACCTATCTGTGTCGGTGCGACGTAAAGCAACTAGCAAAAAAAAAAAAAAAAAAACTTGTTATTCTGTTTACCCTCCAGGGTAGGTTTTTCTCTCGGACACAGCGAGGGATCCCACCTCTACCGCCTCAAGGGCAGCGTCCTGGAGTGTGAGACATAGGGTATGGAAATACTACTGGGGAGGAAGACCAGTACCACGCCCAGGCGGCCTCACCTGCTATGCTGAACAGGAGCCTTGTGGGGGATAGGAAGATTGGAAGGGATATAGAATTAAGAGGAAAGGAAGCGGCCGTGGCCTTATTTTAGGCACCATCCCGGCATTTGCCTGAGGGAGAAGTGGGAAACCACGGAAAAAGACTTTGAGGATTTCTGAAGTGGGAATCGAACCCCCCTCTACTCAAGTGACCTCCCGAGGCTGAGTGGACCCCGTTCCAGCCCTCGTACCACTTTTCAAATTTCGAGGCAGATCCGGGAATTGAACATGGGCCTCCGGGGGTGGCACCTAATCATGCTAACCACTACACCACAGAGGCGAACGAAGATAAAAACGGGAATAAAAATATAGTGGATTTTATTTTCTAACTCAAATTTATCGAGTGTTACAGCAGCCCCTTGCGATCCAGTTTTACGCATCCCTTCACATTTACTACAATTCTGAAAGACATCGGTTCGTCTCCCTAAACCGGGATGTGTGTTTACAGGCCAGAAGACAGCAGGAATCGTGAACAAACCCGTAAAACGAGTACAGATACGCAAAAAACGTACTTCAAAACAGGAGGTGGACGCACAGATCGGGAGCACGGTACTGTATAGGCGGTGAACTGGGCGCCGTAGGTCAAGTGTCGCAGTAGCTCACATGGCAAACGGACAGGAAGGTATGTGATAGCGGACAGTGCTCGAGGTAGGAGGTTAGAATCCCACTTAAGAATCTTTATTAACAGCCAGTTGCCCGGGATGTTGTAAGGTTGCATACCTGATAGCCCTTCAATATCCAACTACCTCTGCCAGGCTTGAATCTGCTATCTTCGGATCAGAAGGCCGATACTCTACCACTGATACACAGAGGCAGCCATTTTCAAAGTGATGTGGTGCCAGCAGGTTAAAAGCGTTCGACTTGACTGATGCTGAATGGCAAGAAATCGATTACAGGAGTCATATTTTCATATTTCGAAATTATGAAAGGCCATTTCTAAAGACAAACATTTTCAACGATAAACAGGAGAAGAATTCTGTTCGACCGCCAACATCCGGCTTCTTGGTTGATTGGCCAGCGTAGCAGCCTTCATTTAAAAGGGTCTCCGCTTCGATTCTCGGTCGAGTAGTATATTTTCCTCTGGTCAATTCCTCTAGCTCGCGGGCTTGTGTTTGTCTTAATATAGCGCACAACACCGAGTACCAGAGAGAGACGTAGTAGTGGATACATCCCGCCAATTAGGCCGGAAAATTTGGCCAGATCCATACGTAGTGCCGACCAAGGTTATTAGGAAACGAACAGAAACAAGAATCAGAAGAAGAAGAAGACGATTAGTATTACAGTGAGAAAAGTATATTCATGAACTGGATTATTACAGTGATTACAAAGTGGCTTCTTCAGTGTTATGCCAAATACCTCAGTAAATGTTTCTTGACTCGCAATAACTGAGAGGAACTTTTGTGAATCAGCCTCATTTAGAAAAAGCCTCGCTTTGCTTAAACATCCGTGTCACCTTGTCTCCTCACTATGTTCGTACCCTCATTCTGTTGAACAGTCAAATAGTTCATCAAATGATTTTTTGGACGTCTTAAAATAACTAAAAATCCTTTTGACATAATATGTTTTATGGCTGGGGATCATTCCAAAATTTGTCTAATGTGACGCAACAAAATGTGTGACGGAAGTGTAACCATAGCAACCGTGCAGGCTGTGATGTAAGGAGTGATGGATGACCAGACAATGTTACTTAGCAACCCTGCAGGCTGTGATGTAAGGAGTGATGGATGACCAGACAATGTTACCTAGCAACCGTACAGGCTGTGATGTAAGGAGTGGATGGATGACCAGACAATGTTACTTAGCAACCCTGCAGGCTGTGATGTAAGGAGTGGATGGATGACCAGACAATGTTACCTAACAACCGTACAGGCTGTGATGTACGGAGTGGATGGATGACCAGACAATGTTACCTAACAACCGTACAGGTTGTGATGTAAGGAGTGGATGGATGACCAGACAATGTTACCTAGCAACCCTGCAGGCTGTGATGTAAGGTATGGATGGATGTCCAGACAATGTTACCTAGCAGCCTTGCAGGTTGTGATGTACGGAGTGGATGGATGACCAGACAATGTTACCTAGCAGCCTTGCAGGATGTGATGATAGGTGTGGATGGATGACCAGACAATGTTCCCTAGCAACTGTGCAGGCTGTGATGTAAGGAGTAGATGGATGACCAGACAATGTTACCTAGTAAGCATGCAGGCTATGTCTTATAGACTTCCGAAATTAGCAGCCGTTGAAGGATGGTCATGACTGAGAGACATACAGTATTTATGATAATTTGATTTTCCGAAGGGAAAATTGTCATCTAGCCTGGGATCATCGAATAGCGTACGTAGTACAGTCTCGGATGACTTTTCCACCAATGAAGGATGTACAGGAATTGTTCTTGCTCGTCGACATATTTTCTTCCACTGGAGTAAACCTCATGTATACAGCTGCAGGTGAAATGGCCAATGGCCGTGACGCGCGATCCCGCATGAACCTGCTCTAACAGATACTCATTTATTTATTCTACCTTGAAGAACAGCTCACATCTATTACATGGTACGGAGCAGAATTGTTCTCTTTTTTCTTAATTCGTTAGCTCATGACTCAGCAGTTTGATGTGCTGAGTCACAGATCAAAATAAACTATAACAATCTAGCCGTCAGATAATTGAAGGTATGATGAACTGTAATTTACAGCAAGTTGATGGTTGTTCTTGCTCCCTCCTTTTATAATGTTGGAACTTGCCGGACTTCACCATCGAACATGACCCATTCAACACTTCTTCGGCCCTTGGCGGGGAGTACGAAGTTTAACTGCTGTAAGAAGTGTTGCTTACCTAGTAACTGGTGTAAGAAATGTTGCCTACTTAGTAACTGGTGTAAGAAGTGTTGCCTACCTAGTAACTGTTGTAAGAAGTGTTGCCTACCTAGTAACTGTTGTAAGAAGGGTTGCCTACCTAGTAACTGGTGTAAGAAGAGTTGCCTACCAACTAACTGGTGTAAGAACTGTTGCCTACCAAGTAACTGGTGTATGAACTGTTGCCTACCAAGTAACTGGTGTAAGAAGGGTTGTCTACCAGGCAACTGGTCTATGAAGTGTTGGCTACCTAGTAATTGTGTAAGAGGTGTTGTCTACCAAGTAACTGGTGTAAGAAGTGTTGTCTACCAAGTAACTGGTGTAAGAAGTGTTGTCTACCAAGTAACTGGTATAAGAAGTGTTGTCTACCAAGTAACTGGTGTAAGAAGTGTTGTCTACCAAGTAACTGGTGTAAGAAGGGTTGTCTACCACGTAACTGGTGCAAGAAGTGTTGTCTACCAAGTAACTGGTGTAAGAAGTGTTGGCTACCAAGTAATTGGTGTAAGAAGTGTTGTCTACCAAGTAACTGGTGTAAGAAGTGTTGTCTACCAAGTAACTGGTGTAAGAAGTGTTGTCTACCAAGTAACTGGTGTAAGAAGGGTTGCCTACCAAGTAACTGGTGTAAGAAGTGTTGTCTAACACGTAACTGGTGTAAGAAGTGTTGTCTACCAAGTAACTGGTGTAAGAAGGGTTGTCTACCACGTAACTGGTGCAAGAAGTGTTGTCTACCAAGTAACTGGTGTAAGAAGGGTTGCCTACCAAGTAACTGGTGTAAGAAGTGTTGGCTACCAAGTAACTGGTGTAAGAAGCGTTGTCTAGCAAGTAACTGGTGTAAGAAGCGTTGTCTACCAAGTAACTGGTGTAAGAAGTGTTGTCTACCAAGTAACTGGTGTAAGAACTGTTGTCTACCAAGCAACTGGTATAAGAAGTGTTGGCTACCAAGTAACTGGTGTAAGAAGGGTTGTCTACCAAGTAACTGGTGTAAGAACTGTTGTCTACCAAGTAACTGGTGTAAGAAGCGTTGTCTAGCAAGTAACTGGTGTAAGAAGCGTTGTCTACCAAGTAACTGGTGTAAGAAGTGTTGTCTACCAAGTAACTGGTGTAAGAACTGTTGTCTACCAAGCAACTGGTATAAGAAGTGTTGGCTACCAAGTAACTGGTGTAAGAACTATTGTCTACCAAGTAACTGGTATAAGAAGTGTTGTCTATCAAGTAACTGGTGTAAGAACTGTTGTCTACCAAGTAACTGGTGTAAGAAGTGTTGTCTACCAAGTAACTGGTGTAAGAAGTGTTGTCTACCAAGTAACTGGTGTAAGAACTGTTGTCTACCAAGCAACTGGTATAAGAAGTGTTGGCTACCAAGTAACTGGTGTAAGAAGTGTTGTCTACCAAGTAACTGGTGTAAGAACTATTGTCTACCAAGTAACTGGTATAAGAAGTGTTGTCTATCAAGTAACTGGTGTAAGAACTGTTGTCTAACAAGTAACTGGTGTAAGAACTGTTGTCTACCAAGTAACTGGTATAAGAAGTGTTGTCTACCAAGTAACTGGTATAAGAAGTGTTGGCTACCAAGTAACTGGTATAAGAACTGTTGTCTACCAAGTAACTGGTGTAAGAACTGTTGTCTACCAAGTAACTGGTATAAGAAGTGTTGTCTACCAAGTAACTGGTATAAGAAGTGTTGGCTACCAAGTAACTGGTATAAGAACTGTTGTCTACCAAGCAACTGGTGTAAGAACTGTTGCCTACCAAGTAACTGGTGTAAGAACTGTTGCCTATCAAGTAACTGGTGTAAGAAGGGTTGTCTACCAGGCAACTGGTCTATGAAGTGTTGGCTACCTAGTAATTGTGTAAGAGGTGTTGTCTACCAAGTAACTGGTGTAAGAGGTGTCGTCTACAAAGTAACTGATATAAGAAGTGTTGGCTACCAAGTAACTGGTGTAAGAAGTGTTGTCTACCAAGTAAGAAGTGTTGTCTACCAAGTAAGAATTGTTGTCTACCAAGTAACTGGTGTAAGAAGCGTTGTCTTCCAAGTAACTTGTATAAGAAGTGTAGGCTACCAAGTAACTGGTGTAAGAAGTGTTGTCTACCAGGTAACTCGCGTAAGAGGAGTAGCCTACGTAGTAAATGTGCAAGAATGTTCCGTACTTAGTTTTAAGAAGTGTGTTGTCTGAGTGGTACTTATAGTCCTAATGACAACTGCTTTTCTGATGGAGGAATAAGGAGCACCGAAATTCATTGTACGAGTTTTAAGATTCACTTACAAAATAATGAAAACAAATCAAACTCCATATCGCTATAGCCCTGTCGTGACATGCCGTACCAAGCGACCGCTGCTCTGCCTGAAATCCTGCAGACTACGAAGTGACGTGTGTTCAGCGGGATGAATCCTCTAGGCCGTTATTCTTATCTCTCTAGATCAGGGCCGCCAACTCACCGTCAGATAGCTCCTCAATTGTTGTCACTTAGGCTGAGTGAACCTTGAATCAGTCCCCACATCGAGATAACAATCCTTGATCTAGCCTGAAGTCGAACGCGGGACCTCCGAGGGAGAGGCAGACTCGCTACCTCTAGACCGCAGGGTTGGTGGAGAACATGATGGTAAATAATAAATTAACACTTCTCCGGGAGGGTATATACCTTAAGGCACCGGTCCTCGTCCCCAGCTGTATTCGTTCGACCCAAAGTCTCATGCTCCAGGACACTGCCCTTGAGGCGCTAGAGGTGGGATTCCTCGTCGAGTCCGAGAGAAAAACTAATCCTGGAGGGTAAACGGATTAAATGAATAAATAGATGTCCGCCTCTGTAGTGTAGTGGTTAGCGTGGTTAGCTGCCACCCCCGGAGGCCCGAGTTCGGTTTCCGGCTGTGCCACGAAATTTGAAAAGTGGTAGGAGGGCCTCGAGAGGCCAACTAATTAGAGGGGTTTCGATTCCCACCTCAGCCATCCTCGAAGTAGTTTCCCAGTTTTCCTCTAGACAAATGATGCTGGTGTCTAGTGCGCCACTGAGATCCTGGAATCGAACCCGGTCCTCTGGAGGTGGCAGCTAAACACACTAACCACTATCCCACACAGGTGGACCAATTTCCATCCTCCTATGTAGCACAATTTAGAAGTTTTTTAAATATAAAAGCTAAAGACAGGCATTTATACAAGTGAGAGTTTTACGAAGCGCAGTGGAGCATGAACCACAGGAATGAGCCCAGCAAAGGTAAAATAAGCCAACATCCCGTGATGTACGATGAAGTAACAACACTGAACATTGCACCACCGCGCCAAGTCGCTAGCGGCTAGTAATTATAAAATTCCATTATTGTTTTGAAGTGGTGTGACACAATACAAACAGTAAAGCAACGTGTGAGGTTAAGGACAGCGGCGTAGGTCAAACAAGGCACCACCTCAGAAGAAGAGAACTTTTTTAAGATTATACGTTTGTAGCTAGCCATGATCGGTCCATCAGTTTTTCATCAAGTGTGAATCAATCAACAGCTTTCTACAGGTTCTCTTCAGATTGCTCAATGAAAGGTCGTCTACTGTAAAGTAGTGATGGGTAGGTCGTGAATGAGTCGTTCAAAATGAACGCTTCACTCATATGAAGCGTGAACTAACCACTCAATTTCAATGAACTGGAAGTACAAACACTTCACAGTTATCACACTTCGTAACATTCACAACTCAATCGATTCGTCTGTCGCTCGCTAACTCGTTTTCTTCCCCTCACCCACTATCTGCGTCACTCAACTGTATTCTTACGTGTATTTCCTTCTTTATATGAGACAGGCTTCTCTGTTTATACTTTCCTTGTCCCCATCAGCTATCCTCTACATGCTGTAAGCGGGTAAGCCATAGGGCAGGGATGGCGAACCTGTCGCACACAAACACAACTTCTTTGGCACTTCAGACAACAAACTAACATATTTTATGTTTTAACATGTAATACATAGGTCGGAAATCTGGATGCATAGCATACGGTATTTTAATGTCATGCTTTAACAAAGAAGTAGGTCATAATTAATTATATGGCCATAATTATTACAAGTGCCATTAGGTTAAACCAAAAATATACCTTATTCCTAAAATTTAAATGTTTAAAAAAATGTAATTTACAGTGATGCTTGTAAAATGAAATCGTGAAACATTCAGTGGAGTGGATGTATATGTAATGCAATCTAATACCTAAATTAATAACTGATTGCACACCTAGAGAGTAAAACGTGGTAAACAAGACTTTCATTAACACGCTCGTCGGTAAAGGTTTGTCATCCCATCTCTCGCATAGGGTGTCCATAATTGCATAGCTCTGCCATCTGTAGGTAATATTAATAAGTATTATGAAGCTTTATTGCGCGAGTGAGCTTCCGTGGCTCAGGCGGCAGCGCGCTGGCCTCTCGCCGCTGGCTTCCGTGGTTCAAATAACGGTCACTGCATGTGAGATTTGTGCTGGACAAAGCGGAGGCGGGATAGGTTTTTCTCCGGGTACTCCGAATTTTCTTCTCATATTTCATTTCATCCGTCAGTCATTAAGCATTGCCTCAGAGGAATGCGACAGGTTTCCGCAGCCTGTCCTCGCCGCTAGATGGCGGCTTCATTCATCCGATTCCTGACCCGGTCAGATGACTGGAAACAGGCTGAACATTCTTTCATGAGCGAGTGAGGCACTGTGGAGGAGGTCGCTGCTGAATGACAAAGCGAAGAACTTCGTCAGCTTCATTATTGTATGGACGAACTACTTCATTTGAACGATTCACAGTGAAGACTGTGAAGTAGTTCATACAAATGAACTGGTTCGACCCAAGGCTATTGTAAAGAGACGCCATGCAAATTTCTCAGAAATATAGTTCTTAGAATGAATCAATGAATGAATATCCAGTACCGTAGTGTAACAGTTATCCCTATTACCTGCCGTCCACTGAGGGACGAATTCGATTCCCCGATACTGCTAGAAATTTAAGTTTGGGAGGGCTGGCATGAGGTTAGCTCACCTCCATTTGGGGTGTACCTCAACAGAGCTCCTCCACCAAGTCGAGACAAAGACAAGACTTTGCTGTACTCTTCCCTCACTATCACGGATGACCGCCAAACCAACAGAATATTCGTTTATTGTAATTAGAAGCATAATTTCTTCGCATTAACTAGGAACGCGACTAAAAACATTTTGAAGCGATTTTGAAGTATCTTAACGATTTATATGATTCTGGTTAAGGAATTAGTGATTTTGTTTTAGCGAATTACAGCGAATTGAAACGACAAGGCCAGATTAAATCAATATTTAATTATTTTGCGATGCAGCGAAATTCATGGAAAATAACGACCTTGAAATTGTATTCGAATGTCACGTATGTGAAGGAAAACAGAAGACAGAATAAGGATTTCTCATTACGACAGAAGTATGTCTTCATATTAATATTCTTCTCCTTTTTTTTTGCTTGTTGCTTTACGTCGCACCGACACAGATAGGTCTTATGGCGACGATGGGACAGGAAAGGGCTAGTAGTTGGAAGGAAGCGACCGTGGCCTTAATTAAGGTACAGCCCCATCATTTGCCTGTTGAGAAAATGGGAAACCACGGAAAACCATCTTCAGGACTGCCGACAGTGGGATTCGAACCCACTATCTCCCGGATGTAAGCTCACAGCTACGTGCCCCTGACCGCATGGACAACTCGCCCGGTATATTAATATTCTATAAAATCCCTTAATGGTAAGGTCATAGCGTGAAAGGGTAATTTGTTATGAAGTCTTGCTTAGGGCTAAGTTATATAATTCTAATCAAGATTACCTAAGGAATAATGAATGATTATCAATATTGCTTCTCTTCATTTATCTAACTTCACATAAATAACTCACAAATCTCACGACTTAAACTTTTTATCAATAATTTTAGAAAAGGATAAAAGCGAAATTGAAGCAAGGGACTCAGCCCTATTTCGCTAAATAAAGCGAAAAATTGTTTCCTTTTCCCGAAATCGAACATAAATTATTGCGAAAAAATCAGCCCCTAAGTGTAATCAATTTCCGACCGGGTCAGGGAATTTGAACTTCATTGGTTAATTCCGATGGCTTATTATGGGCCATCATTAGAATTCATCATAGGTAGGGTATATGCCTCATAGTCGCGCACGTCACCTGTCCGGCGTCATCTCAAAAGACCTGCACCAGACTCTTCGGACGCTACACACCATTATTACTGTTGTTTGCAATACAAAATATTAAAGATATTCCAGCCAGAGAAATGTTTTAAAATATTAAAATATAATTTACTAAAAGTATTTTTATTTTGATCATCAGTCCATAGAATGGTTGAATGCAGCTTCCATGCCACCCTATACTGTGATAACTTTTTTCATCATCATTGTACAGTTCCAGTTTCCCGCGTACTGTTAATGAGCCTCTTTCACTTCTTCCTGTCCATATACAACTTGTCATGGAGAACATCATCCACTGTCCATCCTCTGGTAACTAGATCAACCTTGATCATGTCCATCCATCGGGTTTTAGGTCTTCCTGCAGGCCTTTTCCCCTCCACCTGTCTTTTCAAATTTATTCTGGCTGTTCTTATAGACTCTATCCTCATCACATGCCCGTACCACCTTAGTCTGGATGTGCCAATTCGGTCTAACATGGATGTCTTTATTCCGGCTTCTTTCGTCACCTCCTCATTTTTTAACTTGTCCATCTTGGTCTTTTGGATCTAAGAAATTTCATCTCTGATGCTTGCAGTCTTGATGAATCACTTTTTGTGAGGGTGCACATTGCAATACTATAAGTCAATATTTGTATGAAATAGCTGTTAAACATCATCAGTTTGACTGATTTTGGAATCATGTCATCCCAAAAAAGTGATCTTACTTGTTGGTAGAATTCGGATCCCTTTTGCACTGTGTTTGTAATTTCCTTTCTGACCAAATTATCATTGGAGATTACACTTCTAAGGTAAGGAAAACTATCCACACACTCTAGCTGGTGGTGGGCGCCCTTCTCTGTTGACTGCCATCACCACTCTCTTGGTCATGCTGATGTTGAGGTTATATTCCTGGAACTGGGATTTCCATACGTTTAGTATGATCTGTACTTCCTCATCTGTTTCATCCCAAATCATGATATGATCAGCAAAGGCCACTGAATTCAGTTCACCAAAATTTTCCTTGATGTTCTTCATTATATCGTCGATAACTGTGATGTACAGTACTGGCGACACTGCACTTCCTTGTTGAACTCCACACTTGGTCTCAAACCATGACGATCGACCTTCCTCAATTTGTACACAGTTGGTGCAGTCTTTGTACAACATCTGAATTTTCCTTACAAGCCCTTCAGGCACGTTTCTTTTCCTCGGGCACTCCTAGCCTTTTTCTATCCCGTCGTCGCCATAAGAACTATCTGTGTCGGTGCGACATAAATCAAATCGTAAAATATTTTGAAAAAACCTTATCGTTCTCTCTGAGCTAGTTATTGTCCATACAGCGACACTAAAAACAGCCGGGCTGAGTGGTGCTGGCCTTTTGACCTCAACTTCGCAGGTTCAATCCCGCCTCAATCCGACGTCGGGGTCGTGTTGTTAGAATTACTGGCACGTAAAATAACGCCTACGGGGCTAAATTACGGCATCTCGGCGTCTCCGAAAACCGTAAAAATAGTTAGTGAGACGTAAAGCTAATGACATTATTATTTATTATCTTCAAATCTTTCTCATTCCTGGCTATAAATCTTCGAAGTTAGCAAATTTCCTTTCTGCCTTCCTTGCTTGTGCTAGTCTGTATTTCATGTCCTCCTTACTTCTGCCAGCGTTAGTTATTCTAATACCCAAGTAACAATATTCATCTAATTCCATTATTACTTCATTTCATAATCTAATATTTTCCGCATCACCCGACTTAGATCGACTGCACTCCATTACCTTATTTATTTATTTATTTATTTATTTTCGTCTTATACTCCACCCAAGTTTTTGTCAAACCATTCAGCAATTTCTCCAGATCTTCTGCAGTATCAGATAAAATAACGATATCATCAGTAAATATCAGAGTTTTGATTTACTCTCCTTGGACTGATTCCCTTTTCAAAGTCATCTTTAATTTCCATTCCTGCCTTTTTTATATAAATAATGAAAAGGAGAGGTTATAAACTGCAGGCTTGGCTCACTCCTTTCTGGATTGCTGCTCATTTTTCAAAGCCCCCGATTCCTATTTCTGCAGACTTTTATGTGAACGAATCGTATCCATGAAATTTCATTATAATTTTTGTCCTGAATGGAAGATAATAATTGCCTTCACATAAATCACCAGTAAATTTAGCGGTAAATTAATCAATACTATTATTACTAGAGAAATATAGATACGTAAGTACGGCGACTATTTCGCTGTGGACGGGACTCACTTCTGTGGCATTCCGCTTCATCGTTCCGTCTTTTGTTTCCTGCCTGAGGTCCAGGGTTAGCACCGATGAATGCAAGTGCTATGTCTGTGAACTCTCAATGTGTTTGTCCATCATGACTAGCGCGGACAGTTCAGACGGGAAAATGTAGGTGAAAAGAATATCATAAATAACACAAGAATGATTTTTGTTGAAAGGAAAATAGTAAGATCCCTGGACCAATAATTATATTAAATAATGAGTTACGAGCACAAGCAAATACAGTAGAGAAAATACGCAACTCTTACGGATTTAGCCTTGTTAAAAAAGGGAGACAATTCGACGATGGCGCTCTTAGTGACTTGACCTGAAAAGTCGCGCTAAATTCAAATATCAATGAAAATGCATATACGAAAATGGATAAATAAATTAAGTCTAGAAAGAAAGTATTATTGAGATTTAACTTCGAAGTTGCTAAAACAATTCTGGATAAATGAATGAAGAATTATTTAAAAGGCTATTGTTTAAAGACTGAAATTAGACATATCAGCAAGATGTGAAATGGCTTGATCTTTCATTTATGCATTTCTTTTTTTGCTTTAGCATTCCTGCCTGAACGTTTACGGTTAGATTTGTCTTTTTCTCATTTAAAAACATTGTATCATCACATTAAGACACTTGTCAATAAAAATATCGGCACATTCCTTACACACACGATGCAATGAATTAACATTTAAAAGCTGGACAATTTTCCCCTTAACATGAAGCCTACTAACAGAAAGAAAATCTATAAAATCCCGGCTTTAATTTGAACAGAGGGATAAAAGAAAGAAAAGTATGAAAATGTTGTCGATAGTGATGCTTTGAGCAAAAATTTGAGCAAAAATGTAACATACCCTTGGCTGTATAGTCGAGGATTTCTAAAGTCGCTGGCCTGGAAATGATCTGAACAGATCTTATAATTCTTATATAAGCGTAACGTCCCTTCTTTGTTGTACACCTTATCCAAATCACTTCTGTGACATTTCAAAACCCACAGATCACACCTACAACAACATATCGGTATTGAACGTTAACTGCTACACTATACAATAAAATATGCGTATTATATTTTAAGCCAGTTAAAATATGGGTCGAGCAGGTCAGAAGATTATGAAGTACTACAAAAATCTCTTTGTCACTGGAAGAATACATATGCAAACACAATATTACTTACATATTCTTGTCAGGATGGAGGCGAAAGAAAGACCGCGCATTCTTCTCTACTTCATAGTTATTGCAGCCAAACACAGCACATACCTTTCCCCTCATGTTGAGAGGAGATATCAAGGAATGACACACGCTACTATTTAATTATGTCAACTCACTGAAAACGCATAAATAACACCAAAAACTTCACACACAAATACACATGCTCTTATGACAGAATCAGTAGTTCTCAGGTCTACCCGCTAGAGAGAGCTCTAATAGCTGTCCCCCGATATCTCGCTGAGTGTCGCGTATTATCTCTACTGCATTTGGCACAAGTCAACTGATTTCTTTTGTCGTGCAAGATGCAACATCACAGCCTGAAAGACCACATCGACCACCTGTACTCTAACGCCCTTCTATGATAAGGTGCCTCTCCGTCATGGCCATCCATCAATACGTCACATCACAGCCTACAAAATCACATCGACCATCTGCTCTCTAAGGCTCTTCTGTGATAATATGTCTCTGAGTCATGACCATCCATAAGCACTTCACATCACAGCCTGCATAGTTGCTAGGTAACATCTCTCCAAACATTTTGTGACGCAGATTTCCAGCCATAAGACAGATTTTGTAACCATGTGCTAACCACACACCATAAACATAAGCAACCTGGCGAAAACAAACAAAAGGCGTGTGGCGGAACGTGCAGCCAAAGTACTGTACAAAAGAGAATATGGCCAGGCAAGCAAATTCAGTTGACAAAAGTTGTAAAACTTTCGAGAAAACATAAGAGTTGTGCGTGGCATGGAGTGCATTTGCGAAATTTAAATGTTGGTTTGAAGCGTTCAGAGATGCAATAGAAGAAAACAATGGCATATATTTGCAAACGAATATTCAAAATTAATTTGCCTGCTGCCATTTCTTGATGGATACAGTACTTTTGTATCCATCTCTTGGCACAGGCCAGAGTAAAGTGTAGCTTTCACCGAAGTCCCAGTCTCATCCATGGCTGTGACAATATGGAAGCTGCTGGGGTATGGGTGGTGCTGAGTAATGACATTCAGAGCACGACTAGTGAATCTGAGTGTTATGAAAGGTGTTGCTCATAGGGTCAGCCGTGCTGCAATAGCACTTTCTAACTCAGTGAGGAAAGCAATGGCAAACTACCTTACTCCTCGCCTTGCCTAGTACGCCCCATTTTGGTGCTGCCATTGGTTTTTGCGGTTTCCTTATAACCGCATAACCTTTGGTGGTGCTATTTGAGGATCCAACCAGCCTCTGGGCTGATAACCGAACAGACAGACAGACAGACATTCAAAATTACAAAAGCACAAAAAATGAAAAGTTGTCATTTCGCCCAAAACCGCCTTTAAGCTATCCTTCGTGCTTAAGATAGTATCAACTACAGAAGGAGACCACCCTTCTATTTTAACCATGGCAACATTCTTCAAATTGCATCCCTGGAAAATATCTTCATGATAAATCTTCTCTCCGGCCAGTTGGTACAGCCGAAAGCACAACAACCCGCAATCATCACTAACTCTGCGAACTACGACCATTATAACAACGTATTTACAATACTATGCTAGGGACGAATATGGCTGATCCAGCGCAATTCCAGGCGCAACCAAACAGAAATCGAACCGAGTTGGCCACACTGTATCTACACGGTGTATCAGAACTATACCGACAAAAAAAGATGAGGGATGCTGTTGGTGTTATGTTAAGAACAATTATGTAATTGGATTGGCGGAGAGAATTTTTCTTTTGGAGAAAATGAGTTGACTTTGTTACTTTCGGGCGCGCGTTGCTGTGCGTCAGAGGAGGGAGAGTGGGAGGTGCTCTGTGCGAGTGCATAGTCACTTCCCAGTCCCAGTAGGCAGTGTACACTTTGTTCTGCACAAATTGACCCCTATGCACACCCCTTAGAAAGAGAAGATGAACTTGTGGCGCGACACACCACACGTCACTGCTACACCGTGCATTACACATCTACTGTAATCAAACCATTGGACGTTTTGTTTCCTTCATTCAGTATTTCATTCCATTCACAATGTTGTGGGCGAAGGTCGGCAGAGTTGCATCGTCGAGCATATTAAATAATAAAGCATATTACTGCGACCAACAGAAGAGTGGAGAAACGATCTGCTGCATTCGTTGACTGACGAGCGTGTTCTTGTACTGTGTGTGCCAGGGCTACCAAGGCTATCGGTGAAGCCCAAACCTCAAGTCTAAAGTACATTATAATGTAAGCATCTGACACATTCTTCCATTTACAAAACTTGAAAGCAGTGAGAAAAAACGTCGCACGTATTTCTGAGAGCAAGGCCTCGGAGAATGAGATTGCAGCCCAGACTCTCGTCCCTCTCCCCTCGACCCACATCATGCGGCTTGCTGGCGTATGTCCGATAGGTGCTAGGACCGAGGTGATAGCTGTGCTACTGCCACTGCTAAGTATCAACCATGCGTTACTCATCGTAATTACTTCCTCACCTCATACTTCTGACTTAATTACACGGATAACAGAGCGCAGGTATTTCACTCCCGTTGACCTCTACATCCTTGTAGGAAGACACTGCAGGGCTGCTGTTATTTCTTTTTATAGGTAGATCTTCTTCTTCTTTTTCTTCTTCTTAATCTGTTTACCCTCCTGGGTCGATCTTTCCCTCGGACTCAGCGAGGGATCCCACTTCTACCGCCTCAAGGGCAGTGTCCTGGAGTTTCAGACATTGGGTCGGGGGATACAACTGGGGAGAATGACCAGTACCTCGCCCAGCCGGACTCACCTGCTATGCTGAACAGGGGCCTTGGTGGGGGATGGGAAGTTTGGATGGGATAGGCAAGGAAGAGGGAAGGAAGCGGCCGTGGCCTTAAGTTAGGTACCATCCTGGCATTTGCCTGGAGGAGAAGTGGGAAACCACGGAAAACCACTTCCAGGATGGCTGAGGTGGGAATCGAACCCACCTCTACTCAGTTGACCTCCAGAGGCTGAGTGGACACCGTTCCAGCCCTCGTACCACTTTTCAAATTTCGTGGCAGAGCCGGGAATCGAACACGGACCTCCGGGGGTGGCAGCTAATCACGCTAACCACTACACCACAGAGGTGGACATAGGTAGATCTGCTAAAATGAAATACATTCTTTCAGGTTTAGTGTTCTCTTTTGTTGCTTGCAATCGAACCCGTCGGACATCACCACTGATGTCCAGGAAGCTAATTAATTAACCAGTGAACGATCGGTACGACCGCTGTAAAATTCAACATGTGTATATAATAATAATAATAATAATAATAATAATAATAATAATAATAATAATAATACTATCGGCAGCCCTGAAGATGGTTTTCCGTGGTTTCCCATTTTCACACCAGGCAAATGCTGGGGCTGTACCTTAATTAAGGCCACGGCCGCTTCCTTCCAACTCCTAGGCCTTTCCTATCCCATCGTCGCCATAAGACCTATCTGTGTCGGTGCGACGTAAAGCCCCTAGCAAAATAATAATAATAATAATAATAATAATAATAATAATAATAATAATAATAATAATAATAATAATAATAATAATAATAATATGCCTTTGCTGGCAGGACGTTGTGTTTACGGTGCACTATGTCTTCTGGTATGGGCTAGAGCAATATTGTTGCTTTCATTGATCTGTCTCAGTTTTATCCTTGGCTTTGACAAGATGAAAGTGACTGACGTATGAGTGATGCTTGTAATGCCATTCCTTATGCAGCCAGTCCCTGCTATGAATGGTGTGAAAATGTTGCTCATAGGGTCAGCTGGTGCATGCATTTCAGTGGGCTTGGCAGACTGATATGTAATAGCAACTTCTGGCTCGGTGAGGAAAGCAACGGGAAACTACCTCACTCCTCATTTCCCTAGTACGCCTCTTCAGTGATGCCTAGGCCATTTATGACAGCTGATGGCGGAGCTGTTGAGGATCCAACCAGCCTTCGGGCTGAGGACTAAACACACATACAATAATAATAATAGTGCATGGCATCTGTATTCGTTTGGGGGTGACCTAATCAGGATAAAATGAATGGTGAAGACATCATAAACACCCAGTCCCCAAGCCAGGGGAATTAACAGTGTGAAGGGGTTGATTCTGATAATTGAACCAGGGCTATCAGGCCAAAGGCAAGGATTCTATCCATTTAGCCACAAAGCCGGACTTTAATTTGCTAAACACCGGGCGAGTTGGCCGTGCGGTTAGAGGCACGCGGCGGCTGTGAGCTTGCATCCGGGAGATACTGCATTCGAATCCCACTGTCGGCAGCCCTGAAGATGGTTTTCCGTGGTTTCCCCATTTTCACACCACGAAAATGCTGGGGCTGTACCTTAATTAAGGCCACGCCGCTTCCTTCCAACTCCTAGGCCTTTCCTATCCCATCGTCGCCATAAGACCTATCTGTGTCGGTGCGACGTAAAGCTACTAGCAAAAAAAAAACCTGCTAAACCTTAGGCTACCATCTCCACTGATCAGTTGCTGAGTATTGGCAGTAGTTTGCGAAGCAGCCTTGACAATACAGCAGGCTTCTCTGTTGGCTATTGGCTGAAGCTCAACCATCGAAAAGGGGTAACCTAAGTCTAGCGGTAGCCCACGTCTTACCAGCATACGCCACTGGTGTGTACAGTTACGACTGTTTTAATAAACGAACTGTGGATATTGCCTGTAAGAGACAAGGTCAATCCTGTGCGAGTCGAACGAGGAAACTTGTGCATACGTGTGGAGCATAATCTCTGTCTCCACCATACACGCCACTTTCCCTCCCATCCTCCGCTGACGTACAGCAATAGGCAGCGGCTTGTGCTCTGGCGTAGCAAATACGGCAAGTTCATCAATTTGAATCGCGCCCCCAGAAGTAAGAAAGTACCCTGATTTTCTCGAAAATAATGTTTTCTCCCCCAATCCGATTTCACCATCGTTCTTACCATAACACCAAGAGCATCCCTGATTATCTTGCCGGTATAATGCTTATACAAAGTAGCGAAAGTAAAGACAGTACAGTACTCTGTTGCCCTCAAGTAGTAGCCACATAATACATTAGTAACCACGAGCGACTTAGCATTTGTGACGTGTTCCCTGTATACTACCGTGCTGGGCCTAGTTCCCTCAAAATATCGGTCAGCTCACATAAATAGAGATTATAATTGTACCGGGAGATACACTTCTACGCCGCACATTTAAATCTTGCGCCTAAAAGAACTCCTCTACTGGAGAAATCGTGAACTTGAAACTAGTCCTACTTCAACCTTTACTCAGAAGATGTCACTACCGTAACAGGACGTAATTTTCTTATTGTGAAGTTTCATGTACTGTATGAAATTCTACGTGTTTTGTTTACCAGTCGTCAAGAAGTTTGGACCTTTTTCAACAGATGTCACTGCTAATAAACTATGATCATGCACGCTGGTGCGAAGTAGAAGAACCCTTTTTTGAAGAAGTTTTGTATTCATAAGTTATTTTTTTACTAAATTATGTTCATTCATTCTTGGGTTGGCAATATTGATCTTTTCTTTCCGCCAGTTTTGAATTTAACCAATCATGAATTTCTGTAATTAATTTTCAGCCTATCACAGGCTTCCTCCTCGATTTTGAATGTCACTTTTGATGTCAACCAATAAGAGGGTGTGGCTGGTTTATTCATGAAAGGTCTTTTCCCCGAGGGTTTATAAACTGCGAATTTTCACGTCTCTTGGCCATTTGATCAACATCTAACTAAGTGCGTGTGTGAAGCAGGAGGCGAGAGGCGCCTCTTTCATCAGGCAGCAGTTCTTCAGTAAGGTAATGGCCTATTAACATCTTTATTTCTTGCTAGCTCTGCGGTTTAACCCGAGGGGTAGGTCCGAAACTTTAACTATGTAACCTACCTTTCTGAAAATGTAATTTCTTCCGGCTTATGTAAAAACTTCATAATATCTTTAACTGTAAATCGGGGATAGAGAGTGAGGTACCCTCTCGAGCTCCCCTTCATATTGGTTTGAGGTGACTACGTTTTGTAACTGGTTTTCTTCCTCTCGGTAATGTTTTAAATTTCTTTCTTATACGAATCATCTCCATAGTTTGGGTATAGCCCCTGTTTTATCGGCCTAGTGCCCCTTAGGTTTCTAGAATGCATTTTTAGGAGTGCAAGTACTCGCCTCCATTCAATTTGTGTTTCGGGCCATTTCTTTCCGCAACGGCCCAATAGGTTGGGTACTAGATACCCCTGTTTCAAATTGGTAAATTGTGCCTTGATGGCAAGTGATTGTAATTTTCTGATATCGCCTTGCATAGGCTTTCGAAAACTGAGAGCACGTCTGCTCTTTCCTAGTGTTGTAAAAGTGCCTCTGGGAGGCTTGATATTGTGTGTTGGGAGCAAGCGCTCCTGGTATTTTGGGGATTTCTTCCCTTTTGTAAATTTATGCCCTTCTGTAAAGTTTGAGCTGGAAGCTCAAAAATTGTAAAACTAGGGGCTTGTGAGTCAAGTGTGTTAAAGTTTTGAAATCTTGGATTTTTCTAAGTCTTGTTTCTAAATTGCTAGGTCATTGTTATCTCACTAAGTGAGAATTTGTTAACTTGTTGTTTTTTGAAAATATAAACCTTCCATTTCAGTTTAAATTCTTTCTTGACATAGTAGTTAGACCCATTTACCCCGACACCTTCTTTCACCTCTGCTGGTCCACGGGTAACACCGTAACAATAATAAAAATAAAATAGTAATGATAATACTAATGGAAATGGAAATAGGAATGCAAATATAATTTTTTTAAACTAATTTAATGACAAACATCATTAATGCCCCTCAAAATATCACAGTTAACAGTAACATAATATCACGGACAGATTGCTTTAAATACCTGGGAGAATGGATAACAAACAACACAAAAGATATAATAGTAAACAAAATGGAAAGGATGTTTCATATGAGAAAATAATATATACAATAAGAAATCTCTATCCTGGAACTTGAAATTAACTGGCCCGACTAGAAATTGTATATGCAGCAGAAACTCTTAAACTTACAAAAGTTGGGGATCTTGAAAAATCAGAAAAAGTTGCAAGAAAAAGTTTGAGAAAAATACTGGAACCTATAAGAATTTAGACTACGATCAAACAGAGAGTTACAAGTTGTTGTTTTTTTCCTCTGGGCTCTGCTCTAGCGAATTGTGTGTAACCTCACTATTTTTTTTTTTCTCCATCGGTTCGATTACATCTTGTGGGGGATTTCGGGTTTGTGTGTCTCCATAGGCCAGTAAGTTAAGAGTTACTCGTGGCGCTCAGCCACCTCGACTTTCTCACGTTGTATATAGGCTTCCTTAAGCCCAGACTCGCACACCTTCTCTTCGACTCGTCCTTTCTATATGTTGACATAAATGTGTCTTATGGCTTGAGGTCACCTGAAATTAGCGATACAAAATGGGAAACGCGATGTTCCCTAGCAACCGTTGATGGAAGGCCATGACCGAGAGATATACAGAGTGAAGCGAAATTAGCACACTCGGGCGTTGCAGCGCGACTCCTCACATGCCAGCAATAAAAAAAGTCTCTCACAAACTTTCGTCCTGCAAGTATATCCGGCAGAAAAAGAACGTTGTTAATTAAGGCCATTCCAGACGTGTGATGTCCTCACGTTGCAGGTACTCATCCACCAGGCCAGGCCTGTGTCAGAGGGCATTATTGTACATCAGATGGAACCCAGATCCATATGCACCATGAAAAAGCCACATATACTTTATCAGTATGTCATCCCTATAGACAGCACTCATCACAGGATGCCTAGGAAACACGTGCAGTGGGGCAAGTGCTCCTAACAGGCGATAACACTGGCGCTGCCATACTGGTCCCTCTCCACAATACTGGCAGGGTTGTAATGTGTCCCAGCGGTGCGTCAGATGAACAGACTGCGAGAATACAGAGAAACCTCTTGAAGGCGGCAACACACAGTCTGACGGAAGATGTTTGATCCAGAGGCTGCTGCAGATAGGAGCTATGCTGGTTGTATGTCTTTGGGCACTGAACGCTAGAACCGCCGGAGTGGTCAAAATGACTGCTACACATTTTCCAAACTCAATTTTGACTACAGTTTTTTATTGTATGATATTGAGCTGCACGGACTTTTCTTGATCACTGGTCCGGAAAATCCATATTAAATATAATTAATTTTACATCAATCGTGTACACAAATACGCTCATAAGTCTCATAGTAACGGGTATACCTACTACCGCCGCAGCATTCCTTTTGACCGCTGTATTATTTATCGTAACACATATCTCTCACTGAGATATAATTATATGCTCATAATTATCCTATCAACAACAGTAATGTGCAAAAACTCAAAAACGGAACTTGGATATATTACGAATTCTACGAGCATTATTTCCGCCGCATCTCCAGTAGTGATGTCTTTCGGCAGCTTGTCATAGTACAGTAAACATGTCTCGATGATGATGACACTGGTTGTTTAAAGGGGCCTAACATCTAGGTCAACGGCCCCTAATGGTACGAAATGAGACGAGATGTAATGATAAATTAAAAGTCCAAAATCCTCCACTGACCAGAATTCAAAACACGAGGACGAAGAATGAATGGATGGATATGAATTTAAAACAATCAGTGGATCCAACCCGCAATGCCTTACATTCACAGAAACTGACGTAAAACAAGAGTATTACTGACCAAGGGACTGCTTCTATAGCACAATACTGAATCGGTAGGCTAAAGGGGTCCAAAATCCAAGTCATCAGTCCCTCGTGATGGTACTTATCGCTAGGAAAGTAGAACCATGGTATTTGTCATGTTGCAGCACTAATCAAAAGTAGCGTAGACTCGCAGTATTTCACACATTATGGTACTACTCACAGGTAATGAAATTCGCACATGTAACACGACCTATCGTGTTTCGCACATTGTGGCGCCATTTATAGGCAACGCAAACCTATGGTGTTCATCACATAAGTGTACTGACCACAGGGACTTGTATTATCCCGTGATGTTCCTCATATAGTGGGTACTAATAATAAGCAAGCCAGAGTCATGGTGTCGCTCATATAGTGGTACTAATCACAGGTACAGTACTCATGTAAAAGCCGACAGCGCACTCTGTTGCTACTAGTCACAAACCTATTTTGTACCTAACATAGTGGTACTACACGCAAGTATAAGTGAACCATGGTGTTCCCCGCATGGTGGTACTAATTACAAGTAGTCTCATGGTTCTAATTCAATCACCCCTTGGTCGCCCCTTTTAGTCGTATCTTACAACAGGCAGGGGATACGTGGGTGTATTCTTAGTCTGTGTCCCCCACCCACAGGGGGTAAACATGTCTCGTAAATCATCAGTTGCTGAGTCTATTGCATGACATGTCTGATGTAGAATGTGGTCCAGATATAAAGGACCTAAGAAGCAGTAGCAGCGATTGGGAATTAAAATTGCGGAGGCAAAAAAATATACAGACAACAAACAGTACCCGGGTTTGTGGGATATAGCAAACAGGGTGGGGGGAGGGTGGTATATACATCAAAACTAAAAAAATAGGCCACAAAATGGTACGTTTTTATGCTCTCTGAGCGAATTTCGACAGAGAGGTAAAGATTGACAGTTTACCAACTTAAATGCGGTAATAAGAGTTGTTTGAGATTTTGATTAAATTCTATATAATAAAGCTTTTGCCAAACGAACAATATTAAACATTTATTACAATTAAAAAGGAATACGGTGTGATCATACAATTAAAACCATTTAGTATTTGACTATACACTCAAAAACTAACAGACACTAAAGAGACCACCAGACTAACAAATGCATGCGGCAAGGTGGTGAATCATACCTCTGTCTATGACCTTAGCAAAAAAATATAGCCCGGTACCCTTCCTCATATCATAGGCAAAGTCTCCACTATTTGCTGTGGCGCTATACAAATCGGTCAGCCGGGATTAAGGACATTTTGTGTGTATTTCTTGGTGATGATTAAAGAAAATAATTATCTGATAAGACAACAGGGCTTGTACAAATGGCTTTTTTTTTTTAATAATTCCCAGTTTGAGCTGGCTAAAATGGAATAAAAATGTATTTTCTCCAAAAAGTTGATGATGATGATTGTCGTTTAAAGGGGCCTAACATCTAAGGTCATCGGCCCACTCCGAAAAGTGTGTGGAGGGACTGCCCGCCTCTCCCCCCGCTACTGCCAAGACGTGAAAATGCATACAGATTACTACCAATCAAGTAATAACTTGGAAAGGAGTGATTCAGATCACGCTGAAAAGTGGATTGTTCAGACTGAAGGTAAGTTGATAATATTATTATATCTGTACCGGGAGGTACACCTCAACCCCGCGCATTTAAAAGAAGCACCTTAAGGAACTCTATCTGTCAAACAAAACGTGAAACAGCTACTGCATGAAGTTGGGACATGGACCAGAAGTGGTCACCATTGAATTATTGACTAATGTGTTATTTTGAAGTTGTCTTAACTGAATAGATTTATTTGTTTTGGTTTACGTCAATAAGTTTGAACTTTTCTCCATAGATATCATCACAAAAAAAAAAAAAAAAAACCTGAGGTAATGCACTCTGGTGCAAGGTTGAAGAATTGGTGATTTAAAGAAGTTTTGTGTTTATAGGTTTTCACAACTAAACTAACTTTCATTTATTTCTATATTTCAAGGTTTGCAACACTACCTTCTAATTCCGCCAGCTTTTGAATCTGGCCAATCACAAATTTTCTGTAATTATTTTTCAGCCAATAACAGGCTTCGTGTACCTTTTTATTCGGCCAATAAAAATGAGAGGGTGTGTCCGGATTTAGTCCAGAACCTTCTCGACCCATCCCCTCGGGTATATAAACTGCGGCTTTTTCAAGGTACCTTGTCTTATTGATCGTCGTCTTACTGAGTGTGTGTGTTAAGACAGGATGCGGGACGCCTCATTCTTCGCCAGGCAGTACACCAGCCCAGGTTATGGGCACCAGTTCTCTCTCTCTGTAGCTATCTCCGCCAACTTATCCAAGGGGAAGGTTCTAAACTTTTAACTATGTAACCATCTGATTTCTGAAATATAATATCCTTCTTTTCTAATGTAAACTTCATAAAGGTTTTTTACTGTAAATCAGGAATAGAGAGTGCCTTTCCCTCTCGAGTTCCCCTTCAATTTATCTTGAGGTGACTATGATTTTGTAACTGTTTCTCTCTTCTGTAAAGCATTAAATTAACCTTCATTCTAGTCACCTCAGTAGCTTGGGATTAGCCTCTGCATCATCAGGCCGCGAGCCCAATTAGGGTTTTATACTTAATTTTCGAGGAGCACAAGTGTACGCCCCCATACATTTTGTGTTCGGGCCAGTCATTTAACCTGTTCTTCTTTCCACGAAGGCCCAGTAGTTTGGGTAATAGATACCCCTGTGTAAAAATTGTAGGTTGGGCCTAGAGGGGCCAGAAATTGTACGATTTTTGTGTAATGTTGCCTTGAGTAGGCTGAATACAAGTATGAAGAATCAGTGATTCTCTATTCTATAGGAACTGTATTCTCAACCTCTGTTATACAATTTTTGGAGTGTGTGGCATTCAAGGGACTCCAGCAAGCCAAAGCCCTTTATTGCACCATATGTATATATGTATATTGTTTGACATAATGTTGGCAACAGCACAGATTTTTGAATGGAACTCCAACGAGTCAAAGCCCCCTATTGTACCATATGTATATATCTTAATAGTAATATTATATTAGAATAAGGCATTCTTGTTAAATTAGTTTTAGTAATGTTTTACGTACAATCACTATTAAGCAGGTTCACCAACAGCTGATGACCTTTTTACAGGTCGAAACCGGTACTGTTTCAATGTAGATAACTTTAAACATTTTGTAATAAAGTATTGATTAGGTGGAAATCTCATTCTTCATACTTGCATTCTTAATTCATCAATACGGACAATGAAGCTGATAGATTATAGCTGAGTAGGCTGTACGAAATTGGGAGCCAGTCTCCTTTGTTGAATTCGGAGAGATTGTAAACTCTTTTTTGTTTTTGTGTAATATTGAGTGGGGCCTTTGGAAAGCCGTATTTGTAACCTTTGGACCAAAGTGCTCTTGAATTGGGAGATTCTCTCCTCGTCCAACTAAACGCAACATTTGCGATGTTGTAAACTTGTAAATTTGGAGCTGGAAGCTCAGCGCTTTTGATTTCCAAACTGTTATTTGTACCTGTAACCTTGCTATTTCACTAAGTGAAAAGTTTGTTTGATTTGAAAGGAAATATAACCTTTATTTAAAGTTTCAAGTTAATCTTTGATATAGTAGATAGACCCATTCAGCCCACACCTCTTTGCGATCCACAAAAAACGCAGTAACAATAACTATCAGCATAACAACTTTGGTGAAATTTCTTGATTTATACCGTATTCAAGTTATAATGATGCCTCGCATCGACTGAGTACTGACGAGTTTTCAATTATTCTATTACAGCTGTAGAAACAGTAACCTGTAAAGCAAGGTATCATAGGGGATGTGACAACCAACCATGGCCTCCCATAGCCAGATAATGCATCATTAGGTACTGATGGCATCACAGAGTGGACTGTAGCAGACTTTGGGAAGACTAAACCTGGTAAGTTTGCTCGCCATACCTCCTCGAAAAGAAATCCAGGACTTAATCCAAGTGTGTTTGTTCTCTGTGCTTTCCTGCTTCCCTACGATTCTTAACACACAACATGCAGTCAGAACTGCTGTACCCAAGACCTCTGCCCACATGGACTGTTTCAGGCACAATAATCGGTCTCGTACAGAGGTTTACATTGAATCAATAAAAGTAAACTTCCACCTGTTTGATACTATACAGTATAAGATTTGATATGGGAGATGAAGGTGATTTCTTCCAAACTCGTACTGAGCTGCCAGGTCTGTCACGTGTTTTTGTGTTGTCCAGCCAAAGTTTAGTCAGCACATCATTGCCATAACACAATGATTTCTTGTGGATCATGCAGACTGGACATGAGTGTGAATTTATAAATAATATTATGAATCAAATTTAACTATTTTCTAACGTATACTCACGTATGTATATTGTTGCATACAATCAGTTTAATATCAATTCATCCCCACATTCCAATAAACTACAGTATAATAATTCACAGTAATAAATATAAATTATAATATTGCTTTATTATAGCAATTTATATAGTTTAAAATAAGGTGTGTTGTAATATTAGAAACTCGCAACGTCATGATCAAACTACATCTATTAACAGTTTAACTGGTGGTTAGAACAATACTATGGTGAGACTTATGACGTCCAAATATGACTTTAGACTAGCTTCACTCCATTTCTCCATTTATTTACTTGAAAAGATGACTTTTTGAGTAGGGATAGAAATGTAACTAAAATGTGTATACTAAGAAATAGAAGCCCCACATCTGTTGGGTTTTCCTCATGCTAGAGCTTCTCATTGCAAGCAATTATTTTCATGTTCCTGAGTCAGGGATTGGCCTTTTGTTATTCGACTGACTCACGTAAAGCTTTCACGAACTCGCTTATTCTAAGGAAAATTCAAAATGATGATCACTTTAGTGGCCATCATGAACTGCTTAAGAATAATTAATTTTATTTATAAGCATGCATAGGTGACAACCATTGGGGGTGAAGTCTTGTAGGACCCTGAAAAATTTAAGACTAAAATTTGAATATTGTGTTAATGAATATGTTATTTGAATTCTTTGCTAAATTATAAAGTATAGAAAATTATCTTAAGAACGTGTATTTCAGGTTCTTAAGTATACCTGAAAAGTCCAACTCCTAGGATGAAAGGTTAGCGTATTGCATGGGACGCGGGTTTGTTGCAAGAACAGGCCAGGGATATTAACCACGTTTGGTTTATTCTTCTAGCTCAGAGATTGGGAGTTTGTGATAGTCCTAATACATCTTCCCCTGCACACAACATAACACACTATTAACCACCACAGGAACATGCAATAATAAATGAATTCCCTTCACATAGCACTGGCGTCACTAAGGACGTCTGGTATCTGTTAAACATGGATTAATCTACATTAGCGTCGATCCCACCTAACTGGAAAAAGGCCAGGAAGGTAGAAGCATCTCTTTAAGTATATCTGAAACATGATTCATATGGACTGATAACAAATAGTGTGTTAAGAACTAAAGACAAAATGCATCATATAAAAATTCACATATATGCTGGTTGGTGTTTCAACATTTATAAGATTAAGACAACATACTTTGTTTTCCATTTTCTGTATTTATACAATGCTAATAAAAGGCTCAAGCAAATCATTTTGGACAAGATTAATGTGGTCTGGAGTGTAAATAACTGAATGATAATGCAAAATCTATTTTTAAAAAGAAACAAATCTCACAAAAATTAAAATTTTCAATTATGTTTTCAGTAAATTTGTCAAAGATTGCACAGTTTTATAGGTAAAATTAATTTGTTTTATTACCAAATACTTGATTTCGTGTGCTGAATTTTCTAAAACCCGTATGTGCTGTTTAAATTTGTCAAGTTCATTTATTACCATTTTTTCTCAGAATTGCTTATATTGAAAATAATGTACAGCAAATGAGAGAGGATTTCACACTTCACACATAGAGGACAGTGCCCAAGTAGTACTTCCTCTTAAAACAATAATCACCACCACCACCACTCAAACTTCACAATAGTACAGTAACTATAGAATGCAGAATATGCGGCTGATACAAGAACGTATGAAAATATTCATACATCAACCAAGTGTCAATATTAATCAAAGTGCTGGCCTGAGAAGGTGTTTAAAATAATAAACATGAAACTAAATTAACTATTTCCATTCACATTAATTCATTGGATACTTTTTAAAAACAACAATTTGCTTTGAATTGAATCAGTGCTTCAGTATGTAGACACTCAAAGACAAACCTGCAAGAGATATGTTGGGACAGGAGACAGGAAGAGGATACCAAAACAAACCGTACAATACGTGCTCACTGGCGAAAGAGCCACTGGATGTCTAATGAAAAGACAGACTGATACCCACACAGACCATAGTTTTACAACCAAACACAGAGAAATCTTGTGCTATCACCCACAACCCTCCTCGCTACCACTGGATGCATTTTCTGAAGCTCCCATAATTCAATGCAGTTATACATAATGGCCAATTTCATTCAATCAATCAATCAATCAATCAATCAATCAATCAATCAATCAATCATCAATGATCTGTATTTAGGACTGTTACCCAGGTGGCACATTCCCTATCAGTTGTTTTCATAGCCTTTTCTTAAATGTTTCCAAAGAACTTAGAAACTTATTGAACATTTTCCTTGATAAATTATTCCAATCTCTCATTCCTCAACCTATAAATTATTATTTGCCCCAATTTGTCCTCTTGAATTACAACTTTATCTTTCCTGCTTTTAAAAGCTCCTCTCAAGCTTATTCATCTACTCACCTTGCTAATGGACCCCAACAAAAGAGTTATAACATCAAATGTGTCACATGCACCTACAACGATCTTGCTTGAATGATTTAACAACCTGTGAGAAATCAGGGCTACTAAGGGTCTACTTGTTGATATGATTGATTTACGCTATCAGTATAGGAGGATTAATAATTTAATTCATTTCGTCACTGTACATGTTTCGAGAAAATCTTCTCCAGCAATAACAGAAAAAAGAAAAAATTAGTCAACCAAAAATGGTAAAGTTCAATAATAATGATCTTGCTTTAGTTGTAAAAGTATGTGAAATATTTTAAACCTTCTTTCTTGTAAAATTGAGCTTTTATTGTATACTGGAAAAGTTTTATCGTCTGTATCATAAGCTGAAGATGACCTTAACATCGGTTTTTTTTTTTTTTTTTTTTTTTTTTTTTTTTTTTTTTTTTTTTTTCACCGACACAGATAGATCTTGTGGTGACGATGGGACAGGGAAGGGCTGGGAGTGGGAAGGAAGCGGCCATGGCCTTAATTAAGGTACAGCCCCAGCATTTGTCTGGTGTGAAAATGGGAAACCACAGAAAACCATCTTCAGGATTGCCGACAGTGGGGTTTGAACCTATTATCTCTCGAATACTGGCCGCACTCAAGCAACTGCAGCTATCAAGCTCGGTCTTAACATAGTTTGAAACATGCCCGTTACGACTTCAAGTTAATACAAGCCATTTAAGTGCTGTATATTTTATTGTATTAAATAGATGGACTAAGGTATGTAAATTCTTGCTAAGAATTTTTAACTATAACTTTCTTCCAACAACCTGTTTGGAATGTCTTTGCATTGAAATGCAAGTATTTTCATCAATCGTGCATTATCAATAGGTACCGTCACTTTCCTCTGTTTCAGAACTTCACGTTTACTTAACTATGTACAAGTGCAGATCAAATATAAATGGGAATTTGAATGTGCCGCTGCTGTTAGTAATAATTCTGAAGTGGGGCTTTGCCAGAATGTTGGTGGGGCTGTCCGGAGAAGAGGTTTGCGCACGCAAATGACAGTGGAGAGCTGGGCTGCTTCAGTACGCCATGAGTAAGAGGTGCCCACGTCTGCTGCATAACGCATCATCAAATTTCTCACAAAAGAGGGCACCAAACCTTCAGAAATATTGAGACGGTTCCACACACAGTTTGGGGAAGAAACACTTTTGCAGACTCAAGTGTGAATGGGCTAAAAAAATTTGGGGTAGGAAGAGAAGCTGTGGAAAATAAACCTCATGAAAGGAGACCATGGACAAGCATCACTGCAGACATCATTGTTGCCATTCATGACATAATTGGTGAAGATAGCAAATAAAAATTTTGTAAATTGCTTTAGCCATAGGGATAACATACGGAAGTGTTCAAACAATCATCTGAGATGAACTCCATTTCAGAAAATTGTCTGCCAGGTGAGTTCCGCGTCTCCTCAACCAGGAACAAAAAACTTTACGCCAGGAAGTTGGTCAGAGACTCCTGCCTTGTTAAGAGGAGGAAGGAGAGGATTTCTTGCGTCGTACTGTGACTTGTGATGAAACCTGGGTGCATCATTACACCCCAGAGTCAAAGCAAGCAAGCATGGATTGACAGCAAAGAGACGAAGCAGGTCCGGTCAAGGCCAAAACACGCCCATCTGCTGGAAGGGGGCTTGCAACCTTTTCTGGGACTCTGCAGGCGTATGTAGAAAAGTAATCTCTATACAGTATGTGTATTTTTTTTCTGGTTGATGCAATAAATTTTAAAAAATAATTCCCGTTTATATTTTATCCACCTTCATAGTAAATGTGTGCGTAGTATGGTAGAATGTGCGTAGGGTAGAATGTTATCCAGGAATTAGGTTGAGGCAGATGTTGAGGAAAGTAGAAGAGAGGGAGGAGGGGAAGGAGAAGGTGGTAGTGTTTCACGTTGGTACCAACAACGTAAGGCAAGCTGATATAAGTACCAACATAGTTGGAGATGTGTGGGATCTGGTAAATGCAGCATGGGTGAAGTTTAAGAAAGCGGAGATTGTTAAAAGTGGAATACTGTGTAGGAGGGATACTGACTGGAGGGTGATTGGAGATTTAAATGAGACTATGGAGTGGGTATGTGGGAAACTGGGAGTGAAATTTCTAGATCCTAATGGGTGGGTAGGAGATAGGGATCTGCGCTCGGATGGCCTTCATTTAAACCGCAGTGGTACGTATAAGTTAGGAAATTTGTTTGGAAGGGTAATAGGGAGGTACATTCAGGGAAACGGGATGGCCTAGGGAGCGGTGATAAGGGAACAGGGAACTGGAAATCAAGTAGGGATGACATAAAATTGTTAGTGCTGAACTGTAGAAGTATTGTAAAGAAAGGAATAGAATTAAGTAATTTAATAGATATATATTTACCAGATATTGTAATAGGAGTTGAATCATGGCTGAGAAATGATATAATGGATGCAGAAATTTTCTCACGGCACTGAAGTGTGTATCATAGAGATAGGATAGGAAAGGTGGGAGGGGGAGTTTTCATTCTGGTGAAAGAAGAATTTGTAAGCTACGAAAAAGTTAAAGATGAGACACATGAAATTCTAGGTGTAAGGCTCATTTCTAAAGATAATAGGCAACTTGATATATTTGGAGTGTACAGATCGGGAAAGGGTAGCACTGATGCGGATTCGGAATTATTTGATAGGATAGTCAGCTATGTGGGAAACGACATGGAAAGAAATGTGATTGTAGCGGGAGATCTGAATTTGCCAGATGTAAATTGGGAAGGAAATGCGAACGACAGGAAGCATGACCAACAAATGGCAAATAAGTTAATATGGGAAGGACAGCTGATTCAGAAAGTGATGGAACCAAACAGAGGGAAAAATATCCTGGATGTGGTGCTGATAAAACCAGATGAGCTGTATAGGGAAACTGAAGTAATAGATGGTATTAGTGATCATGAAGCTGTTTTTGTGGTAGTTAAAAATAAATGCGATAGAAAGGAAGGTCTTAAAAGTAGGACTGTTAGGCAGTACCATATGGCTGATAAAGCAGGTATGAGGCAGTTTCTAAAAAGTAACTATGATCGGTGGAAAACGGTAAATAAAAATGTAAACAGACTCTGGGATGGGTTTAAAGAAATTGTTGAGGAATGCGAAAACAGGTTTGTACCTTTAAGGGTGGTAAGGAATGGTAAAGACCCACCTTATTATAATAGAGAAATAAAGAGACTAAGAAGGAGGTGCAGACTGGAAAGAAATAGAGTTAGAAATGGCTGTGGAAGTAAGGAGAAATTGAAGGAACTTACTAGAAAATTGAATCTAGCAAAGAAGGCAGCTAAGGATAACATGATGGCAAGCATAATTGGCAGTCATACAAATTTTAGTGAAAAATGGAAGGGTATGTATAGGTATTTTAAGGCAGAAACAGGTTCCAAGAAGGACATTCCAGGAATAATTAATGAACAAGGGGAGTGTGTATGTGAGGATCTTCAAAAGGCAGATGTATTCAGTCAGCAGTATGTAAAGATTGTTGGTTACAAGGATAATGTCGAGATAGAGGAAGAGACTAAGGCCAAAGAAGTAATAAAATTTACATATGATAACAATGACATTTACAATAAGATACAAAAGTTGAAAACTAGAAAAGCAGCTGGAATTGATCAGATTTCTGGGGATATACTAAATACAATGGGTTGGAATGTAGTACCATATCTGAAGCACTTATTTGATTATTGTTTGGTCGAAGGAGCTATACCAGATGAATGGAGAGTTGCTATAGTAGTCCCTGTGTATAAAGGAAAGGGTGATAGACATAAAGCTGAAAATTACAGGCCAGTAAGTTTGACATGCATTGTATGCAAGCTTTGGGAAGGCATTCTTTCTGATTATATTAGACATGTTTGTGAAATTAATAACTGGTTCGATAGAAGGCAATTCGGTTTTAGGAAAGGTTATTCCACTGAATCTCAACTTGTAGGATTCCAGCAAGATATAGCAGATATCTTGGATTCTGGAGGTCAAATGGACTGTATCGCAATTGACATGTCTAAAGCATTTGATAGGGTGGATCATGGGAGACTACTGGCAAAAATGAGTGCAATTGGACTAGACAAAAGAGTGACTGAATGGGTTGCTATATTTCTAGAAAATAGATCTCAGAGAGTTAGAGTAGGTGAAGCTTTGTCTGACCCTGTAATAGTTGAGAGAGGAGTTCCTCAGGGCAGTGTTATCGGACCTTTATGTTTTCTTATATATATAAATGATACGAGTAAAGGAGTGGAATCGGAGGTAAGGCTTTTTGCGGATGATGTTATTCTCTATAGAGTGATAAATAAGTTACAAGATTGTGAGCAACTGCAACGTGACCTCGAAAATGTTGTGAGATGGACAGCAGGCAATGGTATGTTGATAAACGGGGCTAAAAGTCAGGTTGTGAGTTTCACAAATAGGAAAAGTCCTCTCAGTTTTAATTACTGCGTTGATGGGGTGAAAGTTCCTTTTGGGGATCATTGTAAGTATCTAGGTGTTAATATAAGGAAAGATCTTCACTGGGGTAATCACATAAATGGGATTGTAAATAAAGGGTACTGATCTCTACACATGGTTATGAGGGTGTTTAGGGGTTGTAGTAAGGATGTAAAGGAGAGTGCATGTAAGTCTCTGGTAAGACCCCAACTAGAGTATGGTTCCAGTGTATGGGACCCTCACCAGGATTACCTGATTCAAGAACTGGAAAAAATCCAAAGAAAAGCAGCTCGATTTGTTCTGGGTGATTTCCGACAAAAGAGTAGCGTTACAAAAATGTTGCAATATTTGGGTTGGGAAGAATTGAGAGAAAGAAGAAGAGCTGCTCGACTAAGTGGTATGTAATACCAATATAAATGGTCCGTTATTGGACATTATAAATTTTCCAGCTAACTCATTCTTGGTTGCCAGCGTTTCGCCCTCGTGTGCTACGGTGGGCTCATCAGTTGGTACCTAGCACACCTACCAATACGCTGGCTAGTGCATACCGTGGAGGCCACTGCGTAGGCTAACTGGAGCCACCGGCAGTGCCAATGCACTAAGAGACTTTGTCTCATTATCAAAAATTGATGCCTGCTTGGCCATCAGATGATATAGATGTTGATTCCCATAGGGAATCTGAAATATTTGTCCTGAATGAGTAAATTTATAATACCAATATAAATGGTCCGTTATTGGACATTATAAATTTTCCAGCTAACTCATTCTTGGTTGCCAGCGTTTCGCCCTCGTGTGCTAGGGTGGGCTCATCAGTTGGTACCTAGCACACCTACCAATACGCTGGCTAGTGCATACCGTGGAGGCCACTGCGTAGGCTAACTGGAGCCACCGGCAGTGCCAATGCACTAAGAGACTTTGTCTCATTATCAAAAATTGATGCCTGCTTGGCCATCAGATGATATAGATGTTGATTCCCATAGGGAATCTGAAATATTTGTCCTGAATGAGTAAATTTATAATACCAATATAAATGGTCCGTTATTGGACATTATAAATTTTCCAGCTAACTCATTCTTGGTTGCCAGCGTTTCGCCCTCGTGTGCTAGGGTGGGCTCATCAGTTGGTACCTAGCACACCTACCAATACGCTGGCTAGTGCATACCGTGGAGGCCACTGCGTAGGCTAACTGGAGCCACCGGCAGTGCCAATGCACTAAGAGACTTTGTCTCATTATCAAAAATTGATGCCTGCTTGGCCATCAGATGATATAGATGTTGATTCCCATAGGGAATCTGAAATATTTGTCCTGAATGAGTAAATTTATAATACCAATATAAATGGTCCGTTATTGGACATTATAAATTTTCCAGCTAACTCATTCTTGGTTGCCAGCGTTTCGCCCTCGTGTGCTAGGGTGGGCTCATCAGTTGGTACCTAGCACACCTACCAATACGCTGGCTAGTGCATACCGTGGAGGCCACTGCGTAGGCTAACTGGAGCCACCGGCAGTGCCAATGCACTAAGAGACTTTGTCTCATTATCAAAAATTGATGCCTGCTTGGCCATCAGATGATATAGATGTTGATTCCCATAGGGAATCTGAAATATTTGTCCTGAATGAGTAAATTTATAATACCAATATAAATGGTCCGTTATTGGACATTATAAATTTTCCAGCTAACTCATTCTTGGTTGCCAGCGTTTCGCCCTCGTGTGCTAGGGTGGGCTCATCAGTTGGTACCTAGCACACCTACCAATACGCTGGCTAGTGCATACCGTGGAGGCCACTGCGTAGGCTAACTGGAGCCACCGGCAGTGCCAATGCACTAAGAGACTTTGTCTCATTATCAAAAATTGATGCCTGCTTGGCCATCAGATGATATAGATGTTGATTCCCATAGGGAATCTGAAATATTTGTCCTGAATGAGTAAATTTATAATACCAATATAAATGGTCCGTTATTGGACATTATAAATTTTCCAGCTAACTCATTCTTGGTTGCCAGCGTTTCGCCCTCGTGTGCTAGGGTGGGCTCATCAGTTGGTACCTAGCACACCTACCAATACGCTGGCTAGTGCATACCGTGGAGGCCACTAGTCTCTTAGTGCATTGGCACTGCCGGTGGCTCCAGTTAGCCTACGCAGTGGCCTCCACGGTATGCACTAGCCAGCGTATTGGTAGGTGTGCTAGGTACCAACTGATGAGCCCACCCTAGCACACGAGGGCGAAACGCTGGCAACCAAGAATGAGTTAGCTGGAAAATTTATAATGTCCAATAACGGACCATTTATATTGGTATTATAAATTTACTCATTCAGGACAAATATTTCAGATTCCCTATGGGAATCAACATCTATATCATCTGATGGCCAAGCAGGCATCAATTTTTGATAATGAGACAAAGTCTCTTAGTGCATTGGCACTGCCGGTGGCTCCAGTTAGCCTACGCAGTGGCCTCCACGGTATGCACTAGCCAGCGTATTGGTAGGTGTGCTAGGTACCAACTGATGAGCCCACCCTAGCACACGAGGGCGAAACGCTGGCAACCAAGAATGAGTTAGCTGGAAAATTTATAATGTCCAATAACGGACCATTTATATTGGTATTATAAATTTACTCATTCAGGACAAATATTTCAGATTCCCTATGGGAATCAACATCTATATCATCTGATGGCCAAGCAGGCATCAATTTTTGATAATGAGACAAAGTCTCTTAGTGCATTGGCACTGCCGGTGGCTCCAGTTAGCCTACGCAGTGGCCTCCACGGTATGCACTAGCCAGCGTATTGGTAGGTGTGCTAGGTACCAACTGATGAGCCCACCCTAGCACACGAGGGCGAAACGCTGGCAACCAAGAATGAGTTAGCTGGAAAATTTATAATGTCCAATAACGGACCATTTATATTGGTATTATAAATTTACTCATTCAGGACAAATATTTCAGATTCCCTATGGGAATCAACATCTATATCATAAGTGGTATGTTCCGAGCTGTCAGCGGAGAGATGGCGTGGAATGACATTAGTAGACGAATAGGTTTGAATGGCGTTTATAAAAGTAGGAAAGATCCCGATATGAAGATAAAGTTGGAATTCAAGAGGACAAACTGGGGCAAATATTCATTTATAGGAAGGGGGGTTAGGGATTGGAATAACTTACCAAGGGAGATGTTCAATAAATTTCCAATTTCTTTGAAATCATTTCGGTAAAGGCTAGGAAAGCAACAGATAGGGAATCTGCCACCTGGGCGACTGCCCTAAATGCAGATCAGTATTGATTGATTGATTGATTGAGTATAGCTCTGCACTAAGCATGATGTCCACAAGAGCCACCTTCTTTCAAACACAGAGCTAAAGAATGCTGTGTGAAATGCCTTCACAACTATGATGCCAGATAACAAAGATACCCACTGCAATTATAACATTAAGTTTTGAAGAGAAAGAGCATATCATTTATAGCAGGCCTACAGGATTTAAAATTTTATCTTTTGTCACATTCACGCACAGGTTCAATTCTGTTACATAGATCCATTGAAAATGAATGTTGTAATCAAGAATTTAGTTATATCCTTTCTTAATCATCACAATCATTCTTAGGATTCTCTAAATCCATGTAAAAACTAACAAGCTATCCTTTCAACATGTAAAAGTCTTGAATAAAGGGTAAATGGCACAGTAATGACATTGATGTCACAAACCACACAGGTATCATATAGCGCAGAGCCCTGTCAAAGCTGCTGGTGCATGGCAATACTCCCAGCACAAACTACAGGGAACCCGAGATAATTAGTGCGGACAACAGTAACCCCACTCTTAACTTACCTTACTTCTCGTTAACTGCAGCACTGCACGCCTCACTGGTTTTGGGAAGTGAAGTCCTGATGTCTCAACACTTCCTTCCCCTATCTTAGATACACCTGTGCAATGTCACAGAGGAAAGAGAGCACGATTTTCCAGCGTTATAAACCCAGAGTTCTGTTGCCTCTAGACATACCTTAAAATAACTCAAAAACATACGAATAATTATCTCATTCTTGCTCCTCTTAAAGCAGAGGAAGTAAAGCATAAGAAACTTTTAAAACACCACTAAATAATCAGCAGAAATCATACTGAAAATTCCCACTTTCCACCATACAGACCCATAAAATAATGAGTCTAAAAAGCAACACTAATAAAAAATTAACCCTAAAAATCACAACTCCAACCAATCAGGACACAAAGAAATTAAGCCAATTAGCACACTACCCTCCACACACACATAACCCCACAACCCCCTTACCCACTCCCTCCAGTGAGTTTAGAAGAGGCAATCCACTAAGAACAGGACATCACATCCGATCAAAACTATGACCATGGAAGTAATTGGTCAGTTTCATCATTTTGTTACATATAGCGCTTTTAGGCAAACAGAATCTAACCAGTCACTATCAGTAATTTTGTCACAAACAATAACATAACATATGGGTCTTTTAATGCCTAGAATTAGGAAATATACCTGATGAATGGAGAAATTTAACAATTATAAACCTCTATAAAGGGAAAGGTGAAACCAACAACCCAAACTCATACAGAGGAATCACTCTGGAAAGCAATATCGTCAAGCTGTTTACAAGAATTCTAACCAACTTGAAGAAGCAGACCCCAAAATGCCAGAGGGGCAATTTGGACTTAGAAGAGAAACCTTGCATGCAATTCAAAACCTATTCAATGACATAGAAGAAGCACAACAGCTTCACAAAGGAAAATCTTATGCAGTCTTCATAGACTATACAAAAGCCTTCGACATAATAGACAGGAAAAAACTAATGTCAAAACTCCAGATTATGATTGGAAATCAAAACCCCCTTACAGTTTTAATAAGAAATATTCTGGCACCATAGACGATGCAACCTACAAAACAAAGGAAATCACCCAAACTAATGGAGTGCTGCAAGGTGATCCCCTCAGCCACATATTATTCAATATTGCCACCGCGGATGTAACAACAGCAATCAGAGAAACAGCCAAGGATGCAGATGACATGGTCCTAGGGTCAACAAAGAAGGAAGAGCTCCAACACGACTTCTCAGCGCTGGTTGAATGGGCAGGAAATAACAGTCTGAAAATAAACTGGACAAAAACTCAACAGATGGTTTTTCGGAAAGGTGGACGAAATGCAGCAAACGACAACGTAGAATATGAAGACGACAAAGTGGAAATAGTAAATTCATTCAAATACCTGGGAATAACCTTACAGGCTACTGGGATGTTCAGACTACACATAAAAGACAAAGCAGTTTTTAGCCAAGAAAGCCATGTACGACATCGACAATCTACAGCAGTTATCCTTAAAAACAGCTATGCGCCTATTGACACAAAAATCCTACCAATACTCACCTATGGAATCCATTTGATATGGGAAAGACTAACAAAGAAAGACCTGGCCACCATAGAAGTAGTTAAAGCAAAATTCCTAAAAACCATAATGGGCATCTCAAAATACACGCGTTCCCACCTAACATACGAACTAGTTCGGGAACCCTTCCTTATTGAAGAACTGAAGATAAAACTACCATTACCATCCACAAAGAATGTAAAAGCACACCTAGCGGAGAGATGGAAGAAGAGAGAAGAAATTCCGCTAGAGTTCTACAACACAGATGACATGTTGGATCGAAATTGGATGAACGCCAACCAGAAGCTAAGACATGTGATAATAAAACTAGCAGTGCACGGGTACCACCATAAAGTATGTAAAAATACGTCTTCTCACGACCCAAATGAAAAATGTGAGTGCTCGTTGTGTGATCAGTTCTGTGACATATATCACATCACAAGATGTAAAAACAACGACAAATCTCTATGTGATTATAGCAAACACTAAAATGGTCAATAATCTATGTAATGCACATTCGTGCGCTTTTCTAATAATAAATAATAACATAACATAACCAGCACTGCCAATAATTTTGACAATGACAGTAATAAGTATTGAGTAAGGTCACGACGACCAAACCAAACTCTGACCTAACAGTGCTTTCTGATAAATTTGAACCTAACTAGTCACAACAGTAATGTAGGTTCATTAAGGGAGCGTATGGCCCCGTCCTGGAGGTAACACAACTACTTTGTCCACACCACAGTTAGTGCACTATGCATTTATGATGTAGGCAACCACATAAAACCATGAGACGTCAGTGTACCCACCAGAGAACACAGAGTAACAAGAGGTGGAGAAAGGTGTGGCATCAATGTTGTTACCAGTACGACAATACTACTGAATAAAGAAAATTACAAGTAACAAACCACTACACCAGGATAAATTAAATAGGCCTACAATGATTGAAGACAAATTAAGCAGACAGTTGTTCTTTTATTACACATTTCAGCAATGTAATATTCAAAAACACGCAAGGATTAAAATTTAAATACTCATTTCTGCAAGTTTTTATGTTTCTTCTGGGCCATTTTGATTTTCTTCTTAAAAGCATCGAGATCGATATCTTGATTGTTCTTCTCTGTTGTTGTGTTACGCTGTAAAGTTGGTTCCTCTGGTGGAATGAAAGGCTTCTGTCTCTTCTCTTGGCGGACCTTGTCTGCTTCCTTGTGCTTTTCTTCCTTCTCCTTCTGTAGCCGTGCCCGGCGCTCCTTATCCTTGAGGAAGTACTCTCCACTGGCCAACTGCTTGTCCACTTTACTTTCTGGCTGAGGTGGTGGGAAAGGAGTGTATGCCTTCTTAACCCTTTTCTTCTTTGGCTGCTTTCGTTTACTCAAATTTTTGCTAGTAAATTTTGGCAGAAACCTTTCCCAGTTTTCGTTTCTTAATTTTGGGTCCTTGCTTAGCTCACGTTTTATCATCAAGGCTTTAATGTTATAAATGGGATGTATATTCCGCATTGTATCTTCTACAATTCGACGAACCTGCTGTAGACCCTTATATGGACCCAACGCTGCAACAGTTTGTCCCTGGACTAGTACATAGCAATTGGTCAACAACTCAATAGATTTCAAGGTACATCCATTAGGTCCAATAAGTCTCTGGCGCCTCTTAACAAATTTCTCCCTATTACGAACTAATGATCCTATTTTGATAATATCACAACTTATTTCATCTTGAAGCACTCTGACAGCTTGTTCATACGGCACACTTCGTGACAGAAGTTTCAGCATATCTCTAGCCTTGATAATGATATAGGGATCCCATGTCTGACGAGTTGTTCTGACAGTCATACTGCCTTCAATAAGATCCAGCTCGGCCTTGATTCCATGTTCACTCAGAGATTTCTCTACCAAAGGCCAACACTGACGTAAATATTGCTCTCTGTATTTAGGAAAAAGGGTAGCAAAGGAACTTTCTTCCAACAACCTATTTGGATTATCCTCGCGACGAAATTCAGGTATTTTCAATGACCATGCATTATCGATAGGTCCCGTCACTTTCACTTCGGTTTCCTCTGCTTCAGAACTTGACATGTTTCCTTAGTTTTATAGTAAAACAGGTAGTTACCAGAAATAATTCGTAAACATAACCTCAATGTCTCACGAAAATTAACGTACTGAACACAGTAGTTCCTTTATTAACACTGGAAGCTCTCTCTCGGCAGTTGAATGGCAATATTATGATCCACTGAACATGATTACGCTAATCACAATAGTTCACTGAAATTATTTCTTACACACGACAACTTAGGTAATAACTATATACTAACAAAAACGTGCAAACCATGTCCAACATTCATAACAAACCAAAGAGGATAGATAGAGGTCAGGGGAAGTGATAACCAAAGAGAATATATTTACATAGAAAAGCGCACAATGTGCAGGGGTATAAACTTAATCACTGAGCTGAGCTTTCTTTCGATCTCTTCCGCGGCCAACGTGGTGCGCAGCGTCATAGCCGACTGTAGATGGCTCTGGCCATGACCAGATGGTCCTGCTCTGGCAGCGTAGATATTTTTTATAGATCTAAAATGAGCCCAGGAAAATGCTGAGGCTGTGCCTTAATTAAGACCACGGCCGCTTTCTTCCCACTCCTAGCCCTTTCTTATCCCATCGTCGCCGTAATACCTATGTGTGTCGGTACGACGTAAAGCAACTAGCAAAAAAAAAAAATACATAAATAGCCGTATCTCAACAGAGACTGCGGAGCCTACGGCTGGTTCGCTGCGGCAGTGCGGCATCATTGTGATTAAGAGGTGGGGACGGAGCGAGTAATACCGATGAGTAATCCGGTTGTAGCGGTAGAGCGCACCACCGATCCCCTCCGCTTACAACTGTAAGTACTCGCGGAGGACCAGAGCACAGTGTAGCGCACGACAAGTGTTTAACAAGGGCAGACCACGACGTTGAGATCACGGATCATCTTCAAATTTTGTAAACTTTTAGTAGTCTATTAGGACAAGATAATGTGCAAATAGTAAGGAGTACTATTAAAGCGTTTTCAAGAAAATAGCAAGAGAATTTTCGCGTCGAATGTGTACCGGTGCGTTGCAGTCACGAGCACGAGGTGGCGATGGTCGAGTGGTTAGCGTTCAAGCTCCGTAATCGCTGGATCACTGGATCGAGTCTCGCTTTTCACTTTTTGTTTTTCAACACTGGTCATATTCTTTCATATATATTGCAGGTCAGAGCGTCCAGGTGCAAAGCAGTTCCGGGTACCTTACACGATTTCACTGTCAGGTATGAGGGATTTCACAAATCGCGACAGGCATACATTTTCAGGAATACTTTATGCATTGGGCCGTTTACTTGTTGATAATTATAAATGATATATTTGCTTTGTAGTCCACCTCTGTCGTGGAGTGGTTCGTGTGATTGGCTGCCACCCCCAGATGCCCGGGTTTGATTCCTGGCTCTGCCACGAAATTTGAAAAGTGGTACAAGGGCAGGAACGGGGTCCACTCAGCCTCGGGAGGTCACCTGAGTAGATGGGGGGTTCGATTCCCTCCTCAGCCATCCTCGAAGTGCTTTTCCGTAGATTCCCATTTATTTCTACTCCGGGTAAATGCCGGGATGTAGGCCCCTACCTAATGTAAGGCCACGGCCACTTCCTTCCCTCTTCCTTGCCTATCCCTTCCAATCTTCCCATCTCTCCACAAGGCTCCTGTTCAGCATAGCAGGTGAGGTCACCTGGGCGAGGTACTGGTCATCCTACCCAGTTGTATACTCGACCCAAACTCTCGCGCTCCAGGACACCGCCCTTGAGGCAGTAGAGGTGGGATTCCTCGCTGAGTCCGAGGGAAAAACCGACCCTGGAGGGTAAACAGATAAAGAAAGAAAGAAAGAAAGATATTTTTTGTAATGATAAACATTAGTAAAGAGCCAAATAACATTGGAAATCCAATAAAGTTCATGCAAATATACCTTTTTTCAGTATATTACCGTTGAATTGTAATGTATATGAAAGAATTTGACCAGTGTTGAAAAACAAAACAACACGCGGGACTCGATCCAGCGAGCCAACGATTACGGAGCTTGAACGCTAACCATGCGACCACCACCGTTTCGCGCTCATGATCGCAACGCACCGGTACATATTCGACGCGAAAACTTATCTTGAGATTTTCTCTAGAACGCATTAGTAGTACACCTTACTACTTGCACATTATCTTGTCCTAATGGACTACTAAATGTGTACAAAGTTTGAAGGTACTCCGTGATCCGAACGTAGTGGCCACCCCTTGTAAGAGTATTATACCTGTATTCAGTCTGTGTTTCTTAATTTGCGTCTATATTTCCTCCGCTTGTTGTGGTTTGTAGATAATACAAAGCATAGTAGATAATAATTGTGGCATTAGTTTGATATTTAATCCCATTTTGAGATGGTATTCATGTTTTAGAAAATTTAAGGAATTGCATGAATTTTTACAGAAATTTGTACCACAAATGACACGAAAACCGTCTGATGCATGGCATTTCTTTGAAATTACTGGTGATAAAAATAAGCAAAATGCAAATTTTGCGGCCGCATTTACTTGACGGGTGGTGGCGTATCAAATTTGTGGGATTATATCAAGAGGCATCACAAGGATGAAATGAGCAGGTCGGCTTCTCCAGCAGAAAGCAACATTGCTGTATTCAGCGAAATGGTTATGTTGTGAGAAAAGGGCATTGAATTTACGTTGCCATACCAATAACGTATTTAAACGTGCCGCCACATTACATTCACTCGGTAGTTTACTCGGTACTACCGGGTGATGACGTCACAACTGCTCCGCTCCGCTCCGCTTCGTCCCCACCACTATTGTGATTCGGTCACATGCCCAAAGAGGTTGCTTGCCGCTGTTATTACATTCCTCTTTGCGCCGAACTTCACCGAAACGTAAACTCTTTGAGTTATTCCGAGCAATCCGATTGTGAACAGCTGTTTGCTCTTGACAGCTGTGCGACTGCTAAGCTCTGCCGTGTGCCGTGGTTCACTCTAATTAACCTTTGAAACAAGAACGTTTGATTATAAATACAATGGCAATATATTTCAGTGGCTGATCTTGTAAATGAGTTATAAATGCAGACTGGTAAAATAATATGCATAGATAATTGGCCTAGTTTAAAAGTTATTTTCTTAAACAATTATGTATTTGTTATGATCGAAGAATTAATTGGGTATTGGTTGAAGTTTGCCTACGAGCTGATGACAGTTCAAGTCTAATTTTGCATTGGCGACGCATTTGAAGTTTCATGAAAAGTCAGCAACTGTTTTAGAAATTAAACTTGATTGTATTGCAACAGGTTTACAAGAGTTTGTATTATGTTTATCACTAATATAGATTACAGAAGAGGCGTTTTCAACAGCTAAAATGACAGCTAATAGAGCCGTTGATACAGTAAATGCGGGCACCCAGCCCTATGATGTTACAGATTTTTACATCGGGCTGGGATTAGCGATCAGTTCCAGTTTATTTATAGGTAGGCATATAATATTCTTGTATGAAATATTTGTTTTTATTGTATTACTGGTTAATTAATACCATTTGCAATTTTAAAATGCTGTGCATCTCTTTGCAGGTTCCAGTTTCATAATTAAGAAGAAAGCCCTGATCAGACTAAACCGACTGGGTGCTCTACGAGCTGGTGCTGGAGGATTTGGTTATCTCAAAGAATGGATCTGGTGGGCGGGATTGTTTACAAGTCAGTAAAGACGTGTTTTGTTTATTTCATTTATAAACCTATATTTTAAACGATGTAGGGGATGTTGGCCACTTTGGCGTGTGATCTGCTTTTCCTGTTGAAGTCAGCCTCAAGTTATGACATCTATTTACATCTTTCTTGTGTAAAAAAGGTCTACATACAATATCTAATAGATTTATTCATACATTTTAGATTGAGCTGCCCCTCCTAGTGAATTAAACAGACCCACCTCCTGATCAGTTCACATTGACAGTGATTACTATTTTTCTAACAAGCAGGTTCATGATATTTTATATCAATGATGTGGGTTATTTGTTCGATTTTGTAGTCCTACTTTATTGAAATGTAACATAATATTTCAGATAGAACCATGTTTTGGAATAAAGGTAATATCAGAATATTGGCAACTAGTATTTTAACACCAAGTCTGTCATACCCTGAATGTTGGATGCAGGTGTTTTGATCTTCCCCAAAAAGCCCAGAGTTTCTTTAGGCATAGTCCTTCTGACACCTATCATCAGACCCACCACTTCCCATTTATAAATTCTGTATTTATTTTTAAGGTCTTCACAACATGGATCGTAGGCCTAGATGTTCTTTTTGCAGTCACATGTTTTTCGGCTGGTGTTCATTGCCTTCAAACCCTACAGTCATATTGATCAGCTCAGGCACTCTGTAGCCTAATCGATCACTGTGAAATCAGCCCAACATGTTGGACTGTTTTTGGAAAGGAATTAGACTTCTCCATTGACTTTGAGATGATGTTGCCTGCGGTGACTTCCAGCAGTTGATTCTCATAGGCTTTGCCTTAGGACAGAGCCCCAAAATGTGAGAAAGGGTTTTGAACTTGTATCCTCTGCAATGGGAGGTATTAAGGCTTCTTCCAGGTAGAGTTCAAACGGGGATGACATTGCAATTTATTGCTTTCACTGTCGTCTCTTGGCCACATAACATTTCTTTCATATTGCTCACCCAGGAGTTCCCTTTCTTCCATTGAAAAAAGAACATTACTCCTTTAAATGATGTCAGTGTTTTCCAGGCTTGTAGGCTGTAGTCTAGGACCATGTGATGGTCCCGACGTTTCACCAAGTACTGTGCTCAGCATTATCAAGGGTTCAAACTGACTTTGATAGCACAAAGCTCATGGAGGAATGGAAGGGTGTTGCAATTCCACCTCATTATATAGTGCAGGTCACGGTGGCCGCGGCAAACCAGAAAAAACCACTGGAGATCAGTTGCCTGTCTCTGCTAGGGCAGGTTGACGTAGATCGGGCTCCTTAATGCTTCAATCCTAGGCTGAAAAACAGCCAATCAGATCATTGTAAGTACCTAGGTGTTCATATAAAGAAAGATCTTCATTGGGGTCATCACATAAATGGGAGATTGTAAATAAAGGATACAGATCTCTGCGCATGGTTATGTGGATATTTAGGGGGTTGTAGTAAGGATGTAAAGGAGCGTGCATATACGTCTTTGGTAAGACCCCAACTAGAGTACGGTTCCAGTGTATGGGAACCTCACCAGGATTATTTGATTCAAGAACTGGAAAATAATCCAAAGAAAAGCAGCTCAATTTGTTCTGGGTAATTTCTGACAAAAGAGTAGTGTTACAAAAATGTTGCAAAGTTTCAGCTGAGAAGACTTGCACTATATAATGAGGTGGAATTGCAACAACGCTCCATTCCACTGTGAGCTTCGCTGCTCAACTATGTAGTCTATTCGGAGCTGTCAGTGGAGAGATGGAGTGGGATGACATTAGTAGACGAATAAGTTTGAGTGGTTTCCTCAAAAGTAGGAAAGACCACAATATGAAGATAAAGTTAGAAGTCAAGAGGACAAATTGGGGCAGATATTCAATTATAGGAAGGGGAGTTAGGACTGAAATAACTTACCAAGGGAGATGTTCAATAAATTTCCAATTTCTTTGCAATCATTTAAGAAAAGAATGGGAAAATAACAGATAGGGAATCTGCCACCTGGGTGACTGCTCTAAATGCAGATCAGTAGTGATTTATTTATTTGTTTGTTTGTTTGTTTGTTTGTTTGTTTGTTTGTTTGTTTGTTTGTTTGTTTGTTTGTTTGTTTGTTTGTTTGTTTGTTTGTTTGTTTGTTTCAACCACCCCTCCAACATGGCAGACCAATTGGTAAGCAGTGCATCGTAGCCTGCACTATATAATTTCACTGTGAGCTTCGCTGCTATTGAAGTCAGAGGGAACCCTTGGCAGTGCCGAGCTCAGTCTTCGGTGAAACATCAGGACCCTCACATGCTCCTGGACCACGGTCCACAAACACTGGCATGATTCGTAACGCCGGCTGTGAAATCCTCGGTTGCTATATTACTCCTTCACCTTTAGATGGCAGCAAAGTCCAGTGAAAGAATTGTCACGAAGCAGTTTTAAGATAGATGTAGCATTAAGATTTCTGAGATGCTCAATTTGCACTTTGGTGAGTGGTAAGTTCTGGACCCAGTTATAAATGTTAGTTTGAACCTCCTTGATCGCTTCTGTTTATAGGTTCATTTCAGTCCTGAGCCTTTAGCTTACATTTATATAGGCACTGATTTAAGGCTTCTCTTTTTGTTTAAAGATCTCAAGTCCTTTTAGGCTGTGTGGTGCATAGATCATAACATCTGGGGCATCTCTTGGTAATCCAAAACGTTCTTTAACAGAACTTTGTATGACTTTGGAGAGTTGCTATAGTAGCCCTTGTGTATAAAGGAAAGGGTGATAGACATAAAGCTGAAAATTACTGGCCAGTAAGTTTGACATGCATTGCATGCAAGCCTTGGGAAAGCATTCTTTCTGATTATATTAGACATGTTTGCGAAATTAATAACAGGTTCGATAGAAGGCAGTTCAGGTTTAGGAAATGTTATTCCACTAAAGCTCAAGTTGCATGATTCCAGCAAGATATAGCAGATATCTTGGATTCAGGAGGTCAGATGGTCTGTATTGCGATTGACCTGTCTAAAGCATTTGATAGGGTGGATCATGGGAGACTACTGGCAAAAATGAATGCAGTTGGACTAGACAAAAGAGTGACTGAATGGGATGCTATATTTCTAGAAAATAGATCTTAGAGAATTAGACTAGGCGAAGCTTTATCTGACCCTGTAATAATTAAGAGGGGAATTCCTCGATGCAGTATTATTGGACCTTTATGTTTTCTTATATATATAAATTATATGTGTAAAGAAGTGGAATCAGAGATAAGGCTTTTTGCAGATGGTGTTATTCTGTATAGAGTAATAAATATGTTACTGTACAAGATTGTGATCAACTGCAAAATTACCTTGATAATGTTGTGAGATGGACAGCAGGCAATGGTATGATGATAAACAGGGTTAAAAGTCAGGTTGTGAGTTTCACAAATAGGAAAAGTCGTCTGTTTTAATTACTGAGGTGATGGAGTGAAAGTTCCTTATGGGGATCACTGTAAGTACTTAGGTGTTAATATAAGGAAATATCTTCATTGGGGTAATCACATAAATGGGATTGTAAATAAAGGGTACAGATCTCTGCACATGGTTAAGAGGCTGTTCAGAGGTTGTAGTAAGGATGTAAAGGAGAGGGCATATAAGTCTCTGGTAAGACCCCAACTAGAGTATGGTTCCAGTGTATGGGAACCTCACCAGGATTACTTGATTCAAGAACTGGAAAAAATCCAAAGGAAAGTAACTCTATTTTTGTGGGTGATTTTCGACAAAAGAGTAGCATTACAAAAATGTTGCAAAGTTTGGGCTGGGAAGACTTGGGAGAAAGGAGACATGCTGCTCTACTAAGTGGTATGTACAATGAATCAATAACAGTAAGTTTCCACCTTTTTGATACTTATATTTGCATTAAGCAATCAATCATATACAGTACATGTTTCATTCCATTTGGAACATCTTCAACTGTATTACAACGCTTAGGTGAAATTACAAAGTATTTGTCTTCTTAAGAACATCCTAAGTACCTTGTTTTACTTAAAATCTATGTGAATTTAAAACAATTGAATTAAATTAAAATCTATGTGAATGGTTGAATGGGAGGGAAATGGATTTACTTATTTTAGCCTATTTTAAAACTATATCTATTAATTGGAACAGATGTTCTAAATAAAAAATGTTTTTGTTTCCAACACTTTTCACTGTGGTATATGATATTCTGCTTGTCTACTAATAAAATGTTTTTGAAAAATAATTTTCCTTTGTCACTGTTCTATATTTTACAAGGATGTTCTGTTCATTTGCTCCTTCCAATGTGAATGTTGTTTGTCTTAATTTTATAAAAGTCTCTCTTGAATTCAATTAATTCAGGATCCCTGAAACTGATTGCTGTCTTACTATTATTAGAAGAGCTTCGCCGAAATCTTGTTGTTGACAAAATCTACTGTGTCCTTGGAGGAGCGACGGCTAATGCAGCCCTCCATCTTGTGAAGTGGTATGCTCCGAGCTGTCAGCGGAGAGATGGTGTAGAATGACATAAGTAGACGAATAAGTTTGAGTGGTGTCTTTAAAAGTAAGAAAGATCATAATATGAAGATAAAGTTGGAATTCAAGAGGGCAAATTGGGGCAAATATTTGTTTATAGGATGGGGAATTAGGGATTGGAATAACTTACCAAGGGAGACGTTCAATAAATTTCCAATTTCTTTGCGATCATTTAAGAAAAGGCTAGAAAAACAACAGACAGGGAATCTGCCACCTTGGCGACTGCCCTAAATGCAGATCAGTATTGATTGATTGATTTATTGATTTTTTAATTGTAAATGTTGCTGAAGAAATTTTGCTGTGAGGTTTTTAACTGGTGCACATTGGAGCAGGTATACTAGCTGCAGCAACATATACTGGTTGAGTATATTTAATTTCTGATTGGAAACAAGAAGGGATGAGAGCTAACCAGCTGGTTGAATTCTTTGTGAAATGATAGACAAGATAAGGATTGAATTTAATTCCATCTTGAAAAATTACCCCAAGATATTTTAGAGTTTCATCTGAGGAAATGCTCTTAAGTTTGTTTCAGTCTATTGTAGTGAGAGCAGTAGGACTTTGCTGACCTTTACAGATAGAAATAATTTTACTCTTACTGATATTTATTAGAAGTCCAGTTTTTGCTAGGGAAGTTGTCAGATATGTAAGATGCTCAGCAGCAACCTTAATTTTGCATAGAAGAATTGGAATGTCTACAGACATTTGTACTGTTATATTTTCTACTTGTGGGATTAGTACATATCTATATTCCTTGGAAATTTCTCTCTGAGAACTTAGTCAGCTGCTGAATTGAACAGGAGGAGAAAGAAGAGGGATAGGACCTGTTCTGGTTGGTTTATTTATATGCTGGTTGAGATCTACAGGTAACAAAATATTTTAAGATACTAACTAGAGGACTCGTGCTGCTCCGCAGCATTCATCATAAATAGGTCAGATAACTCGTCTTGATATGCCTGTCATTTTTATTAATAAATTATATATTGTATTGAATAGGCGGACCACTTGGTTATCATATTTAAGTTTATCTTAAATATTCACTACTTGATGCCTGTCGTAGTCGTATTATTTTGCCTACCCTTTTCATTGGTTTTATGAACATTTAATAAGAAGTGCGTTATGATATGCAGCAGTTCGTAGTCGTAATTCATCCATTATGACATCATCGTGCTGTCTGTTTGGTAAAAATCTGTCCATATATTCCCTTGTTTATCCTGCAGTTCTTGATGTAAAGCTTGGCATTGTGTCTTAAAAGGCAATGGTATTTTTAATCGCAGTTCGTCTATATAGAACGGTTGTCTTGTGAGCTCATAGGTTAGTGTGGAAGGATCATTTCTTGCCAGGCATAGAACTTTTTTAAGACATGGACTTCAGTCGTTCTAGTGTAGCTAGGTTATTCTTCGATAGATAATGTCTAAGGCTTATGTCATGATGGGGTCTGTTTGTAGCATGTAAGTTATTAGGAACATTCTGCCATCTGTTTAATATATTTGGAAGCTGGGAAAGGTTAGAAAATCGAAGAGTATCTGGCAGGGAATAGTATTCATCTGTGATCGGAGGAAGTGTATTTTCTCTGGCTTGACATGTAGTAATCGAATATGGCCACATCCAGTGACATTATTAAGGATGAAAATCACATAATTATATCAGAACCGGGCGAGTTAACCGTGCGCGTAGAGGCGCGCGGCTGTGAGCTTGCATCCGGGAGATAGTAGGTTCGAATCCCACTATCGGCAGCCCTGAAGATGGTTTTCCGTGGTTTTCCATTTTCACACCAGGAAAATGCTGGGGCTGTACCTTAATTAAGGCCACGGCCGCTTCCTTCCAACTCCTAGGCCTTTCCTATCCCATCGTCGCCATAAGACCTATCTGTGTCGGTGCGACGTAAAGCCCCTAGCAGAAAAAAAAAATTTATATCAGAATATTAATGAAAGTGTTAGCAACCTGCTAAGTACAGAGTGTATTGCGGGTTAGGGTAAGCCTTCGCCTGCAATTATTGGAGTGATCATTTAATGATTTGAATTTACGATTCCTCAAAGCTGGATGAACTTAGAGACCTTGCCAGTGTGTACCATGTTAATAAATCCTTGATGCAGGCTTTCAAAATCAGGTGTATACTGTGCAATTGTAGATCGATTGAACTGAAGTGATGCTTTGTATGAATATGCAGGTTCTCACAAAGTTGATGGTCCAAAGTCTCAGGAATACAGCATTTCACTGCAATTTCTAATATTGTTACTTTTCTCTTGTGAAGCATATGTCTAAAATTGACTATGGGATAGGAAAGGCCTAGGAATAGGAAGAAAGGCCATGGAGAAGATCATACTGATGTCAAACTGGTATTGCTATGGAGAATGTTGAAGTGCCGTTCTGAATTACATTTTGTTCTAGGTGTTGCCGTAAAGACATTTCACATTAGTCAAGTCAGTAACATTTGTCTTTTGTCATAATAAAGAAGTAATCATGCTCCCACTTTTCCTGAAAATAAATCTTACTCATTTTAGAAAAACTTTTTTTTTAAGTATTTGTTTTATGTCGCATCGATACAGATAGGTTTTATAGCGACGATGGGATAGGAAAGGCCTAGGAATAGGAAGGAAGCGACCATGGCCTTAATTAAGGTACAGTCCCATCATTTGCCTGGTGTGAAAATGGGAAACCATGGAAAACCATCTCCAGGGCTGCCGACAGTGGGGTTCGAACCCACTACCTCCCGGATGCAAGCTCACAGTGGCACGCCTCTAACTGCAGGGTTAACTTGCCTGGTTTTTTTTTGTTTTTTTTTTTAACTAATGCCTGATATCATTAAATATAACAATCACTGTTATTAACAAAGACATGCACAATATGAAGACATTTTTGTTAAAATGAAAATTTATTGAAACTATGAAAATATATTTAATAATATTATGAAATACATTAGATCACAATATTTTCATTTTAAATTTATTATTGGATTTAAATCAACACACAAACAGATAACTATTCCATTTACAACGAGAGAATGAAATAAAACAGTAGTTAATAGTTGAAATGAAATGGCGTATGGCTTTTAGTGCCGGGATGTGTCCAAGGACTTCGACTCGCCAGGTGCAGGTCTTTTGATTTGACGTCCGTAGGCGACCTGTGCGTCACGTTGAGGATGAAATGATGATGAAGACGACACATACACCCAGTCCCCGTGCCAGGGGAATTAACCAGTTATGGTTAAAATTCCCGACCCTGCCGGGAATCAAACCCAGGAACCTTGTGGCCAAAGGCCAACACACTAACCATTTAGCCATGGAGCCGGACAGTTAATAGTTAATTACTAAATACTGTAATTACAATATTCTATTTTACCTCTCTAGTGTATTCAGCTATTGGCTGTTTAATAAGAATTATAATATTATACAAGCAGCTTTTCAATATTTTCTGGCAAAAGGTTGCATCTTCTGTCAGTAAATATTGCTTTGTACAGTGGAAAAGGTAGCTCCACATCACATGGTGTAATGGGAGCATAATTGCATCGCGCTATATTTGGTAGCTGAATATTTGCTGGTATTTCACTGCTCTTACCTTCAAGCACCTTACTAATGTTAAGGATAATAATGTTATGAATAAAACACAGTCTGTTTTATCCTTTATTTATATCAAGATGGCTTAATAAATGCGTGTGCACACACACACACACACACACACACACTCTCATACAATTCTGTTCAGCCATGAATGACCACACTTACTAATTACTGGCCATTTACAAGTCTGTGCTCGTTTCACACAGCAGGTGGTCCGACTCATTGGTATTACCTGAGAGTGCTATGATCCTATCCACAGGCTCACCTTACTTTCGCTTCTCCAAGTCCAGTCTCCCACATTGTAGGTGCGTGCAGACAGGTAGGTTTGAACACAGAGCTCCTGGCCACACAGCACACGATGACTGTTACTTGGTTTGACTCCAGAAGCAGTCCTGTAATTTACACAGTGAACAACTAAACAGCAACAGCTCAACAGTGTTAAACAGCAGGACAGAACTCCTCACAACAATGACCATTAACACTGTTCCAGTTACACTCATGAGAGCTGCTCCAATCACTGACTCCACGACAGTCCTCCATCCACAGAAATTCACACGCAGTACTCTAAGGCAGTACACACAGTATTCTGTTCCATACCCGACTTTAGCCTGATTCTGGTGGGACATTGATGCCAGCCAACAGCTGTCCCAGTCCATTATTATTATTATTATTATTATTATTATTATTATTATTATTATTATTATTATTATTATTATTATTATTATTTTGTTTCGGCCAACTAAGGACCACATCATTTCAACTGTTTCCTTGGTCCGGTATTCCTGCATTCGTGTACAGTGTAGCTCCTTTCACTCTTTCGCCCATGCCTTTCCAGTTTTCAGAAATGGCTTTGGTTGGAAACTTATGTTCTTAGAGCTTTTTCTTAAGTGGGTCACGCTCCTGGATATCTTCAAATGAGATCCTAATTTCCTGCAGATCTTTCTGTACCTCACTAAACCATGCCCCCTTTGCCTTTTTCTCTTGGAGGAAAGTGAAAATGCGGTTGGTTAACCGTGTTGACTTTATTATTATTATTATTATTATTATTATTATTATTATTATTATTATTATTATTATTATTATTATTATTATTAACTACTCGCTGGACACTACTTGATACTACTACAACTCCTCATTCAGACACTAGCGACGCTGTTGCCCTCAGCCCAGCCACTGAACCCCAACACTGAGTGACTGCTCACATCTAGCCTCCTTTTTATAGCTCGGGTGATATGTACCGGAATATTCGCGATGTGGTAGAGGCGGAGCTTTCTCGGTGCGTCTTGCACAAATGCACGTGAAACCAGACGATGAGTACACGGAAAGGCCACCCTTACCCTCCATGCTGGCCGGGAGATCTCTGGTCGTCTGACTCGCTAGTCCCTTTCAGGAAGTACCAAAAGTGCCCACAGCAGGGCCGGCATGTAACAATACTGTGTGTTGGATTATTTTCCAGCAACAAGGACAGTTTTGTAGAACCTGCTTTTCCAAGTGCCAATCGTTCTGTCAGGCTGACGACCATGTACTGGACTGATGTCAACAGTGGCAACTTCTATGTTTCCGACTTCTCTATCATATTAGATACACTGGCAAAATGTCCTGATGTAAGCTAGATCTCCTTTCATATTATTACTGAATTCCTCCTCCTGTGCAAGTTCCACACAATTACTTGACATAGTCAAAAAACTATCAATCACATGCACAAGAAGTAATAAAAACCATAACAAATGTAACAAAATAGCTTGAATGGAGTTTTTAAAAGTGGGAAAGATCATATGATGATAAAGTTAGAATTCACGTAGGCAAATTGGGGCAAATATTAGTTTCTTCCTCTTCTTTCCTTATTGTCAACTGGACTACTTTGATTCAATTTCAGCTGCTTCTGGCCTTTGATCCTCACCAAGAACTGCTTCATTCTTTCACTCTGTGATCTCCTCCTCTCTTTCATCCATAGTGCTTGAGTCTGGGATCTAACTTATTCTTGATTCTCGACTTCCCTGTTGCTGACTTTTGTTCCTTGTTTTCCCATTTACACAAGTTCTCGTGGTTTACTAACTTTAAGAAGTACTTATTGCTTTTTAAAAAAATATTTCATTTATTGTCCATAGAACTTTATGGTTGTCAGGGCATGCGGACCTGGGACTTGGACCTTAAGGATCATGGCCACAAGGTGGGCATTCTTTGTGACCTTTTAATGACAGTTTTCAGCCTGTTTGGTGGTCAAGATCTCTATGGTCTGACACCATGGTTAGCCAATTTGTGTCCTGTTGGTGAAAAAAAATGAAAATTCACCACCAGAATGTTTGCCAGCAGCGTAAGAGACGTGGTGGTAAAAAATTTTCTCTAATCCCTAGATTGCATGCAAAAGGCCTGGATTTAATTCCAAAACTTTCTGCAGTGCTCATATGGAGTGAGGGCACGTGATGCTGTTGTTGGTTATTCGACCATTGGACGGAGACGTATGGGTGTCAACCATAAAGACTGCAGCAGGCCTCTCCAGAGGCCACATGGCATCACATAACTGTTTTTATTTCAGCAAAACTTTGGATGGGAGAAATGTTTCTTTTGCTTAATTTCTAGGAACTAGTCTTCAAAGACATGGTGCCACATGCAAGCTGTTCCCACTTCCATTTACGTTGTGCATCTAAGATGATTTGTCACATCACGATCTCGTCTGTTACAGTGGGTATTGGAGAGGCAGCGAATTTTGCTGCATATGCCTTCGCTCCTGCTTCTCTAGTAACTCCTCTAGGAGCACTAAGTGTCCTTGTGTCAGCAGTGCTGGCTTCAAAGTTCCTGAATGAGAAGCTCAACCTGCTGGGAAAAGTAAGATGCTTTCTTCCTTTATCCATTATAATTTCCTCTTTTCTCAAATGTAATATGAAATAGTGGACTATGATTTCTTTTACATTTAGCTCTTTCCTATTTTTGCTGTGTGTAAATAACATGAAGATATCCTAAACTACCATTAACTGTTACTTTTGAGTGGATTGGAGCCTTAACAGCTGCTTATAGTAATCAATGCGTCCAGTACTAGTTCACTTTAAATAAACATCAAACTGACTAGGTATACAGCACGCTAGCCTGCCAATTTTAAGAAATACTTTTTTTTTTGTCCATAGAACTTTATAGCTGTCAGGAAACTTCATATTATACCACTTATACAGGGATGATTTATATATAAACCAGGTAGTCTTCAAAATGAACCCATTTCTGTCTGGTATTAGATAGGAAGAGTGAAGAATGAATCTAATGAGGACTTTAATTGCATTAATCTTTGCAGGCGATGTGGTGATTTGGGGAGGAACAGGAGAAGTAGTGCAACAAATTAAACACTTGGAACCAGCACTTTAAGCAGTTTGACCTAAAAATCACCCATGCAAAAATAGTAGTGATGCCAGTCAGCAGGCAAGTGAAGGTTAACATCCTACTGGATGGCGTGAAACTGGAAAACGTTGACCATTTTCAGTATCTTGGTAGTATTGTAACTAGTGATGCAAAGTCCTCTAATGAAATCACTAACAGAGTCCAAAAAAGAGCACAGTTTTATCACCAAGTTATATCTCTTCTATGGGATAACCAAATACCTGTAAGTACAAAGAGAACCCTTTATCAGGTATATTTCATGCCAATAACTACAAATGTCCTTGAAATCTGTATGATCAACAGTACAGATAGTAGCAGACTTCAAGCTGAAAAAATGAAGTTCATGAGGTCAGTGCTACAGAAAACAATAAGAGATAAGATCCGGAATGAAGAGATCCATCATAACACATAAGAAAAGCAGCCACTAAGCAAAAATGTAAGAACATCAAGACTCAAATGGTATGGCTATGTAAAGAGGATGGATCAAGTGAGAACAGCAAGAAAATGGCTAGAAAAGGAACTGGAAGACAAAAGACCTAGAGGCAGACCAAGGAAACGGTAGATCAGTCAAGTAAAGCAGGATCTGGAAGGAAGAGGAGTGGAAGGACACCAAGTTGAGAAGAAAGAAATTATTATTAAAAGAATTGCACACAATGTGAATCAGTGTTTAGCATAGGTACACAATGATTTTGTTCTCTTTCTTCAAAACTGCAAGTGATATCTGTGACAACTTTCACCACGCAGTTCGTTTGCATACACGAGTCACAAGGATCATGGAATCTCTTATTAGTGCATACTTAGTGATGGAAACCATGACAAGCATACCAGGTCACCGCATGTCTTAACTCGTAGTTACACTGTGTCCATTCCTTATCCGTCATGGCGTCAGTGGCATAAAACGTGCACCAAATGTCAATTCGTTTTTGTTCTCGCTTTCTTAATGCATTTTGGAGGGCAGTCGTTGATGGTAGTAGCATAGTATTTCTGATTTCTTGAATTATACAGTCTTCTTTCGTTAGAACATATGCAAGTCTCGATCGAGTTAATTGTGAAACACCAAGTGTTCTCTTGAAAAATAAAGCCTTCACTTTTTCTAGGGTTTTCAAATCACGTACTTTTAAATGGTCCCATATAATTTCTATTCCGTATGTCAAAATTGGAATTATTTTCGCTTGAAAAAGTTTCATTGCTATGGTCAGTGACAATTTTTCTGGGTTTGGAATGTCATTCATGGCTTTAATTGCTGCTGTTACTTTTTCTTTAATATATATAGAAAAGGTGGTCTGAGTCATCTGGAGACAAATACCCAGGTATTTGATTTGGCACAATTGCTAATTTGTTTCCTTCTAGGTGCAGTTGATCTTTTTATGCATTCTTTCCTCCTTTCCAGAATGTCATTTGAACTGTTTTCTTAGTGTTAATTGAGAATTTATTTTCAATTGTCCATTCCGAGAGTCTATTGAGTGTACCTTGGATGTTTTGTAGGATTGGCCCTCCTATGACAATGTCATCGGCATACATGTACATCACAACGTCTTTATCCATCCCATGGGTGATTCTTGTCACATCAGATGATACAATATTTAATAAGACGGGACTCATGGAGTCCCCCTGAAGTACACCATTCATTTGTTTTATAGTACTGGATGTAGCAACACCATCATCTATTATTACTCTTGTGTCAGACAGAATGTTTCTGATTATTACAGTGAGGTAGTTTTCCCGTCCTATCGTGCTCTAATTTCGTGATGAGTATTTCTCTGCCCAGAAAGTCGAAAGCCTTGTTGAAATCTATAAATACTGCAAAGAACTTTCCTTTTTCCTTCCTTAAAGTATCATCGATGTCATTCAACAAATTCTTTATTGCATGAAGAGTTGACCTACCTCTTCTAAAACCAAATTGAGAGTCTGGGATAGAATTGTCAACCAGCTCTGTTAGTCTATTGCAAAGAATTTTAGTGAAGACTTCAAAGCCATTGTTGTCCAGGGCGATACCTGTATAAGAATTTGGATCTTCTGTGTTTCCTTTCCCTTTGTAGAGAATTTTGATTTTGGAGTACCTCCAGCGCTGTTGTATATCCCCTTTTTCTAAACATTTGTTGAACAGTTTTGTCCATAGCGTGTTCATCTGTTCAAGTGAATCTTTTAAATGCTCATTTACTATATCGTCGGGGCCGGGGGCTTTCTTTTTCTGGATAGACAAAAACGGAGAGCGCTCTTTTTTTTTTTTTTTTTTGCTTTAAGTCGCATCGACGCAGATAGGTCTTATGGCGACAGTGGGATAGGGAAGGGCTAGGAGTGGGAAGGAAGCGGCCATGGCCTTGCCTGGTGTGAAAATGGGAAACGACGGAAAACCATTTTCAGGGCTGCCGACAGTGGGGTTCGAACCTACTATCTCCCGAATACTGGATACTGGCCGCACTTAAGTGACTGCAGCTATCGGAAGAGCGCTCTTGTACTGCACCCGAGTGACTGGATACGGTTAAAGGAAGATGATGATGATTAGATAGGAAGGTGCAACTGCGTTCCAGATATGAAGAAACTGAAAGATATTCACTACCATCACAGCAGATGTTGGAATTGACTTCCATCTTCCTGTAGACACAGCTGTACCAATTGTTCCATGCTTCTGGCAATTTGCTGCAACATTTTCTCGTCTATTCCATTGATTTTAGCCATGATGGTCTTCAAATCTTCAATTGTTCATGGTCGATGTCGATAAACTTTATGCTTGATATAACCCTACAGGAAATAATTTGTTGCCGTTAACTCAGGTGATCTTGGCATTCAAAAGTTCCTAGATTACTCTGTCCTCAAAGATGCTGCTGATCAAAGTAAAAGACTCGGATGAGTGTGGCCAAGTATCCTTATCTTGCTGAAAATGAACCTGAGTTAGTTCAGTGTTGTCTAAGTGATTTGGCAAATTGCAGGAAAATGTCCTTGTTCTGGTCTGTGTTTATCTTATCTGAGAAGAGGAAGGGACCCTCTTTTCAGCTTGCCAACTCCAACCTTCTGTGGGTCTTTCATGAGTACAGTGTGTGTTGTGTGTGGCCCAAACGTAGGTACTTTGAGAATTTCCGGTAGCCGTACAGTTAAATCCAAGAACCATGTATAGTAACTGACTCAGTTTTCCTTATCCAGCTCCTACTACTCGTGAATTGTAGTCAACTTGTATGGCTGCAGTTTCTTTACCTTGGTCACTCTTTGACATATGTAATACAAATACTCCGCCTCCTGAGACAATCAAAATAAGGATTTCCCACATCTGCAAAATCAGATGTGCGATGCTTGGCAGACTTCCTCAACAAAGCCCCAGGTGTTTCTAACTTTCTCACGTCTCTCTTCTGAACTCTCATCATACTACAGACCGTGCACACTGATATTAGTGCCTTGGCTCTGCACGGAATCACTGTCTTTTGTTTATTTTTTGTGAACTTCTCGTGGAGGACGTGGTCGGGGGCGGTCGACAAGGCTGCCAATCTCTCTAGTTAGGAACTAAGACAAGCAGGCGTATACAAGATTATTGGTGTGGATTGGTTAGGGTAGGGCCTAGTCAAGACCATTGGTCTAGATTCGTTAGGGTAGGGTCTGGACAATACCATTGGTGTGGATTGGTTAGGGTAGGGCCTGGGCAAGACCATAAGTCTAGATTGGTTATGTAGGGCCTGGACAAGACCAGTGATTTGAGACAAGCAAAGTGAAGCAGCCTTAGACCTCTAGTTCCTCTGTTCATACACCATTGGTTTGCACTGGTCAGGCTGTTTCATATAAAATTATTCCTATCCTGTATTTCACATTGTTTCCTTTACATGTTCTATTTGTCTGTGCTTTTATTCTGCGTGGGTTAGTAATAGAATCTAATTATTATGATTGACGGAAATGACGTCACACCTGACTTTATGTTGGCCAATAGGAATACAAGTACTGTGTAGAGATGAGAAGAATGCAAGAGTGAGGAATGTGGCCTGCAAGCACGAACTTCCTGTTCTGCCCAGACAGATCGGCTCTTATCTGCTACACAAAAACATTGACTCACACTTCGCAGTTTGCTGGATTACAACTGACAAGAGCGAAGAGCTGCCTGTAGAAGACAATATAAAGTCGTCTGGGTAGTAGCGGAGTTGCTATAGTAACCATTGCGTCACTGGCTCTGCTGGTGAAAACCCCTTTGCCCCGTTCCTCACCGGGCACGTGCACTCTTCTGATCTCCCAACAATAGCTACTTCACCAATGGACAAGGGTGGGTGCTGCTCTTCATTAGGTTGTAGGCAGGCTGGTGGGTTCCAGGACATTGCAATGAACACCTTTCTCCTCTAAAAGGAATTCCAGGCAAGATTTGCATAAATTCTTCTTTGTAATAATGCTACTAAGGTTGGTGTGCATAGGCCGTAATTTTACCAAATTCCCTTTATATGGATACAATAGATTTTGTAACCCAATAACTTTTCACTAAAAACTAATGCTGAGTTGGCAGTGTGTTCTGCATCTTGAACGGATGCACGGTAAAACAGCAAGCAGAATTGAGGAAACAATTGACACCTTACAAAACATAACTTGGGTATTGTTGGTAAGTAAATCTCCCCGAGTTTCTTCACATTAGAAAGCAATTGCATCTTCCTATCTGTTGTCAGATGGAAATGGGGTAATTTTGAAAACTACTCGGTTTATATAAATCACTCTGTATAATAAAATGGTACAGTCTGATCTCCTTCAATGAATACGGACACCTGGTAATAAAGTAATGTTTTAATTGAGTTTGAAACTTTGGTTTACAGTCACTTAATCTACAAAAGTATTGTGTACTGGCAAGATGTTGTTTTCTTGTCTAATACCAAAGGTCTACAATAAAGATTCTACAAAAATAAGTTCTACTCTTTAATTGATCTAAAAAATGTCTACATATTATATGGTCCACAAATTTTCGATGGTCAGTAGATTTACACTCATGTAAAAGAACTCCTGCAGGACAAAATTCCGGCACCCCGGAGTCTCCGAAAACTGTAAAAGTAGTTAGTGGGACGTAAAGCAAATAACATTATTTATAATTTTTAATGGACATACTCAGTAATTTCGTACACAACATTTTTAAAACTTCATGCACAGTTTTTCCACATGCAGTTGTAAAGGAGTGTTAGTTCCACATATTCCGATATATGTGGAAGAAAGATATCAGTCTCAATTTAAAATAACGTTATCTTAGTGATGTACAAAATGATATGCAACTCACAATTATAATGGTTGGATGTTTCCACCTAATCAATACTATGTACATTCACAAATATATGTGTGAATTGTAGAATTATCAGTTTGGAAAAATGAAACTTAATATCATATGAGATGATATGTGACTGTTAATGGAACTGCTGTGTGTCCCTCTTGATGACCTGGTTAAACTCTACGAAGACATCTACACTGCCATCAGTGAAGTCTTAATTGAAGTGGCAGAATATATAAACTTTGGTTACATTAGATACAGACCACCTCATGGAAGGCCATGTGCAGTCCCATCTTTCTTTAATCCTCCGATATGGAATGTATATGTTCAGGTTCTAGAAGTTTTGCATAAAATACAGACACTGTTGAGGGTTAGCACAGTGAATTTCAGAGACTGGTTAATTCTCACCAAGTTTTAATGCAGAGATTCATAGAGTTCATGTAGAAAGCCAAAAGTGACAATGATTTTTATTTTTTTCAGTTTGCTTTGTGTCGCACTGACACAGATAGATCTTATGGCGATGATGAGATAGGAAAGAATTAGGAGTGGGAAGGAAGCGGCCGTGCCCTGTCGGCAGCCCTGAAGATGGTTTTCTGTGGTTTTTAATTTTCAAACCAGGCAAATGCTTGGGCTGTTTCTTAATTAAGGCCACGGTCGCTTCCTTCCCATTCCTAGCTGTTTTTTATCCCATCGTCACCCGATCTGTATTGGTGTGACATAAAGCAAATTCAAAGTTAAAAACTTCATGATTGTTCCGTATTGAATAGAGAAATAAGATGATGTACAATATTATAGGGAAGGATCCACCTTTCAATACTCCGTAGTAAGTTGAATAAACAGGTTGTAACTACTTTTTAGTTCAACTTACTACGGAGTATTGAAAGGTGGATCCTTCCCTATAATATTGGACATCTTCTTATAAAGCAAATTGTAAAGAAGGAAAAGGTTTGTAGATATATATTGAATACAGTGTTACAATATTACTGCTTATGAAAATAAATTTGCTCTAGATTCAATGTATGAAAAATGATCCTTAGAACTTTGTTTTGTAGAATAAAAGGTCATTCAAAATACTTAATTCTAACAGAGCCCCGGATAGCTATCTCATAGCTCAAGTGATAGTATATTACTCCCCAGTACATTTTCAGTGTCGGAGTGGATGAGGACAAAGGGCTAGTGAGTATCTCAGATGTGGCACACACCTCTTGTGTCTCCAGGGGGCGTGTGAGAAATGGATGGAGGTCAGGAGCTCCCTGGATAAATGTGACTGAATACACTTCCAGTAATACCTTTGTATCTACAATGTTTGATAGCCTACATAATGAAAATATTTGAATCTTTATTTTATTACAAGCATTCAATAAATAATGTGATTCTTCCAAGACGTATGTTTGTCTAAAATGGAGGTTTGCAAACTTATAGACTGGTATTCCACTAAATCAACATTCATACTTTTGCTGTGCTGCCAAGTTATATTAAAGGGTTTTTAGTGGATCGCCTAATATTAGTAAGTAGTGATTATACACTTAGTGTAATTACTAAAATGGTAATTAATTACTCCGTGACAGTCCTCAACCTTCTGTAAGGAGACAACTTCAGAAAAAGAAGAATAAGATGACAATGATATCAATTGTAGTATGTTTACTGAATTGACCACAGATCAATCTCTTAACTGCATTAATTTTGAAATTGAAAACTATTTGTGGCAATCACAAGACTGTCACTTCCCTCTTTAATGTTATTTAATAAATAATATTGTTTTTTAATAATACACTTAAAAATATTATATATTCACCATTTGGATCTAGCGAAAGTGGTCTTAAAAATTATTATGCAACTTGCTAAGAGGTGCAGTTACTGTAGTTAGGTCCGTGACCTCTGTGCTTAACGTCTTTGAATTAAATTCTGATACAATTGGTTGAAAGTGCCTGAATGCCAGAGACTAGTATTAATAAACGTACATTAAAGAACCCTCTTTTTTTTTAAAAGGAAACATGTGGCTCTCCTGCATATCTATATAGTCTTTTTGTACATAAATGTCTTATGGCCGGAGATCATCTGAAAAGATGCATTATGGAAGTTAGTATGATGGAAGTGTAACCCTAGCAGGCTGTGATGTAAGGGATGGACAGTGTTACCTAGCAGCCGTGCAGTCTTACGGCTGATGGTCACCTGAAATTAGCAGCCACTGATGGACGGCCATGACCGAAAGACAAATTTATGATCATTTCATTTTTGCAAAGGGAAAAGTGGTTTCATTTTACTGATGTAAGTTTTTCTGTGTTGCAGATGGGGTGCTTTCTGTGTGTCTTAGGCTCAACAGTGATCATCATACACTCCCCGAAAGAGGAAGAAATAGAGAACCTGGATGATCTGTTGGTAAAACTACAAGATACAGGTTAGTTCTTAAAGCTGATGGTGAAGTACAACCATCATCTCTTAACTTATTAGAATGAAGGTATCGATGAAAGAAATGAAAGAACCTTAGAGGTATGAAAATGAAATACTCCCTAGGCCTCGCAAACCTAAAACTATCGGAGTTGGAAAGGAATGAGCGTTGACCAAGTGAAGACAAAAGTGGGCAACAACGCACAAGTAAGTGGAAGCAATACCAGACACATCTAGAGGCCTTGTGGTCACCTCTCCACGCTCCCGAGTTGAGAGCCTGTACTGGTCCACTTCTAACTGCCCCTTACATAAGGCACAAAATACCATAGGTGTATTGTATGCCCCGATCAACAGGAAGTTGATTGCTGTAAGACCATGAAGTCTTTCTAAGTGGCAACATATTGACACCTCTCTAAGATCACTTCTCTTGTAATAACAGTTTTGTAATATTTTGAATTGTAAACATCACTTAACAGAGCTCTCTCTATGTAAGTAAGGTTGTTTAGAGATTATTGACAGTCGGCCATGTAGGCCATTCAATAAGTGGAGGAAAGCAATCTGTTGGCAGCTCGGAACTCCTCATTTGTATGAATGGCCCCATAGCACGAATACTATGATGGACCAGCACGTCGTGAACCAGTAGTTATTGGAATACATATAATCCAGAAGAATGGCACGATAAAGAACTCGACAGCTTCTTCCCAACAATATTCACAAACAGGCTGTTTCACTTGGCAAGGCAACTCTCCTTGTGCAGATGTCTGCTCATGGTCACCTTTTGGAACAGACAGTACCTTCATGGATCAGGACTGGTAAACTTTCCAACTCAATAAAAAAGTATGCTTCTATGTTGAGTAGTTGGCCATCTAAACTCATTGCAAAAACATCTTAAACAGTTACAAAATATGTTAAACAATGTAAATAACTAAAATTATAAAAAAGCTAATTAAAAAGCTGTTAAAACACAATGTGTGGTGTCTGTCTTGGAGTACCTTCTTGCTTCGGATTTAATGAGAAATGACAAAAGTGGTTCGGAACAAACTTGTTTTGTGCTAAATGAAGTGTGTATCAGGCTGGCTTGAAGGAACTTCTTTTGTACGTTATGGAATGTGGACCACATTTATAACTGTTCAAGATGTCTTTCCAATGTGTATATTTGGTTGAGGATAACCCAAATAGGGTTGAAACATGCACTGTAACAGGTTTTTATATGACTAAATTTACCACTTATTTGTAGTGTTTTTGTCCTTTTGCGTATTTAAAAGGCGGACCCACAAATATAAATTATTTTAGAATTAATATTCGAGAACAGAAGTAGCCTACTCTCCCGAAAGAGCTGTGTCGCCAGCAAAGTTCAAGGACTTGCTGGAACTGTTTGGTTATATCCCCCTAGATGATATCACCCGTTCTAGGGATAACGGCTCCCTGTTGTTGTTGTTGTTGTTGTTGTTGTTGTTGTTGTTGTTGTTGTTGTTGGAGTCATCAGTCTGTAGACTGGTTTGATGTGGTTCTCCATGCCACCCTATCCTGTGCTAACCTTTTAATTTCTAGATAACTACTGCATACTACATCTGCTTTAATCTGCTTGTCATATTCATACCTTGGTCTATTCCTACTGTTCTTACCACCTACACTTCCTTCAAAAACCAACTGAACAAGTCCTGGATATCTTAAGATGTGTCCTGTCATTCTATCTTTTCTTCTCCTCAAATTTAGCCAATTCAATTTCCTCTCACTAATTTGATTTAGTATCTCTTCATTCGTGATTCGATCTATCCATCTCACCTTCAACATTCTTCTGGAACACCACATTTCAAAAGCTTTTATTCTCTTTCTTTCTCAGCTAGTCATCGTCAGTGTTTCACTTCCATACAGTGTCACGTTCCAGATGGAAGTCTTCAAAAACATCTAATTCCTATATCAATGTTCGATGTGAGCAAATTTTTTCTCTTATGAAAGGCCTTTTTTGCTTGTGCTACTCTGCATTTTATGTCCTTACTTCTTCCATCATTAGTTATTTTACTATCCAAGCAACAATGTTCATCTACTTCCTTTAAGACTTCATTTCCTAATCTAATATTTCCTGCATCACCCGATTTAGTTCGACTGTACTCCATTACTTTTGTTTTAGACTTATTTATTTTCATCTTATACTCCTTACCTAAGACTCTGTCCATACTATTCAGCAATTTCTCTGATCTTCTGCAGTCTGAGATAAAGTAACAATATCAGCAAATCTCATGGTTTTGATTTCCTCTCCTTGGATTGTGATTCCCTTCTCAAAGTCCTCTTTAATTTCCTTTACTGTCTGTTCTGTATATAAACATTGAAAACGAGGAGGGGACAAACTGCAACCTTGCCTCATTCCTTCCCGGATTGCTGCTTCTTTTTCAAAGCCCTTGATTCTTATCACTGCTCACTGATTTTTATACAAATTGTAGATAATTGCTCGTTCTTTGTATCTGATCCTGATCACCTTCAGAATTTCAAATAGCTTGGTCCAATCAACAATATCAAATGCCTTTTCAAGATCTACGAACGCCATGTATGTGGGTTTATTGTTCTTAATTCGATCCTCTAATACCACACATAGTCAGGCTTGCTTCACGTGTTCCTACATTTCTTCTGAAGCTGAATTGATCTTCTCCCAACTCAGTTTGTACTTGTCTTTCTATTCTTCTGTAAATAATGCATGTTAAAATTTTGCAGGCGTGAGATACTAAACTAATAGTGTAGTTTTCACACTTGTCAGCACTGGCTGTCTTGGGAATAGATATAACAACATTCTGCCAAAAATCGGATGGCACCTCTCCTGTCTCATACAAAGGGCACTAGGAATTTTTGCAATAAGGAAAAACGGTTGGCTGGACACCCTTGTTATGGTGAGGGATGAAAAGAGGGGTGAAACCAGTCTAGAAGACAGCAGTGTGATTGAAAGCAAGTTAAGATGTCAGTGTGGTCTAAAGGTGAATATCGCGCAATTATCCACTACAATTTTGCTCGTGGATTAACTGTTGACCAGTGCCTGGACGAAATGACTCCTGTGCTGGGGAAAGACTGTTCACACCGGACAACAATTTTCTGTTGGTACAAAGAGTTCCAGAGGGGAAATTTTGGGGTTGAAGAGGATCCTCGCCTGGGCGACCGTCTGAATCAGTGACTGAGGAAAATGTTGCAGCAAGAGAGGTGGTTGACATATCGACAGGTAGAAGCAACCCTCCACATCCCTGCACCAGCTATTCATTCAGTTCTACACGACCATCTCCATGTTAGAAAGGTTTGTTCCCTTTGGGTGCCCCATTCACTTTCAGAGGAACAAAGGGCAACATCGAGTGAAATGGTGCCAAGAAATGCTAAAACAGTTTGAAAATGGGACTTCACGTAATGTCAATAGCATCGTTACAGGTGACAAAACTTGGCTTTATTATTACAATGTCCCAACAAAATCGCAGAACAAGGTGTGGCTGTTTGAAGATGAGGGTACTCCTGTGAATGTGCGAAAGTCAAGGTCAGTGAAGGAAAGGATTATTGCAGTATTCTTCACTAAACGGGGCATCCTGACTCGGGTTGTGCTAGAAACACAGAGGACAGTTACTGTGAAGTGGTACAGTGAGACTTGTCTTCCTCAGGTCATCCAGGCTTTCAAGCAGCTTTGTCCAAGGTCATGGCTCAACACTTGGCTCTTGCATCACGACAATGCTCCAGCACATCGTGCTAATGTAACAATGAATTTTCTTGTCAGATCAGGGTTGAGTGTGCTTGATCACCCTCCATACAGTCCTGATCTTGCCCCATGTGACTTCGCACTCTTCCCAGAGATGAAGATGAAGCTGAAAGGGCGGCATTTTGCATCCAACGAGGAGCTTCTGGCAGCATGGGATCAAGAGTGTGAAAATGTAACCGAAGAAAAGTGGCAGAGTTGGTTCAGTGACTGGTTTCGACGTATGGAGAAGTGTATTGAGTGTGGTGGAAATTATTTTGAAAAAGTCTAAAACGTTCACTCACATTGCAAAACTTTCCTAGTGCCCTTTGTACATCTTACACATTAAATGGAATAACCTCGCCATGCTGGTTTCTCCTAAGGCAGTCAGTAATTCAGAGGAAATGTCATCAATTCCATGTGCCTTGTTTTTAGGTCTCTCAATGCTCTGTCAAATTCTGACCTCAAAATTGGGTCTCCCATTTCATGAGCATCAACAGCCTCTTTTAGTTCTAGAACTATATCATCTATGTCTTTACCTCGATACAACTGTTAGATATGCTCCTGCCATCCTTCTGCCTCGTTTTCTTTCTCCAGAAGTGGTTTTCCATCTGAGCTCTTAATATTCATACACCTAGTTTTTCTTTCTCCAAACGATTACTTGATTTTGCTGTATTCAGCATCTATCTTTCCTAGGACCATACAACCTTCAACATCCTTGCACTTATAATCTATTAGCTTCATAGTCGGTATTGATAGTTCAAGCACACAAGTATGAAGGATGAGTTCTCCACTTAACCAATACTTTATTTTACATAGTGTCAATGTTATTTACATAAAAGGACAGTACTGGTTTCGACCTGTAAATAGGTCATCTTCAGCTGTTGAAGAACCTGCTTAATAGCAACTGTACAGAATAAATACTACTAAAATTAAAATTAAACAAGAATGCCATTAAAATAAACATGAATGACACTCTTCTAAAAAATGCTTAAGGTTAAGATATGTACATATGGTACAGTTTTGGGGGTTAGAGGATTTTTTCCTGGCCCCATGATTTCTACATATTTCAAAAATTATATTTATGAAGTTGGATACAATTCTAAGAGTTTATCAAGAATCACTGACATTCTGGTATCAAGTTTGAATATCTATGTTAAATGCAAATACTATGTCCAACGGTTTTATGAGATGTTTCAAGGTGCATAGTTGGGCAGCAAATGTGCGGGGATATCGTATTCATTAGAATAAGAGGTTCAGTAACCTGTTTACAGATACATAGCTTATTCTCAGTCTGTATCAATACTGAAAAACATGCTAGTGAATGCCACTATACTAAAAATATTTAACGTTAAGATATATACATATGGTACAGTTTTGGGGGGTTAAAGGGCTTTTATCCTGGCCCCATGATTTCTACATATTTCAAAATTAAACTTGTTGAGCTTGACACTATGTAAAATAAAGTATTGATTAGGTGGAGAACTCGTCCTTCATACTTGTATCCTTGCACTTCTCCTTCAGCCATGTTCTGCACTTTCTATCCACTTCATTCTTTAATCGCCTGTATCCCTTTCTGCCCTCTACATTCTTTTTTGCATTCTTGTACTTTCGTCGTTTGTCAGTCAGGTCTAGTATCTCCTGTGTTATCCATTGATTCTTAGTTTACCTTTCCTTTCTTCCTAACATTTCTTCTGCAGCCCTAGAGGCCTCATTCCTCTTAACTGTCCATTCTTCATCTATTGTGTTTCCTTCAGCTTTTTCATTTAGTCGTTGTGCAACATGTTTCTTTAAACAGTCCCTTACACTTTTTTCTTTTAACTTGTCTAGATTCCATCTTCTTGCATTCCTTCCTTTCTTCAGTTTCTTCAACTTCAGACGGCATTTCATGACCAACAAGTTGTCGTCAGAGTCCACGTCTTCTCCTGGGGAAGTTTTGCAATCCAACACCTGGTTTCTGAATCTCAGCATAATCATTATGAAGTCTGTTTTATACCTTCCAGTGTCTTCGGGTCTCGTCCATGTATACAGCCATGGTTTGTGGTGTTTGAACCAAGTACCCAATGACCTTAAATATGACTCAAGTAATGGGAGTGTTAGAAATATGTCTTATAACAAAACAGAGTGAGTTGGCCATGCAGTTAGGTTTGCGTAGCTGTGAGCTTGCATTCGGGAGATAGTGGGTTTGGATCCCACCATCGGCAACCCTGAAGAAGAGTTTTCCCATTTTAACACCAGACAAATGCTGTGCTGAACTGTAATTAAGGCTATGGATGCTCCTTCCCAATCCTAGCCTTTATCCATCTTAATGTTGCCAAAAACCTTTGATATGTTAGTGCGATGTTAAATTGCTAGTTAAAAGAAAAAACTAATCGCTCACCATGACGAACAGAAATGAATAGTGATGATTCCCTCTGATCCACATGTTAACAGACACGGTGTATATGTTCTCTGCCGCATGCAGCGCTGCTGTCGATATAAAGGCTTTTTGACGGCTTAAAGTGGAAGTGTGTAAACGATTTCTGATCTTTTTTCGGTAATTTTGTATGCGCAGAATATCTGGTGTTAACTTTTTGTGAACTGAAAAATAAAAAACATTAAGTATTCGAGAAGTAGGACGTATACTTCAGTATATGCGTCAATTTACTAGCACATGAGAATATGCCAACAACTTGCTATGTCTTGGGTTACAAGTCGGGTTGCGATAAACAGTCAAATTAATTTCTTTTTTTTCACCTCAAAGGCTCTCAATCTGTTCTCCAAGTGGTCAAAGGCTACTCCACGACAAAATCTGCCTTTGAGTGGTAAAAGTTGTATCTTCGATCTTCATTTTACCACCGAACTTATCCAAAACTGTAACAATTTTATTATTAATGGTGAAAGTGGAACAGAGACGTAAACTGGATCCCATAGCAGTCCCACACATTTTTTCAAATCTTCTATTATATTTATCCTGAAACTTCATAGTAAAAGGATGTCCATATTAATGCCAATCTACTAAATCAGATGATTATGATATGATAATATGCTAGTCTATACAGTGGGTTATCTTCTGCACTTCTCTCATTTAAACTTGATTCAAAATTATTTTTTTTGTGTAAGGTAAATTTCTAAATTATCCAAAACTTTCATTAATTTTCCCTTTTTGGCTGAATGTAATAATTTCATGTCATTGGAAATGTCTGTAAATTTATGATTCATTTCAATCATATGTTCTCCCAATGCCGAATATCTTTTATGTTTAACCGCATTTTGAATCAAGTAGGATAGACTAGCATGTGATCATTTAAGGAGCAAAAAGAAGAAAAGAAGAAAAACTTGAAGATCCTAAATTTATATAGTATTCTCATTCAGTTCAACCAAAATTTTGTGTATTGATCATTTTTATAATATTTCTTTTTACTCTTTGATATGGTGTATTAGGACAATACTTCTTTAAATTGTAAAACAAAAGATTGTGTGATATTGTTTTGTTCTTTGATCTGACCACTGAGGAAGGGAATGGTTGAGATTTCCCAAAACATATTTAGTTTAATAAATAGTTTTTCTTTCATTTAATGAGTGTATTGATCAAGGCAGATTCAAATAAACTATTTTAAATAGTTATATTATACATTCGTGAAGGAACATATCAACCAGCACACTATGCATTTCTATTCGTCCTGCACATACTAATATTTTAACCCGTATTGTTTATATTCATAAATTATTCTGTATTTTGGTTGTATGAAAAACTAGATTTTATTTGACTTAACAAAAAGTAGTAGGTTCAGCTATATTTCGTGATCACCTGATTTGTTTTACTATTTCATCATAATGGTCCGTTGTTGGACATTATAAATTTTCCACCTAACTCATTCTTGGTTGCCTGCATTTCGCCCTCGTGTGCTAAGTTAGGCTCGTCAGTTGGGACTTAGCACACCACCCAAGACGCAAGGCTAGTGCATACCGTGGAGGCCACTACATAGGCTACTTGAAGCCACCAGCAGTGCCAATGCACTATGAGAGCTATGTCTCATTTCCAAAAATTGATGCCTGCCTGGCCATCAAATGATGTAGATGTTGATTCCCATAGGGAACCTAAAATATTTGTCCTGAATGAGTAATTTATAATACCAATATAATAGTCCGTTATTGGACATTATAAATTTTCCAGCTAACTCATTCTTGGTTGCCTGCGTTTCGCCCTCGTGTGCTAAGTTAGGCTCGTCAGTTGGGACTTAGCACACCACCCAAGACGCAAGGCTAGTGCATACCGTGGAGGCCACTGCATAGGCTACTTGAAGCCACCAGCAGTGCCAATGCACTATGAGAGCTATGTCTCATTTCCAAAAATTGATGCCTGCCTGGCCATCAAATGATGTAGATGTTGATTCCCATAGGGAACCTAAAATACTTGTCCTGAATGAGTAAATTTATAATACCAATATAATGGTCCGTTATTGGACATTATAAATTTTCCAGCTAACTCATTCTTGGTTGCCTGCGTTTTGCCCTCATGTGCTAAGTTAGGCTCGTCAGTGGCACTGCTGGTGGCTTCAAGTAGCCTATGCAGTGGCCTCCACGGTATGCACTAGCCTTGCGTCTTGGGTGGTGTGCTAAGTCCCAACTGACGAGCCTAACTTAGCACACGAGGGTGAAACGCAGGCAACCAAGAATGAGTTAGCTGGAAAATTTATAATGTCCAATAATGGACCATTATATTGGTATTATAAATTTACTCATTCAGGACAAATATTTTAGGTTCCCTATGGGAATCAAAATCTACAATATTTCATCATAGTAGGAATACCTGTGAGATAGTACATTAAGATAATAAAAAAAAAATTAACATTTGTTGGTATAATTTTATATTCTTGACAATTTCAAAAGTTTATTTTTTCTCTGTTGTGACAAAATTATGGTTTAGCTCATTTTGCAAGTACCCAGTCAGATGTTAAAAGCAATAGTTGTATTTGTTTTCAGGTTTCCTAGTCTATGTTGCATTAGTCATGACAACATTCCTTGTGATAGTGTTTTACTTGGGTCCACGCTACGGTCACCGCCACGTGGTCGTCTACATCGCACTGTGTTCTGCTGTGGGCTCTCTCACTGTGATGAGCTGCAAAGGCCTGGGTCTTGCACTCAAAGACACTCTCACAGGGCAGAGCAACGAGGTAGGAAACTGGTTAACCTGGGCCTTCCTCATCACCGTCGTCATCTGCATCATCGTTCAGATGAACTACCTGAATCGAGCTCTGGATCTTTTCAACACTGGCATCGTCACACCTGTGTATTATGTCCTGTTTACTACTCTCGTAATCACAGCCTCAACTATTTTATTCCGTGAATGGCAGAGTCTCAGTGCTCAAGATATTTTAGGTAATTTTTGTGGTTTCTTGACTGTGATAATAGCTATCTTCCTGCTGAATGCATTCCGTGAAGTCGACATTACTTTGTCGGAGGTGCAGAACATTTTGAGGCCCAAGAGGGACTTGATAGTGGCTCACCGCAGCAGCAAACAGCCGTGCAGTGATGAAGAAGGGCTGATAGGTTCTTCAGGACGAAGCACAACGTATGGAAGTCCTGGACTCACACACACTATTTGACAACCCTGTTTTAAGAATAAACTCTTACTTGTAAAGAACTTGTGATAACCTTTAAATAAAAACAGACTATTGCCAACGCTGTATAGACTGAAGGTAGAAAATTTTAGACTATTTCTTTCTTAGTAGAAGAAAAATTTGAATAATCAAGTTTAGAACACAGTGAAGTGAAAACTGTGCCAAGGAGCCCGGTGAACTTTCAGGACAAGGAAAATGCTGACGAGGAGAAAAGTAAGAGCAGATGAACGTAAGGATAAGATACCATCTTATGTTGGCATCGTGTTTGTCTCAATGAACAAGTACTTGGTCACTCGGTTAATATCTACCGAAGTACCGTGCAGTTTCTAGTTAGTGTTAGATTGGATCTGATGAGTAGACATGGTAGATTTTAGCATCATCTAGCAATAGTAATGTTAGCTTATTATGAGGAGTGTCATATTGATTCTCTTGAGATATTTGTTTGTTTTAATGTTGTCAATCTTATGTTAATTTCAAGGACACTTCCTCTAAAGCATTACTTTGTCAATTTTATATTTTTCATCTAAACTGTGTTATGTGGCTGAAGATGTTGATAATATACGAAACATGTACCACTTTTGACCAATAAAAATTGCCTTAGGCAATCATTGTATCGACTAGGTGGAAAATAAATAAATACTTCATTGTGAAGACCTATCTGTGTCGGTGTGACGTAAAACAGCTAGCAAAAAAAAAAAAAAAACTATTCGTCTACTAACGTCATTCCAGGCCATCTCTCCACTGACAGCTCAGAACATACCACTTAGTCAAGCAGCTTGTCTCCTTACCCCCAAGTCTTCCCAGCCCTAAATTTGCAACATTTTCAATAGCGCAACTCCTCATAAAGATGTTGATTCCGATAGGGAACCTGAAATAAATGTTCCGAATGAGTAAATTTATAATACCAATGTAGTTGGTCCGTTATTGGACATTATAAATTTTCCAGCTAACTCATCCCTGGTTGTCAGCGTTTCACCCCAGTGTGCTAAGTTGGGGTCATCAGTTGGTAAATAGCACACGTACCAAGAAACATAGCTAGTGCATACCGTGGAGGCCATTGCGTAAGCTACTTGGAGCCACCGGCAGTGTCAATGTGCTATGAGAGAATGTTAATAAACTTAACCATGATAGGTTAATATTGTGTTTGGTCCATATTGACTGGTCTGAATGTATAATATAACTATTTATAATAGTTTATTTAAATCTGCCTTGATCAATACACTCATTAAATGAAAGAAACATTATTAATTAAACCATATATGTTTCGGGAAATCTCAACCATTTCCTTCATCAGTGGTTAGATCAAAGAATAACACAATATAACACAATCTTTTGTTTTACAATTTGAAGGAGTATTGTGTCCCAATACATCATATCAAAGAGTAAAGAGAACTTATGAAATATTATAAAAATGATCAATACATACAATTTTGGTTGAACAGAATGAGAACACTACACAAATTTAGGATCTTCAAGTTTTTCTTCTTTTCTTCTTCTTTTTGTTCCTTAAATGATTATATGCTAGCCTAAACAGTGGGTTATCTTCTGTACTTTTCTCATTTAAACTTGATTCAGAATTACATTTTTGTGTAAGGTAAATTTCTAAATTTTCCAAAACATTCATCAGTTTTCCCTTTTTGGTCGAATGTAATAATTTCATGTCATTGGAAATGTCTGTAAATTTATGATTCATTTCAACCATATGTTCTCCCATTGCCGAATATCTTTTATGTTTGACCGCATTAACGTGTTCTTTGTACCTTATAGCCAAACTTCTTCCGGACTGTCCTATGTATCGTTGTTTACATGTTTGGCATGTTAATTTGTAAAATCCTGATTTATTAAATATACATTTATTCTCTATTTTATCAGAATTGAAAATTATCTTATTAGTATTATTATCCGTTTTGTATGTGACATTGATGTTCTTTTTCCTGAAAATTTTAGCCAGTTGATAAGAGTGCTTATTTCGAAAAGTTAGAACTACGAATTTCTTTCTCTCTTTTCGCTCTTTAATTAAAGTTGTTTTAGGTTCATTTTTCACTTTATTTATCATTCTATTAATAAATCTGTTGGAATATCCGTTGCTACGAGCGATTTGATGGATTATATTTATCTCTCTATTATGATTCTTCTTAGACATAGGTATGTTCATAGCTCTATTAATTAAACTGTAAAATGTTGCCTTTTTATGTTGACCTGGATGATTGGAGTCATTTCTGATAATAGTATCTGTTTGAGTAGCTTTTCTGAAAATTTGAAAATCAAAATGACCAGAATTTCTAGTAACTGTCAAATCTAAATAATTTAAAGTCCTATCATTTTCAGATTCCATCGTAAAATGCACTTGTCTATCCAAAGTATTTAAATACTGTAATATACCATCAGGTTTAACCTTTCGTTCATCGATAATAACAAATATATCATCGACGTATCTCAACCATGTAATCAATCCATCTATTTTATCCACTATTTTATTATATTCCATGTAATCCATGAATACGTTAGCTAAAATACCTGAAGCCGGCGAACCCATTGCTAGGCCTTTAGACTGTTTGTATATTGATAGGACTTTAAATTATTTAGATTTGACAGTTACTAGAAATTCTGGTCATTTTGATTTTCAAATTTTCAGAAAAGCTATTCAAACAGATACTATTATCAGAAATGACTCCAATCATCCAGGTCAACATAAAAAGGCAACATTTTACAGTTTAATTAATAGAGCTATAAACATACCTATGTCTAAGAAGAATCATAATAGAGAGATAAATATAATCCATCAAATCGCTCGTAGCAACGAATATTCCAACAGATTTATTAATAGAATGATAAATAAAGTGAAAAATGAACCTAAAACAACTTTAATTAAAGAGCGAAAAGAGAAAAAGAAATTCGTAGTTCTAACTTTTCGAAATAAGCACTCTTATCAACTGGCTAAAATTTTCAGGAAAAAGAACATCAATGTCACATACAAAACGGATAATAATACTAATAAGATAATTTTCAATTCTGATAAAATAGAGAATAAATGTATATTTAATAAATCAGGATTTTACAAATTAACATGCCAAACATGTAAACAACGATACATAGGACAGTCCGGAAGAAGTTTGGCTATAAGGTACAAAGAACACGTTAATGAGGTCAAACATAAAAGATATTCGGCAATGGGAGAACATATGGTTGAAATGAATCATAAATTTACAGACATTTCCAATGACATGAAATTATTACATTCAACCAAAAAGGGAAAACTGATGAATGTTTTGGAAAATTTAGAAATTTACCTTACACAAAAATGTAATTCTGAATCAAGTTTAAATGAGAAAAGTACAGAAGATAACCCACTGTTTACGTTAGCATATAATCATTTAAGGAACAAAAAGAAGAATAAAAGAAGAAAAACTTGAAGATCCTAAATTTGTGTAGTGTTCTCATTCTGTTCAACCAAAATTGTATGTATTGATCATTTTTATAATATTTCATAAGTTCTCTTTACTCTTTGATATGATGTATTGGGACACAATACTCCTTCAAATTGTAAAACAAAAGATTGTGTCATATTGTGTTATTCTTTGATCTAACCACTGATGAAGGGAATGGTTGAGATTTCCCGAAACATGTATGGTTTAATTAATAATGTTTCTTTCATTTAATGAGTGTATTGATCAAGGCGGATTTAAATAAACTATTATAAATAGTTATATTATACATGAGAGAATGTCTCATTTTCAAAAATTGATGCCTGCCTAGCCATCACTTGATATAGCCTAGATGTTAATTCCCATAGAGAACCTGAAATATTTGTCCCGAATGAGTAAATTTATAATACCAATATAGTTAGTCTATTATTGGACATTATAAATTTACCAGAGGTAGTTAGAGCAAGATGCAATTGCACGTGAGCTGTGGTTTATGAGAAACTGATGAGTACGCAAAACATGTGTATCACGGTCAGTTACATTGTAAGTTACAACCACTTGATGTATTACTAGCAAATGACCTTCCATATCCTGATAGAACCCTGTGCAGTAGTTGGAGTCTGACCTAAAAACTTGGTGCAAACTGTTAACCTCTTAGCGTGGGATGACTTTCTTTACCTGGCTACCCTGTGCTGCAGGAGGAGTATAGCACCAAGCATGCTACAAGTGCAAGCTTTTAGTTAATCGGGCGTAAATGACGAGCAATTCAGTGGATTTTACCAAAATGTTCAGTTTGTTATTAGTGCATAAACACACAAACACCATAATTTACTGGAATTATCCAAGGTCAATGAAGTGGAGGAATCTTCTGAGCTTTCAAATCGAACACGAGATATGACTGAACTAAAAATAGTAGCTAGTATCCGGATTTTTTGAGAAATAAGATCTCAATACAGGTCTCTGTACAATGCTCATTAACATACACAATACAAAAACTACATAAATTTCCTCCACAGTAAGCAGTATACATTCATTTTTAGCCTCGATCAGAAAAGCAATAACATACCGTGTGATCGCATGCGATGTTGAGCATAAATATCTGCCTATTCTACTACCATCTTTATGAACTCAACAGTAACAACTGAAAATTTTCAAAGAGGATATAAGCAGTTCTTTGCAGCATTCTGAAACTCATCATTTGCCGTAGCGAGTGCCGTACACTGCACGCAGACTCCCCAACACTTTCTGTTGCGGAGTGACGTACACTGCACGCGCATAGCAGCTTCTGTTTTGTGCTTCTATCTAGCGAACATTTCTTGAACCATTACAAATGTAGTAAGATACATCTGCAGATGAAGCATTTGTCTTTCATTTGATATGTATATCTATCAAGTTTTTACCGATTACATATGATATATCACGTCTGAAAAATCAACAAGTTCTGTTGTTGACTTCATGGCAGTTAAATGTTTTCTTGTGATCGCAAATTCGAAAATTAACTATGTTTTACCGAGTGGTGATACGGCAAATTTGGTTTCATTAAGCAAAGACTAGGATATAGAATTTGAGAGTGAAAGGAGTGATCGTGACATTGATGTTTTTTTTGATACACTGGAAAATATTGGCCGTAATGCTATTGATGATGGGTTTGTGTGAGAAGACATGGATAATTATAGAGGGCAAAGGGAAATATTTACATGCGTTGCTATTCCTGAATGCTGACAATGTAAACAGGGTGGTGTGAGTAAATCATAGCCGACTACAGTTACAAGCCGGAGTCATGTAACTTTGGCAACGTCCTGTGGAGGGCAAGGTGAAAGCGTGGGATCTATCTGTGTATGTTGATGTCTAGTGAACTTTGTCTCATGTTTCGTTTAATTTTTCACGGAGATAGGTTCGAGTATATATAACAAGATAAGTGATAGAATAAGCATACATAGAGCCTATTATCGAAATAATGTGGAGGCTAAGCAGGGCTGTATAGCTTTGACTGTAGAGCTGGCTTTTTAAGCAGAGCTCAGTTTGGTGGTATTTGCAGGTGCTCAAACACGTCAGCCTCATGTCGGTAGATTTACTGGCACGTTAAAGAATTTGTCCGGGACAAAATTCCAGCATCTAGGCCGTCTCTCAAAAACCGTAAAAGTAGTTAGTGGGACCTTAAATCAATGACATCATTATTTGTGAAGGTGCGGACTGAATTTGGCGTATTAATAAAATGTTTCGTGAATTTACAGATAGCCAGAAAATGTTGTGTTTCCATGTACCGTAACAACTATAGAATTAAAAAAGGGTTTTGTTACCTCGTTTAGTTTTCCTTCAGACGAGGAATTGAAACAAAAATGGATTTGTCATTTTAAACTGGATAATTGGGAACCTGGGAAGGATTCAGTCATAAGCATAAAACATGCCACACACGAAAGTTTTTCAACAGGGGATAAAATTTGTGATAGTAAAGGCAACGTAACTATAATACCACCTAAACATAATGAGCTTCTCTCTGGTGCATGTCCAATTATTTTCTCAAATTTGCCAAAAATATTTGTCATCGAAAAGTGTTAAAAGAAAAGATCTGGAGGTAGGAGCCTGGAAATGTAGAGTTGGGTCACCAAGATATGGATGTCACTGTACTGTATATGTTAAGTTATCTGGTGTTGGTAAAATAAATGACATGTTTAGCAGATGGTAAAATATCAAAGTGGTCTCAACTAAATGCATATCTATTAAATTATTGCCGGGCTGAGTGGCTCAGACGGTTGAGGTGCTGGCCTTCTGATCCCAACTTGGCAGGTTCGATCCTGAGTCAGTCCGGTGGTATTTGAAGGTGCTCAAATACGTCAGCCTCGTGTCGGTAGATTTACGGGCACGTAAAAGAACTCCTGTGGGACTAAATTCCGGCACCTTGGCATCTCCGAAAACCGTAAAAGAGTAGTTAGTGGGACGTAAAACAAATAACATTAATTAATTATTAAATTATATAGGAACCACCACTTGTAGTCATCATCATCATCATTTCCCAACTCCAGTTTCCCGGGTGTGGTGTACAAGCGCTCGCCATCTCCATCTGTCTTCATACATCTTCTGATCCAGTACATCCTCCCATTTGTATCCTCTCTCCTCCACATCTGATCTTACAGTCTCTATCCAACGTTTTCTTGTCTTCCCTGTGGTCTTCTTCCTATGAGGTTAAAGTCGAAATATTTTCTGGCAGGTCTTTCCCTGTTCATTCTCATTATGTGCCCATACCACTGAAGTCTGCGTTTCTTTATGACACCGATAATAGGAACCTCAGTACCAGTGTTAGTATTAAATGTGTACAAATAAATCTATTAAAATGTTTCACAATCTCATACAGTATCGTGAGGTAAGCAGTGAAAGCACACTTTGTCTTGCCTCATATTTTTAAGGGAACAATTCGAACTTTGCACTAAAAGAGCTGCGCTGAGTGGCTCAGCGCTGGCCTTCTGACCCCAACTGGGCAAGTTCGATCCTGGCTCAGTCCGGTAGTATTCAAAGGTGCTTAAATACGTCAGCCTCGTGTCGGTAGATTTACTGGCACATAAAATAACTCCTGAGGGACTAAATTCTGGCACCTCGCCATCTCCAAAAACCATAAAAGTAGTTAACAACATTATTATTATTATTATTATTATTATTATTATTATTATTATTATTATTATTATTATTATTATTATTATTATCACTAAAAGAAGAAGAGTTAGGCTCTACTCAAAAAGTTTAGTTTAATAATAATGTTTTAATGCAGCCACTGGCCATAAAACAAGAATACAATCATATATATACATCCATATCTGCTTAGTTCGGGCGGAAATCACTATCAGGCTTTCACAAATTCACTAATTGAGCACTTTCTCTCGGAGCATTCCTGTATATGATATCGCCCGCAGATTTGACCACAGAGCTTGCACACACACTGATCACTTGGGTCATGGAATTTCTTCTCTGAGCACAACTTAAAATGGAAACCATGGACCGCCATTCTTGTAGTGATGTGGCGCAGCTGGTAATTTGTGCCCATCCACCTTCTGTCCATCATGGCTTCGGTAGTGTAGAAATGCACAATGCGTTGCGGAAGGAATTCGAAACTTGCAGATCTTCAGTAACTAAGTGTAAGGCGCCGAGTCATCCTGAAAAACAAGGGGAAGGATCATCTTCGAATATCGGACCACCGAACCCGCATTCAGCAATGATTACAGATACTATAACCCCACATCGAGGAAAAATGGGACGTAAGGAAAGTGTGGCAAATGATGGACCCGCAATAGAGCCACAGCACGAAAAAGAAGAAATGAGCTCCAAAGCTTTGGAAAAAGAGAGGGAAGAAAAGAAGGAAACTACCTCAGAAGGGGAAGGAAAAGCCAAAGGAGACAGGGATCCCCACGAAATAGCATACAAGAGAAAATACCGTATTGAAAACGACCGTGAAAGGGACATAATTGACCTGGAGGAAAACTACAACCCGGAGAAAAGTACTAGTAACGTTTATGGAAAAATAAATAAAAGGAAAGCAGACCAACAAAGAGAAACGAATCGCAGGAACTTAGAAGATACCAGAGGATTAACAACACAAGAAACCCTTGAACACAAAGAACACTCACAGAAGGAATCAGTACGAGGTACGAGAGAAGGAGTTACGAGACTGAAAGTGGCGGAGAGAATTGCCTAGTTATACATAGGAAGACTAGACCCAGACACTACCGAGGCCGATATTGTAGACTACCTAAGAGAAAACGAAGTGAAGGGTAGAATTTACTGTGATATAGTTAGTGAGAAACCCGGCTCAAGAGCATTCAAAATAGGGATTCCAATGATTGATCTTGAGAGAGTTTACAAAAGTTCCTTCTGGCCTTCTAGCGTGTTCTGCCGGCCCTTTCGGCAACCCTGGAAGTTTAGAGGCTTGCAGCAACGCTATTAACATCATGAACTGGAATGTTGAAGGTTTAAAAGGTGCCCTGAACCTACTGACGAAGAACACAATAGTAAAGTACGATATCTGCATATTGACAGAAACCTTCATCATAGAACATAATAGCATCATTATACCAGGATTCTACCACTACGAGGTAACAGCAAAAATGCCTGGAGGAAGAGGAAGACCATCAGGAGGAGTCTCAGTATTGGTTAAACCCTATCTCTCCCCCTGTAAACAGCTAATGGGAGAAGATGACATACTCGTAATACGGACTAAGATTGGAGTAATTTTGGCAGTGTATTTCAACCCCGAATGCTCCGCAATGGATATTGTTGACAGTCTCGGCATAGCTTTGAACAAGATTAAAAAAAGATGAGAGAATTATATTAGCAGGCGATCTAAACTGTGCCATAGATAAGCAAAAAGGGAAAACCGGAGAAGATGTGGAGTTCCTACAATCACAAGGCCTACAGCTGCTAAACCGACAATCCGACTGGACGTATGTCTGTCCAAACGGAGGGAGTACTATAGATCTCATCTTTACTAAGGGATTCAAGGTAGTTGGCCCGGCTAAACCAGTTTGCTCAGAAGAAGCCGTCGTGAGAAAACATATCCCGGTATGCACAGAGATCATCTCAAGTATAAGCGAGACTAAAGAAATAATGAAAGACAACACACTTGGCAAGAAAATTGACATTGGGAAAATAAAGGCTGAGGCTACTCAAAAACAATATATCGAGAACTTGATAGAGAAGGAAAATTTAGATGAAGCAGCTTTCTCCCTAAAAAGTTTCGTTTGGAACTGGGAAAGGAAATTATTTACTGCCAAGAAAGTTTCAAAGTGGTAACTTAGAAAGAAGGTATAGTCAGTACCTACAGCTTATTGGTTGTAACTACAATGTCACTGCTCTTCAAGTTCTAGAAAGTGAGATGAAAATTAGGATTAAGGGTGTTCTAGGGTAGCGGTGGTGATGATGGTATGGAAAAGTGAGGTTTGGCTGTAGCCAATTATAAATGTCTGATTCCATTAAGACAGATGTTATTGGGCTCAGTATGGACATAATAAACATTTTAGACTCACTTTTATCATGTGAATTTTTTGGTGGGCATTTTGAGGTGTCAGGGGTAATATTCTGTACATTTCTGGGTATACACTAAGGACAATATCCAGAAGGATAAGCTGTGAGACTTGTTTAGGTCTGCTGCAGAGTAATGAAACATGTGATCCATATTTTGAAGAACTTGAGAGGTGGGTTAGTGGTGCCATCACATTGTGTTGTGTGTGTCTGCAGAACAGTGATATACGAAGACTACCTGGATTGTGAAAATTATAAAGAATATCTGTTCTCTCTATCCTGAGCTGCTTGAGGAAGGGATGGCAATCTACAATCCTGGTTTGAACGCCGTCATTGTGGGCGTGACAATAATAGTGCGATAGATTGTTTATTGTCTTCATTTTCCAATGTCTTGTTAAATAAGTGCTGAAAGCAGATGAAGAACACGAGTTATGTCAGCAGTGAGGATAAAAGCACTAAGCGGAGGAAGCTGTCATCACTCCACAATAATTGAGCTTGTCAGTACTGTCCTTAAAGTGTTTTGTTTTTATTCATATAAAATGTGTATTTCTAAATTCATTGAATGCATTTACTGATGTGTGTGTTTCTTAGTACCATTTTACGTAGAGTGTGCATTTATCATAATCATCGTGTTGGTCTAAATGTAGTGAATATGGGTGAAGTCATTCAAAATTTGACACGCCCCCTTTTCTCTCGGCCTCCGCTTGACAGTTAGATACAGCGTTGCCAAGTGTACCTTCCGGCTTTAACTGTACATGGCTCTGGAGTAAACATGTTCATTTCATTGCGACTAAATAGATTAACTGATTTTTTTTTAACATGCCAAGTAAATATCTACAGTAAATCATGGTTAAATCTGTCATAGGGGAGAAGTGCTAACCAAGTAAAAGTGTGCTCTATAATTTGTGATAGATCTGTAGATGTTGTCTCTGCGAAAGTGACGTGACAAAATTTCCAATAGGTTACGAAGCAAGTTAGTTGAAAATTAGTAGGGTGGTGAAGTGCCTGTCTGCATCATGCGAGGAAGCAGCAACAAGGCCAGGAGGAAGAACAAGCCAGCAGTGTAGGTTGTTTCACAGCTGAACCTGGTCGACACTCTGCTGCAGTAATACAAACATAAATGGTCCGTTATTGGACATTATAAATTTTCCAGCTAACTCATTCATGATCGGCAGTGTGGTAAATCGGGCTCATCAATTGGTAAATAGCACACGCACCATGGCGCATGGCTAGTGTATACCGTGGAGGCCACTGCGTAGGCAACTTGGAGCCACCGGCAGTGCCAATGCACTATGAAAGACTTTTGAGGACATTCTCTCCTTGCTTGTAGCTGCTGTCATGGAGAGAGTGACTGCTGAGTGATGTGAAAGCTTAATAACCCAGAAGTGGAAGTGAACTCTGTAAAACACAGGACGGACGCACTGGAAATATACTAAAGATGAAATAGTTTCAGAATTTTCAGCGTAGGTGAAACACCCGAGAGGGATACAGACCATCTGTCCGCCAAATTCCTGCCCTTTACCTTCCAAGTGCTATTAACGACGCAGTTTGTCATAAGTACTACTGCACTGTAATGCTATTGATCAAACTGTTCACCAGTACGTGCGCACCTTATTAGTTCCATATTCAAGCTGTTTAAGGCGCTATCATTTGAAAGTGGACTTGCTTCCTTTCTTATGATAGTCTATAGAACATTCTACTTTACAATTATTACAATCTCTATGGTGAGAGTACATGTGTAAATTTAACTAATGTATTATTTGTAGCTTCAAAATTTTTCAGTTGGTGAAACATTGATTATAACACCTAAAACACTATAACATACCTGTAAAAAAGAAAAGATAAAATCCCCTATTAAACAAAGAATGACATGTTTCATTCTTGAGCGAACATCATCAAATTCTTTATAAGTTAAAAACTTCATTTTCCCGTATTGAACTGAGATTCACAATTGAAATATCAAAGAGGTTCAACCTTTTCAATACAAAACGTGTTGTATAAGAAGTTCACAACATAATATTTATTGAATAATAAGGACCGGTTTCGACGCTCACTGCGTCATCATCAGCTAACAAAGATCAACAAATAGGCAAAGTACATGTCATGAATGATTTACATTAATAACTCTTGTATGGCTGAATACAAATGGTTCAAATCATTCATGACATGTACTTTGCCTATTTGTTGATCTTTGTTAGCTGATGATGACGCAGTGAGCGTCGAAACCGGTCCTTATTATTCAATAAATATTATGTTGTGAACTTCTTATACAACACGTTTTGTATTGAAAAGGTTGAACCTCTTTGATATTTCAATTGTCATCAAATTCTGTCAAGTCACACTTTTTTTAAATTGATGAAAATTCTTCAGAAATGTAGAAACATTGTTTAAATTCTATTTATGCCTTGTAATACTTGAAGGTTGGAACTTACCTTAATGAAGTACTCTCTCCTTGCTACTCCAACAAAGAGTATAACGTACAGTAAATTACAAATTCACTGCACAGTGTGATGGGTATGAGTGTTATTCTTGAAATAGTAGGAGTCATAAAAGAAATTCCATGTTATGTGGATCTGTTTACTGTTAACCTGCTCCGCATGACAACATGGAATTTCTTTTATGAGTACTACTAATTTTATTCACGTAATGTTTATGTTGTCCCGCCCGCCTGGTGGCCATGATCATTAAGGCGCTGAAGTCTAAAACGGTCTGGCACCGAGGTTAGCCGGTTCGAGTCCCGTTGGTCGAAAAAATTTCACCATCAGAATGTTGGCTGGCAGGGTACGGGAGGTGGTGGTATACAATTTCTAATCACTAGATTGCATGGCAAAAGCCTGGATTAAATTCCAAACCTCGCCGCAGTGCTCATATGGAGTGAGGGCATATGACGCTGTTGATGGTGATTCGATGGTGATGGGAACGTTAAGCCTTGAGCAGACCCTTTGGTGCTATTCAACAGGAGTAGGCTATGTGCCGGCACCAGATTTCACCTTCTCCCTACTATCATATATCACGTCATTCATTTCATCTCATTAACTCCTCTAATGAGGTTGACGTCAGTAAGGGCATCCGGTCATAAAAACCCGCCACGACAGATTCATCTCACCTCATACCCGACCCCATAGGAAAACGGGACAAGGGTTGGACAAACAATGTTTATGTTGTTCCATATTATCTCTATATTTTAAATTGAACGTAAGATTTTTGAAGTTTCTGGTAAGCCTTTTTTAATGTAAGAGCAAAAGAAGATAATATTCATTCCAATGATTCACAACAGTTTTTAGTGGACTCTGTTATTGATGTACACTGTTTTAGTTTCATTCATCTAGTCAATATTTTATTGGGACAGTTTAGTCTAAGAAGAATATTTTATGTTGACTATTTTCTAGTGAAAATTTATTTTTAGTGTAATGAACAAATAGTATTGTCATTTTTTGTGTGCAGTGTCTGATGTTTTACAAAAATCTTAATCTTGTATTAGTTTTTTTTTATCAAGTGTAAATGCTGAAGAAGTCCTATAATAAGGACAAATCATTTATCAAAAAATATGTGAATTGTAAATGTTAATAGTAATAAGTTACAGATTTTAAGAATCTGATTAGTATTGAATAGGAAATAATTATTTCCTTCAGAGGTTACTACATCGTCCCCGCTCTAGCAAACTAACGAATGTGCAAATTGTCAAAAATTTAAGAGAGCTGAAAGAAGTTGTGTTTACTCATGTCAAATTAATTTTATATTTAATGATTGGTTTTGTGTGTTAGCTATACAGAACGAGCTGCAGATATGAGACTTTGTCAGACGGTAGACATTTTATAAATAATAAATCTAGACCAAAACTTCAGAACTAAAGGTTCGCTAGTTTGCCATAGTGGCGACAGTGTGATGTTGGTGCGGATACAAGATTTATCCATTGCAATAATGCCGACCTCGTTTTGAATCAGGGACAAGTAACCATTCCAGATGTATCCACCTATGATCTAATTTTTGTCATATTTCCTTAAATGCCCTAAAATCAAACCTAGGTTAGTCACTTTTCAAGACTTACGATTTAATGACAAAGAGAGTTTCGGTTTACTCGGTCTGCCATCTAGTGGGGGCCTAGAGTAAAACGGAACGTCGAAATTGACGAGCAGACAGCCAGATGGCATCAAATTGAAATGTCTGCACACGGTAGCTGAGGCCATACGATTATTATTATTATTATTATTATTATTATTATTATTATTATTATTATTATTACTCGAAGATGACAAAATTAGACAGGGGGGACATAAAGGACAAAGTGATATACTTCAGTAAGAAGGTGACTTGAGTTATTTTTATTTCACTATTATTCTGTCATTAACAATGTTACATGGTTGCTTTCAATTCTATTATGTACTATGGTCCTTGCCATTTCATATTTCAATGTAGGCACCAGCAACATATCGTTTGGTACCCGCGCACACTCTTCCCTAATGACTGCTTCCAAAGTGTCCAAGTCGCGCGGTTTTCTCGCATGCACCTTCTCTTTCAAATACCCCCAGAGAAAAAAATCCAATGGGGTCAAGTCTGGACTTCTCGGTGGCCACTCAACATTTCAGCAAAGTCCAATAACGTGGCCCAGTAAAGCACTGTCAAGCCACTTTCGCGAAATCAATGCAAAATGAGGAGCTGTCTCATCGTGCCAAAGTGCACATTGTCCACTCCGTCCCAGGTTGAAACAATCGGATAAACAAAAGTTTGTAGCATATGCACATGCCTCTCTGCATTCATTGTTTCACGAATAATGTAAGGACCGATCAGAGTGTCGTCATGAATACCACATCACACAGTTAATGAAGGACGTGACTGTAATTTTTCAATTGTAGCTGCAGGATTGTTGTTACCAGTGGCCCAGTAATGGCAACCATGGCAATTTATGGGCCTACCTACATGAAACACGGCTTTGTCGGACCACAGAATGTTACCTAGGATATCTGGCTCTTCTTCCATCCATGTAATGTGGATTCAGCAAACTCCATCCTAACATCAGTCTTCCAGTGGCAATGCTTGGACAGAATGTGGTTTCCATGGTCTCCAGTCGATCTCCTTCATTATCCGTTGGACCAAACCACGTGATAAACCTGATTCCCTCTGATATTGTCTCAGGGACTTGTTGGGACTTTCCGCAAAAGCCGCAGCAGCCTTGGTTTTAGCCACTTCAGTGACAACTGTCTTTGGGGGCCCAGCACCCTTTTTGGTGAGTAACCGCACCCGTACGCAACAAATTCGCATTGTCTTTACGTCCAGAGTCGCGTGTATCCCCCTCTCCCATCTCCACCATCTTTGCACCATTACAGGCGACTGCCATACTAGCTGCAATCCGACCACGGTCAGCAGTGTTAAGTCTATGCGGTATCTTCACTAAATTCATGGTTAGAACTGCAACAAATAACAATTACATGACACATAATGGCATACAATAGAGCATAATATTATAGTAGAGTTAATTATATTACATTGTTTGTGATAAAATAGCAGTAAAATAAAATAGGGACATAATAGTGGATCACCCTGTATTTAGCAAACATGCCTCAGAACAAAGTGCTCATGTCGCCAGCAAGTTATCTCCTTAGCTCAGTGATGACATTCGCAACTTTATGAAAAATCATGATGAAGCATATCGACGTGCTTATCCCCCTCAACAATCTCATCGACCACTTTACAGCACTCTATTGCCCACCATATCCGGCAATTAAAGAGCAGTTGTTGACCAAGCATTATCCACTCAATGCACCAATACTGACAACCTATAACATACTCCCTGGCAACAAATATAGTGAAATAAAATATAAAAGTGAAGGGGCCAAATAATATTGGAATAGATATGATAAAATTAATATTTGATGTTTTATTTCCCATCATAACTCATGTTTTAAACTCTTCTCTCCTTGATAGAACATACCATATGGGAACTAGCAAATATACGACCATTAGGAAAAACATCAGCCCTATCAATGTTACAGACTATTGCTCAATCGGTTTACTATCTGTTTTGTGTAAAGCACTTGAGTACATTATTCATTAGAAGAGAACAAATTTCTTTAGTCAGGCTTCAGACCAGGTCACACTACTGCTATTGCTATGTTGAAAGTTACCAGCAACATACATAAGACAGATGACCCTTCTTGTGCCTGATGGACTTAAGTAAAGTATTCGACTCTGTAGATTTTATTTTACATGTGGTAATTCTCTGTAGATTTTGACATGTTCATTTCTAAACTCTATTCTGTTAATTTTTCTGATAATGTTTGATCTCGGGTTGTCCCTCATCTTTATCATTGATGGCAAAACTGTATCATCATGACATCCCTTGATGTGAGATGTACCGCTGGGCTCAATTCTGGGTCTACTTCCTCTTTTCCTATATGATAATATCTCTCAGGACTTGAGGACTGTATGCCGATGATCTACAAATTTGTCTGCATGCTTATCGTGATCTTTCCTCAGCTGTAAGTAGAACGAACCAAGATCTTTCTATTGCAACATCTTCTTCCTCATGTGGAGTCAAAATCTTAAGCTACTCTTGGTACTTCGAAGCCTCGTGAAACTTCCCCAGTATTTCTGCGTAATACTCGGAAACCACATGTTGAAACGAGCTATCTCTTCCCTGCACTCTAAAAATAGATTTCAGTATGTTTCTCCAGAAAAATGAAAAGGAACTACGGTTGAATCGTTAGACACTTTGATTCCTGTGATATTGTATACAGGGACATGGGAATAGGCCTTCGGAACCAAACACAAGAGGGCAGAATGCTTGTGTGCGATACATTTGTAACTTGGAGTATTTTGACCTTAACTTGACCTGATGCACAATGCATTTACCACACACTAAATGCCCTTCACAAAATACTATACACTTCACAACCCAGCTACCCGAGAAGCTTCTTTTTGAGTCCCGTTCCCCATCGGGAATACTTGATCCTAGAGTACTAAGCTCCTAACCTTACCTACCCACTGCTTTCACTTCCAATGAGTGGAATTGAATTCCTGGTAATATCAGGGCTATGCAGAATATACATTCATTTAAAGCAACTTTGTAGGAGTTCTCATGTGGCTAAACCTAAGCAAACTTACAAGTTATTTTTAGATATTCAAGCTTTTAATTTTTAAAAAGCCACCTAGTTTGTATATTTAGTACACGCTTCAGCACGATGAGTTTAATATTTGTGTTAGTTTATGTTTTTTTTAATATGTGTGAATTAGTTATATTATTAACTTTATGCCATCTTACTTATTTCATACTTAATTAAGGATGTTTTTGATATAGTATTTGTATATATAATATGTACCTTAATCTGGTTAGATGTAAGAGAAGACTGTCTTACCGTAATCTTGCCAGAATAAATAAAACATTAATCAGTCAATACTAACTGTTGTAAGTAACCCAGCATATGCTATTTTCATCATTTTTGAAAGCACCTCAAACTGAGTGAATTTACACATAATTTATTTTTGCTATTCTGTGCTATTACAACAAATTTTGTATTTTCTTCCATTTTCGTTTGGATTAACGAGACTACAGTACTATTTAATCCCATCTGTAATCTTTCTTAAAATTTGAGGTTTTATTCTAAAACAGCGCATTATAGCCGAGTGACATCATGGCTAGATTCTCACCAAGGTGGTCAGGATTTGAATCTAGGTCATTGTATGTCGGAATTTTTAAACGAAAAGTGGTTTGGATTCCATGTAAAGCTGGAGGTCCTATGACTATAACCTTGATATCGGCTGTCTTGTAAAACTTTATGCTGCTTTCTGTTTTTCTGAAAGTAAAAGGCATGGTAGAGGTGTACCAACAAGACTGACCCAAAATATCCCCTCATCTTCTCTTGCTGGGCTTTATCTGAATAGCTTTTGCAAGAACAAGGTTAAACAAACTCTTCCTGGAAATGACAGATGATGTAAAACTGTCATAGGTTGTGATTTATAGGTATTATAGTGGATCTTTTGTTGAAACTATTACATTTTTTATACTTGATATTTTAGAAAATGCTGTACAATAATGTAAACTGATTGTCTGGATTAAAGAAAAAATGTTTTAAAAAATTATTTTCTTTTTCTTTTCTATGTGAAATAACATTTAGCATGAACACAAATGCCTTGGCCATAGGTGACTTTGTTGTAATTTTACAAGAACTGTTTGTTTGCTGTTACATACTGTACTTGCTGTGGAATGAGCAAATCGTTTACAATCTGACGACCAGAGAGGTGCTGGTTTATTAGCATTTCTAGGCTATAACTTCTTGTTACATAAAATGAAATATATGTGCATATTCAAAGAGGTTAATTTATGCACACTTTGTGTAATATTTCATGAACTGTATGTTATGAACACACCAGTAATATTTAATATAATTACTCAAAATACACACTTCAGTTAAGAACACTTACAAACCACTGTACCCAAGGAATAGGTAACAGTCAGAAAATAAGAGAGTAGGAAAACAATAGATGGACATTTTATATGTGAAGTACAGCAAATGTTTTAACTGTGTCCAGACCCTAGTTACAAATGTTAGTGGGCTAAGACAGCGATGCATGCTGTCACCAGTATTATTTATAATGGTAATGGATGAAATTCTGAAGGAGGTGAAAGAGAGATGGCGTAGGGAGCAGACTCTGAGGAAGTACTACAAGAATATCTGTACACACCGAATGAGAAAATTGTGAAGTACAGTATGAACTTCAGTGTGGGGAAGAGCAAGATGATAGTGATAAGATGTGACAAAGTAGAGAAAAGCATGAATATTGGATGTCAGAACCTTGAAATTGTGAACAGCTTCAAATATCTAAAAAGCAAACTAATGCAAAATTGGATATAGAGTTTAGCAAAAGAGTGCAACAGGCAAATGCATTCCACCAGAAAGTATGGAATCTGGTTTGGAAGAAGGAGGTACCGAAGAAGTAGTGGTGGGCTATGCTCTCGCTTGAGACTCTCGTGAGAATCTTGAGACCGATGCTCCTGTGCTGCGATCTGTGCAACGTTCCAGTAACTACAAGTGTAAGCTTGATAGTACATCAGCAGTTATTGCGCAAAATAATGTTCTTGTATGGAAAACGCTTGTGCCAATAAATTTTGTCAAAAGCCTAGAAAGGTACTGCATGTTAAAACTATGAACCCCTTACTACTCGGGGACTCGTTCTGAATTGAGTAGGAGCCAGTCAGTACTCTTCAGGGAACAGACTGGGATGGAGGGCCCCAACCCCGACATGGTGCGTCCCAATGGCTGATTGGGGAAGTTCCTGTAGATATGCCGGGCAGGTGCAAATAAGGTTATACCAAATAAGCACCTGAGGATCAACTGAGACAATACACGGCCTTGTGGATAGGGTTTTGACCCTAAGGCTATGGGAGTAAACCCAGAAAGAAAATCGAGCAAGGACAGAGGCTTTAAGGGAGCAGCCCTCTCACTGTGCTAGTTCCATCACAGGGTTAATTACCCATATGGAGTGAATTTCAAAACAATTCAGGGAAATATCAGATTTGAAGCCGGACGGATCACAAGACGACGAATTGACGAGAAACGGAATGTGAGAATTGGAACCTGGAATATTACCTCTCTGACAGGCAAGGAAGTGGTAGAGGAGATGAAGAAATACAAACTCGAAATTCTCAGAATCAGTCAAGTGAAGAAAAAGGGAACAGGGGAGATGGAACTGGACCAGGGATATGTTCTGAGATATTCAGGAGTAGATAAGGGAAGTAGAGCTAAAGAAGGAGTCGGAATTATCTTAAGTAATAAAATGGTGGATTGGAAGGCAGTAAGCCCAAGGATAATGATATTAGATCTGGATCTGGAAAATAACCAAAGAGTTGCTCTCATACAAATATATGCTCCTACTGAAGATGGTGATGAGATAGAAAAGGAGATATTTTACTCTGCCCTCCAGAGGACATTGGACAAAGCTAGAGATACCATAGAATCGGTGATAATAATGAATGACTGGAATGCTAGAGCTCGGAATAAGATTAGTTCTGGTCATGGAAGCTTGGGAAGGTATGTGGCAGAGAGAAGTCTGAACAGTAATGGGAAGAGAATGCTTGAATTCTGCATAGATAATGAAATGCGAATAGGGAATTCTTTCTTCCCTCATAAACAGATCCACCAAATTACCTTCGAGGCAACAAACAGAAATGCATGAATTACAATAGACTTCTATGTGTACACAAAGAATACCCACTATGATGTAATGGATGTGAGGGTATTCCGCAGTGCAGAATTCAATACTGAACATCGTTTATTGGTAATGGAAACCCGGTTCAGATATATACCAGAATCAACAAAAATGAACTATGTCAAAGTGAAAGTATCTGCCTTAGAGGATATCTCCAAGCGACGGGAGTATGAGAATAAATTGAGCGAAAAACTCATACAGAAGGAGCAAAATCACAGAGGTACGTGGAACGTGAAAGACAAATGGAAGGTGATGAAAGAAACTATTAACCAGGTAGCTGCAGAGGTGTGCGGGATCAGCAGAGTCAAACGAAATAGGAGACAGACAAGATGGTGGAGCGAAACAGTAAAGGAAGCAGTCACAGCCAAGAAGAAAGCATGGAAAAGATATATGAAATGCATAAGTGAGGAAGACAAAGGAACATATATACAACTAAGAAATGCAGCAGGGAGAGCAGTCAAGGAAGCTAAAAAGGAATCCTGGGAACAGTTTGGAAGGGAAATAGAAGAAAGTTCTGTCATGTGGTGAAAAGCTTGAAGGGAAAAAGGGGAAAGAAAATCAGAAACATTAAGTATAAAAAAAACAGGCTGAAAACCAACATAAAGGACATCCTGGAAGTGTGGAGCGAATATTACTCGGAAACCTTCAAGGAAAGCAATAGAATTGTGGGCATGACACCAATGGAAAAGGATAAAAGTGGAGAGAGGGAAAAGGAAGAAGGTATCAGATTGAAGGAAGTACATGAGGCAATTAAGGCAATCAAGACTGGTAAAGCAGCAGGCTGGGATAATATTCACCTGGAGTTTGTGAAATTCAAAGGAAGAGAACTAGAGAAATGAATCTGGGATCTCTTCAAGTTAGTTTGGGACTCTGAGAAAATACCAGAAGATTGGGAGCAAAACATCATAGTTCCCATTCACAAGAAGGGAATCTCAACTGTCTGTCATAATTACAGAGTGATATGCTTAGCATCGGTTCTCCAGAAGTTATATTCAACTATAATAGAGAAGAGACTTAGAGAGCAAGTGGAGGAAGAACAACAGGCTGGATTTAGACCCCATCAGCAAACACAAGATTGGATCGTCTGTTTGAGAAATGCAGCAGAAAGATCTTAAATCGGGAAGGAGAACTATTTGCAGCATTTATCGATTTCAAGTCGGCATTTAACAGAGTACCGAAAGAAGAGCTATGGATGGGTTTACAGACGGCACATAATACTCCCAAACTGACCAGGGTGATTAAAAGTATATACAGGAGGGTTATATGTATAGTGAGGATATATAGTCAAACCTCAAAGAAATTTACAGAGAAAAGTATCAAGCAAGGTGACGGGCTCAGTCCCCTACTCTTTATAATATTCATGGATCAAGTTATTAAACAATGTAAGAGGCGAATAAGTAAATGCAAAATTGGAAATTTCAAGATGAGACCAGTGTGGATACAGGCACTAGTATACGCAGATGATATCACACTTTTGGCAACAGATAGAGATAAATTACAGAGGGCAGTGATGGAATAGGGATGCGCACTCCAAGACAGGGGGACGTAAGTTAATGTTAGTAAAAGTAAAGTTATGCACCTTACTAGGAAAGAACAAAAAGACCTGAACATCGAGTGGCAGAATGAGATTTTAGGACAGGTTCAGCAGTTTGAATATTTAGGCAGCGTCATAACAGCAGATGGGAAAGTGGATTCTGAAATAGATCACAGAATCCATAAAGCTAAATATATTATAATATTAATAATACCATAGGAAAGAGAAAAGTTACCAGGAAAACAGAAATGAGAACATACAAATCAGTATATTTTCCAGTGCTGACGTATGGATCTGAAAGCTGGACTCTGCAGAGTAATTTAGAGAGCAGACTCACTGCCACAGAAATGAAGTATTTGCATAAAACAGTTGGAAGGACAAGGAGGGATATTATTAGAAATACTAGGATAAGGGAAGAGTGTCTTAACAGAGAACCACTGATTAATTTAATTGAAAAGAAGGAACTTGGGTGGTTGGGGCAACCGGTGAGGATGGAAGAGGAAAGGAAGCCTGAAGAAATATTCCAAGCAAGACCAGAGGGAAATAGAGAGAGGGGACGACAGAGGCTGGAGTGGGACACCTATATCTTTGACCTGGCATGAAAGAGGGGAAAGACTCCAGCAGAATTTAGAAGATTGGCACTGGACCAGACATCATATGGGAACTGGCTGAAGGACCTGACGCCTGCGAGGGCATAAAGGGAAAAGAGAAAGAAGAAGAAAACAGAATTTCAGTATCTTTAATGGTTCATGAGTTGAGGTGGACATCTTAACTGGATAATCCTGCATAATTTGTAAATACCTGTAGATAGGATGTATACCTACCTGGATATCTCGCAGTTGTTGTCGACACGATAATTTCTTGTGATGCAGGGTGAACCGGAGGTGTTCTCTGTGATGATTCCCCTTCACAATATTATGTGTTTTTACACTGACTGACAGAGCAAATGCAACACCAAGAAGGAGTGGTCAGAACTTTATGCCAATTGCAGGGTAGACTGACGTCACTGAGGTATGCTCATGATGTGAAATGCGCCAGTGTGCTGCGCACGTAGCGAACGATAAATGGGACACGGCGTTGGCGAATGGCCCACTTCGTACCGTGATTTCTCAGCCGACAGTCATTATAGAACGTGTTGTCGTGTGCCACACGTGTATAGCTAAGAATGCCAGGCCGCCGTCAACGGAGGCATTTCCAGACGACTTTACGAGGGGTATGGTGATCGGGCTGAGAAGGGCAAGTTGGTCGCTTCGTCAAATCGCAGCCGATACCCATAGGGATGTGTCCACGGTGCAGTGGTTGGCACAGGGACATGTGGCACGTGCGAGGGGTCCAGCCCGAGTGACGTCAGCACGCGAGGATCGGCGCATCCACCACCAAGCGGTGGCAGCCCCGCACGCCACGTCAACCGCCATTCTTCAGCATGTGCAAGACACCCTGGCTGTTCCAATATCGACCAGAACAATTTCCCGTCGATTGGTTGAAGGAGGCCTGCACTCCCGGCGTCCGCTCAGAAGACTACCATTGACTCCACAGCATAGACGTGCACGCCTGGCATGGTGCCGGGCTAGAGCGACTTGGATGAGAGAATGGCGGAACGTCGTGTTCTCCGATGAGTCACGCTTCTGTTCTGTCAGTGATAGTCACCGCAAACGAGTGTGGCGTCGGCGTGGAGAAAGGTCAAATCCGGCAGTAACTGTGGAGCGCCCTACCGCTAGACAACGCGGCATCATGGTTTGGGGCGCTATTGCGTATGATTCCACGTCAACTCTAGTGCGTATTCAAGGCACGTTAAATGCCCACCGCTACGTGCAGCATGTGCTGCGGCCGGTGGCACTCCCGTACCTTCAGGGGCTGCCCAATGCTCTGTTTCAGCAGGATAATGCCCGCCCACACACTGCTCGCATCTCCCAACAGGCTCTACGAGGTGTACAGATGCTTCCGTGGCCAGCGTACTCTCCGGATCTCTCACCAATCGAACACGTGTGGGATCTCATTGGACGCCGTTTGCAAACTCTGCCCCAGCCTCGTACGGACGACCAACTGTGGCAAATGGTTGACAGAGAATGGAGAACCATCCCTCAGGACACCATCCGCACTCTTATTGACTCTGTACCTCGATGTGTTTCTCCGTGCATCGCCGCTTGCGGTGGTCCTACATCCTACTGAGTCGATGCCGTGCGCATTGTGTAACCTGCATATCGGTTTGAAATAAACATCAATTATTCGTCCATGCCGTCTCTGTTTTTTCCCCAACTTTCATCCCTTTCGAACCACTCCTTCTTGGTGTTGCATTTGCTCTGTCAGTCAGTGTAAGTGCCGGCTCATCCCAGAAGTATTTCTGCTAACGTATTTTACTTCTTTTGAATAAAAAACACAGCGGGCTGAGCTACCTATGTTGCCTTTCTTCAAAATAACCTACATCCACGACTTATGTTGTGTTTCGGACATCGTCTTAAAGTTGCTACATTGCACAGTCATATACTGAAGTACCTAATTATGATGCAAATACTCTATAACATTGTAAGGAATTATTTCCTTCGTCACCAAATATCGGTAAATACAAGCAGTGGTAATATGATATTGGAGGTGGGGTTTGATAATGATGTAGGCCTACACCTACTTGTCGAAAGAATTGGAGCAAACTCGAGCATTTTAAATTACACTTTCTACTCGTGCGTAATGGTGGTGGCATGTGCAGCAAGGCGCATCTTGCCCCGGCTCGAGTTCGAATAATGCACGCTCTAGTATCCAGGTAGGTGTATCTACAGTAGCCATCAATTTCTGTACTTAGCCTACTCGTCTGTGTACGTACCGCAGCATACAATGCCAGAATGCGTATACTTTCTAATTCTGTTATACTGTGTGAACAAAGACCTCAGTAGAAATGAAAGAAATGAATGCTCTAGTCGCTAGTTGACATGTATTTACAGAATGGAGAAGGACCTAGTTGGCTAGTCGCATACTCAACACTACATTCACATTCAGCTCTGTCTACCTGTAGGCCTACGACATGCTGCTCGCCAAACAATGCGGGTTCACAACTATTTTTTTATTTTCCACCTACTCGATACAATGATTGCCTAAGGCAATTTAATGGTTAAAAGTGGTACATGTTTCGTATATTATCAACATCTTCAGCCACATAACACTGTTTAGATGAAAAATACATAAATTGACAAAGTAATGCTTTGGAGGAAGTGTCCTTAAAATTAACATAAGATTGACAACATTAAAACAAACAAAAATCTCAAGAGAAAATATATAAATTATTTCTACAATTGAAAGCAGTCATCAAGGAAACACTTGTACAATATTCCATAGAGAATATGCCCTAATGAATATTCTCTTTTCTAAATAATTCATGAAAAAAGGTCAATTTATAAATTAAAAATTATACAGTAATTGTTGAAATGAAGAAATCCGGTTATCACAATGTGGCTCTTATTATTAATGCAGATGAAAATATTACTAACTCCTAGTTGTCAATTCTTATAAATTGTATAATTTTTAATTTATAAATTGAACTTTTTTCATGAATTATTTAGAAAAGAGAATATTCATTAGGACATATTCTCTACGGAATATTGTACAAGTGTTTCCTTGACGACTGCTTTCAACTGTAGAAATAATTTATATATTTTCTCTTGAGATATTTGTTTGTTTTAATGTTGTCAATCTTATGTTAATTTTAAGGACACTTCCTCCCAAGCATTACTTTGTCAATTTATATATTTTTCATCTAAACAGTGTTATGTGGCTGAAGATGTTGACAATATATGAAACATGTACCACTTTTAACCATTAAATTGCCTTAGGCAATCATTGTATCGACTAGGTGGAAAATAAATAAATACTTAGTTGTGAATCTATTGAAGTGCGATACGGACCATGAAGCTAATTTTATGTAAACAATGCGGGGACAAAGCTCTGTAGATCTTTCATAATTTCTCGTGAGAAACATTTCGTGCGCTAGTCTCGACCGCATCTCAGACTGCCCATGAGTACAAAGAAGTGATATACAAGATGTATTGTACACCTGAGACCTGGACACTGACAAGAAGAGTAAACTTCAAGTCAGTGAAATGAAATTCCCAAGAAGTGTGACAGGCAATACAGAGTGAGAAATGAAAATATCAGGAAGGAAACTGGGCTAAAAAAAATGGAATGACAGAACTGAGAAGAAGAGACTAAGATGATTTGGACGTGTAAAGAGAATGGAGGAGAAAATTATAATGACCACAAAATATAAATTTCATGTTTCCGTATTGACAGCTACACAAATATTCTTTAAATGACTATAACAATGATTTACTGTTGAACAGTATCCTCCTTATTCAATACATAATACATTATGGTTAATGTGAATTCAAAAAACGTAAATTCACATTTATCACATCTATACATGTTTCGATCCTAATTGGATCATCATTGCTAAAATGGACATTACATATTGTAGTTAAAAACATTTAAAACTGAAGTAAGAATGATGTTATGAATGTTAAAATTTTAAAATGTTCTTATTAAGAAAAAGTTTATGCTCTTGTAAGGCTGTGGTTTAAAATCTTCAGTGTGCACTATTGTCCACTTGTCGTGATATCCTCTTGATGTTATCATTAGTTGCAAGTGTACTAACTGGACTAGGCAGTATCTGATTAATAATTGATATTACATGATTTGGTTTGCTGCCAATAAGGATTACCAGAATTGCACAAGTCTCGGTGGAATGATTGCCTATATGAGACTACATTTTTGTGTTTCTTTGGTATTCAGTTTACTTTACCTTTCCAATTCCAGGTAATTTTCTTATCGTAAGGGCTCCAATAACCTGGCACCATTTCATCCGTGCGGCAATGACTCTGGTCTTGACAATGGGAATGGTAGTAAGTACAGTCAGAGGTGATGCATGACCCCCAGGTATTTGAACTGGGTCACTTTATTAAATTCAGCCCTGGATATAGGACTGACTACCGTCTGTTTGGTCACCACATTCCACGTACTCGGTCTTCTTCAGAGTGAAAATAATTTACACAAATATTTTTTTTGTTATAGTGATCATGTTTCATGAAGAAACAACTAGCCGCCCAATATTTCCCCATGAGTGACTCAGTCATGAAGCTAATTGACTGACTGATGTCAGAGGCCTGGTGCAGGTCTTTCTAGTTGATGCCTACCTGTGTGCTTGGGGGTGAGAGGAGGAGGAAATGGTAAGGAGACGGTGAAACCTAGTGTTGGCACACAGCTTACTCCTGTTGAATAACACCATGGAGTCTGCTCAAGGCGTTACATTCCCTTGTAACAGACGAATCGCCATCCACAGCATCATATAACCTCACTTTCTATGAACACAGCGGAGAGGTTCGGAATTCAATCCAGGCTTTTGGTATGCAATCTACTGAGTAGAAATTGTATACCACCATTTCTCCTACACTGCCAGCCAACATTCCAAACCTCACTTTCTATGAACACAGCGGAGAGGTTCGGAATTCAATCCAGGCTTTTGGTATGCAATCTACTGAGTAGAAATTGTATACCACCATTTCTCCTACACTGCCAGCCAACATTCCAATAGTGATTTTTTTTTTTTTTTTTTTCCACCAATGGGACTTGTACCTGCTAACCATGGTGTCAGACCATAATCATGGCCACCAAGCAGACATGAAACTAATATAAACCAGTGTCAAACTGTATAGCTTTGTTAGGTTTATTTTTCTAAAATAATCATGTGAAGTGTAGTTTAATTTTGTCTAGTGTAATACAGGTTGAGGGATCGAATGTTTTAATAAGTCAGTAGCACTATATGCATGTGGGTAGGCTGTGTTTATGTTGAGTCTAAAGTTCTCCGAGGCCAGACAGTAGAGAAGGAAAATAAACTCCATACTTATACACACTAGAAAACAAAAGAAAAATAAATGCAGGTAGGTAAATTTAGCAAGAATTCTGATATACCATTTGGTATAAATTCATTCTGATGCATACAGCACTCTAAATTGCAAGTAAGTTATTAGAAGTCTTCGCTATAAGAGAGGTCACCAAGCTAGATGCTTCAGTGATCTAGCGAGAAGTTCTCACATTTTCAAATGATCTATCTTTTAAACAACTGCAACTGCAATTTTGTTCTGATACGTTAATTAATCCTATACCTCGTACAAAGGGTATTTAAATGCCTTTTGCACCTCGGCAGGTTGTTTAAAGATTCAATCCTCAAAAACTAACCAAACAGTGCAACAGCTAAAAAGGGCCTTGGTCAACAGTACGACAGCTGCTCAGCCTGAAGGCTTGCTATTGATGATTCATCGTTCACACTACAATATGACAGTGTGCTTGAAACTACAGCCTTTGTCATTTTAGTTCCTTATTACAAGTAACAACTCTCATTATTATTCCGTATTGAAGATGACGTTAGACATAGAATCTAAAGGATAATTTAATAAAAACCACCTATTCAATACTTTCCATGTTTAATGTGGTTTGAATCTACATGAATTTATGTAGACTTATCAGGTCAGGTACATGTTTCACCCATTATTTTGGGCATCTTCAGCCTGTAGACAACCTTTAGGTCAAGGTTTGGGACCTTTTTAACCAATATATAGTATAATATAAAAACATTAATAATCTCTTAAGACTAACATGCGAGGATAATAATTTTAAAAATGTGAACTGAACATAACTGCGGGTAACATAAGTTAATGGTGTTTTAACAACTTAAAACTTGCCGGTCCTATTCTATCTAACTTGAAAATATGTCCAAAACTAAAATGGATCTTCTTCCTCTATCATAAGTCTTGGGTGAAGAGGATATTACATACCGGGCTTCATTTGATCCCTATATCATTTCATGTTCTTGACGTACCGTAACTAATGTCAGAATGTGTTGTCAAAAACAAGTGGAGATTTTGAACTGATTGTTAATTGTAGGCCGGTCAAAATTATTAATGTTTGTATATTATACTTGTGACTTGCCCCTTTTTGAGAACAATAATTGAACGAGAAATGCAACTATGCAAGCTAAGGGCGCCAATCTTTAAGTTGATGACTTAAAAACAAAAATTTATAATAAAGCTTGGATGGACTCTCATCACAGGGATGGGGTGATAGTGCACTAATCATTAAGCAGGAGAATTAGAAATCAAAAGGCTAATTAAGGCAGATTGATTAAAGTGAACTAGGAAAATACTATTTATTATATTGAATATAAATGACGACGGTTTGACGAGAACTGAATTTAAAATAGGAAATGAATTTAACAAAAAATTGAATGACTCTACTTCGCGAAAACTTGCAATATTTTTAACTCGCTTGCTCACCATGTAGTCTTGTTCTGCTGGTCCTTGGAAAGCTTCCATCCTTGTAGCTGGAACATCACCGGTCGTCTTTGAGATATCTTCATCTGCAGCTAAGTACCATTCCTGCCTTGCAAATTGCATCAACCACTAATTGGATGATGGCTTTGAAACTATCACTCCCTGTTATGCTCTATCCCATATATTGGAGATGAGCCCTAAATCATAGTTAGAAAAACCTCCTTGGGTTATGTGGAGAGGATACTCAATTAACAATCCTTCCAACTTTACTGAAAATGTGCACTGAAGTTTCATTTCTATCTAGTTTAATGCTACCTATTGTCTTAGACTGGTATAAACTGGTCTAATACAGAGCTGTTCGTACTTCCTGATGAGAGTGGCTATACACCCATCATTCAGAAATTCCTAAGTACCACGTCGTGGTAACGAAGTAATGAATGTAGACGTGATAAACTATCACACTAGTCCACTATGGTACAACAACCATAAGACAAGTTATAAGACCTAAAGCGAAATACAAGATAGAAGAATGATGCCAAGAGCTCCAACACGCCCTTTTATAACCTTTTCTGGCTCTAATTACAGGTCACTACACGTGGTCCAATCAGTTGACACGTCTCTCCCCACTCCAGATATTAAAGTTGATGGGTCCCAACCATGATATCAACTGTTCTTCTATTAGCCCTTTCACTCAGTATCCATGGCAACATGACGCTCCTTTGAAAATATAGGCGGTGATCAGTTTGAATTATTCTGGTCGAAATACAGTAGCTGTGGTTACAACGCTTGAACACGTGCTCGCTTTTCCCAGAATTTGATGTCTAAATTTGTCCTTCCTTCTTCCTCGGTGATGTGGCAAGATAGAGGAAAATCTACTGCAAGTTAAATTTAAACGAATGTCGCAAGAATCTAAGTTAATATTAGGATATTCAGCCCTCGTTTACAAGTCGTAGTTACAAAGTAATGAAATGATAGTGAGCAAATGATCAAACATGAATTATAATAAAATTACATACGAAGATAAATATCATGACGTTAAATTCCTGAATTAATTACACATAATAAAATTAACATAATTACACTGTTACGTCTGGAACGTTACATACTATATATTGGTTAAAAAGTTCTCAAACCTTGACCCAAAGGTTGTCTACAGGCTGAAGATGCCCAAAATAGTGGGTGAAACATGTACCTGACCTGATAAGTCTACATAAATTCATGTAGATTCAAACCACATTATATGTGGAAAGTATTGAATAGGTGGTTTTTATTGAATTATCCTTGAGATTCTATGCTTAACAGTTCCTGTCAATAAGGTTTGAGCATGTTCATCCGAGCACAGATGGTTCATGTACTTATGTTCATGTGTTCAATCAATCACCACTGATTTGCACTTACAGCTGTAGCAAATCCCCTATCAGTCGTTTTCCTAGGTTTTTCTTAAAATAATCTCCAACTTGGAAATTTACTGAACAACTTATTTGGAAAATTATTCAGATCTGTAATTCCTCTTCCTATAAACATATATTTCCTCCAATTTGCCTTCTTGATTTCCAACTTTATCTTCATATGATCTTTCCTACTTTTAAAAACTCCCTTTAAGCTTATTTGCCTACTAATGTCATTATATGCATCTCTCCACTGACAACTCTGAACATCCCCCTTAGTCAAGTAGCTTGTCTCCTTACTCCCCAGTCTTTCCAGCACAAACAAAAAGAGAAAGGCATTCCAAAACACCACTGATTACTGTTTGAAATACTTAGAAGGATACTGCCATAGGTACAATACAGTATTTGTTATATGGTGTCGTTGGTAGACTCAGAATTTGTTTCACACACTTTTTTTCCTAAATTAACATTACTGCAGAAATATATTGCAGAATGAATGGAAAATTGTGGATATTTAGCTAGACTCAACTATTTTTAGTTTACAAGAAAGAAGAATTCGATCTATTCTCCGAATGTAATATTATGTCAACAGTACACTCTTTACTGGCAAATGTGGATGAAAATAACAATGCCCAGGTGGGGAAAGAAAAAAGGTACGTGGATATATACACTGATATTCTAAATATATTTCAAAACAGAAATTCAACATTTTTATTATGTGCACACAGACACACCTGAGTGCGCTATAATTACATCACTGCCTCACACCCATCCACTATGTAGCAACACCCATTAATTGTGCTAGGATTTTTCATTTTCCCTAGTGGAAACTTGTAGTCATCAAAATTAGTTAATATTTAAGATCAAGTATTGTGCTTTTATACACCTCTCAATACAAAAAGTGTTGTTGGTGTTTTTGTTTTCAAATACATTCTTTTTTCTGTTGATCATAATTACAAACTTCTGCAAATTGTTGTAACTAATATACATTTTAACTTAAACTTTTCCACAAATAAATCTGGAATATAGTTTGCAAGGTTTTAGCATGAGACTGCACAATTCTCAATATATTAAGGCCCACAGAGTTACAACAGAACATAATATTATGCATAAGAAATTAATAGAAATAATCCAAATTGTCTCCATTTTCATCTAGCACTCTCTCTGGCTTTATCCTGCTGGGAACTTCCCTCTTCTGGGAATCTTCTGATTGCTAAAATTGATAACAAGAAGTCATAAAGAACAGCACAGAGTAGTAAGATGTAACTAAAAACTTTAAAATGCAAATAAAGCAAGAGTTTTACAAGTATCATTACTAATGAATGCATCAGAAACTTGGACTTTGACAGCAAGAAATGAGAGTAAAATTCAGGCCAGTGAGATAAAGTTCCTCAGGAGTATGGTAGGGAAGAAAAGGAGAGACAGAGCAAGAAATGCAAAGGTCAGAAAAGAGAGAAGGGTAGCAAAACTGAGTGATAGGATGGAGAAGAATAAATTGAGATGGTCCGGACATGTTTTAAGATGGAGGGAAGGATATCAAAACAAGTGTTGGAGGCTAAGATTTTGAAGGAAAGAGGGCAAGAGAGAGGTGCAGACAAGATGGGTGGATTCTGTCAAGAACAGTATAAGAAAAAAGAAGACTGGACTGGAATACAATTACTGAAGACGAGTGGTGGAAGGAGAGGCAACAGTGGAGAAGTGCCATCAACACCCAGACCGGGCAGGAGCTGGATAAGGGGAAAGGAGAATGATGTATTTATCCACCTTTTCAATACTTCACATGATTCCTTACATAGGAAAATTTTAATTTGTCATTTAAGTTAATACAGTACCAAAAAATGAAATTTATCAATATTGTAATCTCATGAAAATTACGAATAAACAATCTAAGTAATTGTAGAATTGTACACATTTTTGAGTCATGTCATCTAAATAGAGTTGTAAAATATGGGCATGTGATCTCAACATGAAAAGGATCAAGAGATACTAATTTTTCTTCTTTTGAAAAGGAGGTAGCTATTACTAGTGAAAAAGTACAAAATAAGAGGACAGGTGGTCTAAAAATCAAAGAACTGAATAAGCATCTGTGAAAATCCTGCAAAAGATAAATTCGAACACCAGCATGAATTCCAGATTTGCAAAAGAATTGCAACAATTTTACACTAATACCAAAAGATTAGTGAAGAAAGATAAAAGTGAAGAGTAATTGGAATGATACAAAACAGGAGGTGGCCAATGTATGTTAAAAGTGGATGAAAGTTTCCTGATGATCACAGAAAATCAAATAGAACCCAGCATTAAAATTTATGACTGTTCATAGGGTATTCTGACTTCACTTGAATTTCATCAGCTTCCTTACCGATGACTGCTCTCAGTATTCTGTGTCTTTATAGAAATTCTCCATTCATCAAATTTTCTAAATATGAGTAATATGTCTCAAAATCCTTTCTCTGTTGAGAATGTTGTTCTACAGATCTAACCTCCCACAGTTTAATTCACAGCAGCCATACCAGAACTATTGATATTTATGTGCGCAACGGACTCCATATCCATGTTTGTTCAGCACTGACCTCCATTTCACCCTCACCTTGTTCTGATCCACTGTGACTCTTCATAAAGGCTATTACGGTAAATATACAAACTTTTTAAAAAAGGCCAAAGACTTCAGACGAAAGAGGTCCTCTGGGTGGCTGCTGGGAGGAAATGCCACTGAAATGCAGCATGCAGTGTCTGTTCTCCAGTTTAGGGACAGCCTCACTGAAACCTAGCAGTTAGGCATAAAAGTGAATCCAGTATTTTTGCCACTTGTGATAAAAGTGTGATTCCTCTATAGTTATCACAGACTTTTTTGTCCTTCTTAAAGATATTATTATTCACATTCTCCAATCTTCTGGTACATGTTTAAAAAAAAAATGCCATCAGAATGTTGGCCGGCAGGAGGTGGTGGTATACAATTTCTAATCACTAGACTGGGTGCCAAAAGCCTGGATTAAATTACAAACCTCTCCTCAATGCTCATATGGAGTGAGGTCATATGACATTGTTGATGGTGATTCGTCCATCAGATGGGGACATACAGCTTTGAGCAGATCCCTTGGTGTTATTTGACAGGTTGCCTATGGACGTCAAATAGAAAGACCTGCACCAGGCGAGCCGAACATTTTCTAGGACACTCCCAGCACTAAATGTCATAAGATAGATAAATTAATTAACTGTTACTTTCCTTTTACTTTGTATAATTTCCTACAGCATTCTTTTACTGCAAGCTCCATGTGTTCCCAACTTTTCTTCTCTTTCCAATTTCTTACATTTCCTTTTATTATAAAGATAGGTCCTTTTGCTTTCTTCATTTTTATCCCTATTCCATTCTTGCCATACTTTCTTCCTACCTTTCACTGCTTCTTCCATCTTCTCATTCCACACCAAGTCTCCTTTTCTTTCAATCTCGTCTATGTTCCACCACAGGCACTCTCTGCCCCACTTACAAATGCCCTTTTAAAGTTGGACCATTCATCTTCAACATTTCCTACTTTAGTAACTGGAATTTATTGTTTTAGTTTCTCCAGAAATTCCTCCTGTACTTTCTTATAATTCTATGCTTTTATTTTATATCTCTTATCTCCTTTAAATTTTTCATTTTCCCCACTCTCATTTTTGCTATTACCACTCTATTATCTTTATCAAATGCTTCTCCTGGTAAAGCTGTTACATCCATCAATTATCTGTGATTTGTCTTTTCCACCAGAAAGTAATCAATTACTGATTTTATTCTTCTTATACAGGAATAAATTTAAATTCTCATGAGAGTTAACCTGTTAGTTAATATTTCTTAGAAAAATGTCAATGAAACTCAAACTTCCTAACATATTGTTTAATTTTTAAAACAGTGGTAACAAACAACTTGTTTGCATTCATTTAACAACTGTCAATGAAATGGGACAACAAAGTTCTAAATGAAATATAAGAACACGGACACAACAGTACAAAGAGGCGGAAAAAAGGAATCCCTACTTACACCTGTACTGAGCAATTCGGGTACTTACTCAGCTGGCCTGGACCTCCTTCTCGCTAACCTCAGCTTCCCATTCACTGTGTAGTTCAGATGAAACATTGGTAAATAAGAGGTCCCATGTCCAGCACTGATCCTCCTGAAATAAACATCATTCATGGCTTCAATCACTCTGGCACTGGATAATAAAATACAGTCTGCAGATCAAACCTCAAGCATTGGAAGTCTACCATATACTGTACTAAACATAATGTACTTTTTCCAGGAATCTGCCATATTAGAAGCCGAGCTCTTTCATACCGACTTGAAAAGGACACGTGACCACTCTGGCTGCCATCTTGCACTCAACTGAAGTTTTAAACTGGAACAACAGGCATGCGACACATCATTTCCACTTGTTTCTTCCAGCAGAATTCAATGCTGCAAACCATTTTTTACTATCATGAACCATTTACTAATTATGGCCTGTTGTTTTATCTTTGCAGGTATCACCAACTAAATGAAGGTGCTGATGACTGAAGATCGTGTGGAAATGATCCTCATTTGTGGAAATCCAAGCTCATGTATGGCGGCTGAAGACCCTGATAGGTCTCTCAGAATCTGCCAATTAATTTGGTCACACCATTGCGAGAAATGTGCTCCTTATCAGGGTGTAATGCACTAAACTCTTCAGCCACCATACATGAGCTTGTATTTCCATACATGAGGATCATCTCCACACTTTCTTTTTTTTTTTTCTTTGCTAGGGGCTTTACGTCGCACCGACACAGATAGGTCTTATGGCGACGATAGGATAGGAATGGCCTAGGAGTTGGAAGGAAGCAGCCGTGGCCTTAATTAAGGTACAGCCCCAGCATTTGCCTGGTGTGAAAATGGGAAACCACGGAAAACCATCTTCAGGGCTGCCGATAGTGGGATTCGAACCTACTATCTCCCGGATGCAAGCTCACAGCCGCGCGCCTCAACGCGCACGGCCAACTCGCCCGGTCCACACTTTCTTCTGTCATCAGCACCCCAGTGATTCCTCCAAAGATAAAACAGGCCATAATTAGGGTAACAGTTCATGAAGGACAAAACAGTTTGTGGCATTGAACTCCTCAAGAAAAAACTAGTGGAAATAATGCATTTCATGCCTGTTGTTCTGTGAAAAAAAAAAAAAGTTGAGTTCAATATAGCAGCCAGAGTGGTCACACACGTGTCCTTGGGTTTGCCCCACCCACCAAAAATCATATGTGGCCAATATGGACTTCCAACACACCAGCTTTTCCTACGACAGTGCTGTCACCTGACTTTCAGCTCAATCTGTATATACCGGGCTAGTTGGCCGTATGGTTAGAGGTACGTGGCCGTGAGCTTGCATCCGGGAGATAGTGGGTTTGAATGCCACTGTCGGCAGCCCTGAAGATGGTTTTCAGTGGTTTCCCATTTTCACACCAGGCAAATGCTGGGGCTGTACCTTAATTAAGGCCACGGCCGCTTCCTTCCAACTCCCAGGCCTTTCCTATCCCATCGTCGCCATAAGACCTATCTGTATCGGTGTGACGTAAAGCCACTAGAAAAAAAAAAATCTGTATATATGACTTAAACTGAAGGTTTACAATACAATTTGTTTCAAGTAATTATGACACTTAAAACAGTACATTATTCTCTACAACTGAGGTTGGCTTCGGGAAGGGCATCCAACCAGAAAATCATGCCACCCGCCTCATCCCCAACTCTGTATCAGAAAACAGGACTAAAGCGTAGACATACATTTTATTTTTGCTATCTGTTTTATATTGCACCAATTCAGACAGGTCTTCTGGTGATGACGGGATATAACAGGGCTATGACTAGGAGGGAAGCAATGGTGGCCATAATTAAGGTATAAACCCAGCATTTTCATGGTATAAAAATGGGAAACCATGGCTGCTGACAATGGGGTTTGAAACCATTTTAACCAGGTAAGTTGGCCGTACGGTCAGGGGCGCGCAGCTGTGAACTTGCATTCCGGGAGATAGTAGGTTCAAACCCCACTGTCGGCAGCCCTGAAGATGGTTCTCCGTGGTTTGCCATTTTCATACCAGGCAAATGCCAGGGCTGTACCTTAATTAAGGCTACAGCCGTTTCCTTCCCACCCCATCGTCATCATAAGACCTGTCTGTGTCAGTGTGATGTGAAACAAATTCTAAAAAGAAAAAGGAAAAAAAAATGTCTCTGAATGCAAACCAATAGCTACACGCCCTGTAACTAACTCGTCCAGTCAATGGAAAATAAAATGTCAATATCTAAACTTCAACATCTCTACCTACCTCGATCAAATCTCCTTCTAGGTTGAGACATTTTGTCAAGAGCTGCAAGTTCACATCATCCAATGTAGCAAATGCTGGGTGCTTAAAAAGATCTGAGTCTAGTTCTTGGTAGGTTGCCACCCTGTTCACTGCAATCCTATATAACAAACATACTGCGATAAGTAACAAATATGGCTGGAACAATAAACAGAAAAAGACCTTTCTTTTCTCTTTTGTTCATAAATTTGCAAATATGCTATGAAACTGAATATGTAAAGGAATTTATAAATAGTAGCATAAAAGGAGCAAAAGTTGGTTAGTTAATTTAAAATTGGAAGCCACAGCAACGATTGTGGCTGGTGTGAACATGTTGAAACAGTGGATGTTTAAATATTAATTCTTCTTCTTTTGTACCACCATATCCTCATCGGATGTTGGCTGTCATCATGGCAGTCTGATTCTTGTTCTCAGCAACTCAGAAAAGAGTGAGGTACTGAGCCCACAGCATTCTTGTAGATTCCGTAGCCAAGATATTCTCCTTCTTCCCTACTTCTCCTTCCTTCAATTTTGCCTTGTGAGATAAGCTGAAGGTGTCTATCATTTCGAATGATATGGTCAAAGTACTCAAGTATCTTCTTTTTGATGTTGTGCATGACCTCTAGCTCTTTGTTCAGGTGCTGGAGTACTTCAGTGTTACATATTCTGTCAACCCATGATATTCTGAGCAAATGTTGGTAGTACCACACCTCAAAGGATCAGAGTTTTTTGGTGGTGTTTTCTATTAGAGTCCAAGTCTTGGCACCATACAGTAAGACAGAAAATACATAACACTGAAGTAAATGGAGACGGAGATTGATGTTAAACTCCCTGTTACAGATAAGTTTGCTCATTCTCATGAATGAAGATCTTGCCTGTTCAATCCAGTACCTGATTTCAACACCATTGTTCCAACTGTGATCAAGTATGCTGCGTCGGACTTGCTCCAGTGATGTGCCAGCTGCTGTCAAGTTAACTGGTTGAATGACAAGTTTGTTTATGACTGTTACTTTGGTCTTTTTCATGTTTAAACGCAGACCTGCTGCAGCACTATGTTCAACCACACAGTTTAGTAATGTCTGCAGATGCCCAGCTGGGTCAGGGGTTTTAAATTGTAATGATTAATATCCCTGGCCTAGGGACTGGGTGTTTGTGACGTCCTTAATCTTCCTTTCCTCATACACAACATTCTACACTACCGCCATTCCAATTACACGCAGGTTCATACAATATGGTGCCAGTAGGGGCAAACGATCCACATGGGTCGATGCCCTGAGCAAAAAAAAAAAAAAAGTCTGGCAGATCTTCAGCACTTGTTGCAAGCAGAACAGTATAATCTGAATATCGCAGATTATTTATTGTGATCCCATTAACAACGAAGCCGTCCAGTTTTCCTAAAGACTAAAGTTAGGAATAAGTATGTTGGCAGGAGCTGTGTAGATGAATGGGTTTAACACATTCTGGCCTGGACTTTGAAATCTAGACCAATTAGTCTGGCCTGGGGTTTATCAAGTAGTTTTCAAACACTTCTTTTCTCTGTAACCATTATGGTTATTTATGAGGTTATTATTTTTAGATTGGATTTACTTTTTACATTAACTTAGTATATTAATGTCAAACGCAGCTTGCACAGGATATATGGGTGTACACAGTACATATTTCTGTTGCAAATGTTCTGACTGATCTTACTGTGGAGATATTGAGGATTTCCTTAAGACCAAGCTCAGTAGCTACAGTTGCTTGAGTGTGGCCAGTATTCGGGAGATAGTGGGTTCGAACCGCATTGTCTGCAGCCCTAATGATGGTTTTCCATGGTTTCCCATTTTTCATACCAAGCAAATGCTGGGGCTGTACCTTAATTAAGGCCACAGCTGCTTCCTTCCCACTCCCAACCCTTTCCTGTTCCATCGTCGCCATAACAGCTGTATGTGTTGGTACAACGTAAAGCAACTTGTAAATAAAAAAAATAAAAAAATTCCTAAAGGCTACCCCAGCATCAATTCAGTGGTTCTCTCAGTCACTGTATCCATAAATGTTCTCTCTGGCATTCCCATCATGTGTCCGAACAATTTCAGCTTTATATCAATCTCTTTTTGAAGGACCGAGCAAGTTGGCCATGCAGTTAGGGTCGCGCAGCTGTGAGCTTGCATCTGAGAGATGGCGGGTTCGAAACCCACCATCAGCAGCCCTGAAGATGGTTTTCCATGATTTCCCATTTTCAAACCGAGCAAATTCAGGAGCTGTACCTTATTTTTTTTTTTTGCTAGGGGCTTTACGTCGCACCGACACAGATAGGTCTTATGGCGACGATGGGATAGGAAAGGCCTAGGAGTTGGAAGGAAGCGGCCGTGGCCTTAATTAAGGTACAGCCCCAGCATTTGCCTGGTGTGAAAATGGGAAACCACGGAAAACCATCTTCAGGGCTGCCGATAGTGGGATTCGAACCTACTATCTCCCGGATGCAAGCTCACAGCCGCGCGCCTCTACGCGCACGGCCAACTCGCCCGGTGTGTACCTTAATTAAGATCACGGCCACTACCTTTCCAATCCTAGCATCTTCCCATCCTTCAATCACTGAAAAACATCTTGAAGTTGTCTGACTCGTTGGCTGAATGGTCAGCGTACTGGTCTTCAGTTCAGACGGTCCTGGATTTGATTCCCAGCCAGGTCGGGGATTTTACCCTTCATTGGTTAATTCCAATGGCTTGGGGGCTGGGTATTTGTGCTGTCCCAAACATTCCTGTAACTCATGCACCACACACAACACTATCCTACACCACAATAACACGCAGTTACCTACACATGGCAGATGCCGCCCACCCTCATCGGAGGATCTGCCTTACAAGGGCTGCACCCGGCTAGAAACAGCCACAGGAAATTATTATTATTATTATCATTATCTTGACGTTCACAAACTCCCACTCTTCTCCTCATTTCCTATTCTATCTTGTCCTGTCTTTCCCTTGAAACCTCATTTCAGCTGCTTGTATCTTACTTTGGTTCTGCATAGTCAGGGTCCAGGCTGCTGAAGCAAATAGTCAATATAAGTCTGAAACTTCATTGACACATCCTTGTTCTATAGAGTGTCTCTCACACACTAGTAGAAACTTGCAAGTTGTTGTATTCTTTAATTTATCCATCCAAATTTCCATCCTGTAATATCATGCTGCCCAAATATGTAAAATCTTTTACAGCTTCAAGAGGTTCATTTCCTTTTTTTATCACTCTCCTGGTTGTTCTGTTACCTCTTGTCATGATCAAAATCTTGCTTTTCACAGCACTAATCTTCATTCCAAAATTTCTTATCTCCTCGTTCCATAATTCAACTTGTCTGTACTTCCTCTTCATTATCTCTCCAAATTACAATGTTGTCAGCAAATAGCATAAATTTTACTTGCTCTCGCATCATCTTCTATTTGACATTATGCAGTATTCTACTCGTGATGTTAATAAAAAGAAAGGGAGACAGTGTACTTCCCTGTTTTAAGCCAGTCTCAATTCTGAACTACTCAGTTTGACCTTTGGTTCTGACACAACTTTCACAGTTTTGATGTAATTCTGTTACCATCTGCATGGTTTCATTCACAACCTGTGCCAAACTTCTATATTAGCATGTCCTTTCCATATTCGCAATATGTTTCTTATCATTCGATGTAATGTGAATATAAGGCAAATGTGGACCTGCCTCTTTAGAATCCATACTGGCTTCTGCAAGTTTTCCCTCTACTCTGCCTTTTATTCATTTATTCCAAGATCTTTCGAGGATTTTAGCTGTATGAAGGGTCAGTGTCACTCCTCTGTAGTTTTCACACTGCTTCCTGTCTCCTTTCTTAAAGAGTGCAATATTAACCCCTTTTGTCTACTCCTGTGGAAATATTTTTTCTCTCTATATCACTCTGTGAATTAATTATCTGAATTATAAACTGTACAATTACTGCATGATAAATAAAAAAGTCACAGAAAATCAAAGGTTAAATGGGGTAGAACATGTTATTTTAATGACAAAGAATATGAATAAACAACACAGTAATTATTTAACTAGGCTATAAGGATTTATAACTCTAATTATCTACCACCAGATAGACTGCAAGATAGATGATAATATTTCAGAACAACATTTTGGATCCAGGAAAGGAAGAGGCACACACAAAGCCATCCTAAGTCAACAGTCATTATTGAAAAATTTCTAGAAATAGATATAGACCAATGATAGTTGCATTCATTGAGAAAGACTTTGATAACGTAAACTGGAATGTACTGTTTGAAATCCTCTGAAAGCTGAAAATGAAATGAAATGGCATATGGCTTTTAGTGCCGGGAGTGTCCGAGGACAAGTTTGGCTCGCCAGATGCAGGTCTTTTGATTCGACGCCCGTAGGCGACCTGCACGTCGGGATGAGGATGAAATTATGATGAAGACGACACATACACCCAGCCTCCATGCCAGCGAATTTAACCAATTAAGGTTAAAATTCCTGACCCTGCCGGAAATCGAACCTGGGACCCCTGTGACCACCAGCATGCTAACCATTTAGCCATGGAGCCAGACAAAGCTGAAAACAGACTACAGGGACAGAAGAATATTCTTTACCTTTACAAGAATCAGACAGCAATGATAGGCAAACATAGAGTGGAAGCAAAAATTGGAAAGGGCTTAAGGTAAGGATGTGGACAATCACTATTATTATTTAGCATCTATATGTAGAAGAAGCCATAAGGGAAGTTTTAGCTACCAACAATCATGTCACACAAGTTAATGGCAAACTGTACAGTAGCATATGATTTTCAGATGATATAGCACTGATAACTGAAAATGAAAAAGATCTGGAAAAGGCAACAAATCACACAAACGAATTGCTAAAAGAGAGTATGAGAATAAAAACAAAAGAAGACCAAGATAATGACCAAACTGTCAATGTGTTGAAGGATGGAGGAAAAACTAGAGCAAGTAAGGGAATTCAGTCATCTAGGAAGTCTGATCACATCAGATGAAAAATGTACAAGAGAAGTAAATGCTCGGATTGCACGTGCGAAGAAGCTTTCTCAAAAAAAAAAAAGGTCTATTAACATCAGCACTTTGTGAAAAGTTTTGTATGGAGTGTTGTAAGCAGAAGTGCTGAAACTCAAGGCCTTAGAGAAGTAGTGCTGGCATCATCTTCTAACAGTACCTTAGACTGATAGATTCACAAACAAGAATGTTCTCAAAAGAGCAAATGAGACATGCACCTTGATTGAAACTTTGAACAGCAGAAAAAATAGCTTTGTTTTCGCACTTGCTTCATCATTCTGTCTGGTGCACCATTTTCTTTGAAGGAAAACTGGAAGGTAGGAGGAGCAAAAGAAGAACTAGTTTGCAATTTATAGACAGCATTAAAAGCAAGGACAACTATTGCGACTTGAAGCTGCTGGTGAAAGAAAGGAAACAAGACATGCATGTTAGGAGAATAAAAAGAAAGATTATGAGAGCAAAGGCTTTCTTTAAAACATTTCTGGACTGTGCAGTATTAAGGTGGATCTCTGCTAATTAACATTTAACAACATGTTGTTTGTAAATGCTAAGTGTTATTCCATTAACACTGTGATCACATTTTGCAACATGTAAAAATTTAACTTTCTTTCTTCAATGTATGAGATTTTAATTAGGTAGGCAGTCTGTTACATTTTTAAAGAAGCAAAATAGATCCAGCTGAAGATGATTTGGCTAGTGTTATTGTCACTCTTGCTGTTTCCAAGCTCTTGAAGAGGGAGAATGTAGATGTGTCAATAACTTAATAAAAGAATCAAAGTACCGTACTGTAGAAGAAATCCTGAATGAGCTCAAACTTGAGACAGATTTGATTTTTCAAAAAACTTTCTAAGAATGTCTGAATATGGCTCTAATCTAGTGCTCCAAAAAATACTACCTATTATATTACTGGGAGCGGAGGGAAGCAATTTTCTTTTCAATGGACCCCCGGAAACAACCTCGTTCCCAGAAGCTACCTTTTTTGCCTTATCTCTGTATTCTTTTGCCAAGATATCAGACAAAGAAGGCTTTTCTGTTATAGCATTTATTAATTCCATAGTGATCTCCTTGCTGTGGAACTAGAGGAAATGGCAGCAAAAATTGGCTTACGGGTAAATGATAAAAAGACACATTACATGGTTGTACAGAGACCGAATCATGAGGTGTTTGACAGACTGCCTTTGAAGATCAGGAAATATATACAGTATTTAAGAGAGTAGAGGAGTTTAAATTCCTTGATGTATTAAGTGATGAGCAAAACCGAAGGCAACAGGAACACCAAGCTAGAATTAAGAATGCAAATAAGGCATTTTACTCTATGAGCCCTATATTAGGCTCAAAGTTTTTAACAAGGAATGCAAAAACCGATTATCTGCAATACAATCATTCGACCAGTATTTCTGTATGGTTCTGAGACATGGAACCAAGAAAGTTTATAGAAAAACATTTGGCCCATGGTTCGATCCTATCTCTCAAAGCTGGCAGAAGAGATCTAATTATGAGATTTACATCCTCTCTCAACAACAGGGGAACCTGACCCCTACAGAGCGCGTCCCCAGGTGGTGGATAGGGGACCCCTACAGTATGTAGGGCTGGTTTGAAATAACCAACACAACCTGCGGACCAACAAGTAGCCCAATTCCTAGGGGCTTTAGAATAATGGGACACCCTCTCTCCAGGGGTTACAAATATGAAGGGCCCTTGCCCTGGGTTAAGAGCGAAGACCTCAACGGCATCTACGGCGGAGAAGATGGACTTTGGTACGGTGGAGATGGCGGAAGAGGCAACCCATCCTTCTCGGGGTGTACAGGTGGAACCTACGGCCTTGTAGGACGAGGAAGGCATCCTTAAAGGCTAACAGAGTAAACCCTGAAAGAAAATCCTCCTATGTGTTAGGCTTAGCAAGTCAGCAGGAGAGTATTGAGTACAGTCGCTTTCAATAAGAAAAAGAGCTTCGGAAAGAAGATTATAGACCAGACTGACACGTCCTCTCAGACAATTGTAAAGTATGATGACTGTAAAGCTGATGATATACAATGTTCTGAAAGGAAACCCAAAATAAATAGGAGATTCAAATACCAAATTGGAACTATGAATATTCTATCATTAACTGGAAAGGTAGAAGAACTCCTAGACATGATGGACAGAAGAAAAATATCAATATTGGGATTAAGTGAGACCAAATGGAAAGGGATTGGAAGTAAGACACTTCGTGGAGGATACAAATTATACTGGAGTGGACAGGAGAGGGTAGCGAAAAATGGTGTTGGATTCTTAATTGATGAAGGGACTGATGCTAAAGCTGAAGTTATCTGCAAAAGTGATAGAATCACTAAAATGTTCATGAAGCTAGAGAACACTAAGTACTCCGTCATACAAGTGTATGCCCCACAGACAGGCTGCAGTGAGGAAGACAAAGAGAAATTTCGGCAAGACCTGGAAGATACAGTTAATGAGAAAAACATTATTATTATTATTATTATTATTATTATTATTATTATTATTATTATTGTTGGAGATCTAAACGCGCAAGTTGGGGTAGACAGACTGGGATACGAGAACATCACTGGTCCACATGGATTTGGACAAAGGAAACCAGAAGGAGAACAACTATTAGATCTGTGCAGAAGAAATGATCTTATAATCAAAAATACATTCTTCAAAAAAAGAGACAGTCACAGAGTACCAGGGTACAGTTGGGATGGCCAGTATACAACATTGATTGACCATGTAATCACAAATAAAGATGGTGGTAGATACATCACAGAGGTAAAGGTCATCCCTAGTGAAAGCATGGACAGTGACCACAGATTGCTGGTAGTAGACTTCAAACATAAGACTAATGAAACAGAAAATTATTATGAAAAAACCAAGGGTTAAAACTTGGAAGATGCAAGAAGTCCAAATTAAGGAAGAATACTAACTAAGGAAATATGAAGTTTAGAAGCTTCCACCTAATCAATACATATATTTATATATTATTGTTCTACAGTACCGGTTTCGACCTTGTGAAGGTCATCTTCAGATGACAATCATAACATACAATTAAAACATCACAATTAGAATGTCACATGATATGGGTGAAAACATAGTCATTACAATTGTTCTAGCTTAAATAATCATCACAATAACTGATATAGTAATTAAAAACTTGACATTACTATATATGTACATGAATGATGTATGTTAAAATACGTTTTTCTTAAATTATAAAGGTGTCACATAGTATGGATAAAAACGTCATCAATTTGCAAATGTTTTTCATCTTATCTTCGTCTACGTTAATCGGTATGAGAGTTAAAACTTTGCAATACTATTATGTGCACAGGTGATATATGTTGAATGTACAATATTCTTGAATTGTGAAGTGTCCACTGTTCCACATTAAAACTTATGGCTAGATGAATAAAACATTTTGAAGTACGAATTAATTCTTGCGGCGTGTTGTATATGCGACTGTGTTATATGATCAGCCGTGTTCGTGTACTGGTGGTATAATGGCATGAGTTTCTTGAAGTAATATGAACACTTATGTTGAAATCAGGTAGTTGTCTGGTGTTAAGTGCGGGACTTCGTCGATATATACACAAAGCTTATAGTTTATGCTAAGATTGAATTGACCATAAAATACGGTAATATAAATGTAGATAAGTTGTTGTTTTTGTGTCGTGCTTCGTTTAATTTATATTTATAACAACAATTGTAATGACTATGTTTTCACCCATATCATGTGACATTCTAATTGTGATGTTTTAATTGTATGTTATGATTGTCAGCTGAAGATGACCTTCACAAGGTCGAAACCGGTACTGTAGAACAATAATATATAAATATATGTATTGATTAGGTGGAAGCTTCAAAACTTCATATTTGTGAATATAATCAATGATACTAACTAAGGATTCAACAGAGTTTGCCGAAGGGTGAAGTAACCAACGTTAATGAAGAGTAGAAAGCTTTCAAAGACACCTTTGTGCAGTGTTGCCAACTTAGCGGATTTTCCGCTAAATTTGGCGGAATTAGAAGACTGTCGGCGGAGAAATATATCATTTAGCGGACAGCGGATTTTTTGGCGGAATTCTAGATTTATTATAGCGGAATTTAGCGTTTTATCTATTTTACGTTTTAAAAAAATTTGTACTCCAGTCTGTCTCCGAGCTATTCCGTATTTCTTGTCAGGAGCTAGCAGTCACATGAGGAAAACATGTTATATGGTCTTGATGTTATGAGATCATGGTATTATAAATTTGTAGTGCGTGGGGAAGGGTACTTATCTCTTAGCTGACGAATGACGACAGATAATGAATCTGTGAGAGAGTAGCATTTATATTTATGCTATGATGGAAGACCGTTTAATGAACTGGCCTGTTCTGTGTGTGGCCCTTGAGGTAGGGGCTTCACCTAGTTTGCACCCGGCAGTAAAACGCCTACAAGTTTTATCTTGCCGGCTCGCAGGCAGAGGGTTAATCCCAGTGAAACTCACAGATCAGATGAGTGCAGACATTTACTTTTTTTATTATTATTATTATTATTATTATTATTATTATTATTATTATTATTATTATTATTATTATTATTATTATTATTTCCAACTCCATGCCTAAATGGTTAGCGTGCTGGCCTTTGGTCACAGGGGTCCCGGGTTCAATTCCCGGCATGGTCGGAACGCTCCCGGCACTAAACGCCATATGCCATTTCATTATTATTATTATTATTATTATTATTATTATTATTATTATTATTATTATTTGAGATCGGATTTCTTGGCAGAATTTTAGCGAATTTTTAGTAGTATTTAGCGGATCTTGAAAATATAAGTTGGCAACACTGCCTTTTTGGGAGAAGCTAAAAACCTACGTGGAGTTACAAGTTCCATCAAAAGAAAAAAGGAGACACCATGATGGAATGATAGAGTGAAAACAGCGGTGAAAGAAAGAAACCAAATAAAGAAGGCACTGGACAAGGAAAAATAAAAAACAGGGACAAGAACGCAATGAACAAGAAATACAAAGACTCCAAGGAGTATACAGGAACAAGAAACGTGCTGTAAATAACATTGTAAAGGAAGAAAAAGAGAAGAAATGGAATGAGTTTGCAGACAAACTGGAAGAGAACAGTAGAGGAAATATGAAATTGCTATACAGAGTAGTAAAAACAAGAAGCGAAGGGATCAAGAGACCATAAAAGTAATAAAATGTGATGATGGAACTCTGGCACAAGAAGAGGTAGAAATTAAACAAGAACTCAAGATCTATTTCGAAAAGTTGCTGAATGGAGATTGAGCCATATTTGAATGGCAGTTTCATAAAAATCACCATTCTATTACTGCTAAAGGCCTCTTGCGGCTTATCTTTGATTGACTTAACTATTTCCAAAGTAGTACTACAGAGGGCAGCACCCTCAGTTGTGAACAAGGAGGGTCATTCTTTCCGGCGAGACTGTAACTTTATCTCTTTGACTCGAATGTTTGTTGTGGTTATGAGAGAGGAATATAAAATGGACTCCACACAGACCGGAGTTGCTTTTCTGAGCTATAGATGGGTATTTATTAGATTTAAACTAAGCTATTACTGCCATCCTTCTTTTTACTTTGACGGCTAATATTGCAGGTATGGTGATCCTTGTTTTAATATATTTTTCTACGGTTCTGTAGAGATATTCTCCGCTTTCAATTACAGCTGATTGATATGCATTCTTTTTGCTCTGCGGCGTAATTGGACCGCGTGTTTGTTGCTGTTATTGTGATTATGAGATGTTGGTAACTGGGGGTCTGATCAATTCTATTTATGTGCACTACATTCTATAGTATTTTGCCATCAAATGAATGTATGCTCTGCGTGTCGACGCGGAGATCCATTCACATTGTACGGAGTGTGTAAGCTGATAGGTTTGTGCGTGACCACTGGGTCCCTATTATTCTACTGCTAATTGTTTGCGGCGTGCACACTATCTCTGACATATGTGAGACCTTTGTTTGTGAGCACGAGAGTCACACTACGAGTTTGTGTTCAACTTATTGACCGGAGCTACTGCTCGCATTGTATTGCGGTACCGGCAATGTCCGAATGTTTGGTGCGCGCGCGCGTGCGTGCATGTGTGTGTGTGTGTGTGTGTGTGTGTGTGTGTCAGTGAGTGAGGGGAGTGAAAAGATGGCGTATCGGTCAGCTTAATTTTTCCCTTCGATTTTGTTTCCATACCTTCTGTCTGTTTTCGGTACGGTGTTAATTATTTTGCCTTGGTATCTGTCTTGGCCGTTCGCTTGCCCACGAGGCCGCCATGTTTGCTTTCATGTATTCAGGCTATGAGCATGCTGTGATTCTCTTTGGGTTTGAATATTGTTCTTTGGTCCGGAGATGTTTTCTCTCTGTGCCATGCTGATACCTGCATTCCTTTATTTTATCTGCTCTGAGTTTCTTCTCCCGGATGCTTGGGGATCTTATCTTTCTATAGCTATTGTTGTTGAGATGGTGATGGTGTTTGAAGGACGCATATGTAAACAATGTAATGAAATGAAATGGCGTATGGCTTTTAGTGCCGGGAGTGTCCGAGGACAAACAATGTAATTAATCTCGTGGAAAGAACGACCAAACTAATCCGTGTGGATTGTATTCAGATTAGCTCATTATGTAGTGAGATGGTGAGCACGTCGGTAATTCAATATTAAGCTTGGTGTTTGAGAAATGTTGTGCTCACGCATTTACGTTAGTACATCGACTGAACCAAATGAACACAAGTATGTATCCTTTTTATACTTTGAATTGCTGGATTTGTTTTCTTTTTCTTTGAATTTCATTACATTAATAAACCCTCATTTAAATTTTATTGCTAGTATTATTAGTCTCATCCCTGTTGTGCATTGTTGATGAGGAACATTTCCAGTTCAGGGCTGTGTCTCTGGCCTCTCCTAGTCGCGGTCCACGCCTCGAATCTCCCGATGTGCCTATTTTATTATGTCATATATTATCGGTAAGGGAGGAGTGCGGTTCAAGATACAGAAAACATTACAACGGATAGAGGAGAGCCAAGTTGAGGAACCACAACTGAACCACCAATTACATGGCTTGAGGTTGAAAATGCGCTCAAGGGCATGAAGAAAGGAAAGGCAGCGGGCATAGACAAACTAAGTGCAGATATGTTGAAAGCAGCGGGAATTCCAGGAATCCAATGGCTCTACAGACTGCTCAACAAGATATGGGAGGAAAATACTATTCCTGAGGACAGGAAGATGGGCATCATTGTACCTCTGTTCAAGAAAGGAAACTGACAAAAATGTACTAATTATCGTGGTATTACACTACTGTCTAATGTCCTGAAAATATTGGAAAAAATAATAGAGACCAGAATCAGAGATATTGTTGAACCAATTCTGGAAGAAGAGCAGTATGGATTTCAGACCAAGAAGGTCAACTACAGACCTTATATTTGCAATTAGGATGCTAATGGAAAAATACTGGGAGAAGAAAAAGCCTTTATTTCTATTATTTTTGGACACTGAGAAAGCCTATGACAGTGTATCAAGGGAAAGAATTTGGCAATGCATGAATGAACTTCAAGTGCGAGACAGCCTCATAGACGAAGTGAAAATGTTGTATAGTGGGGAAAGAAGTTGCATTCAAGTAGGACGTGGTTTGTCGGACTGGTTTGAAACAAAGAGAGGAGTGCAGCAGGGCAGCTCATTGTCACTACTTCTATTTATTATTGTGATGGATGTAGTAATGAAATCTATTAAAAGGAAGGAATATGGAGATATCAAAGCCTTCACATTTGCAGATGATGTTGCGATCTGGAGTGACTCAAAAGAGGAACTGAGAGAGAGAATGCAAAGCTGGAATGAGGAGTTTAAGAAATATGGTTTAAACATCAGTAAGACCAAGACAGTGGTGATGAAGGTGTATGGGGAAAGAGCAGAACCAATAGTCATGTTAAATGAAGCCCAACTGGACAGCGTTCTAAATTTCAAATACTTGTGTAGCGTTCTATCAAATGACAACCAAGCAAAACATGAGGTGAACAATCGAATCAATAAGGCAACACAATTTTACCACCAGGTAAGACACCAGCTGTGGGATGAGCAAATACCTATGAAAACAAAAATGACATTGTACAAGTCCTATTATACACCAATTCTTACATACAGTCTCAAAACCACAACAATGACCAATAGAGATAACTCCAACCTCCAGGCAGCTGAAATGAAATTCCTACTACGCACTATGATCCAGAAAACCAGGAAAGACAAGATTAGGAATGAGAAAATTAGAGAAGTAAGAATAGATGATTCTCTCCTCAATAAGATTCAGATATCAAGACTGAAGTGGTTTGGTCATATGAAGAGGATGCCAGTTAACAGAACTGCAAGGAAGGAATTTGACAGAAAAGTAGAATGTCCAATAACGGACCATTTATATAAGCAGAAGATAACCTGTGGGAACGCCACAAAGGAAATGGATAGAATTAGTTAAGAACGATGTACTGCTGAAAGGTCATGATTGGGACAAGTTGGTGGAGGAGGAATGGTACAAGGAAAAGATGAGATGGAGGAGGCTCATATAACACACCCGAGAAACTGGATATGGTTTAGAATGATGATGATGATGAGTAAACCACCAAGAGAACCACACATTTGTGCGTAAAGTATTTATAGGATTTCTCTATAGCTATGCTATGGCTATGACCACACACCATTGCTGGTGCAGCAGTACTGTCATAAATCTTCATGGAATTTTATACAATGCTTTAATGGCATGCATAATTCATTTCTGATTTTTAATATCTTGTCAAAGCCTATTGCAGGCTATGCTTACATTTAGAGTGTGTTAAACATTATACATATGATGGAGATAAGTAGATTTAGTTATACAGAGTAAAAGAGAAATAAGTGTCTTATGAAACAACAGTTAGTCATGTCATTTTTATGATGTCAGGGTCAGACTTGTAGATGCAGAAGTTCCCACATGCCTAGAGGACTGGGAAGGTGTTAAGACTTGCAGACTGAATGGTAAAGGCATAAAAGTCTGTACTAACACTAAACTAAAACATAAACAAATGATTGAATAAACACATCACTATCATCAATGGAATATACTCACGAGGGAGCATATGCTATTTCAGCTGAGGCCTCTGCTGCTGCCATTTCATCTAAATCAGGGATTACAGGAATATCTGTAACAAAAACACATCAACAAGTTAATTCATGACTCATATGACAAGGAAAAAAAGATTAACTGCAATACATCCTGAGAATATTAAAGTTTTCTAGAACAATAAACGCCACTCAGCCCGACACAATGCAATTAACATGCTTCTGTTTAGAGGAAGAAACTGAGAGAAAAACTTATTTTTCTTGGAAGGGAAATTAGAATTCAAAACAGTTCAAGGGTAAAATACTGCAATTATTTTTTACAAAGAGAAAGAAAGCAGAAAAATAGGTTTAAGGAAGGAGGAGCAGTAATACTCACCATCATCAAAATCATTGTCAATCGTCTCTGGAGACCGAAACCTCTCTCTGTAATTAGAAAAATAATAATAATTACAACAGCATGAGATGCTGAATCAAAACTGGCAGTTATCTGTATTTATTTATTTAGCAGACAGCAAAATAGAAAAAGGAATACATTACAATTAGACCTACACTATTAAAAATCTATTTATAAATGCGCAATTTAATTATTTAGAAGGGCCATGCGATAAACAGATGCATCAAGTTAAGGCTGAAGACCTTATTTTTTCCCAATTTTCATACAGTGCAGAAACTTGGACAATAAAAAAGCAGATCTGAAAAGAATAGATACTGTTGAGATATGGTCATACAGGATGGTGCTAAAGAACGAATGAATCAATTCTCAATGAACTCGATATTACAAGAGGATTCTGTATAGTAATTCTTTGGTCATATAGTACATGAGCAAGAAGAAAACCTGGAAAAAGCTAGTGTTAGGGAAAAGTTGAAGGACAAAGATCTCAAGGAGAGTTAAATACTGTATATAAAGGGGAAGACTGTACTCAGCTTGAAAACAAAGGCACCCAGGATTTGTCATGCCCTGATTTAAGTGTTGATAGACTAAAACTTTCTAGCAACAAACAATATATCAAGATTCCATGTTTCACAAGTCCTACTGACTGAGATGATGTACAGTAAACTCTCACATGATCAAACATGGAGGATGTATGATATTCATCAACTTACTGTTCAATTAGGTTACTGCTGGCATTCCGTTTCCTAGAAAATAACAAGAAAATAAAGTTTTAAATACACAACTTAGAGTAAGATATTTTAAAACAGTAACATAATCGGACACAGACAAAAGAGAAAAACTTACTTCCCTGATTTAATAGCTTCATCAGCCCAGCCACCAGTCCGTCTGGATCTTGGGGGAGCAGTTGGCAAGCTACCATCTGGAGACTAATATTACAGATATTCATGACTTAAATTACATTCAATTCTCACAAGTAACTAGTTTACATTATTTTATAAGTCCAAGATAAATTATGAATCATCATCATAACACTTAAAAACATGACATACACAAATGAAATAATTCAATACATGAGCTGACAGTTTGATATTCTTTGACGAATGTACAGTGGAAGTTCGGTGAAAACACTACTTCCTGGTTCATACTCGCATTGTTTACCAAGACTCGGACCTATAGGAATGGACAGTGCTGCCAACATCGGTGATTTCCCACTGAATCTAGTGGCATTTAGGTAGTGTCTAGAGAGGAAAATCATGGTTGGTGATCAAACAAATTTTTAGAGGTTTTTTGAGTCAAAGTAGCAATTGTTCTTGTACAGGAAAGACTGAAAAGAAGAACTGGACTTATGGAAGTAGATACAATGCCATACTACATAGAACGAGCCATTGCTTTAGTTTGTAAGTACCTGGGGCAAAGTTCAGTAAGTCAAAAAGACAATCACAAATGTTATTTTCATGGCAGAATGTACAGGAATGGAAAATTACTAATATTTAAAGATATCATGGATCAGAAAATGGCTTCAACATTTTTAAAAATCAGGCACATGACAAATATCTCTCATCACCTTCAACAGGATTTTGCATCTAAGGTGAAGTCAATACTGAGATTAATATTAGCCTAGATTACAAATTGGATTTTAGCCTAATGATGAAGCCTAATGATTGAATTAGCTTCAAAAACTTTTACCCAATGCAATCAAAGTCATTAAGAAAGTGTTTAATTTATAACATCCCTTATTTTTTGTTTTACATGGAAAAAAAAAACAGTCAATATTTAACCCGGCATTACTCGCTAGGTCTTTATGTGCGCCGTTACTCGCTAGTAAGTGCAGCGCTCACCTTTATGTTTAAAGGCCATAATATGCCCATATAAAGATGGAGGTATTTTTAATATGTCAATATGAGGTATTTATTTATTTATTTATTTATTTATTTATTTATTTATTTCGGAACGAGGCCGAGAGGAGTGGCACCACTGCTATGCAACCAAGCTTGCATTTGAGAGACAAGTGGGTTCGAGCCCCACCATTGCTGTCCTGAGAATGGTTTTCTATGTTTTTTTGTTTACACTTGTTGACAAATGCCGGGACAGTTTCTATCCATAGGCCACGGCCGATTTCTTCCACCTCCTTACGTAATTTCATTCACCATCATTTATTTCATGTTCATTAGTTCCTCAAATGAGGTAGGCGTCATGAAGGGCATCCGGCCGTAAAACAAGCCATATAAATTCATCTCATCTCATCTTATCCCCAACCCTGTATCAAGAAACATGACTAAGGGACAGACAAACAATGTATTTAAGAACATGAATACCTAAATTTACACAAATTTGAGATTGGAGGAGTATACTTAGTATGAACTAATTACTGCAAAAATATAATCTCGTCGCCATAAGACCTATCTGTGTCGGTGCGACGTAAAGCCCCTAACAAAAAAAAATAATCCAGCAAAATAGAAAACAAAAATTTTACACAGTCAGTCATCACTTCTGTTGCTTTCAGCATCTTTCCTGGAACACTTTTGCAAATTTTGTTTCTGGGTTCAAACGTATGTAGCGGGACCATGGAGGTCCCAGTTGATAATTCCATCCTTTCCTTAATAATTTCGTATGGCTATTTCTAGCCGAATGCAGCCCTTGTAAGGCAGACCCTCCGATGAGGGTGGGCGGCATCTGCCATGTGTAGGTAACTGCGTGTTATTGTGGTGGAGGATAGTGTTATGTGTGGTTGTGAGTTGCAGGGATGTTGGGGACAGCACAAACACCCAGCCTCCGGGCCATTGGAATTAACCAATGAAGGTTAAAATCCCCGACCCGGCCGGGAATCGAACCCAGGACCCTCTGAACCGAAGGCCAGTACGCTGAGCATTCAGCCAACGAGTCGGACTCCATCCATTCCGAAAACAAATGGAATACAGCCTTCAAACAACGAAAGTGTCTCTTGTTTCTCAGAACTTGCAGATGCACCGTTTCAGAGTTATGATCACTTTTGTAAACTGCATCTGTTTCATTACATTGTTCAAGTCCACTTCCTCCACCGTTTCACCAAAACACAAAAACACCTGATCAGTGGATGCCATTTTTACTTGTATAAAATCACTAGCAACAGTCACAGCATAAACATTTCACATTAAACACAAGCATAAGACAAATTGACTTATTATAATGTGCGAAATGTGAGTAACACTGCTACCCGCTATTGAGCACACTGCTCACCAAACATGCACTGTCACATCTAATAATAGATCAACGGTCTTGGTTTTCAAAGATAATGGAAATAACCGAACCTCTCCTTCCTAACAATCTGTTTGAAAGGAACAGGGAGTTTCAACAGTAGAGTAGGGTTGGGCACCATGTCCCTGTTTTGGCACACTGTGCCGGTGCACAGTTATGTTCCGCTGTTCCGGAACATGGAGCGTCAGTTGTTCCGAAACATTCTTAAGCGAGACCGAGACAGTGACTCGCTATCCCGTCAGAAGCGCCACTATGCACTGCCCTTCCCCCACTAGCTGACTTACATGTGATTAATCTCATTATATGACCATATTGAGTTCAAAATATTAAAACTTTTTACAATTAATTTATTTAAAACAACCTATTCAATACTTTACAGTCTTTTAAGACTTATATAATCATTCTAAGGTTGTAATGGTACACGTTTCACCTGTCATTGCAGGCATCATTAGCCATAAATTCTATACTCTCTGTAAAGTATTGAATAGGTGGTTTTAAATTAATTGTAAAAATTATTAATACTTTAACACTAGCTGACTGTCGATACCGGCAGTGTGCCGCATGTGCTGGAGTGTTCCGTGTTCCGTCGTATCCTCCTTCTGTGAGTTCCGTTGCACCGGCAACTGGCCTTTGGTACATGCTGATAACTTAATGTGTTCTGTTTTGTAAGAGTGTTTTCATTGAAGCCTAATAAATCGTACCGTACGAAAGACGGTAAATTTTGAATAATGTCGCACTGGAGTCCTGTTTACGACTTTTTTTACTAGAATAAAACTGGATAGAGTGAAATGCAATATATGTTCTTCTATTTTGTCAGCAAAGGGATCTTCAACCGGCAAAATGACGAGACATTTGAAATTCAAACATCCCACAATTTTTATTTCTGTTTGTATAGTTTTATTTTTAATCTCCTGTTCTGCATGTATATACTGTTTAATTTTTATCTTCATGTTCTGCTTGTACATTGTGTATGTAAATAGAGTACTGACGAATGTTTCTTCAACTGTGCGAGTATATTTTTAATTGGTGGAAATAATATTGTGACATTTGTAAACACATCTACTGCCAGTGTAATTGTGACAGGTGTATTTTTGAATGAATGAAAACATTCTTATCCTAAAAATAACATTTAGACATGATTTTCTGGGTGCCTATTTCAGAATTCCCACTACTTTTTCACGTGCCATGAAGTTTTATCCTGGCCCTAATTACTCACAATATAGGCTGATACATTCAACTGGTAAAATATCCTTGGATTAGTTACTTTTAAACACCTGGACTGCCATTGTGACCGTGTTAAGTGTATTATTGGGCGCGAATTTCAGTGTTCCGACTGTTCCTTCGTGTAGGATGCTAAATGATTTATTTTGTCACCTATTCAATACATATAAATTTTACAATTTAGGAATTTATTCTTAATTCAGTATCTTCAATACGGACAACAATTATTTTTATCACTTGTTCCTTCATGTTCCGTGCAGCTTTACGCTGGCCGTCACACAGCACATTCCTACTGCAGAGCATGTCATGTTGACTCACGAAGTTCTCTCTGTCGCGCAGTAACAGTCCCGTGTGCCGTTACACTGTACAGAAACACTCCACCTCAAACTCCTGATGTTCCGAAACAACTGACTGTTCCGGTCTGCCCAATCCTACAGTAGAGGTCTTGTAACATTCCAACAAAAAGCAATATACTATGGAAGTCAGCATCATGTTAACCATGCGAGTAACCACGGGTTAATAATACCGTATCAATACTGAAACCTTTACAACCAGCAACATAGAAATCTCAGGATTCTTCTCAGAACAGGGTATTGCTAAACAGGGGCCAAGAGGAAGACCTGGAAGAGGAATATCTATCTATAAACCATTGCTTGGGAAAACCGTATACACTTTTCGAGAAGATGACACAATAATAAGAGAAACAAATAAACTGACAGTTATGGGTATCTATATACAGTAGAACCCCTGAAACCCACAGAAGACATCATAACAATTACAACAGGGGTGCAAAAATGTTCTCTGAATATATTAAATATTAAAATATTAAATTAATGAGCTATAGTAGGATTTTTTTTTTTACAATTGGCTTTATCTCACACCGACACAGATAGGTCTTATGGAGATGATGAGATAGGAAAGGGCTAGGAGTGCGAAGGAAGCAGCCATGGCCTAAATTAAGATACGGCCTCAGCATTTGCCTGGTTTTAAAATGGGAAACCACAGAAAACCATCCTTCAGGACTGCCGACAGTGGGGTTCGAACTCACTATCTCCTGAATGCAAGCTCAACAGCTGTGCGCCCCTAACCGCATGGCCAACTCACTCGGTATGTATAGTAGGACTATTACCTGCTTCTCTTCAGTTTTAGGATGCACCTCGATCTCTGTAAAAAAAAAAAAAAAAAAAAAAAAAAAACCCTGGTCTATGTCTGATAAAATTAAGTGGTGGAAAATAAACCAGCATTACACTCAGCTTTGCTATTTGCTTCACATCGCACCGACACAGATAGGTCTTATGGCGACGATGGGATAGGAATGGCCTAGGAGTTGGAAGGAAGCGGCCGTGGCCTTAATTAAGGTACAGCCCCAGCATTTGCCTGGTGTGAAAATGGGAAACCACGGAGAACCATCTTCAGGGCTGCCGACAGTGGGATTCGAACCCCCTATCTCCCGGATGCAAGCTCACAGCCGCGCGCCTCTACGCGCACGGCCAACTCACCCGGTATTTTTACACTCAGCTGAAAATCTCTCTCGGCCCTTTAGTTATATAACATGGGCAACATGTTAACGAGGCCTGAACAACAATCGCTGAACACATAAAGACCTGTGCCATGACCATCGTGGGTACAGCAAAACCTGGATGTTGTTTCATCAACAAGGAGGTCTGGTGGTGGAGTGAACATCTTCAAGAGGCCATTAGCCTATAAGACCTGGCTCAATTCAGGAGTTGATGCGATCTTCAACAATACAGATGGCGATAAAGTCACTAGCAAAATAGGTAGTGGCAAAAGCAAACTCAACACCCCAGAGGTAGCAAAATATATTTACCAACTAGTGAAAAATTGTCACTGTTTCACAGAGGATATTGGACATGTCATGACCATACAGGACCAGAAAATGCTACAAAGACCAACTGAGATCCTTGACCAATGGAAGAAACATTTCGAAAAAATCTCCAATGAAGAATTCCTACATCTGCCAATGCCAACAGTAAATTCTGTGTATGGTCCAGCTCCACCCATCATAGATGCTGAAGTAGAGGTCGCATCTGGAACGAATAACCTTCCATCAGAGGTATGGAAGATGCCTGGACCACAAGCAGCTACATTCCTGGCAGGACCTATTCAACAAGATCATTCATGAAGACTGTGCCCCGTCTAGTTGGCTTACCAGTATTACGATTCCCATCTGGAAAGGGAAAGGAGATGTCAGAGTCTGCTCCAACTATCGAGCAATTCATATGCTCTGTCATACAATGAAGATCTTTGAGCGTGTCCTACACGCATGCCTTCGCGACATAGTTCACACTGCCCCAAACCAATGTGGCTTTGTGAAAGGAACAAGAATGATCAACGCTATACATGCAACACGTCTTTTGATAAAACGTCACAATGAAAAAAAGAAACAACTCCATATCACTTTCTTGGATCTCGAAAAAGCCTTTGACAGGGTGCCTCGTGATCTTATTTAGTATGCACTCAGGCTGCATGGTGCACCAGAAGTATATATTAGATGGATCCAGCTTCTGTATCGGAATGCCACCAGCTCTGTCCAATGTTTTACTTGAATGTCTGCACTATTTCGCATTCAAATTGGTATTCATCAGGGATCGACTCTATCTCCGCTTCTATTCATCCTGTCTTGATACACCATCAGCAGAGAAGTGTTAACACCACACGCTTGGACTTTACTCTATGCTGATGATCTTATGGTCACCTGTGAATCCCGTCAAGATTTGCAACAACTAGTCCAATGTTGGAAAAACTCCTTAGACAGATACAGCCTGCGACTTAACGTCGGGAAGACTGAGTACCTAGAGTGTGGGGTACAAAGTGATGGATCAATTAACATCGACGGCGTTGCGCTGAGATCACTTATCCAATCGGATGGTGACACACTCCCAGATTTTCGAAGCAGAATCAACACTGCCTAGATGAAGTGGTGCTAAGTGACAAGAGTCCTTTTTGAACGGAGGGTGCCAATGTACCTCGAATCCAAAATCTATACAACTATCACTAGATCAGTGGCACTGTATGGAACCAGTGTTGACCAATCATAAGGATACAAGAACAACAGTTACATAGAGAGGAAGATGCTTCACTGGCCAATGGGACTCACTAGACTGGACCACACCAGAAATAAGGATGTTCAGATGGCATTTGGAGTGGCCCTAATCCCTGGTAAAAAGCAAGAGAATTGTTTGCAATGGTATGGGCAAGTGCTACACAGAAACAGTTCTCCAGTTGCGAAAACGGCATTAAACTTAAGTCGTGAAGGCTGCAGACCACGAGGGAGACCAAAGAAGTGCTCGATCGACACTCATTACAAGTAATATATGACATGTTTAGCACATATTGTCAAATTTGAACAGTTTAAAGATATTAACATTAAAAGTTCCACCTTTACAATACTTACAAAAGCTTTTATTCTCAAAGCAAAGTTATAGGTAGAGGTTTCGTCCCTCTTGGGGACATCTTCAGCCTAGCGAAGAACGAAAGTTAAAGAGTAAAATTAGCATATCAAAAAAGGTGTTATATACATGCCTACAGCAACTCAAATTTACATGGTCTTAGTGTGCCATTCGACAACAAAGTGGTGACGTGAAATCCATTTGAAACATCTCATCATTTCTCAAGTATAAAAGAATGTTACGTTTGATGACACACAGGTTAAGACAGAAAAATCATGACTAGTAGTTCGGTCTTGGTTCTATGCGTCTGTGAATTCTGCACCCCTGCATTACGATAACCTTAGTGAAGACAACTCCAGGAAAACACATAGCGGGAACCTCAACTGAAGAGTTGACATCAACTATTTTAGAACTAAAGAACTGATTCAAACGATGGCAGAACGTTTCTCAATCATCAAAAAGACAAACGAGATGACGTATTTTGCACAAAACTGCAGCAGCACGATTGGCCTATTTTGTGCAGGGCAGGCCATTTCAGGAATGTTACTGTCCACAAACCATTGCCTCACAGATGAAAGATGAAATGGCATATAGCTTTAGCGTCAGAAGTGTCTGAGGACAAGTTCGGCTCGCCAGGTGCAAGTCTTTTGATTTGACGCCTGTAGGCAACCTGCGCGTCGTGATGAGAATGAGATGATGATGAAGATGACACATACACCCAGCCCCCATGCCAGCGGAATTAACCAATGATGGTTAAAATTCCTGACCCTGCCGGGAATCGAACCCGGGAACCCTGTGACCAAAGGCCAGCATTCTAACCATTTAGCCATGGAGCCAGAGCCTCACAGATGCAGTTTTATGACAGGGTGCACTGTCATGCAGATACAAACATTAATCATCTCCGAACTGTTCCTCTATTGTACGCAGTACACAATGGTTTAAAATGTGTTCATATACTTCTGCATTTAGAATTTTCTTAAGCACTATAAGGGAACCACACCCTAACCACGAAAAACACCCAAATACCATAACACCACCTCTTCCGTACTTCACTGTTGGCACTACACATTATTGCAGGTAACATTCTCCAGGCATTAGCCAAATCCAAACCCTTCCATTGGATTGCCACAGGGTACAGCGTGATGCACCATGCCAAATCACTTGTTTCCAGTCATCCACTGCTGAGCGGCATAGCTCTTTACACCACCTCACTGTGTCACTTAGCAGTGACTACAATGTTTGGCTTATGACCAGCAGCTCGACCATTGTACCCCATTCTTTACAGTCACTGTGCTGGCTGGACTGCTGGGTAGCACTTTGGAACTCACAAGTGATTCCCTCCGCTGATTTCTGAAGATTTTTCACAGCCACCCTCCATAGCCTAATGCTTGACTGTCCCTGTCCATCATTAAGTTAGGTCTGCCTGGTCTCGGTTTAGCTCTGGTTGTTCCTTCGCATTTCCACTTCACAATCACATCACCAACAGTCGACTTGAACAGCTTTAGAAGGATTGAAATGTTCCTGATTCATTTGTTATTCAGATGACATCCAATGACTAGTCCACATTCCAAGTCACTGAGTTCTCCTGAAAGATCCGTTCTGCTGTTATTACTTCTCTCCTGACAAACATAATACCCCCTCCTCCTTCCTACGGGCGGGTCCGCCTCTCGTGACATCTAGCGTTCAATTCCGTACCACATACTAGTGTCCGGATACTTTTGTTCAGGTAGTGTAATTTTGAAGTCTATACAATATAATCTGACAAGATATGTGCTATTTTATTAAAAGACAAGCGACTTCAGAAAATTCGGAGCCTTTGACATTGTTAGCCCGAGCGAATCCAGGTACGACAGTTAGTAGACAATAAAAAAAATTCCTGAAAGGAGTCCCAATAAATACAGTCAACAATTTCAGATATCTTTGTTTAACCTTGCAGACTACGAAAACTTCCTTCAGGATTCACACCAGACAAAAAGCAGCAGCACTAAGAAAGCTATTCACAACATCAGAAACTTAACCAGACTCTCTCTTGTCTCTGCCTTGGCTTTACTTGAAACAAAGATCATCCCTATCCTCACCTATGGAATAGAAATAACCGAGTGGCTCAGACGGATGAGGTGCTAGCCTTCTGACCCTAACCTGGCAGGTTCGATCCTGACTCAGTCGTGGTATTTGAAGATGCTCAAATACATCAGCCTCGGGTCGGCAGATTTACTGGCAAAGAAAAGCATTCCTGCAGGACTAAATTCCAGCACCTCAGCATCTCTATAAACCATTAAAAGGGTAGTTAGTGGGACATAAAGCCAATAACATTTCTTCTCATTCTTTTTCTTCCTGATACATTTCTGCTTATACAGGTCATTCAGTCTTCTCTTTTTTCCCATAGTCTATCATTCATCACTGTTTCCCATTGTAGTCCTCTGCGATTTACATCATCCTCCACCCGATCCCTCCATCTTGTTCATGGTCGTCCAATTGGTCTTCTTCTAGATTCTGTCCATTCAAGAACTGTTCTTGGTAATCTTTCTTTTCCCATTCTTTTGACGTGTCTGAACCATTTCAGCCTATTTCTCTCCATAGTTTCTTTTAGGGGGTTGATCTGTAGCGTGTTTCGCATTGTTTCATTTCTTATCTTGTCCCTCCTCATTTTACCCAAGATTCTTCGCAGAAAGTGCATCTCTGTCGCTTGTAATCTACTTGGATTATTGTTTGTCCAAGTCCAACATTTTGATCCATTGGTCAATATTTGAAAATAATATGATTTATATATCATGATTTTTTCTTTGGTAGGTAATTTCCAATTTCTAATTAAGGATATAAGACACAAATTTGCTCTGCCATCTACAGACGTAGATAGAAGAAAGAAAGAGAAAATGGGAGATCTGGCTGGATTTCTACACAACAGAGAACATGCTAAAGTGAACTTGGATCAGCACAAACCAAGAGCTTTGCCAATTCACAAATACCCTTGCAGTACACGATTATCATAACAAAACATGCGAGATGGTCTTACTGTGATCCAGAACACAGATGTGTTTGTGAATTCTATGACCGATATCATGTAGGGAGTTGTGAGAAACATGCAAGTTCCATCATAGACTTCTGCACTAACTGAAACTATCCAGTTTTACGTTATGCACAATTTGTGTGCATTATCATTTAATATTAATATTTAAAACATATAAGTTACATAAAGTATAATAAACTGGCAAGGCCACGGCTTCCTTCCCACTCCTAGCCCTTTCCTGCCCCACCGTCGCCATAAAAATTATCTGAATCGGTGTGATATAAAGCCAAATGTAAAAAAATTGGTTTCAGTATTGAAGAGCATGTAAATGTGTCATATGGCTAATGCTATTTAATAATTACTGTGGTTAAACCAATGAAAATGTAATGTATGGTTACAACTAAACTTGGGTCTTTAAAATCATTTGTTAGGAAGCCCTCTTAATAAAAAATTATGGTTTGAAAATGTACATATGATTTATAACTGTTAGGTTCTTCAGTCTGCCAAAACAAATTTTGAGTAATACATTATAAACCCACCTGCTAAATAAAACATACGGTAACAGTATTATACACAGTTGTTTCTTTTTCAGGTAGTTTATAAAAGTATTACTCAAAGTTAGTTTTGTCAGACTGAAGGAACTAAGTTATAAATTAACTGCGTCGACTGAAAAGAGATGACTTCAGATATTACAAAAAAAAGTACATATGTACATAAAAGGGGCATCTCGCGATGTGGTGCCTGGGCCGGCCACCCCAAACCTCATGACAGCCCAGACAGATAAGCCTTATTGTCAATGAGGTTAGTTGAGGACTACAAAAAACTAGAAAATGAAACTGGCTGCACAACTGCAGCATAGTGAATTTTATTTTCCCAAAGAAAGTGGACTTATTGAGAAAGAACAGTAGTTAAAGTTTTAAAACTTATTTCAGAAATCTACAACACAGTATAATTATATTTACCTTTATGGGGCTCTTTAATCCAGATGACAGCTGACTGCTACCAGTATAAGTAGGACTGTCAATCAAATCATCTGGAGAACCTATATCATCATTCTGAGAGCCCATTACGTTCCTCCTGCGACCTCTCCTGGGTTTAGCCTACAAATTACAGCAAATTACTTAATAATGCCTGTAAATAATATTAACTGAAAATGTACCAAATTTATGTGTTTTATACTTTCTAGATATGCTATCATAAATCAGATTGTCCTTGGAATAACTGCTCGTGGGATATTAAATAAACAAATTAATAAATAAGTGAAATGATTATCTGCAGTGGTAAGGTCTGCTATGCAAGAATCCTGATCACTATCACCTCCATGAATGTGGAAAGAGTGGTGTCCTTAACCAAATTTTGTAGTGATTAACACAGAGAACTACATATGGCATTCTAAAGTGAACATTTATCCATGTATTTATGTATATATCTATCGCATGGCCATTGGCCGCATTAAAATTATATTAAGGTGGCAAACACTAACTTTGCTTCCAAGAGCAAAATCAAGTTCCTCGTCAGAATCCATTATTGCGGAGATGAACAAAGTTAAGTAGAAAGGATACGCTATGGTAATAGGTGTATATCTGCACAGAAATAGGAGCGATTTTCCACAATGTTTAATTCCACGTCTTTTTATCTGCGACCTGCGTTGTCTACTGCAGTCTACTGTCAGAGAGGATGTGTCTATTTCACTTCGGGACTTGTCACCATAGCAACCAACATAACAGCATAGCAACTTAGCAACCAATAGAATTTAATAATAAATTTTATTGCGCACAATGTGCATAGAAGTTCACAATTAGATAAGACAGCGTGGCGTCTAATGCGCTCTGCATAAGTGTTAGTCCTTAATAAATTCACTAATCGAGCAGGACCTCGAGGAACACTTCTGGATATGATATCTTTCACATACTTGGTCACATAGCCTACACACACAGTTTATGTTCGGATCGTGAAAAACTTTATTTTTGCACATCTTGAAATGGAATCCGTGTACAGCCAACCTCGTAACTATGTGTCTCAGTTGGTAGCCCGTTTCCATCCATTTTCGATTCGTCATGGCCTCCGTTGAGTAGAAGTCTTCCCAAATGTCCCTCTTTTTTTCTCTAAGTTTATGCAACAGGTTATCGTATGCTGCGCCTCCTGGTAAAACAAGATTGTATCTCAGGTCCTCAATCAGGAAGGTTTCTCTCGCGAGTTCATATACAAGTCGAGATCTTGTAGTCTTTGAAACACTGAGGACTCGCTTCAGATATCTGGATTTTATCTTTTCCAGGTCGTTTAATTGCTTCAAACTCAGAAATTCCCCTATGATCTCAAGCCCATAGGTTAACACTGGTAGCACTTTTACTCGAAAAAGCACCATGGCTGTATCCACTGCAATTTGTGTGATATTCTCGATGTCATTCATCGCTTTCAGAGCTGCAATAATTCTAGCTCTTATATGGATCCTGAAACTGCTGCATGTGGTCTGCAAGGTTACACCTAGGTATCTAAAACTGCTAACTCTGCGAAGGCGGACATTATTACACCATATGTGCTCTGTTTCCTTTAGCTTACCTCCTTTCCTGAATACGACTAGTTCAGTCTTATCCTCATTTATTTTCATTTCATTCTTGTTTGCCCAGTCCACTAACAAGTTCATCGCACGTTGTAGTTCTGTTATGTCTTCAGCCGCAATTGCCATGTCATCAGCATACAGGTACATTTCTGTGTCTGTATTTTCCTTTATCTCTGACACTACATCAGAGGTGAAAGCGTTAAATAATATAGGGCTAAGTGGATCACCTTGAAGAACTCCTATAGTCTGCGGTATCCAATCTGACGACCCAATGCCATCGTCCACCTGTATATAATTCTCAGCCAACAGGTTTGATATGAGTGTTGTGACATTAGATGTTCCGATTAACTTCTCCAGCTTATCTATGAGTAACCTTCTGTTTACCCAATCAAATGCCTTGGAGAAGTCAATGAATGCCACAAATAATTTGCCTCGTGGCATTTCTAGGGTGATACGAATATGATTCAGTAAATTCTCCAATGCCATAGTTGTAGATCTTTTCCGTCTGAATCCAAATTGCTCCTCTGGTAACAGTGCATCCAATTTATTCATCACTCTCTTCGTTAAGATCCTTGTCAGAAGTTTCAAACCTGTTTGTTCCATCGCGATCCCTCTGTAGGAATTCGGATCATCTGCGTCTCCTTTCCCCTTATATAGCATTCGGATTGTTGCCTTCCTCCAATCTGTTGGGACCCTTCCAGTTTCGAGGCATTTGTTCAGTAAGGCACTCCATACCGGTAACAATTCCCTCACTGTCTCTTTTAGATGCTCATTTCTGACTCCATCTGGTCCTGGTGTTCTATTGCGCCTTCCTTCCTTGATGGCCTGAACGATTTCATTTTCCGTTATTAAATTTGATGGTTCTCTGTGATCTGGACATCTGAATGTTGGTCTCGTATCTCTCAAAGCAATTGTTTTGTTGAGGTGTGATTTCCATGTTTCCATATCAATCTTAGAATGTATTTTGCTCGTTTTCGGCCGTAGAGTCTTGTATGGATCCAATTTAGCTTCTTCTATGATCCTCTTCTGTTGTTCTTCTATGTACTGAATCTTTTTTCTCTTCAGGAGCTCTTTGTACTGAACTCTCTGTTGCCGGTACTCTTCCAAGTTTTCTCTGTTCCTTATTTCTCTTGCCCTGTTCAATTTTTCTAATGTACTTCTCCTTGCCTCATAACATTGTTTGTCGAACCAAGGTTTTGACTTTCTTGTCCCCAAACTTAGAGGAGCCGCTTCCTCATAGCAACTTGCTATCCACCATGCTGCGGAATCTATTTCACCTTCATCTATCATTTTCTTCACCTCGTTGATCTGGCTTGTCTTTGCTTTCACTTTGTTTATGTCTATATTCTTTCTGATTTTGGCTCCTTTTCTTAATTCAGCCACCTCTTCCGTCTTCGTGATAATGTCTGTGCTCACTGGTAAGTGCTTTCTTACAATGGAGCCATCTTTGAGGACCAGCTTTGTTGTTCCCAATGTTATGAGACCCCTTGAAAGCATTAAATCTATTGTGCTGCCTCCATTTGGTCCTATGTATGTCCATTCCTGTTTCTTGTTTAACAGCACAAATCCACTGTGCCTCAGGTAGTCCATAACATCTTCAGTTTTCCAGCTGTGTTTATCTACTGGACAGTTTTAGCAAATACAGGTTCTAAGCCAGGTAGCGTAATCAAAGAACGCACTGGTTAACTTCAAAAATCATTAACACTACATGCTTTGTATCCTAATCGAATTTAATAAAATAAAACATACAACTCAATGTTCAAAGTATTAAGTCTTTGGTATTTTATATAGTCAAGCTTTCACTGCTAAACCGTTGCCTACGAGCCGATACGAGCTACGACTGAACATAGCAAGTGTTGAGCTTAGAGGCCTTGCTGTTCTTGAAGTGGATTTGGGCTCGTTATAATAATAATAAATGTTTTATTGCGCACAAATGTGCATGGAAAAAAATTCTTATGAGCAGTCGTCTGTACAGAATTTTGTTAAGGATTCTATTCTCAGTTTACATTTAAGTATTATCCGCACACTTTATCTTGGTGCATTTGCGTACAGCGGTGAGGAGTTAGGCCCCATTCATAAATGCAAACGTAACCGTAAACTTAACGACGTAACGTAACCGTAAAATTAACGTAAAATTTGTGGTATTCACAATGGAGGAACGTAACATTAACGTAAAGAGTACACAGCAGCCAATCAAAACACTGCCATGTTATTTAGTACGGAAGTCAGGTTTTGGGCTATCATGCAGTTTTATATTTCAATACCACGATGGAATCAAACAACGTGGTAGCGGAATCCATATTACTTCAAACATCTATTGCTTTGCTCCTGGGAGCTGTGTAGGCCTACGGTACCTGAAAAGACGATCTAAACAACGGTGCAGAAAATGGGTTCATCCCTTGAATCAAAGAAAGTTATCTCAAGGCGATTTCGGTAATCTACTGTAAGAAATGACCCTCATCAGTTCGTTTTGGACATGCGGATGAAACCTGAACTGTTTGCCTTTCTTACGATTTGCTTCCCCTTTTGTAATAAAAAGAAATGTAAAAGGTCTCCTTTACCGACATCTATGACCCTATCTATCACACCCCGATGAGATCTCTGGATCTATTTGTTTGGATGATATCGTTTTCGTAAACTAGTAGTCCGTCATAATGTTAAGAAATATACAGGGACACTGTTTTATTTATGACAGGGATATTTTCTCGTCCGTTTGCTAGCGCTGCGAGCTTGTCTCCCGCCATTTATTGTCAAATTTCATTACTACAGGATATTAATTTCCACCTATTATTTTTCGGTACAGCGTATTTGTAATTATTTTTCCTTCTATCATGCATAGCCTATACACAAAGATTATTTTGAAAGAGAATTACAAGTGTTTCGTCGAAAGAAGTCATTATATCGTACACAACACACAATGTTTACCTCTGCTCTGATTGGCTGGTTCAAAGTTAACGTAAAATTAACCGCAAGAGCTTGGAGTTTGCAATCCCTTAATTTTACGGACTCGCAGTTAAGTTTACGTCGGCGCATTGTGAATGGTTCCATTAGATAAGATGGCCGCTAACTTCTAAGTTAACGTTAATTTTAAGTTTACGTTACGTTTGCATTGTGAATGGGGCTTATTAGAAGTTAGCGGCCATCTTATCTAATGGAACCATTCGCAAATGCGCCGACGTAAACTCAACTGCGAGTCCGTAAAATTAAGGGATTGCAAACTCCAAGCTCTTGCGGTTAATTTTACGTTAACTTTAAGAACCAGCCAATCAGAGCAGAGGTAAACATTGTGTGTTGTGCACGATATAATGACTTCTTTCGACGAAACACTTGTAATTCACTTTCAAAATAATCTTTGTGTGTAGGCTATGTATGATAGAAGGAAAAAGAATTGCAAATACGCTGTACCGAAAAATAATAGGTGGAAATAAATATCCTGTAGCAATGAAATCTGACGGTAAATGGCGGGAGACAAGCTCGCAGCGCTGGCGAACGGACGAGAGAATATCGCTGTCATAAATAAAACAGTGTCCCTGTATATTTCTTAACATTATGACGGACTACTAGTTTACGAAAACGATATCATCCAAACACCTCATCGGGGTGTGATAGACAGGGTAATACTCGTAGATGTCGGTAAAGGAGACCTTACATTTCTTTTTATTAGAAAAGGGGAAGCAAATCGTAAGAAAGGCAAACAAGCCAGGTTTCATCCGCAAGTCCAAAACGAAATGATGAGGGTCATACAGTAGATTACCGAAATCGCCCTGAGATAACCTTCTTTGATTCAAGAGATGAACCCATTTTCTGCACCGTTGTTTAGATCGCCTTTTCAGGTATCGTACGCCTACACAGCTCCCAGGAGCAAAGCAATAGATGTTTGAAGTAATATGGATTCCGCTACCACGTTGTTTGATTCCATCGAGGTATTGAAATATAAAACTGCGTGATAGCCCAAAACCTGACTTCCGTACTAAATAACATGGCAGTGTTTTGATTGGCTGCTGTGTACTCTTTACGTTAATGTTACGTTCCTCCATTGTGAATACCACAAATTTTACGTTAATTTTACGGTTACGTTACGTCGTTAAGTTTCTGGTTACGTTTGCATTGTTGCTTGCTTGCTTGCTGATGCTTATGGGCTGTGTCTACATTTCACCCAGTCAATACTCCCTTGCTCATGTAATAGCACTAGTATAAATGAAAACTTGCAAGTAGATTACAAAAACACTATTCTTCACTATATCACATAATAACCCTAGCTTGCTAGAGCACACTGTTCTCATACGAGAGACTTCCGTTCTTGCAATCACACTTCTTCTAAAGTGTCACACACTCTGATAATCCGAAATAGCACTCTCAAGTAATACACTAATACTATGAGGAATCACTCAAATGGAACCATCAAAAACATGAGAACATCTCACCATATATTGCGGACAGAATTATAACACGATATTGGCTTCATCCAGAAACAAATTTAGAACTCTAATAATCTCGACTGTAGGATTACAGAGCAAACAAGAAACACTGGTTGGAAATACCTGCTTGAGTCGCTTGAGATTATCATAAGTTTTTTACGGGGGGTTGTCATATAAAGAACATTCAAATAAGATGTGGTTGGAGTCGCCATTAATAATATTTGTACCACACGAACAGTGTGTATCCTGCGTTAAATGGAAACGAGATCTATATCGTGGCGTAAGGGCATGATTAAACCGTAACCGAATGATGTTAATAATATGTCGTCTAGAATATGATCCTCGTATAAACCATGGTTTAACCAGAATTGTTGGTTGTAAATGATAATAAAAGTTACCTTTGACTTGTGCAGTCTGTCGCCAGTAATTCTGCCATTCTTGACGACCGGCTTGTCGGATAACAACTACATAGTCAGAAGCAGGAACAATATTGTTAGTATTCGGAACAGGGAGACGAGAAGCTTGTTTTGCAAGACAATCTACTTTTTCATTTCCTAAGATACCCACATGGCCTGGTACCCATACCAAAGTTATGTAAATACCGAAGTTGTCAAGCATTTATAGGAGACTCTTGACATTGTATACATACCAATTATAGGATAACTCGTACGAGACCAAAGACTGTAATGCACTCAGCGAATCCGTATAGATCGTAACTCGCGTATAGCCCTGACGCTGCACAAAAAGTAGAGCCTGCTGTATAGCGAATAGCTCCGCAGTAAAAATCGAACAATCACTAGGTAAACCATATTGTTTTTTAACATTTAGAGAAGGTATATAATAAGCGGACCCAACTCCAGTAATGTTCTTGGCCCCATCTGTAAAAATGTTTATGCTTTGTGGAATATTGGAAAGTTTCACTCTTTTAACAGGACGAATCTCGGTCCCCTGCAAACAAATAACGTTAGTATAGCCATTACGTATAGGCCATATTATTTGAGGCTTATAATAAGAAACCGGATAGGGTAAGGTATAGGGCATTACGTTAACACTGTGTATTAATGTATACTGTTTCGACTTCAATGTAGTATAAGCATGAAACAGAACTGGCAATCGTCGTAAACCCTGACGCAACGTTTGCATTGTGAATGGGGCCTTTAGGAGGGAGCTGTCCCGTTATCGATAGTGCTGCCAACGGAATGAAAATAAAATCTGAATTGAATCGAGAATATGATCGATCGATATGAAATTTCAAAACCGTTATCATCTTAAACCAACAACTATGTCACATACACATTATATAACATTATAAAACATTCCTCGATGCGAATCTTGTTCCTAGCATGAATTCTATACTTTGGCTTTGTTGTGTAAACAACAACAGTACTAGTAAGTAAAGTGTACGCAAGATGTCGCACAACGATGCTTAAGCGATTCATAGTTTGTGTTTCAAAGGTTGCCAATTACGAATCTCGAAGATCGCCGAGATCGACCGATTCAGCACAAGAGTGTAAATGCACCAAGATACAGTGTGTGGATAATACGTGTACGTGATAGCGTGCACAAAGTTCGCCGCATCTTTTGCACCTGCAGTCTTGTCTTGTCTTGTCTTGTCTTGTCTTGTCTTGTCTTGTCTTGTCTTGTCTTGTCTTGTCTTGTCTTGTCTTGTCTTGTCTTGTCTTGATGGGATAATTTAAAGGGCTTCGGCAGTCCGGACTTGGCTCATGAAAGCTCGCTTTAATATACAGGCGTTGGTGAAACCCATGGACTCAAAGTCTGGTCACGACGTGTCTGAGTCCAGTTGCGGTCGATCATCGCATCACACTGGTAAAAGTCCCACCATATGCTGTCTCTCTTTTGTTGAAGCTCTTGTAGGAGTTCCCTATGCGCTGGGGTGGCAGGGAGCAGTAGTTTTAAACGCAGCTCTTCCACAAAGAATAATTCCCTCGACAGTTGGTATGCGGGGCTTTACGGAGTGTACTTTGATAGGCAAAGTATTTTCTTTAAATAGAATGCTTTCACCTTCATTATACTATGTAGCTGCCTCTTTCCAAGATATATCCATATATTTTCTAATCCATAGGTGGCTAGAGGACAAACCTTAAGATGAAATAACTCGATGGTACATGATAGTGAGAGATGGCTCAAAGATCTGATGTCGTTAATGGATTTTATGACAGCATTTAGTCGGTCTTTTACATGTAAAGAGAACACGTTCCCCGATGTTTGAAAACTGACTCCTAGGTACTTAAAATTTGTGACTGACTTTAGTTGCTGGTCATTGATTAAGAATGTTCCCCGTTTTCCTCCTATCCTGAAGGTCAGAGAGACAGTCTTATCTTAATTTAACCTCAGCTGGTTCTCTTCTGCCCATTTCGTAACTTTATTAAAAGTAGTCTGCAAATCTAACTGAGAAGTTGACGTCAGAACCATGTCATCTGCATACGTGAGAATATTGACATTTTCTGAATCTATTCTTTGTACGATGTCAGCTGTGGCGGCAATGAAAAGCAATGGGCTTAGGGGGTCGCCTTGAAGGAGGCCAATGGTTTGAAGTACCGTATCGGATATGACTTGGTGATGCCATCACTAATCTCTACCCAGCTATCTGTAAGGAGATTCTTGATGCTTGGAAGTAGATAACAACTAGGCCCGACGATGTTTCGCAACTTCTCTAATACGATAACTCTATTGATCGTATCAAAAGCCTTAGAATAATCAATAAAGATTGTATGAAGTTTTCCCTTTGGAATTGCGAGAGCTTCATTAATATACTGTTGTAAACAATCGATTGCTTGAATGGTTGATCTTCTTCTTCTGAAGCCAAACTGGGAATCTGGGAGCTTGTCGTCTATTAATATTGTGAGGCGCTTACATACTAACTGAGTCAGTGTCTTTAAGAATGTGCATTCCAGAGCAATTCCTCTGTACGAATTAGGGGCTGTGGTATCACCTTCGCCCTTATACATCATTTTTATTGTGGACTTAGCCCAGCTGTCTGGTATCGTACCCTGTTGTAAACATTCATTCAATAACTGGCAGATGGATACTTTCAACACTGGGAATATCCCTTTCAAATGTTCATTATAAATGATATCTGGACCACATGCTTTCCCATTTTTTGGGCTCGTTATGTCACCCAGACACAATACTTGATTATATTTGTACTAGTTCTACACTCGCACACAATTCCGATAAAGTAGGACACCAATGCTGTTCGCAATTTTCTCTGATTGATAAGTACTTGAAGATTGTTGTTGTTGTTGTTGTTGTTGTTGTTGTTGATGATGATGATGCTTTTTGGGCTTTTCTCGAAGATATTTCACCCAGTCTATAATCCCTTACTTGCTGAATAACACTGGTACAATTGGACACTTCAATCCATGAAAACCCGTTCTTGTGTTTTGAAAGGGATGCACACCACTGTATTCCACTATATCACTCTGTAATTCCTTACTTGCTGAATAACACTGGTACAAATGAACACTTCAATTCCTTAAAAGCCGCTTCTTTAAAAGAGACACACTCTACTGTATTCCACTATATCACTCTCACTGAATACTCCACAAATATGATGAATCACCCCAATGGAATTAGAAGCGTATGAATACGATCCTCCATACACTACATAGAACTTTATAACACAATATTTGCTTCATCCAAAAACGTCTTGATGACTCTGATGATCTCAGCAGAAGGATTGCATAGCAAACAAAAAACACTGGTTGGAAAAACCTGCTTAAGTCGCTTTAGACTACTAATAAGCTTTCTACGAGGAGTCTCATATAAGGGACACTGAAAAAATAAGTGATTTGCATCTCCAGCGCGAGAACCACACAGGCAGGTTGCCTCCTGCGTTAAATGGAACCGAAATTTATATTGAGGCGTGAGGGCATGATTAAAACGCAAACTAATAATGTTTGAAATATGTCTTCTGGAATATGATCCTCTCATATACCATGGCTTCACCGGGATAGTTGTTTGTAGTTGAAAATAAAAGGAACCTTTGACTTGTGCAGTCCTTCTCCATTCATTTTGCCATTCATTACGAGCAGAGTGTTTAAGCACAGCAACATAATCTGACGAAGGAACTGTATGATTAGAAAGCGGCACGGGGAGGCGAGAAGCCTGATTTGCTAGGAAATCCGCTTGTTGATTACCCAAAATACTCATATGTCCAGGCACCGGAATTATCAATCATACAAAGAAGACTTTTGACGTTATATACATACCAATTATAAGTTAGAGTATTAGAGATCAGGGACTGTAATATGCTCAGCGCATCTGTATATAACGTAACTCGTTTATAGTCATGCCGCTGAATAAAGAGCAAAGCTTGTTGGATAGCGAATAATTCTGCAGTAAATATCGAACAATCACTATGTAAACCATATTGTTTCCTGACATTTATAGAAGGTATACAGAATGCAGCTCCAACTCCAGTGGTATTCTTTGCACCGTCTGTAAATATCTCTATGCTTGTAGGGTTACAGGAAAGTTTCAACTTTTTAGCAGGCACTTGACCTTGCTCCTGTACAGATATGACAGTTGAATAGTTACTGCGGGTAGGCCATATTATCTGTGGCCGGTAATGAACAACGGAATACGGTAAAGTGTTGGGTATTAAAGTTTCACTTTGCAGTACTGTATCTTGGAACGACTTCAAAGCATCAGAGGCATAATATAAAGCAGGCAGTATGCGCGGACCTTGACGCCGGGTGGAAGAATACTCATGTAGGAGTTGCAATTTCGGGATTAATGGGTGCCTCGTAAGGGAGAATTTTTTAAGTATATATTGCATAGAAAGCGTTTTTCTGCGTACATATAAGGGAGGTTCGCAGGATTCCACCAAAAGTGCGTTAGTAGGTGATGATTTCAGAGCTCCTATACAAGTGCGCAGTGCTATAGATTGACATATATTAAGAATATTCAAATTTGTGAACGCTGCCATGTCAAAGATATGTGCTCCATAGTCCAGGATTGATCTTATAGTGGACCTGTACAGTGATATCGCCACACACGGGTCAGCTCCCCATTGTCTACGGTTAACAAATTTTAGTATCTGTATATATTGATCACTTTTCGAGCGTAAGTAGAGGAAATGCTGCTTCCATGTAAGCTTATGATCTATGAATAATCCTAAATATTTATGTTGATTAACGATAGGGATTTCATACACATCAAACGAGATCGGCTAGCGATCATAAGTACGATGGTGGGTGAAGATCATCGCTCGATATTTGGTGATAGAAAGATGAAGTCCATGAGAATCCAACCATGCCATGGCCTCGCTAAGCGTGTATACGATATGCTGTCTACAAACCTGCAGATTCTCGTTCGTATAATAAACAAAAAAGTAATCTGCGAACGACCAAAGCGGAGAATGACTGATTCAAAATCCGTCATAAATATAGCAAAAAGAATGCCGCTCAATATATCTCCCTGGGGTAAACCTGAACTCACCTTACGAGGCGGTATTGTACAGTATATTGTGACATTTTAAACGACAATGGTCTATATATAAGTAGGTGTCGAAGAATGGTAATAATTTCCACAGGTATTTTAAGAGCTGCAAGTTTATCCCATAGGATATTCAGTGGTACAGAGTCGTAGGCCCGTTGAATATCTAGAAAAACCGCAATTGTGCTGTGCTTCGTATGACGGGCGAGTAACAAGCCAATGACGAACATATTAAACGCATCATATTGCCCCCTTTTTTCCCGAGCTAAGCCCAGCCATCGAGCGAGAGATCCCAAGGTGGACCGTTCGATCGTTGGCTATCACTTTCTAGAGGCATTTAAGGGATGTCAAGGATTGATGACCAAGCAGGATAAAAAGAAATGTTAGAACAACACTCTGACATTTATTCACATAAGCAAACAATAAATGAAAATATTCTTACTAATATTTTGTTTTACATAGAACTTCCATAATATTGGATTTCTTCCTCCTTATTTAGAGTGACACGTGTTCTTAATCTCCAGCCTTACTGTGCTGTAATGAAAACCAAAGAAAAATTAGGCCTCTTGCCTTCCCAAATCAAAATATTTGATTGAAAGAATTTAAATAAATTAACATAGAAGCTCATAAAATAATTAACAGCTGTCTTGCTAACGAGGGTTTTACAATAAATGTGTTCAAAGCTTTACCAATTCAAAGTAGTCTCAACACGTGGTTTTAAGACGTACTCAACTGAATTTATCATTTACAGTATTTAATATTAGTCAATGACACCAACATGAACTTCAGTAGAAAATGAAAATTGATTTCAAAATTCTCAAAAAAAATTAATTATTATTTTGATTATTATTATTATTATTATTATTATTATTATTATTATTATTATTATTATTATTATTATTATGATTATTATTATTATTGATTTTTTCATCATTTAATTAACCTATGTTTCATTGTCACACGATCGTGTTCTCATTCTTTTCCACTGCATCATTTACCCAATGATCGTCATTAGCATTTCAGAATAATTATTTTCAATTAATTATTATGACTTATTTTCACCATAACTCAAAGTAATCATGCGGCTGACGACTTCTACCTCTGATCCTTGTATTTCATTTCGATTCAAATTAATCTTAAAATATTTCAAAGTTCAACTATAAATGAGTCAGAAATTTACATTATCCACGTGTGAGCTAGTTAAATAAATTTTATTTACAAATCGAGTGCCTTCGAAAAATAACGAGATGATCTTTCCTTTTAAATCTCGATAATGAAGAAAATAAATCTTTTTCTAGTCTTCCTCGACTTAAGTTGATCAAATTTTCCCTTAAGGGCATGAAAATTACTTCTTAAGGCAACACACAACGATGAGTGTAATCTGCGTCGCAGCAAGTGCACGACCAGATCAAATTAAATGGGACCAACATGATACAAGAGAAATATACATATTTACATGCACACACACATTCACACTAGGAAACACGGCTTTTATGTACATTATTTACATCGAATCCTGTTTTGGCAAGTTTATTCATTATTTTTACGAGTGGACAGATCGCGTAATATCTAGCAGAAATAATCTGTGTACTGAAATTATCCTTCATTAATGGTGGCTAGTGATCGAAGTCATGGGTATCACTTGGTAGAAACACATTTCACATATCAACGTAAGTTCATCTAACTCATGACATTTTAATGGAAGATTCTAGTAAAATCCATAAGCACTACCATCGTTTGGGCTAAAGGTTGAAACTATCGCGAGCGTGAGCCTTAATCGTACTATTTTTATTCCCTACCTGTGAAATACACTCGCAACACGTGCTCCAATAATTACAATCTATCTTGCGCTCCCAATACACAAGAATAAGTCAACTATCATCATTAAATCATCAATTGCTCAATTATACGTCAAATATCCCTCAGGATTGGTCATATTCCAGACCCTTCGTGAACAGAGCACATTCAATCTCACATATAAGGACTCTACAGTAATTTTATGGCTCACGAGCGTTTAATTCTGTTTTACCCGATCTTTAGTCAATATTATTATTATTTAAGTGATTATTACATCTACTGATCCTCGTGGAATATCGTAAAATTAGATGACTTCATCATAAATACAACAAGTGATCATGAAAGACACTAGGTTCGACACTATTCACTCAAAATATATACGCAAATTTCAGTCCAGTAACTTTCAGCATTACAAGGAAAGTAGATTTATCGTGTGGTCAGTGATTATTAAGTATAAAGCTCCTAAGCATGGGAAGTCATTCAAAGACAACCTACATGTCTACTCTAATAGATTCCAAAATTTCACTCACACGTACCTAGTCTACCACGACACGTTAAGAAGTGGAAAAATGAAATATTTCTAACTACAACAAACTAATAGATCTACGACTTAAAGAAGAAAGACCTCTAGTTGTACAAAAGGTAAGACAGATAAATTAAATTAAAAAGGTACTCAAGTTTTAGATGGAGTTCGATTCCCGTCGACAGTCAATTATTCTAGCATTTTCCTCCGGTCAGTCTCCTTCCAATTACCAGATACGCCTCACATTTTACAGCTCCATGGAGGCTCTGTAGCAGGTGTCCCTCGATGAAGTTATGTTGTCGGTAGTTGTGGAATTATCCATCTTGAGGTGTTCAACTTCTAAGACGACTTCCGTAGAACGCCGGTCACAAGCTGTAAATGAGATGATAAAATTAAGTATTTTGCACAAGCACACGTCGAATATTAATAGCTCGTCTACACAGTCACACTTAACTTGGTTCTTAAGGCGTTTTTATTCCATAGGAATTCACTAATTCTCGCTAAATTCTGGCAGAACGGGTGTTGACTTGAACTGGGAATTACTTCTCCACGTGGTCCGATAACGTGGTGTCCCACACAGCAGCACAGCGAAGAATATTCAGGGTAAGAGCAGGATATTCAGAGAGTAAGAGAGCGATTTTCTCGAAACAAGGCCTTTTTATCTTATCAGCCTGGGAGGTGTGATCTTCAACGAGAACGGTAATTGGCTGATGGTCTCATTTAATTGGCTCAGACTATTCCAGATTGTGAGTTGCGCGCGTGCAGCGGTAGTTACGTGGTTTACTCTGACCTTGGCACAGTCCTGCCGGTGTATCACCCCTCTGAACGACGAAAAAACTCGTTCTTAGCTCGCCACTATTCCCCAAATGACATGCTGCAGCTCCAAGCAGACAATAAAACTTTTACTTTCCACTTGTTGAAAATATTCATAATATCGCCAATTTTAACGGGGACAATATGAACTTCGCCCCTTGAAAAAGGCATGCTGATACCGCGGCGTTAGATTATAATACTCTGATGCCCAGATAAGCCTCCGAAGTAAAATCTTTAAAAATACTTTTCGAATACAAGAACCTAACATTACACCGCGGTAATTGTTCGGGTCAGAGGGTATTTGCCTGTTTTTAAGAATAGGAATAAGAAAATTCATTCCACGTAGGAGGCGTAATAGAAGTTCGAAAAATAGCATTATACATCTCCAATAGTGCTTTCTTGGCTCGAAGCGGTAATAGTTTAAGCATCTGATACGTTACATTATCAGGACCTGGTGATGAATTCGAACAAGATTGCAAGACCGCTTCTAGTTCCTGATGGTCGCACGGCTATAATAAAACTGAAAACCACATATCTTGCGCATCCTGGAAAGGAACATAATTGTTACAACATAATCTGGAGTCTCACGGACTAGAAAAGCTGACATCACCTGTTTTGGAATCGCCATGGAAGGGGCATGTTGCGTAGCTCTTGTTAACGCCCGTATAGCATTCCACAAAGATGCAATCGAAACTTTACTAGTAAGGGAAGAGATGAACTCTCGCCACGCTATACGATGTTTGGTATGTAAATTTTTCGAGTGTGTGCTATATGGTGTTTAAGTCGGAAATAATTGTGAGGTGTGGAGTGTTGCCTATATTGATGGAACAAACGCTTTCGCGCTTATATCAACAAATGGCATTCCTCGTCCCACCATTTAATTTTCGTAGGCCTCCTATAAGTGGGGTATGTTATTACAGGGTGATGCAACTTAATATAATCTGGAAAATTTGAAGTAACGATTGATACGTTACCAGGTTATCAGGTATTCGTCGTAATCTATCTTCAAAGTATGTGGTATATAACTGCGGCTTAAAACTCCGTAACGAACGGAAAGTGTTATCGGCAAGTGTTGGCGAAGTTGAGGAACGAGGTCGGCCTAAACCATAGGACATAACAATGAGGAAATGGTCACTTGAATAAGTGTCAGCTAAGATGTGCCATGTGGTAACAGACATCAGTCTTCTCTTACATAGTGTGAGATCCACTGCGCTGGGGGGTGCAGAAGGCGCAGTAAGACGTGTTGGAGAACCGTCATTCAATATTGCTAGAGAACGATTATTAAGAGCATTGATGAAATAATTACCTTGAGGTGTGCCTGTACTTCCTCCCGACGCCGTAGGGTGAATATTATAGTCACCAAAAATAAAAAGATATGATTCTGCATCAAATTGCTGAAAAAATTTATCCCATTGCCTTTCGGTGATGGGGACGTCTGGGGGACAGTAAAGATTCACAAGCAGGATATGCTTATAATAAATGCCTAGAACATACGTAGAGGGTATTGTCTGAAGATTCGAATAATTCTATATGTCATTGAAGAGTGAACCAAAAATGCAACTCTTCCATATCCTGGCCCGTCAGTGCGAATGACATTATAATTAGGATACGCAATGCGCTGGGAAGGGTCAAACCAGGTTTCCTGTATTGCTATGCAATGCGGTTCGGTTTCCTGAATCAGTGAGTATAATTCGTGACGTTTTTTCATGTGATTCTGATCATAGAACTGCACAAAATGGTTAACCTTGTCCCTTAACTGATAGATAGTATGAGTGTTGAGTTATCACCCAATAATTGCACTAGTTGTGTTATAATTTGCTGGATTCCATTCTGTAGGTGGTCTCTTTACCTTTGAATAGATGATATCGATTGCGTCATGGGGGCGCTACTAGAGGTGGCAGGTACGTCTTTGCAGCCACGGCCATCTGGCTAGGAATATGAGTAGAAGTTGATGCTCGGGGAGAATTCGTCCCCTTGCTAGATGAAGCTCTGATCAAATTGTAGTACCCATCCTTGTCGAATCCCGGGGGGGGGGGGGCACAGGCCGAGTTGATTGTAAAATGACCTGAGTAAATTTTCTCTTTCTTGGATTTTCCTGTGTTGAGGTTGACATCTCCCGATTTAATGGGAGAAAATGTTGAGAATTTATCATAGCATTGTATTCGGCAGGTTGTACTTCTTTTACAGCTTCTTTAAACGGTATATTGTCAGTACTCATTATCTTTTTAATGTGTACCTGGTGCTGATGTGCCTGGCATTCAGGTGCTCGGGTCAAATGGGTTCCCTGACAATGAACACATTGACGAAATATTTCTGTACAATCTGTAGTGATGTGGTGTAGGGCGCAACGCCCACACCTAGGGTCCGTTGCCCTACAATGCTTTTCCACGTGCCCATATCTTTGAGATTTCTTGCAAATAATAGGTGCAAAGATGTAGGGTTCAACTTCTAGATGTACCCGATAAAGGGACATCTACTGAGGGAGCTGCTGTGTTCGAAAGACAACTTTAATAGATCCCGTAGGGACATATTGGTTACTCTCTTGGCTAACAATCTTACGATTCAGACGTTTCACTGATTTTATAGTTGCCGTCGATTTTAAGTGTTTTAAGATGGTAGCATCAGAGAGAGTTTTCTCAACTCCCCTTATAATACCCACACGCAAAACATTGGAGCTGGGTATATACGTCCTAAGTTTATCTTAAGCTAATATGGGATGCTTAATAAATGAATTCGCCTGAATCGCATACACTAATTCCAATTGTACACTGTTTCTGCCCTTTCGTGCCACCGATTTAATTCCTGGGATGTTATCTCATAAAGAATTCGACCCAAGGTCATAGGATGCATATGACCTATGTTTTGAGAGGCGGTAGACTCCACGAAAAGAATAAATTGGCCATAACGTGAACTGGGGTAGAATTCTTGTGTTACAGCTTGCGGAACCTGATCACTAAGATCCTTATCCGCACTCTTATCTTGCTTCTCAACATTATTCACCTTATCACTTTTTTCACTCAAACTATCTTCTACATCGTGCTCCATATGAACTGTTTCTTCACGCTGTACTATTAGCTTCGAGGGGTCAGGAGCCTCCTCACCCCCACTGTTCGCCGCCATAGCCTACGTCGTACACACGTACTTTCACTCGTCAAAAACGTCCACTGCACCTCGCTACAATGATTAAAACCATGACCGCGCGGTATCACTGCTGAGAGGAAACTGTGTACTTGAAGATTGAGTGAAGTAGATCGTGCAGTTGACTCACAAAATGGTTTCAAAGCACTTGAAATAGTTCACTAGGAGACGTAGTACATAGACAAGTGAGAGTGATTAAATTATGTATACAATACTAGGAGATATAGGAATATCACAGGGACACAAGGTATACTAATCTTCGAACGTATGGGAATTTCATATGCATCGAAAAGTAAAGGCTCTGAATTATAAACACGCTTGTTAGTAAAAATTACCGCAGAGCATTTATCAGGAGATAAGGAAAACCCATGAGTGTGTAACCAAGACTGGACTTTAATCAGGAGCTGTGTTATGCATTTCCAAGCAACATCTACATCTTTATGGGAAAAATAGATAACTATGTCGTCAGCATACATAAGAATTCTGGCAGATTGGAGGGCAAGTTGCTCAAGGTCGGATAAATATAAAGCAAAGAGTATTCCACTGAATATATCACCTTGAGGGATGCCGACAGTAGCTTGACGAGGGGATTGTGTAGTGAGAGGAGGTTTGAAGATAAGAGGGCGATATATTAATAGATGGCGTAGAAGAGTTATGAAAGTGGTCGGGATTCCTTTCTGTATAACATATTCAGGGGGACTGAATCAAAGGCACCTCGTATATTTAGGAAGACATCAATAGTGTCTTGTTTCCTAGATTTAGCTTATAATATTGAAACGGGAATGTCCTGCGAGCATTCGCGTTCATGTATTTCTTGAGAGGAACTCGCTAACACCCGGCTGTATGCATTCAAACCGAGTGCCGAGCGCGCAGGCATTGTGGGAGACAGCGTGCAAGCAAGCGCTGCTCCAGAGTGCCAGCCAAGGCCGAGTGACGTCACACCGAAAGTTCTCTTATGTTCTATGGCATTTCATCACGAACGGAAGGTTAAATCATAATTTCGAGAATGTCGCCTGGTAGGCCTGGACAATAAATGCTGCTAACAAAAGTTTCATTAAAATCGGCGGAAGGATGGTCGAGATATGATTTTTTTAAGATGCTCATATTTACAGTCACGCCGTACGACCTTCGGCAATAAAAGGTAGTCGCCAGCCTTGAGTGAATCAGTGTGTCACTGGATGTCTCAGTGTGTGTGTGTGTGTGTGCGAACAAGCACATCGTCGTGAACATGTCGCCTCGCTATGTGATACGGTTCGTTACTCTGTCCGGCTGAGGACCGGGATTCGAAAGTACGTAATATTAGTGATGAAAGCCTTCTCTGTGGACTCTGACTTTGAGTGTAAGCGAAAGCTTATTCTCGTTAATATCAGTCTGTCGAGCCGTGTAACTTCATTTCGTTGTGTGAATTGTGTAATTGAGGAGACTGTACATTTTGAAACTGTGCTTAAAGGACTTAGGGCATAAAGACTGTGCTTTAGTTGTTTCCTCCACAAGAGACTGTGTTAGGTTATTTCGTAAGAATTGTGCCCTAGTGACTGAACAATTCTTTTATGGACAGTTTCACTTTATTCGTAAAGATAGTGCCTACTTTTCTTTTAAAGACTGTGTCAATCACTCCGTGAGAAAAACAGTGTCAACATTTCCTTTGCATAAAACTGTGCCAATCTTCATTTCTTTCAAAGACTGTGTCAATGCATTTCACAGAACTGTGCTAATATTCACTTTCATAAAACTGTGCCGATATTTCCATCCAAGGAGAGTGCTGATTCGTGGAATACGGTACCTTTATTTCTTTTCGAGGGACTATGTCAATTCTCCTCATAAAGACTGTCTAAATTTACGTATAATGTTGTGCCTCAGTGATAACTTTGCCTCTGAGAAATTACGTGATTTTCGTTAAGACTGAGTCGTAACAGAACTTGGTTCTCTTTCACAAGACTGTCATAAACTGTTGCTTTCTGTCTTCGCAGAAGTTTTAATTTATTTCTACGAGTGTGTGTGCTAGGACATTGCATGTACTCGTTGCAAACAGTGCAGAGACTGTGTCCAAAGAACATAATTTATTTCCTTTTGAGATTGAGTGAAGTGCTAAACTATCGCATCTCGGAAAGTTCCAGATTATTTTCATTGCTTATCATTTCAAGTTCGATAGTGCCTATTGTATTATTCCTAGAGAACTGTGACTTTGAATTCATCTTCTTTTCAAAAGTGCGTCCAACACCATTTACTGTGGAACCTATTCGACAAATTAACAGTGTCTCGCCTTAATTCGCAGTGCAGGGCGGTAGAGAAGTGTCGTATCAGATTCCATTGACATTCTGTGCGAAAGTTCTACATTTCTCTGCTCCTTTCATAGGACTTTGTGGAATACAAAACTTAACAACTATTCCACGCTGCACTATCATCAGACGACCGCCCCAGGTTCGAGTCTCCGTCAACATCAAGGGCTGACAACAGCCGTGGGTCCACTCCGACAACGTGGGACGACGCCGGCGTCGATGACGGGAGACGACGCCGAAGCCGCAGAACGACGCCTCCTCCACATCTTCAAGGGCATTCTAACTATTTGTCTGGAAAAGGGACATAATTTCTATGCATTTCTTTTGAATAAACTGTAAGTTCAACTTTAAATATGAACTTATTTCACTACCCTTCTCTCATACTCTCTAAAGCATGAACCGTACACGCCTTGGCGTTATCCATGCTCTCCGCAAAACTGAAGTACGGGCGTTCCTGTTTCAATATGTCAACAATAAGCATATTGATCGCATCTTGAGCATTTCTACCTTTACAGTAAGCATAGTGATACTTTGGAAGAAGGGAATAATACTCTAAGTAGCACAGAAACCTTTGGAGCATGATTTTAAGAAATAGTTTGCGTAGACAAGATGGCAAGATTATTCCTCTAATATTGTGAGGAATGGTCATTGGACGACGAGGCTTTGGAACCGGGACTAGGAAAAAAGTGTTCCATTCCGGAGGAGGAGTCGTAGTGGTTAACACAAAATTATACTGAACAAGCACTTGTAGGGCTTTGATCGGCAATTGTTGTAACATACCATAAGAAATATAATCAGGACCTGGAGTGGACGATTTGCAGGAGTTAAGAATGTACGTGAGCTCTGGGAGAGTGATGGGACGAGAAAGGACTGAAGACCGACTAGTGGAAGCAGACATAGCTGGGGTATAAGGTGGAAGTACATAATCTGGAGTGAGGGATGTTAGAAATTCAGTCAGAATATTCGACGTGATTTGAGGGCGTGGGACATGAGTGGAAGCCCGAGTGAGAGCACGAATAGCATTCCATAACTGAGATGCAGAAATATGGGTATGGAAGGAGGATATAAAAGTTTTCCAGGCTTGCCGTGGTTTTTTATTAAATATACGTCTGATGTGAGCATTATGATGTTTGAGGCGAAAGTAGTGTGAAGGGTTAAATTTTTACGATATATTTTGGAAGGTATCTTGCGTTTGAGGATTATTGGTGGCATTCAGACTCCCACCACTTTAATTTAGAGGTACCACTTGTTATGGAGTTTGATGGCGTTTTAAAAGGATGGTATAGGTCCAGATACTGTGTTATGATTTTGAGAATTGATTGATAGGATAATTCTATTACAGGTGATTTCTCTAATTGAGTTACCATGAAGGACATTAAGCACGAAGCATCGAAATGTTTCATGGAACGAATTTGACCGGTGTAATGGTAGTTAAGAGGGTGTTTAGTAATATACCCATGTCCATAAGTAATGATGATAGGAAAGTGATCACTTGCATGAGTGTCACTTAGTGCTCTCCACGTGGTTATAGAGGCAAGAGTGTTGCGGCAAAGTGATAAATCGACTTCGCTAGGCAACGAACCAGGAGGAGTGAGCCTGGTAGGGGAACCATCATTAAGAATCAGCAGATTATGCTTATTTACAGCATGTATGAACTGTGTGCCTTTAGAGGTGTCGAGTGGGGCTCCCCACTGAGTATGACGTATATTGACATCTCCCCAAAAAAGTAGTTGTGTATCAGATGGAAATTGATTTAAAAAATTTGAACTATTGTGCGAATGAGATGTAATTATCAGGAGGATTATATAAGTTTATAACATATGTGGTAAGATATATAACGCCCAGGGAATAGGTGTTTGGTATTATGTATTGCAGATGTAATGGAGTTTACGGTAACGAATTATGTATCATAAGTGCGACACCATCAAATCCTGGTCCATCGTGGCGTTCAATAGAATAACCTGGAAAATAAAAGTTAGTGTTGTGAGAGAAGCAAGTTTCTTGCAGAGCGACTATATGAGGAGATGTTAGAATTTTTAATTCGTATTGTTTATTTTGTAGGCTCCTAGCATTTCATTGAAGAATGCGTACTACCATTATTAAAGATAAGGGGTACGATGCGCAAAGGTATCACCCAAATATCACTATAAAATTTGTCACAAATGGAACATAATAATTGCTTTTACACATATCAAGTGAAAAATCCCTGGCAAATTAAGAAATACCGTCGTTATTTGAGAAATATGAAAACATATTTAAGGCTTGTAGACAGGACTGGTTTATGTCGTACTACGCTGCTGGTGCCATCTTTTGTTACATTCTTCAGGTCCAGGGCTAGCACCGTGGAATGGGAGGGCTATGTCTGTGGATTCTCATTATCTTTGTCCATTCGCTGCTGGTGCCGTCTTTTGTTACTTTATTCAGGTCCAGGGCTAGCAGCGTGGAATGGGAGTGCTATGTCTGTAGATTCTCATTATCTTTGGCCAGTACAAACAGCAAAATGGAGGTAAAAAGAAAAATAGCATGATCCCTGCACCAATAAATATTTTTATTTCTGTTCGAACGAAATCACTAGTCCACTGAATTTTTCTTTTGTACATTGGCCATATCATTTTGTCGCCTATTAAATATTGCATATCGCGATACAATTCATGAAATGATGTCATTGACAAGTGAAGAATGAAACGAAAGCAAGGAACTTCAGTGAACACAGATATCACACACGAAATTGTTCAAAGTGTAAGACAAAAGAGATACGTGGGTCACTGTGAGCGCAACACCAAATGTACTTGTAAAGTAGTAAAGTACGTATTAATATTCTCCAAAAACATATATTTCTTAATTTGCCAGGGATTTTTCACTTGATATGTGTAAAAGTAATTATTATGTTCCATTTGTGACAAATTTTATAGTGATATTTAGGTGATACCAATGCGCACTATACCCAAGATAAGGTGTAAACTTTCTCGAAGTTGACTAATAACTGGTAAAATATTGGGGTGATCTCCAATTAGTTGTGTTAGCTGCATTAGAAGGTGGAGAACACACAGTTGAACATGTTATCGCTGTGTTAGTGTGGTAGATAATAGTATGTACAATTGGTGTTCTATGTTGACAATGGAATCAGTAACTTTTCACTTTCGTTTTATTTTTACTTAATGTTGCCTCTTCCTGTAAACGTTTGTTGTAAAAAAACAAACTTATTTCAGGCATCAATTTCTTCAGGTTGGCACTGAAAACTCTTCTTTGCGATTGCGAAAGTCGCATATTTTAAACGACAGAATCGGACGGATTTCTTTGCCTAGAGGAAAAATCTGCAAAATGCTTTGGAGGAAAATACAATAATAAGTGAAATGCGCACAAATGTGCAAAGAGTTTAAAAGTTAGTTATCTTTACTGCACTGCCTGCTCGACCTGCATCCGATGGCTGCTTATGCTGCCTGCTCATTACAAAATTTTAACATGGCAATAAATGAAACACTCCGTTTACAAATACCCACAGCAGGTGGCAGGTGGCAGCAGGCGGCTCCAGACTTGTCGGAATGAAATAGCGGGAAATGTGGTAGTTCTGTACTTGTTTTCAGTGAAAATTGTGTTCTGCTGCGTGTCTTTCTGCAAATCAGAGAAAGGGAAACCAGAATGCCGTGGTATTACATTCCATGACACGGGCCTTTTCAGGAGATCCAGTTGAAGCCATTTTTAGTGCTATAAGAATGGAAGGAGGGTGCAATGACGTGACTGACTCGCGGGCTGCTCAGAATTCCATAAAGAGAATTCTGAAATCCGGTATTTTAATGTACACCGATGGTGCTAACGTTATCCACTAGCGAAATTCAAAATGTTCTGCTTCAGTATCCTCTCCCGAACTTGACGAAACAGAACCGGTGGTGCCCGCTGAGTATGTACTTGATTTACTGGAAGATATTCGTGAGCCCCCTGAGTCAGTGTATGTCACTTTCGAAACTGCTTCCCAGGGATTAGTGTGTGGTTATTTTGTGCGTGTACTGGAAGAAAAAACAGAATGCAGCACGTGCTTGAATAACGTTTCCACCTCAGTTAATGCATCCCCATTGATGTACTTAATCAGACAGTCGGATAGAGAAGGCCTGCGCTATCCCCAGCAACGAATGTTTGGCCTAATTATGGGGCTACAGAAATTTGTTGAGGCGTCTCTACCGTACTGCAAGTAATCTGCATGTCTGCTCCAGACTATAAAGAACTATGGTCTACCCTCTTTGTGCCAGTGTAAGATTTTAAAGTGTTTTAGTAACAATAAGCACCAGGAACTTGTGTAAGAAACTGTGGTTGCCTAATTTGTGAAACCTCTACTTAGTAATGCAGGGTAGTACCATACAGACAAAGTTTCCTGGTTTTCTTGTTCGTCGAAAACTCTTTCTTGAAAAGTCCTGAAGCTATCGCTCTACAGAACCACTTTATGCGTACAATTCTTTAATTTTTCTGTTACTTTCAGATTTTAAATTTTGCTTGTATGCTTATCTAGCTGTATTCACGCGAAATCGGGTTACGTCTGGTTCTGCCATCTAGGGGCAGATTGTTTGTAAGTCGTGTTACACGTTTTAATATGGAATGAGCAGGCAGTATAAGCACAATCGTCGTTCGCCTCATGGAACGCTTAGTCGCGCACAGCTTATGGTGGAAGCCATGGAGTGCCATCATTGTAACCTCATGTCGCTGTTCGAAGTTCGCTTCTGTCCATTTTCGCTCTAGCATGGCGTCGGTGTCATAGAATTCGAGCTCGATTTGGGCTCGTTTCATTTTACTCCCTTCAATTATCTTTGCGCTTTGTCTTGTGAAGGGCAGAACTAGATTGATTCTTAGATCCTCGATATAGAATGGTTCTTTACAAAGTTCGTACATTAACCTGGGCTTTGTGTTCGTAGGCACAACTAATACTCGCTTTAAAACACTGGCTTTTAGTTTCTCTAGAGCCCTAAGGTCAGCCACAGATAACTTTTTCCAAATAATTTCAATGCCACAAGTGGCAACTGGGCTTATGGCAGCATGAAATAATTCTAGTGCTGTTTTTAAAGAATTTTTTGGAGGTCTTTAATTCTATATATTGCTTTGATGGCTGTTGTTGTCCTTTCCTTTATGTGCATTCTGTAGGAGTTGATTGTCGTTTGTAAGATTATTCCAAGGTATTTGAAGGTATTCGTTATGTTTAGGTCTCTGTTCTGACATTTAAATTTGTCCTTTGTTGCAGCTCTTCCTCCTTTTCTGAAAATCATCATTACTGTCTTAGATTCGTTTATCTGCTGATCATTCTCTTCTGCCCATGTTTCCAGCTTGTTCATTACTTCCTGAAGGTCTTCCAAGTTGGATGACCCAATTACCATGTCGTCAGTGTATGTGTGTTGTGATACTGTTTTAATGAATTCTACTATTTTCGATTCGTCTGCAGTTGCAGTGTTGAACAGTATTGGACTAATTGCGTCACCCTGCATTACTCCATTGGTCTGGTATATATCTTGGGAAAGAGAAATGCCATCACTTATGTTAACTATGTTGTATTCTAGGATGTTCTTCAGAAGGACTGTAATGCTGTGTGTTTCTCCAATCATTTGTGCTAGTTTCTCAGTCACTACTTTTCTTTATAGGGTTTCGAAGGCTTTTGTGTAGTCGATGAATAGTGCGTAGTATTTTCCGTTTGGAAATCTTAAGGCCTGTTCTATTTCACTTATTAGGTTCGTTACTGCCTGCAGTGTCGAGCGATATTTTCTGAAGCCACACTGACGTTCAGGAAGGAGATGGTCTGTTTCCCTCACTAATCGTTCCGTGATTATTCTCATCGTTGCCTACGTTATAATACAAGGCCTGGAAATAGAGCCCGTAAAACGCTATGGAAGTGGTTACACTGAAGTTCAATGCCGGGCCGCTAGGATCGCGATCTTGCCCCCTGTCTACCAGGCTCGCGCCTTTAAACGTGTTCATTAGCTGAGTTGGTTGTGAATGTATTATGTATTTGTCTGATGTTAAACATTCACACTTCCGGTCATGGTTTATTCACGAGAAATTAAAGGTAGTGGAATTTCGTTTCACAAGTTTCCAGTGAATGTTCAATGTACGAAACATTATACAGAGGAAGTATTACGCATGAGATACGACTTCAAGCTGATCGAAGTAGGCTTCTGTTCCTAAGTTTTGATCCGAGTTACGTCATAAGAATCGTGCGATCCCAAAATTTGTCACTGGACTTTTTTTAAACTATGCTACCGTGACTGGCAATCATTTGAGAGGCATCTTCAAACTCAGAAATCTTAAATTAGGAAACCAACGAGGAAAATAATTTTCCCAACAAATTTCTCGAAAATGAATGTAGCAAGAGCTAAAAAATTGTATTTTCCCCTGAAACAATCTCCGGTTTGTAAAGTATGGAGGTGGTTTTGTCCCGAGAGCATAAAATACAGTTTAAAATAAGCCATTTGTTTTGGAACATTTTATTAAATTGTTTAATGCGCATTAGTTATGGGATATTCGATTCATTTGATTCCGTTCACGTTACTGAATCGATACAGTGATCTGATTCACGGCTCATTGGTCACCACTCCTACAGCATCTGTGTAGTATGTGCTGGTAAGACGGCAGCAACAGCATTCAGTGCTCGCAGCTATCATCTGGTCTTCATACTATGAACTCCTTTCTTAGAAGAAATGCTAGTTACTCTAATACATCGAAGGTTTCCGGCGACGCAGGGTGGGAAAGTTAGGATTAGGAAGGTAGCAGCCATGGCCTGAATTAAGGTACAGTCCCAGCATTTCCTGGTGTGAAAATGGGGAAACTACGGAAAACCATCTTAACGGCTGCCGACGGTGGGATTCGAACCCACCATCCCCGAATGCAAGCGCATAGCCACGCGATATTAACCGCACGACAACTCGCTCAGTCATTTTGGAAAATATGTATTTTTCTATCAGTTGAGGATTTTTTTAAATCGTCATATTTTGTATAGGCTACCCGAGATGTACAGTAGAACGCTGGTTTTCTGATTCAACATACTGTTATTGTGTCTGTCCACATATGATTGAAGTCTTGTGCAACGATGTGACATATGAACTGAGAAAATACTGAGCCTTTCTTCCCAATATAAAACAGGTACTTTTGAGTGGTCATGAGCATGACTCATAGTCATAGGGCAGGCTAGAGTCGTGTTTAATTGTCAAATGTCAACTAAGTTATAATACTAAGATTTATTAAACTAATAAATAGTATAACCTAATAGCCTACCTACTTACTAGCTACTTCAGAATTATGTTGTGACTACCTTTTTTAACACTGCAAATAAATCCATCTATTATTTAAACCTCCCTGTAAGAAGAGGACAGTGAATGAAAATGGGTATTATTTTCAAATGAGCTGAGCTCGAGAGTCCATTATAGCATACGATTCTTTCAGTGTAGCATGGCTCACTGTATGCCTCGCTGCAGTGAGACGATAAGGAGCCGTGCGTATCTTGTGTCTCACTGAGCCGGCTCGTTCACGATTCTTTCCGTGTGCCATGGCTCACTGTATGTCTCGCTGCAGCGGAAGCTCGGCTCTCCGCGTGTCCAGTGAGCCGATAAGGAGCCGTGTGTATCATGTGTCTCACTGAGCCGCGCTCGTTCACGATTCTTTCGATGTGCCATGATTCACTGTCTCGCTGCAGCGGAAGCTCGGCTCCCCGTCAACATCTAGTGAGTGCGCCACTCAGCACTGTCCGCTGGGAGTAAGCTGAATCGTGTGCCGTGAGCTCGCCGTTCCTGTGAATCGATTCACTCGGACACTTGAATGAATCGATACACTGCTTCGAATCATTCATTCAGTAGCCAACACTAATGCGCATAACGTCTGCAACACCTCACATGGGACATATTCAGGAACGAGAACAAACGAGCATCTTTTAACCGGGCGAGTTGGTCGTACGGTTAGGGGCGCATGGCTGTGAGCTTGCATCCGGGAGATAGTGGGTTCGAATCCCACTGTCGGCAACCCTGAAGATGGTTTTGCGTGGTTTCCCATTTTGACACCAGGCAAATGCTGGGGTTGTACCTTAATTAAGGCCATCGCGCTTCCTTCCAACTTCTAGGCCTTTCCTATCCCATCGTCGCCATAATACCTACTTGTGTCGGTGCGATGTAAGGTCACTAGCAAAAAAGAAGCATCTTTTAGTACTGAAGATAAACTCCTCAGTTGGTTAATTAATGATTTACTGTCATATATTAAGGGCCATTTTCTCCAAATCGAGTTAAACCTGGTATAAATTAAACCCGTCTAACTTTAGTACCTAGTTTAAAGTTGCGTCCAATTTCTCCACCAATTTCTGACACTCGTTTAGTTTAAACGGGCGAGCTGTCGTTGGCGCTAACGTTGGCTGCACTGAAGGAATAGTCGAAGGCATGGTCGATTGGAATTGGCCAATCAGAGCCAAGTAATTCAATGACCGACATTTTTGTAATGATATCAGCTGTTTGTGGCGAATTAATGCTATCGTACGTAGTTAATAAAGAACAAATTCGGCGGGATATTAGCTTTACTAATAAATAAATTGTTTACATTTGTGCGAAGTGTTGTGTCATATAATTCCACCTATTGCTGTCTACAATTTATTGGAACGCACTTTTATTTCTTATTTTTCTCTGTCATGCTTTACCATAAACAAGTACCGTGGGCCTAATACGTGTCTTTTGATGTCTGTATTGTCTTACGGAACACACGGGAACGTTGAAATATTAAAATCCTGGTCTTTCATCAATAGGCCTACAGTATTCCTTTCCTCAGAAAATAAACATTTATGTGAATTTCAAGTAAACAAATTCCAAGCATGCTCGGGATCTATCTCCTATCAAAATCCATCGCCCTCGGCCGGGATCAATCTCACAAACCTTGGATCCAGCAGACAGACCACTGAGGATGTATTATTTGGAGGTGTATTACTTGATTCCATATTCGTTTATAACATAACCAAGTTCGCGATATGTCGTACTGTATGCATAATACTCTTCTCCCTATAGCATTAATATTTCTGTTGCTGATATGCTGGCAATAGATACGATGAAACATTCTTAACTATAATCTATTCTATTACAAGTTTACTAGCAAGCATGAAATACTTTATTGTTTTTCTGATCCTATAAATATATAATCTAGCGATTAGAAATTGTATACCACCACCTCTCCTACCGAGCCGGTCAACATTCTGATGGTAAAAATATTTTCGACAAATTAGATCCGAACCGCCTTGTCACGGATCCGAACGATGCTGACTTCACGCTTTAGCGACCACAGCCACCATGTGCCGCATGAAGAGCGGACGTATTATACGACTTATGTAAGAATATTTTTACGCTTCACATTACAGCATTCATACCACCAACAGTATTTTATAGTATATAATATTATAAGGAGACTGCAATTTAAGGTCTGTGGTCCCCGTTGTTAATGAAAAAATTGCCTGCTGCATCATATCTTAAAGCAACCAGAATCATTGCTTCTAGCGAAATAGCATTATTTCGTGCAGTTGACGTTTTAAATGAATCCTTCTTCGATACTAGACAATCCTTGCTGTTCGCTTATGAATTATAAATCCATCAAAGAACTCCGTTACATCCGATTTTCCAAGATTGTAAACTTTTGTTGGAACGCGGCTTCTTAACCTCTCTTGAACATCAAAATTATTTCCTATTTAACCAAAGTCTTCAATAAATTCTCCCATTTTTCTAATACTAATACTAGGTTATAATTTTAGTACGTTTTTCATTAAAGTGCTGCAGTACTGGTGGTCAAAACTAACCCTTCTATTAGGAAAATCACAGATACGCTAATAAAATGTCAAGAAGGTTGAATATAAACAGCAGTTTAAACCAACAATATAGAAGGTTTAACTCTGAGCCAGGTTTAAACTTGATACAAAGTTTAAACCAATATGGGGAAAATGAATGTTAGTTTAAACTCAGACTTAAACCAGATTAAAATAAACTTAGTTTAAACTCATTTGGGGAAAACGGCCCTAAGAAACTTAAAAATGCATTCAGAGAAAGTAAAAAAGAATCATGAGAGAAATGTATCAGGCATAGATCTTGACTACCCAGTCTACTGTGGCCTGCGTAAAATACCTCATAAGTATACATTTGCATTATGCATTGATGAGGAACCTAACGAGCTATGACATCGAGCTCTTCTTCAGCTACCTAAGACGCCAAGCGGAATACAATGACATTATGGTTCGTGTGACAAAAGAAAAAACAGACTATAAAGGCTGTTTAGAACATATCTGTTCTCCAGCTACTCAAAGTTCAACATTGTATCTTATTCGTTTTCAAGATCGAGGAGCCCTCAAGATACCGAAAATCGTCCGTGGCACTTTTGCAGTGAACGACGGAATCTGTCACTTCCACTACGCAGTACTTGTCCCGAAGAGAGTTACTAAAAGATGTACGTTTATTTTTTCGAAAGGCATGTTGAACAGTGAAATTAAGTGTGGAAAGTGTAAAGGCGACAAACCACCTCTTTTTCTACTATGAAAATTTCTGAGACCTCTGTTAGACAACATTGCTTCGAGCCACTCAAGTAGAAGAGAGAAAGTTTTGAGACTTGATAAGAAGCCCCTCAGAAGGAAAGTTTTGAAACTTCAATGACATATCCAAGCCAATGCAGCACCGCTCTATAAATAAAGTACTGTCAATACTCGCAAAAACGTCCAGTTCTTTTTATTTAGGATATACTTTACTTATTGACATATACGGCCATGCGAATACAAGGGGGCGAGACCGCGATCCTAGCGGCTGAATGGTGAACTAGGAAGCAACCCGTTTCCACGAGTGCATTTCAAGGCCTTGTATTATAGCGTAGGCAACGATTCTCATAAAGATCTTGAAAGCATTGTTTTCTAGGGCGATCGTGGAAGCCATGGACTGCCATTCTCGTAACTAAATGTGCTGTTCGTAGTTCGCTTCTGTCCATTTTCGCTCCAGCATGGTGTCGGTGGCATAGAATTCGAGCTCGATTTGGGCTCGTTTCATTCTTCTCTCTTCAATTATCTTTGCGCTTTGTCTTGCGAAGGGCAGAACTAGATTGATTCTTAGATCCTCGATATAGAATGGTTCTCTTCAAAGTTCGTATACAAACCTGGACTTTGTGTTCGTAGGCACAACTAATACTCGCTTTAAAACACTGGCTTTTAGTTTCTCTAGAGCCCTAAGGTCAGCCACAGATAACTTTTCCCAAATAATTTCAATGCCATAAGTGGCAATTGGGCTTATTGCAGCATGAAATAACTCTAGCGTTGTTTTTAAAGAATTTTTTTGGAGGTCTTTAATTCTGTATATCGCTTTGATGGCTGTTGTTGTCCTTTTCTTTATGTGCATTCTGTAGGAGTTGATTGTCGTTTGTAAGATTATTCCAAGGTATTTGAACAAATTCGTTATGTTTAGGTCTCTGTTCTGAAATTTAATTTTGTCCTTTGTTGCAGCTCTTCCTCCTTTTCTGAAAATCATCATTACTGTCTTAGATTCGTTTATCTGCAGATCATTCTCTTCTGCCAATGTTTCCAGCTTGTTCACTGCTTCCTGAAGGTCTTCCAAGTTGGATGACCCAATTACCATGTCGTCAGTGTATATGTGTTGTGATACTGTTTCACTGAATTCTACTATTTTCGATACGTCTGCCGTTGCAATGTTGAATAGCATTGGACTAATTGGGTCACCCTGCAAATGTGTGAAAGGGAGTAACACCTCATCTGAATTGAAGGATTATTATAAGAAATATAAGAACATATATCAAGAAGTTTTGAAGGCTGCCAAAAGATTGGATAATGAGAATGAGCTAAAAAATTCTAAAAACAGGTCTAAATGTATGTGGAACATTATAAAAAGGGAGAAAGGTACTCTAGTTCCATTAAAAAATAATATTACTCTTACAAATGCAGGGAAAGAAATCAGTGATCCAGAAGATGTTGCAGAAATATTTAGTAACTATTTTATAGAAGCAGTTTTGAGGTTAACGGAAAATTTTCAAACATCAGTGACAAGAACAGGCTTGAATACAGTTCACAGGAATGTATCATCCATGTTTCTTACTCCTGTGACTGAGCAAGAGATAGATAAGATAATAAAACAGATGGGTAAAAAGAAGTCTTCTGGTTTAGATGGTTATTCAAACTACCTTATTAAATGCTGTTACCAATACATAATCAAGCCTCTCTGTTACTTGATAAATTTGTCACTAACCACTGGTAAATTTCCAGACATATTCAAGGTAAGCAAAGTTGTTCCGATACATAAAAAGGGTAGTGAAGAAGATGCTGGTAACTATAGGCCTGTCTGCCTCCCTCTGTATTCTCCAAAATACTGGAAAGAATTATGTACGATAGACTGTTATCATTCTTAGAGAAGCATAATATATTAGCTGGTTGCCAGAATGGCTTTCGTAAAAATAGATCAACTACCACAGCATTCATTAACTTTATTGAACGGATATATGACACACTAGATGGGAAGGGTGCATGTTTAGGTATTTTCTTGGACTTAACAAAAGCTTTTGATATAATTGACCACAGCTTGCTTTTAGAAAAGTTATACATGTATGGAGTTCGGGGAATGGCCTATGACTGGTTCAAATCATTTTTAGGGGATAGAAGACAGATTGTTGAAATATCATATACCGGTACTGATTTGAGCAAAAATGTAATTAAGAATGTGCATTCCTGTGCCAGAAACATAGATCATGGTATTCCACAGGGGTCAGTTTTGGGACCATTATTATTTTTAGTATTTATTAATGATATCGTCCAAATTGTCGATGATATTCAAGGAGTGCAATTAACTTTGTTTGCAGATGATATTACTGTTTTTGTAGCTGATGAAAGTTATGAAGGGTTAGAATTGAAGGCAGGCAATATAGTGAGTAATATCCTGAGCTGGCTTGAAGATGTTTGTTTGTCCAACCCTTGTCCCGTTTCCCTACGGGGTCGGGTATGAGGTGAGATGAATTTGTCGTGGCGGTTTTTTATGACCGGATGCCCTTCCTGACGTCAACCTCATCAGAGGAGTTAATGAGAGATGAAATGAATGACGTGATATATGATAGTAGGGAGAGGGTGAAACCCGGTGCCGGCACATAGCCTACTCCTGTCGAATAGCACCAAGGGGTCTGCTCAAGGCTTAACGTCCCCATCCGACGGACGAATCACCATCAACAGCGTCATATGCCCTCACTCCATATGAGCACTGCGGAGAGGTTTGGAATTTAATCCAGGCTTTTGGCACGCAATCTAGTGATTAGAAATTGTATACCACCACCTCCCCTACCCTGCCGGCCAACATTCTGATGGTGAAAATTTTTTCGACCAACGGGACTCGAACCGGCTAACCTCGGTGTTAGACCGTATTTAGACTTCAGCGCCTTAACGATCATGGCCACCAGGCGGGCTCCTGAGCTGGCTTGAAGATAATAAATTAATTTTAAGTAAACAGAAAACCTCTGTGATTAGATTTCACCATAAGATTAATTTAAATATGGAAGTTAGTCCAATATCATTTGGAGAGACCATAATTGAGTACTCATCATCAACAAAGTTTCTTGGCTTGTGGATGGATGAAACATTAACCTGGGAAAAACATACAGAGTTTATAGGGAAAAAGCTTAATAGAATTTATTTCATGATAATATCTTTGAAAAATAGTTTTAATTTAAAGGCTTGCCAAATTATGTATTTTGCATATGTCCATCCCATACTAACCTATGGAATCATTTACTGGGGGAATTCACGATATAGCGAAGTCATCTTTAAGTTACAAAAGAAAATGATTAGAGGAATGGTCGGTGTCGGCAGGAGGACAAGCTGCAAGAAATACTTTAAACTTTATTTTATTTTACCATTGCCTAGCCTTTATATCTTCCATACACTTGTATATATGAAGGAGAATGTAATCAGCTACACCATAAACTCTGATGTACATAGGTATAATACTAAAAATAAACACAGTCTGCACATAGAACCACACAAAACTAAGCTATATGAATCAAGTTTGAGTTATGCAGGAGTACATTTATTTAATAAATTACCAGACTACATTAAGCAGATAAAACCATGTTCAAAATTTAAGAAAGAATTATTCAAATTTGTTTCTAACCATTGTTTTTATTCTATTGAAGAATTCTTAGCTCTTGAAAATTAACTGTATCACGTTTTTTTAAAATCTATGCCTCTTTACCACATTGTATATTTCTCTTTATTTATCATGGCATGTATATTACTGTTTTATCCTTTGTTACTGTAAATATGATTATTGACGTGTCCCATATCACTGTATGATCAGTTGGACGAAATAAAATACAATACAATACAATACTCCATTGGTCTGGTAAATATCTTGGGAAAGAGAGATGTCATCACTTATGTTAACTACTTTTCTGTTTAGGGTTTCGAAGGCTTTTGTGTAGTCGATAAATACTGCGTAGTATTTTCCGATTGGAAATCTTAAGGCCTGTTCTATTTCACTTATTACGTTCGTTACTGCCTGCAGTGTCGAGCGATGTTTTCTGAAGCCATACTGACGTTCAGGGATGAGATGGTCCGTTTCCCTCACTAATCGGTCCGTGATTATTCTCATAAAGAAAAAGGAAAGTATAACTGTTATTTTAGGAGTCTCAGCTCAGCTGAGACATTTAGTGACACGCTATGCCGTTCATGGCTTCCACTTCAAGGTGTTTATGACCAATGTATGACCACCAAATACTACGATCCCGACGTCACCTGTGTTTGTGCTTTGTGCAACAGAAGCTGTGATCAAATCAAATCAAAGCAAAATCTCTTTATTTGCAAATGAGGTGTCTACCTCGGTGGCAAATGGTACACTAAAATACATTATTGTTAAGCACTAAATATTAAATTAACAAGAGAAGAAAATTTTCCCAAAATACAATATTATACATTTTACGCCTACAATTTTTTCCATTAAACACGCAGCTCATCCTTAATAAATTTATATTGTTTACAAAATTCTACTTATAATATTTCCTGTACCATTTACAAATATAGTCAACTGATATACAGTATGTGGAATTACTTCAAATTATACTATACAACTGGTATAAGATTAAAATTTACATTGCATGTATTTACTTTTTTTTACCCATTCTGGAACCTAAGTAGCAAAACGAGCTGCTGCGTCTTAAGCAGAGCCCCTTTTGCCACCACTTTTCAGAGTTCCTGAAGGGCCTTCACAGCTACCGTAGCGGTCCCAGGGCCCTCGAAGTCCCCACTGTACTTCACCCCTACAGGCAGTCCCCTAATTTGGGTGTCCAAACTCCTTAGACCAGGGGATGGAATTAATTTATTCACACACATTCTTTATTTACCACAACCTGCTCTGGTCGAATGCTCTCTAACATTTCATTTATTTTCTCTGTTGCTGTTTATTCTCTTCTTAAATATCTGTACAGATTTTGGAAAAGGGTCAAACATTACCCCTGGTAAACTGTTCCACTCCTTCACACCCTTCCCGATGAATGAAAATTTATCCCAATCGCTTCTGCTAAAATTCCTTCTAATTTTATATTTGTGGTCAGTCCTGCCGATATAATTATTTTCCAATTGAAGCCTCTCACGGATATTTCCCCATGCTTCTTCTCCTGTATAGGATCTGTATAATCCTATAAGTCTAGTTTTCTCCCTCTCTTACTTAAATTTTCCCATCCAAGTTCCTTTAACATTTCTGATACACTACTCTTTCTCCTGAAATCCCCTGTTACAAATCTTGCTGCTTTCCTCTGCACACTATATATTTCTTTTATTATGTGTTCTTGGTGAGTGTCCCAAACACTGTTTGCATATTCCAATAATGGACGAACCATTATTAATTATTTGTTGCATCCTTTAAGTAGCCTCATTATGACATGTAATGATATGTATGCTTTCCCAACAATGTCATCCACATGACCCTTCCAGAGCAAATTATTTTCAAATCTCACACCTAAGTATTTGCACTTGCCATCTTTTGGGATAACTACCTCATCCAAAGTATATTCAAATTCAGTTTTAAAACTCCTGTTTGTAAATGTTGTAACAGTTGATTTGCCTCCATTAACCTTCATATTATTCTCTTCAACCCATTGTTGGATACTCTCAAGGTCTCTTTGTTATTCTGAACAATCCTCAATGTTATTTATTTCCCTATAAACATTTATGTCATCTGCATACAATCTGATTTTTGATATTATATTATTCCCTAAATCATTTACGTATATTAAGAAAAGTAAGGGACCGATTATACTACCCTGTGCAATTCCCTTACAGACTTTCTCTTCCTGTGATACATTATTTTCTACTTTGACTTTCTGATCCCTTGAATTTAGAAATGTTTTTACCCAACGTGTAACCCTTACGTCCAATCCTATCCCCTCCAATTTCTTTAATAATATTCCATGTTCCACTCTATCAAAGGCTTTGGAAGGATCTATTGCCTTGCAATCTAACTGGCCTCCTGAATCCAATTGATCTGATATGTCCTGCTGAAATCCCACCAGTTGTGCCTCACAAGAAAATTTCTTTCTAAATCCATACTGGCTCCTCATGAACCAATTTTTATCATCACATATCCCTCTGATGTACTTTGATATTAAACTCTCCAGTATTTTACAAACTATACTGGTCAGGCTGATTGGTCTGTAGTTCTCTGGTTTCCTTTTATCACCCTTTCCTTTATAAATTGGTATTATTATAGATTCCTTCCATTCCTTTGGTATTACACTATTATTCATGACATAGTCAAAGAGAAATAAGGCACTATGTACCACCCGATTGTCTTTAACACCTCCCCAGTAATTTGATCACTTCCTGCTGCTTTTCCTTGCTGAAGCAGTTGGATTTCTCTGAAAATATCTTCATTTGTGAATGAGAATCTTCTTGTTTCCCGCTGTGTCTCTCCCTCTCTATATTCTGTTTCAGTTTCCAACTCCGGACAATCATCTACTGAATCTCTGAATTCCCTACTAAATAGGTTTGCTTTCTCAGTATCTGTTAAATAGTTTTCACCCCCTTCTCCCACCATTGTAGGAATTTGGATTCCTTTTCCTTTTTGATTCCTGATATATGAATACAGCTTTTTCCATTTCCCCTTTGTGGTCATTACCCTATTGAAATATGCCATTCATATAATTCCCTTTTGCTTCCTTTTTCACTACATTCAGTTCCCTCATTAGCTGTTTTCTAGTTTCTCTTCCCTCCCTACCCTCTTTGATTTTCCTGTTTACTATTCTACATTTTCTTTTTAATTTTCTTATTTCCCTTGTATAATAAACAGGGTCTGAGGTCATTTTAGCATTCTTAACTGGTACAAATCCCTTCTCTCCTTCCCCAATTGTTCCTTTAAATTTAGCCCAAAGTGTATCCACATTACTTCTTTCACTTATCCAACAACTGAATTGTGATTTAAAGTAAGTCCCAAATTCATCAACTTTAGTTTTTCTGTACAGTTTCTTGACTTGTGTGACCCTCTTATTAAGCCTTTTTGGTACGAGTCCTACATCCATTATTACAGTCTCATGGTCACCTATTCCTTCAATAACCTCAGTTTTATCAACAATTTCCCATGTTTTAACCAAGAATACATCTAGTAAGTTATTGAGACGAGTCGGTTCTTGTACTACTTGTGTAAATCCTCCTTCCCAAATTAACTTATTTGCTAGTTTCTGTTCATGATCGATATCACGCAATGATATGCAGTGAAAGGAAGTGCGCATTGAAAATACTTTTCCTCTCCCCACGTCAATTGCATGTCCTGTATATAAGCCCTCTCACACAATAATAAATATATTAAATCAGTTCTTAGATCACTCTAATTTACAACTCTAATCGCTCATTACCAATATACATTGACATCACTCAATTATTTCATAATATTTCATAATACTCTAATTTGACTCACGTCCTCCCTGCCACCTGATTTTAAACCAAGCCACATAGCTACCGTATATTGTCATCTGTCCCCCTCCACCGATCACGTGTACACTTTCATTGCCGTCATATCATCACACTGTCACGCCCCTTGGTTTTTTGTTTACGATCTCAATAACGCTTTCCGCTCTCTAAGTCCCCCATATACGTTGATTAGATATTAATTTCCCTCTGTCCAAAGTCCCACACTCTCACATGTTTTCACTCCCCAGTAGTTCCATCGCCCTCTCCTACTTATCCCTTATATGTCGACCCGGTGTTGTTTGTTACGTAGAACTCGCTGAGATGGACGACTGTAGCGTGAAGATTAGTATACCTTGTATTCCTCTGATTTTCCTATATCTCCTAGTATTTTATGCATAATTTAATCACTCTCAGTTGTCTAGGTGCTACGTCTCCTAATGAACTATTTCAAGTGCTTTGAAACCATTTCGTGAGTCAACTGCACGATCTACTTCACTCGGTCGGTCGGTCGGTTGATAAGTTTTCATTCCCCACCCTGTAGGGGTGGGGCGGGCCACCTAGAGGGTTACGCCCTCTCTCTGGCCAGGAAAGGTGACGGGGATAAGGAGAAGCGTTAAATGAAGGAGAGGGGTTGAAAATGGGAGAAGTGGAGAGTGGGCCTCTTGGCTAAGTAATGAGCTTTATAGAGTTAACAGAGAATACAGTGATATAATACATAATAAATACAAGCAGTGCAGATAGGAAGAAGGAACGATTTATACAAGGGTGCTTGGGGTAAGGGAAAGTGTGAGGATGTGAAATAAGATAGAAAAGTTGACAAGAGGGGTGAATAAGAAATGGAGGAGATCAGATGTAGGCGGTGTAGGGGGAATGAAACGGAGTGGGGGAGGAGAAGAACAGAAGGATGGAATTTGTGGATGGAAAGGAGGAGCTGGCTGGGGACAACGAGTGTTAGGATAGTTTACATGTTGGAGAGGAGAACGAGAAGTGGTAGTAACGGGGGTGATGGGAAAAGAGGACGTTGGCAGATGTTGAGATGTCCGATGAGGCTGCGTGGTTGCTATAGGTGGCTCAGATGGGTAGGTCATCACTTGGTGGAAGTGTCCTGAAAGGTATACTCCGCGTTGAAGACGTCGCTGGACTGCATCCTCTGTAGGAAGTTGAAGAAAGACCCATCTTGTGGGAACAAAGTTGGTCTCAAGGCGAGTCACTTGTGCTGCAGGAACACCCTGGCTGCGGAGTTGGTTGCAGATAGCATGGTTTGTGAGGGTGAGATCAACGCCATGAATGAGACAGTGAGGCATGACGGGAAGGTCGACGTCCGACGTGGAGTCAACCAATATGCTAATTAGCTCGGCTGGATGCGAAAGTAAAGGTGTTGCGTCACCCGGCCGATCAAAGATGTGGCGTTCTTCTCCCCCCTACTTCACTCAATCTTCAAGTACTTACCAATTCAGAGAAAATTGCGAACAGCATTGGTGTCCTAATTTATCGGAATTGTGTGCGAGTGTAGAACTAATACAATTATAATAAAATATTGTGTCTGGGTGAAATAACGAGCCCAAATCCACTTCAAGAACAGTAAATACTTTTGCAGTGAGGGACAGTGACTATCTCTGTATCCGGGACGATATGATACTTGCCGGGACTTGGCCGGTACGAACATTTTGGTTCCTTCCAAGCAGGTTGTTTCAACTGGCACCTCACAGCCAGAAAAATCCTGGGCTTCGAACCCGTTGTCGGAACTTTTAGACAAACTAGCTGCGTATGCTAGGGCAGCTGGAAACGATTCCAAATGGTCAAAAATGCTCCTCACTTTGCAGGAGGAAGATGTGGCCCTCTTAAAAAACTTGGCATCTTATGTTTCCTCACAGGATAGGTCTCCCAGGAATGCAAGTAGTGTTGTACCCAAATGACACGAACTCCCTCCGATAATTGCTTTATATTCACCTCATATCATATTCATCCACAATTTCGCGATACCCACTTAATTGACGTGTTAGATACCCGATTTCTAGCCGGTAGTTGCCTGACTGCATTTCCTTTATGTCACCCAACTAGTCCTTAGGTGTTGACTCGGTCAGTATGTGATTGGTAGAAAGTCGCCAAGTAGCAGTCGTTATGGCGTTAAGCTTAGTCACCTTGTGTCCTTGTGTTTTTCTGTGTAGTCGTTTTGTCGTTTCATTTCTTAATCTCCCCCCCCCCCCCAACACCTTTTTTTTTTTAATTTACGTTTCCGCCTCCTCCATACTTTGGGTTTGTTTATAGGTTGCGTAGCTGGGTACACCGCTCTCAAGCGAAGCCCATTAAATTCTCAAGACCAAGACAGTGACTATCCTATAATAACTGTTGTAAATTATTTGTTTCTCCTGCATATTGTGCGCTACTGATCAATACTGTAATGGAATGGGATTGTAGACTTGGTGAAATTACTTCGATAAAAGCCCAAAAATCATCAACAACAACAATAAGTATTTAATGGCGTTCGCGAAAGAATGCCGATGTCAGATTGGCGGAGAAGCGATCCCCTTTGTTGTTGTGAATATGTCAACAGCAACGATGAACGAAGCCACATATTAGAATGCTGCTGTAATTGTGAAGTTTTAGACCAGACTTGTGAAAGGTTGTTTTATTATTTTAAATATTCCGGTTAGGAATTTTATTTTCCATTTATTTAGGGAATTCTTCAAGTTCTTCGAAACTGCATTAAAATGACGGAAAATGTTTAATATAACACATACCCGTAGCATGTTACTTTGATGTCTCTCCCAGCAGTTAAGTGATTTCTGTTCTTATTATTAATCCATTACTGGCATTAGTTTCCGTAGCCTATCTTGATATCTCTGTTATTTTCTACTCCGATGACAGATGGTTCCAAATGAGGCGTGTAGTCTATCTTGAGCCACATAATGGAATGCTTAAGAGCTTCAAGTTAGAGCTATAACACCAAGAAGTTGTATTCCCACAAGCCTGTCTGTTTTCTAGGAATTATTTATGGCTCAGGCCTACTAGAAATGGCTCTGGCATATATTAATAATGTTAACTTCATACATCACCAGTTATGCTTTCTTTTTCTAGGTTAATCACATGTAGACGTATCCATCGAGATCAATTATCTGAAATAATGAATACCATTCTTGAACGATTTCGAGTGCCCTGGAGAGGAGGTGCTAAACAGATAGCATGTGACTCTATCCTTCCTATTTTCATGCAGCCGCTCCTGGCTTACATAGCAATTCAGAATGTGTGGTGTACAGTATTAGCAGTTGTTATCCTTCAAGTGTTGTTGTGGTATGTGTGCTGTGTGTATGTAAAGAAAAATCCTCAGACTAGAGTATTTTTCGTTTGGATTCTGACATCTGTTACCCTACTAATAATGGTGTTTGAAGTAAGTGTTGTTCCTTTTATGGAGATACGACCTGAAGAAAATGTAGCATTCATTGTTCTAGTGGTCTGCTCTTTATTTTGTTTGTACAAAGTGTGGTCAAGGTCCTCATTGAACCATGTAATACATAATAACAGCCAGGAGGAATTACTGGTCAACAGGAGCAAAGTCTCGGAGAATGTTTGTCCTACATGTAGGAAAAGAGTTCCTCCACGAACCTACCACTGCAATATTTGCCAAACCTGTGTTCTGAAGAAGGAATACCACAGTACATGGTAAGTACAGTTTAAAAAAAGTATAATCGAGATGATTTTGTCAAGCTGGAGTGAAGTCAGTATGTAGACATAATGGTCTTAAGATATAGGTACTCTCATAAGTTATGATTTTCATTTCCATGTTGACTTATAGGGCCTAACTATATAATGGGGATTAATTGAGGGATGTTCAACCATTCAACACAATGTATAAAACATGACATTTATTGAGCGAAAACCGTTTTTGATTCACTTGGAATCATCATCAGTTCGCGATAAATAAATAAAAAATCAAAGGATCCTAATAACAGTCAACCAGAAAACTGCCTTAAATACATTTACAATGGTTGACATTAAAATACATATGACCGTAAAACATATTAGTATGTACAGAGCCAACGGCCGTAGCCGTGTTGAAACACCGGATCCCGTGAGATCTCCGAAGTTAAGCAACATTGGGCGTGGTCAAGAAGTGGATGGGTTGCCACGCGCTGTTGGTGGGGGTAAGGGAATGGAGGAGCGGAAAGGAACTGGCCACCCTACCGTATGTAAACTCCGGCTCAGGCACCTCTGTGGAGGTTCAGACCTGCCTTCGGGCAGAATACACCCTTACCTTAGTATTTACAGAAAGTTCTTGGAACAGACTTCCACCTTTAAAGATACTATGCCATACAACTGAGGCCATACCATTAATCAACTTTTATTTCAACAATAACAATCGCCAGTTTCAACAACAAAGCAGATGTTATATAACAACGAAGGATGTTCTCCCAAACCACACACAATCACAATCACTACTGAACTGCATTTAGGGCAGTCGCCCAGGTGGCAGATTCCCTATCCGTTGTTTTCCTAGCCTTTTCTTAAATGATCGCAAAGAAATTGGAAAATTATTGAACATCTCCCTTGGGAAATTATTCCCCTTCCTACAAACAAATATTTGCCCCAATTTGTCCTCTTGAATTCCAACTTTATCTTCATATTGTGATCTTTCCTACTTTTAAAGACACCACTCAAACTATTTGTCTACTGATGTCCTAGTTAAAATTGAAATAATAAATAAAGAGGTTCAACCTATTCAATACAAAAGAATAAGAAATGCAGTGATTACATTCTTATTTAATAATAAGTAGAAGTGGTACCGGTTTCGACCCTAGTCCAGGTCATCATCAGCCGATTAAAACATGAAAAACAATGCATAGGAAAAATAAAATAAAAGATCAAGTTCACTCTGGATCAGTAGAAGAGGCGATATAAAAATGACAGTGGTAGACACTGTAAAATTCAGAAGAAGTAAAATGTAAGTCACTTAAAAGAAACAGTGATTAATTTTCTGAACGGCAGTATGGCACACGCATTTCTTATTCTTTTGTATTGAATGGGTTGAACCTCTTTATTTATTATTTCAATTTTAACTGTGATACTTTTCAATACGGAACAATGAAATTTTTATCTTTAAATACTGATGTCCTCCCACGCCATCTCTCCACTGACAGCTTAGAACATACCACTTAATCGAGCAGCTCGTCTCCTTTCTCTCAAGTCTTCCCAGCCCAAACTTTGCAACATTTTTGTAACGCTATTCTCTTGTCGGAAATCACCCAGAACAAATCGAGCTGCATTTCTTGGGATTTTTTCCTGTTCTTGAATCAAGTAATCCTGGTGAGGGTCACATACACAGGAACCATACTCTAGATGGGGTCTTACCAGAGACTTATATGCCATCTCCTTTATATCCTTACTACAACCCCTAAATATCCTCACAACCATGTGCAGAGATCTGTACCCTTTATTAACAATCATATTTATGTGATTTCCCCAATGAAGGCCTTTTCTTATATTACCACCTAGGTACTTACAAACCCTCAGCTTATTGTTTTAACTGCAAGTATCAGCACTTCACAAGACCATCAAATTTAATACAAGTTTTTACCATCCACCAACGTTTTAACTAAGAATATCTGAACGTTTTAACATATGTCTTTTATACCCACTGTAATAAATAAGAACCTGACAGTATTCTGAAACTCTGTTTTTACATTTTCCTAAAGCTCTGTTCAACAGTGTACAAACGCACTGCAATTAACAATGAACTAAATCCAAGAACTTTCTGTAAATATTAATGTGGTTTTTTTTTTTTTGTCATGTGTGTCTGCAGTTATCTGTGACCTGTTCCAAGAAATTTCTGTAAATACTAATATGTTTTATGGTCATATGTTTTTATGTCAACCATTGTAAATGTATTTTCATGTTGATTGTTATTAGGATCCTTTGATTTTTTATTTATTTATCGCAAATTAAGCTTGTGAGATTTTAGAAATTATGAATCACTATCTGTGGTTAGAATACCAAGGAATTGTTGTTTTTGCTTTGGATTTCAATAAAAAGAGGTCCCGTAACTAATGATTGCAAGTTTAAATGCGCTCGAAATTACAAGGTTTAAGATGGACTTTTACCTATCACAAACTCGCGTTTCAGTTATAGCTGACTTCTTAAATTGTGCCGGTGCCTATGACAGGGTCCGAGCAATTTTCCTTCTTTATGTATAGGCCTACAAAAATCTCTTAGATATTTCTCCCCTCCTCACACAGATTTGAACCCAGAATGTTAAGCAGTCCAGTCAAAGTGCCATTCTGCTACTGAAATTTACCTAAAAATGAAATTAATCGCCCGGAGATAAACTGATAAAAGCCTGTGAGGGAGGAGAATTACGAGTATGTTTTACGATGTGTGAGCTGATAAAATTACTGCTGAGCCTCCTTGGAATAATAGCAACAATATTTAATGTTACTCTAACGCTTTCATGATCCCCGTACATGGATATTATTTTCCGCGCCTAGCACATAGCGAAAGGCTTTCACTGTAGTGTAGTAACTCCAGCCAGATCATGTGGCAACACAGCACTCCCGCTCCTTTGTTCGGAGCTGCGAGCTATCAGAACACGCACGTTGTTTTAATAGGACTATAGACCTACAGTTTGTGTTTACTGTCAACAGTTGGCTAGTACATCAATTTCGTAATACTCCACGTGGAATCAAAGACCAGTAGTAGAGTACTGGACAGCACAGTTAGGTTTTCACGCACAGCAGTGCAGCAAGTTGTCCATTTGTGTTCCGTAATGTAGGTCTATCAACAAGGTCTCAAGCATTCTGTAGGGCGATAGCAGCACACTCTGTTTCGCCTAGAACGATAGCAGAACATTCTGTGTGGGCAAGTGCAGTGCATTTGATTTGACACGTTCCCACTAATATTTGACGTATAAACTAGTTTAACAGAATCTGCATATTAATATATATATTTATAAAGAGCACTCCAATGAGTATTAAGTTTGTTGTGCTAATTTACATTTTGCTGTATTCTGTTAGAGTCTTTAATCTGTTTTTGCACTTTAGCAGATGGTAGCAGTCGCACTTTTCCTTGCACAGTGTACACAGTCATCTGTTGGGTTGTGGAATTTTGTCTTTGCGCACATTTTGTGGTGGAGGCCATGTATTGCATATCTTGTTATGACATGTCTTTGTTCTTGAACTTGTTTGGTCCAGTTACGATTGATCATGGCGTAATTTTCGTAGAATTCGTGGTCTATTTCCATGCATTTCTTAAGAAGTTTTTTCTGAAGCTCTTGGAATGGGTTGGTAGATGGCAGTGGTAGATTGAGTCGTAGATCTTCAATGAAGCAGGTTTCCCGTGCCAGTACATAAACAAGTCTGGAGGGTGCCAGTTGACCTACTTCTTCAGGAACCTTGCTTTGACTTTCTATCCTCTCCAAGTCACCGATTGTCAGATTGTCCCATATTATTTCGATTCCGTATGTGACAATTGGGGTTATTGCGGTCTTGAATAAAGTAATCGCTGTGTTAAGGGATAGCATATATATTTTCTTGATATTGTGAATGGCTCTGATTGCTGCTGTCGTTCTATGACGTGGTTATTGAAGGATGTCATGCTCGAATTTGGAGCGTGATGCCCACGTATTTGAATTTCTTGACTATTTCTAGTGTTTTATTATTTAATGATATAGAGTCGTTGCAGAACATATTAGACCAGGAGGATATAGTTAGATTTATTAAGGCACAGAGATTGCGATGACTTGGCCATGTGGAAAGAATGGAGGAAGATCGAATGCCAAGAAAAGTAGTTAAATCCCGAGTAGATAAAAACGGCGACAAGGAAGGCCCCGTAATAGATGAAGCGATGAAGTTGAAGCCGACCTGAGGGCAATGAACATCCGCCCATGGAGAGCAGCCGCTCAGGTTCGAAGTAGATGGCAGACTATCGTAGAAGAGGCCAAGGCTCACATAGGGCTGTAGTGCCGGATAAGTAAGTAAGTAAGTAAGTAAGATATAGCGTCATCCTTGGCAGCCTTGCCACCTTTTCTGAACACCATCTGTACTGTCGTTTGCTGGTTAATTTCAAATTTGTTATTTGAAGCCCAAGCTTCTAACTTCATTGTCGTCTGTAGTTCTGCCTTTGAGCTCGATCCCAGAGCTATGTCATCAGTGTACATTATTAGAGTAGTCTCAGGGGAGTCCGTCATTATTTGTGCGATGTCTGCCGTTGCTACGTTGAATAGTACTTAGTGGGTCTCCTTGGGGTACCCCATTTGTTTGAATTACTTTCCCAGATGAGGATGCTCCATCTTCAATTTTGATTAGGTTGTAGTCTAGTTTGGTCTCAACGATTCTTACGAGCGTGTTGTCACCAATCATTTGTTTTAATTTTCCCATCAAGTTATCTCTGTTGATAAGATCAAAAGCCTTCTTATAGTCAACAAAGACTGCATATTTGGTCTGCAGTAGGCTGGTCATAACCTAAGAACAATGTTTAATCCAGCCATTTTCCTTCAGGCACAGGATTGATGTCAATACACCTGTGGGTGGGGGAAGTAGAATATCACCCACAGTATCCCCTGCCTGTTATAAGAGGAGACTAAAAGGGGCCACAGGGGCTCTCAACTTGGGAGCGCAGGTTGGCGACCATGGGGCCCATTTATAGTTGACGTCGTGCCACCCACTACTCACTACATTCAGCTATGTGCGGAATGACTGTCGTTTGTTTACTTGTCGCGGAGGATGTGGTCGGATGGTCAACAAGGCTGTCACCCTGTTTACTTCGGAAGTAAGATCATTCTGTAAGGTAACTGAATTAATTATAGCTAGTGACGAAACCATTGGACTGTGACAAAGCAAAGGGGATCTGGGGACATAAGCCCCCCAGGTTAGGGTAGCGAAGTGGTTTTTAGGTCTCTAGTATTCTGTAGGGTGATGTATTCTGTGTTGGACTGTGGTGAAAAGCTGAATTTATAATTCGGGTTAGGGACAAAGTGATTGGTCTGAGTTGGTTAGGTCTGACTAGTGACAAAATCACTAGTCTGGATTGGTTAGGTCCGGTTAGTGACAAAACCATTGGACTGTGACCAAGCAAAGGGGGCCACACCCCCAAGTTAGGGCTGTGAAGCCGGCTTTTAGGTCTCAAGCATTCTGTAGGATGATAGCAGCACATTCTGTTTCGCCTAGAGTGATACCAGAACATTCTATGTGGGCAAGTGCAGTGCATTTGATTTGACACATCCCCACTAATATTTGCTATTCTGTATTCCACTTACTGAGCTCGATAGCTGCAGTCGAAGTGCGTCCAGTATTCGGGGAATAGTGAATTCGAACACTGTCCACAGCCCTGAAGATGGTTTTCCGTGGTTTCCCATTTTCATACCAGGCAAATGCTGGGGCTGTACCTTAAGGCCACGGCCGCTTCTTTCCCACTCCTAGCCCTTTCCTATCCCATCGTTGCCGTAAGACCTGTCTGTGTCAGTGCGACATAAAGCAATTTATTACATGTGATAAATATAATTTTTGATCCGTATTGATGATATTTGATTAGAATAATAGCAGTAAATTAATTTATTAATGTGACCATCTAATCAATACAATAAGTCTTGTCTTTGTTGATTTACATTGACATGTTAACTAAAATGGTACATGTTTCACCTTGTATATAGGCATAATCAGCCATTGCCTTAACCTTGAAATAAAATCAGGCACCTGATTTACATATAAATAAAATAAAACTAATTTTTAAAAAGCCTTGGAGAGACTTGAACTAAAATTAACATATAGTAAAATACTTGTACAATGTTGGTTTTAAAGATATTGCAATGAGTGAGGAGTTTACAATTGGTGAAAGTATTTGCAATATTGACATTAGAAGGCTACTATTATAATTAAAATGAACAAAGCAACAGTCTGTTAAAAACAAGTGGTAAGATTGCTATAAAATTATGTTGACTGGCCAGCGGTTACAATTAGACAAAGACAAAAATGACGATTAAAATCGAATTATTCAAAAAATAATGTTGAAGGATAGTCAAGTGACCTGTAATTATTTGTTTACATGAGATAAAAGTCGAAAGTCAATGGCATATCAAAGTGAACCACAACTTCACCATATGTCACTTTCTGGCTGCAACAATTAGACACACTGAGCTCGATAGCTGCAGTCACTTAAGTGCGGCCAGTATCCAGTATTCGGGAGATAGTAGGTTCGAACCCCACTGTCGGCAGCCCCAAAAATGGTTTTCCGTGGTTTCCCATTTTCACACCAGGCAAATGCTGGGGCTGTACCTTAATTAAGGCCACGGCCGCTTCCTTCCCGCTCCTAGCCCTTTCCTGTCCCATCGTCGCCATAAGACGTAAAGCAACAATTAGACATCCTAGTTTAGTTCACAGTTTTCATTTCTTAATTTATGTATTTACTTATATTTGCTTAATTTCTGTTTTTTAATTGTAGTTTTATATTTTTTATTTTTTCTGTATTGCACAAATCTCTCGATTTCTACTTTGTGTTTTATCTTCAATTTTTATATTTATTCTGTTTTGTAAATTATTTGTTGTGTTTCTCATCATGTTATTTTTACACAATTTGTGTGCGGCTTAACTTGTACCATAAGCTAAATAATAATTCCTGTTAGTGTTCTGTGTACAAGCCTCCGTGAATTAACTAAGCACCTCCACAATCCTCTGTTTACAACTTGCTGTATGGCCTCTTTAAGTTTCACACCCCTTACCATTATATCTTTCAAAATCGCATCTAAATATCGCTGCCTTAATCTCCATCTGCCTTTCTCTCACCCTCCATTGCAGAGTCCTTTATTCTCCTGGGTAGCCTATTCTCCGTCATTTGGTTAACATGACTCTAACCATCCTCAGATTCTTGTTGCTGACTCTAGCTGAAAAATTACTCAGTGCCATTCTACTTCATCGGGTTCCCGACGTGGTGAATGCACTGAAACAATTCTCATTCTAATTCCTGCAACTACCAAATCTCTCATATCATTTGCTCATTTACATGCCTAACAGAAACTATGTTGTGTACGATAGTGTTCATGATGTACAGTCCTTCCCCTTCTAACACTCTATAAACGCTTATTTCTTTCTCGTTATCATCCCTTACCCAGACGTCATTAACTCCTAACACATCCAGTTACAATCCTCTTTCCTGACTCAACCTGTTCTACTTTCTTTCTTTCTTTCTTTCTTTCTTTCTTTCTTTCTTTGTTTCTTCCGTCCGCCTCTGTAGCGTAACGGTTAGTGTGATTAGCTGCCGTTCTCAGAGGCCCGGGTTCAATTCCCGGTACCGCCAGAAATTTAAGAATGGCAGGAGGGCTGGTATGTGGTCAGAATGGTACATGCAGCTCACCTCCAGTGGGGGTGTGCCTGAAAAAAGCTGCACCACCTCGGGATGAGGACATGAGTTTACTTTTTCTTTGTTTCTTCCATAAGGCCCATTAATAATAGCTCCCCAATTAAATTCAGTTTCATTCACAAAGTTGTTTTAGGAGTCCTTGGCTTGTCAAATGAAAGTGGAGCTACATCGCTCATGCAGGTCCTTGGCTTGCTTAAAACATTCTGAGCTCAGTAAATTTCTGTGAAGTAGGACACTATCCTATTTACACATAGTCCCGGTAAGAATGCTGTATTGGTTTAGGGATCCCCTGCGTATAGTCCTAGCCAACTAAGGATGAGAAGGGACATGATTCAAAGTATGTCTAAGATGCCCATTGTAGACTGCCGAACGTTAATATACACAATAGAAACCAAAAGGAATGACAATAGCCTGATTAGATACTTTGCTGTCTTCAACATTTTCATTATTACTTTTAAGCTGCTAGAGGAAAAATGCTTGAGACACACACATGCCAAACAAATTTACCAATGGCTGAGATGAAAGAGTAGGGGCTACCTGGCTGAGGCGGTAAAGGCATACTCGGTTCGCTCGGAAGGACGTGGGTTCGAATCCCCGTCAGGAAGTCGTCAAATTTAAGAAAAGAGATTTCCACTTCTGGAGGTGCACATGGCCGTGAGGTTCACTCTGCCTACACCAAAAACGAGAACCAGGTTAATTCCTGGAGGCAAAGGCGGCCGGGCGTAGAGCTGACCACTCTACCCCACCAAGTGCCGAGGCTATGGATAGTGAAAGCCTTTACCTTCCACCTCTCCAAGGGCCTTCATGGCCTGTACGGAGATGACTTTGCTTTAGATGGAAAAGTCTGATGTGCCACATGCCTACTTTTTCTTCTTAATGCTTAGTAGACAACCACCATTCTGAAATACCAGAATAACACCATACACTGTGTAAGGACAACCATCCTTTTTCCACACAATGCAGCAGTCAAGAATGTCAATCACAAAAATACCATTAACTCAAATTTGGACATACACCCTTTCGCTTCTCAGGTGTGGATAGAAAGGAAAGAAAAAACTTGCCAAACTGGGTATGAAAGCTAGAGTGCCTGCCACTTGACCAGCATTAACATTTAGAACATTATGCAAGCCGATTCAGTGATGCATTCAATAAATCGTAAGACGCGTATGAGGGTAAGGACGCCAAATCCTTATAATGGACTATATTTGTAAGTAAAATTTTAAAATCAATATATCTATTAGGAATGTATGGATATTCTTGGGATTTTTTAATGATTCAGACCCCTGCCTTAATAGCAGTGAACTAAGTACATTAGGCATGAATCAGGGAAAGTACAGATGGATAAGGTTAGAAAATCTCCAGGAGACTTACATGGATATGATTAATGAAAAGCTCAAAAGAATAGGCAGTCACCAGGTTCAGGATTTAAAAAGAGAATGGGGTGGAAAGAGCAATGGAATGGCTAAGTACAAGAGTGTGTGAAGATGGGAATAACGGTATGTTTTAGTGGAATGATGAAGCTTTATAAAGATTTGATATGCCCATCCGACACTTAGATAAACCTAGCAGCACACTGGATTAATTTATATGAGTTAATGTAACATAGGTGAGAATCTAGTCTCCAAATATTACGATCCTAAATTATAAATACTGTACTAGTGTACTTACTGGAGCATGGATAGTAAGAAAAAAAGTATTGTGTGGTATTTTTAATCTTTAAAAAATACAAGTGGTCATATTTTTACACCTTGGTACTGTACTTGTTACTGCAATGGCTGTTGATCTTGTTTCAGGCTCAATTGCTGTATTGGTGAGAAAAACAGTTCCCTGTTTGTTCTGGGGATCTTTCTTTCCTTCCTTTCTTTAATTTATGGAGCAGTTTTGACTTTGACTACAGTGTGCCATCCCGTCTACATAATGGAAATATTTTTGCTGCCAGATGATTGTAGTGATGTATATCATAATGTGGAGTAAGTATTATTTGTATTTTTAGGGCTGGTCAGATGCAAATTTCATTGGACTACAGATTAAATTTTTTATTTATATCCTGAAATAAAGGAGTATACTTCTGAATCAGCGTACTTATTTTGGTTATAATTTATTGATTATTTTATTAATAAGAAATTATCTGAGCTAGTGGCTTATGGGTGATTTGCTGTGTATTTTATAATGTTCCTATGGGACATAATGTGCATGTCATGTGACTCAAATATACGAGAGGTATTTGTGTGATAATAAATCATAAGCAGTCATTTATTTGTTTTGTATTGAACTGTATAATTTGAGATAAATATATTGGAGGTGTATGCAGAGAAGTAACACTTGTATGAACACAGTCAACCATAAATTATCTTAGCATGTTTTACAACATTCCACCTCAAAACTGGAAAGTGCAAGAACAACTCTTCACAGCTAGATATGGCCTAATACAAATAATTTAAAGTAACTAACAGAGGGACCAGTGCTACACTACAGAATAAGAATCCTAAGCAAGTTTCTCCACTGAGCTCCAAGTCTTCACTCTGAGAAAAGTATTTTTCAAATTTTTCCTAGACCACCTGTATTTATAATTCATTTCAGTGTTCTTGTTCTGAATAATTTTTAATTGTAAAACTTAATATTTATTGTTACCTCATTTTTTCCATTCTAAACTCTTGTCTACAATTGCAGGCAGAGGAAAGTACACTGGCAGTCAAAAATAGTGTAACAACAAAAGTAAAGTACAACTATTGAGAAATCTTCAGGTTGAACAAGTATAATGATTAACCACTAGTGCTGAGTCTTTTAAGTATTTCAAACAAAATTATAATACAAATAACAAAGGATCCCGTGCTTCACTATATTAAAAGAAACTCAAAGCTTTCAATGAAGAAAATGTAACATCATATTACATGTTCAAAATATAATTGACCAAGCTCGATAGCTGCAGTCGCTTAAGTGTGGCCAGTGTGCAGTATTAGGGAGATAGTGTGTTCGAACCCCACTGTTGGCAACCCTGAAGATGGTTTACCGTGGTTTCCCATTTTCATACTAGGCAAATGCTGGGGGCTGTGCCTTAATTAAGGCCACGGCCACCTCCTTTCCACTCCTAGCCCTTTCCTATCCCATCGTCGGCATAAGACCTATCTGTGTCTGTGCCTGGTGTGAAAATAGGAAACCACGGAAAACCATTTTCAGCGCTGCCGATAGTGGGGTTCGAACCCACTATCTCCCGGATGCAAGCTCACAGCCACACGTTCCTAACCGTACGACCAACTCACCCGGTAAAAAATTAATCTTGTCCTGTCAGTAATGTGAACTCGTGATGAGCAAACTTGATGCACTGACATGCCCGCTGCTAGCCCTGCTGTCCTCTTTACCCACTCTGATAAACAAACACTAACTGTACCTCACCCAAATGCAATCACATTTTGAACAAGTCTCTGTCATCCACGGCTGTTACTCATTTCCGAGTATACAATTTCTTCTCCTTACAGTTCATTTGCACTTAGTACTGTTTGTAAACATACTTGTGACTAAAGAAGAGAATTCTAGCATGAAACATGTGTCCACACAGATTGCACTCGATGAATGGCAGAGGAAGGGATTGCATCTGATGAAGCATTTCTGTCATTTAGACTCTTCAGGCCTGTGACACTCTTACTTAAACAGTTTAACAGTAGTAGAGGTTGTTCTGGACCAAAGCAAGCGATCCTTGGCAAGTGTGTCTCAGGATTGAGGGTTGATATTTATGGCCTTCATGGTTTGTTTAAGCTGGTCTGTCTTTATAAAGCTTCAAAGGGGCACCTTGGGGTCTTGTGCACAAGAAAAGTTCTCCATACAGGAATTGGTGAGTAGACATTCCCAGTACACCGAAGCCGATGGCCAGTGATGGGAACTTCTATGCTGTTTATGCATGCGTTCTCAAGAACTATAAGATTGGAAACATTGTTCTACCATTTGATATTTAATATGACATGAAATTTCTGTTGATGAAAACCCTCAAGATTCTTGATGTCATGGAGGGTCCAGGTTTCACATCTGTAGAGTAACATGAAATAATGACTGATTTATACATCACGAGTTTGATATGAACTGTTATGTCTTTATTCCTGAAGATCCACTTGGATAGCCGACCAAATGCCAAGTGGGCAGCATGGAGTCTGTTTTTCACAATGCTTCCAACTAACAGGGGGCGGGAAGGTAGGTCCACCTATTCAATACCAGTTATTACTTATGAGTTGTCTACCTGTTCTAGAATCTCATCTGAGACATTGAACTGAGCAAAGGTAGTCCCTAGGACAGGTTGAGCAAAAGTCTTGGTTTTTTTTTGCTTTGATAGTGAGGCTAAAACGATCATATGCACATTAGAAACTATTGACTGTCTACTGGCCTCCATTACCGCACCAGTACAACACCAGGAGTAGAAATGGTGATAAGACAGGCGCTGCCGGAACAGACAGGTCCATCTAGTATTAACGGAACAAGTAAGTCATTTTACAGTTAAGAGGTGTTAATTTAATACATTTTATCACAACGCGTGCTCAAAATTTTTAATTCAAAATTATTTTTCTACTTCATTACAGATATTCTTAAGATCCCTCCCAAAGACCAAGCAACACATCAACGGGAACAATTTTCACACAAGACTGTATCAAGTGTCTAGGATGTTTCTTCCCAATTAAGCAGCAGCCTAAAACTATGAAACAGCTAAATATTGTATTCTTGTCAATTCCTTGACGTTACATGAGACCCAAAGTCAAGACGCTAACAGTTTCATTCACAACGTTTTTGACCAGTCTACCTACAACAATCGGCTTTTAAATCTCCACTTGTGCATGACAACACATTTAAATATTAGTTACGTCAAGAACATGAAAATGAAAATCGTGGGTCAAACAAGCTCCAGTTTTAATATCACCCCTTCTCAAGAAATAAGAAGATCCGTTTCATTTTATTTTTAGTTTTGAACATTTTAAGTTAACCAGAATAGAACTGCCAAGTTAAAACACATTTAATTTAAATTTATATTTTCAATCTTGACCAACCTACAATCAGTTCAAATCTCCACTTATTGTTGACGACACATCCTGTCACCAGACACGATACGTCAAGAACTGAATATGATATAGGGGTCACATAAACCCCGATATGCAATCCTCTTCACCGAAAAGAAGATCCATTTTAGTTTTGGACATTTTCCATATTAGATAGATTAGGACCAAAAAACTTAACTGTATTGACTTATGTTTGTATATATTGTATATAATGTATATGTTGTATATAGTGTATATATTGGTATGTTTATATTGGTTAAAAAGGTCCCAAACCTTGACCTAAAGGTTGTTTACAGGCTGAAGATGCCCAAAATAATGGGTGAAACATGTACCTGACCAAATAAGTCTACATAAAATCATGTAGATAATAACCACATTAAACGTGGAAAGTATTGAATAGGTGGTTTTTTATTAAATTATCCTTGATATCTATGCCTAACGTCATCTTCAATACGGAACAATAATGAGAGTTGTTACTTGTAAATAGACACGTCTTCTCAAACATCTGCAACGTATGATGACCGTAAGGCTGATGTTCAAGTACGATGTTCTGAGAAGAAGCCCAAAAGAAAGAGTCCTAAACACAGAATTGGAACATTAAATATCCTGACCCTGACTGGCAGAAGCGAGGAGCTGATAGATATGATGGAAAGGAGGAACCTCTGTATTCTTGGCCTGAGTGAGGCAAAGTGGAAGGGAAGAGGAACAAAAAAGCTAAGAAAAGGATACAAACTACATTGGAATGGAAATAAAACAGAAGCCAAAAATGGTGTAGGTTTTATATTAAGAGAGGACATTGATGTCATCAGTGAGGTAATATATGTTAATGAAAGAATTATTAAGTTGAACATCTCTCTTAACAAGAGTGTGCTGACAGTAGTCCAGGTGTATGCCCCACAGACTGGCTGTAACGAAGAGGAAAAAGAACAATTCCGAACTGATTTAGAAGAAGCTATAGAAAGAGAGGAAAATATCATAATAATGGGAGATCTAAATGCTCAAGTTGGATCAGACAGGCGTGGATATGAAAATGTACTAGGTCCACATGGTTATGGAGACAGGAACCCAGAAGGAGAAAGTCTTCTAGATCTATGTGTAAGGGTACGAACATGCCGAGTGGATTACTCCTCGCTCAGCGCTCATCACTCCCGTGTCTTCACACAGGAAGCTGAGAGATGCAAAACAAACCCATACATTTCAATAGTAGCGTTCATGCCGGCACTTCACTCATCCCTCTTCTCTCCGCTCCTCCCTCAAGAATCAAATCGGTTTGATTTTGGAGCGATGTGCTTCTTGAGCGCTGTTCTGTGATTGGTTGGCTCAAGGCCACGGCCACCTACTCATAATATTATCGGCCTGCGTTCACTGAAGGTAAGATATCCATGTTGAATATTATCTTTACACTCGGTAAATTTAATATTTCGATGAAGTACAGATTGCTTTATTGAAGTGGAGACTAATATTATATTACTACTGCTTACGTTATTGTAATGACCAGTTCTTCTTCAATGCAAATATGACTGATATGATAGCTGCTGTACTTCCGTGGTTTCATATTGCCTTCAATTCCTTTCAGCAAATATTGAAATGTCTGCATTCTTCTTCTTTTTCTACCGCCTTTTGCCACACCTTGTGGGGCCGCGGATGCCAACCGTATCACACATGTTGGCTGACGCTGTTTTACGGATGGATGCCGTTCCTGACGTCAACCTTTTGTGGAGGAATGTAATTACTATTGCGTGTTTCGGTGGTAGTTTGTAGTATGGTGTGTTGTCTGAGTATGAAGAGGAGAGTGTTGGAACAAACGCAAATAACCAGTCCCCGAGCCAGAAGAATTAATGTCGCCAATAAAATCTCCGACCCGGCCGGGAATCGAACCCGGGATGCACTAAACCGAAGGGATCAACGTTTGCCATTCAGCCAAGGAGTCGTATACTGAAATGTCTGCATTGACATTCTTCAATAGTCGTGACATTTCTGTGGGACTTTCTTCACTTCTTGGTATAAATGATGGAATTCACCCAATCTCTGCCTTCTCTAATTAATTGGATGTGCGCAGTATCTTCTGTCAGAACTTGAAATTAAGTACAGTTTGCTTGCTATCATAAGTTCATCATCACTTCTGCTACTATACTTAACTATTATGTATGCTATTTTGCTTTACGTCGCACCGACACAGATAGGTCTTATGGCGACGATGGGATAGGAGAGGCCTAGGAATGGGAAGGAAGCGTCCGTGGCCTTAAGGTACAGCCCCAGCATTTGCCTGGTGTGAAAATGGGAAACCGCGGAAAACCATCTTCAGGGCTGCCGACAGTGGGATTCGAACCCACTATCTCCCGGATGCAAGCTCACAGCTGCGCGCTCCTAACTGCACGGTCAACTCGCCCAGTACTATTATGTATACAGAGGAGTATGAACATTTTCACGAAACAAAATTGCATTTAAAGAACACAACCCTATCTTCTCGTGAATGCTGCACAATCATAACTGGATGGAAAACTTTTCCTCATTAATGAAGAAAGAGCGAGGGTCTCCTACCCGGTATGTGCGCCTTTGAATGATGAGTGATGAGTGAAGAGCACTGCTATGAGCACTGAGTGAGGAGTAATCCACTCGGCATGTTCGTACCCTAAGGAATGGCTTGAGAATAAACAACAGTTGGTTTCAGAAGCAGCTAAGTCATAAACTAACAAGATACAGTTGGAATGGAGATACTAAAACTCTGATAGATTATTTTATATCTGATAATGTAGCAGGAAAGACCATATGTGATGTCAGAGTTATACCAAGTGAAAGCCTGGACAGTGACCACAGACTTCTCCTCGCAACAATAAAGCACATTGAAATTTATAGGCCTCAGAAATACAGGAAACCAAAAATTAAGACATGGGAGCTAAAGAAGACAGAGAAACAAGTTGAATACACAAAAAAAGTGACCAATAAATTACCATCAGATGCATTACAAGAAGGCAACATCGAGTGGACTAGATTCAAAGAAAGCATTGTCGGAGCCGCATTAGAAGTTTGTGGTAAAACTAATAGCAAAATGACCGGGCGAGTTGGCCGTGCGCGTAGAGGCGCGCGGCTGTGAGCTTGCATCCGGGAGATAGTAGGTTCGAATCCCACTATCGGCAGCCCTGAAAATGGTTTTCCGTGGTTTCCCATTTTCACACCAGGCAAATGCTGGGGCTGTACCTTAATTAAGGCCACGGCCGCTTCCTTCCAACTCCTAGGCCTTTCCTATCCCATCGTCGCCATAAGACCTATCTGTGTCGGTGCGACGTAAAGCCCCTAGCAAAAAAAAAAAAAAAAAGCAAAATGAAGGGAAAAGAAACTCCTTGGTGGAACGATCGGGTGAAGATTGCTGTGAAAGCAAAAAATGAAACCAGGAAAGCCAGAGACAAAGAAATGCAAAAAGGAAGTCAAAGGAACGAATCTAGAGTAAACGAACTGCAGCAGAAATACAGAGATCAGAAGTTACAAGTAAAGAAAATTGTGGCTGAAGAAAAACAGAAAGCTTGGACTGATTTCACAGATAAACTAGAGCAAGACAGCAAAGCTAATTCTAAACTACTTTACCGAACAATACGAAATATAAGAAGAACCAGATGGTAACATAGTTAGGGAGGAGACAGAAATAAGGAAGATCATGAAATCCTATTTTGATAATTTATACAACAGTACTGGGAAAGACTCCAATGATGTAACCACGCAGGTCAGTTTAAGCTGCAATGATGAGCCTGACCAAGAGAGTCCGCCAACATGGAAGGAAGTAGAGACGGCCCTTAATAGTATGCCCAAAGAAAGATCTACAGGATTTGATGAAGTCAGTGCAGATATGATCAAAGCAACTGGTGCAATAGGAATACAGTGGCTTCATAGAGTAATTAATGCAATATGGAAGGATAGGAAAGTCCCAGATGATTGGAAAAAGGGAATAATAATACCTCTCTTCAAAAAAGGAAGCCGGAAGAAATGTAGCAATTATAGAGGAATCACTTTATTGTCTCATGGTTTGAAAATATATGAGAAAATACTTGAAAAAAGGCTAAGGAAAATAATAGAACCACAACTACAGGAAGAACAATATGGATTCAGAGAACACCGATCAACTACCGATTTCATATTTGCACTTAGAATACTGTTAGAAAAGCATTGGGAGAAGGGCAAAGACTTAACACTAGTATTTTTGGATCTCGAAAAAGCATTTGATAGTGTTCCAAGGAAGACTATATGGGAATGTTTAAGAAAGAAGAATGTACCCAAAGGGCTTATCCAGAAAGTTAAAATGCTTTACGAAGACTGCTGCAGTTGCGTACAGATAGGAAACGGTAATTCTGATTGGTTCCAAACCACTAAAGGAGTGCAACAAGGCAGTACCCTTTCACCATTACTTTTTATCACTGTCATGGATGAAGTCATGAAAGAAATTAAGCAGAAGAACAATATGGACATCAATGCATTTGCATTTGCAGATGATGTAGTAATTTGGGGAAATACAGAGAAGGAAGTCCAAGAGGGGCTGAACACCTGGAATGAACATTTGAAAGCACACGGATTAACAATAAATAAATCGAAAACTGTTACTATGTCTGTCAACAGGCAGAAGAAGAAAGGAAAAATAATGCTGGAAGGTACACAACTGGAAACAGTAGACCAATATAAATATCTTGGGTGCATCATTTCAAGTGATAACAGAATACAGCATGAGATTAACAACCGCATTCAAAAATCAGCTCAGTTTTACCATCAAGTTCGGAACCTCCTCTGGAACGAACAAGTTCCCTTAAGATCAAAGCAGATTCTATTCCAATCATACTTCACCCCCATAATAACATATAGCCTAGAAACCTGCACAACAACCCAACAAGTGGACAGCAAACTACAAGCCGCAGAAATGAAGTTCCTACGAACTATGGTACAGAAGACAAAAAGGGACAGGGTAAGGAATGAAAGAATAAGGGAGCAAGCTGGTGTGTACCCATCCCTGAATGAAAAAGTGACAAGGGCCCGTTTGAAATGGTTTGGCCATGTCAAACGAATGGACGATGGAAGGACAGCAAAACAATGGCTACACACAGTCGTGGCCGGAAAACGACCGGTAGGAAGACCTAGGAAGAGGTGGCTGGACCAAGTGAAAGAGGACATAGGAACAAGAGGAATCGGCTGGGATGTCGTCTTGAGAGAAGAGTGGTACATGGACAGACAGAAGTGGAGAGTGCTCGTAAACCACACCCGGGCAACTGGAGTGGAAAACTGATGATGATGATGAGACAACGTCTACCTAAACAACGTCTAAATCGAGCATGATCTTCCATTGCATGAACAATGTTCAGCCGATGTTTAACTAGACATCGTTTAAAGTTTCAATATTGGTTTGAAAATGGAGATAGAAGTATCTTTCATGCAACCTTTTGCTTGTTGCAACCAATGAAATTCGTCGGTGCGTGCACTGAATGCCAGTCGGGTGTTTGTCTTCCTACACATTACTCAAATATGGTTAAACATGAGCATGAGATGCCCACAGATAAGAGTATTGCTTTCGGTGGCAATTAAATCTCATAATATTATCGACACTAAAGCGACACGCCACCGTATGGGGAAGTGTAGCTTTGATTATAGCATTGTTACAGTGAGTGTAATCTACTCATAAATACAGCAGCTTCGACGAAGGGAAGATGAAGCAATCGTAATGTGTAACCGAGTGTGTTGTAAGGGCCATATAGATGTAGCTTGCATTTTGGAGATCGTATGTTCGAAACGCATCATTGGCAGCCCTGAAGATTGTTTTACATAGTTTCCCTATTTTTACACCAGGCAAATACTAGAGCTGTTATTATGGCCATGGCTCTTCTTCTCCGGTCCTCCTCTTCAAACAATAATCACCACCATCACCACCACTTACCTTTTTCTATCTGATAGTTGCTGGAAACTTATACGATTATATATATATAAAAACCACACACAACCTACTTTTTAGTTTTTACTGTTATGTGTGTTTACTTGGCAGTAAATATAAGTGAATCCCTCCCGGTTGATGTATGTGACAGCCCTCTGACGATTGGGATAAGTAATTCTGACATGTATGTAGTCGAAGTGACCTATAAATGAAAATGAAAACCCACAACCTGTTTTCCAGTCATTGACCGGGTTAGGGATGTAATGAATGAATCATATATAGGCTATTAGTACTATGGGGTCACCCCTCCCAAAGTGATTTATTAATGACTGATAGATGCTATGAAATGAGAATGGAGAGTGTTGCTGGAATGAAATATGACAGGGAAAACCGGAGTAGCCGGAGAAAAACCTGTCCTGCCTCAGCTTTGTCCAGCATAAATCTCACATGGAGTGACCGGGATTTGAACCACAGTATCCAGCGGTAAGAGGCCAACACGCTGCTGTCTGAGCCACGGAGGCTCTTCGAAGTGACCTATAATTCCATAGAAATTATCCCATGTATAATAAAATATATCGGTTGTGAAGAATTGTATTCAAGTTGACAGTTACCGGACTGTCCATTTGTCAATCTCAAGAAACAAGTCTCTTGAAAAACAAAGTCATGTCAAATGAATTGCTGCGATTTAGCAGCGGGTGAACTTCAGAGAGGCTGTCGGACTAACCTTTCTTCCCGGAATCGTCTCAACATGATAATACAAATTACATGTTTCATGGTACATAACCTCTGATTGTGATTCACTCCTCTCATTTGAGGTTAAACAGTGCTCTCGGCAGTGTTTAAACATGACCGGTTGAACATCGGTTTTAGACATTGTCTAAGTGATAAATAACGTCTCTGCAATGCGGCAGCCATACTTAGGCATTGTTTAACCGTAGACATTGTTTAAACATTTCTGCAATCGGTCCCTAGTGTTCTACTGTTCGTTCATAATCATGTAACACGGGGGCTTACCATTTCATTCCTGTTGTAGTGCCATACCGGTTTGTGACATCATGCGATTCCACGCTAATCCAGGCACCTTTCGTGCTATGTGGTAGTCAAGCTAAACATTTAAACTCTGATGTCATTGATGCAATTATTCTGACAATAATGAAGATTTTTCATTTAATTAAACAGTTTTACAGTATTTAAATTTGGAACACCTAACGACTCAAATATATACTAATATTATGGAACTAGCACATATCTAGGTTATGTTAGCCGGGCAGTCTGTAAAAACTGCAGGGCGATCTGCCCATTAAAAAGTTCTAGGAAGAACACTGACCTTGCTTCAGTCCATGTGTGATAGGGAAGCATCAGAGATGACGAGAACCTGCCCAGACATACCATCATGGAGTGCTGGAACCAGGCCAACAAAGCGTTCAGAACAACCAAAGCATCTCTACACTGCCCACATAGCAGGTCTCGGAACAGAATCGAGGGTCTTTCCCTGGTTATAAAACACCAAATAGAGAGGCTGCTGCTGTTCTCTGCATTGTTCACTTATGAATTGGATGTTTCCTGTTTGGTTGAATCTGTGCCTTTCTGTTTTCTTATCAGTTTTTTTTGTATTGTTCATTCTATGGAAAAATTCACAAAAACTGTTCTGTCATTGCAGGATGGCTGTGTGTTTTGTGAGTGCTGTGTACAGTCTCCTCCTGGCTACTGTGCTGCTCGTGCTTGTGATCCATCACTCCTGGTTGATCTCGTTGGGCTTGACAGGACAAGAGTGGCAGGAATTGCAAGGTGTAGACGGTCGATGTTGTGGGATGTATGCAGATCGTCCATATAACAAGGGTGTGCTGAAAAACTGGGTAAATTTTATATGTTTTCAAAATGTGGGAACCTCCTAGATTATTATCATGTATCTGTTAATAGATAATAGTGATTGCTGACTGCAAAATAACCAAAGGAATTTAATGGCCAAGTGATATCTGTGATTTTTGTAGTTTTTGATGTTCTCTTTGTGACCCACTATTGTCTCTCTGTTTCATGCACACCCCTGTAACTTATTCCGAACTATAAAGCTTTTCTTTCTTTTTAAAAATATTTTTCCTCAGTTAAATAAATAGTACAGTACTGTTTGACAGGGAAGGTTTTTCTAGCGTAGAATTTTTCTTTATAGTTCATATTTTTCTTCAAATCTATTCCTGTTAACAAGAACCTTATTTATCCAGACTAATGAAAATCTGGATGACCTGGGAATAAAGTAATGAATTAATACAAGCTACATAATCTATAGTAATAATAATTTATTGCAACCAGTGGTCATACAATATGAAAACAGCTGTGAATAAATATTGTGGGTACATCATAATATTATAATTGCTTTCATTTTCCTCACGTTTTAAAAGGGAAGGATTAGTCTTTGCTATATTCACTAATCATTTTTGTTCTCTTTTTGCAGTTTGTTGCATGGTATCTGTTGCAAGGTTGGTTGCAGAGTTCCACAGACACAATCTGGTCCTGGCTCATTATAGGACTAGGTCCTACATATCTTGCAGTAGTAATCATGGACTGCTAGGTTCATTATGACGTGTCGGAGATGTTGGTTGGGTCCTGAACATATCCTTTCGTTCATCACACTTGTAGAGCAAAATTCCATCCTTTTCTCTTTCTCTTCCTTTTCCTCTGTTCCAATAGTTGAGTTCAGCAGTCAGTTGCTGGCAGTGAGAATTTGAGTCTTAGATCTTCTACCAAGAAGCAACGCATTTCATTTTAGTAAGGTCCTTACTCTTCAGGTTGTTCCATATTATTTTGATACCCTAGGTCAGGATTGGCATAACTTTGGTTTTGAAGAGTTTTATGGCTGTTTGCAGGCTTAGTTGGTTTAGATTTTTTATATCGTATTGCGTCCATAGCCGCTGTTGTTCTCTCTTTTACATGTATCATGTAAGATTTGGTTGTAGTTTCTAGTGTTATGCCCAGGTATTCAAATTCATTAGTCACCTTTAGTGATTTGTCTCTTCTGAATACCACTTGTACTGTCTTGATTGATTTGAAGACTGTTAAGCTCTGCTGCTATTATTATGATATTAAAAGGTGTCTTGAAAATCTTCTTTCTTCGTTGAACCCAATGCCATGTTGTCAGCATGTATGTACATTGAAGTTATGGGTGAACAACTACAGTATATTTCACGCCAGTGTTGAGGATGATGTAGATGTTGATTCCCATAGGGAACCCAAAATATTTGTCCTGAATGAGTAAATTTATAATACTAATATAATGGTCCGTTATTGGAGCCTAACTTAGCACACGAGGGCGAAACGCAGGCAACCAAGAATGAGTTAGCTGGAAAATTTGTAATGTCCAATAACGGACCATTATATTGGTATTAGTGTTGAGGATGTTAAAGAGTAGCAGGCTCAGTGGATCACCTTGTTATACCCCATTGGTCTGAACCATTTTCTATGAAGTTGTGATTGTATCATCAATAATAATAATTTTGTGTGGCTATTTCTAGCCGGATGCATCCCTTGTAAGGCAGACCGTCCGATGAGGGTGGGCGGCATCTGCCATGTGTAGGTAACTGCGTGTGTGAGTTGCAGGGATGTTGGGGAAAGCACAAATACACAGCCCCCGAGCCATTGGAATTAACTAATGAAGGTTAAAGTCCCCGACCTGCCCAGGAATCAAACCCGCACCCTCTGAACCGAAGGCCAGTACGTTAACCATTTAGCCAACGAGTCGGACGTATTGTCAATATCAAATGGTATTGTGAGCCAGGATATTATGGATCAAGATTAAGGTGCTTTCGTCCAATTCTGTGTTTTGTGTAGTTTTTGAATTAGGATCTGTTGGTCATCATTGACAAATGCTTTGATGTAATTGACAGATTTGACAATTTTTTGGTCCTAAATAGTCTGTATTGACTACGACAATTGTAATACTCAAGGGGTTTTTATTAGGTCCGCCCTGTCAATACTTAATACATACAATGACGAACAACGTTGTTGTCTACATTAACAAACAAAGATGTTTGCATTAACCCGTTCAGTGGGCGATGCGGCGAGATCCACGGTTTCAAGTCGCTTGCTGGGCAGGGAACGCAGATTTTTTCTTCTTCTCATTTACCTGTCTGCAGAGATTTATTTCTTTTTCAACAGCGTATTCTAGATTAGTCTGTCCTCTGATGTGAATTTTTTCAACTATGTTCTCCCAATTCCTCAATGTGTCATCCACGAATTGCATCATAAAGAACGCAACTTACATCCGGGCAAGAACGACCTAAAGCCCAATAGCCTCGCGCTGAAGCTTTAGTTCATTGCCTAATCATATATATTGCTGTAGAAGGGATTTCTGGAGATGTGATACTAAACAGACCTCTCTTATGACACATTAGAACTGTGACCTGATTTATTATCCCCAGTCTTGAGTTCTTCCTTCACGACTGGAGTATGTGTTTACTGCAAGTTGCACAACATTTATTGTCACATGCATGTGTTCCGTAATACAGGTACAATTCATGATTTCCTTCCAAACTGCAGAGACCAGGGTTCTATTCAATTCCTTTTTCTTACATTTTTTCCGCTAAAATGTCTAAAAGGAATCACCGGTCCCCACCGTTAGAGGAAGATGATTTACGGGTCGTGATAAATGAAATGTTGAAATTTAGTGGGAAGGATAGTGATCTTGGTGAAGTAAGTTCTGCCGAAGGGGAATTTGTAAGTGACAGGAATTTACCTGGAACAAGTACTGCAGGCTCTAATGTACAGGGTTCGGGCCCAGCTGATGCAAATATTCAGCAGTAGCGAAAGAGATAACGTGTTCGATTCCTGTTCAAGTTGCATAATTCTCATCTAACAAGAATATATTGCAAGTTAAAACTTCTAATTCATTAATCTTCATATGAACCTTTATACTTTGATAAATAACTTAACACTAGCAGTGTTAGCAAAAACTGTAATTTTTAGCCAAATATTACAATTTAATTGGCACATTACTATGTCTTGGACATCAACTTCCTGTGATTAATGTCTAGACTGCTATAGACCCCTTTTAATTGTTACTTCTATCTGTTTACTTTTTATATAGTAATGGTATTATCTTCTTCTTCTTCTTCTCCTTTTATGACCACATAGGATCACTTTAGTCAGTCCGTCGTTTAGGTCTCTTTGAAGGGATTGTTCAGGCTTTGCGGTCCTCCCAGTACTTCTTCAAACGCTCCGATCTTCGTGCCCTTTCCTCAGTTGAAAATGTGCGTGTTGTTGGTTTGTTTTATGTAAGAGTAAAGAGGAGGTTTGTATTCAATTTTATTTTATTTGTGGTTGATTCTGTTGTAAGGCCTATTTCCTTCAGATCCTCTCTTCATTCTCTGATCCATTTACATCCTGTTGTGATATTTTTTGAGACGAGATTGTGTTGTAATAGTTGTTTCAGAAGTCTTGAATCCTGCATCCTCATGATATGTCCAAAGAATCCCAGTCTCCTCTTACGCATAGTATCTGTAATGGGTACTAGCTCCTTGTACACGACTTTGTTAGGTATTAACTGCCACTGTCCATCTTTCTGGTATTTTTCGTTGATGCAGGTTCTTCTAATCCTCCTCTCAATTTTCTGAAGTCTGTCAGTCTTTGATTGTTTATTCAGGTAAAAGAGTGTTTCTGCTGCATATGTAGCTTCTGGTTTTATAACTGTGTTGTAGTGTTTTATTTTTGTATTTACTGATAAGACATTTCTTTTTTTAGATATCCCATGTTAATTTTTGTGTTTTAGCTAATCTATTTGTTCTTATTTGGATTGAGATTTTTTCATTTAGGTTATGTGTTATTACTTCTCCAAGATATTTAAACTGAGTTACTATTTTGATTTTATTACCATTTATGGTGACTTCTTTTGGCTGTGTTGGTTTTAGGGGCATAATTTCTGTTTTTTCAAATGATATTTTGAGGCCAATTTTATTTGCAATGTTTTGAAGTTCTGATATCTGGGTTTTTGCTTCTTTTATGTCCACTGCTAGTAATGCTAAATCGTCAGCAAAACCCTTTTTTTTTTTTGCTTTACATCGCACCGACACAGATATGTCTTACGGCGACGATGGGATAGGAAAGGCCTAGGAATTGGAAGGAAGCGGCCGTGGCCTTAATTAAGGTACAGCCCTGGCATTTGCCTGGTGTGAAAATGGGAAACCACGGAAAACCATCTTCAGGGCTGCCGACTGTGGGGCTCGAACCCACGATCGCCCGATTACTGGATACTGGCCGCACTTAAGCGACTGCAGCTATCGAGCTCGGTCAGCAAAACCCAGGCAATTTGTTTTGATTTTTCGGCCGATCTTTATTTTGGGGGGACATTTCCTAAACCATTCCCTCATTACTATTTCTAGAGCATAGTTAAATAACAGTGGTGAGAGCCCATCTCCCTGCCGTAGTCCAGTTTTAATTTCAAATGTCTCTGATGTTTCACCCCTAAACTTCACTTTTGATTTGGTGTTGGTGAAAGTCAATTTTATCATGTTTATTAATTTGGGGTGTAGTCCAAGGTGTCTTAAAATTTTAAACAGAGATTCTCTATGGATGCAATCATAAGCTTCCTTGAAATCTACAAATGTTATCACCATATCTCTGTTTCCATTATCAACTTTATTGTATAATAACATTTTAATTAACAAATAATTCTAAAATAAGGTTTAATATAATGACTCAACCTTGAGATAATTGTACAAAATGGCTGAAGATGCTCGACACAATGAGCGAAACATGTCCCATTTACTGTTTGTATTGTGGTAAATGTTCTTTTAGAGTCAATAAACATTTTTATGTATTGAATAAGGTGAACATAAAAACAAATTGTAACTATCCTGTTCCAGTAGCGACCATGGCAGTGACATTGGTAACAATAACACTGATAATATTACAACCAGTGCAACTTCTTCATCAACTTAGACTGAAAATGGACAAAGAAGGTTCCGCTTTGATCCAAAATTCCATCATGATGTAAAGGGAGAGTTTTTTAGGGAAAACAAAACCGAGCAAAATATTTAAATTATATTTTTATGAAAAGATATGCCAGAACATAATGAACAGACAAAAGAGGCCCAGCAGAAAATCGTACATAAAACGTAGTTTAGCAAGAAGAAACGAAGGAGTCGAGATCAAGACCGGGTCCGGACAAATAAGGATGAAATAAAGATTCTTATGGGCATACTGTTGCCGCAGGGCATTGTACAGAAAACTAAATTAGGACAATATATGTCTCGCAATCGCTTGTGGTCTACAGAGATTTTTTTTCCTCGCCAGGCTGAGTGACTCACTCGGTTGAGGCGTTGGCCGGCCTTCTGACCCCAACTTGCGAGACTAACAAACAATAAAAAAGAGTGCAGTTGATCCACCTTTTTCAATACAAAGTATGCTGCTAGTTTAAAATCACAACATTATTTATTTAGTACCGGTTTCAACGTCTCGGACGTCATCATCAGCCAAAATTGGGCAAGTAAAGAAAGATATACACATGTTAAAATACAATCTATAGACCATTAATAGTAAAATAACAATGGTTAGATAAAATACAAAGGGGCTGCCTGGCCGAGGCGGTAAAGGCGTGCTCGGTTCGCCCGGAAGGATGTGGTTTGAATCCCCGTCAGGAATTACAAGTAACAAGTCAGGAATTCGTAAAATTCAAGAAACGAGATTTCCACTTCTGGAGGTGCATATGGACCTGGGATTCACTCGGCCTACACCAAAAATGAGTACCAGGTTAATTCCTGGAGGCAAAGGCAGCCGGGCGTAGAGCTAACCAATCTACCCCATCACGTGCCGAGCTTACGAATGGTGGAAGCCTTTACCTTCCACCCCTCCAAGGGCCTTCACAGCCTGTACAGAGATGAAAAAAAGATAAAATACAAATTGTGATGATGCTTAAGGATAAAGTCATTCTTAAAATATGTACACAAGTTAAGGACTTGTTGGTCAATTGTAAAGCAGAAGGTGAAAAACTATTACAAATATTTAAATAAGTCTTCATCACTTTGTAGGGCTTAAAGTCTTAAGTGGGGCATTGTTAACCACTGGATGAGTTTTGAATGTTACCTAAAAATCAGTAAAGATCTAAAAAAAACTGACGTAAACTGTTATTCCTCCGTAGAACATTGGCAATAGGATGAAAATATGTAAACCTAGTAGTGACTTGTAACATCAGTCTTCAGAAGGTGAAGTGCTGAGTCGTGGTGTAATTAAGCAAGTGGATCTTGTTACAGACATGGGTATTAAAGTTGTTATAAAACCAGAAAGTTCTCGATCCACTACAAGACCTGAAGTATGAAAAAGAAAAACTAAATTAGAATAAGATACTGGAAAAGGGAGCAAGAAATTATAACTTTAGTAAGGGACTCACCTCGATTGGCCTGTTATGTATTGCGGAGTCTAGAGAGGAACTAAGAGCTGGGGCTTGCTGGAAGAATGGAACAAGGTTAAAGGAGGGGAAGGGGTGGGTCAGGAGGGAGGGGAAGAGGGGTGATGGATGGGGCAAAGTCAGGCGGGCGTGGCAGGGAAGGATAATGCGACAACGTGTTGCATATAATCTGAAAGAACAAACTGTTTTTGGGAAGTATAACACTATTGAAAACCGTAATAAGTACATCAAATAAGATTCTGGGCTTTTCGGAAATGTCATTCAAGTTCAAATTCAGGTTAAAATATTTGTCTAAATGTATATAGCAGTTTTCCGTGGTATCGAGCAAGGGGCCTTTACTCACCGTGTCCAATATTGTCAGGTCATGATCTATTCCATTAAATTTGTGTTTATAGTCATGTATGTGGTGACCTACAGCAGAAAACCTGTTATACCTGATTGCATTAAGATGTTCTGCATACCTAATCTTAAAATTCCTACCAGTTTGCCCTATATACGAACTGTTGCAGTCATTGCAACGAAACCTATAAACACCTGACTTTGTAAAAGGGTTAGATTTGTTGATTAAGTTAGAATTGTGCAGAATATCCATATTACTAGGGGCCGTATTTTTTGGTAATAACGATATGTGAGGCTATCGAAATCAAGAAACATCCGAACAATATAAATTTAGAAGAAGGATATAAAATCAGTAATTCTTGGATGCCTATCATTCATAGTTTAAGACATACAGACCACAACATAAACACGCGGGCCAAAACCCCATTACATAACAGCGCGAGCAAGCCCCCACAACCTGGCTGTGACACATACCTTCCAGAATGCTCACGAGACAGCCAGGGCTTATGTCAGCCAGAAAGGCTAAGATATAAAAGGCCAAGGTCAGGGCCACTCTAGTAGTGTAAATTGCTGCCTGGGAGACTGATTACCTTGGATCGAGTAGGGGTATTTCAGTCGCCTTGACAAAAAATACTGCAATGTATTCAAAACGTCTGCAAACTGTATGTGATGTACAGACAACTACAAAACGGTTCAACCCGGAAATTAAACTAAATAATTCTTCACACCGTGGAAGTTTCACCTCTAAGTTGCGATTGCATTGATCACAATTGTACAGTTTTTCCTGCGAGTGTATTACCATGTGGCTCCGCAGGCCACTCGGCTGCACGAACGCTTTGTTGCATTCTGTACAAAGTTATAGTCTTTCACCAGAGTGAATCATCATGTGTAGTTTGAGATGGCACATCTGATCAAACACAGAACTGGAGTGTGTACAATGGTGAGACTTTTCTCCAGAGGCGGGGTCGATACCGCAACATCCTCCACACTGTTTTCTTCTTTGAAGCATGGTACCAATTTATTAGTTGGATGTTCTTCTATGATGATTTCTTCTTTAATGTTTGCAGCAGGACATGGAGTATTTGCAGTTTCTTCAAGGCAGCCTGGTTCTTCATTGATCTTTACTTCCATGGCGTTGTTTTAGTGAGGGTTGTGAGTGCACGTCGTTAATAGAGTATGTGAATTTGTTGCATTGGTAGTGGTTGACATGAAAGTGTTGCAGTCTTCTTATTCTTCTTCTTCTTTGTAGCAGTGTTTTGTTCATGATGGCAGTTTATTAGTTGGTCTGTGTGTAATGTGTAAATAATTTGTGAATAAAACTGTGTTTGCAATTGACAGCATTTCATGTGTGTGTCTTTGTGAATACAACAAACTTTTGTTAATATTATTATTTATTCCATTTTAAATCATTTGAATACATGTAAACCTTGTAAATCTACAATTTACATGCACAGAAAAGTGTTATTTCCAGGTGGAGATTGTTAGTTAACTTTTCGCGACACTGGTATTTTCACGACGTGAAGTGTTGTTAAGTCAGATTGCTCCCCGAGCGGTTTGGGAGATTAATTCTAATGGCCTGGGAGATCCACTACGTGTGAAGAGATTGAAGTCCACAGCTTCCCTTATACCACATTTAATTCTAGCAGATGATGGCATGCACAGTATTTACAAATGCCTCCACAACCTCAAATGATATGTATATCGAAGACTTGGCGTGGTCGACTCTCAGTGGTATATAATTCTAAGTCCCAACTTGAAGTGCTAAACATTATTATGCGACAACTTCAAAGTGCTGACTGACAGAGCTTCCGCTCGCAACTCCCGATAGATTTGATCCAAAGACCCCATTCGGGGTGTGCCCCCCTGGCTTTATACCTTCTCCTCGACACGCCCGAGCTTCGAGAAGGGAATCGAAATTTTCCACCCTGTGGGAACTGAATTCAGCCAATCAGAGGGCTAAAGCTCCCGTGTCCGTGCAACGAGACTTCGTACTTTCCAGAATACTTTCTATGCACTTGGAGGGTGCGGTACCCCTCCTGCGTGACTAACCACTGTTCGACCAAGCCATTTCCTCTCATTGCACAACTATGCAGCTTTTCTACACTCAATATTCTTTCATATTCCAAGACCTTATCATTCTCATTTTACATTGAATCTCTCCTCTAATATTATTCATATTATTTTTGTATCATTACCATTAAATATATACTCATATTCTCCCCTGTAATATCTGCTCATGTCTCAGTTACACCATTCCTTCTACGTTCCTGACCACAGGTTCGATCCTCGGACGAGTGGTGGTCCTGAGCTCAAGTCTGGGGTGAACATACGACACCCCCCCCCGCACCTGGGGAAGAATGAAAGCAATACCCTTCTGCATTCATTTTCACTTTCAAAACCTGTCGGAGGCTCTAAGCTCCTGATCAGGGGTGCGCTGTGCCAAGTCTTCCCTGACATTTGTTCTGCCCGCTGTAGGGCGTTCATACAATTCTATTCCCGGTAGCGATCCCGAATGACTAGGGGCCCTTCTAGCCAGTCTAGGATGCTGAAAATGGACAGTGATGTTCTCATCAGAGACCGTGGCTCTGTGATCGTTAGTGATTACGTTCTGAAAAACACAGAAATTGGGACAGCGCTCCCTGTTGTCTTCTATGCATCTAGTTAGAGATTTACATTATCTACAGCAACCACAACGGTAGCAACAATAGCAACAGATCAATAGAAGTACTGCAAATAAAATACTACCTGTAACAATTTGAAATACATTTGTATACTGTTGGGTCATTTGCCTTTTAAATTCTTCTTCCTTTTGCAAAACAAGTGTTTCCACTTCTTCGGTTTTATGGTTTGCCCACTTTAAATCACCTATATGTTTCAGTAAGCTACCTACTGTGACCCTGTTTAATTCAGGCACATCACCTAGTTTAATTTCACTGCCTAATTGCTCACAGCAATCATAAATCAACATTACTTCTGGTACCAGGTCTTTTTCTGTTGTAGTATTGACTGAACCCGTACTCTGAATTTTACTTGTGGGACTATACACTGTACATAAACCTGCGAACTGTAATGTACCCGCACCACTTAAACTTATATCACTAGTAGTATCCTGACATACACTTGTCACTTTCATCTCTTGTGGTGATACAAAAATAAACGTATTATCAGCATCAGTAGTATCCAAATTATTTAGTAAACTGGCATCACACTTTTCTTACACACTAACACCAGTTAACAATTTGACAATACATTATTAATAGGGAAATTTTATTTGCATGATTTCTGTCCATTATCAGTCCTTTTGCACTGTTTCACTTGTTCTTCACTTAATTCAACATAAGTTTGCCTTTCTTGGTCAATTAATACATATTGCTTTTCATTAGAAATATACACAAAATGATTTGGATTATTCTTCATGGGAGTAGGGAAAGGAATACGATGGTACAAATTGTACTTTATTCTGTTAATGAGAGGAGTACGTAAAATATACACTAAGGTATCTTGGGTTAAGTACACACTCACTGTCGATATTTTTAAAATCAAGTACCCATAAGTGACTTGCAATTCATATGGCAGATCATACCCCTTAGGAAAATCTCTCTGGGCTTTCTTATATGCTCTTACTAAATCATCAGGACTTAACACTTGGACACTTACCGTGCCTTTCTGTGAATTGATAATACTTTCTAACAAAATCTGGTGAATTGATAATACTTTCTAACAAAATCTGGTAATGTTCATGTAATTGCATTAAAAATCCTTGTAACTCAATTAAATGTTTATTTAAAGTTATTTGCATTTCTGACTGTCTGAAAGCCTCATTTATTCCTGTCGTTTCATTCTGAATGAAATTTTTTAAGCTGTTCGAAATTTTCACTTAGTTTAAGTTCATCACTGTGATGTCGTACAGAGTGCTGTTGACTGATTGTAGGGTTGATTTTACAACTGACATCCGACTTTTTGCTACCTTTATCATGGACAATTGTTCCTGCTCTAATTCCTTAATTTTTCCTTCGTAATATACGGCGTTGTTTTCATCCATTGTACCAAATAATGTTTTTGCGATGGTACCTATTGCATTTATCAACCTGCGTTTGTTTTGTTTCCCGTTGCCTTGCGGTGCTTCGATCCTAGTATTTTCTAATCAGGTCCTTGATCCCTTGGATTCTTTGAAATTGATGTTCTACTAACATTGTCTCATGTTTGCACTTAATGTGTAGCTCGTTTTCTATTTGTACACATAGGGTTTTGGTCCTTTGTAAATTTTTGAGGGCTGCAGTGAACAGATCTGCCAAACGTGTTAGGTTAATGAAAGTGATTAATTTCCACTCTGTAGTATACAATTGTGCTTCTTGATGATCAAAATACATGCCTGGTGTGTTTTCATAATGAATCATCTTGAAATCCATCTGGCTGGTGAGTATGGACATCCCTTGTAATACGACAGTGAAGGTCAATGCTCTCCACATCGTGCGGTTCATCATCCCTTCTGTCTGGCTTACACCCCTACCTGCAAGGTTAAACAACAACCTTCACTTTCGACGTTCACACACTCTACTGTTAAGTGTCTATGAAACCCTTCATTCAACTGTTTGTCTGTACCTGACTAAGCTCTCAGTGTTGACTCACCGTCTTACTGTAAATATCTGTCTTTCTGTGAACTGTCTTCACCACTAGCCTGTAAGTATTCTCTTGAATACTTGGCTACAACACAAATTTGCTTTCGTGAACTGATACATCTGTGAGACTTCACTTTCTGGGCAGCTCTAACAAGTTCTTAGAGCTATTGCTAGCCCGTTAAAAAAAAATTCTCTCTCCCGGTGTGACGTTCCTGCGTCACTCCTCCTTGCCTTATGGCTAGATGGGAAACGTCATTGGCTGTGAATCCCTATTTGCCAACTGAAAGTAGCTGTACCTGTAGCAAAATGCTAATAGTCAGTCTAGTGAAGTAACCTCACCAAGCTGTACCCCAATTTCGGAGTTGCAACCTACGGGATGGTTCTCATCCTGGTGAGAATAATCCCTTTCAGTGGATTCCGTTCCCACGGGAATCGCACTGTTTTGGGTAACTACCGGCTCAATGGTGATATACCCCAGGCAGGATCTGTCTCACGGGACCCATGTCTCACCCACGGCGCCTGTACCAGCGCATGAAGGGCTAAATGCAAGGCCATTCCCTAAGTGGATCCATCAGTCGCCTCCTACGACGGACAGGATCGTGTCGTGGTGTTATTCTGGACATGTAACTCTATGGGATGGAAAAGTATCAAAGTGTAAGTGTTTGCGTTAATCCCCGACACCACATGGGGTTTTTCCTCAAGACAACGTCCCGTGTCCAGATGTTGTCACCTGGATCATGTAAAAACGTCCACATGTGTGGGATTTCGCCGTACAAATGAATGAATTTCATTTCGGTGGAACTGGGCGTGGATACCCCTCACGTCTCTTTACAGTGATTACAAGCAGAACATATTTGCTTGGTTGTTCAGCGCTACGTTTAATTGCCTATCTAATTTTCTAGTGGCAGTAGTGAAAGTTTTCCTATAACGTGGCTCCTTGGCTCCTGTCTAATTTAAATCCTCTCTTTTGGTGTTAAACCAACACTCTCTAGCTGAGTGTGACCATCTTTTACAGATCTTTCACTGCGCCTTCTCACGGGGTTTATTATTATTATTATTATTATTATTATTATTATTATTATTATTATTATTATTATTATTATTATTATTCCGGATGTCCCTGGTTTGATTCCTTGGCGCACTCCCCGCCCTGCTCCTGGGCTCGCTATCGTATCTGGTATGGCACTGCCATCTTTGCCGCAGGCATAACACCGCCTGGGCTCCGACTTTGGACCTCTCTGCGGACACTCCGATTTTTTATGCCCTCTCTCATAGCACTTCGGCTCCTTACAATTCCCTTGCTGTTGGTAACCAGAGGTGCGCACAACATTCACCTCAGTACCTGCAACCTTATTCCTGTCCTGATCGGCTATTCTCTTTTTACACTGTCGCGCCCAATGGCCAGGCTTACCACAATAATTGCACCTGGTTTCTTTCCGGGAGTTTCCTTTACTCCTCGGGCCTTCTTTTGCCTCTGGGCTCTGGTTTTTATGCCTACAATCCCTGGCCATCTGGTCCTTCTTTTTACAATTAAAGCATATCAATAATACTTTATTGTTTTGGGAAGGTCTGCCTAGTTTTTGCGTACCTTGTGTGGGTTTGCCCTGCCACTGACCTTTCGTGTGACTCGCTGGCTGATTGTACCAGCCCCCCTTTTTCGGAGTTGAACTGCTCTTAAGGAGTGCCTCTCTCTCTTTCTGAGAATTGATCAAGGCCTCCTCCTGTTGAGCTATTGCAACGGCTGCTTCAAAAGTCTGAGGGCTACGATCTTGTACTTTGCTCTGAATTCGCGTTGTGTGAATCCCCTGGATGAATCCCGCTACCACAATTTTCACTAGCATTCTGCGCTGGCCTGTTCGATACTCTACCAGCTCATTTTCCAGAATTGAATCTCGAAACATTACCACTGTTTCCTCAATCCTATGCACCCACTAGGCTATCGTTTCTTTTGAACCTTGGCCTTTCTGAAATAACTGACACAAATACAAATCAAACATGCCCTGTTTACTGTAATATTCCCATAGGGCTTCCTTAGCTCTTTCCCAGCTAATTATATCACCCTGGGATAGTAACTTTTCGCGAGCAGAACCTATGATTTTCATCAAAATACTTAAAAAACAATGGTTGGTCCCTGTCTCTAATCATACTCTGTGCGGCATCCACATTAGCGATAAACTCACGTAACTGTTCTGGTTTACTACCACTGAACTCATGACCAATTAGCTGATATCCCTCACTAACTGACATATATAAATGTCCATCGTGCGCGTCCCCCGCACTACTACCTTCAGACACATTATCTGGCACATCATTGGGAACATTAGAATCTGCCATATTCACAACACTTTTGGGTACTTATTGTTGTAGACAAGGAATCGGTATACAGAAACACAACATAAATTTATTGCTTCAATAAGTTTTTTACACAATATGAACATAAATATAACTAAACTTTTCTTGAAGCTGGATGAACTCGCATGCAATTAATGATGATATTAACAGTAGACTGAGGGTCTGTTGAAATATACACTTTATACACATGAGAGTTCTATATACACACAAATCTATCTTGAGGAGATAGTCTGTCAAATAAGGGAGAGTTCAAGATAGTCGAAAACTATCTGCCTTGTAGAGTTACTAGTGTAACTTGCAATGAAAGCTCGTACTAACAGAATGCTAGTAATTGCCATAGGCTTGTCAGGAACTGACATAAATATTCACAATTAGTAGAATACTAATGTTGATGTCGGAACATAAGTGAGGACTGAGGGATGAGTAGAATACTGGCACCGGGGCTCGACGTGACTACAGGAAGCAGGAGGTGAGACCTCACAACCAGAATTCAGTCCACCTGTTCGATACACATGTTTAAGAGGGATAGCCTCCGTGTTCGACTTGCAGTGTAATCTGGCGTTGGACACTGCAAGTTACACTAGTAATTCTACAAGGCAGATAGTTTTCGACTATCTTGAACTCTCCCTTATTTGACAGACTATCTCCTCAAGATAGATTCGTGTGTATATAGAACTCTCATGTGTATAAAGTGTATATTTCAACAGACCCTCAGTCTACTGTTAATATCGTCATTAATTGCGTGCGAGTTCATCCAGCTTCAAGAAAAGTTTAGTTATATTTATGTACATATTGTGTAAAAAACTTATTGAAGCAATAAATTTATGTTGTGTTTCTGTATGCCGATTCCTTGTATACAACAATAAGTACCCAAAAGTGTTGTGAATATGGCAGATTCTAATGTTCCCAGTGATGAAGCTAGGCAGTTTATCCCTCGTGCTGCTCAGCCGCTCGCACACGTTGCTTTCACGGCGGTCAAACATATTCTCCCCCTTTGTCGAATCTTTTCCCTCTCTACTCCTGTAGAATAAGACGTTTTTAAGTCTGATTGGTTCACGAGCTTCTCCCACTAACCGAAGGGGAGTGTCATAGAATTCACCCGAACAATTTTGATTGTTTCTGCGTAAAGAATCTATGCGATATTTGCTTCGATTTGCTTCTAGAAACACTTACAGAACTTCTTTTGCGTTCTCTGATTTATACTGACACTGTGTAGCTGACTATTGCACAACGTTACACACTTGTGTTACACCAGCTTGCTTCAAGTAAAACTTGTATGAAGTCTTATGCTTTGAATACCTATAACTCTCTTCTACTTAATAAAATTATTATTTATTATTTAAAACACTATAACTCCTTGCCACTGTTACATGATCATATTAACTTTATATCAGTATTCAATATCCTTAGTCTCGGAGGTCGTGGATTCGAGACTTGCTCGATTCCGTTCGCTCGGCACTGAGACATGAAAGGGGCGCGTCGCAACACGCGGTCGTGGCAGACCTAGACTAATTGGAATTCATTATATTCATCTACATTACAAACGCAAGTTAATTGCTTTTAATCTCAGGAGTGCTTTAAATCCAAATGAAATAGTATTAGATTGCTTTGGTAAAAGAATATTATCATATTTGAATAATTACTCTATTAATAAGTTAGTTGTAACTTTGTTCTGTGGAAATGATAAGATAAAGGTATATGTTATATGTTACCATTAAAATATATGTAAGGCCGATGACCTCAAGGTTAGGCCTCTTTAAACAAGAAGCATCATCATCATCAAAATATATGTAAAGTGCCATCAATGTAATTGTTTTTACATAAATAATTGAAAAAAGGAAGTGGAGAGAGAATTAGGCCATTATGGGGATGGTGGAGGCTGGAATTTCCTTTTTTTGTTCCTTGTAAAACATGCTGTTCTGCGAATTAACGTGTCACTTAATTTTTGTGAGTCAGCCAAATTTTTCTTAGTAAGTCAGGGAAAGTCAAGGAAACTTGAGAGAAAATTTCTGTGGACACTATGGTAATATTATATCAACAAACAATTGAAAATATTTCACAAATGAAAATGGGTTACATTTTTTTTTTCTGCAGTTTGCTGACTTTTTATACTTACAGCAAATTTCTGATATTGATTTGTCATTTTATACTTTTCTTTCCTAACTGTGAAATCATTAATCTAGCGCCGTAGGATAAAAAACATTATTGGGATCGTAAATGTATTAATTCCTCGGGAGTTCCAACCCTGCCACAACTCCATAAATAGGGGAAATCATGTGTAGTTATGATTTCCCCTGTTTATGGAGTTGAGGCAGGTGCGGTTTCATAATACCATCTGCAGAGTTGCAGAACCACCAGAATGAAAGATATACAGCAATTAGCTATCTCATCCTTTATATTGAGTGGTGTATTTAAGCCAAAGATCAATATCTATTCAAATACTGGTGATCTGGCAACCTTGTCAGGATTTGTGAATGACAGAACATCAGTTTGAAAGTATGAGAGTGTGCACTTAACTACAGCTTTCTCCAATAGATGGCTAGAAGTGGCCCATAATGTTCTGTATGAACTGCACGTCTTGCAGCACGGTTGGTCTATTTGCGTGTATTGGAGAAGGTGTGTCGCTGAGACCATAGAGTTAGTAAATAATACACTAGAGGTAGTACCAGCACACTGTCTGCGAGAGAATCACTGCAGCAAGCAGAGCATGTTGAAATCTCAGCTGTTTGGCAAAAAGCTCCCTCTGCCGTACTCAAAACTGTTAAATAGAGAACTTTTAAAACTGTGGTGATATTGATATTGTTTAAAATTCTTACATGTCAAGATTCTCAGATACTACAGTATAGTTATGATGCTTCTGTTCAGTAGAAAGAAAGCCCGAATAGTTTAAATACAAGAGAAATGCGTGATAAAAGAGGATGGTGTTCAGTTGTGATTAAGTAACACAAAATCAATTTACTGTTGATGTTAAGTCTTCAAAACAATATACTTTTAAGATTTGGGATTCGTATATTTCTCTATTCCACTCAACCACATGACGTATACAAGGAGAAATGTGATATATATGAACCCACAATTCCATACTATGCCGAGAAATATCATCTGGACTCCATAGATGTTTTAGGATTGATGATAGGAGCAAGAGGCACCATTACTCACACATTTCACAACTTTTGCAAGAAATTTAATTTGCATAACCAATTCATTAAGGACATTGGGTTAGTAGCCCTGAAAGGATCGTTAGCAATAGTAAAAAATCATTTATACTCCTAGCTATATCTTTGTCCTATGAGGAATTTATCATTGATTTCATAACTATTGACTGATACAATTTTTATTATTTAGGCTTTACTGTAGTATACCTATTTATAGACACATTTTAAACGGCCCTTGCAATTACTAATCAAAATTTTTATGTAAGCTTTGTCTTTTTGGCAGCCTCCGAATGGGGGAAGCAGAAATAAATGCATTTCTAAATTTAAAAAAAATTGTGTAAATGGCCAGGACTTTAAGCATAATTCTATCCAACGACCGAAAACATTCTCTCTCGTATGAAGAGAATGAGCGAGTTCTTAGGCCTACAAGTAACCATGAATATGTTTCTCCGTAATGGTAGTGAATTCTTCCGAGTTAGATAGTCATGAAAATGAAAACAGGAACATTAGTACCATCAGACGATGTTCCCCTTCCATTTACAAAGCCGGCTCCCAAAGATGTATACAGGTCTCAGAACCTCTGTAAATGTGAATGTGTCATTACCAGATCAACGTTTTTTCAATAAGCGGAAGAAAGGCTTTTTTTGAAACTTTTTATTTGTTGTTTTTTGTACAAGTCAGTTATTTTATAGTCTTTGTCCCTCGAAATCGGGCTCTTACAGATTGAGATGTATGTTTACCTGTATTTTTTCCTGTACATTTTCGGGAACTTCAAACTGACAGGACATTGAGTAAAGCGTTTCTGCGGGTTTGGAAGACGGATGCACACGAGCTCAGCTCGCACTTCCCGTATGCAATACGAATTTAGATTTGTCTCTTACACTTACTGCAATGGACTGAGCATCACAGAGCAGAACCACCAATATAATTCAGCACGAGCCACCTGTGAGTTGAGGTTAAAGATTCAGAGCAGATCCCCTGAGTTGAGATTAAAGATTCAGAGCAGATTTTCCAATTGCTGCAATGTACGGCTGTGGTAAGGAAATAATTGAATATACTTGTGAAATCCTTTATCAAACACTCTACTTTTACAATACAAATTGTTTGTCTTTATTTTAAGAACACATCATTACATTTTGAAACATATTTAGTCCTCCTATAGGACATCTTCAATCGATGATATGCAAGACCCCTTAAAATATAGCAAGGACAGTAATAACATTGAATGTTAACTGAAATTACCGACTATGATTCTCATTGTTGAATCCGTATTGACGGTTGAACTTCTTACAAAATTGTACAAAATTATTTTAATCCTCCTAGTCATATTTTTTACATCCAATTAAGATGATAGTTCACACATAAATAGACATGTTTCGACCCAGCATTGGGTCATTCTCATCCTCAGTGAGACATGTATGATGCATTAAAACATAGGAAAACACACAAAATGAAATGTTAGTTAAAAAGTTTTTTTAAAAGCATGATGAAAGTTAAAAAAAACCTGTGAAATGTTGACTGTTAAAACAGCCTTGATCTGGAAGGCTTTCTGTTTCAAAGCTTTTTGTTGTCCTTTGGTGTGTTTCAAATGGTATTTGTATACTGTTGGCTTAGTTTTTGTATTCCGACCAGGGCTGATATACATAAGCATTATTGAAGTTGAGCCATCTGATTTTATTCTATAAAATGGATAATACAAATCGAATTAAGGTTGAAAAGTGGTGACTAATAGGAACAACATTTAGATTAAGTTATGATGAACGAAAATTTAAAATTTAAATGTGTTCTTTAGATTAAAGTTAGCTGCAACCTACTGAAAGAGCAATCCCCAAGCTGCCACTGAGTTATATACTATACATTGATTAATTGAAAGATATTGTCATTTGAAATTGTGGAATATGGTCTCTGAATGATGGCATATACACTATTAACTATGCTCTTTTTTTTTTTTTTGCTTTACGTCGCACCGACACAGATATGTCTTATGGCGACGATGGGATAGGAAAGGCCTGGGAATGGGAAGGAAGCGGCCGTGGTCTTGATTAAGGTAGAGCCCCAGCATTTGCCTGGTGTGAAAATGGGAAACCACGGAAAACCATCTTCAGGGCTGCCGACAGTGGGGCTCGAACCCACTATCTCCCGATTACTGGATACTGGCCGCACTTAAGCGACTGCAGCTGTCGAGCTTGGTATCTATGATCTGTACCAGTGGTATGTGTAACACATCCAACTGTGCTTTCTCTATATGCAGCTGTACTTTTCATCAAAAACTTTTAAAAAATCTTCATGTTAATAAAATGTATATAGTAACACAGTTATTACTACTTCTTCTGTTGTTCAAAACTGCGTCAGAAAAAGACTGATTTCTCCTGTCGTAATTTCCATACACACAGATCTGTTGTGTTAGGTATATTTCCTTTTACATTTCGTTTTAGCCACTAGGACCATGGTTAAAACTTGCCAAGTCTTTCAGTGGAAAACGCGGTTTTTTGCTCTTCAGACCACTTTGCATCAGTTCTTCTCACTCTTTCTGGAAGAGAGTACCCAGGCACGGGTCAGGTCCTCCTTCACTGCATTTGATGTACTTGTCATGAGAAGAACAAGAATTTGACATGATATACTGAAACAATTAGGAGAAATGACTGTCAAACATGAGGAGGCGCTTCCTCATAGACAGTGAGAGCTTTTCATAATGCAGCTCTGCATTTGTCCTCTGGCAATAGTCGTCCACAGAATTATGACATGGGCTAAGGATTGTTTATTTGGGTCCTCTGCATCTTATTGTGATAAGCAAGGGCCAAGCACTTGATGCCATATAGGCCTTCAGGTACATGCTACTGTGGTGTAGTGGCAGTATTTGATCTGCCACGAGATCCATCTGGACCGTTAAATGAGATTACAAAGGTGAAACGCTGTTTCCATGTTTGGCCCAAAATTTCAGGGCCACTGTCACTGAAGCATTAAAGAAAATTATCTCTCCAAGGTGTGTAGTATGTTATTTATTCAGTTTGTAGCCTTAGAGTACGTTTATTGTTCATGATTTTAATGTACTTTTTTGTGTGCAAACTGAAAATATGTATCATTACAATGTCTGAGTACGAATATTTTAAAAGATTTATGTGCTCTTGGTTGAGCTCCTTTTGCTCCATAATCTGTGAGAACAAAGGTCAAAGGTTTCCTGGTCAGTACTCTTTTACTGTAACCTCTAGATCAAGGTAGTCTTCCCCAATGGTTCTCACAGTGTCTCTAGCTGCTTCCACTTGTGGCTGGCTGGCTGCCATCTGACCGCCCGTGGTCAGTTCCTATTTTCTTCTAACCTTTACAGTACAGTATTAGGTTTGCGAGGTCTAGGAGACTTTCGTTTTTGACCTTTGTGACCCTCCTCTGTCTTTTGCCAGTATATTAATTTATCAACGAATCAAACCTCTTCCTTTTTCTCTTCTGTTCACCGGACGAGTTGGTCGTGTGGTTAGGGGTGCGCAGCTGTGAGCTTGCATCCGGGAGATAGTGAGTTCGAGCCCCACTGTTGGTAGCTCTGAGGATGGTTTTCCATGGTTTACCATTTTCATACCAGGCAAATGCTGGGGCTGTACTTTAATTAAGGCCATAACCGATTCCTTCCTGCTCCTAGACCTTTCCTATCTCATCGTCGTCATAAGACCTATCTGTGTCCGTGCAACGTAAAGCAAGTTGTACATTAATTTCTGTTCTGATTAGAGTTACAAGGGAATTTTAATCTGTTTGGACTTCCAAAAACAGTAATCACCACCACCAATCAGAAAATTCAACTTTTGAATGTAGGTAGGTGCATAGGGATGGGAGTCATGGCATATTTTGCCACATTCTTTTTCCCCTAGAATATTTGTATTAGATACCTAACAAAATGTACATGTACTGTATATTTTTTATTAGCAAACTTACCATTAGATTGTGTAGCTTGTATCTGAAACTAGTGTCAGCATATTTTACATGACCTTTTTATTTAAGACTATTTTTCTATAAAATGTACTCTGACCATTTAATGCATAATTGTAATGCACATGACAGAGCGTCTTCCATGTTTTTCTGTGTACGACTATTGGACTTTAAGGATACTTGCAGGTAGGAGAATTTCGTCATTTGACAGTCGTGTCGCTGAAAATGAACCACATTAATTCAATTGGCATTTTTTAGATGAGCAGCTATTTCATAGCAGTGAGAGAAAATATGCAACATCTATTTTTGCAGTGACGCAACTGTCCCCCTGTTGATGCGAATGAATCCAACAGGATTGAACATGTTTGTTCACGCAGGCTGAGAAACGGTCGCCCAATACCTTTATCATAATTTCATTTTTAGTTTCTGTATGGTGCACTTGCTAAAGTGTCTACAAATATTAATGAAGAGACCTAAACTATTGACGTCAGAGATCTAGTTTGTGGTTTGTTAATGTAATGGAAAGCAATGGAAAAGTGAAGCATGTACCGTGGAACTTTGATTATTCGTTCCCGGAAACTACATTTTCCCAGATTATTCGTTCAAATTATATGGTCCCACAAACATCCTAATTAAATCATGCTGTAAAAATCCTACGTTATCCGTTCCTTATAGAAACAATTTCCCGGATCAACCGTCCAGAAATTTCAGTCCCATCAACGCTAAAGCCTCGATCAAGCATTTATGAAGAAAAAGTATCTGACAAAGGGACGGCTACGACATACCTATGGATTTTGATGTTAACGTCCCGTCATTGCGATAATTAGAGCAAGTACTGAACTGGGAAAGCGAAAAGGACCATCTTAGCGTTGCATTCAGCTGGTATTATTTAGAAAATCCTCAGAAATCATAAAGCAGAGTGGCCACAACAATTGGAAGGAGACATATCGTATTTCGACAGCTCTACATAAAATAATGCCAATATAAATGGTCCGTTATTGGATATTAAAAATTTTCCAGCTAACTCATTCCTGGTTGCCAGCGTTTCGCCCTTGTGTGCTAGGTTGGGCTCATCAGTTGGTACCTAGCACACCTACCAAGACGCTGGCTGGAAAATTTATAATGTCCAATAATGGACCATTTACATTGGTATTATAAATTTACTCATTCGGGACAAATATTTCAGATTCCCTATGGGAATCAACATCTATGTCAGCTCTACATGAAGACGGAACAAGTTTCGTACAATGTTCGTATTTATAAAACATCTATATTTTGTTCAGGGTTAGATGTTTATTTTTGACATTTTTCTATGATATTGCCCAACAAGGTTTTAGCTCTTCCCACAGGGCACTATATAATATAGTCACTGAGCTTTCAGACAGGAATCAAAATTGCTCCTTCCTAACACAAATCTAGTATTTTAATATGATCGGATATAATTGTGTTGAAGCCTCCATGGCTTAGGCGGCAGCACGTCGGCCTCTCACCACTGGGTTCCGTGGTTCAAATCCTGGTCACTCCATGTGCGATTTGTGCTGGACAAAGCAGAGGCGGGACAGGTTTTTCTCCGGGTACTCTGGTTTTCCTTGTCGTCTTTCATTCCAGCAACACACTCCAATATCATTTCGTTTCATCTGTCCTTCATTAATCATTGCCCCAGAGGAGTGCGACTGTCCTCAGCAGCCGGCACAATTCCTATCCTAGCCGCAAGATGGGGGGCTTCTTTCATTCCATCCCTGACCCGGTCAATGACTGGAAAATAGGTTGTAGGTTTTCATTTTCACGATTGCATTCCAGAGACTAAAAGAAATGTTGCATTTACATATATAAAGCCATTGCTGTTTTGGTCCATTATGATTAGTGATGGGCAAAATTGAATATTTCATGCATTGGAGAGCTTTTGAGAATCAATACCTACATTAGGAACCATGTTCTTGAGTTCAGCATAACCTTTAAAGGTCACTGTAGGCCTAATTTACATGGTACAAGATTTCCAGAAACTTAATATAAACAGTATACCGGTGACCAAATTAGAATGGAAGACTAAGAAAGTGATTTCACCGTCATGTTGGCGCTTTTGTATCTGATGTGCTTTATTTGATCAGATTAGAGAATTAAAACTACTTGTGATCAATTGTTGTTCAGCTTGGCGTTATTTATTAGATATTTCAGTGAGCTTGGCTGATCAAAGTTGCTGACATGAAAGAGGTTTTTCAAGGGAAACTGACAAAGTTTCCCTGGTAAAAGTGATTGTAAAATATTGAGATTTGTAACTCATGTAATTAATGTTTGAAGCCAGCCGCACGGTCTAGCTTGCTTGCCTCTCACCTGTAGGTCCCGCGTTCACTTCCCGGCCATGTCAGGCACTTTTACCTGGATATGAGGGCCGGTTCTAGTTCCACCAGCTTATGTGATTACCGTTAATTGAGGAGCTATTTAACGGTGAGATAGCGGTCCTGGTCTAGAAAGCCAGGAATAACGGTCGAGAGAATTCGTCACACTGACCCTGCATCACCTTGTTATCTGCAGACCTTCGGGCTGAGCAACAGTCGCTTGGTAGGCCAAGGCCAATTATGGATGTAGTTTGGTTTGTTTTGGGAGTGTTTGTTAGATTATAATTATACGCATTTATTTATTGTGATGTTTAGCCAAATTGTTGATGGTTTTAATTTGTTCCCGGATTTTCAGTTTTCCCGTATCTTACGTTTTTTTCCCGTGGTTCCCCCAAAAACAGAGAATCGAGGTTCCACTATAAACATATGCTAATTTTATCAGCAATGTACACTCAGATCCAAAGAGGTTCCTTTAAAATTGTAATTTTTATTTTTATGAACAAAATTACAGTTTTATACTTTGATAAAATCTATAAATTCATACTGCCATTTCTGACAGTTACACAGAATTTACCTGTGTAACCTGAATATTTATTTTAGTAATAACACCATGGCATTGCAGTCATTGAAGGAAATCATTCCTTGAACATAACTACACTAATATTGCTGTACTGCTATGTTATAGATTTTCTTGGAGATGTAAAGCAGTCTACACATATAATCGCTTTCACTTACTGATGATATCTCACGAGAAAAAACGAGATACATGCTAACACAATGAAATCCATTATGACAACTTAGGTTTAGATTTTCTAGAACGTGTTTCCACTCCATGTACACACTGTACCGACGGTCACCTGTAGCCGTGTTTCAGCAACACAATTATCGATGGACAAAAGGTCTCGCATCAGCAAGTACCGTAAGTCCTGGTACATTTCGAAATATAATTCTTGTGGTGTATTGCCGTTGCCACTGTGGTGATTATCTAATAAATATTGTAAGAATTTGTTTAAATGACTGTTGATATGTAAATCACAAGTTTATTGTGATTAATTATTTTGTTAAGCATTTAGAGTAGACATCTTGAAGTATAATGTTTCAAGGAGAATGTAACAGTTCACTATGATTTGTACAATAAAGTTATATCTATAAAAATAAATAATAATTTAATGGGCATGTTTTCTTCCAATTACACCTTTACTGTATGAAGAAGAACAAGACTTCTGTCGGGCTGAGTGGCTCAGACAGTTGAGGCGCTGGCCTTCTGACCCCAATTTGGCAAGTTCGATCCTCACTCAGCCTGATGGTATTTAAAGGTGCTCAAATACATCAGCCTTGTGTTGGTAGGTTTACTGGCATGTAAAAGAACTCCTGCAAGACTAAATTACGGCACCTCAGCATTTACGAAAATCATAGAGGTAGTTAGTGGGACATAAAGCCAGTAACATTATTATTGACATGATAGTGTATAGGCTTCACTATTGTTATTTCGTCTATGTGTTTTCCAAATTCGTACGTTCCTCGTTGCCAGATGTTTCATTCCAGGCTTATCTCTATGTCTTACACCTGCCATACATTACGCAAACACGATATGTGAACCGCTTAGTCCGATTGTGATGGTTCAGTCAGCTTCCACTTCGAATGCTAGCGTTGTGCCATGTCCTGGGGGCCATCTGGTGGCGAATGAACGTACCCTTTCCACTTCTATTATAACGTTCCGAAATTCAAAGTGCCATTGTTTAAGAAGCCTTTCTCGTGGACAGTCTAGATTTCTTCTGAGGACGCAGAGCACAGTTTTCTGCGAAACGTTAAGAATTTCACCTTATTTTCTTGACGTAGCATAAGCCCAAAAGCCTATACACTATCATGTCTATAAGTACGGGCCGTGAAAGCATTAATGGCAACATTATTATTAACAAGACTACCAGTATGGTGTTAAGTGACAGAGCAAGGAAAGGAATCATAAAGAATGCAGGTTAGAATCTTAAAATTGTGAACATCTTCAGATACCTAGGAAGCAAACTAATGCAAAATGTAAAGCTGGGTGCAGAGATTAGCAAGAGGGTGCTACAGGTAACTACATTCTTCCAAAATGTAAAGAATCTTGTTTGGAAGAAGGAGGTACCAAGGGCTGATGTATTAGGTGCTTCAGATAAATACTCTGCAGTATGTTGGGTAGCCACATCAGGCTGTGTTTTGTTTAAAAAGGAAAATAATATATATGAATATTGTTACACATGTCATCAAAATAGCCCCCTCCCTGTTTTTTACACAATGCAACTCTTCTCATTATGTTGTCTTGCATTCTCACCAACGTTGCAGGTGTGGTAATTGCTGTCGCTGCTTGAAGTTTATGCACAAGTTCACCTCTGTGTTTGTAAGCAGTACTGTGTAATTTTGTTTGTGCTTATAGCCCAATAAAAGAACGTCTGTGGATGTTGGAAGCATAACATGGTAAATCAAAATGTGGGACTAAATTTACATTTAATTAACAGCATAATACATCCATATTGGCATGAGACCTTGGCAGTAACAAGGAGAAGGGAGAGTATAGTTCAATACAGTCAAGTGAAATTTCTAAAAATGCTCAGGTAAGAAGGCTAGCAGGAGCAAAATATATATGCATGTAGGAAACAGATGAAAAGCGGTGACTTACTGTGTAAGAATGCAGGGATCGATTACACACAAAAGAAAGACATGGGTCCAAAATTTTTGGCTGCAGCCTTCATCAGTGGAGGAGAGAGTAAGAAATTCCTTAGAAAAGACAGTATGAGAAATTAAGATTTCAGGAAGGAAATTACAGTAAAAAAGTTGAACGACAGAATAGGGAAGAATAGACCCCGCGGGGCGAGGGGGCCCGTGATTATTTCTTACTTCAGTAGGTGAAGAGTGATTTTACATATTAGTAAAGCTACAGCACACAACATAGTATTATTTGTATTACAGAGGTTTATTCCAAATTTAGGCCATCGTAGTGCAGAGCTTCTTTCGTCAATAGGAGTACGGTAGTTATTTCTGAAAGAATGTGGGTTTCCCAACTTGTTCCAATAATAACCAGCCCTTGCTGCCACTCACAACAATCAACAAGGCTTTTGAAGTAATTAGCCAGTTCTGAGAACCCAATAGTTGGCAAAGATGCAATAACAAAGACATCCTCCTTATCTAAACTCTGCATTCTAAAGTTTCTAGCCTGTTTATAACTCTCGGCGGTCAGTGTAGCTAAGTAGGCCTACTATGGACGGCTGTGTAGTAAATGATTTGGTCCTAGGAACAAGATTATTTCTTAATATTGTGACTGCCAGCGTGTTACTGTAATTTGAATATGCATTATGTATGTGTTCGTACCATGTGAGTGTATTATTTTAATTCCTTCAGGTTTGAAAATTACATTGTGTAACTTATTATCGTTATTATTGTCATCGTCGCTGCTGTTCATTGTAATAATGTTCAGCCATGTACTACGAAATAAACTTGTAACTTTCCTTATCAGGAAACGAGGGGCCCATTTTCAATTAGTGTGTGTGTGGGGGGGGCGAGATTCTTAGCGCTGCTGCTGAATGGACCAAGATGGTCTAGATGTGTAAAGAGAATGAGAGGGAAGGATATCGAAACATGATGGAGACTAAGTTTGAGGGAAATAGAGCAAGAGCCTTTAGTGCCAGTTAGTAACATTATTGGCAGATCTGCTGTTGCCCCGAGCACCATAGCGAAGATCTGCAAGAATAAGTTCCAGCTTGAGAAAAGTGGAAATAAATTTGTAAAACTAAGCACTCCTGGGAAGAAAAGACAAATGATGAACTCTTTTCAGGAAGATGTGTTCACCGTCACAAATACGAGTATTATAAAAGGAAGAATGAGGAAAGCAATGGCAGACTCCTCGTCCTGTCTAGTATGCCTCATTTTCGCACCACCATCGGTTTTTGAGGTTTCCCTATAACATCATAACCTTTGTTAGTACTATTTGAGGATCCAAGCAGCCTTTAGGCTGGTGACCCCCGAGCAACTGGCCGTATGGTTTGGGTCACGTAGCTGGCGCTTGCATTCGGGAGAGCGTGGGTTTGACCTCCACATTTGGCACTGTTTTCTGTGGTGTCCCATTTTCACATCAAGGAAATGGGTCTCTACCTTAACCCTTTTGATGCCAGGCTGTAATGTAGTGGTTGCTCTAAGAATGCCAAGACAATGTTAATGAAAATGCGCACACTAAGGAAAAATATTCTCCTACTTACATTTTTGGAAGTGAATCCCTGTTCTTTTTTCAATAGCACACAGATGAATAGGAAATATGTGACTGTAATTTCAATAGATTTTCATTTTCTTCATTTAAAAGTGTACAAATTTTTATTATTTTTTGAAAAACTTAAATCTCAAAATTTGACCTAATTTTTACATTTATAGTGTATTTTTATCATGGGTATGATACTTTGTGAGAATATTCAGCTAATATATAATCAAAAACTAATGTTTTATTGCAATTCTTGATAGTACTTTTCAAGAATTACAAACGTTAATAAAATTATGCACACACAGGTTAAATACATATTAACCTCTTCTTTACTTTGAACACTTGTCAATCAATAAATTATTCTCTAATGAATCACTTATGATAAAACATGCATATTTTAATCAACTTTCACATACATCCACCTTTACACTATTGGTGGTAAATAAACAAACATATACCGGATCGAGATAACAAGCAAGTGACACGAAGCAGCAGAGTGCAGGACTACCATGCGCGAAATTTACAATCTGTCGAAAGAAAGCTTTCAAAAATCTTCACTGATATCGATATCGCATGTTATCGATATTTCCAGAGAGTAAAAGCTTCAATCTTTTCGGCAATATTTCTTCTGCTGCCATCGTGCAGCAGAAATTGAAGATACAAACGAAAGAAAAATGGGGTCCCCAGTATTTCTAGCAGCAGCGCGCATCGCCGATTGATCAGCCGCCTGGCACTATAACAGTTAATTAAGGCCATGGCCGGTTCTTTCCCTCTCCTAGCCCTTTCCTATCCCATCATTGCCATTGTGTTGGTACGACATAGAGCAAATTGTAAAAGAAATATATTTAATAAAAATAAAATGAGCTAATGACTTAACAGATAAATGGAAGAAACTTCCAACTCACTGCAGTTTAAAACTTTCCGTACACCAGGCTGCTCTGTTTAAAGGCAGCAGTTGGTTATTGAGGAAGATGTTAAGTAATATTGGTTTTGCCGTAAAACTTACTGCCAGTCTAGAAAGCCAAGAATAACGGCCGAGAGGATTTGTCATGCTGACCATACAGCATCTCATATTTTGCAGGCCTTCAGGCTGAGCAGCGGTCACTTGGTAGGCCAAGGCCCTTCAAGGGCTGTAATGCAATGGGGTTTGGTTTGGTTTTCATAAAACTTACTGGTCATAATATTTTGCTGGGGAGGAGTGATACTGTTGCGTGGAGATGTTGGTTTTTACATGAAATTTATTAATGAAACCTTCAACGATATTGTCTGGTTTTATGAGCCATGGGTGAACACTTTCCATTTAAAAAAAGGGCCAGTCAGATGAATCGACTTTAGGCACAGTGACTGCACTGTTAGGTAAAGGAGGGAAGTCCATCATCTTGCATGCATGAACATCACAAGGATTTATTCCAGACTGCCTCCTGCTCTTTCGTTTGAGGAAGTTCATCAAGAGACGAGCCACAAGAAATTTATGAATTGGTTTAAGGTATCGCTGCTTTCTAATCTCCACAAACCAAATTCAATTGTTATGGTCAATGTACCTTACTATTCTGTCATTGTTGGCAATGCACTGACATTCACTGCAATAGAACATGACGTGACTGAATGGCTAACGCACCATGAGGTTCCAGCTGATGACTGTATGAAGAAGTGTTAGTTAAGAGAACTTATCTCCGTACAGATTCCCAACATCTGTTATTAACAAAATTGTGAAAGAGCAGGGGCATCTTGTTTTGAGATTGTCTCCTTATCATGTCATTTTAACATGATTAAATTTATCTGGCAAGATAAAATGACACGTAAGTAAGCTGAATATTCAGTCCAAAGGCTGGTTCAATCCTCAACAGCTGTGACATCAGGTGTCATGGATAGCGTAGGCATCAGTCAAGAGGCATGCTAGGCAAATGAGTAATATAGTTTCCTGTTGTTTTCCTTGCCGGCCAGAAATTGCAAATTTTACTATGGCTGAAATAGAAAAGTTGACTAAAGCAGCTTTCAGTAAGGTGACTGTTGAGGATTGAAGAAAAGCTGTGTAACACACCAGAAAGATAATTGCTCATACCTGGAAGAACGAGTGCATTATAGAAGCAGCTATCGACAGTTTTAGTTACCAGGTGTATGCATAAGTTTTTGTGGTAAAGAAAACTTGTAATTTTCAAGGGAAATTCATTTGTTGTTTATTCAAAATATTGACCATCGGCTTCTACACACTTCACTCATCTTTCGGGTAAGTTATGAATATCATGCCAGAAAAACTGCTTGTCTTTTGCAATAAACCATTTGTTGAGCCATTTTCCAACTTCCTTGAAATTGCTTAAGTGTTGCTCTGCGAGCGCATGCCCCATTGATGTGAAGAGGTGATAGTCAGATGGCGCCAGGTTGGGAGAGTACGGTGGGTGCGGAAGGATGTCCCATCCAAGGGATTTCAAGGTATCTTTCACGGGTTTTGCTGTGTGAGGCGGCACATTGTTGTGTAACAAAATCATTTGGCCAGGTCTTCTGGCCCATTCCGGTTGTCTTTTGATCAATGCGTGATTTAAATTAATAATTTGTTGGCGATAGCGTTGTGCATTAACGGTTTTGCCGGGCTTCAAGAGTCTTCGCACTTTTGTGGTCTATCAGTGTACGTACGCATTGTCTTTCACATTGAAATCACCACGTTTAAATTGTCAAAACCATGTCTCACGTTTTAATACATGGAGCGTGTTCACCACATGTTTCTACCAGCAAACGATGACTTTCTACAGCCTTTTCCTTTTGATTAAATAAAAAAAAAAATGCTTGCTGCAAATGATCTTTTTCAGGCACAAACGTCGACATGATCACTGAACGATACAACACAGACGCTAGTGTTTGGCGGACTCAACTTGTGTGTGTTCGTAGGTTAATGTCGCAGGAACAAATTGACGTATGTGTCATATTCATACGCTGCGTACTGTTCTCTGGCGCCATCTCTTAGTGAAACCGGATAAGACTTGTGCATACACCTGGTATATCCGTTGGCACTTCAAGTAATTGTGATTGAGACAAGGGCATGTGCAGCAATATTAGTTGTGTGAAACGTCTCCCACTGTAATTCTAATCTTGCTGGTCTAAAAAGTATGCCTTCATGAGCTCTAAAGGACATTACAGTATTTGGGAGATATTAGGTCATGTTACAACTATTTCAGGCTGATGCAATTTGATCTTGCAACCAAGATCGTCTTCAGAGCAAAAACAATGAAACCAATCAATGATCCCACTCCATGATAACTATTCGCAAGGTAGAAAGACCCTGTTAGAAGTGTAGTTCATTCCATTGCCTCGAGAAGGAGAAAGACTAGTTACTTTGGAGTGACAATTGAGATTGATTGGTTTCATTCTTAAAACTTTGGTAACGATCTTGGCAGCAAGATCAAAATACGTCAGCCTACAATAGTTTTAACACGACTTCTTGTCCCTATATCTTGCTTTTGATGACAAGTTGTAAATAGATCTATGAGTACACTTGCATTCAGAGCTTCCAGGATTACCTACCTGCCTTGATGAATCACCCATCATCTAACTACTACTGGAAAAATCCTTCATGTTGTTCTTTAAATGGTAAGTCCCTTTTTATCACTAAACTGTCTGTCTACCTTTGCTTTCAGGTGTTTTCTGAAGCATGATATAGCTTTGAGTAACTTACTCTCTCCAAAGTTAAGCAGTAGCTTTTAGTCGTCAGGAGAAGTGACAGGCTAGAAGAATGGTGATATTACCGATTTTATTGACAGCGTTATGACTCTTGGGTATTAATGGTTGCGAGAACTAGTGAATTGACAAGACCTCCTACAAAAAGTATACAGTTGAAAGCATCGAAGTATTATCTTTCTACAGTTTTAGTACACAGAAATTAACATAAATATATGCACGAGGGAAAGATTAAAATTGTGATATTTTTATAAATATCTGGCCAGTTTTAAAAGGAGCTATCAATGGCCACACTCCTGCCCAAGTAGAGTATATGACCACAGGCCTTGCTGTACTCAACTTGAAAAATCTCATGATAAAGTTTTCTACTTTCAAGAAAATAATTTAAACTTTCCTGGATACTGTGTATGCAGCATGTATCCATCTTCCAACCCTGATACTGCAGGTAGCCATAAAAAAATACATAACATTATTGTAAGTTATTGAAGTTTTGAGTGTTGTTTGAAGCCCTTAATTATCATAAGAGATCTTGTCTGTTCAACATCTCCTAACATCTCTTCTAGTTTTTAAATAATTATATAGATCTGTCCCAAAATGATTATTATAGATAAAATATAGTGAATTGAATGAACTAGCACATTTACCTGCAAGGCAAGGAGCTAGTAGGTTGGCAACTTTGTTCTCAGACCACATGACGAGAAGAGAAATATCAGCATCTTTCTTGAAACATACACTCTATAATCTTCTGGCAAGTTGTTGTTTGTTGACAGATGTGATCTAATTTTTGGCATATTAGGACACAATCTTTGTCTGTTGTATAATTATTCTGCTGTGTGTGTGTGTTATCAGGAACTGATCTTAAAAATTTTGATTCAGTGAAGATTCAAGTCAGTCACGATCAATATTAAGGCAAATATTTGGTACCGTTTCTTTCTTTGATTTACCATAGTTTTGTTGATTTCCGAAGTGGATCCTTTTTTTTTCTCCATTGTTTATGATTGAATACGGAAGTGATGTCCTGATTTAATTCTTCTCATGTCTTTCTGATGCTGTGCCACATATTATTTCTGCACTGCTCACCTATGTATTCTTTGGGTTCATTCATATTGCCTAAAGGACCAAGTGAACAGCAGGTATCTGAAGCTCAAACACATCTGTGTTTTAGCTTGAACAGGCTTGAAATATGATCAAGTTTTAGTTCACTTGTGGAAGGTATGAAAATGGACGCAGATATGCTTATTGCGTAGTTATTTGGGATCAGAAGATTGTCATAATAGAGACATAGGTTCAAAAATGTGGGAAAAGTTGCCATGGACTGCAATTCTCTAAGTACCCAACCTTACATGAAATAAAAATCCACAGCCTGTTTCCAGCCATTTGACTGGGTCAAGAATGGAATGAATTAAGCCCCCATCTAGCAGCGAGAATAGGAATTGTGCTGGTTGCTGAAACCTGTTGCACTCTTCTGGGTCAATGATTAATGACTGAGAGATGAAATGATATTGGACAGTGTTGCTGGAATGAAAGATAACAGGGAAAACGGGAGTACCTGGAGAAAAACCTGTCCTGCCTCCACTTTCTCCAGCTATCAAGGTTTCTTTAGTAGCCCTTAAAAGGACTGTTAGACCTCCCAGGCAAGCCTAGTTAGGCAGGAAAGGATAGGAAATAGGAAAAAAGGTTAAACTTTGGAGTATAGGGTGCAATTGCCAAATACATTCATTTTTAATTGTTTTTTTTCAGATTTAACATCCATTATGAAGGCTAATACATGTCCTCTCCATAATTTTGCTTTACGTTTAGATATCCACCGTAAGCTATTTGCAGACATAGCAGATTCCTTAGATGCAAAGGCAGTCATACGTAAGTGCTTTGAAAAGTTCTCGGAATGTACTATAATTATCTTACCTCGGTGGAACTGCTTTTATTTTTCAACATAGTCTCCCTGTAGAATAATGCATTTGAACCAGCGATGTTCCAGTGCTTTGATCCCATCTCGAAAATGAGATTCCTCCAGGCCTGCAAAATACCTCTCCGATTCAGCTGTCAGTTCTACGCTTGTAGAAAATCTCCGTCCACCGAGGAAAATTTTCAGCTTGGGGAATAGATGAAAGTCTGATGGTGCCAAATCAGGTGAATAAGGCGGATGTGGCAACAATTCGTACCCCAGCTCATGAAGTTTTGCCATGGCAATAACACTTGTGTGCGGCGGAGCGTTGTCCTGATAAAAGATGACCCTTTTCCTTGCCAAACCAGGCCTTGTTTCGCGTATCATTTCCTGTAGTTGGTCTAGGAGGTTTGCATAATATTGCCCCATAATTGTTTGGCCAGTAGGAAGATAATCTATCAGCAGAATGCCTTTTGCATCCCAAAAAACTGAGGCCATGACCTTTCCGGCCAAACGCACTGCCTTTGCTTTCTTTAGTGGTGGTGAATCAGCATGTTTCCACTGCCTTGACTGCTGTTTTGTCTCTGGGGTATAGTAGTGGACCCAAGTTTCATCTGTAGTCACAAACCGGTGCAAAAAAACTTGTTGGTTGCACTGAAAACGGGCCAGACTTTGTTCGGACATTTCCAATGTGGTGTGTTTATTGTCCAATGTTGCGAGCCGCGGCACCCATCTTGCGGTTAATATTTTCATACCCAATTCTTTGGTTAAAATATAATATACCCATTCAGAAGACATCCCTACAGCTTCAGCAATCTCCAGCACTTCCAGTCGACGATCCTCCATGACCATTTTATGCACTTTTGCGAAAAATTCTGGGGTTGTAACACTTTTTGGCCGTCCACTACGCAGATCATCATCCAAGCTCTCCCGACCAAATTTAAACTCGCTGGTCCACTTGGCAACAGTTGAAAATGAAGGAGCAGAGTCCTCCAGTGTGTTCTGAAAGTCGACATGAATTTCCTTTGCTTTCATACCTTTCTTTACAAAGTATTTAATCACTGCTCGAATCTCAGTTTTTCCCATTGTCACAGATCACTACGCGGTAACAACAACAGAGTCGTCACTACCACACTCCTGCAGCTAAAGCACTGACGCGCCACGTGTTCACTCACAAAGGACGTGTGATTATTGCGTGGGAACCTCGTTGCTCTAGCACTGACATCTAGTGGTGATTCCGAGAACTGTTCAAACCGTCCTCGTAATATGAGTACCAATAACTTGATCATCAAAATCAGCCAATGTCTTAAGAGGAGGCACAGAATCTCGAAAAACGCATACATACGTATTCATACAAGCTTCGCCTTGATCTCTCAAATTATAAATGCATAAATTTATATTCCAACCTAGCAAAACTCCAGATTCCTTGGGTTTATATAACTCGAGCGCATGATAGCCATCGGATATAAATGTTGATTCCCATTGGGGAATCTGAAATATTTGTTCCGAATGAGTAAATTTATAATACCAATATAAATGGTCCTTTATTGGACAACAAAAGCTAACAATAGCTGGAAAATTTATAATGTCCAATAACGGACCATTTATATTGGTATTATAAATTTACTCATTCGGAAGAAATATTTCACATTCCCCAATGGGAATCAACATCTATATCATCTGATGGGCAAGCAGGCATCAATTTTTGATAATGAGACCGAGTCACTCATAGTGCATTCGCACTGCCGGTGGCTACAATTAGCCTACGCAGTGGCCTCCACGGTATACACTAGCCAGCGTCTTGGTAGGTGTGCTAGGTACCAACTGATGAGCCCAGCCTAGCACACGGGGGCGAGACGCTGGCAACGAGGAATGATAGCTGGAAAATTTATAATGTCCTATAGCGGACCATTTATATCGATAGCCATCCCCCGACACATTATTATCAATGTGCACAATGGATTTCTTAATAATAGGAGTGGCCGGAATTTTGATCACGGAACCCAGCGACGGGAAGCAGGCACACTGCCCACTTGAGCCACAGAGACTCGCACCTACCCGTAAATAAAATTGTATTTGGTACAGTTTTCAACAGAAACTGGCAGTATTTACATAGATAAATGTGCTGGGTCCATATCTTTTAACCTTTTGAAGTCCCATTTTATTTTCACTCACATACCCTGCAGGGGAATGTGGGGAAAATGCACAGCTATTTACTTTATACAGTTTGCATTTTTAAAGTAAATCTTTACAGAATATTATGTTGTCATTCAGACAACTACACAAAACTTTACACTGCCGGGGAAAAAAAAAAAAAAAACATGCAACATCCTCAAGGACAAGTTTGTTTTATTCACAAACGATGTGATGAGTACTTCATCATTGCAGGAGTATATGACTACAAATTTCAACCAAACAGGATTGCCCAAACAGTTGCATCAATAGACAGTGTACCCCCCTCTGGCAGCAATTCACACATTAAATGATCACAAAGGTAACAATTGCATCCTGTGATAGATTGTCCCAAGCATCTTGCACCTTTTGATGCAATTCGGCAATGGTTCTTGCAGGCTCTGGAGAACACGTAAATTCCCTCTTCATCATGTCCCATACGTGTTCAATTGGCGAGAGATCCGGTGATCTTGCTGGCCAGAGCAGTTATTGTACACCACATAGAGCATGTTGTGTTGCAGCAGCTGTATGTGGATGTGCATTGTCCAGCTGGAAAAGCGCATCACCTTCAAATCGAAGAAATGGCAGTAGCACGGGGACAACAACCTGTGCAATATAGCAGGCACTGATTACATTACCCCACAGAAACACCAACTGTGATCGCGAGTTGTAACTGATGGCACCCCCACATTATGAAGCCTGGGGTGGGAACTGGATTTTGTGGGCAAATGCACTATGGAATAGGCCACTCACCAGGTCTACGCCGTACACATATACATTCATCACTTTGATACAGATAGAACTTACTCTCGTCACTGAAGACAACAGAGCACCATTCACCTCTCCAGTCGACTCTTTCATGACACCAGAGTAGCCGTGCTTGGTGGTGTCGTGGTGGCCTGACCAGAGGACACGTGATCGTAATCCTGCTGCAAGCAGACGGTTCTCAATAGTCCTCAGTGACACACCAGGTGCAATATGTGACCGTATTTTGTTCATGGATGATGTTCGGTCAGCCACCGCTGCTCGCACAATGCATCGATCGTGGTGTGCTCTGTACTACGCGAACGTCCGAAGCCTGGTCTGCAGGTGTGGGAATATTCCACAGACCACTGCTGAAAGAAGCGACACACCACCGATACATTGTGTCCAACATGTGCAGCAATCCGTCAATATGTCCATCCAGTTTCCCTTAGACCCACAATGCAATCCTGTTCAAATGGCTGCCATTATTCATCAGGAGTACGCACTGGTCGGCGGGGCATGGTTGTACCGTAGAATGAATGTTGCAAACACTGTTCACCTCTAACCTCAGCACAATTACTGCCTCCAGAGTCAAAACAGAGTGCACACGGACAGGTCTCCTAATCGCCGATGTCTGTGACAAATGAATCACTAACACAACAACCCCTCAGTATGCACATATAATACCCTCGTGCCACTGAACGCAGTCCTTGACGATGCTGCATTTTTTTCCTGGCAGTGTATTTTATTGTGTGGTATTTTTGGAAGCTGTTTTTGGGATGGAGTTCTGGGCTCCTTGGATAGGTTCTACAGAAAAAGGTTGTCTACTACCCTTCTCTTTCCTACTTGAACATAATGCACAATCCTTTATTTTCTTGTCCTCGGGCATCAGTGATGTGTAGCTTCCCTTTGAGACAAAAAAAGATCAATGTCAGGATCATTATTATCACATAACCACTTTCCTGCAAATGTTCTCGAAATGTAACCTTGAAGTAATGTCACTCCAGGTCTAACATAAGACCTGAAATGCATAGCAGTGAAAGGGTTAACATCAGTCTTCGAGTGAAGAGATTTTTCCAGCTGATACTTGATAGAACACTGAAGAGGACATACGTGTAACAAACACTTTAGAACTAATGACAATGCAATTTTTCTGCTTGCAGTGTGAACACTTTTCCATTCAACTAGTCTCCATTCCTCTCAGCTTGGTCCCAACTCATCACTGCTAGTGGTGTGAACGCAGCCTTAAAATTCTTCCATTTCTTCAGTATTCCCATTCTGTCAGTTCAAATTCCTTACCAAACTCTTCCTCTACCTGTTGAGTTTCAGTTTCCACTTTCTCATTCTCCTTTTTCTTTTTTTAAATTATGCTACCTTGCTAATTTTCAGTTATGCTGTCACTGGTTTTTCACTGATTTTTGTTGGTGTGGGTTACTGTAGTCACGTCCTAGTTCGTGAACCATGGGCAACGGCTGAGTGGCCTAGTAAGTGGTCCTGAGAGTCGGGATACCAGTTGCAATGGAATGGGAGTGGGCATCTCGGACATATTCTGAGTCGTGGCCTTCCTTGTGCTCAGGCGGCTAAAACTATACAATTCACCGGTGGTCCATAACCCGTTAGAGGAAAGATCCTCACTTGGACTATGTGCAAGTAGGGCAGCATCCTGCTTCATGAATTTACCGAGCTCAGAACATTTTAAGCAAGCCTCGGACATATGGGAGTAATGGAGTCCCACTCCCATTTGACAGACGAGGGACAACTTGGTGAATGAAATGGAGTTTGATGGAGAGCTATCAATATTAATGGAGCTTGTGGAAGAAAGAAAGTAGAACTGGCTGAGTCAGCAAAGAAGATGCATCTGGATGTGCTAGGAGTAAGTGATATTTGGGTAAGGGGAGATAACAAGGAAGAGATAGGAGATTATAAAGTGTACTTGACGGGTGTTAGAAAGGGAAGGGCAGAGTCTGGGGTAGGGCTCTTTATCAGGAATACCATTGCACGCAACATAGTTTCTGTTAGGCACGTAAATGAGCGAATGATGTGAGTAGATTTGTCAGTTGGAGGAATTAGGACAAGAATTGTGTCCGTGTATTCACCATGTGAGGTGCAGATGAGGATGAAGTTGACAAGTTTTATGAAGCATTGAGCGACATCGTGGTCAGGGTCAACAGCAAGGATAGAATAGTGCTAATGGGTGATTTCAATGCGAGAGTTGGGAATAGAACTGAAGGATATGAAAGGGTGATTGAAAATATGGGGAAGATATGGAAGCTAATGGGAATGGGAAGCGTTTGCTGGACTTCTGTGCTAGTATGGGTTTAGCTGTTACGAATACATTCTTCAAGCATAAGGCTATTCACCGCTACACATGGGAGGCTAGGGGTACCAGATCCATAATAGACTATATCTTAACAGACTTTGAATTCAGGAAATCTGTTAGGAATGTACGTGTTTTTCGCGGATTTTTCGATAATACAGACTGCTATCTGATCTGTAGAGAACTAAGTATCTCTAGGCCTAGGGTAGAGGAAGTGAAATCTGTCCGCAAACGAATAAGGGTAGAAAATTTCCAGGATGAGGAAATTAGACAGAAGTACATGGATACGATTAGTGAGAAGTTTCGAACAGTAGACAGTAAGCAGGTTCAGGATATAGAAAGTGAATGGGTGGCATACAGGGATGCTGTAGTAGAAACAGTAAGGGAATGCCTAGGAACAACTGTGTGTAAAGATGGGAAAAGGTGAACATCTTGGTGGAATGATGAAGTGAGAGCACCTTGTAAACGTAAAAAGAAGGCTTATCAGAAATGGCTCCAAACAAGCACCGAGGCAGAGAGGGATCTGTTCATAGATGAAAGAAACAGAGCAAAACAAATAGTTGTTGAATCCAAAAAGAAGTCGTGGGAAGATTTTGGTAAACCTGGAAAGGCTAGTTCAATCAGCAGGGAAACCTTTCTGGACAGTAATAAAGAATCTTAGGAAGGGAGGGAAAAAAAGAAATGAACAGTGTTTTGAGTAATTCAGGTGAACTCATAATAGATCCCAGGGAATCACTGGAGAGGTGGAGGGAATATTTTGAACATCTTCTCAATGTAAAAGGAAATCATCCTGCTGGTGTTGCGAACAGCCAAGCTCATGGGGAGGAGGAAAATGATGTTGGTGAAATTATGCTTGAGGAAGTGGAAAGGAAGGTAAATAAACTCCATTGTCATAAACCAGCAGGAATAGATGAAATTAGACCTGAAATGGTGAAGTATAGTGGGAAGGCAGGGATGAAATGGCTTCATAGAGTAGTAAAATTAGCATGGAGTGTTGGTAAGGTACCTTTGGATTGGACAAAAGCAGTAATTGCACCTATCTATAAGCAAGGGAACAGGAAGGATTGCAATAACTATCGAGGTATCTCATTGATTAGTATACCAGGCAGAGTATTCACTGGCATCTTGGAAGGGAGGGTGCAATCAGTCGTTGAGAGGAAGTTGGATGAAAACCAGTGTGGTTTCAAACCACAGAGAGGCTGTCAGGATCAGATTTTCAGTATGCGCCAGGTAATTGAAAAATGCTACGAGAGGAATAGGCAGTTGTGTTTATGTTTCGTAGATCTAGAGAAAGCATATGACAGGGTACCAAGGGAAAAGATGTTCTCTATACTGGGGGACTATGGAATTAAAAGTAGATTATTAAAATCAACCAAAGGCATTTATGTTGACAATTGGGCCTCATTGAGAATTTGTTGTTCGTAGTTTACATGGATCATCTGCTGAAGGGTATAAAATGGCAGGGAGGGATTCAGTTAGGTAGAAATGTAGTAAGCAGTCTGGCCTATGCTGACAACTTGGTCTTAATGGCAGATTGTGTTGAAAGCTTGCAGTCTAATATCTTGGAACTTGAAAATAGGTGCAGTTAGCCTCTCAAAGACTAAATTGATGTCAGTAGGTAAGAAATTTAACAGAATTCAATGTCAGATTGGTGATACAAAGCTAGAACAGATCGATAATTTCATCTATTTAGATTGTGTGTTCTCCCAGGATCCCGTTCTGTAGGGGTAGCGTGCCTGCCTCTTACCCGGAGGCCCCGGGTTCGATTCCCGGCCAGGCCAGGGATTTTTACCTGGACCTGAGGGCTGGTTCGAGGTCCACTCAGCCTACGTGATTAGAATTGAGGAGCTATCTGACGGTGAGATAGAGGCCCCGGTCTAGAAACCTAAGAATAACGGCCGAGAGGATTCGTCGTGCTGACACGACACGACACCTCGTAATCTGCAGACCTTCGAGCTGAGCAGCGGTCGCTTGGTAGGCCAAGGCCCTTCAAGGGCTGTAATGCCATGGGGTTTGGTTTAGTTTGGTTTTGGTTCTCCCAGGATGGTAATATAGAAAGTGAGATTGAATCAAGGTGTTGAAAAGTAATGCAGTGAGCTCGCAGTTGCGATCAACAGTATTCTGTAAGAAGGAAGTCAGCTCCCAGACTAAACTATCTTTACATTGGTCTGTTTTCAGACCAACTTTGCTTTACGGGAGTGAAAGCTGGGTGGACTCAGGATATCTTATTCGTAAGTTAGAAGTAACAGGCATGAAAGTAGCAAGAATGATTGTTGGTACAAACAGGTGGGAACAATGGCAGGAGGGTACTCAGAATGAGGAGATAAAGGCTAATTTAGAAATGAACTTGATGGATGAAGCTGTACGCATAAACCAACTTCGGTGGTGGGGTCATGTGAAGCGAATGGAGGAGGATAGGTTACCTAGGAGAATAATGGACTCTGTTATGGAGGGTAAGAGAAGTAGAGATAGACCAAGACAACAATGGTTAGACTCAGTTTATAATGATTTAAAGATAAGAGGTATAGAACTAAATGGGGCGACAACACTAGTTGCAAATCGAGGATTGTAGCGATGTTTAGTAAATTCGCAGAGGCTAGGCAGACTGAACGCTGAAAGGCATAACAGTCTATAATGATAATGTATGTATGTATGTAGTTTGAAGCTTTATTAGAAATGAAATACAACAAGTACAAAATTCACAAATTGTGTAGGAAATATACATTAAAATGTGATAAATATTACAGTTCAGCTTAGTTAATACTGTAGTTATATTTGTAGGGTGACTTAAAACACAGTTATAAAAAGTATGCAAAAAATGTGTGAACACTACCAACCCTCAGCCCTGAGTGTCATTATGGATTTCAGTGCGGGCCGTTGCACCTGCTCGTAGAGCTCCTCCGTCAGAAGTAGCAGGCCTCTGCAGGGAGTTGAGTTACTTACCAAGTCGCTAACTCTACGGTGTACTCTTGTCTGCAGGGGTACCAAACCTCGAAGCTGGTGTGGGGACTTGCAAAGTTCTTGAGTGCTGTGCTATCTCACGGTCTTCTTTGCTAAATTGACCCTGGGATAAATTGGGACCAAGATGATGTCCACCAATTTGCCTTAGAAGTCTCAATATTTCTTTTCATTTTTTTTTCAGTTATTACCACCTAATGTTTTATTTCTTTTTCTAGCCAGTAAATATCTTTGCATTGTTTGTGAATATGTGCCTGTCCAAGTGTGGGGGGTTCATTGTCTTTCAGTCACAAGCTTCTGTATTGGGGCATGATGATGCAATATTACTGAGTAGGCTGCATATCAGCATCCTCAAAACACCTTCCTCTAACGCGTGAGTATTTTCACATCTAGTAATCTGGTGGAATTTAATTTGTGGTGTTATATTTGTTCTAAATGTGGTAAATAACTGGCTAAAATTAATTATTCTGCAGTTTTATATTAACCCTAGACCGGGCACGCTGGTTGATAAAAACAACCAGCGTGCTATTTTACGCCGTAATTCTTAGCTGTCAGCCTTTCACCACCTCGCAACTAATACCTTTGCTCTCACTCATGACCTTTAGTTCAGTCGAGTTTCGACAACAGTGGAAGGGATCCATGTGTAATTATTTCGAGCGAACCCTTGGAACCCGAAGCTGGTTGACAAATTACACCGCGCGCCTGGTCATATAAGTAAAATTTATTTCTTTAAAATTTCCTTTCCTCTGTACTTTTTGGGTAATTAGGTAAAGTCAGGCGTGATTACATGTAGTATATTTCTGTTTAGGTCTCGTTTTCTCAATGATGAAGACATACCTGACATTTTGAGCCAGTTGTCCGATGAAATAGAGGACTGTGTCACAGATTTTTCGGATGGGAAGGAGGAAATTATAAATGCATTGGATCAGGATCATAACAGTGACAAGGAGCAGGAGGCCGATTCGGAGAGTGAGATCTATGACGACGATAATGAAATGGGATTTATCTTCGGGAGAGATGGAGGAACAATGTGGTCCGCAACTTTTCAAAACTTACTTCGAGGGTAAAAGCAAGGAATATTGTAAAAATACTGCCAGGACCGGAAGGGAGGGGGGGGGGGGGGGGGGCAGGAAGGTATCAAAAGAAATTGGCTGTTTCATGCAGTTGATAAACCCTGAGATGGTCGATGAACTATTATACTGGACTAATGCGTACATTTCTAGGTAGCGGGAGGTAGTGAGTTACAGCCGTGAGCGCGATGCTCATTTTTTTTGCTAGTTGCTTTACGTCGCATCGACACAGATAGGTCTTATGGCGACGATGGGACACGAAAGGGCTAGGAGTGGGAAGGAAGCGTCTGTGGCCTTAACCCGATGAGTGCTATGCCTGCCTATAGACGGGCTGACGCGGCCGGTCCACCAGTGCTACGCCCGTCTATAGGCGGTGCGCGAGAATTTTAATTTTTTTTTAGTTTCCCGGTTCACTTTCGAGTGCAAATTTGATCTGTGAAATGTTCTGCTATCTCTTGGGCATTATGCAGAACTAACTGATCAGAGATTATAGCTTCGGGAAGTAACTTACAGAGCTTTTTGTAGACGTCTGTGGAGTTCATCTGTGATGTAAAAAAACATGGCGGATCAACAATCTCTTTGCTCTGGTATCGATGTTATTTCAGATCACAGAATATTTCAGTTATTAACCACAGCGGAAAGTGATGATAGAGATAATCATTTTAAGGAATTGTTAAGCGATTTTGAAAGTGAGAGTGATAGAGAGAGTGCCAAAAATATTGTATGTGAGAGAGAAACAGAACCTCCTTCTAAACGAAAGAAGAAAAACATGGGGAGTACAAAAGCTATTTTATCGCTAATTTCGTGGCGGATGGATTACTTTTCTTCACCATAGTTTCAGGTAACTGTGACAGGCTCTGAGGGCCAAGTAGTGTTTGATGACAACCAGAAAATCATTGATTTTTTTTTAGAAACTTTTGTGCCAGTGGAGTTGGTGCAGATAGTTGAACAAATCGGCATCACAAACAACCAGTAGAAAACATTTAACTATCACCACATTCCAGGTTCGGAAAGTATTGTAAAATATCAACATATATACTTCTAAGGAGTTACATGTATTAGTTGCCTACAGATTTTATGAAAAATAATATTACTTTGGGCTCTTTACTTTGTATAAAGACAATGCACGTATGGGCACATAAGTGTAATTTTGTTTCTCTCAAAATAATATTGAACATAAGTGTAGGATTTTCCATTTGCATTTAGATTTATAAACAACCAACATTTATAAACATTTTAAGCTAATCACCCTGCTGATAAGTTAAAAATTGAGGCTTCTACAATTTTTTTTACATACGAATGAAAGAACTCAGCACTGAGGTACCAAACAGTCAACTGGTAACTCAGCACTTAAAAGGTTAATTAAGGTGCAGCCCCAACATTTGCCTGGTGTGAAAATGGGAAACCACGGAAAACCATTTTCAGGGCTGCCGACAGTGGGGTTCAAACCCACTATCTCGTGAATACTGAATACTGGCCACACTTGAGCGACTGCAGGTATCGAGCTCGGTGATGCTAAATTTTTGAACCGCAGTGAAATTATGGCATTGCTCGGGGGATAAGGTGTGAAAGATTTCATGGACATGGCAACAAAGTTTATTTTTCATCCAGTTATTTTTTGCTATTTTATCTGATCATTTCATTGTATAATTGTGCAAATATGAAAATATGACCATTATTTTAATTTAATTATGTATCTACTACTTAACTCATTTTAAATAGGCGCAGTATTCATTTCCCTATCAGAATTAGTTCACGTGTTCATGATTATCCATTTTAAGTACATTCATATTAATCACTAACACAAGTTTTTAATTTTATTTGGAGAATAACACTGAAACAAAAGATAAAACGCAGTTAAATTAAATGTTTATGCGATTGGATGCCTGTAAACGACTGAAAATGTAACTAGTTGACAAAGTCAAAGACAACCGCGCGCCCGGTAGTGTGACAGAAATTGGCGCGCCCGGTCTAGGGTTAATAAATATTAACCATAACCATGTCTTTTTAATTTCTGAAAAACTGACATGTTGGAGAATAATGGTAAAGAATTGTGAATTGAAGTACATGGAACCCATTAATTAGGATTATGTACCTTAGCACAAGAGGATAAAACAAGGAAGAAATGGGTCGATCAAATAAAACAGAACCTGAAAAACGAAGATTTTATTGGCATCATATCCAAGAGGATGAAGTGGAAGAGCTCATTTACGTTACTCATACAGTTGAGTTGGTTCATGATGACCATAAAATAAAAATAAAGTTTAGACAACAATCACACAATAACAAAAGGATAACAAAAGGTTTGTCAACAAACTGTGTTAATATAATTTTGATTCATTCATATAAGACACCCGAGTCATAACTCATGCTGGTGCAATACATTTTTTACAAACAGCAAAGTAGGAAATACATTCAATATATATGTTGCAAAAGAAAATTAAATATCCAGATTTTTAGACTGATGATTTCAGGGCACAGAAAAATAGTCATATCATTTACATTATGCCAAATGAAACAGACCAGCTGCAGTGAATGTGTGTTTTCTGAAGACTTTGCTTCACTTCCTTAGAAGGAAACTTTGACCTCAAACTGTTCTAATAATGAAGTAAGGATTGAATTCAATTGACCATTTCTAAAGAAACTCTGGACTTCTCAAGGAAGATTAAAACATCTGAATCCACCATCCAGGCTATAGTAGACTCTGTACTAAAACACTCATTAACAATTATCAGACATCACCCGTATTCCACGACATGACTGTGAAAATGCTTAAAATTACAATAGAGTAAAGGACAGGAAATCCAACAGATAACCATACCAGATATAACCAGCTTGCTAGAAAAATAGCAGTAAAACATAGGAAAACTAGAAAATTCATTGTCATAAATATTGTTCTGTGTGAACTGATTAGGAGGCTGACCGGTTAGATTCCCTAATAGGGGCAGCTATCCATTGGATATCCTCTCTTTCCCCTTAAGAGACAAGATACAAATTTATGAAGCACTACGTACATTCAGTACTTTTCTACGGTACTGAGAAATGGACACTGAAGAGCAACACATTGCGCAGAGTAGAAGCATTTGAAATGTTGATTCAGAAGAATGCTTCGTATTTTGGAGATTGATCATAACATCGATAAAGAAGTCCTAAGGGTCGAGAACTGATTAACATAGCCAATAAACGTTTAAAAGAAGGAACAAGACAAACAAACTCGTCAAAGTTTTCAGAAAACATAGTTTCACTGCAGTTTGTTTCATTTGGCATAATGTAATAATAATAATAATAATAATTGTATGGCCTCAGCTACCGTGTGCAGACATTTTAATTCGACACCATCTGGCTGTCTGCTCGTCAATTTCGATGTTCCGTTTTACTCTAGGCCTACTAGATGGCAGACAGAGTAAACCGGATCTCTCTTGGGCGTCTATGGCGGAGATTTAATTAATTTTGTCGGATAAACACCAAATGTGTCATCAGAAATCTTTTACATGCCGACATCGTATGTCACGGAGTGTCGAATGGACTTCTTTCTGCCCTTCAAAAATCCAACTACCTCTGCCGGGATTGAACCTGCTATCTTGGGATCCAGGGGCCGACACTCTACCACTGATCCACAGAGGCAACTGGCATAATGTAATGATATTATGACTATTTTTCTGTGCCTTGAAATCATCAGTACAAACATCTAAACGTAAGATGACGGATATCAGACATAACATGAGGGATGACAAGTCCAACCTCCTAGAGCTAATTTTAGAAGGCAAAATTGAAGATCAGCAAGGCCAAGGTCAAAGAAGGTATTCTTGGTTGAGAAACTTACAAGACTGGTCAGGAATGAATTCCCATACCCTTTTTGAGGGCGGCAGAGGATCGAGTTGATTTCATCAAAATTGTGGTCAACCTTCATTGATGGAGAAGGCACCAGAAAAAGAAGAAGAAGTTGCTTTCTTGATAAAAGGGTATTGTAGTTTGTCACTAGGTGGCTCACTATGAGCTATTATATTTCAAAATGAAGTACACATCACAATTTTTGTTCCAAATCTGTTTCTCAATTATGTGTTAGGAAAGAGAAAATTTATAAGGTCATTTGACTAATAAAAGGAGAGCATATTCATAAAATATGAGTTACGAAAAACAAGAATACTCTCTCGTGGTTGTAGTGGCAGAGCATTACCTTTAACAGAAATAGTTTGCTTGTTCTGTTTATCTTCCCATACATTTGAGAATCACTGCAGTGTCCTAGATTAGGACATAAATAATTTTATCATTTTGAGAACATTTTCTTATAATACTAAAGATCAAAGTTTTAAAAAGTAAACATTTAAAAACAAACTTTTAGTATGAAGCTTTATTTCAAATGGAAATACAACAAGTACAAAATTTACAAATTGTGTACGAAATATGCATTACAAAACTCCCATTATAGAAAAATGTGATAAATATTACAATTCAGCTTAGTTAATAGTTATATTTGTAGGGTGACTTAAAACACAGTTATAAAAAAAGTAGGCTAATAATTTGTGCATCACTATTTGAACAATGTAGATATAATTACAAAATCATTCCATCAGATAACACGGCTTAAATTTGTCCTGAGCAATCCTAAAATTTCAAGGCAAGTAGTTTGCAGCCTTTCAAACAATCTTTCAAACAACTTACATGGGTTGTTATAAACCAGAATTAATTTGTACCCAATTCCCTCCATTGGTTAGCAGTTGGATTAAAATAGTGAATGTGAGGGTGTAATGGATATATTTCTTGTTCTTATTCATAAAAAACTGATGTTCCTTTTTTAACATTATGATTGATTTTATTTGCAGGTTTTCATGACTAGTCCACATAATAATGATTTTGTTACTAAATCAATGCTCAAGCTACACATACTTAACTGAAATATTACATTTAAATTTCTGGGTTTTACTTCTGAAATCATATATTTGATGTAGGACTTGAGCTCAAGTTTTACATTGTTAGCAGATGATTTTCTTCAAAACAAATGCAGACCACATTTTAGTTTTCTCTAGTTTACATATCATACAGCACAAAGTAGGCTTTAACTGAACATCATATCATGATCAACTATTATCAAAAGGAGAGTAGTAGTCTGCACTAGAACAACTGAAGTTATACAGCAGCAGAGTATGCAGGTCCTGTTTGGGAAAGTTCAGCTCATGCAAACCACACAGGAGTTGTCATAAGTCAAATGGCTCATATTATCACCGCATGTCTTAAACAGACAGCTGTACAGAAACTCTATCCAATTATAGGAATCGCACCTCCTGATATACGAAGAAAAGTGATGACATATGTTGAACTTAAAAAGCAGTTTGTGATGTGGGTTATGGTAGTTATGTTGTAGTTTGTGAACCATGGGCAATGGCTGATTGTCCTAGTAATTGGTCCTTAGAGTGCTGCCTGGTAACATCAAAATACAAACTAACATCCCATGTGATGGAAATGCAGATGGTGCATTGGAGCCTTGGGCTGGCACAATGGGATCACATGTCGGATAAGACCGCCAGTTTGCGACTGGGTACGGCTCTGATCGGAGAGAAGTGTGGGATCCGTTGCTGAGATGGTACAGACACATTGTCTGAAGTACCGCGGATTCAACTCCTAACGTGGCTTTGAGATTAGATCCTGCTGGAAAATGGCCATGTGAACAACCCAGGAAGCGCTGGTTAGACAGAGTTACAGAAGACATGAGAAAAGCAAATGCTATAACAGAAAATGCATTTGACTACAACCAATAGTTAAGACATTGCAAAAGTGCAGACTCTGCAATTGTGCAGTAATAACGCAAGGAAAGAGGTTGGATGCCATCAGGACCAGATGGGGTGAGATGTTATTATCAGATTTACTTTCTCTTGCATACTATAATTCTGTAAGTATGATGAAAATACAGTAGTGTATGTTTTCTCTGGTTAAAAGCTAATATTAGCCTTGTCTATCAATAGAAATCGTATTCAGGGTGGAAGGTAACTGATGCACCAAATTAACAGAATTAATAGATCTTCGGGAGAGGATCACAATGTTGCAATTTTCAGGTCTGTAGCTTGTATTGTTACACTATAATATCAGAATGAAATCAGTGATGTAAAGATTTAATGGCTTGAGATGCAAGACGATGGAATGTACAAACACCTAGGAATGCTTATTGGTTACTTGTCCTGTATCCCTATGAGTTTAGTGGTAAAAAAATAATTTATGACATTTATGACTTGAATGGCAGCAAAGAACGCGGCTGATGATGGGTGTTGTAAAAACATCGAAACTAGTACTGCTAATAAAGTGATTATGTTGTAATACAATCAGACAACATTGATATGTATTGAATAGGTGGAACCTTTCATATTTTATAAGTATTTATAAACTCAGTTCAATACGGACAAATTAAGATGAAATTTCTTGCATTAAAAGAACATGTGCCAACGCATCTACCATGAAGCATACCGTGGACAAGGTCGGTAGCATCGTTGGGAGTGAGACGTAATGTTCACAACGGGGACATGACTCTTAATGCTTAGCCATGGCACAGCTCACATTTACGGAATATTTGGACATGATTTTAATTAGTTACAAGTTCTTGTTATTGTATTCACCTATTCAATTCAATACAGGCAAAAAATATGAAATTGGTCTTATGCAATATGATTTTAATTTACGGTGAAGTAGGACAGAATGCTCACGCACCTGCGGCACTGTGCGCTGAACGGCTCCATATCATCGTATGATCAATCAGTCACCACTGATCTGAATTTATGGCTTTTACCCAGGTAGCAGTTCCCTATCAGTTGTTTAGCTAGTCTTTTCTTAAATGCTTTCAAAGAAGTTTATCAAACATCTCCCTTGATAAATTATTCCAGTCACTAATTCCTCTTCCTGTACACGAGTACCTATTTGCCCCAATCTGTCCTCTTGAAATCAAACTTTATCTTCATTTTATTATCTTTCCTACTTAAATGTCAAATTCCACAGATCTGCTTTTACGGCTGTCGCCCACGTGGCAGATTATCTGTCAGTAATTTACGTGGTCTTTTCTTACAGATTTCAAAGAAATTGGAAATTTTTCAAATATCTCCATTGATAAATTAAATAATAATGGTATTTGCTTTACACCCCACTAACTACTTTGTTACGGTTTTCAGAAATGCTGAGGTGTCGGAATTTAGTCCCGCAGGAGTTCTTTTACGTGCCAGTAAATCTGCCGTCATGAGGCTGATGTATTTGAGTACCTTCAAATACCACCGGACTAAGCGAAGATCGAACCTGCCAAGTTGGGTTCAGAAGGCGCCTCAACGGTCTGAGCCACTCAACCTGGCCCTTGGTAAATTATTTCATACCCTAATTCGTCTTCCTATAAATGAATATTTGCTCCTATTTGTCTTCTTGAATTTCAACTTTATCTTCCTATTATGAATTTTCTTACTTCAAAAAACTCCATTCAAGCATATTTGTCTACTGACGTCATTCCACGCCATCTCTCTACTGGCAGCTCGGAAGATACCGCTTTAATTTGTCTTGTCTCCTTACTCCCAAGTTTTCCCGGCCCAAAGTTTGCAACATTTTTGTAAAAGTAAATTTGTATCCTTTTCAGGCACTCCCCCATTGGAAGTGAGCTACATGTACATGCCAGCCTTCCTTCCAATCTTTAAATCCTTCCATAAAGGAGTAAGAAGTGTACTTAGGACTGAAAGGACAGACGACTGGCTGTGAATGATATCCATGTTACACACTCAGGCTGAATGTTCTCACCTCTCAGGTCTAGTATGGTTCTAAGGAATACAGAAAGAGGAGATTAACTGGTGTTGTGAAGAACTGCATCTGCCCATGCTTTATCAGCACTTCATTTTGTCCTTTATGTTGAGAGGTTGTCTACTCTAGCCCACAGTCTATAACTTCACTTCATTCTTGTCTCTTCCAGTGAGAAGTTCTGTTGTTAGCACTGCCATTATAATTATAGCTGCTAGATCTCACAATTCTGTTTGTAACTAAGGATTCAGCTGTGTGACATTTCCTACTGAATTTTCTCAGTTTTTGGCAAGTGGCATAAACTACTAAACTGTTAACATCAATATTTTCAGAAATGTTATGAAAATAATCATTAAGAAGCCACTGGTCCTGAGTTAATTAGGCAAGCATAAATAATATTTACTTTTTAAAAAAGAAATTTTAGTTCACTAAATGTAAAACTCTCAAAATTTTATCTGCAAATGAAGTAATCCTGTTTTAACACTGATGTAACAGGGCATTCCAACTCACCTTAAGAAAAAACATATGGTTAAAGAACTTATGTTATGAATTCATAGCATTCTGAAGATTTCAATGAGATGATGAGAGAAAGTTTCATCAAATGCTTTAATTGGCTACACTTATGGACCTTTTAATAAACAACTGTTGCATCAATGAATTTTACTGTTGATTTAGAAGAGATCCAAATTTTATGAAAACACTAAAACATACCTGAAAAAGAAAACAGGTTTTTTAATGCTATTTTGCTTTACATTGCACCGACACAGATAGGTCTTATGGTGACGATGGGGTAGGAAAGGCCTAGGAATGGGAAGGAAGCGGCCGTGGCCTTAATTAAAGTACAGCCTGGTGTGAAAATGGGAAACCACGGAAAACCATCTTCAAGGCTGCCGACAGTGGGATTCGAACCCACTATCTCCTAAGAAAAACAGTTTAAACCAAACCCAAACCCTATGGTGCAACAGCACAAGAGAGCCATGGCCTATAAAGCAACCCCTGTTCAGCCCGAAGGCCTGCAGATTATGAGGAGTCGTGTGGTCGTCAAGACTAATACTGTAATACTAATATAAATGGTCCGTTATTTGACATTATAAATTTTCCAGCTAACTCATTCCTGGTTGCCAGAGTTTCACCCCAGTATGCTAAGTCGGGCTCATCGGTTGGTAAATAGCACACCCACCAAGACTCATGGCTAGTGCATACCGTGGAGGCCACTGCGTAGGCTATTTGGAGCATAGCCTGTGTCCCGCCATATAAAACAAGACAATAAATAAATAAATAAATAAATAAATAAATAAATAAATAAATAAATAAATAAATAAATAAATAAATAAATAAATAAATAAATAAAATAAATAATGCATTGGCACTGCCGGTGGCTCCAAATAGCCTACGCAGTGGCCTCCACGGTATGCACTAGCCATGCATCTTGGTGGGTTTTACCAACCGATGAGCCCGACTTAGCACACTGGGGCGAAACACAGGCAACCAGGAAGGAGTTAGCTGAAAAATTTATAATGTCCAATAATGGACCATTTGTATTGGTATTATAAATTTACTCATTCGGGACAAATATTTCAGGTTCCCTATGGGAATCAACATCTATATCACCTGATCGCCAGGCAGCCATCACTTTTTGGTAATGAGACAAAGTCTTTCATAGTGCATTGGCACTGCCGGTGCCTCCAAATAGCCTATGCAGTGGCGTCCACAGTATGCACAAGCTATGCATTTGGTGGGTTTGCTATTTACCAATTCATGAGCCCAAGTTAGCACAGTGGGGCAAAACGCTACCAACCAGGAATGAGTTAGCTGGAAAATTTATAATGTCCAATAATGGACCATTTATATTGGTATTATAAATTTACTCATTCGGGACAAATATTTCAGGTTCCCTATGGGAATCGACATCTATAACAAGACTAATCCTCTCGGCCGTTATTCTTGGCTTTCTAGACCAGGGCTGCCATCTCACCATCAGATAATTCCTCGATTGTAATCACGTAGGGTGAGTAGACCTCGAACCAGCCCTCAGATCCAGGTAGAAATCCCTGACCTGGCCGGGAATTGAACCCGGCCTCCAGGTAGGAGGAAGGCACATTACCCCTACACCGCGGGAATGGCGACAGTTTAAACAGTATATTAAATTAAATGTTTTCTTTCTTCTGGTATATACTGGTGATTTCATGAAATTTTATCTTGTATTTGACAGATTGAAAATCTTAGAGGTCATATTAACTAACTTGGCACTGAGAAATACGGCTTCAATCTTAACACACACAAAAAAGTTTAGAAGTCTTGAGCTGCATGTGCTGTCATATGTTTTTCAACTTGAATAAAAGCAAGCACTGAAAATTCATATCTTATTCCAGTATTCCACTACAAAAAAACAATCAAAGTATGACTAGAAATGTCTTGGCTCAGTATTAGGATGCAGCTCTCTACCTGTATATTAAATTCTATCTACACACAATACAATATTATTCAAAAATGTTAAAAATATCTTACAAAACACTGTGCTTTAATTATTAAAATACCACCTTAATATGACTCTTCCAAAATTTGGACTGGCTGGAAGTCGGGTAACATCTCCTGGACTCGCTGCCTCCACAGGCGTTTGCGTTCTTCCTTCTCTCTCTCATATTTCTGAATTGTTGGCAGGCGTCGCCATTGTTCCAAAGAGTTTATAACAATTTTTCTTAAAAAAAGGGAAAATAATATTAGAACAAAACAACAACCTTTAAAAATTCAAATATTCACAGTTAGTTGTCTGCTGAATGACAAACTTAAATTCTAGCTTTCAAATTATTTCACATTGTTAATGGAAAGGAAAAATCACACAGAATTAAAATTTACTTGGAAGATATTGCATTATCTCGGATGGCAAATGACCGAAGGCAGGTCCGAATCTCCGCAGAGGTGTTCCTGAGCCGGAGTTTACGTGCGGTAGGGTGGCCAGTTCCTTTCCGCTCCTCCATTCCCTTACCCCCACCAACAGCGTGTGGCAACCCATCCAACTCCTGACCACACCCAATGTTGCTTAACTTCGGAGATCTCACGGGATCCGGTGTTTCAACACAGCTACGGCCGTTGGTAAATCTGATATGGTGCTTATTAAATATATGAGAGCAATGAAAAACAATATGGTTAAGAATAAATTTATTCAGCTAAAATCTAATATATGTCAAATATTTACAGCAGACCTTTGATCATCTGCAGCTGGATTATCCACTTTGTGGATTAACTGCAGTGGTGTAGAAAAATGTAAAAAGAAAGAAAAAATCAAGACAAATTCCAAGCACTAAAACTGATTGCACTTGACTATATATCTCAGCTGTGATGTGTCTCACAGCCCCTTGCCTCTCAAATAATCGACGTACAGACTGTGCTGGAGTTTGGTTGAGTTTAATATGCGAGTATCTACAATACACAAGGCTGGTGGCCATGATCATTAAGGCACTGGGTCTGACACGGTCCTGTTGGTCAAATAATAATAATAATAACAACAACAACAATTGCTTTATGTCCCACTAACTACTTTTAAGGTTTTCAGTGACAATGCGGTGCTGGAGTTCTTTTATGTGCCAGTAAATGTACCCACACGAGGCTGACGTATTTGAACACCTTCGAATACCATTGGACTGAGCCAGGATCGAACCTGTCATGTTGGGGTCAGAAGACCAGCACCTCAACTGTCTGAGCCACTCAGCCATCAGAACGTTAGCCAACAGGGTAGGGGAGGTGGTGGTATACAATTTCTTATCACCAGATTGCTTGCCGAAAAACTAGATTAAATTCCCAAACCTCTTTACAGTGCTCATACGGAGTGAGGGCATATGGCATTGTTGATGGTGATTCATCCATCGGATGGAGATGTAAAGCTTTGAGCAGACCCCTTGGTGTTATTTGACAGGAGTAAGCTACGTGCCAACACCAGGTTTCACCCTCTTGCTACCTCATTATCATCATCTCACAGCTAGACGTGCAGGTCGCCCATGGGAGTCAAATAGTAAGACGTGCTCCAGGCAAGCCGAACATGTCCTTGAACACTCCCGGCACTAAACCCCATACTATAAATAAAATACAATACACAGTGCTCTTCATTGGCTTCGGAAGATGTCCGAAAGATGTAAAATTATAGTGTTAATGACACAGCAGAAGCTGGAAATAGTGCATGAACTTGAAGAAGGCACTTCTATAAAGCACCTGTTTTTGACTTATGGTTTGGGTGAAACAAAGATAAAATTATAAATTATATGAGCAGGTCTTAATCATCCAGGGGTTTGTCTACTTACTCAAAATTGGATAAAGCCACGTTGGAATGGTTTCAATAGAAATGAGCAGAAGGCATACCTAGCATAATGTGCACCAAAGTCCCGGAGATTGAAGACCAATTTTGTGCATCATCTGGTTGCTAGTGAGATTCAAACCATGATTACATACTGTATATTAATGTCATTTAACTTCATAGTATTTTAATGATGCAAATTGCTTCTTCAATATCTGTTTCACCTTATTTGTTTTCAATTGTCCATGGTTTCTGTATCCCTAATTACTACAGATAATCAAGAGTCAACCATATATGCAAAAAGCTCACAAAAACCACTGTGTAATGTAGTTTTTTGTGCTACCGATTCAGGAAATGCTCACGCAAGAAAGCTAAGAGGAGCTAGTGAGTGTACACGAACTAAGAACCAGCCACGAGTTTCCTGTCGGCAACACGAGTTCAGTGAATACATTTGCCCTGGTCTTCGATGTAAGACAAGCTTGTTAATGAATGAGTGCCTGTCAAAGGACTTGTGCACAAAGTGTATGTTTACTGCTGCACAACACTGATATCAGTCAACTCAGTCAAACTGTCAAGTTCAAACATGATTTCAAGAAAGATTCCCGAGTGTAAAAGTTCCAGATAGTACAACTGTTCTTTATAAGAGAATTCAGCCTAAGAAACCAAACACCGGGCGAGTTGGCCGTGCGCGTAGAGGCGCGCGGCTGTGAGCTTGCATCCGGGAGATAGTCGGTTCGCATCCCACTATCGGCAGCCCTGAAAATGGTTTTCCGTGGTTTCCCATTTTCACACCAGGCAAATGCTGGGGCTGTACCTTAATTAAGGCCACGGCCGCTTCCTTCCAACTCCTAGGCCTTTCCTGTCCCATCGTCGCCATAAGACCTATCTGTGTCGGTGCGACGTAAAGCCCCTAGCAAAAAAAAAAAAAAGAAACCAAACAGATACAGAAGAGTTCTCACTGACAAAATTGTTTATGAAACTGGTCATCATTTGAAAAATTCAACAAAACAATCCCTCCAGTATTTTTCCCAAGTAGAATTTTGTTTCAGTTCTGCATGAAGGCTACTAAATTGCTGAAGCTAAAAACCATATGAAATAACTGTGTCATATGCTCTTCAAGTGAGTGATCATCTGCATAAGTGTACATTTTGTCACCAGAATCAGGATAATACATGCAAGGGTGAAATAGATCTGAGATGAGGCTTGGTTCTACACTTCATGGTTATGTGAGTATACAAAATAATAATTACTGAAGAGCTGAGGAAACTGATTTTGTACGCAATGAGAGAAAATGGTGTATGGTGTACCGTGAGTGGTGAACAAATCATACAACCAATATCTTTTTAGTGTACATTTGGTTCCATCCCAAACATGAATACCGTTCTAAATTGCCTTTTTTAGAAAGAAAAAACGGATAATGAGGATGGGCAGTTCCAGCATCACTTTTCATAACAATGGTAAATAAGGATCTTCTTAAAATGATAAATGATACTGTTGTACAGTTGCATCACCACCGCTGAACTCTGGCAACACACAGCATTGACTGTCACACTCATTGGCAGTAAAGACACTGCACGGCAGGTTCTTAAACCAAATTCTCACTGTATGTACGGGTATGTATAGGAAACAGATGGAGAGCAGTGACTTACCGTGCAAGCAAGCTCTTGGATAAATTACCTATAAGAGAAACACCTGGGTCCAAAATGTTTGGCCGCAGCCTTCATCACTGGTGGATGGAATTAATAATAATAATAATAATAATAATAATAATAATAATAATAATAATAATAATAATAACAACAACAACAATTAAAAAAAAGAAAGACCTTATGGCACAATAGCCCTGACAGACCATGGCCTTCCAAGCGACCACTGCTCAGCCCAAAGGCCTACAGATTATGAGGTGTCGGCATGATGAATCCTCTTGGCCGTTATTCTTCATTTTCTAGACTGGGGCTGCTCTCTCACCATCAGATAGCTCTTCAATTGTAATCACGTAGCCTGAGTTGACCTCGAACCAGCACTCAGATCCAGGTAAAAATACCTGACCCAGCAACGAATCAAACCCAGGGCCTCTGGGTAAGAGGCAAGCACGCTACCCCTACACCATGGGGCCAGCAATAGTAATAATTTTTAATTTTGATTTTGTGTGGCTATTGCTAATCTGATGCAGTCCTTGTAAGGCAGACCCTCTAACGAGAGTGGATGGCATCTGCTGTGTAGGTGGTAGTGGTAGTGATTATTGTTTTAAGAACAAGAACAACTGAACAACCATCCTCTCTTAACATTACTCAGTCCTCCTCCATAGCGTAGCATCATTATAAGTTGCTGTCCTCAGAAGACCGATTATGATTCCCAGTAAGACCAGAAATATGAGATTGGCTGGAGGGCTGATATGTGGTTAAAATGGTACATGCAGCTCACTTCCATTGGGAGTGTGCCTGTAAAGAGCTGCACCATCTTAGGATTAGAACACAAACTGATACTAACCAGAAGAAAAGGAGAAAAGAAGAAGAAGGAAGAGTCCAGTCTTTTGAAAAATGAAGATATCAGCAAAAGAAGGGAAGGGTCATGAAGAGTGTGAAAATGAAAGACTCCCAGGCCTTGCAAACCTAATACCATCATGTTTGGAAGAGATTAAGGGTGGAGCCAGGAAGGTCACTAGGAAAGATAAAAGATAAAAGTGAGGAGCCTAGGGGACCTCCTCCACCCAACCCATGCTCCCCAGAGTCAGCACTTACAACGAGCAGGGGATACCGTGCGTGAAATATTTAGGGAGTAAAATGACTGACTATAAACACACCTATTTGTACAGAAAGTCCATCCCTCTCCCAAAATAATTTCAAATCAAATGAGGGACAATCACTCTGTGGCAGTGTTAAGACAGTAGGCGAAATCGATGAAAATTTCTTAATTTATTGTTTAAAAAAATATTTTTTTTTGGTGTTGTATAAGATATTATCTTGTTTGGACCTTTGACATTTTTTTTTTTTTTTTTTTTGCTATTTGTTTTATATCGCTCTGACACAGTTAGGTCTTATGGCGACGATGGGACAGGAAAGACCTAGGAATGCGAAGGAAGTGGCCGTGGCCTTAATTAAGGTACAGCCCCAGCATTTGCCTGGTGTGAAAATGGGAAACCACGGAAAACCACCTTCAGGGCTGCCAATAGTGGAATTTGAACCCACTATCTCCCGGATGCGAGCTCACAGCTGAGTGCTCCTAACCGCACGGCCAACTTGCCTGGTAACCTTTGAACTTGAAGAATTCTGTTTTAGAAACTCTTTTTTATTAGTGGTACCAAAATTATCATCTATCTGTGAATTTTCATTTTTTTTAAACTTATGAAATGGCGTGTATCTACACATGCCGTTCTAGAAGTGACTTTTCTGGATCAGCAAGAATTAAGAGACTTTTGATTGGAGAAAATAAAGAGTTCATGTAATTGGTGAATGTGAAAGTCGAGGGTAAATTCAGTATCCTGATTGGTTCTCTTTGGTGGTTGCACCATTTCCTGTTTCTCGATCTTACCCACTCCTTCGGTGCGAGCGAGGTAGTCTCTGCGTCTTTGAATTTTTGACCATCCTAGAGAGCGGACGCGCTCTCCCATCGGTCCCATCCTGGGATACCTGGTTTCAGGGTAAGCACTCTTTCTTCTTTTACTTCGGTCATTAACTTCATTTAAATGTAATAATTTCATTTCTTGTGCAGGAGTTTATCCTCGAGATTCACGTTCATTACTAAAATTGTTGAAATTACGTAGCTTTTCAGTTAAGATCGTGTACATTTTGTTTCGGAAACAATTCCCTTTTTTTTTTCTATCTTAACCTTGTAACTAATAATGTAATTAATATTTTCCTCGGGTTTGCCTCCCGTAGTTCTGCAACACCGAACACATGCGCCCAAAATCTATGCTCATTACTGGAAGCGTTTTAGGTAGTGATGCAAGTTTTCTGTGCCTCAGTGTTAGGATCTTTTTCTACCTTGTGTAGATTGGGATTAGCCCTCAATTAAATCGTCATGTATGATTGGATACTTCCTTTTAAGGGCCGATGACCTTCGATGTTAGGCCCCTTTAAACAACAAGCAACAAGCATCATCACTTCCTTTTAAAGTTGTGCTTAAAATTTCTTTTGTGCATTGCGCATGTCTGCAAGTGCGGTTAACACTTAAATTTACCTTATAAATATCTTTGAGTTTTGTTTTTTTCTTTCTATTATGAGTTTTTCTTTGTTTCCTTTTTTAAAAATAAAAATGTGTTATTCAAGGGAAATTACCCTCTACGTTTTCTTCCTTCACAGCGGCTACGTTCCATCACCTTGCAGGGTTCCACATCCATTCTGTAGTTGTCATGTTTCCTAACCTGTTGTTTACGATTTGTAGTGCATCTCTTCTGTTGAACCTTATGTTTATTTTACTGTGTTTACTGTGTTCGTAAACTTATTATTTCATTCATGTAATCAACCAGTTCAAATGGTTGCACACTCTACAACAGCTAAATGTTTGGAATGGTTTTTGTTCAACAGCTCCAAATTTTTTTGCTAGTTGCTTTACGTTGCTCCGACACAGATAGGTCTTATGGCGACAATGGGATAGGAAAGGCCTAGAAGTTGGAAGGAAGGGGCCGTGGCCTTAATTAAGATACAGCCCCAGCATTTGCCTGGTGTGAAAATGGAAAACCACGGAAAACCATCTTCAGGGCTGCCGACAATAGGGTTCGAACTCATTATCACCCGGATGCAAGCTCACAGCTGCGTGGCCCTAACCTCACAGGCAACTCGCCCCGTCCCAATTTATTGAAACACAATGTTCCTGATCTGTCAGGAGACAAGGGAGTGCTGCTATCTCTTGACAGCTCACAAAAAATCTGAGTTTCAGAACAGCAACACCTTAGTACTTGCAAGATAAACTTTCCCAATGTTTTTAGCTTCTTCTGCAAGTATGTTGGTACCCATGTCAGGGAGTGAGACGAACCTTTCTCAATAGAAAAGCAAGCCACACCTCCAACAAACTGTCTCCTCTATAAACTACCTTCTGTAGATCTGCAAAATGCCTAAAATATGAAGGCTCCTGTGGATGTACAAAACAACAAGACCCCAGCTACAACTACAGGCAGCGATGAATGAAAACTGTAAGATACTGTAACAGTCTATTAACAGAAGCTGTCCTGCCACCAACCAACCATAGCACAGCACAGTACCTGTTCCCTTTCAAAATACATTCGTACACCATATTGCATGATTACCAAGTCTATACTGATGACTCAATTCTTAAAAAGAATTGATTATATTTAATACTTATTATTATATTTAATACTTAATCATAATGATTACATGAAAAAAATATCTTAAACATCTAGGACAAGTTTCAGCTCTTTTGTGGGCATCTTCAAAATCAGAATTATTTGATCACTTAGAAAACTGATAAGTTATGAGTAAAAATACACATTAAAAACACACATAATTATAAATGAAAATACTGTGCCACTTTTAAGATGTTGTGTGAAATGTTTCTTGGCTTAAAATGTTCTAATATAGTCTTTAGTGAAATAATGTTGATGTGAAGATGCCCCTGTATATTTGTGACATACTGGTCAAAAGGTACTATACCGGGCGAGTTGGCCGTGCGCGTAGAGGCGCGCGGCTGTGAGCTTGCATCCGGGAGATAGTAGGTTCGAATCCCACTATCGGCAGCCCTGAAGATGGTTTTCCGTGGTTTCCCATTTTCACACCAGGCAAATGCTGGGGCTGTACCTTAATGAAGGCCACGGCCGCTTCCTTCCAACTCCTAGGCCTTTCCTATCCCATCGTCGCCATAAGACCTATCTGTGTCGGTGCGACGTAAAGCCCCTAGCAAAAAAAAAAAAAAAAAAAGGTACTATAAGTAGTATACTTGATTGGAATGCTGTCACTCACAAAAGGCACAACCCTACGTATAACTGTAATGAAATGAAATGTCGTATGGCTTTTAGTGCCGGGATATCCCAGGACGGGTTCGGCTCGCCAGGTGCAGGTCTTTCTATTTGATACCCGTAGGTGACCTGCGCACTGTAATGAAATTATAGAAAGAAACATTGTATTATAGACATGATATAGGCTTTTGGGCTTATGGCGTGTCAAGAAAAATAAGGTGAAATTCTTTATGTTTCACAGAGAACATTGCTCTGCGTCTTCAAAAGAAAATCTTGACTGTTCATGAGGAAGACCTCTCCAAGAATGAGGTTTGAATTTAAACAACAATAATAGAAGTGGAAGTGGTACATTCATTTGTCACCAGATGGCTCACCGTATGCAGTACAGAGCTAGCATTCGAAGCGGAAGCTGACAGAACCATCAGAATCAGTCTGAGAGGGAGTCACATAACATAACAGATGTACACACGTATGAAAGTATGACAGTGACACAAGTCTGGAATGAAACATCTGGTGATGAAGAACGTACGAATTTGGAAAACAACGACATGCAATAACAATAGTGAAGGGAGAGGGAAAGGAACTACCTACGTAAATCCTTAATAGCTGGCAACCACGTATTACTTAATTAAGCCCCTTCACTATTATTATTTCGTGATGAATGAACGTACCACTTCTACTTCTATTATTAACGTCTAAATTCAGACTTTCAATCCTGGAGAAGTCTTCCTCGTGAACAGTCAAGATTTTCTTCTGAAGATGCAGAGCAAAGTTCTCTGTGAAACGTAAATAATTTCACCTTATTTTCTTGACAGGGCATAAGCCCAAAAGCCCATATCATGTCTATAAGTACAGACCGTGAAAGCATCAATGGAAACATTGTATTATTTGAAGAACTGACAAATATTAGCAAACATCCACAAACGAAAAAATTATTTTCAACACAGATCAAACAAGCTACTTCCTCCCCACCCATCGCTCCAACTTCCCCTTCACTTCTACTTCCTCTCACTAGTAACAGTTCAAGGCAAGCAATAACTCACACTCGCTCAAATTACCACTTCACCTGACAACATCAATACCAGGGACTGGAAGAAAGGACGTACATCTTTATCTTCAATTCTTCAATGTATTTTATCTTCACATTAGTTATTGCAGCAATTCATACTATCATCATATCATCTTCTGCATTCTCTCCCTTTCTCTTTAGAACTTGGCAACTTCTTTATGAATTCAAATAGTACAACATAAACTTCTACAGGTTCCATATTGACAACCATAATAACATACACTGTCATACACAAGAGTGACAGCATTCCAACCAAGTGTACTACTTCCAGCACCTTTTGACCGGCATCCACCAGAATGTATGTTGCAAATATACAGGGGCATCTTCACAGCAACATTATTTCACTAAAGACTATATTAGAACATTTTAAGCCAACAAACATTTCATACACTGCCTTAAAAGTGGCACCACCGGGCAAGTTGGCCGTGCGGTTAGGGGCACGCAGCTGTGAACTTGTATCTGGGAGACAGTGGGTTTGAACCCCACTGTCAGCAGCCCTGAAGATGGTTTTCTGTGGTTTCCCATTTTCACGCCAGACAAATGCTGGAGCTGTACCTTAATTAAGGCCACAGCCGCTTCCTTCCCACTCCTAGCCCTTCCCTATCCCATTGTTGCCATAAGACCTCTCTGTGTTGGTGCGACATAAAGCAAATTAAAAAAGTGGCACAGTATTTTAATTTATAATTACAGTATGTGTGTTTCAAAACATATCACTTTTCTAAGTGATCAAATAATTCTGATTTTAGCAGAAGATGGCCAAAAAAGGGCCAAAACATGTCCCAGATATTTAAGATGATTAATTTAGGTGGTGGAGGTGATTATTGTTTTAAGAGGAAGTAAAACTAGGTAACCATCCTCTATACAAAACTAATCAGAGAGAAAAGATGGAAGGGAACCAAAACTTCGAAAAATGAAGGTATCGGTCAAAGGGCCACGAAGTGCATGAAAATGAAAGACTCCCTAGGCCTCAAATGCTCTAATACTATTGGAGTCGGAAAAGAACAAGAGTTGACCAATTGAGGTCGGATAGGATAGATGAAAGCGAGGAGCCTGACACAAGTAAGTGGAAGCAATTAATATAATCATTATGATTAAGTACTGAATAGATGGAACTGTATAATAAATTCGTTTTAATAATTGAGTTCATCAATGTTATATACGTCTGTATGGAACCCAAAATGAAATTTATAAGCTACCAGGTCTACGATGACATTTAAGTAGAGGAAAAGTTTCATGAGTGGAACGGCTGCTGCCAGTCAGCAGAATCTCCAGAGTAAAGATGTAGGAAAAGAGCTCCCCACAACACTGGACGAGACCATCTGAGAAGCCAACTGATGGGCACAACGAGACTTGGCTTATATGGCAGACTCCCAACAGGCTTTGCATAAGCATTGCTAGATACAAGGCTGCCCTAAAGAAATGGGAGTTTTCCAAAGCATCTACTGAATGTGAGTGTGGTGTGGAAGAGACAATAGATCACATACCTGTGTACACTTAACCCATTTTCATCCTATTTAAATACTGTAGCAATTCACTGAGAAAACACATTTAAATCCCTCACTACGGCACCAACAACAGAGGTATAACTCTGCTGTCACATGGCCTCAAAATTTACAAATCCATCCTTGAGTGCAGGATTAAAAAATATGTTGAATCTACACTTGAGGAGGAACGACATGGATTTAGACCTTATAGATCAATTATAGACCTCATTTTTGCCACCAGAATGCTCTATGAGAAGTATTGGGAGAAAGGTAAAACACTTGTAACTGTTTTTCTGGACATCGAGAAAGCATATGACCATGTACCACGCAGGCACATATGGTACTGTTTGAGACATAAGAAAGTGCCCGATGACATCATAGCACGAGTACAACGATTATATGATGAAACCAAGTGTTGTGTCCAGGTTCAGGATGGAGGGTCAGATTGGTTTAAAATGAAGAGTGGAGTCCAGCAAGGAAGTTGTCTTTCACCACTTCTCTTCATAATCATAATGGATGTTTTAAAGGCGGTTAAGAGAAAGGATCCAACAACTAATGCCCTGGTTTTTGCTGATGATGTAATGGTATGGGGTGAGACACAAGCTGAAGTACAAACTAGACTAGATCTCTGGCATGAAGTTTTACAACCTTAGGTCTCAAAATCAGCAAAACGAAGACAGTTAGCTTGGTGATGAGTAGAAACTCTCCAACTGTTCATCTAAGAATTGGAGATGAGGAGATGGATATCATAAACAACTTCCAGTATTTAGGTAGTGTTCTGTCATCAGACAATACCATACATCAAGAGATTAGTAACAGAATACAGAAAGCTTCCAAATTCTATCACGCTGTACATCAAATACTTTGGGATGAAACATTTCCGTTAGTTTCCAAGATCAGCTTGTACAAAATATATCTAGTACCCATATTGACGTATGGCCTGGAAGCAGCAATACTTACTGGACCAACAAAGAGTCATCTTCAGGCAACAGAAATGAAGTTCCTCCATTCTTGTCTAAAAAAAAAATAAATAAATAAAAAAAAAAAAAAAATAAAAAAAAAAAATAAGGAATGTGGATATCTGACAACAGCTTGAATTGGAAAGAAGGTTGCTGGAGACTCTAGAAGGTGGTGGTGGTGGTGATTATTGTTTTAAGAGGAAGTACAACTAGGCAACCATCCTCTATATAACACTAATCAGAGAGAAAAAATGGAAGGGGTCCAACACTTTGAAACATGAAGATATCGACCAAAGGAAGACAAGGGCCATCAAGGGCGTGAAAGTGAAAGACTCCCTAGCCCTCGCAAACCTAATAGCGTCGGGGTTGTAAAAGAACAAGAATTGACCAAGGGAGGTCAGATAGGATAGATGAAAGTGAGGAGCCTGGCACAAGTAAGTAGAAGCAATGCCAGAACTCAGCTGAGGACCCCGTGGTTGCCAACCCACGCTCTAAAGTTCAGAGCCCCTGGGGCCCCTTTTAGTCGCCTCTTACAGGAGACTCTAGAAGTGAAGAGATTGCAATGGTATGGTCACATGAAAAGAATGAACCCTCACAGGACTCCCTGAACATACTTTGAACATAATGTTCCCGGGAAGAGACCAAGAGGAAGACCTCGTGATGTTTGGGAAAAACAGATAATAAAGGACCTTGAAATTAGAGATGTGAACTGGTGTTGCATATATGAGCAGCATCTGTGGATGGATAGAACAAACTGGAGGAGGCTCGTACACAACCACATCCGGCTTGCTGGAGCGAAGAAATGATGACTACGTCACACACTGTGAGGATGTGGGCCACGGTGAAGTTGGCACCACAAAAACACACTGAGGGGTCTTACCCCTTTAGGAGTTAAAAGCGCGTAGATCTTCAATGACATATCCATAACCTACACAAAACTACAGCCTCTCGGGAGGTTTATTTAGTATTAAAAACTTCATTTTTTGTCCGTATTGACTCAAGATTTTACAATGCTTAGTAAAGCTAAAGGTTCCACCTATTCAATACATTATCGTAATGGTTTATTTAGAACATCACATATTTATTTAACTTATCATAAAATACATCTTTGGGACCGGTTTCGGCAATCCACTATGCCATCATCAGCCATTGAGTTTTTTTATAACAAGGAACATTCAAAAATTTAAAAATATGCAATAGCAAGTCCTATTCTTACATGAAAAACATTAAAAATATAGCTAAATAGCATAGGCCCATTGTACTATACAAATAACATGTCTTTTTTGTATTTTTCAAAAAGACATGTTATTTGTATAGTACAATGGGCCTATGCTATTTAGCTATATTTTTAATGTTTTTCATGTAAGAATAGGACTTGCTATTGCATATTTTTAAATTTTTGAATGTTCCTTGTTATAAAAAACTCAATGGCTGATGATGGCATAGTGGATTGCCGAAACCGGTCCCAAAGATGTATTTTATGATAAGTTAAATAAATATGTGATGTTCTAAATAGACCATTACGATAACGTATTGAATAGGTGGAACCTTTAGCTTTACTAAGCATTGTAAAAACTCTCGGGAGGTCACGTGGTCTCGCCATAGACTTGCCGACTGCCGTCATTTGTATCACTTTCTTTGTCACCAGCACTACTACACACATCACTCAAACTCGAACTAAGACCTTCAGGGTCTATTTCGTTGTCACAAACATCACTGGTCTTATAATCACTCTGGTTTTTTTTTTTGCTAGTGGCTTTACGTCGCTCCAACACAGATAGGTCTTGTGGCGACGATGGGGTAGGAAAGGCCTAGGAGTTGGAAGGAAGTGGCCATGGCCTTAATTAAGGTACAGCCCAAGAATTTGCCTCGTGTGAAAATGGGAAACCACGGAAAACCATCTTCAAGGCTGCCAACAGTGGGATTCGAACCCACTATCTCCCGGATGCAAGCTCACAGCCGCACGCTCCTAACCGCACGGCCAACTCGCCCGGTTAATCACTCTGTAAAACAATATCTATTAGCTTTCGTATTCCATCTTCATCAACAAAAACACATCCCCTTGACGCCATGATTGTGACGTGAGCGAAATAATATGAACAAAGATTCTTTTATCTCTTGTTCCAGAAGTGTGTGATAACCTGGAGTGTGGGAAATAACCGAAGCCACATGTCTAAACTTCAGCTCAGAATGCATACAAGTTGGTTAGTAACTGAAATACATGTATTGATATACAGCAGTGCATCACTGCGAGCTGAGCTTATGATTGGATTCATATGCCACGAATAACTTTTGCAAGCTAGGGTCGTCAAATGATGAAAATGGGTTAAGATTTGATGGCTGTTAAGTCTGTGGCAATTGGTGTCGCTCACCAACGGGCAGGATGTGTTTGATGTTCATTATGCTGTAATATCCACCTCTGTAGCGTTAACGATTAGTATATTATCTGCTGTCTTCAGAGGATCAATTTCCGGTACTGCCAGACATTTACAATTGGCAGGAGGTATGCCTGAAAAGAGCTGGATCACCTTGGGATGAGGACACAAATTCCAGTTTTGTACATTTGCTTCTGATACCATTTACTTGGCTATTGACAATACTGCTTGTCTACTTGGTGGAATGTCTTTCTCAGAGTCTTGAAGAAGACTATTACATGCTAAAACTGACAACATACCTGTTATAAAATGCTGCAGCTCTCTCAAGCTGAATGGCCAACTGTAAGTGCTGACTACATGTGTACGTCTGCCACTGAATAAAGACACGCTTCTGCAGTTGACTTTCATAGAAATCATCAGCTACTTGTTCTTTACAGATGTATTCCTCTCGCACCTGTAATGGAAGGATAACATCTTAAGAATACAGCTTGAATTTATTTGACCCAAAACTCTGAAAATACTCAGATACTTACAGCCTAAACAAAATACCAAAATATGCCACAAAAACTTGGAAATATGATGCAAAGAAATTAAATATTGTCTAAAATTTGCACAGAAGGTTTTTTGATTAACCATTCTACAAAATAGCTTTTATGCTTAGCAGTACTGCAATGTTGTTGGATTGTAAACTGTTTCTTAACCATAAGATTCACCTCACAATTTTTTCAAAATAAAACTTCCCTAACAGTACTAAAACATATTCACTTAATCCTATAACAAACCTGCGCAATTTTCTTCTATCAAAGTGCGTTACATTCAGCACCTTTAAAAGTAGACTCATGTTCTGTACAACTGAAGTCATACACTGTAGAGAAGACGAATTCTTTTAAAGTCATTGACTGGCAACAATGAAACTGGAGCCACGGAGTGAGTTGGCCATGTGGTTAGGGTCGCATAACTGTGAGCTTGCATTCGGGAGATAGTGGGTTCGAACCCCACTGTCGATAGCCCTGAAGATGGTATTCCATGGTTTCCTATTTTCACACCAGGCAAATGCTGGGACTGTACCTTAATTAAGGCCACAGCCACTTTTTTCTCATTCCTAGCCTTTTGCTATCCCATAATCACCATAAGACCTATCTGTGTCGGTGCAACGTAAAGCCAACTGTAAAAACAATAACGAGATTGGAGCCACTAAACAGGGAATGTGATGTGGGCAAGGCTGGCCATGCTCCTAACATTCCTTTTTTCTTCCTACTTTCACAACTTACTGCTTGCCAAACTAACCGCCTTATATTTTCATTTTTAAGTCAAAAAATATTTTTAAGGAAAAGAAATCCAAAATAAGTATAAAAAATTACTTAGCATTTTATCAGCACAAAGACTGTGAACAATACTTGATAAACAGCTACATTATAATGAAATGAAAACCTACAACCTGTTTTCCAGTCAATGACTGGCTCAGTGATGGAAGTGATTATTTTCATATTGACCGTATTGAAGTTCAATTATTAAATGCTAAACATTAATTGAATAGGTGGTTTCAATAAATTAATGTTTAACATTTAATATCAGGGATGGAATGAATGAAGCCCCCAACTTGCGGCGAGGATAGGAATTGTGCCAGCTGCTGAGGCCTGTCGCACTCCTCTAGGGCAATGATTAATGACAGATAAAATGAAATGATAGTGGAGAGTGTTGCTGGAATGAAAGATGACAGGGAAAACCGGAGTACCCGGAGAAAATCCTGTCCCGCCTCCGCTTTGTCCAGCACAAATCTCGCATGGAGTGACCGGGATTTGAACCACGGTATCCAGCGGTGAGAGGTCGGCGCTCTGCCGCCTGAGCCACGGAGACTTCCTACATTATAATACGAGGATTGAGGCAAAAGTCTTGGCAACTATTTTTTTTCTTGTAGATATGTGAACGGATCACAAACGTATATGTGTCGTGTGGAAGTTCTGCAGGCATAGTGTGTATGCACAACAACAGATGGCTCTGTGATAGCTGGTAGTACCGCAGCGAGAGCTGTGAAATCAGTCAGTTGGTGAGTGTCGTGCGAGATGTAAGTAACCCGTGTTGAGCAGCGCGCTTACATCAAAATAGCCATTCTCCGAGGGAGAAATGTGATGGGATGTCACAGTGAATTAGTGGAAGCCTTTGGAAATAATGCTCTACCATACCGTACAATAGCACAGTAGGTAAGAAAGTTTCAGCAAGGACGTGTGTCAACCAGTGATGAGCAACGTTCGGGACGACCCGTCAGTGTGCGGACCGACGTGGCACATGCCGTCATCGAGCAGCTACTGGATGAAGACAGACAATGGATGCTACTGGAGTTAGAGAGGGCAAGTGGCATCGAGAAACGCACCATCCACAGGATATTGCGTAATGAGCTGCAACTGCGCAAAAATGCATCGCGGTGGGTACCGCATACACTGACAGAAATTCAAAGGTGGGTGCGCTATGCAATATGCTCCGACCGCCTTGCATGCTGGCAACAGGACGGCGATCAATTCTTGTCACAAATAATCACCATCAATGAATTTTAGGCCAGGGCATACGAACCACAACTGAAATGTCAGTCCGTGGTGTGACGACATGCTGGATCACCAAGGAGGCAGAAGGTTCATCAGAATCCTTCCCCAGTCAAATTGATGGTGATCGTCGCGTATGACATCAGGGGTGTCATTGTTTGCCACTTTGTTCCACATGGCAGAACAGGGACTCCAGTCTTCAAAAACATCTTTCTAATTTCTATATCAATCTTCGAAGTTAGCCAAATTCTTTCCTTGGAGAGAGAGATTTATTAAAGAAATAAATCGTCCATCCTCCAATGAGGGCGACTATTTAGATCCAGAATACAGTCAGGTTACAGTTTCAAATTCAATTTACATTTAAAAAGTGGACATTTAATTTTTAATGCTGTTATTATCTTCTTTATTCCAGGGGGAGTGGGAGAGGAAAGTCAATCACGTTCTCAGGTATAGATGGAAATGAATGATTTGTAGAGAGTCCCTCAGTATCTGTATTACTAATTTTTCTATTCAGCAGAATGGAACTTTCAAATTTTGTAGTAATGTCAATCGATGTCTGTCTAGGGAGGGTGCCTCTTGCTCCGAATAGCAGGCCTCTGACAATCCACCGATCAATATGTATGTTATATTTTGCTGACAGGTAACGCAGGAATGGAACATAAATTAGATTCCTTTATTAGGTCCACATCCCGAGCCTGATTTGAGTCTCTTTCAAAGTGAATGGTGGGATCTAAGACCAATGCTTTACTGTTGCTAGTCTGCACATTTTGTCCTCCTTACTTCTGCCATCGTTACTCTACTACCCAAGTAGCAATATTAATCTACTTCCTTTAAAACTTTTTTTCCTAATCTAAAATTTCCTGCATCACCTGACTTTGTTTGATTTTTATTACTCCCCATTACTTTTGTACTGGATTTATTTATTTTCATCTTGTACTCCTTCTCCAAGACTGCAATTTCTCCAGATCTGCAGACTCAGACGAAATAACAATATCATCAGCAAATGTCAGAATTTTGTTTCCCTCTCCTCAGATTGTGATTCCCTTTCCAAATTCCTCTTCGATTTCTATAATCAATAAAAACCATGTTGTTATGTTCACTAAAGCTAGGGACATCATAAGTTCATAAAATGAGACCAGCATAAAAATATGCCATGTCACAGAAATCCACAAGCCCTACTAACGAATATCTATTTAAGTATATAAAATCATTCTTCTGTCTGTACTTTTCGAATATCAATCTGATACTTGATTTTTATACGGGGCAGGGCAAATAATGGTGTATGTCAGGTTCAGTCTGCCTGCCTTTCTGTTACAGCATCATGGGAAAATGGATTGGTGGATTTTCGTGAGACATTGTTTTTAAGTTTAGTACAAAGGCAAGTGGATAGCTATAAGTTTTTCAAAAATTAAACACGAGGGAAGTTTAAAACACTCTATCCTGTTTTTTACAACTGGTTTTAAACAAAAACAAGTCATGACAAAATTTATTTATAATATCATTTACAAACCTTTTTTGTTCTATCCATGTTATTGATACAGCAAAAATTAAGGGAAATATCAGTGGCAACCATGTGATAATGCAAGTCCAATAGCTGATAACTAACACTACGCAGACCATTCCAGAAATGTTTTGAAGGCTTTGAACATTTGTCTAAACTTTTTTGAATATCAACCCGATACCTAGTTTTTATAGCGAAAGGAAGAGCAGTAATAATGCAAAACAGCGAATGGTGAGAGAGAGCTAGGAAGCAAGGCACACCAACCTATATGGCTCAGAATCTAAGAGGGGTTGTTAAACTGTAATCATTGTCCCGTTAAACTCTGACTGACAAGGGAATCATATTTTGAAACTTGGTAATACCTGTAATGCGTGGATTGTGGTAAAAGTATCAGTAGTGAAGCAATTTGTTTCGGAACTCTTTCTATCTCCAGTTATTGAAAGGAAAACTTTAACTCTTCCCAGAAGTTAGGCAACCTGAAAGTGCCTCTTTGGTAAAATGTAGGACAGTAATTATGTTTAAAAGTTATTTCAGCTCATGCATTTTATTTTAACAAGAATTAGATCACCCTGATGACAGCTGACATCCGATGAGAATATGGTACAAGAAGGTGGTGGTGGTGATTATTGTTCTAAGAGCAAGTACAAATAGGCAACCATACTCTATCTAACATTAATTATAGAGAAAAAATGGAAGAGATCTGACTCTTCAAAAAATGAAGGTATTGGCCAAAGAAAGACAAGGGTCACGAAGGGCGTGAAAATGAAAGACTCCTTAGCCCTCAGAAAACTAATAGCGTCAGGGTTGAAAAATAATAAGAGTTGGCCAAGGAAGGTCGGATAGGATAGATGAAAGTGAGGAGCCTGACACAAGTAAGTGGAAGCAATGCCAGGATTCAACTAAGGGCCCTGTGGTCACCAACCCACGCTCCAAAGTTCGGGGCACCCTTTAGTCCCCTCTTATGACAGGCAAGCAGTACCGTAGGTGTTATTCTACCGCCCCCACCCACAGGGGGATAGTACAAGAAGAAGAAAATATTTATTTATTTTACATTGTAATGCCTACATTGGACCTCTCTAGTCAATTATGCAGAGGAATTTTTCCTTTTCTATCAGCCCAATATTTCTTCATTCTGAGAGATACTGCCTTCGGAAACACCCTTCCATTAGTCCTATTGATCTTAGTCTGTATCTTGGTGTATGTGTGTGTGCCTTGAACTATCTTCACTTTGTCTGGTTTGTTCTTAAGGTCATCTATTGTTATTTGAGTTATTTAATATCATCTATAATTTCCATAACCCATTTAATCTTGGTCACCAGCCCTGCGGTTTAGGGCTAGTATGCCTGACTCTTATCCAGAGGCCCTGGGGTTGATTCCCGGCCATGTCAAGTGTTTTTACCTGGATCTGAGGGCTGGTTCAAGTTCCACTCTGCCTACGTGATTACAATTGAGGAGCTATCTGATGGTAAGATGGCGACCCCAGTCTAGGAAGCCAAGAATAAGGGCTGAGAATATTCGTCGTGCTGACCACACGACACATCATAATCTGCAGACCTTCGGGCTGAGCAGCAGCTGCTTGGTAGGCCATGGCCCTATGGGACTGTTGCAACATGAGATTTGGTATTTCATCTTGGTCTTGCTATTCCATACATTTTCAGTTTTCTTCTGTTAATTTTGGTGTCAGGTGTTCTGAAAAGATGTCCAAAAAATGATATACCGGTAATTGTTTTCCTAATTATGTTCAGGCATGTTCTAATTCTTCTTTTTGTATTAAGTATTTTGGTCTATTTCAGCTGTATTAATAATAATAAAAATAATAATAATAATAATAATAATTGTACCAGGTGGTACTCCTCTACGCCGCACATTCAAATTTTCCACCTTAAAGTATTCCTCTACAGGAGAAACAGTGAACTTAAAACTGGACCTACTTAAATTTTTCCTCTGAAGATGTCATTGTGTGCATTTCGACTTGTTTTGTTTTGTTTCCTATTTATCTAGAACTGTGGACATTCTCTCATAGATGCCTCTGCAAAAAACTGTTTCTTCTTCGATTTTGGTGTGTAGCGACCCAATAAAATTAAGTGGGTGTGGCTGTTTTATTCATGAAAGGTCTTGAACTTTCCCCGAGGGTATAAAAACTGCTGATTTTCACGTCTCCTGGCCACTCGATCTACATCTAACCCAGTGTATGGACATGTAGCAGGAGGCGGGAGGTGCCTCTTTCATCAGGCAGCAGATCTTCAGTAAGGTAATGGCCATGTAACATCCTTATTTCTTGCTAGCTCAGCAGTTTAACCCGCGGGAAAGGTCCGAAACTTTTGCCATGTAACCGACCTTTCTGTAATGTAAATTTCTGCCGGCTTATGTAAATATCTTTAATTGTAAATCGGGGATAGAGAGTGCCTTACCCTCTCGAGCTCCCCTTCAGTTTGGTTTGAGGTGACTACATTCTGGTAACTGATTTTCCACATCGTACAATGTCGACATGTAAAAGATCTCTGGTGACACATTTGGTGTTTACTAACCAAGATGAAGCTGGGCTACAGAAACAAGCACACTGGTAACTGAGAAAAACTGGGATTGATGAAGAGAGATGTGGAGATTTTCCTTGCCCTGTTGTGTTTCTTTATTTCTCTTTTTTTACCACACTTACCTATTGTTGTATTTATCCCATTATGTGTTCCTTACAATTGTTATTATTAGGGAAAGGAATTGTAGATATATAAATACATACTCTTAAATAATTTAAAATTTTTGATAAAGAAATATTATTTTAGGAAAATACATATTTTTAAAATAATTTTTCTAAAAATTACATAAATTGGAACTAAAAGAGGTCACAGAGCTAGTTATGAATACAGGGCTGTGTAAGTGTTTAGTTTACTCACAGAGGAGTGCAGACTGAATTATGAAAGGTACAAGTCTAATGAAGGCATACGATGTATGTCTATACATTTTCATATTTCTTGTTTTTTGCAAGTTACTTTTACGTTGCACCGACACAGTTAGGTCTTATGGCGACGATGGGACAGGAAAGGGCTAGAAGTGGGAAGGAAGCGGCCATGGACTTATTTAAGGTACAGCCCCAGCATTTGCCCGGTGTGAAAATGGGAAACCACAGAAAAATATTTTCAGGGCTGCCAACAGTGGGGCTCGAACCTACTATCTCTCAAATACTCAATACTGGCCGCACTTAAGCGACTGCAGCCATCGAGCTCGGTAAATTTTTGTTTTTTCAGTTAATACTTTTTTTTTTTAGCAATATGCTAGATCTCATAAGTCTATTGCATTTTTGTTTAGTGTTACTTGAATGAGTATTGCTCTTCCTCATAAGCTATATACACCAAATATATACATATGCTACCATGAATGATGATAACTGATTGAACCCGCTGGTCTTCATAGCCATAGCACTTTGACACGCACGGCCAATCTGCTCAGTAATTTATTTACTTATTTATTTATTTAGTGTATTGCATAAAATCTATGTATATACATATCTGCTTGGTAAAGTGGTTGAACATATATGAAGTGTATTTGGAGAGTGATGTTGAGATGAAATGACGTCCCAGTGGAGCTTTGTCAAACATTCATGCAAGGAAGGCTGTAAGGAGGGTTGTCCTGTTTAAGCTTGGACGATTTTGACGTACCTTTTTTCCTAGGTGATTCCTTTTCTCCAGACCCTCTTCTGCTGGATGTGATAGCCACGGGCACAGACTATTGCCCTGAATCTCAATTTCTACAGTAGAAGACTTTGACGGAGTACAGGAAGAGTAATATTGTTCCATACCTCCTTGCACACTTTCCAGAGACCCTCAATAGTGGCGGAACATCTAGAATAAAGCCCTCTCTTCAGGAAACCAAAGGTACAGAAATCCATCGGCGAGGCATCCAGGGATTTGACAGGGATGTCACTAAATGGTATGACATGGACACCTGTCTCTGCTTCTTTTCTCTCATAGTAGGTAACTGATGATCTGGAAGCATGACTGGATGTTTTATCTATGTGGATCCACACATTTGAAGCATCATCACTGTACAGCTGAAGGATTTCTTCATCGAAAGAAGGGTCCATGACATTCTTCTGGAAGTAGGTAGCATTGATCTTCACATTTTTTGGCACTCTGAGGATTCTGAATTTACCCAGGCACAATATCCTGCCACTACCATGAACCCCCTAGCAAACTTTTCTTTGTTTTCCTTGACGGTTTGAGTGCCCTTTTTGGCCTTTTGGGCGATAGTAAATTGCCCGGGGCATGTTGGTGTCACCCAAATAAACCAAAGCTTCATCCAGGGTAACAACTGACTACCATTTATCCCCTGCTAGGGTAGTTTTCATATGATTTTCTGACATTAGTGGGCCGTTCTTTAACGTCCCTTGCTTTCAAACCATTTCCACATGCCTTATGCTGTTATACCAGATTCAGATCTTCTTTTACTATACGGTAGACTGTACATTTAGATGTGCTTGTGTGGCTGGCAAAGTGTCTTTGAGTTGGTGGATTTTCCTTCAGGATAGCAGCCTTTACCTTCTTAATGATGTCTGCACTCCTGGATGGTCAAACTCTCTTCAGCGGCAGTTTTTTCGAATTAGTTGTTTCTGGAGGGAAATCATTCTGATGTAATTTTATCACATTGCCTATAAAGGATTTACTAGTTTTGAGACTTTCATTTTACACTGTTGTACAATCCTCCACAATGAGAAATTAGCACGGAAAAGCCAACCACTGCCATATATCTGCAATTCGGCAGGCCATGAGGCAACAGTAGTATGATATGATTGTACATGGCACTTCTCTAAATCACAGTGACCAGACAGAACAAAAAATCAACATGCAGCTGCTTAAAGGTGCGGTACATGCGCTCAAGGTCGCATCCCATATTAACTGGGGCAACCCTCCGTATTCTCGAGTCCTGTTTTACATCTGTATTCTCGAGTCCTGTTTTACATCTGTATAGAAGCTGGACACTCCCTGTGCCCATGTAGTGATGTAGTATTTGGGAAGGCATAGCAGCATTCTAGATTAGATATCGAAGCCCATAACTTACTAAGCCAACGTGCAGATAATAAGGAAGAGGAAGATGAGAGATTGAATAAGACCCTTATACTAGATATAGATCTATAACCAGATAAAATGTATCTTTTTTTTTTGCTAGTTGCTTTACGTCGCACCGACACAGATAGGTCTTATGGCGACGATGGGACAAGGAAGGGCTGGGAGTGGGAAGGAAGTGGCCGTGGCCTTAATTAAGGTACAGCCCCAGCATTTGCCTGGTGTGAAAATGGGAAACCACGGAAAACCATTTTCAGGGCTGTCGACAGTGGGGTTCGAACCTACTATCTTCCGAATACTGGATACTGGCCACACTTAAGCGACTGCAGCTATCGAGCTCGGTATAAAATGTATCAATATTGTCAGTTTGAGTTAAAACAAACCTTTCTAAATACATATATAATATAATTTTTTTTTAAATGTACGACCCTAGTAAAACATTTAATGTCTCAAAACAAAAATAATGTGAGTTACACCACTTGGGTGTTAACTATTAATTTCCAGTCAAGAAAAAATAAAGATGATCTTACCAAGAGCAAGGCTAGAAGACTTCTCCTCAACAGTTGCATCTTGTAACAAGTTTCTGCTTTATCACTTTTCTCTTTTAATATATCCTGGACATGTATCTTCCAAACATAAAAGTGCCTCAGGAGCAAACGTCTTTTGTGATAAGCAGCCACAACAATAAGTTGTTCTTCTCTAAGAGTTATCAATCGTTTTAAAGGTGTGATACCAAAGTTTAGAAGAAGTTTTCTTTTGTAGTATTCATTAGCTTTCTTGGTCAGTTGACGAATTCTCGCCTTTTCCTGCTGTTTGTACAGTTCCATTTCCTTTTCACGCTGTCTTTTTTCTTTTAATTCTTCAATTTTCCTACGCTTCTCATCTTCTTCTTGCTGTTTCTTTCTTTGCTCTTCCTCTTCAATTCGTTTCAGTCGTTCTTCTTCAGCTTTCTGTTTCTTTTCCTTCAGCAACTGCCATCGCCTCTCGCGCTCCTTGGCTCGCTCTGTCATTCTCACCAGTCGTATCGGAGGAATCAATGACTGGAGGTTCACAGTTCTATCTTTAGTTCTCAGGGTAATGTTTGCTAATGTCTCATTTATTTTTTCTTTTGCATCTTTAGCAGATTCTTCAGCATCCCTTTTTAAATGTTGTAATTTCAATTCCTCTATAAGTCTTCCTTGTTCTTGCAGTTTTTCTTTTTGTTTAGCAATTATGTGTTTTTGAGCTTCAAATCTATAATGAATAGGTGTGTTTTTATTTTGGACAACCAGAGGTAACTTTCTTTCATCTTTGTTCCTGTAACGGTCTTCTGGTCCTGTCCTCCTGCCCCTAGATAACTGTAACCTTCTTCGACCAATTAAATCAGTTTTCTTATTAGCAAATTCATTATCAGTTTTGTTCCTCTTGTGTATTCCTTTAGACTTTGAGCTAATAATCAATTTTTGATGTTGTAAATTTCTGAGAAATACATCAATTTTCTGTTCTCTATTTTCCTTCCTTTGGTTTGAAATAAATAGCTTTTTCTGATTTGTCTGAGTTTTCCAAATAATCCAGAATTTTCTTAACAATTTATGATTATAATATGATTTTACCATATCTTCTTGAAAGGAAAATTTTTGTTTCTCAGCTTTTTTCAATTTTTGCTGAGAAACAAAATTTTTCCAGTTCTGCCATGTTTGAGTTAGAATTTTCTCTCTTTCTCTTACATTTACTACAGATCCTATTGACTTAGTGCCTGGTATAATATCTGCTAAGATTGGAAAAGTATATCTCTCAATATGATGACTCTGTGTTTGAAACCTGTCAAATTTCCTTTCTTCCACGTACACCTTCCATCTCTGCCATGCAAGGTTCAAGATAGTGGCATTATCCCTTACAGTACAGTGTTCAATGTCCAGCAGATGATTATTATTTCTGGCAATCTGAAAATGCACTTTTCTAGTTCTGATTCTTTTTAGTTTCTTTTGGGAAACGAAATTCCTCCACTGTGTCAGAGTAGAATGTATAATTCTTTGTGTTTTGTAATGTTTAGCATCATACTCAGTTTCATTGCAATTGCCTTGTCTGATAACAACATTCTGAATAAACTGGTTTTCATGTTCTAACATTAATGATTTTTTCTTCTGAACAAACATTTTCCATAGATTCAATGCCTTATGAGCTAAATAATTCTCTGTTCTTTCACGAATTTTACATGAAGCATCATTTTCATTCTCTGCAGTCAAAGCAATGGTGTTCTGAAGGTTAGAAGAGACTGAAGAATTATTGTTAACAGATAAAGTTTTATCCACAATATTTATTCCTCCTGTTATGTGGGGAGGAGTTTTGAAATGATTCATCATTTCTGGTATAGAGTCGTTATTTGTTGGTTGGTCGGATGTGGCTAATTTAGGGTTGCTTACATCATCGAAAAAGAATTCAGTTATGGAAGGAATTGTCTTAGGGGGTGTTCTGAAATTCTGAAAATTGTTTCCAAATGAAACAGATTTATGGCTCAAACCTTCCGTCTGCTTTTGAATCTTTTTTCTCTCCTGTTCGAGATGCATTTTAAATCTACTGATTTCTCGTGCTACAGCCTTAAGGTCCTGTTGTCTTGATAGTTCTTCATGTTCCTCAGCAGAGACCATCCTGAAAGAAACAAATAATATATTTCAGGAGCAACCAATCAAATCATATAATATTTCTTGAGACATTTTTTACTAGGAGACACAAAATACTGATTTCTGTTAAAGTACTGAGCAAAATATTTTGCAGTTTTCAAAGTTAGTTTTCTGTTGCAGAATACTGTTCCCAAACTTGGTTGGATGGATAAAAGAGCAGCTAAGTAAGGCATTGCAAATAATTACAGCCTGCATATGTAGCACAATAATTCCATGGGTTCCAGTGCTAAGTGACATCCCACCAACAGTTTTAAGTATTACAGGTGACTCTGGGAAGAGGGAAAAAAAAAAAAGGACAAGGACAGTCTCTACTTATACACACACTGCCATCTTCAAATAGATTTATCTCTCTTCTCATTAATCCCAGTTCTTCAATATTATTATTATTATTATTATTATTATTATTATTATTATTATTATTATTATTATTATTATTTTCTACATATGGCTTGATTAAAAGTACTGATCTCTTCAAGATTTCAAGAATGCTAAACTGATATTTAAAATTTTTTCCATTACTGATTTTACTATCTACAATAAAATAAAGTACACCTTCAATATTTCAGACTATTGGGAGTGAGATCTGGTCCAAATTACTGAAAGTCTGAATTATAGAAATGTTTTCTAAAATACAATAGTTCTCTTTAAGCTACGACAAGGGATATCATACTGTATTCCAGTAAGTATGCAGTGTATGTAATGGTTTAATAAAAACAATAATATTATCTGAAATACTGTACAAGTGAACTTGTGACTCTACACTGGTGAAGTGAGGTGATGGTGATTACTGTGTTAAGAGGAAGTACAAACGAGCAACCATCCTCTATTAACACTAATCAGAGAGGGGTAAAATGGAAGGGGCCAAAAATGACAAGGGTCTCGAAGGGCATGAGAAACAAAAGACTACCTAGGCCTTGAAAACCAATACAAAGGGCACTAGGAAAGTTTTGCAATGTGAGTGAGTGCTTTAGACTTTTTCAAATTAATTTCCACCACACTCAATACACTTCTCTATACGTCAAAACCAGTCACTGAACCAACTCTGCCACTTTTCTTCGGTTATATTTTCACACTCTTGATCCCATGCTGCCAGAAGCTCCTCGTCGGATGCAAAACGCCGCTCTTTCAGCTTCATCTTCACTCTGCGAAGAGTGCGAAGTCTCATGGGGCAAGATCAGGACTGTATGGAGGGTGATCAAGCACACTCAACCCTCGTCTGGCAAGAAAATCCATTGTTACATTAGCATGTGCTGGAGCATTGTGTTGATGCAAGAGCCAAGTGTTGAGCCGTGACCTTAGACAGAGCTGCTTGAGAGCCTGGATGACCTGAGGCAGACAAGTCTCACTGTACCACTTGGCAGTAACTGTCCTTTCTGTTTCTAGCACAACCCAAGTCAGGATGCCCCGTTTAGTGAAGAATACTGCAATCATCCTTTTCTTCACTGACCTTAACTTTCGTACAGTCACAGGAGTACCCTCATCTTCAAACAGCCACACCTTGTTCTGGGATTTTGTTGGGACATCGTATTAATAAAGCCAAGTTTCGTCACCTGTAACGATGCTATTGACGTTACGCAAAGTCCAATTTTCAAACTGTTTTAGTATTTCTCAGCTTCATTTCACTCGATGTGCCCTTTGTTTCTCTGAAAGTGAGTGGGGCACCCAAAGGGAACAAACCTTTCTAACATGGAGATGACCGAGCTCGATAGCTGCAGTCGCTTAAGTGCGGCCAGTATCCAGTATTCGGGAGATAGAAGGTTCGAACCCCACTGTCGGCAGCCCTGAAAATGGTTTTCCGTGGTTTCCCATTTTCACACCAGGCAAATGCTGGGGCTGAACCTTAATTAAGGCCACGGCCGCTTCCTTCCCACTCCTAACACTTTCCTGTCCCACCGTCGCTATAAGACATATTTGTGTCGGTGCGACATAAAGCAATAAAAGAAAAACATGGAGATGGTAGTGTAGAATAGAATGAATAGCTGGTGCAGGGATGTGGAGAGTCTCTTCTACCTGCCGATATGTCAACCGCCTCTCTTGCTGCAACATTTTCCTCATAGCTTCAATGTTTTCCTCAGTCACTGATTCAGACGGTCGCCCAGAACGAGGATCGTCTTCAACCCCAAAATTTCCCCTCAATTTCCCCTCTGAAACTCTTTGTGCTAGCGGAAAATTTTTGTCCGATGTGGACAGTCTTTCCCCAGTACAGGAGTCATTTCCTCCAGGCACTGGTCAACAGTTAATCCACGAGCAAAATTGTAGCAGATAATTGCACGATATTCACCTTTAGACAACACTGACATCTTAATTTGCTTTCAATCCCACTGCTTGGTAAAAGCTGGTGTGAAGGTCGCGCCTTGGTGTCTTCTAGACCAGTTTTCACCCCTCTCTTCATCCCTCACCATAATAGGGGTGTCCAGCCAACCATTTTTGCGAATCGCAAAACTTTCTTAGTGCCCTTTGTACCGCTGGGGTCGGAAAAGAACAAGAGTTGACCTAGGGAGATCGGATAGGACAGATGAAAGTGAGGAGCCTGGAACAAGTAAGTGGAAGCAATTCCAGGACTCGGCTAAGGGCCCCGTGGATGCCAACCCACGCTTCCAAGATGAAACCCCCTGGGTTCCTTTTCAGTTGTCTTTTGCAACAGTCAGGGGATATCTGGATGTATTCTACTGCCTCCATTCACAGGGACAAATGGGAAGGGAGGCGGGAGTACTAGACATTATATAACACAATAAATGTCCTCAGTGGCATGAACACAAGAAGGCCGTATTTTACTATGTGATGAAAAGCAGCCCCGACCCGTACCAAGAGGTAGACAAACAACAAACTTGTATATTCCTTTCAATTGCACATGTTCACAGCATCATCATCATAATAATAATCATCCAAACCAAACCCCATGGCACTACAGCCCTTGAAGGGCCTTCGTCTACCAAGCGACTGCTGCTCAGCCCGAAGCAGATTACGAGGTGTCGTGTGGTCAGCACGACAAATCCTCTCGGGCGTTGTTCTTGGCTTTCTAGACCGGAGCCGCTATCTCGCCGTCAGATAGCTCCTCAATTCTAATCACGTACGCTGAGTGGACCTCGAACCAGCCCACAGGTCCAGTTAAAAATCCCTGACCTGGCCGGGAACCGAACCCGGGGCCTCTGGGTAAGAGGAAGGCACGCTAGCCCTACACCACAGGGCCGGCTAATAATAATAATAATAATAATAATAATGGAAAGCAAAACTTATGACACTATCATACAGTAATCAAACCTGAAGTGTTATATGCTTCAGAAACCTTAATCATTGGTGGCGGGTCTCTAACCAAAGACATAGAGAAACAGGAAAGGAAAATTTTAAGAACAATTTTTGGCCCATTTTGTATAGAGGGAATATGGAGGAAAAATTCATCCCAGGAAATATATTGTCACTCTGAAACAATATCTCACACTTTTCGGAAAAGATGACTGAAATTTTATGGACACATTATCAGAATGAACAGTAACAGACTAACTAAAAGAATTCTCAACCTGTCCCTTTCATCTAAAATGGAGATCAGCTGGCTTCATGAAATTGAAACAGATCTCCAGGAATAGAACCAGCTTTTGGTTGGTTAGGCCGTGTGCATTTTGCAGAGTTTCGCCCAGACGTGCCATTTGGGCTCATCAGCTGGATTGGCACGCCCCTCCAAGACTCTGCTTAGCAGTGGCAGACCAAGCGCATGGTCCTGCCATGTTAGCAAATAGGGATTGCTAACCTGCTAAAGGAGAAGTGAATTCTCCGTTTTCAAAAAATATTACTCCCCAGGGAGTTAGAATATCAAAAATGGCTTTCACAGCCGCAGATCTTACAATCACAGGAATAAAACCAGCTTTTGGGTGGTTAGGCCGTGTGCATTTTGCAGAGTTTCGCCCAGACGTGCCATTTGGGCTCATCAGCTGGATTGGCACGCCCCTCCAGGAGCGTATAATTCAATTGACAGGCAGACTCTGTCTTAGAGCAATTTGGAATTGACAGGAATACAAGAATGTTAATAAAACAATCCCTGACAGAAACTTTCTCAAAAGTCGAATTCTTCAGTGAAATTTCTGAACCATGTGAAATAACAACGGGAGTCAGACAAGGGGACTGCTTATCACCAATTATCTTTAACATTGTCCTAGAAAAAATCATTAGAACCTGGGAAAAAGCCATGGAAGTTAAAGGAATAAAGGGAATACGTTTAGGAAGGAAAGGACAGAACTTAGAAATTAAGGGTTGACTGCAGAAACAATGACTAGTTTTAAGCCTTAGACAACGTCTACCTAAACAACATCTAAATCCAGCACGATCTTCAATTGCATAAACAATGTTCAGCTGATGTTTAACTAGACATCATTTAGAGTTTCAATATTGGTTTGAAAATGGAGATAAAAGTATATTTCATGCAACTCTTTGCTTGTCGCAACCAATGAAATTCGTCGGTGCGCGCGCCGAACGCCAGTCAGCTGTTTGTCTTCCTACACATTATTCAAATATGGCTAAGCATGAGCATGACTTGCCCACAGATAACAGTATTGCTTTCGGTGGAAATTAAATCTCATAATATTATTGACACTAAAGCGACACGCCACCATACGGGGAAGCGTAGCTTTGATTATAGCGTTGTTACAGTAAGTGTAATCTACTCATAAATATGGCAGCTTCAACGAAGGGAAGATGAAACAATAGTAATGTGTAACCGAGTGTGTTGTATGGGCCATATAGATGTAGCTTGCATTTTGGAGATTGTAGGTTCGAAACGCTTCATCGGCAGCCCTGAAGATTGTTTTCCATAGTTTCCCTATTTTTACACCAGGCAAATACTAGGGCTGTTATTTTGGCCACAGCTCTTCTTCTCCAGTCCTCCTCTTCAAACAATAATCACCACCATCACCACCACTTGCCTTTTCCTATCTGATAGTTGCCAAAAACTTATACGATTATATATATATAAAAACCATATACAACCTACTTTTTAGTTTTCACAATTATGTGTGTTTACTTGGCAGTAAATATAAGTGAATCCCACCCGCTTGATGTATGTGACAGCCCTCTGACGATTGGGACAAGTAATTCTGACAGGTATGTAATCAAAGTGACCTATAATTCCATGGAAATTATCCCATGTATAATAAAATATATCGGTTGCCAAGAATTGTATTCAAATTGACAGTTACCGGACTGTCCCTTTGTCAGTCTCAAGAAACAAGTCTCTTGAGAAGCAAAATCTTATTTTAAGCTCTATCTCCCCGAACATGTCAAATGAATTGCTGCGATTTAGCAGCGGATGACCCACAGACTAATCTTTCTTCCCGCAATCATCTCAACATGATAAAACAAATTACATGTTTCATGGTACATAACCTCTGATTGTGATCTTGGCAGTGATTAAACATGACCGCTTGAACATTGGTTTTAGACAGTGTCTAAGTGATAAATAACGTCTCTGCAATGCGGCAGCCATACTTAGGCATTGTTTAACCATAGGCATCGACTAAACACCGTTTCTGCAATCGGCCCTAAGTGTTTGGCTTTTGCAGATGATCTTGCCCTCTTGGCTCACAACAGAGAAAATGCCCAAATTATGCTGAATACTCTACATGAGATCATCACTGAGGAAACGGGTCTCAAAGTCTCATAAGAGAAGACGGAATACATGGAATGTGGACACCAAAGGGAGAGACACTTAGAAGTGAAGCATGGGACTGTAAAAAGAACTGACAAATTTAAATATCTAGGGAATGGATAGAACCTAATGGATTGGATAAAGAGGCGAATAGGGCAAGAATTAGAAAACTAGAATTAGCTTACAGGTTAACCTAGAACAGATATAACATGAACACAAGAAGGCCGTATTTTACTTACAAGTATCTTACAAGGCGAAACTTAGACACTACAGCACAGTGGTAAAGCCAGAGAGTCTCTATGCTTCAGAGAGCCTGACAATGAATAGAAAGGATGAGCTTCAAGATCTTGAAAAAAGGAGAGGAGAATCTTAAGGAAAATTTTAGAGCCACAGAAAAATGCTGATGGGGAGTGGAGGAATAGGAAAAATGATATCTACAAATACACCAAAAAAAATCACTGTCACCATGCAAAAGCGAAGGCTAAAATTCTATGGGCATTTAGAAAGAATGGATGAGAAATGGCTAACTAAGAAAATATTCAAGAACATCACTGGACTGAAAGCTTCGACAAAGTGGGTCGAAGAGGTAAAAAGAGATGCAATAGAAAGTGGACTTACAATGGATATGATTCACAACAGAAAAGAATTTAGAAGCTGAGTGGACAGCATCAAAACATTCCAGGAGAAACCACCAAAATGCAGACCCAAATTATAAGTGAAAGGATGAAGAGGCTCTGGAAGAAGAAGAAGAAGAAGGCTTAGGTTCAATGCGGTCCGTAGGCAGCCAAATTCGGAAATAATAATAATAATAATAATATGATGCCATACTTAGATTACACAATATAGCATCAATGGCAGGCCTCCAGATCTATATGAAAAAACCAGCACATGGAAAATCTACATCAATATAGCAAAAAAAAAAAAAAAAAAAAAAATTCTGCTAGAGATGGAAAACGGCACAATTTCACAGGTGCCCTCCTTCAAATACCTTGGAGAAATCATACGACCATCAGGACTAGACAGCAGGGCCAACGTAGAAAGAGCCACCAAACTCCATAAGTCATACAGACTAACATGGAGTTACTACAACAAAAGAGTCATGTTGTGTAATGCACAACTATTATGACAATACAAGATAGTTGTTTTGCTGGAAGCTTTATATGCCTCAGAAACCTCTAAAATTATAAAAACTGAAAAGCAAAAAAGGAAAATTCTCCAGAAAATTTAATGGTTTGATGAGAAAAAATGGCATGTGAATTAAGAGGAGAACAGCGGACCTCTATTCATTAAGCAATAGATTCACTGATGCTGTACGCAAGAGATGCCTGAAATTCTACTGCCATGTCTATAGAATGGACAGTGACAAACTCACCAAAACATTCTTTAAAGTACGTAATCAACTTAAAGAAGGTCAAAGTAAACTGGCTAGAAGAAACTAAGGCAGTCCTCCTAGAAATGAATATTCGGACGAGATCATAGAAAATCGTGGAGTCTTTAGTACAATAGTAGCCAAGCACAAATTTGTGGAGAAAATTAAGAAAACTGGCAGGAAGTGGTCCATAGAATGCAAGATGCAACACACTGCATTCATGAAGAGATTTTGGGAGGATAAGAAGGTGAAAACCATCAAGCCAACGAACAAGTTCATGTGCCCTCTTTTAGTGGGCATAAAGAAAAAATAATAATAATAATCATCATCATCCTGTGACCTCAGCTACTGTGTGCAGGCAGTTGTGATGTGATGCCATTTAGACTGCTTGTGTGTTAATTTCCTTGTTTCATTTTATTCTTCCAGATGGCAGAATAACACAGAATTCTATTGGCCAACCTATGATTGGGTTTCTATTAATTTTTTCAGGGAAGCACCTAAGATATGTTTTTCATGCAGACATGGAAATGGACTCTTTTCTGCTTTTCAAGAAAAGATAACCACTGCCAGGTTTCACCCTGCAATGTGAGGTTGATACTCTACCACTCATCCACAGAGGGAGCAACTGAATTGTGGGTAATGAGACCTTAGTATGACTACTTCAAAAGAGACATGAACCTTCAAGACCTTACCTTCTTGCTTCTTGCAAAATATCCTTATAGTTTAGTTCTGACTGAAGTTTTTGTCGATTTCGTTTGACCTGAAAATGAAAATATTTGCACTTTAAATGTATGTTGATGATACAAGCCAGGACAACGTGAGGTGGAAACGCTTTAATTTCAAGGGGAAAACTACAGGACTGTTGGTAGGGGTGATTATTGTTTTAAGAGGAAGTACAACTGGGCAATCATCCTCTATATAACACTAATCAGAGAGCAAAAAGGGAAGGGACCCGAAACTTTGAAAAATGAAGGAATCGGCCAAAGAAAGACAAAGGCCACGAAGGGCGTGAAAATGAGACTCCCTAGCCCTCGAATGCTCTAATACCGTCGGGGAACAAGAGTTGACCGAGGGAGGTCAGATGGGATAGATGAAACTGAGCAGCCTGGCACTAGTCATTGGAAGCAATGCCAAAACTCAGCTAAGGGCCCCATGGTCACCAACCCAATCTCCAAAGATCAGAGCCCCTGAAGCCCCTTTCAGTTGTCTCTTGTGATAGGAAGGGGATACTGTGGGTGTTATTCTACAGCCCCCACCCACAGGGGGAACGATTGCTGGTGGTGGAAATTGTTCTTTTATGGGGAAATAAGAGGTAATAAAGGTGCATTTTGTTTTTAAAGGAAGTACAACTGGGCAACCACTCTCTCTTGACACCAATCAGAAGAAAAAATGGAAGAGGTCTGACTTATTGAAGAATAAGGGTTTCAGCAAAAGAATGGATGGACCATGAAGGGCATGATAATGAAAGATTCTTTAGCCTAGTAAACTTAACACTACGAAGGATGGAAGAGAATAAGCGGATATGAGCACGTAGAAGCAATGCCAGACTTTGTCAGGTGTACTCTGGCCACCAACCCGCACTCCCAAGAAGAGAATCGCAGTAATCGTGATCACTGTTTTAAGAGAAAGTACAGCTGGGCAACCAGTCTCTATTAACACTAATCAGAAGGAAAAGATGGAAAGGGTCTTACACTTTGAAAAAAATGAAGGTATCAGCCAAAGAAAGACAAGGATCACAAAGGGCATGAAAATGAAAGACTTCCTAGGCCGCACAAACAAAATACCGTCAGGGTTGGAAAATAACAAGAGTTGATGAAGGAAGAGGATAGATAAAAGTGAGGAGCCTGACGCAAGTAAGTGGCAGGATGGCCAGGACTCTGCTTAGCGCCCCGTGGTTATCAACCCACGCTCATGGGGTCCCTTTTAGTCACCTCTTACAACAGGTAGGGGATACAGTGGATATATTCTACTGTTGCCACCCACAGGGAGTCCAATGAATGTGAGCTGCACATACCATTTTAAATGCTTACCAGCCCTCCCGCCATCCTTTTATCTCTGGCAGTACCAGGAATTGAATTATGGCCTCTGAGAATGACAGTTAATAGCACTAACTGTTGCACCAAACAAACGGACAGTGAAACGCTGATTAGCATTAAGAACTGTGCCTTTGTCAATTATGTTGAAGGGGCAATAACATTGATCTTGTCAGAACCGATGTAAGTAAACACTTGAAATTGGTCATCCAAATAAAATGTCTCTTTATCTGTGAGCCACATATACACAGTTTTCATAGACTGCACTAAGGCTTTTGATGGAGTAAACAGAATCATTATAATGGAAAAGCAAAGGCCAAAACAAACAAAAAACCACCCCTCTTTGGCAACTCCTAGAGAATATACTTAGTTACAATATGTTATTAGTGATGGTATGACCCATTCTTTCATTTATTTATTTATTTATTTATTTATTTATTTATGTATTTATTTATAACAGAATATAGCACAAATGTGCAAAGTTTATTCCTTGCTGTATTCCATTAATCACATTACTCTTTTAGCACAATTGCAAAATGATATTGATTACACTGTTTACCGCATAGAATGCACATACAGTCTATAGAGGGTTCATGGAAATCTTTTTGCTTGCATAATTTGTGATGGAAACCATGAATTGGCAATCTGTTTATTGGGCTCCTCAAGTTGTTATTCCATCCATTCTAGCTCCTGTAGATCATAGCCTCAGTGGAATAGAAGTTTAAATCTATTTCATCCATCCAGTCTAGCTCCTGCTGATCATAGCCTCAGTGGAATAGAAGCTTAGATCTATTTCCTCTCTTTTCCTTCTTCTCAATTGTAGGAATTCTGTTTCCTGTTTCATAGAAGACAGCTACAGTCTAAGTTCTTCTATAAGAAAAGACTCCTGTGCCAGTACATATACCATTCTGGATGGTGCTATTTTTTAAATGCCTAACGTTCATTTGAGAAATCTGGTTTTCATGTTCTCTATGCAATTTAAATAATTTAACATGACATAATCCCAGATTAGGTCCAAACCATAAGTGATTACTGGGATGACCTTTGCTTGGAAAAGGAACATTGCTGTGGGTAAACAGAGTTTTGTAGGGTCGTGTGTGTCATAAATACTTCTAATGGCTGCCAATGGCCTTTCCCTTATATTGGTCTCAAATGATGTTAACGTTGGCTGAAGTGTGATGCTAAGGTATTTAAAGGAGCTCACCATCCTCAACTCCTCCCCTTTGTAAGTTATTCCATCACCTGCTGGTAATCCCCCCCCTTTCTGAAAAACCATTTGCACTGTTTTGTCCAAGTTAATTTTGAATCTGTTGTCTTCAGCATATTTTTCAAGGCTGTCCATAGTTGCTTGAAGATTGTCTTCATTCTTAGAACCTATGACTAGGTCATCTATATATAAAAAATAAGAGTTGTGTCTGTACATTGCTCAAAATTTGAAAAGGATGGTATTTCTGTATTGGTCATGTCCACAGTAACAAGGAAATGCATTTTTTAAATTTTCTGTAATTTCTTTTGCTAGTTGCTTTATGTCGCACTGACACAGATAGGTCTTATGGTGACGATGGGACAGGGAAGGGCTAGGAGTGGGAAGGAAGCGGCCATGGCCTTAATTAAGGTACAGCCCCAGCATTTGCCTGGTGTGAAAATGGGAAACCACGGAAAACCATTTTCAGGGCTGCCGACAGTGGGGTTCGAACCTACTATCTCCCGAATACTGGATACTGGCTGCACTTAAGCGACTGCAGCTATCGAGCTCGGTACCGTAATTTCTGTCTGTCTGTATGTACACGCATCACGAGAAATCGGCTGCAGAGAATTTAATGAAAATCGGTATGTAAAGTCCGGGAATAAGTCGCTACAATCTAGGCCATAAATAATCTTTATCACGCTGAGAGAGAAATGGTAGTTTAGGGGAAGGCCTAAAATTTAATTCTCAAATATTTATGTTATTAGTGGTCCTATCTTAATGAAAACTGATATGTAAAATTCTAAAATAAGTCGCTACAATATAAACTATAAATAATCTTATTCACTCTGAAAGAAATGGTAGTTTAGGGGAAGGCCTAAAATTTTATTCCCAAAGATTTATGTTGCGAACCTCATGGCTGACGGACGTGCGTGAGATCAGCTCCTCAGTCAAAGTGAATTAGCAGGTGTTATTTCCTAGTAATATATATCAAACGTTGTGTTAAAGTGTGCAAACATAGTCTGAAAGTGTTTAAAGTGAAAGTGTCTCCCTGTTGTGGTCATATTTTTATCAGTTCATTAAAATATTCCATTGTAAAACAAGATGACCAGGAGTAACAAGCGCAACAGCAAGGAAGCGAACGGTAGTGCCAACCTCGTGGAAGAGACCGTCACGAGGATCCTGAATGAGACTCTCAGCTCGGGTAAGTTTCTGGACAGAATTATAGAAATCTCTCCAGTTCAATGCTGAACTTGTAGTGGATTTAAAGAACAAACTTGAGTGTCGGGACAAGGAAATCCAGGCACTTAGGTCAGAATTCGAAGCTAGAAGCGACTCTCTTGAACAATATAGTAGGAGAAATAACCTTAGAATCTTTGGAGTGCAGGAGAGCTCACAAGAAAATACTGACGAACTTGCTGTAAACGTCTTCAGAGATATAGGCGTGAATATAAACATCAATGATATTGATAGAAGTCACCATGTTGGGCCTAAATCAATAGGGAAAACTCGGCCTATCATTGTCAAGTTTACTTCCTATCGTACACGACAAGATGTATTCCGTAACAAAAGGAGACTAAAGGGCACTCATGTTACCATCTGCGAAGATCTCACGTCCGCTAGACTCTCCATACTGAAGGCCGCCATTCACCGTTTCCATGTAGCGAACTGTTGGACTGCAGACGGCGATATCATCATTAAGAAACACGATGGGGGCAAACTGCGCATTAACCGGCTGTGTGACTTACCGGAGGATAGAGATAGCAACTAAACGGACAATTCACTTGACTGTTCTGATCACTATTGACTATATTTCATTTTATTTAAATACCACCTTAGTGTAATTTAATTAGATTAGCTTACTGTACTTAGATTATTTCATTCACATAATTATTAATTTTTCATAAGGTAATTAGATTAGCTCACTTTAGTTAGATTATCTCATTCGCAAAATTATTACTTTTTCATAAGGTGGCAACGAGCACTAATGGGTTACTCTCCTCTGACAGTACCGGACATTCCTTCCCAGCCACAATCCCGTTCAAGGCCTCACTCACCCCTCCACTCTCCACAAACAGAACACGACCTTGTGACAACTGTCCACTGACCCCTCCTGGAATTACCCCCCTTCCTTCTCACTCAACTAGAGACCTGCTCCTAGCTAAAGTTTCCACTTTCCCGAAAGGTCTCCATATAGCCCATCTAAATGTACATTCATTGTCTGCCCATTTCCACGAACTTAAAGAACTTGTCCCGGACGTATTTGATGTTTGCCTTCTCACTGAAACCTGGCTTCATGATCTGATCCCTTCGAAGACTTTCAACATACCTGGCTACTGTTTACTTCGGAACGACAGAGCTGGAAAGAGGGGAGGAGGTGTAGCAGCGATAGTCAAAACCAGTTTAAAGCCTAGGATAATTGCATATTCAGATAGCGAATACAGTAGAAGACCGGAGTTCCTGCTCTTGGAAATAATCGTAGCCCATCAGAAATGTGCTGTCTGTGTGGTGTACAAGCCACCTGTGATTGGACATTTGGAGGAAGTAGAGAATGCTTTGTAACGCGTACTCCCGCAATATGAACATGTAATTGTCATGGGCGACTTTAACACAGACACCGGAAACAACAATGCCGAATGTCGGCAGCTTTTAAACATGACTACATCTATAATCTATGGGAATCAACATCTACATCACATGACTACATCTTGCGATATGAGCATTTTGCAAACACTCCCTACTCACCACACCGCCACGCCACACACGACAATCGACTTAATGATTGTCAAGAATACAGACAAAGTACTACAACACGGACAGACATCTGTACCAGGAATTTCAGCTCATGACCTAATATATATATCCTACTCCTTAAAGACCCGAAAGACAAAACCAAGGACTATTACATTCAGAGATCTCTCTAAAATTGACTACAGTATGTTCACTGAAGACGCACTAGATGTTCCATGGCACCATATACTAACAGTTGACGACATTGACGTTAAAGTAAACATATTTAACGAATATCTGACAGCGCTCTATGATCGACACGCCCCGCTGAAAACAGTACGGGTAACGCGAGCCCCAGCACCGTGGCTAAACTTAGAGCTAAAGGAGTTAATGGCAAGACGAGATGCCGCACATAGAAAGTTTAAGCGACAACCGACACAAGACAATTTTGACGCATTTAAACGGCTACGAAATAAAACATCGCAGTCAGTACGCAACGCTAGAATTAGATATGCAAAATAAAAATACTAGACCTGCTATGGCTTGGAAAGAACTAAGACACATGGGAATAGGTAAACAAAGAGACGACCATCCTATTGACATATCCCTGGACTCCCTCAATACATATTTTACCACTCCCGGACATACCATTGACAGAGAAAGGAAACAGAACACTATACAGCAATTACAACTCCCCTGCACCTGACAGAGAAAAATTCTACTTTTCACATGTGACACCCTCGCAAGTTAAACAAGCCATATTTAGAATAAAATCGAAGTCCAAAGGGATAGACAACATAGAAATAGAACTTATTAGGACAATAATTGACATAATTTTACCTACTATAACTCGCATATTTAACCACTCACTAATGACTGGCACGTATCCCTCCTTATGGAAAGCTGCCATTGTCGTCCCGCTCGCTAAAAAATCACCGCCTGAAGATGTAACTGACTATAGACCTGTGAGCATATTATCGGTCCTTTCAAAAGCCCTAGAATTCATTGTACACCAACAAGTCTCCAACTACTTGCAAATACACGATATTCTTGACGAACACCAGTCTGGTTTTCGACGTAACCACAGCACTAGTACTGCACTACTTAAGGTTACAGACGACATTCGCAATGCGATGGACAAAAGACAAGTTACCATACTAGCTCTTCTTGATTTCTCTAAAGCTTTCGACTCTGTTGACAGAGACATACTACTTTCCAAACTATTTAAACTCCAGTTCTCGACAAACAGTCTTCAGTGGATGAATTCATACCTCTGCGGTCATCTGCAGTGTGTAAGAAACAACAACAATGAATATTCATCCTGGCGATCCGTAGAGGTTGGTGTTCCACAGGGGTCTGTCCTAGGACTGCTTCTATTTTCTATCTATATCAATGATATTACGTCGTCGGTAAACAGCTGCAGACACCACATGTACGCTGACGATATACAATTATACTTGCACTGTGAACCGGAAAGACTAACCGATGAAATTAAAAATTTCAATAGAGACTTACAAGAAATCTGTAACTGGACTGACATGCATGGACTTAGATTAAATAACGTAAAATCTCAAGCTATAATAATTTCACATCCTCGGCTTTGTTCAAAAACTATAAGCAAATTCACTTTACCAAAACTCTACCTACAAAATTCACCCATTGATTTCAGTGAATCTGTCAAAGATCTCGGCGTTATGATAGACGAACGTCTTTCTTGGAAGCAGCAGGTTACCAACATCTCCAGGAAAGTATTTGCGACACTTAACTCACTTAGAAGATTCCGCAACATATTTTCTCGAATATTAAAAGAACGCCTTATTTGCACTCTGGTATTGCTTCACTTCGACTACTGTGACGCCGTGTACAATGACCTGACTACTACTCTTAACGACAAACTACAACGCGCGCAAAACACCTGTGTTCGCTATATATGTGACCTACGTTACTTTGACCATGTTACACCTGCCTACGATGAACTCGGTTGGCTAAAACTCAAACAGCGCCGTAATCTTCATGCTTTATTTATGCCTTCTTCGTCGAATACTCTCCCCATGCTCACCTCGCTACTTGTACAGTCAATTTCACCACCTCTCATCCAATCACAGTTTTGGAACACAGTCAAAATCTGATACACTCTTATCTATTCCACCTCACCGCACCACACGATACACAAACTCATTTGTTATTTCTTCAGCACGACAATAGAATGCACTACCCGTCTCTGTCAGAGGAGCCTCACCTGCTAGTTTTAGGCAACTTTGTCACCGCTACTTACTAAGTAATGCTATGGAAATATTGTAGATTTAGCCGTCCTCAAACTATAGACTTTATATAATCCCACTGTTATTACCAAGGATAATAGAAATTAGCTAATCATGTCATAATTGTGTAAATAATCATCTCCATCATCATCATCATCATCATCATCATCATCATCATCATCATTCTCTTATTTTTTCCTTTTTTAATCATAATATTGTATTGTTTAGTAGTTGCAAGATGTTTCAATTGTAAGTGTACTTACTTCAATTTTGCACATGTAAAAACTGTATTTTCTGGTTAGATGGAAGAGAGGGCCTAATGGCCTTAATCTTGCCAGACAAAATAAATCTATTGTATTGTATCTTAATTAAAATAGGTATGCAAAGTCGGCGAATAAGTCGCTACAATCTACGCCATAAATAACCTTATTCAGACTGAGAAAAATGGTAGTTTAGGGGAAAGCCTAAAATTTAATTCTCAAATATTTGTTATTAGTTGTCCCATCGTAAATAAAATCGGTATGCAAAGTCGGGGAATAAGTTGCTACAATCTAGGTCATAAACAACTTTATTCACGCTGAGCAAAATGGTAGTTTAGGTGAAGGCCCAAAATTTAATTCTCGAATATTTGTGTTATTAGTGGTGTTATTGACAATTACTATAAAAATAAAGTTACATAGTATTAAATTTCCGATCATTTAGGTCTTAAACATTTTGACCGTACCGGCTATGATAACGGAGATATTCATGAATATGGATTTTTGTTGCTAAGATCATATCAGCGCCGTCACGAGAAAATAGGCAAACAGAATTTAATGAAAATCGGTATGTAAAGTTGGGGAATAAGGAAATATAGTCTACTCTATAATTAATTATATAAGACGGCCTTATCTTACAGAGTCAAAAGAAAACCGAATGTGAAGGCCTACAATACAGAAAGCTCATAACATTGATCAACAATAACATTACATTGACCATTGTTTGTTGATATTTGCTTTGTGTCTCTGCTGGTATTCATCTCCGATAGATGGGATTACTGCTGTATACCGAGTTTTTTTAAATTTGCTCTACGCCGCGCCAACACCGATAGGACTCATGGCGATGATGGGATATGAAAGGGCTAGGGGTGGGAAGGAAGCAGCCCCTACGTTAATTATGTTACAGCCCCAGCATTTTCCTGGTGTGAAAATTGGAGATCACGGAAAACCATCTTCAGGGCTGTCGACAGTGGAGTTCGAAACCACTACCTCCTGGATCCAAGCTCATAGCTATGCGCCCCTAACTGCACAGTCAACTCACCCGGTCGTACCGACTATAACAGCCTGCCTGAAAATTGGCAGGAAGTAGCTGGGCAGTTAGATAAATTTCTGATACTACTGATACGTAACAAACTGGTTCATCATAGCATTCGAGCTATTCAATTCCTACTCTGAGGCACTGATTGGAATGAGCAGTGTGCATATTTAATGGAATAATGGCAGAGAAGTGTTCACGGCTGTCTGCGGTCTGGTCATTGCAGCACTGGAACTTTGGACCGTTAGATCGGCACCGTAGTACTGTTCGTTAAAAGTGCGGTTTATTAATTTGATCGAGTATTTTATATAACATTGCTTTTAATCACTACATTCCTTCTGACAACTTCAGGTAGGAAAACCACAAGGACAGTCTTCCTGAGAATCCCGTAGCGAAGCACGGGTACATCAGCTAGTCAGCATATAAGTATAATTATTTGAGTTATGAATTATTTTTGTAATGTCTGCTGTGGTGATATTGAATAGAATCGGACTGATAGGATCTCCCTGTAATACACCATTGCACTGTTTAATAGTGTCTGAATTTGTTTTGCCATCATGAATTCTTACTTCATTTTGTGCCAAATGGTTGTTTAGAACTGGAATCACTGATAAGTTTTTATGGATGATGAAATACAGTATAGAGTAATAAATCAATTATAGGATTGTGAGTGACTGCAAAAAGTTGTGAGATGGAGACCAGACAATGGTAAACAGAGTGAAAAGTCAGGTTGTGAATTTCACCTAGAGGAAAAGTCCTTTCAAATTGAATTACTATGTTGATGGGGTGGAAGTAACTCATCGGGACCAATGTAAATGCCTAGGTGTTGGTATAAGGAAAGTCTTCATTGGAGAAATGACATTAATGAGGTAAATAAAGGTTACAGATATCTTTGTATGGATACGAGGTGGTGGTGGTGATTATTGTTTTAAAAGGAAGTACAACTAGGCAACCATCCTCTATATAACACTAATCAGAGAGAAAAAAATGGGAGAGATCCGACACTTCGAAAAATGAAAGCATCGGTCAAAGGAAGACAATGGACATGAAGGGTGTGAAAATTAAAGTCTTCATATTGTGATCTTTCCTACTTTTAAAGACACCACTCAAACTTATTCGTCTACTGATGTCCTCCCACGCCATCTCTCCACTGACAGCTCGGAAAATACCATTTAATCGAGCAGCTCGTCTCCTTTCTCCCAAGTCTTCCCAGCCCAAACTTTGCAACATTTTTGTTGGAAATCACCCAGAACAAATCGAGCTGCTTTTCTTTGGATTTTTTCCAGTTCTTGAATCAAGTAATCCTGGTGAGGGTCTCATACACTGGAACCATACTCTAGTTGGGGTCTTACTAGAGACTTATATGCCCTCTCCTTTACATTCTTACTACAACCCCTAAATATCCTCATAACCATGTGTAGAGATCTGTACCCTTTATTAACAACCATATTTATGTGATTACCCCAATGAAGGTCTTTTCTTATATTAACACCTAGGTACTTACAATGATCCCCAAAAGGAACTTTCACCCCATCAACACAGTAATTAAAACTGATAGGACTTTTCCTATTTGTGAAACTCACAACCTGACTTTTAACCCCGTTTATCATCTTACCTTTGCCCACCGTCCATCTCACAACACTATCGAGGTCACCCTGCAGCCGCTCACAATCTTGTAACTTATTTATTACTCTGTACAAAATAACATCATCTGCTAGCAGCCTTATCTCTGATTCCACTTCTTTACACATATCATTGATTTCTTTCTTTCTTGCGAACCGGCCAAACTTAGGACCACGCCAATACCACTTCACTTCCTTCTAATCATCCCTTCTTCCTTCCTCTTTCTCCACAGTGCCTTCATTCTTTCAGAATGTTGCGCTCTTCTCTCTTCAGTCCATCTTCCCCCTCTGCGCTCTTTCTTTTCTTCAACCAGAACTTTTATGTTGGAAAGTCTTTTCCTGAATTGGTCTCTATCACAACATTCTTCATCTGCAATTCCTAACCTCTTGAGTTCTTCCTTCATCTGCTTGGCATATCCCCCCTGGCTCTTCAAGTGGTATATTTTATTAATAATTTGTTTATTTAACCTTGCTGGATCCATTCTGACCATGTGTTCATAGAATCGCAGCCGTCTTTTCCTTATTGTTGTTTCCAGGTCTTCCGTTCTTTTGTATATCTCCTTATTTGACATATCATTGATATATATATATATATATATAAGAAAACATAAAGGTCCAATAATACTGCCTTGAGGAATTCCCCTCTTAATTATTACAGGGTCAGATAAAGCTTCACCTACTCTAATTCTCTGAGTTCTATTTTCTAGAAATATAGCCACCCATTCTGTCACTCTTTCTTCTAGTCCAATAGCACTAGCCAGTAGTCTTCCATGATCTACCCTATCAAATGCCTTAGACAGGTCAATCGCAATACAGTCCATTTGGCCTCCTGAATCCACGATATCTGCTATATCTTGCTGAAATCCTACAAGCTGAGCTTCAGTGGAATAACCTTTCCTAAACCCAAAATGCTTTTGTCAAACCAGTTATTAATTTCACAAACATGTCTAATATAATGAGAAAGAATGCTTTCCCAAAGTTTACGTGCAATGCATGTCAAACTGACTGGCCTGTAATTTTCAGCTTTATGTCTATCACCCTTTCCTTTATACACAGGGACTACTATAGCAACTCTCCATTCATTTGGTATAGCTCCTTCAACCAAACAATAATCAAATAAGTATTTCAGATATGGTACTATATCCCAACCCATTGCCTTTAGTATATCCCCAGAAATCTTATCAATTCCAGCTGCTTTTCTAGTTTTTAACTTTTGTATCTTACTGTAAATGTCATTGTTATCATAGGTAAATTTTAATACTTCTTTAGTATTAGTCACATCCCCTATCTGGACATTATCCTTGCAACCAACAATCTTTACATACTGCTGACTGAATACTTCTGCCTTTTGAAGATCCTCGCATACACACTCCCCTTGTTCATTAATGATTCCTGGAATGTCCTTCTTGGAACCTGTTTCTGCCTTAATGTACCTATACATACCCTTCCATTTTTCACTAAAATTTGTATGACCACCAATTATGCTTGCCATCATGTTATCCTTAGCTGACTTCTTTGCTAGATTCAATTTCCTAGTAAGTTCCTTCAATTTCTCCTTACTTCCATAACCATTTCTAACTCTATTTCGTTCCAACCTGCACCTCCTTCTTAATCTCTTTACTTCTCTGTTATAATATAGTGGATCTTTACCATTCCTTACCACCTTTAAAGGTACAAACCTATTTTCATATTCCTCAACAATTGCTTTAAACCCATCCCAGAGTCTGTTAACATTCTTATTTACCATTTTCCAGTGATCATAGTTACTTTTTAAAAACTCCCTCATGCCTGTTTTATCAGCCATATTGTACTGCCTAATAGTCCTAATTTTAATACCTTCCTTTCTTTCACATTTATTTTTAACTGGGACAAAAACAGCTTCGCGATCACTAATACCATCTATTACTTCGGTTTCTCTATAGAGCTCATCTGGTTTTATCAGCACCACATCCAAAATATTCTTCCCTCTAGTTGGTTTCATCACTTTCTGAATCAGGTGCCCTTCCCATATTAACTTATTTGTCATTTGTTGTTCATGCTTCCTGTCGTTCGCATCACCTTCCCAATTGACATTTGGTAAATTGAGATCACCTGCTACAATCACGTTCCTTTCCTTATCGTTTCCCACATAGCTGATTACCTTATCAAATAATTCTGAATCTGCATCAGTGCTACCCTTTCCCGGTCTGTACACTCCAAAGATATCAAGTTGCCTATTATCTTTAGAGATGAGCCTTACACCCAGAATTTCATGTTTTTCATCCTTAACTTTTTCGTAGCTTACAAATACTTCTTTCATCAGAATGAATACTCCCCCTCCTACAATTCCTATCCTATCTCTATGATACACACTCCAGTTCCGTGAGAATATTTCTGCATCCATTATATCATTTCTCAGCCATAATTCAACTCATATTACAATGTCTGGTAAGTATATATCTTATAAATTACTTAATCCAATTCCTTTGTTTACAATGCTTCTACAATTGAGCACTAACACTTTTATGTCATCCCTACTTGATTTCCAGTTCCCTGTTCACTTAACACCGCTCCCTAGGCCACTCCGTTTCCTTGAATGTACCTGCCTATAACCCTTTTAAACAAGTTTCCTAACTTATATGTATCACTGTGGTTTAAGTGAAGGCCATTTGAGCGCAGATCCCTGTCTCCTACCCACCCATTAGGATCTAGAAATCTCACTCCCAGTTTCTCACATACCCACTCCATAGTCTCATTTAAATCCCCAATCACCTTCCAGTCAGTATCCCTCCTACACAGTATTCCACTGATAACAATCTCCGCTTCCTTAAACTTCATCCGTGCTGCATTTACCAGATCCCACACATCCCCAACTATGTTGGTACTTATACCTGCTTGCCTTACGTTGTTAGTACTAACGTGAAAAACTACCACCTTCTCCTTACCCTCTTCCTTCTCTTCTACTTTCCTCAACATCTGCCTCAACCTGATTCCTGGACAACACTCTACCCCGGTTCCCTTTCCTCCACACACTTTCCCCACATGTCTAACAATGGAATCCCCCATGACCAGAGCCTCAACCTTACCCACCTCATTTGAACCCCTCCCCTCCTGGTCAGCTCTATCTTCTCTCACTGCTGCAGAAGCTACTTCCTCCTCCCTTTTCTCCTTCCCATGATCCTGTTCCACCTGTCTTTTCCTTTCCACTACACTACATTTCCCTTTCCTACCCTTTCCTTCTACTTACACACATATCAGCAACAGTTCCCTGTTCCTCATCTTCCCTCGGTTGTTCTACCTGCAGTGACTCGTGCCGATTTCTCACAGACACCTGTCCTGAATTCTGATCCTGAACAGAGCCCTTAGCCTGCAATCTCCTTCCCCTTAAAACATTAGACCACCTGTCTTCTACAATTCCCCCATTTCCTTCCCATCCCTTCTTTACACCTACTGTATCCTGTACATTATTTGAGGGAGGCCTACTTTCCTTCCTGTCCTCGGAGAGAATCCTAATTATCTCCCTCAAACCCTCCAACTCCTCCCTCATACTCCTTAATGCCTGGCCACATCCACAGTTCCTACACTTGCACTGTGTAGCCATTATTTACGGAATAATGGGAAGAAAAGGAAAAAAAAAACTTATTCTGTGCAAATAAAAATAAAAGGAAAGAAATATTGCTCAGGCCTCAAGTGCTCTAATACCGTCGGGGTCAGAAAAGAATAAGAGTTGACTAAGGGAGGTCAGAAAGGATAGATGAATGTGAGAGCCTGGCACAAGTAAGTGAAAGCAATGCCAGGACTCAGCTGAGGGTTCCATGCTCGCTAAACCATACTCCCAAGATAAGAGCCCCTGGGGTCATTTTTAGTCACCTCGTATGACAGGCAGGGGATACTGTGGGCGTTATTCTACCGCTCCCATCCTCAGGGGTGTTGTATGGATATGAGGGTATTTAGGGGTTGTATAGGAGAGGGCACATAAGTCTTTGATAGGATCCCAATTAAAATATGATTACAGTGTATGGGACCTGCTTCAGGATTACTTGATATGAGAACTGGAAAAGATCCCAAGGAGAGCAGCTCGATTTGTGCTGAGTCATTTCCAACAAGTGTTATAAAACTGTTTCAAACTTTGAACTGGGAAGACTTGGGAGTAAAGTGATGAGCTGCTTGACTTAGTGGTAGGTATGTGATAAAGATGTTGATTCCCATAAGGAACCTGAGATATTTGTTCCAAATGAGTAAATTTATAATATCAATATAAATGGTCTGTTATTGGACATTATAAACTTTCCAGCTAACTCATTCCTGGTTGCCAGCATTTTGCCCTAGTGTGCTAAGTTGGGCTCTTCAGTTGGTAAATAGCACACCCACCAAGACACATGGCTAGTGCATACCGTGAAGGCCACTGAGTAGGCTACTTGGAGCCACCGGCAGTGCCAATGCACTTTGAGAAATTAATGCCTGCCTGGCCAACAGATGATATAGATGTTGATTCGCATAGGGAACCTGAAATATTTTTCCCGAATGAGTAAATTTATAATACCAATGTAAATGGTCCGTTATTGGACATTATAAATTTTCCACGTAACTCATTCCTATGTACTAGCCATGCGTCTTGGTGGGTGTGTTATTTCAATTAAACTGAAACAAGAAATAAAGTGGTTCAACCTATTCAATACATGGAAAATAAGAAATGTAAATCTTGCATTCTTATTTGATTAAAAGCGTGACCGGTTTCGACCACTATTCTGGGTCATCATCAGCTGATTAAATAAAAATATAAAACAATGCATAGGAAAACAATAAGTAAAGGATAAGTCTTTCACTAAAAGCAGTTCAAGAAGCTATTACACTATGGGAATTAGCACTGTGTGATGTAAGATCCTAAAATCCAAAAGAAGTCGAAGATCAGTCATTTAAATGAAGCAAGGTGCAAGTTCTTGATGAGCAGCATTACATATGTAATGTCTGGCACTGTGCTTCAAGATGTTTATGAGAATTGGTGAATAGTTCAGTGAACAAGCCTGCAAATACTGCTAGGTGTGAAGTTATAATACAATTTAATAAATTTGAAATTCATTGCAGGTGTTTCGTAGAAGTCTGGATCTATTGCTGCAAGTTTTTGCTGTCTTTGTTCGATGTGGGCCTCATATACTTGAGTGGATTCTAGATTATTACTTATCATTATCTCCTTGATGAAAAAGTCTGTGTCTACTAGTTTGTACATTAACCATGTCCGAACTGTTCTGTGTAGCCGTAATGCTCTTTTCAAGTAGGTGACTTACAGCTTCCAAGTCTCCTCAGGTTAGCCATAGTGAGGTGCATCCATATTTTGCTGATAGCATAGCAAGCTATTGGTGCTATCTTAATGTTGAAGAGAATGAGGGCAGTTCTTACTGATAGTTTCTCAATGTTCTTTATTTCAAATATGGATTTGATCGCTGCAGTGCATCATTCCTCTATGTGTTTAGTAAACATCTTCTCAGTTACTTGCAGGGTTAAGCCTAAATAACGATACGAGTTTACTAGCTCTAGTTGGTTATTGCCGCACTCAAAGACATCTTCTGTGGAGATATTTCCTCTTCGCCTAAATTTCATAACTTTTGTTTTGCTGGAATTTATCTCTAGATCATTTTTCAGAGATGATTCGTTTAGCTTATTGAGTCCTTGCTGCAGGGATTTTCTACTTTTTAATAGCAATATCATGTCATCAGTGTACAGGAACATTGCAATATCTTCTGAGGCCAACTCACTGATGACATCATGGGTCAACAAATTAAAAAGCATTGGGCTGAGAGGGTCCCCTTGAGGTACACCATTAGTCTGGGTTATAAGTCCAGACCGGCTACTTTATTACTAACCGTAAGACAGTTAAAACTTAGTATATCTTCCAATAATTGCAATAGTGGATTCCCTGATACTAGTGGCTTTACGTTGCACCGACACGGATAGGTCTTATGGCGACAATGGGATAGGAAAGGCCTAGGAGTTGGAAGGAAGCGGCTGTGGCCTTAATTAAGGTACAGCCCCAGCATTTGCCTGGTGTGAAAATGGGAAACCACAGAAAACCATCTTCAGGGCTACCGACAGTGGGATTCAAACCCACTATCTCCCGGATGCTCACAGCCGCGCCCCTAACCACATGGCCAATTCGCTCAGTGTGTCAAAAATTTGAAAGTTAAAGGAAGACTAAACAAATTATCTTGAGAACATTAGATAAGCCCATCCTTGAAAAAGAGGAAATAAGATCTTCAAAGCTGTCATTATTACAGAATGACTTGGATGAGTCAGATTTACATATTATAATGAACTTCATTAAATCAGCTCAAATTCAAAAGCCTCATAGAAAGGTGGTGGTGGTGATTATTGTTTAAAGAGGAAGTACAACTAGGCAACCATCCTCTATATAACACATCAAAGGGAAAAATAGAAGGGCTCCGACACTTCGAAAAATGAAGATATTGGCAAAAGGAAGACAAGGGCCACGAAGGGCGTGAGAATGAAAGACTCCCTAGCCCTCCAAAACCTAATAGCGTCGGGGTCAGAAAAGAACAAGAGTTGACCAAGAGAGGTCAGACAGGACAGATGAAAGTGAGGAGCCCAGCACAAGTAAGTGGAAGCAATACCAGGACTCAGAGCCCCGTGATTGCCAACCCACACTCCAAAGTACAGAGCCTCTGGGGCGCCTCATAGAAAGGCCAAACCCTGGTTCAATAGGGAGTGCTACTAATTTTGCAGAGAAACTTGGGACTTACTAAATAAAACCTGCTACACACACACAAGATTGATATACTTGAAGTGTACGCCATGAAAAGAAAAGCGTACAAATCATTAACTAAAGAAAAGATAGTAATTTACACTGAACAACAAGAAAAATTACAAGCAGTTGATGTTCTAAAAGATCTTTTCTTAGGCTTAAAGCATAGAACAACCAATCTCACTGCAGAACTAGTAATAACTGACTGTGACTTATTCTAAACACATTATTCAAACAAATGGTGTTCTCCAAATTACTAAATATTAAATCTTCTGACTCATGATGTTATCACTTAGTGTCCAATGAAACTACGATGTTTCTCTATGTAGATGTCATGATACTGATGTCAAAAAGAAAATTGGATCTGCAGAATGGGTTGAACAGGACACACAGATGGTTGCAAAAGAACAGGTTGGATATAAGTTAAATACCAGTAAAACGAAGGTTACGAAGTTCAGAAGAGGTGGGAGAGTGTTGAATTTTGAATGATCAGTATCAGTACAACCCTTTGTCAAAGGCATGACAGGTGTTTCCAGGAGGGGCAGCCAGAGTCCTTCAATTTCTCTTCCCTTGTTTGTTTTGACAACTATTGTATTAAGAGCATCGTGCTTATCTGGAAATTGTCAGCTTCAGGAAGGAACTGAGAAAGATAAATAATTAATAATAATAATAATAATAATAATAATAATAATAATAATAATAATAATAATAATAATAATAATAATAATAATACATGGACTCCAAGAACACCAGTGTGGAATCACTTGGGACCAAATATGGCAATATCACACGAGTTAAACATTTCAAGTAGTTAAGTAAAATTATCGGAAGCACTGGTAACGACAGGATAGCCAACAAAACCCGTGCCGAAAAATTACGTAAAGCCTACACAGTCACCTGGAATATCTACAATAAGAAATCCCTTTCCATCCAAGCCAAGCTGCGTCACTACCATACAGTAGTTCTTCCTAAAGCACTCTACGCGATTGAAACATCAACACTGACCATCAATATCAATGGCATCGAGAAAATGGAACGGCAAATACTTAGGAAAATATTTGGACCAAAGTTCCAAGATGGAATATGGATGCGAAAAAGCTCGGAAGAACTCTACTCGCTGACCGAAAGATTCACTTCAATCGCCCGGAAATGACGTATGCAATTCTACGGACATCTAGCACAAATGGACGACTCGTGACTGACCAAGAAAATCTTCCTCATTATCAGCGGAACCCGACAAAATTAAGTAAGGTGGCTTGCTGACACCCAAAAAGATCTCGCAGTCGGCGTTGACCCACTGATAACTACACGGGCTACATTTAGACACAAAATTAACTTGCACAGCTTTGAAGCCAGACAATGTACAAGAAACTTGAAACTCCAGGAGGCATGGACTCAAGAAAGACGACAGACTCACAGTGCGAGGATGAAGAAGTTTTGGGAGGATAAGAGAAACAAGAAGAAGAATGCTAACTAATGGTTCTACGTGCTCCTTAGAGGGCCTAATGCATATATATATATATATATATATATATATAATAATAATAATAATAATCGCATGGCCTCAGCTACCGTGTGCAGACATTTCAATGTAACATCATCTGGCTGTCTGCTTGTCAATTTCAACGTCCCGTTTTACTCTAGGCCTACTCAATAGCAGACTGAGTAAACCGATAAACTCTCTTGGGCGTCTATGGCTGAGATTTAATTAATTTTGTTGGGTGAACACCAAATGTGTCACCAGAGATCTTTTACATACCGACATCGTATGACAGGGAATGTCGAATGGACTTTTTTCCGCCCTTCAAAAATCCGACTACCTCTGCCGGGTTTGAACCCGCTACCTTGGGATCTGCAGGCTGACACTCTACCACTGATCCACAGAGGCAGCTTAAGTTATGAAAGCTATCACCATATAATATCATTTTCAAAACATTGAAGTTTACAATTATATCTAGTGAGCAAAACTGACTAGGTTATCTGCTATTCCGTAAAAGAAGAAAATCTTCCTTAATTCTTTTAGGTAGTGCTCATGAGAATTACAGTTCCAGGTACTCTGGTTTTCTCTGTCATCATTCATTCCAGCAACACACACACTCCAATATAATTTCATTTCATCTACCAGTCATTAATCATTGCCCCATATCTTGTTATAACAAAGTTTTATTGCAGCCAATGGCCATTTATAAATTGTTCTACTCTTTACCATATTCATGTAAGGTCTTTCCTCTTTTGCTACACTTATTGAAGTGGTATCGTTCACATATTTTTCCACATGCATTCGTCGCTTGGTTTGTGATATATCTCTTTATACACATAGCTTATGATGAAATCCGTGTACAGACAGCCTGTTGATAGCACTGCGCATGTTCTTATTTGGGCCCATCCAGTCTCTGCTTGTCATAGCAGCCGTCACGTAAAACTCCAGCCAGATTTCTTCTCTTCTGCTTAACCTCAGATTTAGGTGAGCAGTGGCTTGAGGTGTCGATGGGACAGAAAGATATCTAAGGTCCTCGATAAGGAAAGACTCCTGAGCTAACTCATAAGCTAGTCTAGATGGAGATGTCTTAGAAATACCTAATATTCTTTTCAGAAAGGTAGCTTTCACTTTTTCAAGGGTAGTTAGGTCCAATGTTGATAATTTGTCCCTGATTAAATCTATTAAATCTATTATAACAAGATATGCAATACATGGCTTCCATCACAAAATATGCGCAAAGACAAAATTCCACAACCCAACAGAAGATTGTGTTTGTACACTGTGTAAGTAAAAGTGTGACCGCTACCATCTGCTAAAGTGCAAAAACAGAATAAAGACTCTAACAGAATACAGCAAAATGTAAATTGGCACAACAATCTTAATACTCATTCGAGTGCTCCTTATAAATATATATTAATCATTGCCCCAGAGGAGTGCGACGGGCTTCGGCAGCCGGCACAATTCCTCTCCTCGCCGCTAGATGGGGTTTCATTCACTCCATTCCTGACCAGGTCAAATGACTGGAAACAGCCTTTGGGTTTTATTTGCGTTTTGGAACGATAAATTATCTCATTTGAGCATCTTCAACCATTTGAGAGTGGTCACCCTGAGCAGCCAACTTCCGGGTTCCGGGGCTATCGGGTATAATTCGTTGTATAAATGTATGAAAAAAGAAGGAGGTATTTTTAGAAAACAAGGAAGGAAGAGAGAAAGAAGTGCAAAGTGAAATTTCGTGAAAATATCAGAAGGCAACAATACTAAGATTTACCCTTTCATGTCTCAAATTCATGACAGTATTAGGATTATATAAAGTATAATTGTCATTGTCTGTTTTTAGTAATTGGAGTTTTTGATCACTAAATATGTTGGTTTCCATTAACTCCTCCATCATGTTTTTCCAACTCATTATGACATTGATAGTTATCCACATTCGCAATGGAAATAAAATAAATATTTGAACACACACTAGAGATTCTTTTTAACTATTTGGCACAGTTTGTCATGAAAATCAGGTACTATCACGAACACACGATAGGTTGTCAGCTGTGAAAGCTCGTAAAAAACTTGTTTACATTCGGTTGCTAAGATGATCTTGTTGCTATGGAGCTTCGTGAATTCTCGTAATTTCTCGCCCAGAGTGAGAAAATCGTAGGCTCTAACAAAGGTGGGTATGGCCCGTTGTTAAAATATTATTTTTAATTCGTTATAATGTCAAGATTGACAAAAACTTGAATAAGATGCTAATTAGGATTGCACCTGACCGCATTTAGTTCCTTCGGCACGTGAATAGTGATTGTATTATCACTGTGAAATGATTTATTATTTCCTCCGGACCTCCCTCTCCTTACCCCAAATCCCTTTGTTAAGATGGTATAGTCCATTCTGTTTTCCGCACTAGCAAGAGCAATTTGACTTTCAATTAAGATGCATGAACATCTCCACAGTGTCTTAGGTTACGGCCTATTTTCCACTGCATAGACGTAATGATATTAACCTCAACATGTTGTTGGCATGAGTTCAATTTATCGCTTGTCTTTAATACTTAAAAATATGGCTGACATTGACAAGGAACTTGCTATTAGGTGAAAATCTCCCTTTAATTACTTCCTTGCAGCCTACTGAAATACATATAGTCTAGTCATTGCAGTAATTCTGAAAAAATATTTGCAGCTTTCATGGCTTTGCTGAGTTTGTGAAGCGGCAGCTGCACTTGATGGACAGCACTGGCCCCCAGGGATCTCCTGGGGATGTTGATGATGATGACATTACTGGCCCTGCAATGGCAACTGGTCAAGCAGAAGTGGAAATGGATGATTGGTCTGCAACTGTTCCTACGCAGCTGGAGGTTGGAGATAGGAAATCAACCTCTGGGACATCACGCTTGCTGTTCCTCACGGTATGAACAGTTACCGTACTTTAAATATCTTTTAGTTAACATCATCTTCACAACCCATAATGGTATGCTGTTTTAATTCTCTACTGTATGTTGTTCTGTGTTCAGCACACTAATTCATGCTACTTCTACTATTCTGCTATGTCTACTAGTGTCCCCTATGCATGGTACACCAGACCGTGTTCTGGATGAAAATGACTGAATGATAACGCCTAATAAACATTGACAGTTACTGTTTGTGAGTGGTTAGGCTCTGGTCCACTAGAACTACCATGACTGAGGTTAGGTTAGATTAGATTAGAGTTTTTATTTTTAGGTGCAGCTATCTCTTAGTGAAGTGACTGGTTAGGTTTTAGTACCAGAACATTGAGAAAGGGTAGAACATCACTACCTGCTGATCACGTTATTCACATAAGAAGTTAATGAAGTTTAAATGATGAAAATATTACCAGTCTCTTAGCAACCCATGCATAATAAAAGCACAAGTAAATAAAGGAAACAACGTGGAATACAGAACAAGAATATTTGGTATGAAACTTATCTTAATGCAGTGGAAGGTAAGGGGTATAATTTGCTGGCAGTCTTAAAGAATTGGTGCACCTTCGTCTCTAAGCGGAATATCGTTTTGAAGAGGAATTCAGTGAGGTATCCATCCAGTGAAATGTTTTTTTTCCTGCCAAACTCTGGAACGGAATAGGTGCCGTGCTTTATGTGTCTCCACCAGTTCTCGATGTTCTGTGTACGCATGGTAGGTCTATCATTAGGCATAACCCACTGGTTTCCCGTATTGACGTGACCACTCCTCCTGTTGTGAACAAACTGAATGGAGTAGTTCACACAAAGATGCACAAATCCCTCAATAGTTGACGTCGCACCACCCAATACTCACTACATTCAGCTGCGCACGGAGTGACTGTCGTTTGTTTATTTCTCACGGTCTTCGCGCTGAGGACGTGAGTACGTCCTTGGGCGATCTAACAGTGCTGCCAACCTGTTCATTTAGGAACTAAGACTAGTGACATTGGACTGATAGCTGTGCATTCTCTATTGGACAGCGTGGAAAAGCGGAATTAATTTATATTTCGGGTCAGTGAGAAAGCTATGGGTCTAGATTGGTTAGATCTGGTTAGTGACAAAACCATTGGAATGTGACCAAGCAAAGAGGGTCTGGGGGTGTAGGGTAGGGCCGCTAAGTGGCTTTTAGGTCTCTAGCATTCTGTAGAGCGATAGCAGCGCTTTGTATGTTGGACAGTGTGATGTGGAAAAGATGAATTACTTTATATTTCGGGTCAGTGAGAAAGCGATTGGTTAGGTTTGGTTAGTGACAAAACCATTGGACTGTGAGTGGCTTTTAGGTCTCTAGCATTTCCTTTACATGTTGATTTTTGTTTATGCTTTTATTCAGCCGGGGTTGGTAATGCAGTTTACTTATCAGCATTGATGGCAATGGCGTCACATTCTGTTTACGTTGACCAATAGGAATGAAACTAGCTACTTTAGCCATGGATGATGGGTGCTGCTCTTTATTAGTTTATGAAAGTATATGTACTGGCGGGGGCGGGGTGGGGGTTTCCTAGACATCGCAGTGAACATATCTCTCCTCTAAAAGGAATTCCAAGTAACCTTTGAATTATTTTCACTTGCTTAAAATGTTACAAACTTTAGGTGGTGCGGTGTGCTCTTATACCGAATTATTGTTCCTGGCAATATCCAGTCTTAAATAACTGTTGGCAGTGTTAAATAGCTGAAATTGTTCTTATAATTAATAGCAAGGTTGGTAATATTCACTGCATAGCCTCTACACACACAGCCATATCGATATCCAACAGAGCAATAACCGTCTGCGAGAGACCCAAACAAAGGAAACTAACAGAGGTAATAATGAATAAACAATAGACACAGGGGACATAACAATGTGCTATTCCCTATATATTGCGCCCAGATGTCTGTGTCCTCAAGTGCTGACAACTTGTGATAGTGTAGATATTTTGCCTGAAAAGCATTGTATGTCATGAAATATTCTAACTAGTGTTTGATTTACATCCTATCCTACACATCATTTCACTTTCACCATTTGTTATAGTTGTTTTGAAGTTACGCATACCTTTGCAGGGGATGCATAGAGAGATGTGTTGATTCCGTCAGTTTAAAATCTTCATTGTCCATTATACTAAGTGGCACTGTGTAAAAGGAGACTGCTGGGGCCTATTCCACAAAAGTATGGTCTTGTACATTACAAGTTACTAGTGTGGGTTCTTGTAATGTATGGAGTTGTACATTTCTGTTCCACAAAAGATTGATAGTCTCTTGTATATTACCAGTGAATTGTTACAAGTTTTACAAGTGACGACATATCAATAAACATACTACGTCATAGCATGAATCAGCTGTTTATCTTCGTATTCCATTCGTTGAATTAGGTTATGCTTGCCTCATTTATCGTAATATCGTATTTTACGGTAACTTATGCAGCAAAGATTGAAAGAACTAATATTCCTGTGAATTTCTTAATGCTACGATGTTATTTTTCAGTTTATTTCTTTGATGATAGGAAATTACTCCGTTATTATCACCCATTCTGTTCTTCCGCGATCCTCGCGTATGTTCTACGAGAGTCTAACATACCTACCTTGGTCTGTCATTAGGAATCAGATGCCGCTAATAACGATATTCGGCCGCCAAACTTAATTGTTACGAAATTGCAAACTCTGCATGAATTGTTAAAATGATGTCAAGAGAAACAAAGTTATTCATTTTGAAGGAAATAGAAGGTAGGAAAGATATTCGTTTCGGTCGATTCAGCGAGAGTCTGAAAAAACAAGACAAAATAAATGGTTGGATGGAAATATTTGACTTGGGAAAAGCTCATGGAGCTTTTGAGGGGAAAAGTTGGACGTATGTAAGAGATATTCTGCTCATTAATGATTCCAGGAATGTCCTTCTTGGAATATGTTTTTTTCAGTATTTTCAGGCCAACAAACAATTTGAGGAAATTTTATATCATTTATTGCAGCTACCACAGACCGAAGATTTTGCCATCCCAAGCATATCTGCAGTACCATGGTACTGACCACCATTTCCTAGCCAATGTAATGTTGTTTAGCAGAGAGAGATTTATTTCTGTTCGTAGGATATTTTAACCTATGGCCAATATCTATCGAAAGGTCTTCCACTTGTATTGTGCTTAACCTAAAACGTTCATTGTATTCAAATACAGTGTTAAACTGGAAGTTTATTCTTTCCCTGTACAGACGATAGTTTTCATTTTCATCACCATCACTATCACTACTGCTAGACCACATATTTATCAAAATGTATCCAAAATAAGCGTATTTAAATAGCACTAGTACATTTATATATTATTGTCCTTTCACTGGTAGAGAATTCTTCTCAATTCGCTAGTAAGTTACAAGTACTAGTACTTTTGTGGAACACGCCTATAAAAATTCACTAGTAATTTGTAAGTATGGAGTAGTAAAGTACAACTGTAGAAAATTCTTTTGTGGAACAGAAACTCTGGTATTTGTACAAGTTACTAGAGAATTTACTTGTAATGTACAAGACCATACTTTTGTGGAACAGGCCCCAGGGGCCCCAGGGGCCTATTCCACAAAAGTATGGTCTTGTACATTACAAGTAAATTCTCTAGTAACTTGTACAAATACCAGAGTTTCTGTTCCACAAAAGAATTCTCTACAGTTGTACTTTACTACTCCATACTTACAAATTACTAGTGAATTTTTATAGGCGTGTTCCACAAAAGTACTAGTACTTGTAACTTACTAGCGAATTGAGAAGGATTCTCTACCAGTGAAAGGATAATAATATATTAATGTACTAGTGCTATTTAAATACGCTTATTTTGGATACATTTTGATAAATATGTGGTCTAGCAGTAGTGATAGTGATGGTGATGAAAATGAAAACTATCGTCTGTACAGGGAAAGAATAAACTTCCAGTTTAACACTGTATTTGAATAAAATGAACGTTTTAGGTTAAGCACAGTACAAGTGGAAGAACTTTTGATAGATATTGGCTATAGCTTAAAATATCCTACGAACAGAAATAAATCTCTCTCTGCTAAACAACATTTACTAACAACATTACATTGGCTTGGGATGGCAAAATCTTCAGTCTGTGGTAGCTGCAATAAATGATATAAAATTTCCTCAAATTGTTTGTTGGCCTGAAAATACTGAAAAAAACATATTCCAAGAAGGACATTCCTGGATTCATTAATGAGCAGAATATCTCTTACATACGTCCAACTTTTCCCCTCAAAAGCTCCATGAGCTTTTCCCAAGTCAAATATTTCCATCCAACCATTTATTTTGTTTTGTTTTTTCAGACTCTCGCTGAATCCACCGAAACAAATATCTTTCCTACCTTCTATTTCCTTCAAAATGAATAACTTTGTTTCTCTTGACATCATTTTAACAATTCATGCAGAGTTTGCAATTTCGTAACAATTAAGTTTGGCGGCCGAATATCGGTATTAGCGGCATCTGATTCCTAATGACAGACCAAGGTATAATAGGTATGTTAGACTCTCGTAGAACATACGCGAGGATCGCGGAAGAACAGAATGGGTGATAATAACGGAGTAATTTCCTATCATCAAAGAAATAAACTGAAAAATAACATCGTAGCATTAAAAAATTCACAGGAATATTAGTTCTTTCAATCTTTGCTGCATAAGTTACAGTAAAATACGATATTACGATAAATGAGGCAAGCATAACCTAATTCAACGAATGGAATACGAAGATAAACAGCTGATTCATGCTATGACGTAGTATGTTTATTGATATGTCGTCACTTGTAAAACTTGTAACAATTCACTGGTAATATACAAGAGACTATCAATCTTTTGTGGAACAGAAATGTACAACTCCATACATTACAAGAACCCACACTAGTAACTTGTAATGTACAAGACCATACTTTTGTGGAATAGGCCCCTGGTTAAAGATTCAGTTGGCACTTAGCGAAAGATAGGTTAGAGATCCAACATGGTGCGGCTCAGATGATGTCACAGTGCACTATGCAAGGTTACCAACTTAGGAACTAGAAGACCAGGCTAGTGAAAATACGTTGATCTGGATTAGGGCTGTAAAGCAGCCTATAGGCCTCTAATATTCCCTGGAGTCCTGTTAAAATATTATAAAAAGTGCCAAAAAGTAAGGTTACAGACGCATTGTGTTACAACTTAAAACTGTACAGTTTTATAATTTTCATCGAAGGTGGCAATCTTATGATAATATATGATGCGAGCTCTATTGGAGACAATAGAAAACTTTTCTTCATGACAAATGACCCAAGACAGTCAATAGCAACAAAGAAATCTCACATTTACAGAGCCTTCATGAAATTCTTCTATGTAAGTAGGAATATTTTCATGGGCGGGATAGTGGGTCCCTGGCAAGCATAAAGAAAGTATTCCTCCTCTATGCTAATTCAGGTATCATATCTTCTCGTTTTTACATGGTTTTTCAGCTGTGAAGTGTCAACGGAACTATCACCGAAGATTGATTATTTCTAACAGTCGTAGATGTATTGTTATGTTTGGCCATACTAAACTATAGATATTTTTGGCGTTAATTTGGACTTTTTTTTGGTGGTATTTTAAAATTTTCTTATCTGTTACCTTTTCTTCTCCCTCTTCTTCTTCTTCTCTTCTATTCAAGGTTGCCAAAAAATTTGACATTTTGAGGTTCAAATTTAGAACTTCCAGGACTTGATCCATACTTTTGCTGTACCAATCCTTCAGGTTTCCAAGCCATGATATTCAATCTATCACACATTTCCCAACAATCTTACTGTGGAGTATTAGTTGTAGGAGCTAAACTTTCCTCCCTTGCTGATTTGACCAAGATAAGTGTGTGAGCCTTTAGTGAATGGAGAACCTTAGTTGGTAGAATCCTATAATTCGGGCCCTCGCATGTTACACACTACTTCGCGAGATGAAATATAGAAATGTTACCTTAAAATGTTTGTAGAGGAGGGGTGAGTTCATCGCCAATGCTAGGTTCGCAGCATCCTACTCTCAGAAGAAACTTACTTTTATAAGCAAACAGAAAGAAATCTTGTGCCATTGTTCATAACCCTCTACTGAACATTCGCTACCATAGGATGTATTTTTTGAAGCTTCAATAATTCAAAGCAGTTAGACGTAATAGCAAACCTCGCCTTGAAAATGGATCGTAACAAGAGATTTATAATGCTGGGTGGAGTGGCTCAGACGGTTGAGGCGCTGGCCTTCTGACCCCAACTTGGCAGGTTCGATCCTGGTTCAGTCAGGTGGTATCAGGACTAAATTCTGGCACTTCGATATCTCTGGGAACTGTAAAAGTAGTTACTGGGATGCAAAACCAATAACATTACAGTTATTATTATTATTATCATTATTATTATTATTATTATTATTATTATTATTATTATTATTATTATTATTATTATTATTATTATTATTATTATTATTATTATTATTAAGAGTTATAATCTCAAATGCGTTGTGGGTGGTAACAAGGTAGGCTATGCAGTGACTCACTTCCTTGAGATGCTTTCTGTTAAGCACCCATGACGTTGTAGACCAATTTTTATTTTTTCTTATTTTTGTCACTGGCCAGTATGTGCACAAACCAATAGGTGTCGATCCCCTTGCACAAAAAACATGCATTTTTCTTCAGCAGTCAGTAGCACCTAACGATGCTCCTATCGGTACACTTGTGAACTAACAAGAGTATCACCCTGCACCGAGTCTCCATCTCTAAGGGTAGAATCCTGTGACTTTTATTTTGTTCTTGTGGCAGGGAGGGATTCAGTTTGGTGGAAATGTAGTAAGCAGTCGGGCCTATGCTGACGGCTTGGTCTTAATGGCGGATTGTACCGAAAGCTTGCAGTCTTAATATCTTGGAACTTGAAAATAGGTGCAATGAGTATGGTATAAAAATTAGCCATTCAAAGACTAAATTGATGTTAGTAGGTAAGAAATTCAACAGAATTGAATGTCAGATTGGTGATTGAAATCTGGAACAGGTAGATAATTTTAAGTACAGTATTTAGGTTGTGTGTTCTCCCAGGATGGTAATATAGTAAATGAGATTGAATCAAGGTGTAGTAAAGCTAATGCAGTGAGCTCGCAGTTGCAATCAACGGTATTCTGTAAGAAGGAAATCAGCTCCCAGACGAAACTATCTTTACATCGGTCTGTTTTCAGACCAACTTTACTTTACGGGAGTGAAAGCTGGGTGGACTCAGGATATTTTATTCATAAGTTAGAAGTAACAGACATGAAAGTAGAAGTAGCGAGAATGATTGCTGGTACAAACAGGTGGGAATAATGGAAGGAGGGTACTCTGAATGAGCAGATAAAGGCTAAGTTAGAAATGAAGTTGATGGATGAAGATGTACACATAAACTGGCTTAAGTTGTGGGGTTATGTGAGGCAAATTGAGGAGGATAGATTACCTAGGAGAATAATGGACTCTGTTATGGACGGTAAGAGAAGTAGAGGGAGACCAAGACTACGATGGTTAGACTCAGTTTCTAATGATTTAAATATGAGAGGTTATAGAACTAAATGAGGCCACAGCACTAGTTGCAAAGAGTGGATTGTAACTACCGTAAATACAATATCACTAGATCATTCAGCTCCCACAAAGCTTGAGAGTGATAATTTGGTATAGATGTTTCTCATAAGGTAAATAGGAAAACTAATTAGAAAAACTGAAGATGTTTTATTCCCATATTTTGTGATTAATGGGGTGAAACTGGACTAAATTCACAGAGGCTTTCAGACTGAATGCTGAAAGGCATAATAGTTTATAATGATAATATATGTATGTTTTATTTCTGATCTTTTGGTTTCAGTATAAATTGACGTTGATGCAAATATCTCTGCTGTCAAGGCAGATCTGGGGAATTACAGTAAGTTTCTTTCGGCGTACTCTATCGAGTGCCTTCTTGTAATGCACGAAGCAAGCGTACAGATCTGTTTTCATGCCATGGCATTGCTGGATTGAGATTTGCATGCAGAACACTTTAAAACAATTGCAACAAAATCCAACACAACTGAACGATATTTCGATTTTAGCATTGCTTGGGGTTGATATGGACTAAGCAACAAAAGCTAGAATTGAAGAGTATCTCTGCAACAAAAGTTCAAATTCAAGAACATCTCTGTTATTCTACCCGGTACGGTAAAACAGTGTAACTGAGTTGGCCATGCAGTTAGGGCCGCGCAACTGAGAGCTTGCATTAGTTCGAACCCCACCGCTGACAGCCCCGAAGGTGGTTTTCCGTGGTCTCGCGTTTTCAATCAGGCAAATGCTGGGCCTGTACCTTAATTAAGGCCATGGCCGTTTCCTTCCCACTCCTACCCCTTTCCTATCCCATCATCGCCATCTGTTTCTGTGAGATGTTAAAAAACAAAAACAAAAAAAAGACAATAAAAATGTGTAAGGCTTAAATGATCGGAAATTGTGTTCTCGATAACATTAGTTATGTAGTATTTATCAATAGAACCACAACATAAATATTTGAGAATTAAATTTTAGACCTTCCCCTAAATACTATCTTCCCCAGTGTGAATAAAATTGTTTATAGTGAAATTGTAGTACCTTATTCCCTGACGTTACATACCGATTTGCATCAAATTTTATTTGGTCATTTTCTCTTGGCTCGACATTGATGTGGACTAAGCAACTAAAGTCTAAATTCATGAATATATCTGTTATCATAGTTGGTGTGGTAAAATTGTATAAGACAAAAATGATCAGAAATTGTATTCTCTATGACGCTTGTTATGTGGTATTTTTTGGTAGGATCACCAATAACATACCCTACTGCTCATTAATTTCAATACACCATCATGACTGTTATCTGGTATTTCAGATATGAACACAAAACAGAATTGATTTCTCCAAAAATATAATTATATAAACTTACTAGCTGATCTACCCGTGCTTCTACATTGTATACAGAATATTCTAGGTTAGATAGTGTACACATTGTGAGCAATGTGTATTAAATTGCATAGTTCCCCTAGAAACGCGACGGGGAAGTCAGCAAACTTCTTTTCTCATATGAAGACTGGGTTAGGGAATTTTCATTGTAATGTTAGGCCCGCTTGCCTACCATCAGTCACAGTCAGGTTGGGGAATTTCAATATAAGGGCAGACACTCACTCTCCACCTGCCTGTTTACATCCTCAGAAAGACTGTCTTAGTGGTTTTCTCAACTGAAATAAACGTAGGTTATTACAGTGACGTCAGTAGGAATGGCATGAGTAAAAGCAATGCTTTTATATGAAATACTTGATCAAATAAAAAACCACACATTTTCTTTTAACGAACAGTACTATGCTGCCACTCTAACAGTCCAGTTCCAGAGCTGGAATGACCAGACCGCAGACAGCTGTGATCCGCGAACACACTTCATCTTTTCCTGGGGGGAGGAGCGGGGGTGTTGAATATTGGAAAGTCCCAGGGATAAAACTATGCCCTTTTACTAATCTGTTTTCTAGGAGTACCCGATGAGTCGGAAAATCTCAATTCACTACACTGGCGGTGGAAAAATCTATCTGACTTGGAGGCGAACTTTTCCTCCAAGCCAGAGGAGAAACCCCCTCTTCACTGCTAATTTGGAATAAAATGAATATAGAATTTAATAAAAGTGAAGAGGAAGAAGCTCATCTTAAGAAACGTCTCTTTTCAGGGTTGAATTTTGAGTTATTTAGTGAATTCTGATGCTATAATTTGGAATAGGCCTAAACTGTACTTCTAGACTGGAGTTGAGCGGCAGCATAAGAGACAAAGAACATCACAGCAAACAATGGCCAGTATAATGTTATTGTTGATCGATGGTATACTCTTTCGATATTGTAGGCCTTCACATTTAGTTTTCTTCTGACTCTGACATAGCACTCTTATCATAGTCGGTACGGTAAAAGTGAATAAAACATTAATGATTGGAAATTGTATTTTCTATAATTTTTTTATGTAGTACTTTCCGATAGGACCAATAACATAGGTATTTAAAAATTAAATTTTAGGCACCTTCCCCTAAACTTCATTTCATCCAGGGTGAATAAAATTGTTTATAATTTAGACTGTAGTTTCCTATTCCCCGACTGTATATACCAATTTTCATTAAATTGTGTTAACCCATTTTCTCGTGGCTCGGCGTTGATATGGACTTGCAATAAAAATACAAATTCATGAATATCTGTGTTATCATAGCCTGTACGGTAACAATGTATGATATAAATGATCGGAAATTTAATTCTATATAGCATACCTTTAGTTATGTAGTATTTATCGATAGGACCACTAATATTAGAAATATTTCAGAATTAAATTTTAGGCGTTCCCCCAAACTGCCATTTCACTCAGAGTGAATAAAATGGTTTATAGCCTAGATTGTAGTGGCTCATCCCCCAACTTCACATACCGATTATCATTAAATTCTCTTAAGCCGTTTTCTCGTGATGCGTGTACATACATACAGACAGACGGACAGAAATTACGGAAAATTTAAAAGTGCATTTCCTTGTTACTGTGAACACAACTGATACAGAAATACAATTCTTTTTTAAATTCTGAGCAATGTACAGACAAAACTTATTTTATATATATATATATATAGATTCATATGTAATACAAACAGAATAACTATATTTTACTTTAATCAAAGTATCCTTCCTTGGATTTAATTACTGCTTCACAAACTTGAGGCATGCAGTCAATCAATTTATGTAGGTATTTCGAGTTTATATGATTCCACACGTTTGCTGCCTTCCTTTTTTTTAAAAAAAGATCTTTGTTCCATGATGTTATCTTTCTAGTTTTCTTTCACCACTTTTTTTACCCTCTTATTCTACCATGCTAATCAGTGTTCTCTCCAGAAATGTTTGTCAGCCGGGTGGCAAGAATGAGTAGTCGGGTGGGGAATACATAAACAGAAAAGTTTTCCACCTAGTTATATTTACAGTGCGTGTATTTACATTACATGGGACTAGTTTCAACACTACTCGGGGTCATCATCAGCCATATTTAAACAATACCGGTACACAATATTCAACGAAATCCTAAAACATGTTTCTAAGCAGTAAGAACATTATGAATGTATAATTAACATGTGTTAATTAACATGTGTTAATTATATATATAATTATATATATATTATATATGACTGGAATTTGGTGTTTAAGTCTCTCCTCAAAATGTATCTTTGCTTTTTTTATCTTTCAATTTCTATACTTTAAAATTCCTTTAGCCAGGCTGAGTGGCTGCCCTTCTGAGCCCGATTTGGTGGGTTTGATCTTGACTCACTCCGTTGGCATTTGAAGGTACTCAGGTACACCAGCCTCATGCTGGCAGATTTACCAACGTGTAAAAGAATTCCTGCAGGGCAAGATTCTGGCACCTCAGCATCTCCGAAAACCATGAAACCAGACATGATATCTTTTAGGTTTGTGTGAATTAGTACAGGCCATGAAAATATCAATCTTATACGAATGATGAGATGTGGTGGTAGCTCCACCTCTCATAATAATACACTCATTATGGGATTGAATTGGATACAAATTAAATTTGCAGTTATGTGATGTATACATCTTATAATAGAGAGAGATTACACTCACTTGTGTCAACTAAAAATTCTGGTGGTAGTACTCCAAAATAACATAAATTTTACTGCAGATGAAGCAACCCACAGCTGATTCTCCTTTGCAGCATTATTTTGCGTGAACTTTCAGCTTTCTCTCTATATTTCTTATGCGAATTAATGTCCTGGTTCTCACATAAAGCCAGAAGATTTTTGTCACTGACTTGTAATCACTAAAACAAGCTAATCAATGAAACAAGCTATTTAATCACACCATTACACTTTGAAATGGTTTCAGGTCCATTGAAACTACAAAAGATTACTTCAAACATAATTATTGTGTTCAATAAATGGAGGTGAGCTGTATAAATAATTATAACCACCAGTCTTAAATTCCTGGCAGTTCTGGGAATCGAACCTGTGCCTGCAGGGTGACATTTAATAGCATTAGCCATTACACTCCTTAAAACATAATCGGTAACCGGTTTTTGTGAATGGCTCGTGAAAATCTGCACTGTAGGACACCGCTACTGGTTCTGTAGCAGCCATGACAAGCATGTTGTTGATGTTCTTCTATTTCATCTCTTTTGGTCTGCTTCCTTCAGTTGTACTAACATCGATCTCAGTTGCGTGGCCTCTGCTTCTACTTTACCGATTTTCTTTGTGGCAGTTTTCTAGGAGGGCTATGGTGATCCATTAGTTGCTTTGGAAGTCTACGTATTTTTCTCTATCCTGTAGATGAGTCCAAATTAGTGGAGTTGTTACTCCCTGATTTTATCTTTGATGACTGGTTGATTAGAACATGTCTTTTTAATTTGTGAGTTCCATCAAAGATCTGCAAGCAAGATGTCAAGAATTTTACTTTAACACCACATTTAAAATACTGTTAGCTTTACGCAGGTCTGGAGCTTATGAAGTCCAGTTTTTGGAACCGTACAGAACAATAGCACCATTATGGTACCTCATTTTGTTGTTCAGGCTGATGGTTTTTCCACAAGCATCCCTTTAAGGTGGTAATTGCTGCCTGGGCATTGCCAGTAGAGGCAGTGTTATCACTTAGTGCTAAGATCAGGGAACCCAGATATTTGAATACATTTATTTGTTCAACAGGTTCACTGTTTAAAGTACGAGGGCAAGTCAATAAGTATCTGCATTCATTTTTATAATTCATTACAAAAAGAGTACACACTTTGTATTGATATCATTTTTCAATGTAATCACCCTGCTTTTCAATGCACACGGTCCAGCGTTTCACAAGCTTTCTGATACTCTGCAAAAAAGCCACATATGCACCGTTTCCTTCACCTGTTGATCGGAACTGAATCAACCGCCTCTTAGAGTACTTTTAGGTGGACTAAACAGATGGTAATCTGACGGGGCGAGATTGTGACTGTACGCAGGATGCTCCAACACCTCGAAATGCAGCATCTGAAGAGTTTGAGCGGTGTGGGCGGCGGTATGTGGATGCGCATTGTCTTGCAAAAAAAGAACTCCTTCCGACAATCAACCTCTGTGTTTGTTGCGAATTGCAGGTTTCAGCTTGTTTACCAGCATATCATTGTAACGTTCACTGTTTACTGTTTCCCCCCTTTTCGTGTTAATGTTACAGGATTGGGCCTTGAGAGTCCCAAAATGCTGTGAGCATCATTTTTCTTGCAGAAGGTTGACTCTTTCTTTTCAACTGGATATCCGGGATGCTTCCATTCCATTCCATGCTCTGACGTTTGCTCTCTGGTTCGAAGTGGTGAACCCGTGTTTCATCTCCAGTGATGATCCATTTCAAAAAACGTCTCACCTTCGTTAGCATGACGGTCCAGTAGGTGCTGAGAGATTCTCACACGATTACGCTTCTGCTCTTCATTGAGTTGTTTTGGAAGCCACCTTGAACAGACTTTATGAAAGTTAAACCTGTTATGCATAATTTCATATGCAGAACCATGGCTAATGTACATGTGGTTTGCCACGTCATCAATGGTCACTCATCTGTTATTCAGGATCATATCACGCACTTGTTCAGTATTGGCATCAGTTACGGCTTCAGATGGACACCCGAATCTTTCCTCAACCTTCACGATCGTGCGACCCTTTTTGAACTGTTCAGTCCACTGGTAAACACTTCGCTGTGGCGAAACATTGTCCCCATATTGTGCTGAAAGTCTTCTATGAATTTCCCTCTCCTGGTATACCCCCAGACCACAAAAAACGGATTACGGAAAGCTGTTCTTCCTTGGTGCATACCGAGAGTGGCGCAGCCATCTTTACATCGCAACAGCGCAAGCTGAACTGATCTGATAATGCTGAAACCTACCACAGACATAGGCAATAGTGCCATCTAGCGGCTGGTGAGTACACAACGCCATAGATTCAACTTAAAGACAATTAGAGCAAAATGGCAGATACTTATTGACTTGCCTACCTTATTCCCAACTGTACAGATGCTCTTGTTCTTTTGCATTTATTATTAGGCCCAGTTGTCATGCTCTTTTGCTAACATCTTCCAACACTATTTGAGCTGATGCCTCCGATTCTTCCATTACAACTATATTGTAGGTATAGTTAGCTTCTTTGAACGATAACTCATTTGTGCCACATGTAAATCCTTATGCATCTTTTAAAATAGAGCCTGAACATTTAACTTCTGAGTATTGTCATTGCTAATTAGTGGACAGTTGAGGATCCTGTGCGGAAAGTCTCCTGACCAGCACTGATAGTAGTAGGTATATTAACTCTTTCGCTGCGGAAGTCGACTTTTGTCAACTTGCTTCCCTATAGCATTCGCTGCGGTAATTGACTTTTGTCGACCTGGTAATTTCCTGGTAGATTTTCCGCGCGCTTCTTTAATAAAGGCGCATTTAATAACACAAGCATCTATAGTCATGTATTGACTGTGTACTAAGCATTGTTTGAAACCTCTGCCGCATATACTGGACCTATGTTTGTTATCTTTCGCCCACCCGTAAACATTCCTGTCACCTGTCTGGCTGACAGCAGGCTTCACTCAGCAGCTATGAGTGCGTGTAACATTAGGAATGACAGTGAAGCAATCTTCAATCTTTTAGTGGCCGATTCTGATTCAGACTGTTCAGTAAATTTGGACAATGAAACAAGTGATGAAGTGCATAGTGATTGTTCGGAAGATAGTGCCAACGAGGAAGATCTTCGTTTTGTATCAGATTGGCGGGATATTAGTGATGGCATTGAAATTGCACTAATGAATGGAAGAATATTGTACAATAAGCTTCAGAAAAGGGCAATTAATACTCCTGACTTCAGAAATTCTGTCATAATGGGACTTCTACGAGAGTATCAGCGCGTTTCGCTGGCGAAACGAGGAAGACTTTCTGATTACATACCTCTAGCGTGCCCGACGGAGAGGCACTTTCTTTTAGAGCACCAGGACGAGAGTCACAAACCTAATTGTGTTGTTTGTTCCATATTACCAGCAAAATGTTCAAAGAAAGGAAAGGGACTGTGCAAGAGAAAACAGACAGAATTTTTTTGTAAGAATAGTCCAGGACAGCCTGCAATGTGTCCAGTTCCAAGTTCGGAGATGCATCACAGTAATGTGTGTTTCAAGATCAAATGTCACTGCTAAACTGCCGAAGTTGAGTTAAAAATGGTGCAATGGTTTTTTATATATCACTCTCCTTTAAAAAATACAGTTTCAGTTCATTTGGAAAATACGAAAAAAATTGCATTTTTCTGTAAGTGTTCTATTTCAAAATAGCGCAGCGAAAGAGTTAATAATAATTGTATGGTCTTTGCTACCGTGTGCAGACATTTCAATTTGACGCTATCTGACTGTCTGCTTTTCAGTTTTGACGTTCTGTTTTACTCTAAGCCTACTATATGACAGTAAACTGAATCTCTCTCGAGTGTCTTGGGCTGAGTTTTAATTAAATTTGTGACCGGGCAAGTTGGACATGCGGTTAGGGGCATCCAGCTGTGAGCTTGCATCCGGGAGATAATGGATTCGAACCTCACTGTCGGCAGCTCTGAAGATGGTTTTGAGTGGTTTCCCATTTTCACACTAGGCAAATGCTGGGGCTGTATCTTAATTAAGGCCATGGCCGCTTCCTTCCTATTCCTAGGCCTTTCCTATCCCATCGTCGCCATAAGACCTATCTGTGTTGGTGCGACGTAAAGCAAATGTAAAAATAAAAAAATAAAAAAAAATAAATCAATTTTGTTGGGTAAAGACCAAATGTGTCACGAGAGATCTTTCAGGTGCTGACATCATACAACATGGCGCATTGCTGGACTTTTTTCCCACCCTTCAATAATCCAACTACCTCAGTCACATTTCTCTTCACATTTTTTTTTTTTTTTAAATGTCAACTGATCTGCATCTTCATACATCAAACATACAATTACAATAACGATCTTCGAGCTATTTATTCTTCTTCTCTTCAAGATTTAAGAACTTTTAAAACGTAGTGCTACAGTCAAATAACTTTTTCACCTTTGATAATACTATATATCAGCAGGATGGTTTAGCTATGGGCTGGCCAGTCTCAGATATCTTAGCTGAGATCTATCTTGATTTCTTGGAATACACAAAAATTGATAATAATAATAATTTTAATAATGTCCTCTATTGGATCAGATATGTCGATGACACTTTAGTTATTATGAATGAAGAAATCACTGACGCAGCTTCTACATTTCTTCTTCTTAACAGCATTGACCCTCATATTAAATTTACCCTCGAATCTGAAAATAACAAAACTATTAATTTTTTAGACATCCTTCTTTATCCTACAAAATTTTTAGAAAATCAACTCAAACAGCAACCACCATTCAACAAGACTCATTGCATCCACAAGCACACAAACGTGCTACTTACAACAGCGTAGTCTTTCGTGCCTTTAATACTCCAATGTCTAAGAAAGACTTAAATAATGAATTGAACATGATCTGTAATATCACTAAACGGTTTTAACAACTCTTTTATAGACCGAATAGTCAACAAATTCAAGCACTGTCCCAAGACCACTTTAACAAAAGAAAAAATCAACCCCTCTGCATTTTCCACTTTTACCTTCAATAAAGATGTTTATGAAGTTACTAACATTGAAAAAGCACAATGTAAAAATAGCTTTTAGAACCAATAACAGAAATGTCGATATCTTACACAACTCTAACTTGTTAAACAGATCTAATGTTTTTTTTTCTTTCAAAATCTGGAGTTTACAGATTCAATGCAACAACTGCAGTTTTCTTTTGTTGGGCAAACTGGATGTAACTTTACCATCAGATATTCCAAACATGTCAACACTTTAAAATACAACAGATTCTCTGCAGTTGGACAACATATATATGACTCTAAACATAACTTCACCAAAATAGAACAAGACATGCAAATACTTGAAATAATTAATAACGGCCCCCTACTTAACACAACTGAAAATTGTTTCATTTACCTTGACCAGTATTTAATTCCTAATTTCAATTTAAGCAACATTTCTGAGAAGCCTATTATTCTTTTCGATTTTCTCATCCTAATTTAAAAAAATATTAAATCTTTAAACTCTAATTTGATTTTTCACGCCTTGTATAGTTACCACAAATACCTCACCCACCTGCCCCGCCTTAAATCTACTACTATTCCCTTATTTCCCTCTTTTCTCCTTTCCTCTTTTCACTCTCCATCACGCTTTCCGCTCTATTATTCTTTTCCAAATTCAACCCCTTACTATATACGAGGGTCGAGTCATAAGTCATGGCAACTAATTTTTTTTTCTCGCGAACAAGAGATAACACTTACTTCATTGCCTTTTAAAGTCTGTCCCCACCTATTTCGGCTTCTATTAACCCCTTAATTCCTTTCTTTTTCCGCATTTAACTGGGAATTAAAATTTCATTTTTGGTTCAGATCAATTTGACTTTCAAATTTATTCTCTTAGCCACTTCAAGAACTGCCTGCGCACTCATCTTCATGAAACCTTCGTTTGTCAGTTGTGATTCTCAGTTCTAATACTGCACCTTTTTACTTATTTCTCTTCACATTTGTTTTTTAATGTCAACTGTTCTGCATCTTCATACATCAAACATACGATTACAATACTGATCCTCGAGCTATTTATTCTTCTTCTCTTCAAGATTTAAAAACTAAAAAAAAATAAAAAATAAAAAAATAAAATAGTGCTACATTCACATGTGTTATACTGCTCCACACGAAGTTACGTCTGTTAACGATTACAACATTGTTCCACAAGCTATTTGTTCTTCTCTTCAAGATTATAAACAATTTTAAAACACAGTACTACAGTACTACTGCTCCACACAAACTTACATCTGGTAAAAAAAACTATATCTTCTACATTACTGGTTATTTATCTGTGCATCGTTTATTCTGTTTTTAAGTGATCAGCTGATGATGACCCGGAATTTGGGGTCGAATCCGTTTCCGTTTATGATCAACTAGTTTTGTAACCTTACTACATGTGAGTTGTCAAGTTGCAAAACCCATTATGTGCAGACAAACAAATTTTTCAGGAAGTGCAAAAAACTGTCCTTTGTTATGCAACAAAGATAGGAGGTTGAAATTTTGTAATTAAACAGTAAGCGTTCATCTTCGTCATACTGCAAAATATCCACAAAATTTAACTGATAGAACCCATGTTATTTGCAAAAAACATTTGGACATAATGAGTATTGCAGCAGTTTTGTGGAGAACCCATGTTATTTGCAAAAAAAACATTTGGACATAACGAGTATTGCAGCAGTTTTGTGGAGATAAAAGATATGTACAGCAGTATATGGAATAGTGTGTGCAGATTTATGGTGAAAGTGTTTTAGTAGCTACGTTTGAAACTATTAGATTTAGGTTAGGATATAATGTTTTGATATCTAATCCCCGCTCTTTGATTTAATGATTACATCAAGAAATCATCATCCATTCAAAACGTTTTATAAGTTCTTTAACATTTTGTACAGTTATATCAACAATCCGTTATTGCCCTCAACAAAATATCCCACATCAGTGTCATAGTCTGGCATTTCACTGTTTGAATTTTGCCGCTGGTAAAACAGTGTCTTGTAGAACGTGAGGTCATCGTTCCTTATCCACCCTTTCCCGTAATGTTTGGGCAGCAATGTGTGCAGGTCATTGAGCTTTTCTTTCTTAAGAGGAACCCTTTCCTCCACTGGTAGTGGCACAATAGCAGAAAGGGTTTCCCATGGTTCAGTATGCCTTTTGCTTCCACAACAATCGCTGTTATAGTTTACTTCACTTCTTATCACACAGTTAGCTGATTTTGTTCGTGTAAGTATGATCCTCTTACAGGGTTCTGCGACATAACGAGCTTTGCTGCATAACACACGCTGCAGCAGTTTAGTTATTTGTCACCTTTAAACGTATGGATTAAATGGTCTTTGCTCACATATTACATTGCTGGATTGTGTATGTTGATGAGCTGCATACAATGGCGGTGATAACTCATTTTGAGAAAAAAATGGACATAACGGGTTATGCAACTGGACGACTCAAGTATTGAATAGGTGGAACCATTACATAATTTTATTTATTTTAATTGTCTACCTCATTTGGGTTTGAACCTGCTATCTTGGGATCCAGAGGCTGACACTCTACCACTGATCAGTAGAGGGAGCTTGACCAGCACTAAAGGCAAGGGATTTGAATACGTAGTATATCCCAATTGTCTGCAAGCCATTTGACTAATACTAACCAGGAGCTCCACTGTGTGGGAACAATCTAGCTTTTAAACCTCTCTCCTGGAGCCACCCTGTCGGTGAGGACAGAAGAATAACATCCACGGTATCCCCTGCCTGTCATAATAGGCAATTTAAGTTGGGAGTATGGGTTGGCGACTACTGGGCCCTTACCCGAGTCCTGCCATTGCTTCCACTTACTTGTGTCAGGCTCCTCACTTTCATTTTTCATAGGAGACTTCCTTTGGTCAACTCTTGTTCTTTTCTGACGGTATTACATATTGAGGCCTGTTGTCGGATTTTTTATTATGGACACTCGAGTTTAGGCTTTAATTACAAACGAACCAATAGGCCTATTGCAATGCGAGTTATACTAATATTTTCCTTGTTTACTTCTACATTAGCGTATATAAGACACAATGTTTTTGACGTTCATTAAATATTTTTTTATTTGTGGTTGTAATAAATATTGTCCGGATTTTTGGCTTCTTCTCTAGGAAGCGCTCACTTGGGAATATATGCAAGGAAAACTACTTGTCTGATGGTAATGAAATTTTTATATGTTATAATCACATGAATTTGTAGTGTAATACTCAAGTTACAAGTTTTTTCAACCACCCCGAAAAAAGTCCTTATCATTTTTCTAAAGCAACTCCTTCTCAGCCCAGGATAAACGTACAGCAGCAAACTTGGGCTTGTTTGGAAGCACTCAGTCATGGTTACCAGAAACTACAACAACTGTAACCGTACAGTGTGTTACTGAATTTATGAAGAGTAATATTGAAAGGAGGTTTTGTCCGGAGCGTGCGATTAACAGCAGGCCGGGTGATGAAATCGGGCACAGTGTTGCCACGTTCAGTAGTAATCACGCGTGCAATGAACACAGCTTTTCGTTTACTTACAACCTTTAATTTTATTTCCTCTTATAAATTCCACTTCCCATCACCTTTTCTCATAAGGGCTTTGGAGCTTCAATAGCAGGTTTAGAAATTGTTGACTTCCTAAATTAGAATTGTACAATTTTTACAAGGGTTATTTGCATTATTATTTACATATATTTACAATATTTAATTCTATCAATTTTCTTCGTCTGAAAAATCACTATGTTCCGATGAATCTGTGCTGCTGTCATTCGTGTTGATTATGACTGGCTCAAAATAAGGGACATTTTCAGACAGTCCATCTTTTTCCCAGTAGTGGTCTTCAGTTTTCTTAGCTTGTTTAATACATTGTTTCCATAGTTCAGGGGTTATGGTATGTAAGGCTTCTCGGCATAAAGCGTTAATTGCTTCCATACCTCTACCATTTTCTAATGTGTTAGCCATATTTGTTTTTGCTATTTTCCCTTTTACATAAGCCCAAATGAGTTTGATTGGATTAAGTTCGCAATGGGCCAGTGGTAACCAAACAAGCTGTACATATGGTCGAAATCGTTTAGTCAGTTGTTCCAGCTAACTTTACTGGTGTTTGAATATAAGTCCTGGCAAGAACAATCAGCTCTGATTTAGTTAATTTATTATAATTGTCAACTCCAGGTGGTAGTGAAATATTCTTTGATTTTATCCAAGATATAATTTCAAGTTTCAGCCATGACATGCTTGGGTTTTTAGATGAAGGATCGACCATCGTATGATATGGAGCTTGGTCTATAATGACAGCCGACCTTTGAGGCAATAAACTCAGGACTTCACTGAACCATTCTTCATAATGAATCGAGTTCATCTCATTGTGGTAATCACCACTTCCTTTCTTGCCAATAAAACAAAGTTCTGCACCGTCAAGAAATCCTTCTTCACTTCCGATGTGTAAAATTATGATACGTTTCCCACCTCCAGATGGTGTTTTGAACCCTTTACGCCGTCCATAAATTTGCTGAATGTACCCTCTATACAGATTATGGTTGTCAAAGTTGTTTTCTAAAGCTTCAAACAAGTTTTCTTGCCACCCATATTTCATAGTATGGTTCTGTCCGCACCTGGTCTCGTCTGTAAAGGAGATCTTGTAGCCCTGTGCTCTTAAGTCTCTAATTTGTCTAAGGTAGGTATCAATATAAATGGTCCGTTATTGGACATTATAAATTTTCCAGCTTACTCATTCCTGGTTGCCAGCGTTTCGCCCTCGTGTGCTAGGTTGGGCTCATCAGTTGGTACCTAGCACACCTACCAAGATGCTGGCTAGTGCATACTGTAGAGGCCATTGCATAGTCTACTTGGAGGCACCGGCAGTGCCAATGCACTATTGGAGACTTCGTCTCTTTACCAAAAATGATGCCTGCTTGGCTATCAGATGATATAGATGTTGATTCTCATAGGGAATCTGAAACATTTGTCCCGAACGAGTAAATTTATAATACCAATATAAATGGTCCATTATTGTACATTACGAGGGCGGTTTAAAAAGTTCTCGGAATCACCACTAGATGTCAGTGCTAGAGCAACGAGGTTCCCGCGCAATAATCACACATCCTTTGTGAGTGAACACGTGGCGCGTCAGTGCTCTAGCTGCAGGAGTGTGGTAGTGACGACTCTTTGTTGTTGTTCCCGTGTAGTGATTTGTAACAATGGAAAAACTGAGATTCGAGCAGTGATTAAATACTTTGTAAAGAAAGGTATGAAAGCAAAGGAAATTCATGCCAACTTTCAGAACACACTGGGGGACACTGCTCCTTCATTTTCAACTGTTGCCAAGTGGACCAGCGAGTTTAAATTTGGTCAGGAGAGCTTGGATGATGATCCGCGTAGTGGACGGCCAAAAAGTGTTACGACTCCAGAATTTATCGCAAAAGTGCATAAAATGGTCACGAGCATCGTCGACTGAAAGTGTGGGAGATTGCTGAAGCTGTAGGGATGTCTTCTGAACGGGTATCTTCTATTTTAACCGAAGAATTGGGTATGAAAAAATTATCCGCAAGATGAGTGCCGCGACTCTTGACATTGGACAATAAACGCACCAGATTGGAAATGTCCGAACAAAGTCTGGCCCATTTTCAGTGCAACCAACAAGATTTTTTGCGCCGGTTTGTGACTACAGATGAAACTTGGGTCCACTACTGTACCCCAGAGACAAAACAGCAGTCAAAGCAGTGGAAACATGCTGATTCACCACCACCACCACCAAAGAAAGCAAAGGCAGTGCGTTCGGCCGGAAAGGTCATGGCCTCAGTTTTCTGGGGTGCAAAAGGCATTCTGCTGATAGATTATCTTCCTACTGGCCAAACAATTACGGGGCAAGACTATGCAAACCTCTAGACCAACTACAGGAAAAGATATGCGAAACAAGGCCTGGTTTGGCAAGGAAAAAGGTCATTCTTATTTCATTCCTCATTGCATTTGGATTGTTTTATACTATGAAAGACATAAATCTCCAGCACAATGTTGAGAATGCTGATTTGCAAAGCTCTCCTCAAATAAAATAAGCATTCCTACACATTGAATATACATTTGGGTTGTCAAAGACTACCTAAGTCCGTATTCTCAAGCAAATTATATGGATTCCCTTTTAAAGACGCTATTCATTGAACTTATAAATCGAAGAGCTGAGTATTGACCTTGCTATAATCATATTTTAAATTAAACGCACACTATTTATACACTCAAATATGAATAATTTAACTACCTAAAAGTAAATATATGGAACTTGACTTATCTTTGCTTTCGTTACTCCGCTGGGTTGGATTTCATCATGGATCTTCTTTGGCCACCGGCTCGGGTTCAAGTACACGTCATCGCTGGTTACTGGTCTCCAGCCTCGGATGTGCGGAACGGCTGGTAAGGACTCCACCGGACGACGATCCCATCCTCTTGATTTACTCAGTCATAATAGCACCGTCGGTTACATGTGATGAAAAAATATTGAACGACATTAGCTGCATTTTCCAATCACAAGATAAATTATCTTGAGTCTATTTACTATCTCTCTAGCAAATCACTTCTCAAAAAGGCAGTATTTAAAATGGTACTTAAAGTACTTTCTGTTTGTCGCTAACTTAAAAAAATAATAAACTAGCGAACTCTAATTTCTTTAAGTGATTCTGGTTAACAGCTTTGGGTTTGGATTGACGACTTCTACCAACTGGTCTCTTCTTCTTTTCCTAAACTTCTTTTGCGCCTGATATTTTCAATTTGTATTCAAGATTTGGCGTAATTTCTTTATATTTTTATATTGTCGCAATTATATTAACAGCAACTCTTTTTCCGACTTTAATTTCTTCTTTTCTTGCGTGCAGAATCATTTCTTCTTTTCTTGCGTGCAGAATCTTGCCTGTCACTTCGTTCCAATGTCAATTTTTTTTTTTTTTTAAGTGATTGTTCACCAACCCGGGATAACAATTCGATTTTTTTTTTTCACGGCCGTATGGATTCCTTAGGTCTGTTCGTAGAAATGTTAACTCATGGCTTTCTTGACTCGTTATGTCCGCAGTTCTTTTGACGTATTCACGGCTTATCTAATTCCGCTTGTCCGTATATTTTCCTTGTAATATACTTTTCCATCATATAATTTTCGTCATTCTACCGCGATGCATGGCAACTGTTAGTGACGTAACTCTCATTCATGACGCAAACTGGGCAATGAAATGGTACACAAGCTTTGAACTACTTTCAAAAGCGTGGAAATTGACATATCAGGAAAATCCGCCATATTTTCTAACAGTTTTGTGAGGAGGCTTATAATTGTGGGAAATACCATATTCATATAAAAATTGTGTATATTTCTGCATATTGTGCCGAAAGTAAAATGATCAAGATGGACTTTCGGACGCCCTGGTCTCACACACTGCTGCTTTCTTGACCTGGATGACATATTTCTATCATTTTCATTTGAAGCGGTTCCACTCTGTTCACCGACGACAGCGATAAACCAAGACAATCTGCCACTTTCTGGTACACAGGGAATCTCTTGTCCCCTACTTTTCCTCCCTCACATTGAAAGAAACAAATAGCACTCAAAATCATTGCAAGTTCACCCTCTGATAATGGCGGTCTCGGAGGCATCTTGAAGTGACGTGGCCAACATGCAGAATATAGGACAACTGAAAATAGCTTGCGGACAAACCAAGGTCACGGGCATTCCGTTTCATAACTGCCCGGGGCGAGTGTACACGGCAACATTGCACCCGATTTCACCACCCGACTTGCTGTTAATCGCACGCTCCAGCGTACCCAAAATCTCCTTTCAATATTATTCTTCACAAATTCGTTACCACACTGTACAGTTACAGTTGTTGTAGTTTCTGATAACCATGACTGAGTGCTTCAAAACAAGCTCAAGTTTGCTGCTGTATGTTTATTCTGGGCTGAGAAAGAGTTGCTTTAGAAAAATGATGAGAACTGTTTTCGGGGTGGTTGAAAAAAATTGTAACTTGAGTATTACACTACAAATACATGTGGTTATAACATATACAAATTTTATCACCATCAGACAAGTAGTTTTCCTTATATATATTCCTAAGTGAGCGCTTCCTAGAGAAGAAGCAAAAAACCCGGGCAATATTTATTTCAACCACAAAAAAAAATTAATGAACGTCGAAAACAATGTGTCTTATATACGCTAATGTAGAATTAAACAAAGAAAATATTGGTATGACTCGCATTGCAATAGGCCTACTGGTTCGTTGGTAATTAAAGCCTAAACTCGAGCGTCCATAATAAAAAATCCGACAGTAGGGAGTATTTCCTTTTAATGCCATTTGTGGCCCTTGTCTTTCTTTGGCCAATGCCTGCAAGTGTCGGATCCCTTACATTTTTCTCTCTACTGGGCGAGTTGGCCATGTGGTTAGGGACGCGCAGCTGTGAGCTTGCATCCGGGAGACAGTGGCTTCGAGCCCCACTGTCAGCAGTTCTGAAGATGGTTTTCTGTGATTTTCCTTTTTCACACCAGGCATATCCTGGGGCTGTACCTTAATTAAGGCCATGACCGCTTCCTTCCCACTCCTAGCCCTTCCCTGTACCATCATCGCCATAAGACCTATCTGCGTTGGTGCAACGTTAAACAAATTGTAAAAAAAAAAAAAGTCTCTCTGATTAGAGTTAATAGAGGATGGTTGTCTACTTGTACTTCCTCTTAAAACAATAATCGTCGCCACCGCCACCACGTTATCATATCTTGGAAAGACCTAGGTCGTGCACAAAGACAGATCCCCAAGGCAGTGCGGAATAAACATCTTTCCAAGACATGATAACGTGAGGCAAGCTGCCCTAACCAGATGACCGCCATTTTATAACAGAAAAGACACCAAAGAACTTTTACCAATCAAACAATCAACACAGCAAATATTTTTTCCATAACCTAAAGATTAATAATAATAATGTTATTTGCTTTACGTCCCACTAACTACTTTTACGGTCTTCGGAGACGCCGAGGTGCCGGAATTTAGTCCCGCAGGAGTTCTTTTACGTGCCAGTAAATCTACCGACACGAGGCTGTCGTATTTGAGCACCTTCAAATACCACTGGACTGAGCCAGGATCGAACCTGCCAAGTTGGGGTTAGAAGGCCAGCGCCTTAACCGTCTGAGCCACTCAGCCCGGCAACCTAAAGATTAACGCTTGTGCTTATTGTCCAATATTTTTCATCTAAGTTTTCCTTATACAGCTGATGATGACGTCTAAGTGGTTGAAACATGTTCTGTGAGTGATAATGTATATTTAATTTTGCCCAAAAATTTTGCAAAAAATAAAGTATCGATTAGGTGGTTCTTTAATTATACTTGTTGAGTCCCTGCATAGACGAGAAGGAAAAAACTTGACTATTCCATTAGGTTAAAAGACTAATAAGAATAAATTATGAACTTTTCCACTATAACTGCACAAGTTAACTTACCACCTGGAATCATGCTTTACATACCCTGAAAAATTCGGACGTAATTTGAGCTTTCGTCACAGTTAGTATCATAACGCTTATTATAGGAAACACAATCCTCAGTCGGGATTGTAAAACGTCGACAAGCTGGTTAACAAAATATCACAGAGTGGAATAAAACATTCCTGTCGGAAAAGAGATGACAGAGATCACAGGAGCAATCTTACTGCCATCTGTTAAGGGGAGGTATGGCTGAAATTTCAAGCTTCTACAGTTTACATCCTATTGTAATGAAGTATGTCATGTACATAGACTCTTACTAGTAAGCTGTTTTCCCGGGCGAATCCCACTGTTGGTAGCCCTGAAGATAGTTTTCCGTGGTTTCCTATTTTCACACCAGGCAAATGCTGGAACTGTACCTTAATTAAGGCCAAGGATGCTTCCTTCCAACTCCTAGGCCTTTCCTATCCCATCATCGCCATAAAACCTGTCTGTGTCGGTGCGACGTAAAGCCACTAGCAAAAAAAGTAAGCTGTTTACTAAATTTCATTCATTTGGGTAATTTGGTTTTGAAGGTATTCTTCTTTTTTATACAGTTTTTTTTCGCACAATAGAAAACATCCCTCATGGCACAATTTTGTGAGAATTGAAACCAATTTTAGTAAAAATGTACCATATGGGTGTACAAATAAACTTGGCTATATATTTTATAATTCTGTAAAGATCATTGCAATTAATAGATTTGTTTGATTCTTAAGATTTGAATTTTATCAGTTTGAAGGGCATGGCTTTAATTAAATGTGAAAAATAAGGGTGTTATACATACTGGATATAAAAAATTAATAGCAAGTAATCCTGATATATGACGCAGTTTGTAAATAAATTATGTACAGGTTATAAGGTAAACTCTGTCATGAGGAACATTTTGTACACAGCAAAAATACTAAAAATGTGAAACTGAGAAAACAACACCTAAAAAAGAAACAACCATGTCCTCACCTCAGAACTGTTCTGATATGACTGTTAGGCCTAATAGCATTATCGATGTTGGATGGGTACTAACTAATTTATTATTTTCTGGTACACCATGGACTGGGCTATGTTATTTTGCAAAAAATACATATATTTTTCACCAAAATCTTTCAAATTTCAGCCATACCTCGCCTTAAGACCAGCATAGCAAAGTCCTACGGCATCAGTAATACAGAACAGATAGTAAATAGTCAAGAAAAGGTTTCTTGGCTCACGAGGTACACAGAAAATTAATTTGTATATTTTTTACTACATGCTGTTTGTTTCCCCAAATTTATTGTTGTATTGTCTTTTTTATTTTTTATTTTTGTTTGTCAAGTGTAATTTTTTGTTTTTATCAGCTTGTTTTATACTTTATTTTTCTCTTTCTAGGTGGAGTATGTTGAAGAGCCCGTTACTGAATATGGTCGATCTTCATTCTCAACATTTGAGACGGGTGCTCCTTTCTCCCCTCAGCCATCTACTTCCCTGTCGGAGTTTGAACATCGTGTTAGTCCCCTTGACCCCAACATGAGCTCTGCTGCTCGCTACTCTCCTGTATATTCCATGAATGGTGGTTCTAGTACTCATCCTCTTGCAAGAGAAGTTCCTTCAGAGGTTGTATCTAATTCCTCAAACCCCAGCTCTCCATTTCAGAGTCAGGTAGTTGTCCTAGCAAACTCTCCTAGTCCTATTATCAGCTCATCAACTACCAATGTTTTACCTGCTTCACCCTCACCAAATTCATTTATTGATACAACTCAAGATATTCCCCCAGGAGCAGTTGTAACATCTGCTGGGATAACCCACAGTTTAGTAAACCAGATTCTTTCGAGTCAGGTGGTGTTGTCCTCGGATAGTAGCGGTGGGTTATTACGCCAAGTGGTTACAGGAGGAGCATACTTCCACCAGCAAGCTTCTACTACCTCTGCTAATATAATGACAGGAGCTTTAGGAAGTTCACCACTTCATCCCGACTCTCCACATTCTCCTCTCCAGCCTCCACTTACACCAGCAGACAGCTATGTTGTGTCATCTTCGACAGAAGCTCTGGACTCGGTTCCTGCTACACCTAGTGATTTTCAAGGAGATGTTGCCATATCCGTTACAGATTCACCGAGCATAGTTGATTCTGCAAGTGATCTTCTCATACACCCGTCTCCTCTGCATACAGAAAGTCAGGTGAGCATCTTGTGCTTTAGATCGTTATTTCTAAATATCAGCTGTCTACATGACACACTTTTTCAGGTATGAAATTGTTTATTGAAACAACCAAATTGTTTACCACAACTTTGAAAACTTTGGTGTTATAGAATTGTGTTAAATGCAATATTCTTCTATTATCATTATCATGCAAGGTAATTATTTTCTATTGCTTTCTTTATTTAAACAGTCTTTCTTCTTTCATTTGAGAAGTACAATATTGTACAGACATAACTTACAGTAGCTTATTATACAGTTTTGAACCAAGATGAACAGAGGTATATGAATAATATATTTAGCACATAATTTTACCATCCTTAATTTTTAAATTGAGGTTTGGGGTATATTTGCATAATTTTCCGACCATGATTTATAAGTTTTCTATTTCATTTTTTGCAAAATGTCCAATCATGAAAACATTAAAGGCTACGGCCAGCCAGTTCTTTTTAAATGTAACATTTGTGCGTTGAATAACTTATGAAATAATGCACAGAGTGGTATGCAATATGCCATTATTAAACACAATTAGTGATGTAAAATACCCAGGTATTTATAAATCGGGGTAAATACCCAGGATATATACTCGGGTAAATACCCGGGTATTTTAGATTTTTCATTAAAAATCCTGTGTCCTGGTAAGTTGAACCTTAAAAAAGGGTACCGGTATGCAAACTATTCTACATTAACTATTTAGAAATGTAACAACATTAGATAGTTAATAAAATTATATTTAATTAGAATTGGGAATTAGATCAGGAGATAAAATTCAATAGTTATAACCTGAAAAACTCAGAGTTGAACTAGGCCTTTTGCAAACATTGAGATAAAAGTTGGGGGAAATTTATTCAAAGCATTGACCAAGTTCTACAAAAGGTGTAATATACAGTTTTCAACACACTGTATATGTTTTTCAGAACAGTTTTGTAATATCATTCATATATAAAATAAATAATCAAATAACCAAAAAGACTAGTAAATAGAAAATTAACAGTTACACTACAAAAGTTCTAAAAAAATAAAGGCCTTACTTAATTTAGGTTTAATGAAGCTTAACAAATGTTTTAGGCTATTCATAATCATACATAATGAATCTCTTTAGGCTTAGGCGTATATTCCAATTTGCAATGAAAAATATCAATTGAGTAGTACAACTAATCTGAGTTTTCATCACGGTCAGAGATGTACTCTTCATCTGAGAGTGGAATGTGGCCATCTTCGCTGTCCTCGCTATCGTCACTACAGGAAATTTGCATTTGATCATTATTAGTGTTTTCAACTTCTTTTTCGGTGCACCCGCCTTGTTTCCTTGGACTCTTTTCTTTTCTTGGTTTGGGAGTTTTATTTAGCAGATTCCAGTTGTGTGACAAGTAAGCTAACTGTCCAGCCCTTTCAGTTGTAAGTTGGTTTCTTTTCTTACTGTGGACCCAGCTGAATGTGCTAAATGTTCTTTCAATAGTAGCAGATGTTACTGGAGCAGCTAAAATTCTCACAGCAACATCAGCTAGCACACATGTTCCTTTAAGCCCCTCCACCATTACACAGGGCTAATTGCTTTCCCTTTTTTAGTATCTTTTAATCCTTCCCAAAGAAAGGGCCGCCGACACAGCCCCTCTTTGTCTCTGTAGTCCGCAATGTTTTGCCGAAGTTCAACTACTTTTTTTCCCATGCTACTGCCGACTTCACAGACAAACTGAGCAGTGTTGCCAACCCACGTGCTTGCTGGCATACATCTTCACCCATTATAGAACCCAGATACTACAAAAACTTCCTGACATGCATTTACATTATTTAGAGTATGATTTAAAAAATTAGTACTTTTTTTAATACAGGGTGATTAATTTGAAAGTTCAGTAGAGCTGAGTGCCGAGGATTAGGCGCGCTGGGAAGCGGAGACAGCGAGTGCAGTGCCCGCATGACAAGCAGGCGTAGTCGGCTCAAAGAAGCAGCATGATTATGCCTATAGAAACTAAACGAAACTGAACTCACTGTCTACATAGATGTTCTGGACAAATAAGTAAATGAATAAACAATGAATAAATTAATAAATGAATAATGAATAACTAGGAAATTAAACTGAACTCGCCAGTAATAAATAAATAATAAATATATAAACAAGTAAATAAATCAACTAGGAAATTAAACTGAACTCACCAGTAATAAATAAATAAATAAATAAATAAATAAATAAATAAATAAATAAATAAATAAATCCATTCGGAAATTAAACTGAACTCACCAGTATTTACAAACGATGCTGAAAGTAGTTCATGGACACCGATAGAACGCACAATGTTCCTAATTTCAGTTTTTAATTCTTCTGCAGTTCGCAGATTATTCCTGTAAACTTTTCCTTTAAGATTTCCCCATAGATAAAAATCAATGTGCTTAAATCAGGCGAACGAGGGGGCCATAAGCCTTTACTGATGATCTGATCATCATCGAACATTTCCCGTAACCATCTCATAGAGCTATGCGCCGTATGGGCCGTTGCACTATCCTGCTGGAAATAGCTGTACTTTTTCTCTTCTTCAGTCAGTTCAGCAAAAAATGGTTCCAGAATGTTGTGAATATAACGGTCAGAAGTAATTGTGTCCTGAAAAAAATATCAGACCGATAATTCGTCGGGCACTGATAGCGCACCACACACCCACCTTCACAACGTGCAGAGGTCTCGGCTGTAAACTGTGCGGGTTGTCTGTATCCCAGATTCTATTGTTCTGTGAAATGACATATCCACTCAAATGGAACCAGGCTTCGTCGCTCATAAAAAGAAAGTTCGGATCCACAATACAGTCGTGGACACTATTCATTAGCCAATTGCTAAATCGTATTCTTGCATTGAAATCTGTAGGCAGTATGTTATGGACTGAATGAGTCCGATAAGATCGTAAAGGTAACAATTTTGTTGCATTATGTGCTGAAGAAGGTGAAATACCACTTTCCTGAGCTACTCTCCGAGGTGACTTATGTGGACTGACCTGGAGTCTTGCCTGTATATCTTCTAACCTCTCCTGTGTGAGAGCTGTTCTCCTTTGCTTCTTTTTCTTATTGCTTATGGAACCAGTACTACGCCACTTGTAAACGAGCTGATACACGTAACGTTTTGATGGTATTGTCGCACTGAGAAATTGTCTACGGAATTTTCGAAGGCACCTTTTAACTGGTTTCTTCTTCTTGTGCAAATAACACTCGACCAGAATTATTCTTTGCTCTATAGTGTATTTAACCATCATGATAATAACCTACACAACACACCTTAAAAGTCCAATAGTTTCTAGCGAACTGAGGGACAGTGTGTTAAACAGCTGCGCGCTGGCAGTGAACACTTCTTATCTCGCCAATGTTGACAGAAGCCATATGGCGCTGGCCCGGGACTTCCCTTTGTTTAATAATCCAAATTGCTACTGGCCTTTTCTTAGCTATGGCATGCGAGCAGAAGTCTGAACACTTAAATTATTCTCCCTGTATTTAAAATTGAATGAAAAATAACTTAGAGCACTCTTACTAAGCATTTTTTTTTTTTTTAAATTTCCTTCTATTGAATATGTTTTGTTACCTTTTGAGTTTTGGCATACACATATTTCAGTTAATATGCATATAACCTAGTTTTGCTAGAAAAGTAGCTTTTCCCTCCCACATCTTTGTTGCTCATTTCCAGTACCGTAATAAAACTAGACCTTCTCAATATCTTGGTATTTATAAAAATTTAAAACACAAAACAACCAAAACGTTTTATCCAATATTTTACTTTAGTTTAAGGAAAAAACACACTTTAACAACTAAGAAAGACAAGGTTACAGTGCCTAAACATATAAATACCCAAAAATACCCGGACGTCCATTTTCCTTTATTTTTTTTGTAGTTTTAAAGGATCAATATTGTTCCTGATTTCAATTTAAGGCATCATATACCTGTGTTTCAGTCCTTGTTTGTCCAACACTTCATCAACACATCAAAATGTGTTGTACAAAGCTCAAGAACTGAAAATACCCTCATTTTGGATATTTAAAAGACCACTGGGTATATACCCAATTTATATTTACCTTCCCACTGGGTATTTAACTGGCCCACATCGCTAAATATAATGAAAGTTATTGCACAATATTGAAATACAAAGCGGTCCTCAAGGTCACAACACAGATGAATGGATCTTCTGGTGAAGGACACAACTTTCAACAGCTACATATATGTTGAGTAACATAGTGTTTAAGTGACTGGATTGATCCCCAATTATTCAGTGTATCCACCATTTTCTGACATTTTTATTCACAATGTAATTAATGACCAATAATGAAACAGCTGATGTTATGCTTCTTAATTCTGTCATGATATTTCAAAACACTTAATTTCTTCGAAAATCTGCAATACTCTGAGTCCCTACAAGAAAGGCAGCTACGTTAAACATTAATTGTAGTGCCTGTTTGTTCAGAAACCTGCTTCATTTAACACATAGATAACTACCATACACCCCAGCCAGTGTGGACAGAATAAACTGTTACATTCATTAAAAAAAACCCCACCATTGTTACATTTTACAACGCCTGTTTCAATGTCGGTCATCAGGTTGCGTGCCGGGACTGAGAAGCGCACTTGTTTTACAACATATACCAGTCTATGCTCATTATTTTTACATAATAGACAAGTGAATAGTGATGGGTGAGGAAAACAGGAGTTACAGAGCATAGTTCAAATCAACAGCGATCACGTTACCAGAAAGTTATGGTGGGTGAGTTTTGTGTAGAGCCATCACATGCATGCTACTGGTGTTGAATAGAAAGGATAATTGCAGTGTACCAAGAAGACAGCCCCATCATTTCAGTGACCCAACTAAGGTCGGTATGTGGAAATTAGAAAAGAACTGTTAAAATATTGGAAAATACCAGTTTATCTCACTTCTGACTTTGGTTGTAACGTGAAGGCGGGTAGATAGACACACAACTGGTAGCATTAACTCTAGAATTTATTGACTAACTACTAATTTTCTATACAGCTACATAGGCACAATAGCAGGACTACACACCAGTCTCTGCTCTCACTGATCAGTCACAGTACACACTCTTCCACGACTGTCACTTATAGTTTAAATCAGTTCGCAGTACGTTATTCCAGCCACTTAGTTCACTGTATGCTAAGATGATGTTGCTGCTATGTATTTCATTTCACCACTGATCACTTGGAGGATTGACAACCCAACTTATCACTATGCTGTCTGAAGGAATAACTGCAAAATCGCAATTGAAAAATAATGATATATTTCACAGCAATGTTATTTGTCATTGCCTTGTACAGTATTTGTCCAGCAGTAATCAGAGCAAAAGGAGAACACTTAGACAAACACAGAGTTTGTTTGAACATTGTAGTTCTAAATGACATTGTTTCCCATGATTTGAAGCAAAACTTGCTTTATAGCGTGCATAATAAATGCCTTTGTTTGTATTTTGATTTCAGATGTATGTCATTTGAAATATCACTAAACTGCTGCCTAGTAAACAACAAAAACAGGAGTTTTCTTAAAGTGAGTTTAGACTTTTTGATGCTAGTGTTTAAAAAAAAAAATAAATCTGAAGAAACCCAGTGTTCTCCCCAGAAATTTTCGTTAGCTGGGTGGCAGGAATGAGTAGTCGGCCGGGGAATACTACGTAGAAAATGAATATGATAAAATTTCAACTTATTCCCCTCAGGCCATTAATAATAATATTAGACAGGTAAACATTAACTGCAAAAATGAACCATTTTAGTATTATCACGAAGAATACATAACAGAGTAGTTTGAACCTCTAATGTTCATAATCACTCAGTTGCTGTGGAGAGCCAGACGGGTTAGTTACGTACTTCGGAATCGAGTGCTCGCATGTGATTCCACGCTAATCCAGACACCGCTCGCGCACGACACTACGTGTTAAGCTGAACTCCGATGTAACTCGCGCAGTTCTGACAGTAATGAAGATTTTTCATTTAAATAAAGTTTTACAGTTTTTATATTTTAATTTGGAACACATAATGACTGAAATATGTGTAGCCTCCGTGGCTCAGGCAGCAGCGCGTCAGCCTCTCGCTGCTGGGTTCTGTGGTTCAAATCCCGGTCACTCCATGTGAGATTTGTGCTGGACAAAGTGGAGGTGGGTCAGGTTTTCCTCCGGGTATTCCTGTTTTCCCTGTCATCTTTCGTTCCAGCAGCACTCCATAAACATTTCATCTCATCTGTCAGTCATTTATCATTACCCCAGAGGAGTGCGACAGGCTTCGGCAGCCGGCAGAATTCCTATCATTGCTGCAAGATGGGAGCTTCATTCATTCCATCCCTGATTCGGTCACTGACTGGAAAACAGGTTGTAGGTTTTCAGTGACTGAAATATTTATTAATATTACTTAAACCGAGCGAGTTAGGAGCGCGCAGTTGTGAGCTTGCATTCGGGAAATAGTGGGTTCGAACCTCACTGTCAGCAGCACTGAAGCTGGTTTTCCGTGGTTTCCTATTTTCACATCAGGTAAATGCTGGGGCTGTACCTTAAGGCCTCGGTCGCTTTCTTCTCAGCACTTTCCTATCCCATCGTCGCCATAAGACCTACTTTATCTGTGTCGGTGCGACGTAAAGTAACTTGGAATATAATGTAGGCCTAATTAGTAGATATCTAGGTTATGATAGCCGGGCGGTCCTAGGGAGAACACTGAAACCCATCTCTCTGGCAATTTGGATGACATTAAGGTCCAGAAGAAATGGCACAAAACAAAGATGTAAGCTTTTTTAACCTAAAATTACTCTCTCCATTTATAATCTACCAACACAGTATTTTAAAAGGTGCCATGCAAATAGCGATGCTAAAAATATTAAGCGAGTCTTTCGAAATTTTTCTACAGATGTCCTCTATCTCATTTTCACTGATGCAGAATTCTTTCATCACTGGCTACTATGTGCATGAAAGCTGTTCCCTGAGCTCCGAAGAGAGGACTCTTTACCACCTCTGCCTTTGTGTTCAGATTATATCTCTCACTGAAGTGAGATATGGATGGATGGTAGATAGCCTTCTTCTCCTTATCAACGCGAACTGCTTGCTCTTTGTCCTTTTCCATTTATGCCATTGGGTCTAAGATCAGTCGTCGTTCATACAGATCTCTATAAGCTATAAATTTCATTTTTGTTCCATATTGAAGTGCAATTATAAGAAATAAATTGACAATTTTCAATACAATATATCAAGTAAATAATATTACATTAGTCTTGGGACTAGTTTCAGCCACTTAGTGGCCACCTTGAACCAAAATAAAAATTAAACAGATGATAGCTAAAATGTATGTATATAAGATAAAGAGGAATAATTATAACATTAAAATACATATAATATCAAAAATTATGGTTGTGACCTTCTTGTCATAATATGATGTCTTTATGTTGAGTTAGGACTTCAGGCAATGAAGTACTTTCTAGTGAAATGTACAATATATCTAATGCCTGCTGTAGAACAAACACTGACATTCTAGAGGAAGCAGACCTTATTGAATCACGAATGAAGAGATACTGAATCAAATTGGTGAGAGGAGATCGTTGTGACAAAATTTGACGAGAAGAAGAGATAGAATGATAGGACACATCTTAAGACACCCAGGACTTGTGCAGTTGGTTTTTGAGGGAAGTGTAGGGGGTAAGAATGGTACGGGTAGACCAAGGTATGAATATGATTAGAGCATATGTAGGATGGAGCAGTTATGTAGAAATGAAAAGGTTTGCACATGATAGGATGATGTGGAGAGCTGCATCAAAGCAGTCTGTGGACTGATGACTTAAACAACAATACTAGGAGAGGGCATATAAGTCTTTGGTAGGATCCCAATTAAAATATGATTACAATGTATGGGACCCGCTTCAGGATTACTTGGTATGTGAACTGGAAAAGATCCCAAGGAGAGCAGCTCGATTTGTGTTGGGCAATTTCCAACAAGTGTTATAAAAATGTTTCAAACTTTGAGCTGGGAAGACTTGGGCGTAAGGTGATGAGCTGCTTGACTTAGTGGTATGTTCTGAGCTGTCAGCGGGGAGATAGCTGCCTCTGTGGGTCCGTGGTAGAGTGTCGGCCTCCGGATCCCAAGATAGCGGGTTCAAACCCGGCAGAGGTAGTCGGATTTTTGAAGGGCGGAAAAAAGTCCATTCGACACTCCATGTCGTACGATGTCGGCATGTAAAAGATCTCTGGTGATACATTTGGTATTTACCCGACAAAATTAATTAAATCTCAGCCATAGACGCCCAAGAGAGATCCGGTTTGCTCTAGGTCCGCTAGATGGCAGACAGAGTAAACCGGAACGTCGAAATTGACGAGCAGACAGCCAGATGGCGTCAAATCGAAATGTCTGCAAAACGGTAGCTGAGGCCATACGATTATTATTATTATTATTATTATTATTATTATTATTATTATTATTATTATTATTATTAACGGGGAGATGGTGTGAAATGACATCAGTAAACAAATAAACTTGAATGGAGTTTTTAAAAGTAGGAAAGATCATAATATGAAAATAAATTTGGAATTCAAGAGGGTAAATTGGAGCAAATATTCATTGATAGGAAGAGCAATTAAAGTTTGCAATAATTTGCCAAGGGAAATGTTCGAAGATTTCCAACTTCTTTGAAAACATTTAAGAAAAGACTGCATAAACAACTGATAGGGAATCTGCAACCTGGGCGACTGCCCTAAATGCAGATCATTGGTGACTTGATTGATTCTGATGTTCATTTTAAGTGTCTCGATCGCTCTTATCAGTGAAATATACACTGCCTGACAAAAGAAGGGGAGGAGGAAACAAAATGAAACGTCACGTGTTGAGAGGGTATGTGATGTTATTTCAAAGATTACAAAATCAAGTCAAATTTACAAAGAACTTGGCAGTATAAGCCCACTTATCAGTATGGTTTTGCCTGGATGCATGCACTGATTTGGGTGGGAATGGTGTCATAAAGCCATTGTATCCTCTTTTGAAGCAAGGTGGCCCACATCTGTTGTAACTGGTACTTGATATCCTGGATACTGGTGCTGGGCTGGAGTTGATTTCCGAGGTGGTCCCACACATGTTCTATTGGGGACATATTTGGCAATCTAAATGGCCACGGGAGTACCTCAGCATCACGCAGACAGTTCATCGAGATTTATTTAAAGTTAAAAACTTCATAATTGGTCCGTATTGAACTGAGAATCATAATGTTAAAAAGAGAGAGGTTCCACTGTTTAATATTGTTTTGGGACCGGTTTCGACGCATATTTATGTCATCATCAGTCGATAGAAAAACATGGCCGGAAGTATACATTTATCAACACACAAAAAAGATGCATTAAAGGATAACTGTAACATATAACACTTTCATGAAGAAGTGAACAGTTGAAGTTCATGTAGTTTTTACACTCTTGCTGTGAGTGTTAAAGAACTGAAGGATACAAGTGAAATGTAACACTATTCCATGAAGATAATTTTTTGTAGAGATCATAAGCAGTGTGATGTTCTTGAGCACTCTTGATGCAAGCTTTGAAGTCAATCTATTAGATCTTGAGGTTAAAAAGGACCTTGAAGGATGCAGCATAATTTACAATTGTTGCTAGGTAATGATTAACATGATTTTGTTATTGGTACTTCTAAAGATGGATAGTGATAGAAACTGCTAGAGTATATTGTAGGATATGAACTTATCAGTATTGATATGGATTTATGAGATCTATAGAAAAAGGAAAATAATTTAGAAATAAAAAATTAAAACAGGGGAAAATGGTAAGATAAGTAATACTATGAGGCTCACCTTGTTTAGCTTGCCGTGAAGTCTAAGAGGAAGTAAGAACAGAAATTGAGCACCTCCTATCCCCTACCTGTGCTCTTTATGGAAAAGTGTTACATTTCACTTGAATCCTTCAGTTCTTTTAACACTCACAGCAAGAGTGTAAAAACTACATTAACTTCAATTGTTCACTTCTTCGTGGAAGTGTTATATGTGTTACAGTTATCTTTTAATGTGTTTTTTTGTGTGTTGATAATTGTATACTTCTTGCCATGTTTTTCTATTGGCTGATGATGACATATGTGGCAAAACAGGTCCCAAACCAAATTAAACATGTTGTGACATAAGTTTGTGCAGCGGTTTATCATTGTATTGAATAGGTGGAACCCCTCTCTTTTTAACATTGTAGTTCGAGGCATGTGCCGTTTGTGGATGATCATTGTCCTGTTAAAAAATGGCACGATGATACTGTCGCACGAGAGGAGGTAATGTGTGAGGACGCAGGATGTCCGTGACATACCATTGTGCCGTCAGTGTTCTGTCGATCATTACCACCTGTGACCTGAAATCATACCCGATGGCTCCCCAAACCATGACACCAAGAGTAACACCACTGTGTCTCTCCAAAACTTTGGAGGAATGGGACCTCTCCCCAGGTTGCCGCCATACTTGCAGACAAGGTCTCGGGGTAGTACAGAACCGCGAATGATCGCTGAACACAATGCAACCCTATTCATGAGCAGTCCATGATTTCTGTTCACGGCACCACTCCAAACACATCCGTTTGTCTTGTGGTGTTAATGGCAGCCTACGCATGGTCCAGTAATTCCCTAGTCCGGCTGCTGATAATCTCCGACCAATGTGCTGGATGCCGCAGAATGTTTCAGGGAGTCCATTACTTGTTCTCAGATGGCAGGCGCAGATGTGAAGGGGTTATGATGTGATGGGTCCAAAATACTTGTCCTCACTTGTGGTCAGACATGGTCGATCAGAACCTTGACGATGAGTACGCCTGCCCTCATGTTCCCATGCATTCCAACATCAGGCCACTGTAACATCCGAATGCCCCACAGATCTGGATATTGCATAATTTGACCAGCCGGCTTAATGGAAACCCGCAATGTGGCCCCTTTCAAACTCTGGCAAGTGCTGATAACTCTGTTTCACAAGAGTACCTGACATCTCCGTGTACTTCACAGTGATCACTCAACATTGACGCTGTTTACGCCCTTATATACCCTACCAGACCTGGTAACAATACTAATGCGCTCTGGTGACCGTTCTACCTGTCACAGAAAATTGCAGCTCTAATCATTTACATACCCGCCAATGTTATGTACGTGTTTCAAGTTGCATTGACATCCGACCATTCCTTCTGGGTACTTCAATTTTTTTGTCAGGCAGTGCATGTGTGTAGGAAACAGATGAAGAGCAGGAACTTACCATTAAGCACATGTGGATAGAGTGCATGTAAAAGAAACACATTGGTCCACAACTTTTGCTTGCAGCCATTGTCAGTGGAGGACGAATAAAGAAAGGTCATGATTATTGTTGACAAGTACATGCTTGTTGAGAGTTAAAGTGGTTTGGAAATAGATGAGACAAGAGATTGAATAGACGTAGCAGTTATCTGATGATAAGGCTAGGTGCTTCACTAGACCTGGCCACTAGCTGATGCTGGACTTTTCCAAAACACCTCACAATCACATTCAGCTGTCCTTAAAACCTCAAAATCGTCTATAATTGCCACACCAGTCCCTATCCCCTTCAGGTTCTTTTCATTGTGAACACAACCACTACAAGATCTACAATCTACGTATACACAGCAGCACAACAACAGTAATCCTTCTCCCGTACAAATTTGCCATCTACCAGCTTCAGTGGGTGACTCTACCAACACTCCACTGCAGTCCCCTAGGGAAGCACCTGGTCTTATTATAACTGCTACTTTTTTTTTTTTCATTTTTCCATTACCTTTTACCATTTACCATTTACCTTAAAATTGCAGATTTTCAACAGTGATCAACAACATTTTTATTCTATCCTCCACTGATGAAGGCTACAGTGTTATGGTACTTTATGAAAAAATTCCGCCTTACAATACAAATCTTTTTTATTCCTGAATAGAATAACCTTATCTTATTGGAACATGTTTCATCCCCATGGGGACATCTTCAGCCACAGTTGAAAGACAAACATGGAACAAGGATACATTAAAAGACACTAGGTGATCTAAATGAGTTTTTCTGTCCATGTGCCAATTAAAAACATGAAAAGTTGTCACTTTTGCTATGCATGCAAGTTAAAATAATGGGTGAACAAAAAATGCCGCACTTGGGAGGTCGGCATGCGGTTCCTCATCCCATTGCAAGACAAAAGTTTCTGTAGCCAAATCGGATCTGGTGCTGTTACAGCACATCGGAATGTAATAGAGAAACGTGCATCATCCCGCTCTACCGTACCCGCTGTTGCAGCTCACTGAGTAGACTGCTGGGTTATCAAACCCACATGCACCATGGAGCTACGGCTCGAATCTACATCAGGTTGTTGTTTTTTCTTTTGTATGTGTGACGTCAGGTCCGTAGTTCCCGTTGTGTAACTGTGTTTGTAAGTATGACATCCTTTTGTCACATGACAATAGTCGAACACATGACAGTGTGATCCATTCTACTGAATGTATGGGTCGACTAACCACGCAGTGCACAACCTTAACTGGTCCTGTCAAGTGCATGTAGGGCGGCTTCCTGATGGAGTGCGGCTTCCTGATGGAGTACACAAACGGCAAATACGTCGATATGCTTTTAGTGTTGAGTGCATCCAATCACCAAGCTTCTGCTGCTGCTCGTGAGTATGCAGCACGGTACCCTCAAAGGTGCCATCCCGATAAGAATGTTTATCGTCGTCTTGAGCATTGCCTGCGGGAAACCAGTAATCTTCGTCCATAAGTAGTGGACAGAGGTTGTCCAAGGACTAGACATACTCCACAAACAGAGGCGACATTCCTGAAGCCATTCACCAATACCCTCGGCGAAGTACCCATGATATTGCAAGGCAGTTCTAGGTATCTCAAACACTGGTTGTTGACGTGTTGCACGACAAAAAACTGCATCCATATCATTACACGTTAACTCAACACCAGTGGCCAGAAGACCGCATTCAATGAGTACAGTTCTATGAATGGCTTATGCAACAAATTGAAGATAACGAATATTTTATAAAGAATGTGATATGGAGTGACGAATGTAGTTTCACTCGGGAATGTATTTTCAACCATCACAACAGCCATTATTGGCCTGACCATAACCCACGTCAGCCGTTAACGTGGCTTTTAGGCATGCTTTGGCATAAACCTGTGGGCTGGAATCATGGGAGGAGTGCTTTTAGGCTCGCTCTTACCTATTGCTGGACAAGTTGAATGCGCCCCGCTATCGTACGTTTCTGGGCAATATTTTGCCTGGCACTTTAGAAAACGTTCCGCTTGGTGTTCAGTGACAGCATGATGGTGCACCGCCACACTGTGGAATGACTGTGCATAACTGGTTAAATGAAGAGTTTCCAGGGAAATGGATTGGTCGTGGAGGTCCAATGTTCTGGCCTCCACGTTTCCCAGACCTTAATCCACTAGATTTTTATTTGTAGCGACACTTAAAGGAATATGTTTATAGTACTCCAATCATGGATGTCCAAGACCTAATAGCTCGCGTGCATGCTGCATCGGCAATGGTGGATGCAGGTGTGTTGCGTAGGGTCCGGCAAATTATGCTCCAGCGAGTGGCGAAGTGTTTGCAAATGCCAACTTTTCCAATTTAGGTGGGAGACTCCCGATTTTCGACAGTTTTTCCCGCCTCCCGATTATTCTCTTATTTCTCCCGATTTTAGCTTATTTTTGGTGAACTTCAAGCATTTGTTTTCAAATCCCGCCATTTCAGCTTTTTTACGCCAGTGACCGGAAGTCCTTTTCTCATTGGCCGCTTTCAAACGAAATATCGACGTTTATTAATGCCTGAAATGTGGGCGAATGTGCGATGTTTATTGAAACCTGAATATCGCGACGCGTATACAGATTGTCAATCTCTCGTTCTAGCGTGCTATGTTCGTGTTCGTTCACATCAGTCTAGTCTGTTTTAGAGACTAGTCGTTAGATATGGGAGTCTTTTTTGGTAATTTAGTGGCAGAATTTCAGTGATAACTACTCGTGACTTTTCTAGAGATTTTAGGAGCCATTTGGAGACAATTCTGACTAATTTTAATTTATCTCAATATAAATAAAATACGAGTTTTGTCTGTATATTGCTCAGAATTTAAAAAGAGCGATACTTCCGTACCGGTCTAGACCACAGTAACAAGGGCAAATGCACGTCTTAATTTTCCGTAATTTCTGTCTGTCTGTATTTATGTTTGTATGCTTATCACGAGAAAACGGCTGAAGAGAATTTAATGAAAATCTGTATAGGGAAAATCAGTCGGGGAATAAGTCGCTACAGTCTAGGCCATAAATAATTTTATTCACGCTGAGTGAGATGGTAGTTTAGGAGAAAAGCTAACATATAATTCTCAAATATTTCTGTTATTATTATTGATTAAACATTGATACGGTCATGAAATGGACAACTTGTAATTATTGGCCCTATCGATAAATACTACATAACTTAAGTTATATATTATTAAATTTCCTATCGCTTATGTCTTATACATTTTTACCGTACCTGCTATGATAACAGAGATATTAATGAATTTGGATTTTTGTTGCTAAGTCCATATCAGCGCCAAGGTACGAGAAAATGGGTGAGCAGAATTTAATAATAATCGATATATAAAGTCGGGGAATAAGGAACCACAGTCTATGCTGTAAATAATTTTATTCACCTTGTTCAAAATGGTAGTTTAGTGGAAGGTGTCAAAAATTTAATTTTTACTTGCCTATCTTATTGGTCATATTGAAAAGTAGTATATAACAAAAGTTATAGAGAATACAAGTTCTGATTATTTATGTCTTATTCAGTGTTACCGTACCGGCTGTAATAATATTGGTGGTGATGGTGATTAAATTGTGAATATTATAAGAATGAGAAAAAGTCATGAAGGAACAATCGCTTAGATAATAACACAAGAGAGAGTCATGAAAGAAAGGACGACTCACTTTACATTAGATGCTCTAATATCAGAGAGTCAGATGCAAATTAAATGTGAAGGCCTGCAATATAGAAAGCGCATAAAATTGATCAACCATAACATTGCATTAACCATTGTTTGTTGTGATGTGCTTTGTGTAATCTGCTGCCATTTATCTCCGATAGATGGGATTACTGCTGCGTATCGAGTATAACAGCCTGCCTGAATATTGGCGGGAAGTAGCTGGGGAGTTAGATCTCTCTCATCTTCAGCATGCCATTCCTCTGGTTCATAAATTTTCTGATACTACTGGTACGTAGTGCACTGGATCATCATAGTATTCCAGCTATTTGATCCCTACCCTGAGGCAGTGATTGTAATGAGCAGTGACACTTAAACGGAATAATTACACAGGAGTGTTCGCGGCTGTCTGCGGCCTGGTCATTCTGGCTCTGGAACTTTGAACGGTTAGATCGATACCGTAGTACTTTTCGTTAAAAGTGAGAAAATGTGCTATTTTTTATTTTATCGAATATTTCATATGACAGCATTAGTTTTAATGGCGACATTCATATTGACATCATTTTAATGACTTACGTTGACTTCGGTTGGGAAAACTATAAGGACAGTATTTCAAAGAGTTCTGCAGCGAAGCACGGGTACATCAGCTAGTTATTTGATACAAATAGCATTGTGTTTCGCATAATCACGTGGGCGCTTGATGCAGTATATTGATCTATGCATTTGCTAAGTAAAGGCATCTAAGTGCATGACTGATTCACACATGTGGAGCATGAGTTCATACTATTTTCGGAAGGCTTATCAGGGACCGATCATCTCACTGACATACTTCCTGTGAGGGAATAGAGATGTGTAATTTTTAGCCTTGTAGCCTCGTATAACGACAGTCGGGCTTTGAGACAATAAGTGTTATAAGTATATCATAGTACTGTATTGCGCAAGACATGTAGAATAAGGAGTTTTGATCAATTTTGTCTCCTGATTTTCATATTAAAATCTCCTGATTTTTGGTTTTGTAAAGTTGGCAGGTATGCAAATGCAAGGTAGTCGCTTTGAACATCTGCTGTGAAGTGAACGTTGCTCGTAAGTGTACGTTCCGGCTCTGTGATGATAAGACTGGGCGTCACACGTACACTATGGAATTATTGTGCGTAGCATAATGGGCAATCCAGTGTAGCCTACCTACTGTACTGTATTGTGTTTCCTTGTACCGCATTGGATAGAGACGATGATACTATATCCACTATTATGTTCTATGTATTGGATTTATTTGTGCCATGGATGAAACAAAGTGGTCGTTTACATCTATAAGAAGTTCATATTATGTCTGAATGTTTAAATAAAGGTAATTGTAACGGTAAGACAGAACATAGTGTATTGCATAGTGGAGGTGTACATTGGATACAATTTGATACATTAACTGAAAGAAATTGGTGCGAACGCGACTCAAACATCGGCACGTCCGTACAACCGGTATTTATGGCATTACCTCGTCTCGCTGAGCTAATGAAACAGCTCCAGCAGAGCGCCGAGTTCGTGCAACCTGTGCTTGGCCACGCTGCATGCCGATACAGCGTTGCCAGAGTCTCGTTTCTTAACTTGCATTTCTATTAAACCTATTGGTGGGACTAGGTTTTGCAAGATAAACTTTTGTCGTAAATTTCGATGAGGAACCGCATGCCGACCTCCATGTGCAGCATTTTTTGTTCATCCTGTATATAGAATTGGCCACAAACACCATTATGACATGTATCGCTCATTTGTATAAACTTTAGCCATAAAAATACACTGGTTTACCGGTATTTGGTCTGTGTACTTTTAACCACTGAAGCCGGTTCAGCGTCTACTGAACATCCAGTGCACTATACTCGTTCAGCCGGCTCAAAGTACCATGAATCACCGGTGCAAGCTGATGTTAGAACGGCTATTACACATGCATCACTGCTGTTTTCCAGGATCTTTTTTTCACCTTACGATTACATAAAATCAGCTTCATGGTCCGAATCGGACTTCAATAGATTCACAATTAAGTATTTATTATTTTCCACCTAGTCAATACAGTGATTGCTTAAGTCAATAGTGCATCAGTTTTATTGAATTATTGAATTATTTTATTACGTTTTCCGCCTCTAGGCCACACACCATGCCGTATTGAGAGATTAACTTCATGGGCACCGCAATGAATTGCAAATTTTATACCAAACACAATGCATCTGTTTTAACCACATCTTCATGTGCCGTCCTGACAATGTCCAACAACATTTCAGCATGATTTAACAAGCACCACAAGAGCATCTCATTTTATTACGTTGATTGATGTTGAAACACCATCTAGCAGTTCTCCGTCAGCTGGTGGTTATTTACAGCGGCGTCCAATGACTTGCATACGGCTAACACCACTCAAGTAGATTTGGTGATTGACTTTGGGATCAACATTTACCACTTCCCGTTTACAATTGAATTAGTAATGATTAGCAGTGTTAGAACTAACAGTTCTGTGAATATTAATACATGACGGAGTCTCGATGATGAGCATACTCAAGATGCAAGAATTTAGTACCTAGTTATTTTTAGATTTACTCATAATTTCATCCCAGTTTTTAATGTCAACAATTTGTATATATTTGTTTCATTTGTTTTATGTCAATTGTGTGTATGTCCATTTGTTTAGTTATTAGATGTTTTAAATTAAGGCTGAAGATGGTCAGCCCCGGCCGAAACTAGTCCCTAGTTAATGTAATTTAGACCATTGCATATTATAGTATTGAAAGGTGGACCATTATGACATTAATTTAATAATTACATTGTGATTACAATTCAGTATGGATCAGAACCATGAATTTTATATCCTATGAATACTTTTTGAGCTATATCTAACTTGAAAATTATTGTTTCACTTGTAAACTATTATTTTACTTATAAAGGGGAAATACCGAAAGCAAACACTTCACAAGTATTTTTTTGCTACACAGGGTAGAGGTTACTCAGTTGCAGAAGAATGGGTGGTCCATCTTATTCTCTTACAGGCACAGAGATTATTCCTTTGATAGATGACAGTAGTGGAAGTGGTGTATCGGGAAGTGATAGTTTGGTACTGATAAAATAGTGACTAAGCAAAGCAAGAGGTTACTGCGGAAGTGGCAGACAGCACATATGAAAAAGAAACAGCTTCAGCTTTAATAACTTCGCTGTTCGCTGGTTGTTGCGAAAGGCAGACTTCGTCATGATCGCGCAAAAGATCACCCTCATAGGTGTGCTGCTGGGTACCGATAAGCATTTCGAGTCTATTTTAGATGCTTTTCTGCTGTTTCTTGGTGACAGAATGATTGACCTAATTGTTTGTGGGACAGTTGAGCATGCGTCAGAATGTATACTTGGTGCATCCTTGAAATCAAGGTCGCCCGTGTGAGGAAGTGGGAGCCAGTGACAGGGGAGGAAAAATATGTTCATGGGGCTTGTAATGTTGATGGAGATAATGCAGAAACCCACCCTGAAGAGCTTTTTCACCAGGGATGGATTTTCAGAAGACCTTGCATTCTGTCAAACAATGGCAAGGGACAGGTTTGAACTCGTCTTGCAATATTTACATTTTGTTGACAATTCTAATAATAATAAATAATGTTATTTGTTTTACGTCCCACTAACTACTTTTACGGTCTTCGGAGACGCCGAGGTGCCGGAATTTAGTCCCGCAGGAGTTCTTTTATGTGCCAGTAAATCCACCGACACGAGGCTGTCGTATTTGAGCACCTTCAAATACCACCGGACTGAGCCAGGATCGAACCTGCCAAGTTGGGGTTAGAAGGCCAGCGCCTTAACCGTCTGAGCCACTCAGCCCGGCTGTTGACAATTCTACGTGGAATATATATACGAGACCTGAAAAGCTTTTTAAAACTCAGCCTTTCCTGGAAATTACACATGAACATTTTCAGACTGGCTACATTTCCAATGAAAATTTTCTTCCTTACTTTGTAAATATGCCTGAAATAAATAGGCACCAAATGTGGAACTTATCCAAATTATATATTTTTGCAAATATTATGGGTGTTTATGGACAACCCTGAACTGGTGTAATCACATGTATTACTGAAAAATATTGATAATGATCTTGGTAATTATCCCTAAAATTTTTATTACATTTTGTTTCGTCTATATAGCATTATGAATGTTGAGCTTCAATTTAAATACTGGCTGGGAAGTGAGCAGCTCAGCTTGAAGGGTTGAGAGAAGTTCCTCCTCATAAATCAAAGTTTAACACGTTCCCTGCGGCAGTGAATTTCGATGACTTAATGTTACGTCGTATTGGCCCACCGGTGACCCGATGCTGCCTTTAGTTATTATCGGTTCGGGTCACCGGTGACCTGACGAATTTGACTTTGTTTACTCCCTAGTATTAAATCCTAAACAATGCAAGTGCACTTGTTGTGTGCGTTATTGTTGAGGAGACATTCCAATGTATTTATCTGTGCGACAGTGTTCCGATTCAACAATTGCGTGAAACAGAAATGACCCCGGAAATAATTGTGTCACCGGTGGGCCGATCAAAACTAGCAGTATGCCTCGATCCTTCACTTCAATTGGAACACTATGTTGCCATTAGTTAACAGAAATTCGTAACTAGGACGGAGTTACTTACTTTGCAATTATGGGAAATTCGCACCGACGGATAAGAGTAACATGTTTCGGGGCACATGGTGACCCGAACCGCACGGAACATGATATAGGCCCACCCCAATGCTGTCCTAAGCCTCTTTCTTTTCTGTGCCACCGGTGTGTCAGAATGTGAAAGCTCCATACCTAAAAAAGGACTTGAAATTGCTTGTAAATATTATATACGGAAGATAGTAAATATGTCAATAACTATTCCAATAACTCCAGTAACCTCTATAGGCTTTCCTAAGAGGAATGTAGAAAGCAGATATCAGAAGGGTGGTACTCCTTAAACAACAATCTACTATCTGTGGGCAGCAACACTCTATTCTTCATTCACCGTAACCGCGCTAAGCGATTCCCGCGTAAAAATATAGGTCAGACAACAATCGGGACTCAGGGTGACCCGAAGCGATATGAATGGAAGATGAAAAAAACTTCCTTCGGGTCACCGATGGGCCGATCAAAACTAGCAGTATGCCTCGATCCTTTGCTTCAATTGGAACACTATGTTGCCATTAGTTAACGGAAATTCGTAACTAGGACGTACTTACTTACTTCGCAATTCTGGGAAGTTCGCACCGACGGATAAGAGTAACATGTTTCGGGGCACATGGTGACCCGAACCGCACGGAACGTGTTAATAGAACTACAGCCTACAGCCTGGTGGCCATGATTGTTACGGTGCTGAAGTGTAAACGGGTTGACACCGGGGTTAGCCGGTTCAAGTCCCATTGGTCAAAAAAAATTTCACCATCAGAACATTGGCTGGCAGGGTAGGGGAGGTGGTGGTATACAATTTCTAATCAGTAGAGTGCATGCCAAAAGCCTGGATTAAATTCCAAACCTCTCCACAGTGTTCATATGGAGTGAGGGCATATGACGCTGTTGATGGTGATTCGTCCATCGGATGGGGACGTTAAGCCTTGAACAGACCCCTTGGTGCTATTCGACAGGAGTAGGCTATGTGCCGGCACGGGGTTTCACCCTCTCCCTACTATCATATATCACGTCATTCATTTCATCTCATTAACTCATCTGATGAGGTTGACGTCAGGAAGGGCATCCGGTCATAAAAACCCGCCACGACAGCCCGACCCCATAGGGAAATGGGACAAAGGTTGGACAAACAGCCTACAGTAAAAAAGGAATTTGAACTTTTCCCTTCAAGACTCAATTCAGATCGAATACACACATCAAGATTTTAAACAATACAAAGTTAGAATTATATGTAATTAACTAATGCCAGAGGATTTTTTTGCCTAAAGTTTTTACAAATGAGGGATGCATGTCATAATGGTGTTTGTGATCAATTCTATACATTTTAATTTAAGTTGCATGCATAGCAAAAGTGACAATGTTTTAATGTTTTTAATCAGCACGGGGACAGAACAAGTCATTAGGATCACTCAGTGTCTTTAATGTGTGTTAATGCATCCTTGTTCCATATTTGTCTTTTAACTGTGGCTGAAGAGGTCCCCATGGGGATGAACATATTCCTATAAGATAATGGTATTCCATTAAGGAACAAAAAAGATTTGTATTATAAAGGTGGAATTTTTCCGTAAAGTACCATAACACTGTTGAGGTTGACAATATGGTCTTAATAATGAAATTCATATCTTGTAATGAAGGCTACACTCCTGTAAACTTTCTTACCTGATCTTTTATCACTGAATGCTGTTATTGAGTGGTATTTTATATCCTGTCTATAAGCCTTAGTTCAGACATGGCGGTTCCATCCGCGCACGGTTTGATCCACACAGAAATTGGCAACTATTCCAGAGGTCGCGAGTTTCATAGTACTTGACTTCGCTTTTAGGTCACATATCAAAGTTCAAGAGGGTGGGTGGATTTTTTTACTCGTCTACAGTTTTGAAAAGTCGAAGAAAGAGTCAATGCTGCATAATGCATCCGATGTTAAGGGCCGAGTTCCCATATGGTCATATTAGCCTCCATCAAAATTGAAAGAACTAGAATCCAAGTTCTTCAACTTACTGCAGTTTTTCGACTGTCTAAGTACACTAAAATGAGAAAATGTTTCAGTTGGTAAAAAATCTTGTGAAGAATGTTGCATCACCTGGAGTGAAGCTTTAAAGCAAGTTTAGTATTTCTGCACACTGTTGTTGTGGCAAGTGGACACACTAAACAATTCGTAGAACTAGAGGCAACTGAAAATGCATGGGATTGAGTTTTTTTGTAGTCAAGCAGCGATTATTGTGCACATGTATGAACCACCCCACCTTGTGTGAACAACTCAGTACCGTGTGATTTCATTTCTGTGGATTTTGCACGGATGGAACTACCACGTCTGAACTAAGCCTTATACTTCCATTGTGTGGGATTGTGTAAAGTCATGATTCATCGTTATTGAATGCTTCAGATGGTAGATTCATCTGGTGCTGGCCAATTTGAAGACTTGGAGTCAGGTGGTGTAGTTCTGCCTTCTCCTCATGGTGTAGACATGAAGACAGAAGCCATGAATCGAGTACATCTCCTTATTAGCAGCAGTGATGGAGGAAGCATTACTTATAGTCTGGGGGGCCAGAATGGCTTTATAGGAGCTACGGAGGAAGAACAACTGAATACAGTGCTCAGTACCTTTAAATCACATGGTAAGTGGTAGTTACTTGATAATAACATTAAGTAGAGAGAGAGAGAGAGAGAGAGAACAATGCAGTTGATAGCACACTTGCAGAAGGAAAACAACACAAAATTCGATGAAGAGAAAAGAACAGTGGTTCTAAGCCCAGTTTCATCAACATCTGTTAAAAGTGCAACTAACAAGTGTTAGTTTAAAAAGATGTTAGCCGGGCTGAGTGGCTCAGATGGTTAAGGCGCTGGCCTTCTAACCCCAACTTGGCAGGTTCGATCCTGGCTCAGTCCGGTGGTATTTGAAGGTGCTCAAATACGACAGCCCCGTGTCGGTAGATTTACTGGCACGTAAAAGAACTCCTGCGGGACTAAATTCCGGCACCTCGGCGTCTCCGAAGACCGTAAAAGTAGTTAGTGGGACGTAAAGCAAATAATAATATTATTATTATTATTATTATTATTATTATTATTATTATTATTATTATTAACAAGATGTTAAATGAGTTCATGTTAAAATCAAAGCATTTCTTCAAATTATGTCATCTATGTCAGCTCTGTGTTAATTAAGACTTCAGTTAGTAGTGGAAAGAAACAAGTCTAAATCTAGGCATATAAAGGAAGATAGGAATGTCAGAAGACACTTAATTGGATTAACACAGTTATAGGTCAGCGTGGAAGTGGGAGAAATACCAGGTGTATGCATAAATTTTTGCCAGTTTTTGTTGTAAAGAAAACACGTGATTTTCAAGGGAAATTAATTTTTTGTTTTTTCAAAATATGGGCCATCGTCTTCTACACACTTTGCCCATCTTTCAGGTAAGCTATGAATACCATGCCAGAAAAACAGCTTGTCTTTTGCAGCAAAACATTCGTCGAGGCATTTTGCAACTTCCTCGAAATTGCTGAAGTGCTGCTTTGCAAGCGCGTGCCCCATTGATGCAATGAGGTGATAGTCAGATGGCACCAGCTCGGGGAGTTCAGCGGGTGCAGAATGATGTCCCATCCAAGCGATTTCAAGGTGTCTTTCACTGGTTTTGCTGTGTGAGGCAGCGCATTGTCGTGGAACAAAATCACTTTGCCATGTCTTCTGGGCCATTCCGATCAATGCATGATATAAATTAATCATTTGTTGGTGATAGCATTGTGCATTGACGGTTTTGCCGGGCTTCAAGAGTTCATAATACACAATACCGCTCTGGGGCCTGTTCCTCGTACGAACTTCTGAACTTTTCACTTTGCACTTTTCGGTTCAGATTTTATTCCACCATCACTTTTCAGATTTAGCTTGCAAGGTGAAAAGTGAACAGATAAGAATCTTTTCACTTTTTAAGCATCTTATGTTCCTTCATTGGTAGTGAAAATTCAAAGTGCAAAGAAATGAAGTGAAAAGTTTTCATAAATCTTGCAAAGAGATGATTTCCTTTTCATCGGTTAATTAACAAGTATGTATACTAGTTTCTCGGCGTAGAATTTGATTGAGTGATATAAACATGTTACGACGAGAGTTTTTGTTATCATCAAGTGAGGACAGTGATGAAGAATCCAACAAGAGAACGTACATGGCAGGATTAATTTTCATAACCCCACTTCGATGCAGTTTCGCAAGTGTTTTCGTATTACCCCAACACAGGCTGACTATATTCTTGAAATGATCAGTCATTTATTGAAACATGCAACAAAAAGAAGTCAATCCCTGTCTGAAAAAAAGAACAAATTCTTACATGCTTACATTGGTTAGGAAATGGTGCACAGTTGCACAGTGTTGCACAGTGTAGCAGCAATACATGGGACATCAAAATCAATTATTTGCAGAACTGTTACCAAAGTCTTAGATCTTATAGTAAATGTAATATTTCCTAACATAGTATGTTGGTCTGATAATCCACATAACATAGATACAGAATTTCTAATTTTCTTCTGCGTGTGGATGTGTTGACGGTACTTTCGTTAATATCGATGCTTGTTATCATTTGAGAGGTTATTTTTAAAGTTGCCAGAAAAGATGTTCCGTTTCTCCTTGACAGCTTCTAGCACAGCCAGCTTCTTGTAATCATCTTTCTTTCCCATGATTAAAACTTTAAAACTACCGGTATCACAATTATACTGTCAAGTTCACCGTGAAAAATAAAGCATTAAAAGCCTGGAGACTTATACAGTTTGCCCATGGAATAAACTTGATCAGATCACTCATTCGCAAAATCATTCCTTATAGTAATCACTTTCACCATCAGTATTGAGATAATCCAGATATAGTGGATGTATATTTAGACAGTTGGCTTCCGTTTTCAACGTAAACAAATGTTGAGCAGTTTAACAGCTGGTCTGACATCAGATAATCACTCCTATGTTATGTTTCCCTTTATGTATGTTCTGTCAGATATATTCTTGCATGTCTACAATCTCATGCATTTCTCAAACATATAATTTGACTTTTAGCTGTACCTGTACATTTTTTTGATGATACTATATTCTTGAAGTTATATTTGACATTAAGAAATGTAATCTTAGGCATTAAATACACGTTCTTTGAAAAAAAATAGAATACCCGTATTTAAAAAAATGCTGCTTCAAGTAGGATGAACATATCGAGGCAATTATGGTCTTAAACTGAAGACTAAAGAAGGGAATTTTTTTTAAACCGCTGCTAGTAGTTGTTGCCTGACCCTGACATATAACCCTCGCTATGAATAGCACGTCTGCATGAGTGCTGTATAGCCAGGCCAGTACGATGTGGACGCTCAGCAGAAAGCTCACGAGGGATCTTATCTGGATATGCTCAAGATGTTTGTATTCCCTCAGATACAACAAATCGAACAAGAAACCTGGTGTTCATGTTCATTTGTGCAAGATGGGGTGCTGCCACATTTCAAAGCAAATGTATGCAATACACTGAATGCTCAATTTCGAAATGGTTGGATTGGTAGACGTGGCCCTATTCCCTGGACACCTAGAAGCTCCAATCTCACTCCAAAGGACTTTTTTTTTCTAGGGATACAAAAAAAAATTATGGTGAGAATACATGAGACGTAGTGCATCCTAGACAAAGGATCAATGCTGCCATCGGAGCTGTCACTCCAGACGTGTATAGCGTAGAAGGCAAGAAACTGATTAGCGAATCAATGTCTGCCGTGGCACTAATGGGGCACGTAGAGAAATTTATTAAGGTGTATTAAAAAAAATCCTATCTTCTTCAGTTCAAGACCTTAATTGCCTCGATGTGTTTATCCTACTAGAAACATCAACATCATCATCATCATCATTCTTTCATATATTAGACCTATAGAAGAACGGTTACGATTTATACAAAAGATTTGCATTTTCACGCCATCTCTTCCTGGGGTGTCCCAGAGATCTCTTCCCACTGGTGCAGTAGTTTATGACTGCTTTGGGGATCCTGCTTCTGTCCATCCTGTTTAGGTGTTCTGGCCAATTTCTCTGGTATTCATAGATGTATTCCAATATAGGTCTGTTTTTAAGGACATTCAGCACATCTTTATTTCTTTTGTCTTCCCACTTAGTGACTTCTGCTGTTCGCCGCATGTATTTCATTTCAGCTGTAGTTATTCTTCTTTCGTAGCATTTCCTCAGGGTCCATGCTTCCCTTCCATAGCAAAGTACAGGTCTTGCGAAGGTTTTGTAGTTTCTTGTACTGGTGTGTTTTTGAACTAATGATGGTCTAAAAACTGTATTGATGATTCCCAAACATCTGTTGAATTTTGAGATTTTCTCGGGTATGTCCAGTTCTTCAAAGAAAGACAGTTTGTAGCCGAGGTATTTAAAATCATTTACCAGTACTCTTTCCAAAATGTTTTTTTTAAGCAGATCTTGCTTCTTACTGGTTCCTTGCCACAGAAAGCCATTATCTTAGTTTTCTCAGGGGATATTTCCATTTAAAAACAGCAGTTTTTGAAAATATGGGTATTCTTTTTTGATGACCCTGTATGATGATTTTACAGTGCATTAGAGTTTAATAAATGAACATATATAGTATTTCTTTCCTCTCTCTGCTGTAAGTGGATATTTTCATCTTTCATTTTATTGTCATAGATACAAAGAGATAGCATTCACAGTGTATTTTTGGTGCTTTTCCACCTATTTTTCATGTAACAACTGATGGAACACGATGGCTTACAGGAAAGCGAGAATGCGGTACTCATGTGATTTACCTCGACTGATGATTCAGTTCTCTTCAAGAGCCTTAATTCATTTGGTAATCATTTACATTGGTTGGTGATACTGCAGAGATTTGTACAATTGTCTAGGTTTTCTACCGGTAATGTTTTCAGGAGTAATTTCTCGTCCTTGTTCATCCCGTATTATTGCTACCAGGTACATATGACCAGCTGAGCTTGTCTTTTGCACGCCAGCACCTCTGTTCGTGACTGGATGTTTGTGGATGCTAGAATCGGTGGTGATTCTGGACTCAAGTAATAACCTGTATTTTGCTGGGCTGAGTGGCTCAGATGGTTGAAGCACTGGCCTTCTGACCCCAATTTGGCAGGTTTGATCCTGGCTCAGTCCGGTGGTATTTGAAGGTGGCCAAATACATCAGCTTCGTACTGGTAGATTTGGCATGTAAAAAGAACACCTGTGAGACAAAATTCTGGCTCCTCAGCATTTCTGAGAACCGTAAAAGTAGTTAGTGGGACGTAAAAACTAATAACATAATTATTGATACCTGTATTTTGATTACTGTCAATGCAGATAAATTGTGCTTGCTCAAATAAGTAAAGGGCAATGGCAGAAGTTGTATGTCATAGCAGTGTCATCAGTTCCAAATACTCTTTGCAAACATAACTCTAGAGATCACAAACTGAGGAGTTTCAGAATTTTATTTTCAGTGAATCATCAGTGGACATTTCCAGCAGACTTTTCTTTTAATTTTATGGGAAGATCAGAGGAATTGATGGCAGTAGTCGAAAAACTGATTTGTAATCCAGTCTTGTGTGCAATCTTCTGTTTCAATTTCTGGAGTATATTACAAAAACTGTAATCTCAGACTAATAATAATAGGATTTTTTTGGAAATAGGAGGCAGTACAAATTCACTCTTATTGTACACACCTCAGGCTGAATAACACTGATACAGAAAATTGTATAATAATGGTCTTTATCTACATGGTGCTTAACATGACCAGTAACTTAATGCTAAGGAGATATTTTCTGTTTTCTTTTCTAGGAATAGTAATAGAAGAAGGAGAATCTGGAGAGCTACATCTTCGTCAGCCAGCGGAGCGAAAAATTGGTAATGGAGTTAGCATGAATGATATCACACTTACTGTTTGTGCTCAGCCTTCAGACCTGCTGGACCAGGGACTGTTGGGACCACCTCTCAGTGGGGACATAACCGAACCTGTCACTAGACTTGGTGAGAAGTTATAGTTTATATATCCATATATTTTAGAACTGTACAACAGCACTACTCAAACGACGACAACACAGCCACATCAACACTGATCCGCTGGCTGGCTGTATCTGTGCGCTACTCACTGTTAAATAACAGTCATAGAAAGCTATTTCTGGTGATCTAAGAGACTAAAACTTACCTTGGTGTTGAAAGTGATGTCCCTTAGCTGTCAAAAACGTCTAGCATGTCCTAAGCAGGTTACGGACACTTGGAGAATCTCAGCCAGGGAGTTGTTCAATATAACTTGCTGAATTTCGACAGTTTGGGCTAAAACTAAATTTCATTTCTTGTAATGAATATTTTCCTGTAGTTCTTTGTGTAAGTGGATGTTGGCATACATTTTTTCCTTTAATCATCCCACAGGGATTTAAATTTGGATTCGAAATGACAACAGAGATTGAGAGGGGCTGCTTTCCAAGAGAGCTCCTGTTTCATTGAGCTTTTCCTCTGTTAATTCAGTTTATATCCTATTTTTATTTTTGTTAAAGCGGACCCCATTAGTGCGGAGTTTCTCAGTATATTACATACCGTATTCCTATTTGGAAGATAGATGCCAGGAAAGGTGTGAATGAATTGAAGCTGGCACTCAGTGAGTGACACATTCTTCACATACCAGTCCGCAATGAAAACACGTTCCAATTTGAAAATCGCTTTTCAAGCAATGCTATGCTTAGCGCTATATTTTCTGTTAACAGCAACAACTGCAAAACTCTTCATACCCCATTTTCCATAAGTATATGATGACCTAGGTGCTTAAAGTACCATATTTTGGCAAAATGAACTCTAAAAATATTGCAAAATCTGATTTATTGCTCAAATCTTCTTCTTCCTGATACGTTTCTGCTTATACAGGTCATTCATATTGCTCAAATTATAGCATTTCTGTTACAAAAAAATACAAAATATTATAATGCAATACCCAAGGACACATACAACAATGAATACACAGAAATGACAAAATCAACATAAAGCGCAAAATTACTTACCTTGTGGCAGTAGCATCAAACATAAAACATGGAAGGGCCCAGAAATATTAAGGAATAAAGAGGACAGGATCTTAAATTAACACTTGAGGGTTTGTCAGGTCAAAGCAACTAAGACTACCAAATAAGAGATGAAATTAAAAGTTAAATTAAAATATTTACTTAAGGATTAACCCTTACCCCTCGAATTAAAGTTCTCTGTGTTGCCTCTACTACTCGTATTTTAAGTGTACATTTTTATCTTATATGACCTGTATTAATCTTTCACGATTTTGGAGATAGTACCTGGTTTTAAATGATGTAGTTAGGCTATACACGTTTACAGCAAGTTATATTGGAGCAAATAAAAGCAATATGTGGAATGTAAGACGAATTATTTTGAATTTTTATTATTATTATTATTACCGTTATCGCATACCGATTGGTTTCGTTAATAATTTAGTGTACAAATTATCGCTAAAAAGCAATTGAAAAACTCTATTCAGTCTCTGTTTTCATACCTCGCGGTAGTTTGTAGGCTGAAACCACTGTAAACGGCAATTTCTTGAAATCTGAATCTGTTGATTTATAATTGTGCCAGCCGTCAGCATCAGGTACATGTTGGGTTACGGTACACAAACCGACCATCGTCGGTTCACTTTTAGGCATCGTGAAATGCTATTAGATATATTCATTAGGAGCAGAGGTGCGAAAATACTGAGGTTTTGTGTGTTGTCTGACATATACAACATATATATGACAAGAAGAGCACATGGCGGCCATGTTTGTTTACTATCGCTCGAGCTTTCATGTGCGTGATTTAACAGCTGATGGCTACACTGCCATCTAAATGATGGATTTTTGACTGACTGTCGAATAGTATCTGGATTCTACAAAGTTCCATGCGGAACCAAACGATGGTAGTACAGTATATCATCGTGTATTTTGTCGGATAAGAGACGGCAGACGAGCGGTGGGCGATAAAATGCCATGTCGGGTCTCCCCCGACATGCGACCGGAACGGGAATATCGTAATGTCGGGCCTCACCCGACAGACAAGTGGTAAAGGTTAAACATTTAAATTTCATTAACATTTACAATTGAATTATCTTTTTAATAAATTCAATGAGAAATTAGAAATGTTTTGCAATATTTACTTAATAAACAAATAAATAAAATCAAAATTCCATGAATATTTACAATAGAAAAGTTGGCACCTTTGAAATTAAAAAAAAAAAAAAAAAAAAAAAGAGAGAGAGAGAAACAAGATATCAATAAGTTGCTTAATAATATTAAGTTGAACCATTTGCTTAAAATGTAAGAATACTGAAAAGCTGATACCTTCATAGATTATTCATGAGATATATTTTTGGGCTTATGCCGTGTAATTAATTATAAAAACACACTCAACGTGTTTCGAAAGGAACCTTATAATTATAATTAATTACACGGCATAAGTCCAAAAATATACCTCATGAATAGTTACACGGGCCGTGAAAGTCTAAATGATAATACCTTCATAGATTATTACAATAAATGTGAATATTAGGTAAATTAAAAAACATATATCTTTAAATAATTAATAACTAACATTTAATTAAAACCTTAAAAAATTAGAACACTGGAAAGGTTGACATGCGTGGAGATTATTACTACGAAACCGATACCCTTTTAAAGAATTAAAATTTAATTTTAAGATATACCTTTCAAAATTCATATTGGCCAGTAACTATTAATCTGGTTAAACTGAAATTTGTTTGCATTCATTCTTACGTGAATGTTTAAGCATTTACCAAAACACAAAAACACAAAATGTGACAGGATCAGTAGTCAAAATTACACAAATAGATAATTAAATTAAAATTAAAATGATAATTAATAATTGGTAGAAAATATTCCCCAAACCAATTATAAATTTACGAAGGGAAGAAAAAAATATTTATGTTACACAAATAAAACAGAACGACACACACAGACTGAGCCTGCAGCTACTCAAGCCAAGCTATAATTCATTCTAATAACAGGCAAGGCCATCCAAAATTTAAAGCGTCCACAAGATAAGAGATAAGAGTCTAGTGATGCAACAAAAGATAAGAAAAGAAACAAACGCGAGTGAGAATAAGACACGTGAGCGTTAACCGCCAGAAAACTTAAGAACGGGGCAGACAAATTTCAATTTTCTACAAACGAGGAATTACCGAACATGAATAATAATAATAATAATAATAATAATAATAATAATAATAATAATAATAATAATAATAATAATAATACATAAATGATAAGATTTAAATTCATAGAATTTGACATTTCATTTAAGAAAGAATTTTACAGAAGACCAAGATGGTCGTTATTAAATTAAATGCGAGGTAGCCTTCGAACCGTGACAATGGGCATATGAGATAGTATTTAAGCGTGGAAGATACTGATAAGAAAAGTGTGCCGTACCCCCGGCAGGATGACCCAAAGGAGAGCGGGCCAGGGATCTGGATATAAATGTAAGGTCCAACCCAGAGGATAATGTCAAGTCCCAATTCAAACAGCTTGACAACAACTTTATTCATAGACAATGTAACACAAACCAATTCGGAAGCGCACGAAAATCAACATAACATAACTAAGAAAGGGTTTTAACCCGTTTCCATTTCTCATCCTTGTAAAATATAAGAGGAATTCCACTCCTCTAATAAAAGGTTTAACATAACGTAAGCTGCGCACCTTGGTACCAAATAAATGTCTTACTAATCACTACAGCGCTACAACGTATATACAGCTCGCCAGTTACAAGGTAAGGAAAACTCTTCTATCAGTGAACTCACAATGACACGCATACTTCCCAACTACACGTCCAGAACATTCTGGAATCTCTCTTTCATGTTACAAGAAACGTACAACACCTTAAGTACTTTACGTTACTTTCACAAAATATCTCGGCACCAAGCCGTTCCTTATCAATTACAACCAGATACATGGCGTTACATAACTGTACAAGTCCCTAGTTCCTCCCATCATCCTACCAACACATAGCAAGCCAGTAGATCTTACCTCCCATGCCCCTCTCACGGTGCTTGGTTCGACCCAAGAGTAGTGCTCTCCACCAAGAGCAGCAGGTAAGTGAGACGGACCACCGCCCGGCGAGGCACACTGGCTCGCTGGGAGGGGTAGGTCCCGATACCAACGTCATCACGCCCCTCTCTCGGAGAAGCCGGGAGGGGGTAAGTACACGCGAGGGAGCATGGCAGACGATCGACATACGAAAGAAATGCAAATACGGAGGGACGCCCCAGGACGGAAAGAATCCCTTGTCCATGGAGCCATAAGTGAGGAACAGGGAGAGACACATTTATTACACAATCAATGCCTAGGACATTCAGAAATACGCACAATGATGGTAGTAAATTTTCAATGAGCTCGCTAGGAGCACAGCACAGGAACCAAGTCCTTTAAGGCGGGAGGAGACCAAACACACGGTTCAGACCTCCCCCCCAAAACACCAACCCAGGGTTGACCAAAGTGTTTTCCTTCCATAAAGATCAGCCGCATAAAGTTCATTATCTTGAATACTTGCTGGATATACAATAGTGTTCTTGCTTTACAATAAATAACTATATACAAAAGTAACATCTTGCTGCACATAAAAATGAAGAAACAAGTCTTTGCCCAGATAATATATAAAATTAATACTCTTGCTGGTCACCAAAATGACGTAGTGAGTCCAAGATTATCTCTGAATTTACATTCTTGCTGTACATTAAATGAAATAGCGAGTTCTTGCCAAGATTAGCACTGAAATTACTTTCTTACTATACACCATAATGAAGTAGCGAGTCTTTGCCAAGCCTATCCCTGACCTTACATTCTTGCTGTATCAAAAAATTAGTTTCTTACTGTACACCACAATGAAGTAGCGAGTCTTTGACAAGTATATCCCGGGATATGGCAACATTCAGTTCAATGAAGATGTCCCCAGCAATCGCCAGGGGAAAGGTGGGCCATCAGGGCCGGCAACCATCATAGCTGGGATACAACCCAACCAAACCTTGAGCGGCATGCATGCAGGACAACGGCCACAGTAGCGGACCGTCTCGGAGCCTCCTTAGGCAACTCAGACGCTGGAAATCCCAATCCCTCTGAACTCGGTAGCCGTAAGACACGGCGGCTGGAGTCAATGATCGCCAGGAATCGCAGCCACGAGGGGCCCTTCTCATGGAGCAGTGGGCGTAGGTGGATACTCCAGTCCACTGTAAAATAAAGCAGAAGGCCAGCAAAGATGTCGAAAGATATCCATCCACCGGTACAGGGTACAGGGGGCCAATGCAGTGTAGGGGACCGGACCGGGGGGCATGGGAGCAGTACGGGTGCGATAGGACTCCGGGAGGACTCACATTAAATCATTCATAATAAATAAATAATACATCCAGATTTGTTTTTCTTAAAAAGGGAAGAACAAACTTAAACTAACTAAGGGAAGAGCATATCTCCGACAAGAATGGAAATGAGTCAAAACTCTCCGGATAACCAAGTTAAAGCTTCATACCACATGAAACCAAGGTACCCGTAGCTGAAACGCTAAGCAGGCTTTACTTGCGAAAGATGAACTCGGAAGACTCTCTCCGTCTCCGGATCCTTTACCAACAAGGTGACCGGCGTTAAGAAATCAATAATTTCATACGGTCCTCGGAATCTAGGAGCGAGCTTCCCGGAAGGCACGAAATTCTTAACAAAAACATTATCTCCTACAGCGAGATCGGTCGGTCGGCGCCCCTCATTGTAACGTTCTCTCTTCTTCTCATAGGACACCTTGAGGTTTTCCTTAGCCTTTTTCCAAATTGCCCTGATGTTAAGGGGGTCAATCCTCTCTGGTAACAGTTCATCAATGTTCCAGAGATTACTGAGTGGAGAGTTGGGAACGAAGGAGAACATAAGAGACACAGGAGAAAACTGATGCGCTTCATGTACAGCAGAATTAAATGCGAAAGCCAGCCATGGCAACGAAGTGTCCCATCTCAAAACATCGTCATGATGGAAGGCGATGAGAGCGGCCCGCAAATTGCGGTTGACTCTCTCTGCATAAGAGGGTTGGGGGTGGTACGGGGACGTTGTCACATGCGTAATGGACAGGCTAAAGCAAAACTTTCTGAACAAATTCGACGTGAACGCCCTCGCATTATCGGACACCAAGTACTGGCTCGGACCAAAAGAAGAAAATATGGTTTTTAAACACCTTATGGTGGACTCTGCCGTGGCTAACCTCGTCGGAAAAAACCAAGAAAAACGAGTGAAGCCGTCGACACAAACAAATATAAATCTATTGCCATCCGTCCTTGACTTGGGGAGGGGTCCCACATAATCTATAAATAGACGTTGCATGGGTCGCGTAGCCTGGGTAGAAGACAACAGGCCGACCCGAGTATTAAGGGCAGGCTTGCTCATCCTACAAATCTTACACGCTTTGACCATCTCACGGACTTCAGCATCCAGCCCCTTCCAAATAAAGGTTTCGCGAATTTTCTCCCTGGTCTTAAACACTCCTAGATGACCAGCCAAAGGAGTTTCATGGAAATATTTAAATATCATAGGTACTAATACCGATGGAACAACAACTTTCATCTTGTGATCAGAGCGGGAGGGACAGCAAAGAACACCATTTCTTAACACATATGGGTTAACAATCTTGCCTTCTTTCAACTGCTGGACAATAGGCCCTAAGATAGGATCTTCCACTTGGAATTTTGCAAGATCATGGTATAACAACGGGGCATCAGTCAAGATCGCTCCAGCCAGGGGTAAAGAAGTTAGGACCTCAGGGTCAGAAGAGTCATCATCCTGAATAGGCTGACCAGTGAACATGCGGCTAAGCGAATCGGCCACAACATTGTCCGAGCCTCGAATGTGCCGTACATCGAACTGAAACGCCGATATTCTTATGGCCCACCGAGCTAGCCGGCCCGTTTTCCTAGGTTTACCCAGGACCCAGCTCAACGCTTGGTTATCGGTTTCAAGCTCGAATTTTACATGTTCTAAATACATTCGAAACCTCTCTAGGGCAAACAACACAGCCAAACCCTCTAACTCATAGACTGAATATTTACTTTCAAGAGGAGTCAAGGTCCTGGAAGCGTAAGCAACAGGTCGCCGGCCCAGGTCGGATTCCTGCATTAAGACAGCTGCAACCGCCGAGGCTGAAGCATCGGTCTGAACAATGAAGGTTTTGGAAAAATCGGGCATCGCAAGTATGGGAGCATTAGTTATAGCCAACTTCAGATCCTCGAAGGCTGCTTGTTGTGAAGTACCCCATTCAAACTGCACCCCTTTACGCCGGAGGGCGTTAAGAGGCCCAGCACGCTTAGCAAGGTTAGGGATAAACTTACGGAAGAAGTTTACCATCCCGATGAAGCGGGCGACGCCTTTAACGTCCTGTGGGGGTCTGAACTCATCAATGGCCCGGGTGCGAGACTGGTCGACTGAAACTCCATTAGATGACACTATATGGCCTAAAAAGGACATCTGCGGCTTTGCAAAGGAAACCTTCGACAATTTAACCGTCAGGCCAGCGTTACGCAGTCTAGACAACACTTCGCGCAGGTGGTCAAGGTGCTCCTCAAAGGTTTCCGAATAGATGACGACATCGTCGAGGTAATGATAAAGATAACTGAATTTAATATCCGAAAACAACTGATCTAGAAGCCTACTAAGCACCGCAGCGCCAGTGGAAATGCCAAAGGGCAAACGACAAAATTCGTAGAGGTTCCAGTCGGTTGCGAAGGCTGTCAAATGACGGGACTCCTCTGCCAAAGGGATTTGATAATATGCCTGGTTTAAATCCAGGACGGTAAAATACCTAGCCTTTCTGAACCACGAAAAACAGGAATGCAAGTCTGGGAGCGGAACAGATTGCAATATCACCTTCTTATTCAATGACCTATAATCCAAAACTGGACGGTAACCTCCCTGAGGCTTAGGCACGAGAAATATGGGTGAGGAGTAAGCTGACGTGGAAGGCCGAATTATTCCCTCCTGCAACATGTTATCGATGATCTCCTTCAATGCTCGCATTTTTGGGGGAGAAAGACGATAGGGCGGACTCCTAACAGGAATAGAATCTGAGACCTCTATCTTGTACTCCAACAAGTTAGTCATCCCCAATTTTTCCGTCAGAACCTCGGGAAAGGCATCACACAACTCCCTAATGCTCTTGGCCTGATCCTCGGGCAAATGGCTAAGATCGGAGCCCTTTTCGTCCTCAGAGGGCACCACGGCAAAAGAAGAACTCGAGTTAGACCGCAATACAGGAATCCGAACATCACGACAAAATTTGAACCAGCAGGACCCTTCCTGTATATCCAAAACCAAGCCTGAGTAAGCGAAAAAATCAGATCCAAAGATTACAGGACACGGTAAATCTTTGGCCACATACAACGGAAACTTCCACGAAAAATTAGCAACACGAATCTTACACTTCACAACTCCCAAGACTTCAACTCTAGAAGAATTAGCAGCCACACAGGAAAAGGAAACCGGGTGGACGACGGGAAATTTACACACAGATTTATGCAGACCAAACCACTTCTCGCTTACAAAGGAAACAACACTTCCAGTATCTAAGAGTGCCGTCACTGGCTCATTATTAATCTCGGCCTTGACAAATGGAGCTACCCCCTTATTCTCGGTCGTTATCTGCAAACATTCGGCAGGACAGGATGACAAACGTTCACCTGGAGTCGTACGATGATTTTGACTAGGCGACGGCGAATTAATGAGCCTGTCCCTGGCCTTTTGCCGGTCTAGTCAGATACCTTTCGGCCCTTTCCTGCAATCCCTCGCTACATGACCCGGGGTCCCACAGCGAAAACATACAACCTTCGAAACCCTAGGCGGCCCCTCGGTACTCGAACCACGGCTAGGCCCTTGTGCCTGAAGAGATCGAGAAGGGCACTTATTACGGAGATGATCAGACGCGCCGCAGCCAAAACATCTTTTTAACGGGGCGGGTTTACGAGTAACAGCACGCTCAGATACACCCCGGCCAGAAGAAGGACCAGGATCGCGAAGCGAGTCGGCATGTCGAATGCCCTCCGCCGAGACGACCATAGCTTCCAACTCGGCAAAGTTACGAGGCTGAGACACAAAACACAAGCAAGAACGATACGACGGAGTAATCCCTTCCACGATAGTCGAAACCACCTGCTCCTCCGTATAATCAAGTGCGAATACCCTGGCATAAAATTTAATGTCAGAAATAAATTCTGATAAGGTCTCATTTAAACGTTGCACACGAAAGTAGAATTGTTGCACCAAAGAATTAAGAGCCCTAGCGGGGATAAAGTGAGTTAGTATATGGGCATGAAACTGATGCAACGATAATTGTTCCGATATAGCATTAACAATCTTATCAGAAAGAACTCCGACAGTATGCGGATAGATCACCTGTAAAATTTGTGCATGCGTCAACCCAAATACTTGAGCGTGATCCAAGAATTCGACAAGAAAACGAAGAAATGCAACCACATCACTCGCCGAATTCACTGAGTAGCGCGGGCTGTCCTTCAGCATGTTATTCAATGGGTGAGGAATACTCGAAAATGGTGAAACCTGCGGCGACAAAGGTGGCTGTTGCCTCGTAGTCTGTTTTGAAGAACGCTCTAAAGATGAGAAATGCGGCTCGAGGGAAGTTCGCTGCCCGTCAGGCCCAAGGTCAGGAGTGGGTTGGTTTAACTCGCCTACCACCGCCGCAGTGGAAGGTAACACTGGCTTAGTCTTGATAGACGGGTCAGCTAGCCAAGTCTCAACCTTCTCTAAAAGCGTAGAAGATTTGACCTGTAAATCCTGAACCTGATTTAACACCTCCTCCTTTAAGTCTAATGACAGCAAATCACCTACACGATGAACATAATGCATCAAACGACCCTGCACTCTCTTAAGTTGATGGGGCGAAGCGACGTCGCTCTCCAGAAAATCCATCACTGAGGCGATATCAGAGAGGTTAGTCTCAATAAGGGATACCGAACTCGTGACCTCGCTTTCGGTATAACAGGGCGCTGAGACATTCCGATGTAAATTGTTTCTCAACAAGAGTTCATCGGCCTTAACTGTCCCTTTCGATTCCAAATTACGTATTGCTAACTCATACAGCAATTCCTCCTTCCGCAAAGCTCCCGGATAAATAATGTCGCGAGCAGACATCGTGTAAATGATACAACACACAAGGCAAAATTACAAGCACCGAGACGAGAGAGCTCTGGGAGCTCAAATTTCGCAAGTAAATGAAAAAAAAGGAAATCCAGATCGAACCACGCTCTGCTACCACCACTGTGCCGTACCCCCGGCAGGATGACCCAAAGGAGAGCGGGCCAGGGATCTGGATATAAATGTAAGGTCCAACCCAGAGGATAATGTCAAGTCCCAATTCAAACAGCTTGACAACAACTTTATTCATAGACAATGTAACACAAACCAATTCGGAAGCGCACGAAAATCAACATAACATAACTAAGAAAGGGTTTTAACCCGTTTCCATTTCTCATCCTTGTAAAATATAAGAGGAATTCCACTCCTCTAATAAAAGGTTTAACATAACGTAAGCTGCGCACCTTGGTACCAAATAAATGTCTTACTAATCACTACAGCGCTACAACGTATATACAGCTCGCCAGTTACAAGGTAAGGAAAACTCTTCTATCAGTGAACTCACAATGACACGCATACTTCCCAACTACACGTCCAGAACATTCTGGAATCTCTCTTTCATGTTACAAGAAACGTACAACACCTTAAGTACTTTACGTTACTTTCACAAAATATCTCGGCACCAAGCCGTTCCTTATCAATTACAACCAGATACATGGCGTTACATAACTGTACAAGTCCCTAGTTCCTCCCATCATCCTACCAACACATAGCAAGCCAGTAGATCTTACCTCCCATGCCCCTCTCACGGTGCTTGGTTCGACCCAAGAGTAGTGCTCTCCACCAAGAGCAGCAGGTAAGTGAGACGGACCACCGCCCGGCGAGGCACACTGGCTCGCTGGGAGGGGTAGGTCCCGATACCAACGTCATCACGCCCCTCTCTCGGAGAAGCCGGGAGGGGGTAAGTACACGCGAGGGAGCATGGCAGACGATCGACATACGAAAGAAATGCAAATACGGAGGGACGCCCCAGGACGGAAAGAATCCCTTGTCCATGGAGCCATAAGTGAGGAACAGGGAGAGACACATTTATTACACAATCAATGCCTAGGACATTCAGAAATACGCACAATGATGGTAGTAAATTTTCAATGAGCTCGCTAGGAGCACAGCACAGGAACCAAGTCCTTTAAGGCGGGAGGAGACCAAACACACGGTTCAAAAAGGATTACATTACAAGAATCACCCAAGGCAGAATATAACACTACAATTTAAGCATAAACACGTTAGCTGTATATGTACGTGCAGGCCTAATTTACATACATTGTTACACAATTCACTTACGAACACATCACATGAGCTACTGTTGTGTGATTCAAACAAACACACACCCACAACAAAATCTGGCTTGAGACTGATGCTCCATGCAGCTGTTGGCTTGACACGCTAGGGCCATGAAATTAAGCCGTTGCTGGTGTACCGTGGCCGGGAACGCTATTTTAAATTTCTTATGGTGGGAGTTACGAACATACTAAAGAGTAACGAAATGTGCTATGCAGGTTTCTTTAGCATGTTTTTTTTTATAGGACATGGACGGGGACTTCGGAATATTGAAGTAATAACCAGGGAAACAGGCTAGAGAGGGACATCTTAACCAGTTGTGACTGTACCTAGGTACAGTGATAGAATCTTGGTAAGAGGCCTCTCAGTAAGAGGTAGGCATTCTACCCGTACACCATACGGCCGGCAAATGCAGTAAAGTTATGTCAGAACAGTAATACCGGTATACTAAAATTGACCATGCTGGTGGTGGTCCACATTTTCGGAGCATCATTCTAATATTTTATTTTATTTTTTTCTGGATTTGGAAAGTATAGATAACACAAATAACATCAAACAACAAGTGTATGAATGCAACACTAATAACGTGTGCTCAACAAGAACACCGCTTGTAATCTAAACATTCATTCTGTAAGCTGACCACTAACTATGCTCGTTGTGCTGTCTGATCCTGTACTCTATCACTGTTACTCAGGAACGAAGCAAGCATTTCCCCAGTCCACCATCGCACAGCGCTGGCTAAAGTGACAGTAACTTTTTTCTATGTATTAATAAAGAACATTTTCCAGGCAGCAACATCACCTGTTTCCTGTCCAAACTTGTGATTAGCCAGTACAGTAAAACCTTGTTAATTTGAAGTCGTCGGGGCGCAAAAATCAGACTTCAAATTACCTGATTTTGAATTAACCGCCAACTCATAATTTAGAAGTGCCAAACCTTGCGGCGTCACAAAACATTCTAAGACTCGTTACTGCATGCAGTTAACCTAATTCACAGTTTAAACCTTTCAAATGCCATGGAAAAAAAAGAAAAACTATTTCCAAAATGTATTCATCAAACAAGGTGCATTTACAGTAGTCAAATAATGCACTTGGATAAAACACTGGCTAACATAACCTTACGCAACAAAGGAAAAAGAAAATACGATTCAAAGACTAGGACAAATTATGCTGGCTCCCCTGTGCAAATGCTTTATCTCTTGGATTACTGTGCTGTTTGCATTTTTAAATGCCTTGTACTTGCATGGGAAGTGCCCAGTGCCCTTAAAACATGGTGGCTTATCGAACTTTCATTTGACAAGGGAAGGAAGTCTCTCGCTTTCGTGTGCATTGCAACACAGTACAGGAACCCCCACTCTTGTTCGATTTCCCGGCTGGCACTTCCCTCCTTTAAAACCGTAAGTCTGTTTGGGCTCGGCATTAAAAAATGCAGTTTCATCGGTATTGACAATATTGTTCGGTGTGTACAAATTGATTATTTGAGCCACTCTATTTTTGCCAACTGGCGGCATCGCCAGTGTTTGCGGATTCTGCTTCTCCGCACACTGCCTGCTACGTGATATTATGGCGTTCCTTAAAATGTTGAATTCGAAGAATTACGATTTCACTTGAACTTAGCAAATATGAAGCACACTGTAGACACACCGAAGTGAGTGAAAGTGCGGAAAGCTATCCCTGCACGTTCCGGAAGACCCCTTCTTTTATGACGTGGAGAAATTTTGAATTTGTTACTCTATAAAATACTATTTTTTAAATGGAGATGCGGTTTTGAGTTAAAAGTTTGAATTTCGGTAATGTGACCGACATTGTTCTTTGAATTAAGACTTATCCATATTTTGAATTAAACAATTTAAGTAACATGCAAAACCGTACCTCATATTTCTGGGAACGAGAGCTTCTTCGAATTAGGCAAGGTTTTGAATTAACCGATTTTAAATTACATAAAATGAACTTTATTATAAAGCCCGTACTGTCGTAAGTATACCTTCAAAGTATACGATTTTGAATTATCGAGGTTCTACTGTATTAGGTGGTGTGGCTACTTACGTCGTTCTATGGGAAACTTCCTTTAGCACAACATCAGGTGCTGCCTGATGAATTTTTTTGAACCACAAGGAGGACAAATAGTGGCAGGTTATTGGCTACGGCACATATAACAATCTCAATGAAAAGACAGACAAGCATCAGGCTGAGTGGCTGAAATGGTTGAGGCGCTGGCCTTCTGACCCCAACGTGGCAGATTTGATCCTGGCTCAGTCCGGTGGTCAAATATGTCAGCCTCGTGTCGGTAGATTTACTAGCACGTAAAAGAACTTGTGCGGGACTGAATTCCGGCACCTCGGTGTCTCTGAAAACCGTAAAAGTAGTTAGTGGGACGTAAAGCAAAGAACGTCATTTAAGACAAACAAGATTAATTCTTCCAGCACTTGTATCATTACCCACAGACAGTTCATATTGATATATTTCTCATGTCAGGTTTATTTACTTCCAGGTCATTCTCTCATCAGTGATGATGTGACCATCTCAGTTGTGGACTCTAGTTTGGGAGCAGCCACAGACAGGTATGCTGATATGCTGATGGAGACAGCATGTGTTGGAGGTGAAGTGTGTGAAGAAGTCATAAGTGGAGATCCTCTGGGACAGGAAGCAACTGATGGAATTTTAGAGAGCCATGCATTAAATCTAAGAAGATCGAAACGAAACCAACAAATTTCAGAGAAACGAATTGAGCTTTCAAAGAAGGATAGCAGTAAAGCATTTTGTAAGTCTCTACTTCAAATATTTCTGTTTGCTTTTACTCATTGATCAATGCTAGTTGATAGCATTCATTCTTGTCTTATAATAAAATGTTCACCTTATATTATAGTTATAATAATTATAGATTTAGTAAAACATTTGATTGCGTCCACAGGGAATTTCTACTAAAAATTCTATGACGCCTCAAACTACACCCCAAAAATGATAAAATTGACCCTCACAAACACCAAGTCTGAAGTGAAATTTAGGGGTGAATTATTGGAACATTCGAGATCGAAATAGGACTACACCAGGCGATGCTCAACTGCGTTCTAGAAATGGTAATGAGAAAGTGGTTTAGAAATTCCCCTCAAAAATAAAAATAGGTAGAAAAATCAAAACAAACTGCCTAGATTTCATCGATGACTTGGCATTAGTAGCAACTGACTTGGACAAAGCTAAAACACACATATCAGAATATCAAAATATTGCAACTAAAATTGGCGTACAATATCATTTGAAAAGACAGAAATTACCGTACTGCATAATCCTCACACATTTTATACCAATTTTTTTTTTGGAAAAGAGGAATGTTAAGAGGTTTGAATTGCTATGGTGGAATAGAGAATCTGAAAAGGGAAACGGAAAGACTAAAGTTAGATGTAATTGTTACAATTGAAGTACATTGGCAGGAAGAGCAGAACTTTTGATCAGGCGATTACAGAATTATCAACAGAAAATCAAACATGGGAAATGCAAGAGTTGGTTTAATAATGAATAAGAAAATAGGGCAGTGGGTGAGTTACTATGACCAGCATAGTGAACGAATTATTGTTGTTAAAAAAGATATCAAGCCAATGCCCACTATAATAGTGCAGGTCTATATGCCTACTGTTTCAGCAGATGATGAAAAAATCGAAAGAATATATGAAGTGATAGAAGATTTAATACAATATGCGACCGTACCTTACCCTAGCTAGCTGGTCTGTCACTAATAGACGCTGTAACTCTCCAGGTAGGCTCACACCGCACTTTGCAACTCAACAACTTTAATTCTGCTAGGATAGATCTCTTTTGCTCCTGCAAGGAAACCCAGCTCACTGGTAAGAACTGGACTGCTGTAGAACGAACAGACCATCGAAAGAGCTGTACTTAGCTTGATTTAGCTGTTTGCAGTTTTTTAAACTTGGTTAAAAACTTCTAAGGAATAATAATATTAAAATATAAATACAAACCTTTTTGCCCAGCAGTGGTGGGGTAGATGGGGTTCAGTGTACGCCACTGTTATTTTCCCTCCTCCTTTCTTCTGTCCAGACAGATTTTCTGTGCTACTTCTCTTTCTCGTGGAGCCCTCCAAACTCCCTTAGTTCTTTTTCTGAAAATGGCTCTATCTGATATTTCGTTTCTTGTGATATCCAGCTCATCCATATCCTATGCTACTTCGATGGACCATCAGATTTGTATTTTGGAATTTTTATCAAAATGATCAAATATTCTCTTCATTAGCCCCTCTGGATTCATCCAGACCAAATAACCGTAAAACTTTTCCTTCTTCTTTTTTCTTTTTTTTCCTTTTTTCCCTTCTGATATTTTCTGAAAGGTTTTCCTTTATTAAATTCAGTTCTTTGTTGTTCCTTTTCCTTTTCAAAAAGTCCTGATTAATGCATGTGGGATTTTTTATATAAAGTGTCCGATCCCTGCTATTCAGATCACCCATAAAACTGTAAATTTCATTTTCAGTTTTCTTGGGACCAAGAATTTTTCTTAATACTTTTCTTTCATTCTTTTCTAGTTTATCTATTTCTCCTTTTTTTAAAAAAACAAATATTTAGCTGCGCGCAGGCATTCTGGTTTTTATTATTATTATTATTATTATTATTATTATTATTATTATTATTATTATTATTATTATTATTATTATTATTATTATTATTATTATTATATTCTTCTTTCATTTTGACCACTGGGCGAGTTGGCCGTGCGGTCAGGGGCGCGCAGCTGTGAGCTTGCATCCGGGAGATAGTGGGTTTGAACCCATTGTCGGCAGCCCTGAAGATGGTTTTCCATGGTTTCCCATTTTCACAGCAGACAAATGCTGGGGCTGTACCTTAATTAAAGCCATGACCGCTTCCTCCCATTCCTAGGCCTTTCCTATCCCATCGTCGCCATAAGACCTATCTGTGTTGGTGCAACGTGATCCATGCATGTGGGATTTTTTATATAAAGTGTCCGACCCCTGCTATTCAAATCACCCGTAAAACTGTAAATTTCATGACGTATGATCAGACAATTAAAGAGTGAAGATAAAATGGAAGGTAGCTTGCCTCATGGGTGCTGAATGAATAAATAAACAAACAAACAATTTGTGGTACGCTGAATTCCTTTAATTATTTCTTATGTAAGACTCTTCTGCAGTATAGGCCTACTCATTAAACTAATGAATAGCCTATTTGTTAAAAATTAAGTTCCATGAAAGCTGTTATCATGTGGTATTAATATGCTTGTGAATATTCAAATGTTATTTAAGAATATTCTTTCACTCTCTCTCTCTCTCTCTCTCTCTCTCTCTCTCTCTCTCTTTTTCTTTCTCTCTACCTCTCACCCTCTCTCTTCTTTATTCAACAAAAACTATTACTGATTTGTAATTCTCTTCTCCCTTTGTTCAAGCTGAAAGCTTGTGGATGAATGGTGATACCAAAAGTAAGGAGATATTTTCAGTTTTATTTTTCTCCCTGTGTGTTGTAGCTTGTGTGTGTGTTCTGTCTGCTTTAATATAACTTCTTATAACACAAGTACAATTTATATTTCAATTTCCCTGCAAAACCTTAATATTACTTATGATTTAGCATTACCATTTTGTGTGCATTGTATGCATCGGAAGTGAATATGGCTGGTTAACTTAATGACTCTTCATATATTGAAAGATAGGACTAAGAAAAGCAAAACATAGTGGGATAAACACAATGACTGGTCAGTGTGGGAGGAGGAGGAGGAGGCAAGGACAAAGATGGAAACGCAAAAGGACAAGGACAGTCTCCTCATCTTCGTACACTGCCTTCTTCAAGTAAACCGGCTCTCTTCTCTCCAATTCCAATTCTTCTCAGCCCCTGATGAGTTTGTTTCTGACTCTCCCTTCCATCAACAGGGCAGGCTTCAACAGTCATTGAGGGATCATCTTGACTGATCTTCAGTCTTGATGTGAAAACTGCAGGATAAAAAGAAAGCTGGATAAATGTAGGAAAGGGGGAGAGATATATTCTTTCTTCTTATTCTGCACTTCCCTGATCAAGAATGAAGATCTATCAAGATGCCCCATCAATGAGTGTTTTGCTCGCCTTCCTGATGAAGCTTGGAAGCAGAAATGAGTTTTTGAGCACAGAGAAGGAAAGGGTATTTAAGAATTGAGAATGATCGAGGAGAGAGTGCTTATTTCTTTGAAGACAGCAGTGTATGAAGATGTGGGGATTGTTCTTTTCCTTCTTCTGTTTTCATGGTTGTCCTGCTTTCCTTCACCTGAGATTGTGTTTATCCTACGATGTGTTCCTATTCTTGTTCCTGTCTTTCTACAGGTGACATGACCTGTTACTTGTTTGTTCCTTTCCATTACTTATGATTCATCTTCTGAGTATATTTCTTTTTGTATCATTAGTGTACTTATCTTTGCATTAACTGCAGCTCTGTACACAGGATGGCCAGTTTCGCCACAAGCTTTGTGACATATTGTGTTTTATTAGTATCCCATCAGTTAAAATTAACTCTTATTGCCTACCATATTGTTGCAAATGTGATTAATGATGTGTTTATGGTTTTATACTCCTAATAAGTTTACTTTCGGTTTGTTTAGAATAGCCTTTTATATTCAGTATTTTAAATTTATTTTTATATTCAGTATTTTTCATTTGTTATTTTTCTCCCTGTGTGTTGTAGCTTGTGTGTTTTCTGTCTGCTGTAATATAACTTCTAATAACACAAGTACAATATGTGTCAGTACAGTTTGCTTGATCATCTTGTGAACCTTTGAGATGAAGCAGCTAATGTAAATTTTCCAGTTATATAAAGTTCAGTCTGTATTTGCTGTCTTGAAGATGGACAGGTTATTTCTTATTTTAGACTCTTCTTCAGTATATTCCTTAATGTAATGAGTTATGCACAGTCGAATCATGTCATTATGACACTCGCTAGAAGTGCCATCTGCGCATAGCCCATGATGTATGGCCCGTGACGTGGGCTGGTCAAGCAGGTATATAATGTGACCGACAGGTTGTCTGTACACACTGCACTTCATGCTGCCATGGGTAAAGAAAGCAATTTAACTGATTTGCAAAAAGGGATGATCATCAGCTTGGGACAGTGGGGACCAATATTTCAGAAACAGCAACTTGTGTGAACTGTTCATGAGTCTCTCTGGCGAGAGTGTGAGTGGATGATTGACACAATTGGAAAGAAGCATCGGGGAAACTGTGGAGCTCCCTCTATGGTGAAGGTGTGTTGTGAGTGGATGATTGGCACATTTGGGAAGAACCGTTGGGGAAAATGTGGAGCTCCACATGCTATAGGTGAGGTGAACTTCGACTACAATGACGTGTGAAGGCCAGCCGACAGCTACAGTAGAACAACTCACCTCCAAATGAACCAGAAAGCATAGCTTCTGCCTTAACAGTTCAGTGAATTGTTCTGCAAATGGGGTTGTGGAGTAGATAGTGTGGATAGAGAGTGACTACATCCATGCTAACACAGGTGCATCGACAAAAACAATTGGAATTTACTTGACAGTATGGCGACTGGACTGCTGCTGCTTGGCAGTGGGTAGCCTCCTCTGATAGGTCATGTTTTCAGCTACAGCTGCATAGAACAGATGAACATCAGCATGTCTAGTGAGAAACTTCAAACAGGCAACATCCTGCAACCATTGCTGGGCAGAGCACAAGGCAGTGGGAGCAAGGTTATGGTCTGGGGAATGTTCTTGTGGTATTCCCTAGGTCCCATCATCAGTGTGGAAGGCACTCTTTAATTGATTTGGTTATGAATCTATTCTTGGTGATCATGTCTATGCCTGCATGATGATTGTCTTTCCTCGGGAGGATTGGATGTTCCAACACAATAATGCAAGTTGCCACATGGCTAGAACTATCCTCACATGGCTGGAAGAACATTATTAAGACTTCAAAGTTCTTCCCTGGCCCCGATCTCAGTCCAATTCCACATCTGTGGAACCACCTTGATTGTCGTGTTTGCCGTGTCTCCTTCACCATGCGTCCTTCAACAGTCGTGGGACACACTGTAAACAACATGGCTTCAGATACCCTTAGAGATCTATCAGCACCTGCCAGAGTCACTGCTGGTTACTCTGGATACTAGCTAGTGGTCATAATAAAGTGATTCGACTGTGTATTTGTTCAAAATTATGTCCCATAACATTTTTTATAAAAACTACTGTTATATGAGATTAATATACCTGTGGATATTCAAGTGTTATTTGACCTGGGAGTGGTTGCTTGGAAAAAGTCACATGGTTGGTCTTGCTCACACTAATTCAAATTAACTTAAACAAGGAGCAACAGATAGTCATTTCCGATAATATCATACATCATTCAAGATTTTTAAAAATAAAAAAATACAGTACTGACAGTAAGTTGCAATCTGTATTGATAAAGGAGACCAGTGCAACAAAAATAACATAAATTAAGAATTAGCAGAAAAACTCAAGCATGGTTGGTCACATGATGAGAATCTCTCACAGATGGCGTAGGGGCTTATGAAAACCCAATTGTTGTTGGTCATATATTGAGAGAATCCCTTACAGGTAGTGCAGGTGCTTAACAAGACCACAATTACAAGCTCGGTAAACACTTTGTAGCCATGAAATGAATTTGAGTTTGTGGCTAAAAGTCATAAATTCAGCTAGAGACACAACCAGAATTCGGAATCAAGGTATGAACAGACATACCCATTTTGTTTGGAACGATGTAAGGGAAATACTCATATAGTGACTACTGACGGGTTAAGAACCCCACCCCACACACTCTCTCTGTGAGAAGGATTATTCCTGATTTGTAATTCTCTTTTCTCTTTGTTCAAGCTGAAAGCTTGTGGATAACTGGTGATACCAAACGTAAGGAGAAATTTTCACTTTTCTTTTCGTCCCTGTGTGTTGTAGTTTGTGTGTGTTCTTTCTGCTTTAGTATACGGTAACTTGTAATAATGCAAGTGCCGGGCTGAGTGGCTCAGACGGTTGAGGCGCTGGCCTTCTGACTCCAACTTGGTAGGTTCGATCCTGGCTCAGTCCGGTGGTATTTGAAGCTGCTCAAATACGTCAGCCTCGTGTCGGTAGATTTACTGGCACATAAAAGAACTCCTGCGGGACTAAATTCCGGCACCTCGGCGTCTCCGAAAACCGCAAAAGAGTAGGTAGTGGGACATAAAGCAAATAACATTATTATTATTATAATTAATAATTATTAATAATAATAATAATAATAATAATAATAATAATAATAATAATAATAATAATAATGCAAGTGCAATACATATGTTTATTTCCATTTCCCTGTTGAACTTTGTTATTACCATACTTCTTGATTAGCGATGACATTTTTGTATGCATCAGTGAATCTTGACTGATCAGCTTAATTAATGACACTGAATTTAAAGTGAAACTGTATCCATATTCTGTCAGGCAGTGCACAGTACTAAGGAGATGTATGAAGGAAATCCCAAAAATAAGGTCTCCTATTTTTTTGTAAACACATAGACCTGTTTATTTCTACAATGGTTTACATCATTTTACAGCTTGAACATTTAGCTATTTTTCTACATAATCACCATTTCGATCGATGCATTTTTGTAGACGCTGTGACGGTTTTTGTATGCCCATGTCATACCAGCTCGCCGTCATGCTGTTCAGGAAGTTGTGAACCTCATCTTTCACCTCGTCGTCTGCTGAATCGCTTTCCAGCCAGATGTTCTATCAACTTAGGGAACAAGTGATAGTAATTGGGCGCCAAGTCGGAACTATAGGGTCGGTGTGTGGGTGATGATGTTGCCGGACAACATGCGGGCGAGCGTTGTCATGGAGAATGTTTATGCCCTTGCTCAGCATTCCTCTTCTCCGGTTCTGAATTGCCTGTCTGAGTTTTTTCAGGGTCTCATAGTACTTAATTGTGGTCCCAGAGGGCGTAAAGTTGACCATCAATACCCCTCTTCGATCCCAAAACACAGTTGTCATGGCTTTACCGGCAGACTGTGTTTGCTTGAATTTCCGTGGCTTTGGCGAAGAGGGATGCCACCACTGGCATGATTGTTGCTTGGTCTCAGGTGTAAAGTGGAATGCCCAGGTTTTGTCACCCGTGACAATTGAATCCAAAAAGTTGTCCTGTTCGACTGCAAAGCGTTGAAGAAATGCGCGGGAAGAATCAACTTGTTGCCGCATTTGGTCTTCAGTCAGCATGCGTGGCACCCATCTTGCACACACCTTCCAGTATTTCAACTTTTCTGTTAAAATTCTGTGAGCGGCGCTTCGGGAAACCTCAGGAACTAAAGTGCAGAGATCATCCAGGGTGATATGCCGATCTTCATGCATGATTTGCTCAACCTTCACGACTGTCACTACAGAAATTGACGGTCTCCCGCTCCTTTGTTCGTTGTGAATTTCATTCCGACCGGCTGCAAACTCTCTACACCACTTACGAACATTTTTGACATCCATGCATGACTCACCCTACGCTTCCGTCAATTGGCGATGGATTTCAATCGGTTCAATACCTTTTGCATTAAAAAACCAAATAACTGCGCGCACTTCGCACTTGGCGGTAACATCCAACGGGAGCTCCACTCTAAACGGCTGCCAAGCCAAGACTGATAGCCTCAGCGTGGGAAACACTCTTCACAATATTGTGACCAACAGCCACACGAACAGTTCTGTATTTATATTTTTTTAAAAAAGACCTTATTTTTGGGATTACCCTCGTAGCTCCACTGCAAAGGGTTGATGTAACAGGCAGTTGGGATTGTTTCTTGGCAAAAGCAGGGCAGTTTTTATGTGGGGGTATGATAGCCAAATGGTATTGTCTCTGGCTTTTCCAAGGCAGCTGAGGTTGGAATCACAGACAGTGCATTTCTGATTTTGAAATGTAAAGTCACATCCCTTTAGTTCAGATTTCATGTTAAACTGGAAATACCACAACTACAATCACAATATCAACAGTCACTTGAAACTACAAGCTTGCTGTCTTCATTTTGTCTTACCCATCCACCATCAAACATGATGAAATTCAAGATCAGCAATTCTCAAACAGAGCTAATTCTGCTGCTGATCTCCATAACATAATCATAGCCCTGTGATAACTTCAATAATTTTCTATTCTCAAAGAGTTCACTTTTGATTTAGTTACAGTGAATTTCTGTAATAAATATTTTTCATTTCTTGCTCATAGTGCTGTGTGACATTCAACAAGAATTGAGAAACAAGATATTCTTCTATAGATTATTAATCAAAACAGTGAAGAACATTAGACTTTGTTGATATTTTGAATAGGTCATCATTTCAACTAGAGTTGGTAGTACTTGTCAGGACAAAATTATTCTGGCTGGTGGGCACGTGTACTTTTAGTTGCGAGAAAGCTAGATGGTGTGTGATCATTGACTTCATTCTTTCTCATATGTTTATAAGACCTGCAGAGTGTGATCACATGTGTTCATTCTTCTGTCTTTTTGTCGATTATCACTGTTTGGCGTGTTGATCTGAAGATGATTTTCCATGGTTTACCATTTTCAGCCAGGTAAATGCTGGACTGTATCTTGACTATGGCCACAATTGATTTCTTCCTAATTCTAGCCCTTTTCTATCCTATTGTCAACATAAGACCTGTCTGTGTTGGTACAAAATAAGTAACAATGATTCTTCTAGTCATGGGCAGAATCTCTCTTAAGAGAGCGTAGAGTTGTTTCTAATTTAAATACCTATTGAAATGTACTTAACTTTAGCATTGGTAGTTTTTTTTTATTTAAATGCTGAAGATATTTTCCTTAAACGTCCAGACTTTCTTGGAACTTCTCAAACATTGATTTAATCATGAGATACATGCATGATTCACCATTTTAAAACATTGAACACCAGCATATTTATAACATGCTGACTGCTTTATACTGAGCATATAAGCATAATTCGAGGCTTTATAACTTTGACACTTGTTGAGCTAAATTATATTTATATCCTAAGCTATAATTATCTGTCTCAGCGCTTAACTCATGTGGTTCCCTTTTCCTTTTCTTTTCTATATTGAAATATGAAAGGAAGACAATATATTTATTTTTTTAGATTTAAAAAGAAATAATTCAAAAATTAAAATATAGTAAACACAGTAAGTATATAATATTTAAAAAAAAACCAAATACCCTGTCAACCAACATTCTGGTGGTAAATATTCCTTTACAGTGAAGGGGAAGAAAATTATTTATTTAGCACATCATCCAGTATCTTAACCCTGCCCAAGTGCACTATTTCACATGACGTTTGTAACTTTACTGATAAGAAAGGCAGAATCTGATCATTACAACCCCTGAACCATTCAGATTCTTGTATTGCTTTGGTGGTGCTTCGGGCTTTTTTGCCACATCCTGGTTTAGTGAGTGGCCGAATTTCGCCAGTGTTCCAACAGGCTTAGCCAAGGCTGACTGATAGTGGAGAGAAAGGCAGGAGTATTTATTTTCGGTAGCCACATACTGTACCGGTTACGGCCTGTACATGCGTCTTTTTTGATAGTTAATTGCATTTAATCATCGCGCGTAATATTCCGAGCAAGCCTGGTTTGTTTACATTCGGTGGAACGAGCGAGCGAGTCGAGGACAGCTGTGTGTGTGACGTGGCGGCAGGGGCAAGATAGATCACCCGCCTGACACGCCAAGTGTAGCTCGCCTGACCTGGTATGTTCTGGATTCAAGCGTCAAACCTTCACGAACATTCGATTAAGAAAATTTTAAAACTCCTCTAATAATTATGGTAGCGACTTGAGCGACATGTCATTTTGAAGGGAATCACATAAACGTCGCAAAGCGTGAATCTCAAGTAAATCCGTCGAGGGATTCATGGGATAACCAGCTTCAAGGGATCACGCTATATGACGTAGAAGCCCCCAAACCGAATATAAGGAGGGCTCACTTTAGCCTGATCAGTCAGTCACAGCCGAGTATTCAGCCTGGCTCTACACGCTGCCGTAGTCGTCAGAGGCTATCTTCGAGTAGTTACAGTCTTCATGCGGAACTTAAACCATAACGGCCATATGGGACTTATCAATTGTGCGCACGTGAATTGTAAAATTATTCAGAGTCTTTCTGAACATGGACTTGTAATATCTGTGAATGTTAAGGAACAAATTATTCTAAGTCTTTACAAACAGTGACTTGTAATTTTTGCCAGTGATGAACTCTAAAATTATTCAAAGTCTTTATGAACATGGACTTGTAATATTTGTGAGTGTTTAGGAACAATTTATTCTAAGTCTTTATAGACATTGACGTGTGATTTTCGCCAGTGACGAACTCTGAAATTATTCAAAGTCTTTACGAACATTGACTTGCAATTTCTGCCAGTGATGAACTCTAAAATTATTCAAAGTCTTTATGAACATGGACTTATCATTTTCACAAGTGTTAAGGAACGAATTCTTTAAAGTCTTTATGGACAGTGACATGTGATTTCGCCAGTGGTGAGAAACCAATTATTCAAGGTCTTTATGAACTTTGACTTGTAAATTCTGCGAGTGACGAAGAACACATTTTCGAAGTCTTTGTGGACATTGAGTCCATCAGCCACATTGGACTTAGGTGATGAGTGATTACATGCAACATCGTCAGAGACCATTGGAGATCATCCAGAACATCGGAAGTTCGAGGCTTACTCATACACGACCAACCTGGGTGTTCTGGCCTCATCTTAACGGAGTTTTTGGCATCTTCCGGAACGTGTTCCAGCCTGTTCGACCCGGTGAGCTGGAGACCTGGACCATTAAAAGGACGATGTTGAAGGCAACCCCTGTCTACACTGAGGTGATGTGCAATTGGATATGCATTTCATGAATAAACTCTTATTCAATCTGATTAAAATTTTTCTTGTAGATAGGACCCTGCCTCCTGTACCAAGCCCTAGCTAGTGTCTATCCAGTTTCACCCTGAGAACTATTTCATGCTTACGTTAAAATTAAAATCTTAAAGTCAGGCTCTTTTACTGGTACAATACAGTGAAAGTGGTACCCTCTGGGGTTCTCCTTGTCCTTTCAGTGCTAGTTTTCAGACATTAGATATCTGGGCAGTACAAACTATTTTTAATTGTGGGAGTGTCGCTGAAATCGATGCCTAGCTTCCAAAGGGGACTACTTTGAAGGTGATGCAGGCCAATAATATCTAAAGTTCGCAGTGAACTACTTATCTTATTCTGAAATTTATTGACTTGACCTCTTATAAATAAGTAATGATATAATTTGATAATAATTTTGGCTCAACTCTAGCAGTGAAGGTAACAACAGAGCATTAGAAGGCAATGCAGCTGATGAGCTGATGTGTGTAGTGCAATTTTACTAAAGAGAATGTTATTTGTTTCTTTCAATGTTGTGTGCTGTTTCCGTGTTACTTTTGCATGATAATGCTTGTAATCTACCACATTTGAAGTATTCATTTAAATGAACAATCCTTTCTGGTATGAACTATTTCAGTTCATTGCCATGTTAATGCAAGATAATTACTAGAGGCTGGATTTGTAAGCCCAGTCAAATAGTAAAGTACATATGCATGAAAAAAACTTATGCTCAGTAACATGCAAAAACAAATCAAATGAACTATTTGTTTTATAGAAAATATTACCTTATTCGTGGCTGTTTCAACATATAAGGAAACTTGTTCTGCATACTACTGATTTGATTTTCTGTGTGTGCATGACAATTCTTGGGGATTCTCTAGTTTCACTTGGAATCTTAACTGCATAATAATTCACATCAACCATGGTCGCCCCCCCCCCCCCTCTCTCTCACTCACTGAAACTTATTTTTTATTTATAGTATAACCTAACTGCTGGGACTTTATCAATTAACCAATGATAGAAAAGGAACAAGCAATATAAAAAAGAAAAAATATGCATCCCTCTCATGTGGTATGCATTTATATGCACTATCAGACACTGGTCAAATTCTCCATGTAGGTGTGGCAATGAATATCATTATTGCATACCTTTAAATACATAAAAAAGAATGCACATTTTGCGTACAAATCTGGTCCCTTATAATTTATTTCTCTGCTGTTGTATCATGATCATTGTAGTAATGTTGCAAATTAATTCGGTTATTGCAAGTTCTTTATTTCATAGTAAATGTTTATCCAAAATATTTTTCAAGATGATGATTCCAGAGGGTGATAAACATACTCGAGTGTCACTCTTATGTACCATGCAGGTAAAATGGGAATGTCCCAGGGAAAACACAGGGAATATGCAGGGAAAACAGATTTAGTTTTCTAGTGGACACCCTGGTAACCAGCATTTGTAAACCAAACATGACAACCAGTATTGTGTACCATATGTACAATTGAGATATTTGATACATACACAGGCCTAACATACATACATACATACATACATACATACATACATACATACCTACATACACCGAGCTCGATAGCTGCAGTCGCTTAAGTGTGGCCAGTATGCAGTATTCGGGAGATAGTAGGTTCGAACCCCACTGTCGGCAGCCCTGAAAATGGTTTTCCGTGGTTTCCCCATTTTCACACCAGACAAATGCTGGGGCTGTACCTTAATTAAGGCCACGGCCGCTTCCTTCCCACTCCTAGCCCTTTCCTGTCCCATCGTCGCCGTAAGACCTATCTGTGTCGGTGCGACGTAAAACAACTAGCAAAAAAAAAAAAAAAACATACATACATACATACATACATATGTTCAGGAATTGTTTATAAATACATCACTGACACACTCCTTCATGTTGGTCTGTTCACATTATGGCAGTAGTAAATTGGTGGACTTGAGATAAAAATCTGTGTTCTATACACTGATCCTGTCGAGCGACAGCTTGTCTGGTTCACTAGTCATTACGTCAAGATTCTTTAACTTTCCTTCATTGCCTTAGCTGTCATACAGTTGGAGATTATTCTTTTCCTAGTTGAGGCCATGATTCATGAATACAATGAAGAAGTTATAAAATAACCTGATGTTCATAAGTTAATCATGGAAGTGACCTAAGGAGACTGAAGAATGTTGAGTACAAACAGGAAGGCTGTGGGGTACCCATTTTGTTAATAGACCATTCAATAAGAAAAGTACACTGATAACCAACAAAAAATGCAGCTTTAAAAAAAATCAGTTGACACCAGTTTGTTTGTGTATAGCTTATTGGTAGAGCATAATCTGGAGAAAGCTAATTTTTGTATGATAAACAATTAAAATAACCATTTATCATTAACACTGCAAAGGTATGCTCACAAAGTGAAGCTAAATCAATTAATGAACAGCTGTGCACTTTACAATTGAACATGGGGAGGTATTCTGTCAAACGAACGCACCTCCACCTGCTCATTGTGGAGTGATTTAATCACTAAGTATTTTCAAAGACGATATCTTTAGAAACTGTTTATTTGAAATACTTCCGGTAAAAAATATCTTTGATCATCATTATATTTACTCACCTACAGGGTAGTTTATTTTTGTGAACTAAATCAGGTTAAAGATAAAAACTTCATCATGGGTCCGTATTGAACTGAGAATAACAAAAACAATATAAATTGGAAAAGGTCCACCTTTTCAATTCAAAATAATTATGTTGTTCAGTTTGAATTACAACATTTTAATTTGGTTACTCGGTACCGGTTTCAACGTTGTTAGACGTCATCATCAGCCGATCTTAGAATAGGGCAAATAGACAAGAAATATTCACAATATAAAATATAATACATAACCCTTTACACTTAAAAGATCACTAATTAGATAAAATACAAGAAATGATTGTGCTTGAAGGCAAAGGCCCTCTATTTATAACAAGATTAAATCTTGAAAGTCATTGTAAAACAATGAAAACGAAAACACCTATATGTTGATTTTTGATTAAGTCTCTGCCATGTTTTAAAACTTGGGGTAATGTGTGACGTTACTAGTCACGATGTCAAATTGACCTTTTCTATAAAGATTTGAGTTTAAAGCTTGAATACACATTAAAAAAAAAAAAATAGGAGATCCTTTTGCAATTTATACTCTTTTTTGCTAAGTCAGGTTTTCATAATAATCTTAGGAACATTTTACTGTTTTATAAATCGTAAATATGGAAACCATAAAAACTTTTATTTTGCACTATCTGTTGGGGAAAGACATGCGTTTCCTCTTACTTAGTTCTGTAAATCTACTAGAATTAAAATCTAAAATGTGATTTTGTCAATTTTTTTTTTTTTGCTCTACCTGCAGTTTTCGAAAATGTCAAAACTAAATTTCAGTGATATATCCCCAGCCGTTTCCAAGTTAGAGCAGAACCCAAAAAACCCCCATCCCCACCCACCCCCTCGCTTATGGTTGTATTCTATGTATAGATACATTCTTTTGAGATATTTGACACCACAACCACCACCACAAAAATGAACAAAAAGCAATTGCTCCTGTTGCTCTTCTGTATACTGGATGTTACTAATGTGCACACTCACTGTCTTCATCAGGATGAAATACTGATTTATAATTCTCTTTCTTCTTTGTTCAAAGCTGAAAACTTGTGGACGAATGGTGATGCCAAACGTAAGGAGTCATTTCAATTCAGTTTTCTTTCTCTGTGTATGTTTTTTCTGGTTAAGCATAATTTTATTACTAACAGCTCTGTGTGTGTTTTTTCTGGTTAAGCATGACTTTATTACTAACAGCTCTGTGTGTTTTTTTTCTGCTTAAGTATAACTTTATTACTAACATCTTTCTCTCTCTGTGCGTGCGCGCACCCACGTGCGTGCTTGCGTGTGTGTGTGTGTGTGCGTGCGTGCGTGCGTGCGTGCGTGCGTGTGTGTGTGTGTGTGTGTGTGTGTGTGTAAGGGGTTGGGGGGGGGGGGGGGGTGGGGGTTGGCTGGCTGGTTGTGAGAAAATGTGGTCCACAAAAGGAAAACTTATTTTGTATTTGTAGAGTAGAGTTACATTCTTTGTGGCAGTTATGGTTATGACAATTTAATTTTTAAGTTCCTAATCAAGCATGTGCATTCCACAAAAAATCCAATAATTCTACTTTTATTTAATTGCTGATTTTAAAGACACAGTAGCATGAAGAGATTGAAGTGGATGTGTGGACAATTGTACTGTGCCTAGTGCTAACAAATATTCAAGCCTAAGATTGTATTAGCCAGTCACTGGTACTGTTGCCATTGTTCAGTATCATATTTACTCAAATAACAAACACACACAGTAATTTAATGTAAGCCAATGGTAAAGAAGTAGGGGACTGGAAATAATAATAATAATAATAATAATAATAATAATAATAATTGTACCGGGTTTGCGAGGTTCTTCATCCTTTCTATTTGCGTAAAGAGGAATTAATTTATGAACTATCTCACAGAAATGTTCAATCTGGAGGCACGGTTGCAGTCGACTCCAATAAGCTAAAAGATTCCCTTGATTTGCCTATTACCATCCTGACTTTGGGAGAGAAAGAGATTGACGACGCTCTCTCCACGATCAATAATAATACTACTGAGCTAGCATCTGTAGTTAGTTTTTTTGAAGAAAATGATCCATCACCTAATCAACTCAAAAGAGTACAGGCTAGGTTGTACCACTTTTATAATAGGGTGTGTGATCTATTGTCTCTGAAGTTAAATGACCTTCAGGGTAAGGAAGCTAGTGCCCTTGCTGAAAACTTGTCCGAAATGTCTAGTAAGGTTAGTCAGTTGTTATCTGGATCTGCGACTTCTGAAATCGACCAGCCTATAATCGTAAATATAGTAAATGTGGAGGATTCCTCTAAAGAGGAAGGAAAGGATACTGAGGCGACCACACAACGAACATCTGCCCCATCAGAATCGGTGTCAGATCGTCGCAAGTCCATTCCACTCTTCGTGTTAAGTAATGCTCCTTCTGAATCTGCTTCTCCGCCACTTAGGTCCCTTCCTACTACGTCTCCTGGTTTCAGCAGTTTACCCCATCCATTAGCTATGTTGCTTAGAGGTATTTCTAAGTTTTCGGTTAACTCTACAAGTGACGTAATTTCATTCTTAAGGTTTTTAGTTGAGTTTCAGGATCATGCCCTCGTTTTTTCTCTTTCTGCTTGTCAGATTTTGCAAATCATCTATCCCTATGCAATTGGTGTTCTCTCAGACAAAATAGTAAGAGCCATTGCCGAGCAATCATCTATTGAAGACTTCCACGCCCACTTGCTAGCTAACTTCATTCCGGCTAGGGCAAGGTCCTCACTTGTTCAGAAGTACTATTATCGTGTACAGCGGTTGGATGAAAACTTGGCAGATTTCATCCAAGATATTAAGTTCTATACCAGGGTGTTTGCTCTTCATTTTCCTGAAGATCAAATTGTTCAGGCTATTGTAGAAGGTATTTCGCCACCTTACAGATCATACTTGTGTTTTGCGTCACGTCCGCAAACCTTCACCGAGCTTGAGGCTATGGCCGTCTCAGCGGAAGGAGTTAGATACGCCGATACCTTGCGTGTCGCGAAAGAACCCCCTCCATCCTCTAGTAGTTTTCGGCCTCCACCTCGCCGACGCACCACACTCTGTAAATGTTACGCTTGTGGGTCGCCTGACCATCTTCGGAACAAGTGTCCATCAATCAAGTCTAGTGGGACAAGGAATGGAGCAGGGTCATCTCGAGGCTGTTTTAAATGTGGCGCTTTCTCACATATTGCCAAGTATTGCCCTAATTTGAATAGCACCCCCTCCTGCTCTACTGCTGGTGCAACTTCCACCAATTCCAATAATAATAAGTGACTAGTGGCTTCGGCTGAGTCGACTACTTCATCTTCCCGAGGCTCAGCCCCTTGTAAACATGTCGAAATTTCAAGGAAAACTCAGTCTTCAAATTTATCCTTTGAATGCCCCAGAGAATGTCTTAGGATTGCGGCGGATACCCCCGCACCTGTTCCATTTCTTAAGATTGAATTAAATAATGAGCCTATAACAGCTGTATTAGATTCGGGCAGTGTTTGTTCTATTATTTCGGCTGAATGGTATTCGAAATTGAAATCTATTTGTAAACTTCCTGACTATTGCTCATCTTCTGTTCAATATGTTTCGGCTAATTCTTCTCCATTAGAAATTTTAGGTTCCTTATATGTTAAAATTCGTATTTTTAAATTTACTTGGAAAGTTAAATTGTTTGTGGCCAAGCACTTGTCTTGCCCCATTATATTGGGAGCTGACTTCATTTCTCACACTGGTCTTGTGCTCGATCTTCAGAGTAGGTCGTGCACTTTCAAATTTGCGTCTAATTGTAAAATCCCCTTATTGAAATGTAATTCTGCATCATGTTCATCTATTTCGCCTACCCAGGATGAGATGTTGTTAGACCTTAGACACCTACCTGAGGAGCAGGCTGATAGTATTCGTAAGCTGTGTCAGTCATTTCCAGAAGTGTTCTCTGATACTCTTGGTGTTACTGACCTCATCGAATACAAAATTGAGGTCACGGATTCGATTCCTGTCCGTTTTCCACCATATAGGCTATCTCCACCTAAAATGAAGGCTCTGAAAGAAATCATTGATCAAATGTTAAAGGATGGTATTATTCGGCCCTCTAAGTCGGTGTATTTTTCACCTTTTTTTCTAGTCCCAAAACCCCAAGGTGGCTTCAGGCCTGTCATTGATTATAGAGCTCTCAATCGGAAGGTGGTGTTACAATCTGTGCCCCTTCTCGACCTTCATTCTTGTTTTTCATGGTTTCGTAAAGCTAAGTTCTTTACCATCTTGGATCTGAATCAGGCCTATAATCAAATTCCTCTGGCTGAAGAATCTAAACATTTTACAGCGTTTGCCACGGATTGGAATCTGTATGAATACAACCGCATGCCTTTCGGGCTCCCCACGGGTGCAGCTGTGCTTACGAGGCTACTAGATAGGGTCTTCTCCGACATCAAATTTGAGTACTTGTACCACTATCTTGATGATGTCGTCGTCTTTTCGGAGACTTTCGAAGAACATCTAGTTCATCTGCAAGAAGTTCTCAATCGCCTTCGTAAGGCTGGGTTAACTGTGAAGTTGTCCAAGGTTGCCTTCGCTGAGCCCTCCATGTCATTCCTAGGGCATATTGTGTCGCCTGATGGTGTGGCAGTCGATCATTCTAGAACACAGGCCATCCGTGATTTTAAACCTCCCAAGGACATCAAAGGGATCGCCAGGTTCATTGGTATGGTGAATTTCTTCAGGAAGTTTATTCCTAACTTCGCTAATAGAGCGGCGCCCTTGAACCTTCTTCGTAGGAAAGGCATCAAATTTGAGTTGGGACCTTCTCAACAAGCCGCTTTTGAAGATCTTAAATTAGCTCTCTGTAACGCCCCTGTCCTTGCTATGCCTGATTTCTCGAAGAAATTCATCGTCCAAACCGACGCGTCATCGTCGGCGGTAGCTGCAGTCCTTCTTCAAGAGGCTGAACTAGGGAGGCGACCCATCGCCTATGCATCTAGGTCTCTATCGGCTCAAGAAGCCAAGTATTCCATTTATGAGCTCGAAGGTTTGGCAGTCTTATTTGCCTTAGAAAAGTTCCGTCTCTATCTGGAACATGTCAAATTCGACCTGGAGACTGATAATCAAGCCTTAAGCTGGGTCTTAGGTAGGCCGCGTCGTACTGGTCGTATAGCCCGTTGGGCCATCCGAATTTCTGCCTTCCAATTTGACGTTAGGCATATCAGAGGTACTGAAAATGTTGTCGCAGACGGACTCAGCCGTATGTTTTCCAACGACGTCGAGACCCATGAACCGGTCGATAGCTCATCACCTCCCGAGTCCATACTATCTGAGGTTAATGCCATCTTAACAGATGCTCCCATGCTCTTTAGGGACATTGAGAAATATCAACGTGAAGATCCGACGCTGGCTCCGATAATGGAAACCCTTTCTTCTGGGGAACATGTTGTCCCTTATGTACTGAGGAATGGTGTTTTATGTTGCCCTTCGAGGCATGATAAGATGATGAAAGTTGTAGTTCCAGCGGTTCTTGTACCAATGATCTTCAAGTACTATCATGAGACCCCATTAGGGGGGCATCTAGGCATCTTTAAAACTCGTGAGAAGATTCGTGAAAGGTTCATCTGGAAAGGTATGGACGGTGAAATCCGTGAATTAGTAAAGGCTTGTAAATCTTGTTTGCTTAGTAAACCAACCATGTCCACCAAGGTAGGCCTTTTGTCTTCTCATCAAGCGTCGCGCCCCATGGAACACCTGTATATTGATTATGTAGGACCCTTCCCCCAGTCAAAGGGAAATGCCAACAAGTTCATCTTTGTATGTGTAGATGGTTTTACTAGATTTTCTTGGTTATTTCCGACTAAGCTGGCTACCGCTCAGTCCACCATTACTTGTTTAAATTCAATCTTTGCTTCTTTTGGTCCGTGTCAATATGTTGTGTCTGACAATGCCAAGGCTTTCACATCTAATCTATTTCATAAATTCTGTTTTGATCTGTCCATATCTCATGTGACAACTTCTGCTTATTATCCCCAACCATCTCTTGCCGAAAGAGTCAATCGTAATCTCAGGTCGGCCCTTATTGCCTATCATCATGAAGATCATTATAGGTGGGACACGTCCCTGCATTGGTTAGCTTTTGCTTTGAATGCGGCGGTTCATGAATCTCATAAGTTTACTCCAGCTTCTTTGATGTTCAAGTTTGTTCCCAACACGCCGCTCTCTAACCTCTGGTCTCTGAGTGACATTCTACCCGAGACAATAGATCCAGATAATATTAAAGATCTTTGGAAGAAGGCTAAAGCCAATCTTAAAGTGTCTCATGAAAAGGTTAGGGAAAGATATGATCGTGGACGGAGACCCACCAATTTGAAGGTAGGCGACCAGGTGATGGTCAAGAATTTGGTTCCCGCAGGCAAGCTTGCCCCCAGATTTCATGGGCCGTGCAAAATCCTTCATTTTCTTATGCCGGTTACGTTGTTATTAAGCAATCCAGCCACCGAGAGGATATTTAGGGTTCACCTGTCACAGGTGAAACCGGTGTAATTTCTGTGCTAACTTGCTTCATATAATTCTGAAAGAATTAGGAAGGTTATATTTTTTTTGGGGGGGGGGGGGGGGCGTTTCAGTTTGAGTCCTTCGGCTCTTTGAATCATGTACCTTGTATTTTAGTATTCATTGTAAAATCTTCCCCGACCAGCTAAACTGCCATCCTGTACTTGCCATGGCCATTACCATGCTCCCGTCTCCTGCTAACATAAAACAGTGGCTAATGAAAAACAAATCTCCACGCCGCTGGCCCCTCAACCTCGCCACAAAGACTGTACCCTAAAATAATTATGGTCCAACAAAATTTTGCCGCCGAGTTTTAATGTTTCAGTGCCCCCGCAGCAGCGCGGCGCTGTACCGCCACTGAGGTGGGGTAAGGGCCCGCCCCTCTCCAGTGAGGCCAACCAGGGTACGGCGAGCCGGAGTTCTCCTCCCGGCCAAGGCTGGTGTGGGGCGCACAACCTGCAACTTGCCCGCGACCTGTATGTTCGCCGCGGGCCCGGCGTGCTTCAACTCCACTACTCCTCTCATAGTGCGGGCGAGCGGTATCTCAGGGTACTTGAGGGGTCCGAGCGGCTTCCTCTGGACACAAGCTGCAGCGGCCGGTCTGGCCGTCCAACTTAATCAACCTTGAATATATTTAATCAGCTACATGGACATTTAATACTAACAATTACTACAATTTTTGAATTCAATGACAATATCTGGTGGACTTAGAAAATTTTCTTCACTTTCAAGAATTTAAAGTTTTTCCTTCTGAATTCAACTTCTACAAACATAAAGACATTACATCAGAAGTAACTACAAAGAATTTTGAAACTGGATCCAATCATTTTAGGAAAACTTGTTTGTAAATCCTTTTGCAATTAATTTCTATTTCAACAGCATAACTTGGACCTTGTTTTAAAACAAAAGTTTATGTTTTTCTGTGTTACCCCTTGGAGGGACTTTTGGGGGGGGAGGTCTGTACCGGGCGGTACACCCCCGCGCCGCTAATTCAAACTTTGCGCCAGTTGAAACTCCTCTACTGGAGGAAGCCTGAACTTTAACTACCATGTTAATTCTCAAGTTTCTCAGAAGATGTCCCTACTTGTAAATTTTGAAGTTTTCTGAACTGTGTCGTTTTCGATGTATTTTTGTTTTGCCTGTAGTAAGAAGTGTGGACATTCTCTTCTAGATGGCACTACTGAAGGACTACAATTATGCACCCTGGTGCGAAGTGAACGAACTGTGTTTTTGAAGAAATTTTGGGTTCATAAGTTTGTTCTTTGTTAAATTTCTTTCAATCATTGTTTAAGTTGGCAATATTAACCCTTTCTTTCCGCCAGTTTTGAATTTGACCAATAAGGAATTTCTGTCATTAATTTTCCACTAATAAGGTGTTTCTTCTTCGTCTAGTGTAGTAGTTTTTGCCATTATCCAATAAAATGCTTGTGGGCGGGTGTTATCATTCTCGTAACGCCTCTAACTTTCCACGAGGGTATATAAACTGCTGATTTTCGGGTCTCTGCGCCACTTCAGTAACATCTATCAGTGTGTAAATTATGTAGCAGGGGGCGGGAAGTGCCTCTTTCTTCGGGCAGCAGTTCAACCACCAGGTAATGGCCTTTTAATAACTTCTTTTCTTGCTAGCTCAGCAGTTTAACTCTCGGGGCGGGTTTGAAACCGTTTCCATATAATCTTCCTCTAAAATGTAAAAGACTCTTGATTTAAATTCTGTCTTGTTAAACTACAAATTGGGATAGAGAGTGCTTAACCCTCTCGAGCTCCCACTCATATTGCTTTGAGGTGAACTTATTTTCACAACCGTTTCTTCCCTTCTAATGTAATGTAAATCGTTTTCGTATATAAGTCACCTCTTTAGTATGGGATTAGCCCTTGCATAAGCGGCCTAGTGCCAAATAGGTTTTTAAAAGAAATGTATTAGGAGTGCAGTTACGCCTCCACTCAAGTTTGTATTTTGGGGCCATGTAATTGTCCTGTTTCTTTGGTGAATAGGCCTCAGTAGGTTGGGTATTTTTACCCCTGTGTCTATGTCCTTGGAGGTCAGCTTGAAGGTGGAATTTGGTGTGGCCTTTGATAGGCTGGAACTTTGAGAGCGGGTTGCTCTTTCCAAAAAAAAAATTGTTTTTGCGTGCCTCGAGGAGGCTTTACTGTGTAAAGGGGAGCAAGTGCTAATAGGCATGGTTGGGGTTTTCTGCCCCTTTGTTGAACCTTGTATATAAGTAAAGTTGGGCTCATTGCTCAAGAATTATGTGTCTGGCTCTCGGAGCCCAAATCCTGTAACACTGTAATTGTACATTATCGATTTGTTGCTTTGCTACTCTGTACCTGCCATTCTTGTTATTTCTTGATTTTGCAAAGAAAATATAACCTTGTTAAATTTTAAATTAACTTTAATTTCGTAGATTGAGACCTGTTCATCCCAGCACCTTCTTTCACCTCTGCACATCCACAATACTCCGTAACAGTAATAATAATAATAATAATAATAATAATAATAATAATAATAATAATAATAATAATAGTAATAATAATATATTTTTTTTACGAGGGATTGTGGAAAATCTTCAAAAGACACTTGTGAAGGGTCCGCACTCCAAAAGTGTGTGGGATTCTTACCCACTAAAAACCACACACCCTTTTCCCACAATGTGTATCATCACCCCTGAACCGCTCTCGCATTACTTCAGGGTGATATCGTGCTTTGTCTTTCAGACGTCTTCTTTCTTCGTTTCTCCTTTACAAACGTTTGTATGCTTCCAAATCCTTCTTCTTCTGACGAAGGACGTTCTCCACGTACACTGCCACGCGATCCCAGGATTCCTGGTTTCGCAGCATCACCGAAATAATATTATCTGCTGTCAATTCTCCTAGTTCAGTTTCCACACATCTTCTCTGAATCGTCCATTGGCCGCATACAAAAAAGGTGTGAAATACGTCGTCAATGTCATCACAGTATATGCATGCTGCATCATTCGCTCTGCCCACTTTATGCAGGAATTTCCGGAAATATCCATGCCCTGTTAGAAGCTGCGTGAGGTAGTAATTTACTTCACCATGGGCCCTTTCAACCCAGACATCCAAGCGTGGTATCAGTCGTTTGGTCCATTTGCCTTGAGGGTCACTTTCCCATCTGAGTTGCCATCGCCTCATCCATTGACTGAAGGCACGCTTCTTTGCACATTTCTTTCCCAGCTCTCCTTGGGTACGCCAGATTTCATGTCGCTCCAATGCAAGTAGGTCTATTGGGGCTATTGCTGCCACCGTGAGGATTGCAGGTTCAGAAACCTTGCGGTATGCGCATGCAATACTCAAAGCCGCTCTCCGTTGTATGGCAGCTATCCTTCTCCGATACCAAGCGAATCTCAAGGATTCAGCCCAGATTTCAGAGCCATATAGGAGCACTGACTGAACCGTCGACATGAGAAGACGTCGTTTGCTGGATTTCGGACCTTTAATATTTCCCATTAGTCTGCTAAGTGCAGTCATGTATTTTACTGCCTTGTCTGTCGCTCTCTGAATATGATTCCAGAATGTGAGCTTGGAGTCAAGTGTCACTCCTAGATATTTTGTGCTCGCAGATGTTTCAATCACTAACTCTCCAACAGTCATTGGTACAAGAGTTTCGATCCTTTTCCTCGTCAGAAGAACTATCTCCGTTTTGTGTTCGGCTAATGTTAGACTGTGGTTCATCATCCATTCTTTTATGCGCCGCATCACCTGGTTCAGTTTGATTTGAGCCATTTCAACATTACGAGCTACTATCAAGGCGGCCACATCATCAGCGTAGCCCACAAGCTACGTGTCCTCTGGCATCTCCAAACGTAACAAGCCATCATACATTATGTTCCAAAGATCTGGACCAAGGATCGATCGCTGCGCCAGCCGTCAGGCGTTTTGTCTTTTCTCCATCTTCCGTATCATACAACAGAGTGCGATCTTTGAAGTAATCTCTCATTATGCGCATAAGATATTGTGGTAGCTTGAAAGTTTCCTCAAGAGCTACCAACATGTCGCTCTATCTTGCCGAATTGAAGGCATTCTTCACATCCAGGGTCACAAGAAGTGTCAATTTACGGGAATGATGGTTGCCCATTTGTGCCCTTTCTGCTGTATTCACCACCTCCCACACTGCATCTAGCGTCGAGTGTCCTCTCTGAAATCCATGTTGGCGAACAGATAGATCCCCTGCTAGTTGAACTGCTGAGAGGATTCTGGGCTGCAGAAGTTTCTCCAGGCCTTTTCCGGCTGTGGCCAGCATACATAAAGGTCTATAACCGCCTTTAATGATAATAATAATAATAATAATAATAATAATAATAATAATAATAATAATAATAATAATAATAATAATAATAATACATTGAAAATTACTCACATGTGTTCAGCTCTCCATTTTGAATATTTTCAGGTCCTGAAATGTAGGATTTATAGTGATTTTGTGGGTAATATTGGTAATAATTACTAATAATGAAGTAGGAGGATGTATTTATACTAGCCATCTGTGTTTTCAGAGATGTTATGAGATAGACTGGTCACTTTGACTTTAGAGCAAAGTATGGAACTTACAGTAAATGAGGAAAGCATGGAAGTTACAAGTGTTGTTTACGAGGATTGGGGCAAAAATCATGGCAACTATTTCTTTTCTTGTAGATATGTGAATGGATCTCAAACGTATATGTGCCATGTGGAAGTTCTGCAGGCATAGTGTGTATGCAGAACAACAGATGGCTCTGTGATAGCTGGTAGTAGTGCAGCGAGGGCTGTGAAATCAGTCAGTTGGTAAGTGTTGTGCGAGATGGATGTAACCCGTGTTGAGCAGCACGCTTATATCAAAATAGCCGTTCTCCAAGGGAGAAATGCGATGGAATGTCAGTGAATTAGTGGAAGCCCTTGGGAATAATGCCCTACCATACCGTATGGTAGCACAGTGGGTAGGAAAGTTTCAGCAAGGACGTATGTCAACCAATGATGAACAACATTTGGGACGACCTGTCAGTGTGCGGACCGACGTGGCACGTGCCGTCATCAAGCAGCTCCTGGATGAAGACAGATGATGGACGCTACTGGAGTTCAAGAGGGCAAGTGGCATCAAGAAACGCACCTTCCACAGAATATTGTGTAACGAGCTGCAACTGCACAGAATCACATCACGGTGGGTACTGCATGCACTGACCAAGTTCAAAGGTGGGTGCGCTATGCAATATGCTCCGACCACCTTGCACGCTGGCAACAGGACGGCGATCAATTCTTGTCAGGAATAATCGCCATCGATGTATTTTGGGCCAGGGCATACGAACCAGAACTGAAACGTCAGTCCACGGAGTATTACAAGTTGTCCATTTCATGACCGTATCGATGTTTAATCAAGAAGTAAGTATAAATAACCACCTAATCGATACTTTATTAATGCAGGAGGCAGAAGGTCTGTCAGAATCCTTCCCCAGTCAAATTGATGGTGATCGTCACGTATGACGTCAGGGGTGTCATTGTTTGCCACTTTGTTCCACATGCAGAACAGTGACCGCACAGTACTTCAGGGCCTTCCTGGTGCGACAGGTACGACATGATGTTCGGGAGAAACATCCGGGATCGTGTGGACAGTGCAATAATCTTGCACGACAATGCAAAACTACATAAAGCAGAGTGTGTAGGGCAGCTTCTGCGACGTTGGGGATGGGAAAAATTGGAGTACCCACCGTACTCTCCCGACATTTCACCCTGTGACTTTGATCTCATTCGAAAGATTAAGGAACCACTACGTGGTAGGCGGTTTGCAACATGATAGGACATTGCTAATGCTGTGCGCCAACAGGTGACCCGATTCACACAGGGTGTGGCAAATGCTGAGGCAGATGGTATTCAGTGCCTCCCACATCGTTGGCAGCGTGTGGTGTCAGTAGCAAGGGACTACTTTGAGGGTTTTTAGGCCCAGGTTTGTCATGTCAACTTTGTGTACTGTGTTGTCAGTCTTTTGCACCGGGAAAGCTATATTGCCTTGTATACTACCATAATAAATTAGTGTGTTGAGATATTTCAGTGCTATTCATTGTCCAAACATGTAGTTAACACCTTGTCCTTTCGTCTGTATATGTCGCATTTTCCAACCGAACAGGTATCTCCAAGAAAAAAATAGTTGCCATGACTTTTGCCCCAACCATCGTGTATTATTCATATAAGACAATATATTTTCATAGGTTATAGTATGGTGTTGGGAAAAGCAATGATTTGGGGACAAGCAAAGGGGGTCTGGGGGCGCAAGCCCCAGGTTAGAGTCGCAAAGCGGCTTCAGGTCTCTAGTTTCGAATGCTTGTCCCCATATGACAGGTCTATCCAGGCCAATGCTCTTGTCCAGCCCTTATCCTAACCAGTCTAGACCAATAATCTAGTCCAGCCCCTATTCTAACCAGTCCGGACCAATCGCTTAGTCCAGGCCCTACCCTAACCAGTCCAGACCAATGGTGTTTCCAGTGCAAACTAGAAGCCTAAAGCCGCTTCACAGCTCTAACCTGGGAGCTTACTCCCCCAGACCCTCCTTTGCTTGTTCCCACATGACTGGTTTATCCACCAATGTTCTTGTCCAGATCCTATTCTAAGCAGTCCAGACCAATGCTCTTATCCATATCCTATTCTAACCAGTCCAGACCAATGGTCTAATCCAGGCCCTACCCTAACGAGTCCAGACCAATGGTGCTTGCAGTGCAAACTAGAGGTCTAAAGCCGCTTTGCGGCACTGCTCTCCTTTGCTTGTCCCCATATGACTACTCTATCCAGACCAATGCTCTTGTCCACATCCTATCCTAACCAAATGGTTTAGTTCAGCCCATATCCTAACCAGTCCAGACCAATGGTGTTTGCAGAGCAAACTAGAGGGCTAACGCAGCGTCACGGCTCTAACCTGGGGGCTTACGCCCCCCAGACTCCCTTTGCTTGTCCCCATATGAGTGGTGTATCCAGATCAATTGTCTAGTCCAGCCCAACTCTAACCAGTCCAGAACAATGTTGCTTGTAGTGCAAACTAGGGGTCTAAAACCGCCTTGCGGCTCTAACCTGGGGGCTTACGCCCCCAGACCCCCTAGCTTGTCCCCATATCATTGTTATTCTCAACACCATACCATAACCTATGAAAATATATTGCCTTATATCAATAATATAAACTAAACTCTTAACATCCATGCTTTACCTGTAAAGTCAAAGTGACCAGGCTATCCCATAACACCTCTGGAAATTAAGATGGCTATCATAAATACATCCTCCTACTTCATATGAGTAATTATTACCAATATTACCCACAAAATCACTAAAAATGCTCCATTTTGGGACCTAAATTCAGAATGAAATGCTGAACACATGTGCATAATTTTCAATGCAATATTATTATTATTTCCAGTTCCCTACTTCTTTACCAGAGCCTAATGTAACAAACACACATTAATTTAATGTCAGATATTTTAGAGAATCACAATATTGTCTTTAATGATTACATTGGTATGCTGTGTCGTGTGTAGAAACAAGCAGCTTCATTTAAAAAAAAAGAAGGCTATTAATATTATCATCATCATCATCATCATCATCATCATCATCATCATGGTTTTATGTCCCACTAACTACTTTTATGGATTTTGGAGGCACTGTAGGGCCACTGTTTTATCCCACAGGAATTCTTTTTCGTGCTAGTAAATCTACTAACAAGAACACCTTCAAATACTGCCAAACTGAGCCACGATCAAACCCGCCTAGTTGGGCTCTGAGGCTATTAGAGCTACTCAGCTTGGCTTTATTATTACTATTATAATTAAACTTTGCAGCAAATTTAACACTTACCGTACTTGCTTTATCGTTGCTTATTTGATGTTATTGTCTGGTTGATAAGTATCGGTTACTTTCACCTTAACAGTTGGGAAATAATTGCCACTTGAAGTTGGTAACTTATAAGGAAATGGCTAACATTTCACAGAAAGAGTGAAGACTGGCAAATTGCACTTCAACTCTGATATAAATTATGATAAAATAAGTGGACAAATTAAAAGGAGAAATCTTCCTTGGCACCATCATGTCATAATTACCTTGGCCTATGCTACTGAACATATGAGGCGTCTAGTATCAAAACCGGCCAAGTCACTCAAGGCATATTTTTCAATATGGATGAAAAACCTGTAGAGACAAAGCAATGATGGTCAGAAAATTTTTTTTTTTCACAGTTATATCCTTAATGGTTTAATATTTAAGTTCCGCTGTTTTGAGAAATCTAACTCATAATTAACCCATCTTTTTTGTTAATTTAAATTTTGACTTGGCCGTTTTTGTTGCAATTTTGTACAATTTCAGTCTGTTTTTGTAGAACTGTATTCTTTTTAAATTCCAAACGCTTGTGAAAAAAGGCAATTAAATGAAAATAAATTGACATTCTAATTACTTTTCTTTTTTTGCAATTAAAAAAGCATTTCAGCATAAATGAGATAATAATAAACTAAGAAGAACATCATAAAGCTGAGGAGAATACAAAATAAGATTTCTCTCACTAAAAGTTTATAGTTTACTTAGATCTTGAACACAGTAAAATAAAATGATCGTCAATAATAGGCACTTATGTTAATAGAATCATTATTAAGATAGGTACTGTTCAAACATACTAAGTAATATTGTTGAAAGCAATTTGCTCTCATTTACAATATCAGGCATTTCTCGTGGACTATTGATGCAGACTTCAGAGACGGTGTTGGAACTCTCATTACCAACGAAAGCTGTTTCACTTGATAATATTACAGTTTTATAAAACTGCAGTGCTGGAAGATTTCTGACGCTATATTATTATTATTATTATTATTATTATTATTATTATTATTATTATTATTATTGTTATTATTATTGCTATGGTTTTTAATGTGAGTTAGAACACACACTCACACAAACATGCATAATTAGATCATCTTATTTTCTTCTCAAATGTGCTCATTTGAATTCTTTTTTAATATCGAAAAATGAAACATAAACCCATATTTTAGGTTTGACAGTTCTGCGAGGCTAATTTCTGAAAAGATATCAACCTAAAATCAACCTAACTGCTTCAAGAATCGAACGAGAAACTTCCATAATCTGTAGTAAAATAAAATATTTTTACAGCTCTCGTTTTCGTTGTTGTGATTTCCACTGTGACGTATCTCTTGTTCTCTTTATGGGGGTTTCATTTATTGAAGTTTCCATTATGTGGCACAAAGTATGAAAGTAAATTTTTCAGTTCACCACTCGGAACAATATCCACGTTACAGCACACAATAATGACAAAATACGAGCACATCGGAAATAGGATTGCTTTGGCGCTAATGACGGTGTTGCAAACGAACAAAAGACAGAACATTATGAATTCAAAGAATATACATTACCAGGAGTGATTTAGCCTACTGATATTATCACATTGTTGCTGAATGTAACAACACAAGGTTCCAGACAATAATGCTGCATCATAAAGATTGTCGCTCGTTCCTTGACTTGGCCGGTTTTGAATTCACTGGCTGCATGACTTGGCCGATTCTGTTGCACGACCGAGAATTCAGTGCTCTATAACTTGAAGACATGGACGATTTTAAAGCATATTCTTGTTTCACCTGATAGTGCTATACTTCTACTTCAAACTGATAACCTTAACTCATTTTCGTAAATTTTGTGACTTGGCCGGTTTTGATACTAGACGCCTCATATACAGTATTTGTGTATTTGTTACTGATTTTTAACTTTTTTTTTCCTTATTCCAGTTTAAATATTTGTAAAGGAATGGTGATTCCAAACATATAAGACATTGTGGATTTATTTTCTCTCTGTGTTATTAGCTTGTGTTTGTTTTATGTGCATAATTTTAACTCATATAGTTAATAAGTTATTTCACACACACAAATATAACCTGCTGGGGAAAAAAAATAACAAGAAGTAGGATTCAGTTGTGAGAAAATTATTGAAGCAGTTTCACACACACATGCCTGCCCCTGTCTCCCTACCCCCCCCCCCCTCCTCTCTCTTGCAACGTAAACTCTCTTTGACTTGTCTCATTTATTTCTGGGGGGGGGGGGGTTGGAACCACTATTGTGGCTCATTTTGAGTATTGGCTGGGGATTTTACACATTATTCCTGCCTCAGTGTGAGCATAGTAAGCTTTGACAAGACATTAACTCTCATGTACACCATTCGGTAATGGTAAACGGGATTAAAAGTCAGGCTGCTAGGTTCATGAAGAGAAGTAGTCCTCTCACTTCTAATTACTGTGTTGATGGGTTGAGATCACTGTAAGCCTTGCAGTAATCATATAAATGGGGTTGTAGTAAGGATGTAAAGGAGAGAGCACCTAAGTCACTGGTAAGACACTAGTTAAAGTATGGTTCTAGTGTATGGGACCATCACCAGGATTACAGTATTTGATATGAGAATGGAAAAAGATTCAAAGGAAAGTAGGATGATTTGTTCTGGTGGTTTCTGACAATTGAGTGGTATCACAGTACCGAGCTTGATAGCTGCAGTCGCTTAAGTGCGGCCAGTATCCAGTATTCGGGAGATAGTAGGTTCGAACCCCACTGTCGGCGGCCCTGAAAATGGTTTTCCGTGGTTTCCCATTTTCACACCAGGTAAATGCTGGGGCTGTACCTTAATTAAGGCCACGGCCGCTTCCTTCCCACTCCTAGCCCTTCCCTGTCCCATCGTCGCCGTAAGACCTATCTGTGTCGGTGCGACGTAAAACAACTAGCAAAAAAAAAAAAAAAAAAAAAAAAAGGTATCACAGTAAAATGAAAATGTTTAAGGTCCACCCTCTTCAATACCAAGATTTATGGATGTGAGTATATATCACATAACGTTTAAAGAAGATTGGTACTAGTTTCATCGCTCATTGTGCGTCGTCATCAGCCAACGAATCAATTGAGTAAAATACAACTTATCAAATAGCAATATATAACACATGATAGCACCTACAAGACAAATGTTAAACTATAACTAGTTAAAATATATAACACATGACTGCAAATACAAGGATTAATGTTAAAAGTTAAATTGTAACAAGTTAAAACAATGAAAGCAAATCAGAGAAGGTAGCACAATTGTTAGGGTATGATACATGAGAAAATAGTCCAGCTTGAGGTTTGTAGAACATAAGGTGTACCTATATACAACACTTGAATACACCTGCTAAGGCAAATTTTAAATGTAACGTTAAAATGATGAGGGTATGGTGCGTATGACCATCTAAAACACATGACAGCACCTATAAAGTCACAATTAGATTATAACCAGTTGAAATGATGAGGTGCGTCTGACCGTAAAATATAAAATTTTTGAGAAGGTATCCCAGTTGTTGAGTCTTGATAAACAAGAGAATAGTCCGGCTTGAGGTACATAGATCATAAGGTAGCGTATGTTATCAGTGGAAAGAATAAACCTTGTTCTCTTAAGTTGCAGCAATTAACAGGCTTAATTCAGGTGGTTTCGAAGCCAACAATGTGGTCGTGTGAAGATCATAATTTGAATCAATGTCATGATTCCCAGTTCAGTATGGAAACGTGGAGACCTGACAAAAAGATTGAAAGCCAAATTAGGCATGATGTAAATGTACATAACCAAAAGAAAGATAAGGGAAAAGAGGCAAACTCACCTTGAGCAGCGTGATGGTATGGGTGTTGAAAGGAGAGGAGCTGGGCTAATGAAGAGAGCAATAATGGAGGCAGAGTAGCGGTGGGGAAGGGAGAGTGAGGGAAGGGGAAGGCAGGGATGAGGTTGTGGGGGTAAGTGACGGGGATTGCGTATTGCACATGGCTTGAAAGATGGAGCTAGTGTTTGGAAATCTGATATTTTTAAACAAGTTACTTAAGAAATCAAAAAGGATATTAGGCTTCTCAGGAATTTCATTTAAGTTGAAATTAGGATTAAAGAATTGTTCGAAATGGATAAAAGAATTTTCAATTATATTCATGAGAAGCCCTTTATTGGCCATTTGCAGGATCTCTAAATCATGTTCAATGTCGGTAAACTTGTGGTTGGAGTCAGAGATGTGTTGACCTATTGCTGAAAACCTATTATATCTTATAGCATTGACCTGCTCTGAATATCTAGTAGTGAAACTGCGTCCATGTTTGCCTAACGTATGAGGAATTGCAGTCATTGCATTTGAATCTGTAGATTTCAGACTTTAAGACAGTATTGGATATGTTAACTGATGGGGAATTGTGCAGAATTTCAGAATTCCTGTGATATGTTCTGAAGGAAATTTTTACGTTATGTTTTCTGAATATTGGTGATTTTGTAGACATCTTTGTTGAAAATAAAAGTGGAAGAAGTGGCGTCTTTAGATTTTTCTTTAGTAAGAGTGGTCTTAGGTCGGTGTCTGAACTTGTTGATAATCTGTTCTGTAAAGGGCTTATTGTAACTGTTAAATTTGGTGATTGCACGAATAGTATTGAGTTCGTTGTTCAAGTCTTTCTTTGACATGGGTATTGTGAAGGCACGGTGGACTAAACTATTCTAGGTAGCACATTTGTGTGCTTGGGGATGTGTGGAGTCTTGACGAATGGTAGTTGCAGTTTGTGTGGGTTTCCTGAAGATTTTGTAACATAAAGAGGAAGAGTGTCTATGATGGTCAAATGTGGGAAAATTGATTAACCTGTTTGTTTCCGACTCAAGTGTAAATTTAATGTGGGGATCGATGCTGTTAAGATCATGAAGGGTAGAGGCCACGTTCTTAATTTCTTCGTTCATAATTACGAACGTGTCATCCACGTGTCTGGCCCATAGAAGAATGTTAGGAAAGTTATTGATTTTAGAGTGTTCTATGGGCCAGACACGTGGATGACACATTAGTAATTATGAACGAAGAAGTTAAGAACGCGGCCTCTACCCTTCACGATCTTAATAGCATCGATCCCCCACATTAAATTTACACTTGAGTCTGAAACAAACAGGTTAATAAATTTTCTTGATTTGACCATTCATAGACACCCTTCCTCTTTATCTTACAAAATCTTCTGGAAACCCACACAAACTGCGACTACCATTCGTCCAGACTCCACACATCCCCAAGCACACAAACGTGCTACCTATATTAGTTTAGTCCACCGTGCCTTCACAATACTCATGTCAAAGAAAGACTTGAACAACAAACTCAATACTATTCGTGCAATCGCCAAATTTAATGCTTAGCCCTTTATAGAACAGATTATCAACAAGTTCAGACACCGACCTAAGACCATTCTTACTAAAGAAAAATCTAAAGACGCCACTTCTTCCACCTTTACTTTCAACAAAGATGTCTACAAAATCACCAATCTCTTCGGAAAACATAATGTAAAAATTTCCTTCAGAACATTTAACAGGAATTCTGAAATTCTGCACAATTCCCCATCAGTTAACATATCTAATACTTTCTTAAAGTCCGGAATCTACAGATTCAAATGCAATGACTGCAATTCCTCATACGTTAGGCAAACATGGACGCAGTTTCACTACTAGATATTCAGAGCATGTCAACGCTGTAAGATATAATAGGTTTTCAGCAATAGGTCAACACATCTCTGACTCCAACCACAAGTTTACTGACATTGAACACGATTTAGAGATCCATCAAATGGCTAATAAAGGGCCTCTCATGAATATAATTGAAAATTCTTTTATCCATATCAATCAATACTTTAATCCTAACTTCACCTCAAATGAAATTTTTGAGAAGCCTAATATCCTTTTCGATTTCTTAATTAACTTGTTTAAAAATATCAGATTTCCAAAACACTAGCACTATCTTTCAAGTCATGTGCAATACGCATCCCTGTCACTTACCCCCACTACCTCATCCCGGCCTTCCCCTTCCCTCACTCTCCCTTTCCCTTCCCCACCGCTACTCTTCCTCCATTATTGCTCTCTTCATTAACCCAGCTCCTCTCCTTTCAACACCCGTGCCATCACGCTGCTCAAGGTGAGTTTGCCTCTTTTCCCTTATCTTTCTTTTGGTTATGTACATTTACATCATGCCTAATTTGGCTTTCAATCTTTTCGTCAGGTCTCCACGTTTCCATACTGAACTGAGAATCGTGACGTTGATTCAAATTATGATCTTCACACGACCACATTGTTGGCTTCGAAACCACCTGAATTAAGCCTGTTAATTGCTGCAACTTAAGAGAACAAGGTTTATTCTTCGCACTGATAACATATGTTACCTTATGATGTATGCATCTCAAGCTGGACTATTCTCTTGTTTATCAAGACTCAACAACTGGGATACCTTCTCAAAAATTTTATATTTTACGATCAGATGCACCTCATCATTTCAACTGGTTATAATCTAACAGTGACTTTATAGGTGCTGTCATGTGTTTTAGATGGTCATACGCACCATACCCTCATCATTTTAACGTTACATTTAAAATTTTCCTTAGTAGGTGCATTCAAGTGTTGTATATAGGTACACCTTATGTTCTACAAACCTCAAGCTGGACTCTTTTCTCGTGAATCATACCCTAACAATTGTGCTACCTTCTCTGGTTTGCTTTCATTGTTTTAACTTGTTACAATTTAACTTTTAACATTAATCCTTGTATTTGCTGTCGTGTTATATATTTTAACTAGTCATAGTTTAACATTTGTCTTGTAGGTGCTATCATGTGTTATATATTGCTATTTGATAAGTTGTATTTTGCTCGATTGATTCGTTGGCTGATGATGACGCGCAATGAGCGATGAAACTAGTACCAGTCTTCTTTAAACGTTATGTGATATATACTCACATCAATAAACATTCATGGTATTGAAAAGGTGGACTTTTAACATTTTCATTTTACTGTAATCCCAGTTCAATATGGAACAAAATGAAGTTTCTAACTTTCAATTGAGTGGTATTACAAAAAATGTTGCAAACCTTGGGCTGGGAAGACTTGGAAGTAGGAAGACGAACAGCTCGACTAATCAGAGAGATGGTTTGGCATGACGTTAATAGACAAATAAGCTTGAGTGGAGTTTATAAAAGTAGGAAAAATCACAAAATGAAAATACTGTTCGAATTCAGGGGGACAAATTGGGGTGAATACTCTATTATGTGAAGAGGAATTCAGGATTGGAATAATTTATCAAGGGAGATGTTTGATAAATTTCCATCTTCATTGAAATCATTTAAGAGAAGACAAGCTAAACAACTGATAAGGAATCTGCTACCTGAGCAACAGCACTAAATGCAGATCTGTGGTGATTGATTTGTTTAGAGTGATGTGTAAGATGCTGGAAGAAGGAAAAACAAACCGTGGATGACAGAAGAAATCCTGAAGTTGATAGACCAGAGAAGGTCTTTTAAAAACAAAGATCCTGTTAAGTACAAAAGTTTGCAGAATTTAATACGACAAAGAATAAGGAATGCAAAAGTACAACAACTCTCTGAGGAATGCAACGAAATAGAATTAATGAATTCCAAACATGATTTTATCAACATGTACAAGAAAGTGAAACTAGTAACTGGTGCACATAACAGGAAGGGTAGTGGAGTCCTTCTTAATAAGAATGGTGACATCTTAGTTAGCACAGAAGAGAAACTGAAGGAATGGATGGAATATGTACAAAATCTCTTCTTGGATCGCAGAAATGTGGATCATGGTGTTTGGGCAGACGATGGTGTGGATATCACACGTGCAGAAGTAGAATATGCCATAAGAACAGTGAAGAATGGGAAGGCTCCAGGCCCTGATGAGATGTATGCTGGGATACTGAAACTCCTTGAGAAAGAAAAATCCCTTTCATTATTAGTTGACCTGTTCAACAGTATTCACCGCAGTGGAACCATTCCTCGAGACTGGCTCAAATCGACTTTCGTAATATTGCCTAAGAGAGCCAATGCAAAATTCTGCAATGAATATAGAGCAATTAGTTTGAGAGCCACGTTCTGAAAGTATTCCTAAAAGTCTTGCATGCGAGAAATTATCATAAATGTGAGGAGAATATCGGAACCTCGCAGTTAGGTTTCAGACATGGTTTTGGTACTAGAGAGGCATTATTTAGTCTGCAGGTATTAGTCCAAGGGTGCCGAGATGTCAATGTCGATGTTTTTGCTTGTTTCATCGATTACGAAAAGGCTTTCGATACAGTCCGCCATGATGAACTTATGAACATTCTTCTGGAATTAGGACTTGATGGACGGGACATTCGTATTATTGTTAATCTCTTCTGGAACCAGTGTGCTGACATAAGAGTTGATGGTCGTGTCTCGGAAGAAGTCTCAATTATGAAAGGAGTTTGCCAAGGCTGTATTCTTTCCCCCCTGCTTTTCAACATCTATTCAGAAAAGATTTTTCGAAATGCTCTTTACGGAAAGACTCAAGGAATTGTGGTTAATGGTTTCATCATAAATAACATCAGGTACGCCGATGACACTGTGCTACTTGCAACCAATCTCCAGGATCTACAGTAACTACTTAATGCTGTCACTGAAGCCAGCAGCACAATGGGCTTGAAGCTTAATGTAAAGAAGACCAAGTGGATGGTTATAAGTAGGAAAGAAGATGGCATTCGAGATAATCTCACAACAGCGAAGGAACAGATCGCGAGAGTGGCAACATTTAAATACCTGGGATGTCACATCAATGATGACTGGGACCTTATTCACGAGATCCGATGCAGAATTGAGCAGGCCAGAACTTCTTTTCAGAGATTTAGGAAACTTTTGACAAGCCGTGACCTTTCCATTTCACTGTGGACACGACTACTCCGGTGCTTCGTTTTCAGCATTCTGTTATACGGCGTTGAGGCATGGACACTAACTGAGACCATGTGCAAGAGATTGCAAGCATTTGAAATGTGGACGTACCGAAGGATGCTGAAGATACCTTGGACAGCTAAAATGACCAATATAGACGTTTTGCACCGTATGAACAAAGAACCAGAAATTCTCACTACCATCAAGAGAAGGAAACTAGAATACTTTGGTCATATGATGCGGAACTCTAAATAGCACCTTCTGCAAGTAATACTCCAAGGGAAAATTAATGGAAAACGTGGTCCGGGGAGAAGTAGGACATCATGGCTCGGCAACTTGAGCCAGTAGTTTGGGGTGACGAAGCTTACTCTGTTCAGAACAGCTATGAACAAACAACAGATCATGCTAATGATCGCCAACGTTCTGCGAGGACATGGCACATGAAGAATAAGAAGTAAGATACCAGGAAGCTGCTGTTAGGTTTATGTGGTTAGGTGGCAGTAATATTGCCCAAATCAGTGATGATGATATTTTTGAGCATTTCTATCTTAGATATCTCTGAATTTGCTCTCTAAGAATGGCTGTTCACTGTGGAGGTTTACTAGACATGAGTGTAATTTTGAATGTGGCACTCAAAGCAGAACAAAACAAACAAAAAACTTCTTAGTAAATATTTACTGGTTGTTACAAAAAATTAAAGATAAAATGGCCTGTTCCATTAACTTGTAAATTGTTTTGTTGCAACAAGAATATGTATAACACCCATTGGTTGACTTTTTGTTGTTCAAAGATATGTAATGAGAACATGATTGTTGTTTTAACAAGTAAGAAAATAACCTGTACGAGCTGTGTTTCACATTTATTAACCAAATTAATGTAGAAAGTCAACCCATTCTAATGTAAAAACAAACTCATAAATGAATATCAGTATCTTCTTTTCCTACCGCCTTTTCCCACACCTGTCGGGTCACAGGTGCGAACTGCGTCGCACGTGTGGATTTCGCCCTGTTTTACGGCCAGATACCTCTCCTGACGCCAACCCTATATGGAGGGATGTAATCACTATTGCATGTTTCTGTGGTGGTTGGTAGAGTTGTATGTTCACAATTAAGTATTTATTTATTTTCCACCTAGTCGATACAATGATTGCTTAAGGTAATTTTTAATGGTCAAAAGTGGTACATGTTTCGTATATTATCAACATCTTCAGCCACATAACACTGTTTAGTGTGGTATGTTGTCTGAGTATGATGAGGAGTGTGTTGGAACGGACACATACACCCAGTTCCGGAACCAGAAGAATTAATCAGACGTGATTAAAATTCCTGACCCGGCCGGGAATCGAACCCGGAACCCTCTGAACCGAAGGCCAGTATGGTGACCATTGAGCCAACGAGTCGGACAAACTCGTAAATGAATATATTGGTTGTGAAAGAAAAAATCTTTAAAAGACCCAGACCAAAGTAATTGGTATGGCTTTCAAAGTCCAGTCTGGAATGAGTTTAGGCTGGATTCCATTCCTCATGCTACAGGATTTTTGGGGTAAAAATCTTCCCTGGAGTCCACCAGGATTCAAACATCAGTCGTATTTTTGATAGGTTAATAGATATCGGTACCTTTATTGATTAATGTCATCTTTAGTAATACGCTCATAAAATGAGTATTTTATCATTTTATCCTGAAGCTTATCAAATGAAGGTGTAGGTATGGATTAATTTCCTTCCATAAGGTATTGTCATGTAAGGAACTAATATTGAAAGAAGTTCTCCGTTGTTTTTTAGTAATATCAAAATTTGAGGAGTTTATGTGATTAGATGTACATATTAATTTACAATTTAACTACATTTTCATGAATATCACACTTTTACAATTTAATAAGAATACTTTTGGGTTTATGTGGGGTATAACTGATATGTTCAAAGGCAAGAACTCGCCCCCTTTACCTAAAGAAATATATAGATCTTTTTCTTTATCCTGTATATGCATGTGTTAATGTTAGCTGAATGATAATTAATATACCTATAGGAAACGGATGAAGAGAAGTGACTTATTGTGCGAGCATGCTTAGTATAATAACAATAATCATTATTATATAATAAAAATAATAATAATCATCATCATCATCAAATGAACATATGGCCATCGCAGTACCTACAAAACCCGTAACATTAATCTTCCTGTCCCTATTCACACCTAATTCTATCAGATCATTTGAAAACTATTTCACTGTTGAAGTCCTCAAAAATTGACCTCCATCTTCCCATCCTGTTGCCCTTAGGGATTCTGTTGCTCAGGTCTAGGGAAGTGCCTGGCCTTGGCATTAAATAACAGCTCCTTTTTTCCATACTCTTGCCTATCTCCCCCTTCCCTATACTTCACAATAGTGTCTTCATGTCAACAGTGACTACTTTCATGCTTATTCTTTCCTCCACTGACAAAGGCTGTAGCCAAACATTTTGGACCTTTGTCTTCCTTTTATGCGTAGTCTATCCATGAGTGTTTACACCATAAGTTGGTGTTCTCTTTCTGCTCCCTATATGTATACATATGGCTCGAATGGCAATTCAGAATAATTAGATTTTTAGCTTATTCTTCATCTTTTATGCCTCATTATTGGATTCTCATAGTTTTGAAAATTATGTTCTTGTTATATTGTTTGTTGTAATGAGATATATATTTTCTATTTCTAGGGTGTGAGGAATGCAATAATTCATACGACAGTGTGTGTATGCAGCACAAAGTGCAGACTATTTGTGATAAACCAGTGCCATCCAGAGCATGGGCTACATTACCAGCCTCTTACCTCTCCATCAATAAGATACCAGGCACTAAAAGTGGAGAAACAGGTATGTATCTAATCTCCATGTATTGCTATAAGGGATCTTTAAGTAGGAGAGATGCCATTGAGGAGGAATTAACATATGGGGCATTCTAGCTGAAATTGAAAGGGAAACAAAAGTTTAACATTTTGAAGTAATCTTCTTCTTTCTGTTATTTTCCCTTAATTTTTGGGTTCAGTCAGCACTTCATATGGATTTGGCGCAGTTGTACGATTGAATGACCTTCCTCGTACTAACCCTATCTGGAGGGATGTATTCACTACTGCTTGTTTCTGTGGTGGTTGGTAGTGTCGCATGTATGTAGATGAAGACAAATGTGTTAAGTGTCTTAAGACAGGCACGAACACCCAGTCCGCGAGTTAGAGGTATGAACCATACAAAGTTAAAATTCTAGGCTCAACCAGGAATTGAACCCGGGGCCCTCTGAGCCGAAGGCCAGTATGGTGACCATTCAGCCAAAGAGCTGAACTTTAATTTTGAGGTAATATCTTAGAAAAATAAAGTGATTGGAGTTAATTCATTTCTGCCCAATGTCAGCTTCGTCTGTTCTGCAGTTTTCATTATATTATAGATTATTAAATATGAGAAATACAGGGTGCGCACAAATGATTTGAGCGGTTTTGTCAATTATTTCTAGCCATATTATTAGAGATATGGTGATGGTGTTTGATGTTGTAAGGCAAGTATCCCTCAAAGTTTTGTTTTGTTTTGTTTGAATAGCCCTCCATACATTTTGCTTCCCCCAACGTCCGCAAGAGCACAACAGTTGCAACATCCGGCAGACACGATGCGTCCTCTACTCCAACAGATGCAAAGATGGCGACTAACAGGGAAAAAGTGTGTGCTGTTCTGGATTGTGCATTATGAGTCGTGCGACGAAACTTTAGAACAGCGTATCGGAAAGATCCACCCAGTGCCAACTCCATTTGCCGATGGTGTCAACGGTTCAAAACCACGGGATGTCTGTGCGAGGGAAAATCAACAGGCCAGCCTAGTGTGCCTGAAGAAATGGTTGAGCATGTGCAATGCGGTTTTGAACGTAACCTGCAAAAGTCAACTCATCGAGCGAGCAGGGAAATGAACATGCCTCATTCGACCGTTTGGAAAGTCGTAAAGGAAAGATTGTAGATGCGCCCTTACCGTTTCCATCTGCTCCAAGCATTGTCACCGGCTGACAAAGTGAACCGTTTTGAGTTTGGTACAAGTTTTCAGGAGCGTGTGGAAGATGATGAATTTTGTGAAAACCTTGTCTTCAGTGATGAGGCAGCACTTTTTTCTGAGTGGTAAAGTTAACAGGCACAGTGTACGAATTTGGGAAACTGAAAATCCCCGTACCTGCGTGCAGCACGTTCGTAACTCCCAAGCTCAATGTTTTCTTTGCCATCTCAAAATTTAAAGTTTACGGTCTCTTCCTCGCTGAAAAATCCATTACAGGGCACATCTGCCTGGATATGCTGGAGAAATGGCTCGTGCCACAGTTGAAGACCGATAGCATGAACTTCATCTACCAACCGGATGGTGCTCCACCTCATTTCCATGTTGATGTTCGTGATTTTCTGAACAGGAGACTTCCAGAAAGATGGATCGGTTGTATTGGGAATGAAGATCACGCCCTCATATCATGGCCTCTTTGCTCTCTTGACCTCACCCCTTGCGACTTCTTCGTGTGGGGTTATGTGAAAGAGTTTTTACGCCACCATTACCGGCTGATCTAACAGAAGGTGGGCCCGCCATCAACGCCTTTGGTCAAATTGACAGCGACATGCTACGTCGGGTGTGGGATGAACTTGACTATAGAGTTGATGTGTGTAGAGTCACTCATGGAGCACATATCGAGCACTTGTAGGCTCATAAAAATGTTAGTTTTTCTGTCTGTCTATATAATTTTGTAATGTTACAACAAATAATAAACAAACAGGAATTTTTTGAAACCACTCCAATCATTTGTGCAATCCGACCATGCTAGTGATTCCATGGATGATTCCCGAATGATGTCGCCAAAAGGCACAGTACACACTGAAGTTTATTTTTAATGCTTCCTTTGTTTTCCATCAACATTCACTTCTTTGCATTGTTCTATAAATTGTAACTAACTTACTTGATTGCTGAATATACGTTTATAAAAGATAAACGGGATCGTGTTATTTACTGCACAATAACTTGCCACAATTTACTAGATTAAAAAATATTATACGGTATTGTATGTTTTTCTGACATGTCAACTTTTTACAGAAATATTACAAACTATTAAACTGAGGTAGAGGTTGCACGGTTTGGGTCACGTAGTTATTCGCTTGCATTCGTGAGGTAGTGGTTACGAACTCCACTGTCGGCAGCTCTGAAGGTGGTTTGCTGTGGTTTCCCGTTTTCACACCAGGCAGATGCCAGGACTGTACCTTAATTAAGGCCAGAGGGGCTTCCTTCCCACTCTCAGTCCTTTCCTATCCCATCGTTGCCATAAGACCTATCTGTGTCGGTGCAACGTAAAGCAGATTGTAAGAAAAAAAAACACCTTACAGTACAGTGTTCACAAAACACATGACTAAGCACTTTTATGAGTAGAAGTTTTGAAATTTTTCTAACTTTTTTTACCACTTGAATTGATCATACTTCTTTCAGAATGTACTGGCAAATTTTACTAAATATGCCCCTATTTGTTCTTGGTTGGATCCGGACGGTTTGGAATAATCATGTTTCTCTTTTTTTGTACACATTGATGATTTCAACCTTTTCATTTAACGTTAATTGTTTGCATGTCTGTGCCATTTTAACACATTTCACCAGGAACTGTACAACACACACTTTGTTAAACCAACACGCTGTGGTTAAACAAAGAACGGCAACAATTAGGTATTCTTGCATCCTAATAAATACTGTATGTCTACCAGCAAAATGTACAGTACAAAGTTTGCTCACTATAGCATGACTGTTAACTCCAAATTCTATGAGTTTTTAATGTTTTCTTTCATGGTGTCCATTATTTCTCTATTTTCAATCCTGACCTCCTGTAGGAGGTGCAGTGGTCAATGTGATATTATAAATAACTTTTCTTCACGATTCCCTGTCGTTGACTTGCTATATTAGGTCCTTCAACTTGTAGGAATAATCTGGCTAATCCTACTTGTGGGACTCTTCCTTGTGGCCTCTGCCCCTTGGTTCTGCCTTGAATGATCAATTTTTCCATATTTCCTGCTCTTTTCCTCATTACATGGCTTGATATTCTCCTTCAATTTTTAAACTGTTTTAGGATGGAGTTACTTGTGCTGTGATTTGTTTGTGAAATCTCAACATCCTTCTCCAGCAAAACATTTCTGTTGCATTGATCTTATTCATCTTCTTTCTTGATGTTCATGGGGAATACTAAACAGTTTAACAGTCTTATTTTCTGGTTCTTGTTAATCTGTTGCTTCTTTATTAGAAAGTTTTAATATGAAACTGAGGTGTAGTTTTTAGTGTATGTGTCCGTTATTAAGAATGTCCATTATTTAGAAGCAAGTGTATAATTTTCAACCATGTATTTCTGCCAGGGAGTTAAGACATTTGTTATTCAGAGGTGTTCACTATTCAAAGATGTGCATTGTGAGTAGTTCCGCTGTATAATACTATATAGAATACAACAATAAAACTGACATGTGAATTAATTTATTTATTGATATGTTCTGAAAACACATTTTTAATTTTTTTTTACCTACTTCTCCTAGTTTCAGAAATATTTTGGAAGTTGCTTTTGTTTCCTCTTCAGAGCCGGAGATGGACTGCATTTACAATTTTTACAATTACAGTTCTCTTCTTGTAATTGTATGAAAATGAATTTTATTTGTTCAATTTTGGAAACTCGCACCTTAACTTTATGCATCCTTACATGAACTACAACCAACAGAATCTCTGCGCATTTGAACATGCGCTACATTGCTCCCTGCTTGTTGAATAGCTACTGTATTTCCTTTTAATGGGAGCTCAGTTTCACTATATTAATCATTGGAGTAGAATAAACACTGTTGCTTCAAAGTAACTAGAATAAAAGGAAGGCTACTCCGGCGGTTGAAGCTTCCATTGGCTGGAGTGCTATGACGTCACGCGATATGAACGATAGCGAGTAAGGTACACAGTTGCAGTACAGCAAGCCTGTGAGTTCTCGTGCCTGTGAAACATCTTCTCAATCTTTCATCAAATAATAGTCTGGTTTAGTCCGATTCGATAAGTAACGGCACTTCCAATAGATTTAAAAACGAGAAAATACGTTAAATTTCGTCACATGCTGAGCAGGTAGAACATCAGCTATCAAATGCGCTACATTGCTCCCTGCTTGTTGAATAGCTACTGTATTTCCTTTTAATGGGAGCTCAGTTTCACTATATTAATCATTGGAGTAGAATAAACACTGTTGCTTCAAAGTAACTAGAATAAAAGGAAGGCTACTCCGGCGGTTGAAGCTTCCATTGGCTGGAGTGCTATGACGTCACGCGATATGAACGATAGCGAGTAAGGTACACAGTTGCAGTACAGCAAGCCTGTGAGTTCTCGTGCCTGTGAAACATCTTCTCAATCTTTCATCAAATAATAGTCTGGTTTAGTCCGATTCGATAAGTAACGGCACTTCCAATAGATTTAAAAACGAGAAAATACGTTAAATTTCGTCACATGCTGAGCAGGTAGAACATCAGCTATCAAATACACGACATAAAATACGATAAGGAATAAAATATTGCCATGCAACTCAAAATAATTTATTTCCTGATGAAGTAAATATTTATATCAAATGGCATAGGAAAATATTCATCATATTGACATCTTTATGGAATTAGGCCTATATTAAATTATTAAAACGTACATGTCAGGAGACTTAATTACTTGATGAACCAGCCCAAAGCTTAGCCTTCTTATTGGCATATTTTCTCAGTGCTAGCTCCTTACCCTTTGCATTAAAATGCCATATCCTAATAAATGTCCTGGTCCTTACGTAGAGACGAATTATTTTGTCATGGAATACTGGAAATTTTGACTTAATAATAGAAATAAGAGTTTTCATTACGTTTTTGCATCTGGATACAGTCTTACCATGAAACACACCAAATGAAATTTCGAACTGGGCTATGTTTTTTAACCACTCATGACTGGGATGTGTGAGGTCCCCTTTTGAAATAACCGAGATCCAGTAACAGGTCTCTTCTCGGACGACATTTTTCTCTTTCTTCGTATTTATTATATATTGGATCACGGATACTGTATTATTTCAAGAGCTTCAAAATATATTCAGAAATATAAGTTATTAGCACATAATAATGTTAATGGTATTGGATTTTAAGTCCCACTATGTATTTGAGCACCTTCACCACCGGACTGAGACAGGATCGAACCTGTCAAGTTGGGCTAAGAAGGCCAGCGCTCTACCATTTGAGTTGCTACTCAGCCTGGCTATTAGCACATAACAATAATTACAGAAAATATGATTTTCATCAGTCATTTATATCTGACAACTTTTTACCGTACGAGCTGTTATATTGGAGATATTCAAGAGTTTATTACAAAGTATTTCAACAACCAAGCACTGCTGACGAGGAAGTATTGTTATGCCATCACAGTAGCAAACTAACTGGCTATGATGGTTGTTGTCGTTATTGTCTTTATAATATGTAAAATAATAATAATGTTATTTGTGCTGCGTCTCACTAACAACATTTACAGTTTTCTGAGGCTCGAAGTGCCATAATTTTGTCCCACGGGAGTTCTTTTATGTGCCAATTTATAGTGCCACACACGTTTCCATAATATGTTGACTGCATTTTAATCAGTACAGTGGTTCTACTTCAGATACTGACAACACGAACACTGTTCACGCAGTGAACCACTATAAAATTATTATGTATCCGTGATCCTATATACAGTAAATACGTAGAAAGAGACAAAAATGTCGGTCACTTGCTTTCTTGGCTTACGCCACGTGAACTATCAACGATAGACCCCAAGTGTAAGGGTACGAATTGTAGAACATAGAAACCTCTACAAAAAAGTCGGCGATGGCACATACCTATTTCCAACCGGCTGCCCTCTAGAAGCGATTTTATTCTATAGTCCGCAGTAAAAAATATAACTCCTTAAAATTAAATAAATATTTTGATATTATCCTCTAGTTCATCATCAGAATAAATTGTTTGACCTCCTTCAGTATTTTATAAGGAGTACAATAACCTTGTCAGGACATTATTTGCATGAATAGTTCAGAAGTTATGACCATTTTAGACTGAAGTGGTACGTGTCAACAGGACGGGCGAGCACTGTCTCATATCACATGACGTCACGCAGAAGGCGGCCAGGGAGAGAAACAAGTGAGCGCGATGTGGGAAGAGACCCCCCCCCCCCCCCCTGCTGTTGCTTCTTAGAAAATCTGAATGTTTTCAAGACCATCACACCTACAGCTAGTGTAATTTTTCTCTGTTGTAATTCTTTGTGAATTTTTATTTGTATATCATTTGTCAGCCCCGTAAATTTGACAATACAGATGTGTTCAGCTACCATACTAAAAGTATTGATGTAGTCAGACTTTTTTTTTTTTTGTTTGTAAGTAAAAATATAATTAACATTTTAATGATTCTCCAAATTTATGATTAATCTATAATAATAAAAGGAAGTGTTTGTCTGTCTGTTTGTGCACGATGCCCACCAAATCTACAGCACGCAGAGATCTGAAATTTTGTACATAGGTAGATGGAAGGGGGTCCGAATGCACCTCGAAGCCGGAATTTTCATTTTCGCTTTTGTTGGCGAGTTATGAACGAAAAACCATCGGAAAACGTGCATTGGGATATGACAATCCAACGTGCTGTCACCAAGATTAAATGCATAGTCACTGTCGCTAGGCAACGTACATAAGATAGGTAGAGAACACAATATTCAAGGAGCCATTTTACGTCCAGGGCATAGGAAGCCGTTTTTGGTCTTATATGGTGCGAGGGCATATGACGCTGTTGATGGTGATTCGTCCGTCGGATCAGTATGTAAAGTCTTGAGCTATTCGAGAGGTATGGGCTATGTGCTGGCGCCGGGTTTCATCCTCTTCATTCTTACTATCATATATAATGTAATTCATTTCTTCTCATTAACTCATCTGATTTGGTTGACGTCATGAAAGTCATCCGGTCGTAAAAATTCGCTACGAAGATTCATCTCACTTCATACCCGAACCCCGTAGAGAAAGGGGACAAGGGTTGGACACTTATACATTTCGAGGAAACATATGACACAAGATAGACGATAATAATAAACAAGGAATAATACATATATCAGTCAGGATGCCATTGTAAGTCCGTGGAATAGGAAGCCATTTTCCTTCAATCCATGATGTCTTTCTGTCTTCTGTCTGTGTTCATGTGTGCGATGCCCAGTCAAATCCACGGCAAACAAAGATCTAAAATGTTTGTCATAGGTGGGCACAGGTTTTCACCTGAGACGCATGGCTGTGTCTGAGAAAAATTCTTGCACCAAGACATGAAGCTGTCAACGTCATCAACAAGCAACACTCACAAAAGTCATCCTGTTTCCTATAAATTGAAAAGTCTGTCGACACGACATGTCATACAGATGAGGCTGTCAACTACACCACAGAGATTTTGAACAATTTGGAGTCGCCTGGATTACCCTCGAATATCTTGGGGTGGACAATTGTGGCACCGATTATCCTTCTCAGGAATATGAATCCTTCCCTCTGCAATGAACACGGCTCTGAAACTGATGACAAATATTATTGAAGCCACCATCATGACTGAGCATGCCGCGGGCAAAGTAATATTCCTCGGACTGTAAGTCCATTGAGTAGGAAGCCATTTTCGGTCCACGACACGAGGAGTCATCAGCCCGTAATATTTGGAAGTGTTTGTGTGTATGTATGCGAAGCCCAGTCAAATCTACGACACACAGAGATCTGATATTTTGACATAGGACAATCGCTTAAAGTTGTAGAACTCCATCTTCGAAAACGGTGCTTTTGCCATTGTCAACTGTACGTGGATTGTTGAAGAGTTCAAAAGGCAAACACAATACAGTATACATCTTACCTCCAAATGGAAGGACATTAATATAGTTTATTCCGAAGCTCTAAGGAAACAATATATTTTGTATTATATAACATGGTCTTATACACGTTTTTAATATTATTTGTACCATCCATCAACCCGGTATCTTAACCATTGAAAGCAACAATATAATAAAAATAAAATAATGTATTTCATGGAATTTACGTCAAAAAGGTGTGAGTTAATAAATATAATGCTTTAATTTGCTTTTAAATAAAGAGTTTAGAAACATCTAATGGTTGAATTATTAAATGCGGGCAAAGCCGCGGGCACATGCTATATTTAATAAAAATAAGCTTGGCTAATGTGTGGAAAATAACACCTTATTAATATTCTGGCTCTAAGGGTAAGTTTAATGGAGTGGTTGCCCGCAAGACTATACCAAAGAGAACACAGTCTGGCCCAATTGAAGACATTCTGTTGAAAGCAGAATCTGTACAAGTATTGGTCTCAGAATTTACCAAAATAAAACAAACCATCCTATACAATAATTTACAATTCTAGTTCAGCATGCCTTTTGTGATATCATGCACTTTTGCTCTGCTCTGTTATCCTTATTTTTAAATTTTTGCTTCTATTTACAGTTTATGGAGTGTTTGCCCGCAAGACTATACCAAAGAGAACGCAGTTTGGCCCAATTGAAGGGATTCTGTTGAAAGCAGAGTCTGTACAAGTGTTGTCAAAAACAGAGGAGGAAAGGGTGCTGATGCTGTTGGTAGAATCCGAAACTGGAGCAATGATGAAACTGGATGTATCTAGTGAAAGTATGTAGATATTTGTTTCTTGTTCATTATGGGCAGTTCCATGGTAACAGAATTATTCAACACCCTTCTCCAGTAAAACATTTCAGTTGCATTGATCTTATTCATCTTCTTTCTTAATATTCATGGGGAATACTAAACAGTTTAACAGTCTTATTTTCAGGTTCTTGTTATTCTGTTGGTTCGTTATTAGAGCCCCTTGCCCCGCCTCTCTCTCCTTGCTCACCCCTTCCATTTCCTTTGAATCTCACAACCGTTAGTATGAGGCACACAACAATACGCCACGCCCCACATGCCGCAATGAGAGGTAAGTCTCATGTAACCTATGCTATTTGACTAACACGCTCTCTCTCCCCTTCTATTCATTAATTTTATCCTATTTTATCTATCATTTATTCAGGTTAACTTCATGGACACCGCAATGAATTGCGAATTTATACCAGCCACAAATTAAGAATGTGTCAGTTTAACCATATCTTCATGTGCTGTCCTGACAATGTCCAACAACATTTCAGCATGATTTTAACAAGCATTATCGGAACATTTCATTTTATTTACATTGGTTACTGTGGAAACACCATTTAGCAGTTCCGCGTTAGCTGGTGGTTATTGACAGTGGTGTCCAGTGGCTTGCATACTACTAACACCACTCAAGTAGATTTGGTGATTGTTGATCTGACTACAGAATCAACTTTACTAGTTCCCGTTTTGCAATTGAAATTATAATGATTAACAGTGATGGAACTAACAATTCTATGAATATTAATACAAGAAAGAGTCTGGATGATGAGCATACTCCAGATGCTAAGAATTTAGAGCCTAATTTATTTTTCAGATTTTACACATAGTTTATCCCAGATTTTAATGTTAATTATGTGTTTGTACATTAGTTTTTATGTCAATTCTGTGTTTTTACATTTGTTTAGTTATTAGATGTGTTACATTAAGGCTGAAAATGGCCAGGCAAGGCGGAAACTAGTCCCTAGTTTAGTAATGTAATTCAATAATATTGCATATTATATTATTGAAAAAGGTGGACCATTACGACATTAATTTAATAATTATTATTGTGAAGGTGTCCGCCTCTGTGGTGTAGTGGTTAGCGTGATTAGCTGCCACCCCCGGAGGCCCGGGTTCGATTCCCGGCTCTGCCACGAAATTTGAAAAGTGGTACGAGGGCTGGAACGGGGTCCACTCAGCCTCGGGAGGTCAACTGAGTAGAGGTGGGTTCGATTCCCACCTCAGCCATCCTGGAAGTGGTTTTCCGTGGTTTCCCACTTCTCCTCCAGGCAAATGCCAGGATGGTACCTAACTTAAGGCCACGGCCGCTTCCTTCCCTCTTCCTTGCCTATCCCTTCCCATCTTCCCATCCCTCCACAAGGCCCCTGTTCCGCATAGCAGGTGAGGCCGCCTGGGCGAGGTACTGGTCATACTCCCCAGTTGTATCCCCCGACCAAGAGTCTGAAGCTCCAGGACACTGCCCTTGAGGCGGTAGAGGTGGGATCCCTCGCTCAGTCCGAGGGAAAAACCGAACCTGGAGGGTAAACAGATGATGATGATGATGATTATTGTGAAGGTTAGCATTTCTCTACTGGCGCTCGCTCGAAGCGTGTTTTCAAAATACGTATAGTGCGGTGAAGTTAGGATAGGAGACACTGTTTGAATAAGAAAACTGAAACGGCTGCCACAAAATGCGATCATTCATCTTTGGTAAAGTATAGTTTTCTCACTATGTGCATTTGCGAGCTCTCTCGTCGACTTTTGGAGTCGATTAGTTATACCCGTCAACTGCTGTTAACACATTTTCGTAATAAATGCGTAAATAACTTGGCCGGTAGCAGTTGTTAACTCGTTAAAAATAAAGACTGAAGTAAATGATCTCGTAATTGGCCGATGACCTTTGATGTTAGGCCCCTTAAAACAACAAGCAAGCAGATCTCTTAATTTTAATGTTATATACGGAAAACAAGTAAGAATGTGATACACCTCAAGATATGCCATAGTACATCACTGATTTCAGAGGATAGTTCATATCTTCTCCCGTCTAGTTAAATTTTGGAAAGTCTATTTACATGTAAATTTTAGCGAGGAGGTTATCATATCTCTACATGCGTTTCAAATATGTTTTCATGATACATATACGGTTAGGTTGGGTGACGCCGTTTGAAGAAGAAAACTGAAGTGTTTGCTACAGAAGCCTCTGGAGTGATACCGTAATTCTCCGAATCCAAGACGATATATTTTTTTTTCTCAGAATCTCATGCGAAAATTCAAGGGTTGTCTTGCATTTGCTGCCTAACAGTAAGTTAATGGATACCACTGGCAACTACCGCAGTAACCATGCTGTTTCTTTTCACCCCCGCACGCGCACACAAAACTCGTTGACAATAAACGACTGCCTCTATTATACAATTAAATTGAAATAACAAATAACGTGGTTCAACCTATTCAATACAAGTAAATAAGAAATGTAGTGTTACATTCATATTTAATTATAAGCGGAAGCGGTACTGGTTTCGACCTCCAATCTGGGTCATCATTAGCCGAATAAAATACAAAAACAATGCATAGGAAAACAAGAAATTAAAGGATGAGTCTTTCACAAAAACAGTTGAAGAAGCAATATAAGATAATGGGGATTAGCACTGCGCGATTTTTAATCGTAAAATCTAGAAGTAGAAGGTCAGTCACTTATATGAAGTAAGGCACAATCTTCTGAAGAGTAGCACAGCACACACAGCTGACCTTCGATTACACTGTGTCTATCAATTCCTTGTCCTCCCTACTGGCCTCCCTTCTTTCTCTTCTCTGTCAAAGTAATTCCTCGCTGTTCTCGTTTTGCGTCTTCCTAAAAGCTCGGTAACAGGTATTTTGATGCCAGACTTCTTGTTGTTTGCTTAATTTCTAATCTTGTCTTTCCTGGTCTTTTTTTTCATTGTTCTTGTCTTCCTACAGACTTCATTTTCTTCTTTTACCAAGATGTTTTCTGGTGTTGGCCATTGTTCTTCACCAGTCTTCAATTCGTCCCTTGGCAACTGATCTCTTACCTAGTCCTGATGATTGTGTGATCTCTTGTTTGTTTTTGGAAGTTCCCACACCTCAATCTTTGGTATTTTTTCTGTGTGTGAAGCGTGGAAGTCTTTCAAATTTGCTACTAATAACTGGTGGTCATTGTGAAGACTCTACTAGGTATTACTTTGACATCTGTTACAAGCCTTCATTTCTTTATCTGTGAAGACATAATCTATTACAGTCTTTGTGTTTATGTCAGCTGTATATATATTACAATATTGTGATTAATTAATCCATTGTTAAAATATACACCTCAAAACGCTTTTTTCAGATAGCTACCCTCAGGAATTATTTTTGCCCAATTTCATAAGTGAAACTGTTCAGTCTTATATGGCAGGTGTTGGCATGGAAATTAGGTTTGGGGGAACTTGAATTAATAAAATTACAGATCTGATGTGGTGTCATTGAGTTTGGTAACAGATTGTTGTGTATTGCGAAATCATAATCAGCTATTCATCCTCTTATATCTGTGAACCTATCAAGACCTATTTGTATCATAAAAGATAAATTTGTTCTATCTTTTTTCATGGTATTGATGATTTCTGTTTTAGATATGTCAAATTGGATGCGTTTCGTGCGAGTAGCTCAGTCTTTCAAGGAGCAGAATCTGATCCTTAGTCAACAGGGACACTCACTGTATTTCACAACTACAAAGGTTATTCATCCTCGCCAGGAACTACAAGTATGGTATAGCCTTCCATATGCAAGCAAGCGGAACTTGCCCCTCCTGCACCCAGATGAATCGGATAAGAAGTGTAAGTTGTGTTTTTGCATACATTTTTCTCGAGCATTCCATTGAGCAGTAACCATTAATTAGTATGAGAATCATATTTGAGAGTATTTCACTGACCCAAAACTAAAATAATTAAAAACTACTTGAATTACAGAGATGCCTACCAGTATGAAGTTTTCATCATTATTATAGATTTCTAACGTCTATAATATTATTAAGATCTTCATCACCTTCCTAGCATTTTGCCTGTATTGGTACAGGGTCTGTTGCTTGGCATGCCATTCTCCACATAGCACATTTTCCTGTATCTGATGGAAACAGCATTTGTTAGGTCAGCTACGAGGTTGATTAACAGGGGTGAGATAAAGTATCATCTTCACCACAAATGTTTCATTGCAGCATAAGATGTGGCCTCTGCATAGGATAGGCATCACACGCATTTTGTCCACAATCGAAACAACACTCATGATTTTAATATTCTGACGGGACTGGCCAAGTGACCAACGAAGCATATGCATCTCCATTGCATGCAGTGCTTGTTCATTCTTGACTGTTGCTGGCCTACATTCAGAGTCTTACAGAATGACTAGTCAGATGGCTGTCTTGTAGACTTTGGACTTAAGATAAAGACATCCGACGGCTGTAAAGAACTCCAGTATTTTGCTGCCATTTCATCCAGGTTGCATTAACTATAACAGCTTCACAACACCTTTTCATGCTTCCGACAAAGCACCGCACAGTCATTTGGGGCAGACATCTCCCACTCTTCCAAAAGAGCATCTTCAAGGGCTTGTAGTGTTTGAGGCGGTGGATTTCTCACTTGGATGCTTTGTTCCAGCTGATTCTAGACTTGTTCAATCAGAATAAAGTCAGGAATTGTGGATGGGTATTCGTTGCACATGGTGCTCTTGTACGTATTTTGGAATGATGTTGGCATCATGCGCTCTAACATTATCATGCACAAATACTGTGTTTTCTCTAAATTGCCTCACATGAGGAATCTCACTAAGATCTCGTGAATGTACTGTCAAGCAGTTACGGATTCATTGCAACGATCAGATCAGTTTTCATGTCGCAGCAATGCCTGCCCACACCATAACAGATCCGCTTCCGTAAACAACAGTCGTTCAGCTGTCAGATGAAATTGCTCTTCACATCGCCAGACTCTCAGATGACCCTCTGAATGATATAACATGAAATAAGTTTCATTCAAGAACAGCACAGGTTGGCAGTGTCTTAGCTGTCCGTGCAGCTGATCTTTGGCAAACTGTAGTCTTGTGCTATGATGTCTTCTGTCCAGTGCAGGTACTTGAGTGGATTGTTGGAATCTTAAATAGACCTCTTCAAGCCTGTTTCTGAATGTTTGAACATTAACTCAAAGCATGCTGTAGGTCCACTTGTAGTGCTCGTGCTGTAACTTGCTTGTAGACGCACAAAACAATCATGCCCTGGGGTTGTTTTCCTTTGGCGGTCCATACTAGGGCCCTGGAAATACTACCAGTCTCCTGGAAATGTTTCTACAGATAGTGAGTCGTATTCTGATCAATTCCCTAACATTCTGGCAAAGTGCCTCTGTAAGTAGCTTCTTGAAGCAGTGCAAGTGCATGAATAACTTCATTACACTACAGCTGCATCCCCTCGTTGCCTCCCTCGGTCCATACGATCAGTCGTGACTTGTAAACACTACAACTCCACACTTGCCAACCTTCGCACACTGTTTTGCGGTGAGGCATTTGTACCTTTCAACTGACACTGTCACCTCTCAAACCTGTGGATGGCAGTGGAGCTCTCTGCTCTGTAAACAGAACATGTTATTGCCATAATAACCCAATCCCCATACCACTGTATTCGCACAGTGTAGTTAGGAACATCGAGAAATGTGACCAAATTTCTTTTTATGAGTGGTGTATCTGAATGGTTCCATTCGTCTTTGGTCCACAATCTTTGTACTGTGTTTTCCTACTCTTCAACCACAGACCATTTTCTGGTAGTCTGTCATTGCAATTCTGAACGTGCTGGATGCTTTTCAGTGACCAGTAACACATCATTGACATACGGGAGTGGTGATGGGTGTGGGAATAGGAAACCTGAGATCGCTGCTCCCGAACATAAGATTAATAGAAGTGGCAGCAGGGCTGATAATTGGTGCTTCCCTCCTGGAATTGGCATCAGAGCCAATTTCCAGTTGGACAATGGACTGTGCGTGTGGGATTTCGATAAAGCAGCACTTACAATATAGTGGTTATTTTAATCCACCTATTCAATACAAATTGGTTTTGTGTTGCTAGTTCATAATATTACAACACGAATTTACAGGGACATGTTTCGCTTTATTTACAAGCATCTTCAGCCTACATAATTGTCTCAAGGTTAAGACCAGTCATATTTGGATTGTTTTTACAAATTTTTTTGCTTGAGTATAAATCCATGTTTAGTAATAATATGTTAAAAACATAGGAATTATGTACACATTAAAAGTATGACAATATGAATTACAATGTTGAATTGAAGTAACCCTTAATTCTAAAATACATTGACGTCCAAAACATAGCAACTACAATTTAAAAATTTTGGTTAAAATTGTTTTCAAAATTACAATGTTGAATTGGAGAAACCCTTAATTCTAAAATACATTGACGTCCAAAACATAGTAACTACAATTTGAAAATTTGGCTAAAATTGTTTTCACAATCCTGTGGTTGATTGAATCAACTGTAATATGGCTTTAAATTAAATTTGAGTCATAAATATAAACTGAAGGTTAAAATATAGGAGCCATTATTTCTAAAATCCATTGATGTCTGGAACACAGTAACATCCGATATTGAGAATTTGATTAATAATTGTGATCTCCAATGCAATTATTTAAAAACAACTATGATTTGACTCCATGTGTAATTTGAGTCGAAATGATATTCAAAAAATTAAAATCTTGGAACCGTTGGAGACCAGCTTAGAATTTTCGAGGCTTGCTGCAGTTTGGTGATTTGATCAGTGAAAGTATTAGAATAATTAATTCTTGTTTATTGCGACTTGAATATCCATTGGTAGCAGATTCTATTAATGTAGTTGTAGTTAAAGGGGGGGGGCTTCTATCCAACTCTTGAGTAGCTGTTTATGTTTCTTTCGAGGTAATAGAATGAGTGAAGCATCTCTTTGACTGCTGCTACAAAGTCTTGTAGTCTTTCTTACGTTATTGTGACTAATGTCTATTGTGGTTCTGTGACGGCCAGATGAATTTGTGTGGGTTGCAATTGGAGGCCTTCCCCAGCCAAAGAAGAGCAAAATGTATTTGTATAGGAAACAGATGGAGGGTAGCAAATTTCTGTGTAAGTACATGTGGTTAGAGTGAAGTAAAGCAGTTACTATTTTCCAACAATGGTCACCATTCTTATTCTTCCATCATGTAAACAAAAGCTGCAGTGTAAAATTTATGCTTCCTGTGTTTTCTTTTTTTGTGGCTCTATCCATGTGTACTTACATTGTGAGCTGGTGTTGTTCTGTTTTTATACATTTATAGGGCCGATGACCTTCGATGTTAGGCCCCTTTAAACAACAAGCATCATCATATACATTTATATTAATTAAGTAAGGTTAGCTTGGGAACAAAAACTAGAAAGGTGGATAACTGTATTACAATGTGATTCCTGTTGATATTGACATTGTCCTACTTCTCTCTCTCTCTCTCTCTCTCTCTCTCTCTCCGAGTGTGTGTACTTTCTTTATTTCCATGTTTTTACATTAGGAATAAGTAAGTGAGTAAATAAAACCTTAAAATATTAGAAATCAAACCCGCAGATGACTTTGACGAAGGATAGTGACGAGTGGGCTAAGCCGAAACAAACAACCAAAAAGGAGACATTGTGCCTCTTGGACAGAGGAACACAAGTGGCCCACTAGGAAAGAACAAGGGAATTCTGGGCTCAAAGGAAAGTAAAGTTAACTGCCAGATGTAACGAGACTTAACGTGGTCCTCAATGGCCCCGGAAAATAAAAAATAAGAAAATTTTCAGGGAAAGACAAGACGAGATAGAATACGGAATGAGGAAATAAGGAGAAGCCTGGGAGTGGGTAAACTTCAAGAAGAGATTGACACAGCAAAGCTAAAATGGTTTGGACACATGATGAGAATGCCAGGAGAGAGATTACCAAAGAGAACATTCGTGGATACAGAGACTGGAAAGAGGCCTAGGGGACGGCCTAGAATGAGATGGAGGAGTTCTGTTGTGGACTGTATTGCAAATAGAGGAGTTGATATCAATAAAGTACTAGAAGAGGAATGTTGGAAAGATAGAGCAAGGTGGAGGGCTTTGGTACACTACCCTACCCAGAGAGAATCTGGAAAAGGGAATAGATGAAGAAGAAGAAAACTAATTAATGAATTATGCTTTCTCGAAGAGAAATAAATCTTTGATCTCTCTTGCATTATGCTTTGTCCTCTAGCAGTTTCCAATATATAGGTTTATTCAAAATGATTGTTGAGGCTTTGTGATTTTGTTTTAGACACATCGGAAAACATACTATTATTATTGCTGCAGCGATGATTGGACAAACTCTTGAAGTTTTGTTATGCATCGACTGTAGAGACATAATTGCCATCAGATCGCAGCTACAACAGTGTTTACAAAATGGCAGTCAGCAGTAAGGAGAAAGTGTTTTGCACTCTTTAATATCATGAATATTGGTCCGTTACCATAGTCCAGCTCCATTTTTGATCGAAATACGAGAAGGACCCTCACATGCAATAAAGACCCTCCCTCCGACAACTCTATTCACAGATAGTACGTTCAATTAGTGGACACAGGTTGTTTGATTCCTGCTGTGTCAGAAGTGGGAGTGAATCGTATCAGGAGTGCTTATCCCTTAACCCTAGGAAATAGGTTACAAGAGGCAGCAGGGAACTGAATGTACCTCAAACCACATTATGGCATGTGTTATGAAGGTGCCTGAAGATAAGCCATATCGCTTACAGCTGCTTCAACATGTAAGTCCTGCGTTTGAATTTGTACATCGCACTGCAAGAATGTTATGAAGATGTTTTTTGTAACAGACTAGTTTTCAGTGACAAAGCACCTTCCACGTGAGTGGAAGGGTGAATAAACAAAATGTTCGAATTTACTCCCCCAAAGATGAATGTGTTCTATTAGTGAATATTCTGGAAATGAAGCAGTGCATCCAAGTCGCCTTCCTAAACATCACCGCTGACCTGTTGGGGTGTGTATGGGAAGAGAGAGCCTTTGTAATATAAGTTTAAAAAAAAAACCACCTTTGAGTTGCAGTACACAGTAAAACAAGATTCGTATTCCTACATCAATAATTGCACTGTATATTATGATTGTTTGAAACCCTGACAATCATGTTGAATAACTCTGTATATTAAACTGATGCAGTGCAGTAACATGTAAATTAATCTGAACGTGATGCAGGAAAGAGATTTACTGTAATATAAGTCATAATATCTGTCAAAAAACAATTCCGAAACTACAGAAATACCGTATAATTCTGAATACCACCAGCCACCGAATAAGACCCGCATCCTAAATTTGAGATGGCAAACAACGGAAAAAAATAAAAAATCAAATAACTTGCATACCTATTTAATTTTCTTCAAATATACCACAAATATAAATTCAAACAGCTTACATTGAATAAAATCATCACAAAAAATCATAAATAAAATTGGTCCAATACTCAGATCATTCACAATTCACAGTCGTCATCTGAAGTTTCACCATAGGAACTTTCGTCGCTGGTATCTTTCCACAAATAGTCATCCACACTACCGTCCACTGAATTTGAAATTCCAAGTTTCTTAAAGCTTTTGGACACTAGATCGTTGGGAATGCACGCCCATGCGGTCTTGATCCAGCTGCATATTAGTCCCACTTCAGGCCTCTTCACTCTTCCGATTGGTGTTAACGCGTGATCACCATCAGACGTCCATTCGGTGTACAACTGTTTCATTGCAGTTTTGAAATGCCGATTCACGCACACATCCAACGGCTATAGAAGCATGGTAAACTGTAAGTGACTTAGTGGAAACCGTCAATGCATCATGCATCCGTCATCTCCCTAACACAGCTTCACAATTTTATGTTGCTACCCTTCCGACCTTTTATAATAAGGCAAACCAACCAGCCAACATTATGAAACGATAATCAAGAATGGGACCGCTAGATTGAGAAGATATTGAGAATGCTGCTGTTCTATAGGTTTAAATTTCATTAGTATTTTTCCTTGTCACAGGCTTTTCGCCTGCACGTTATGTCAGGCTTGGTGTTCTCAAACTTTTTCGCTCCCGCTCCCCTCATAGCCAGTTCGATGTGATGGATTTATACTAAGATAGATTTTCTGCCTGAATTTTTGACAGTGATTTGTTCCTGTTTTGTATTGTTACAAAACCAATATTTTGTAGACTAAGAGGTCCGCAACCTCACTATGTGCACTTATTGTTCATTTCCACCTATATCATTTGTTTTCATTTGTTTTCTTCTTAGGTTAACACAGTTTTTAGTTTCAATTATGTTTTGTATTAACCCCTGTTTCACTGAATTTTGTCGCTGTGAGTTGTTTTTTGCTCCACATGATGATGTAAATATTGTATTTTGTGCTAATTTTGTTTCTGTCTAGGCTCTCTTTTGTTTTTTCATTTGTTCCTTCATTATGATTTTTGGCATTTTTAGCTTGTACTATGTAATATTATTTCACCCCCCCCACCCCATTTTTTTCACTGAAGATGCCTCAAACGAGCCGAAACATGTCTGAATTTGTCTGTCTAATGATGGAATATATGATGTATTGAATTAGGTGGATACACTCATTTTTTCACCTTTGTAAAGTGAAAACCATCAATACGGAATTATTCTAATACCTTGTAATTAGCATGGAGTGTTGGTAAGGTACCTTCAGATCGGACAAAAGCAGTAATTGCACCTATCTGTAAGCAAGGGAACAGGAACAATTGCAACAACTATCGAGGTATCTCATTGATTAGTATACCAAGCAGAGTATTCACTGGCATCTTGGAAGGGAGGGTGCGATCAATCATTAAGAGGAAGTTTAATGAAAACCAGTGTGGTTTCAGATCACAGAGAGGCTGTCAGGATCAGATTTTCAGTATACGCCAGGTAATTGAAAAATGCTACGAGAGGAATAGGCAGTTGTGTTTATGTTTCGTAGATCTAGAGAAAGCATATGACAGGGTACCGAGGGAAAAGATGTTCGCAATACTGGGGGGACTATGGAATTAAAGGTAGATTATTAAAATTAATCAAACGCATTTATGTTGACAATTGGGCTTCAGTGAGAATTGATGGTAGAATGAATTCTTGGTTCAGAGTAGTACAGGGATTAGATAAGATTATAATTTTTCACCTTTGCTGTTCGTAGTTTACATGGATCATCTGCTGAAAGGTGTATAATGGCAGGGAGGGATTCAGTTAGGTGGAAATGTAGTAGGCAGTCTGGCCTATGCTGACAACTTGGTCTTAATGGCAGATTGTGCTGAAAGCCTGCAGTCTAATATCTTGGAACTTGAAAATAGGTGCAATGCATATGCTGTAAAAATTAGCCTTTTGAAGACTAAATTGATGTCAGTAAGTAAGAAATTCAATAGAATTGAATGTCAGATTGGTGATACAAAGCTAGAACAGGTCAATAATTTCAAGGATTTAGGTTGTGTTCTCCCAGGATGGTGTTATAGTAAGTGAGATTGAATCAAGGTGTAGTAAAGCTAATGCAGTGAGCTTGCAGTTGCGATCAACAGTATTCTGTAAGAAGTAAGTCAGCTCCCAGACGAAACTATCTTTACATTGGTCTGTTTTCAGACCAACTATGCTTTACGGGAGCAAAAGCTGGGTGGACTCAGGATATCTTATTCATAAGTTAGAAGTATCAGACATGAAAGTAGCGAGAATGATTGCTGGTAGAAACAGGTGGGAACAATGGTACGAGGGTACTCGGTATGAGGGGATAAAGGCTAATTTAGGAATGAACTCAATGGATGAAGCTGTATGCATAAACCAGCTTCGGTGGTGGGGTCTGTGATACGAATGGAGGAGGATAGGTTACCTAGGAGAATAATGGACTCTGTTATGGAGTGTAAGAGAAATAGAGGTTGACCAAGGCGACGATGGTTAGACTCAGTTTCTAACGATTTAAAGACAAGAGGTATAGAACTAAATATGGCCACAGCACTAGTTGCAAATAGAGGATTGTGGCAACGTTTAGTAAATTCGTAGAGGCTTGCAGACTGAACGCTGAAGGGCATAAGAGTCTGTAATGATAATGTATGTATGTATGTATGTATGTATGTATGTATGTAAACAAAAATATTGTAGAGTTGGAAGAGAGGCTTGTTGAAAGATTACAAACTGAGAATGAGGCTAACTGTGTTAATGAAAAATGGGAGATTTTTTGAAACAATCTTAAAGAGACAGCAAGAGAATTTCTGGGATCAAAACGGAGGAGAAAAATAAGAAAGGAATGGGTAACTGAAGAAATGTTGGACAAAATGGAAGAAAGGAGGAAATGCAAAAACGTAAACACTCAAGAAGGAAGAAAGATGTAGAGAAAATTTAATAATGAATTAAGAAGGGAGACTGAGCATGCTAAAGAAAAGTGGATCAGAAAAACCTTCAGCAAAAAAAAAATGTTTGGAAAGTGAAGGTAAATATGACATGATGTACTGTACCCACTCAAGTCCTGAGTCCCAACCAGCATTTATCTCAGGGGGCGTTACAGTCTGAATCTATCGCAACTAATAAACAACAAAAAAATTTATGAAGATATAAGATCTGCAATTGAATGTATGGGCGCCACCTAATCAGTACTCCAGGGTTGAACGGAACACTCTAATCATTAACTTTAAGGCTCGTCATCAAAACACACAAAAATATATATAATAATAAATTTTATTGCGCACAATGTGCAAAATTTACATATTACATCAAGTAAATTACAATTCGCTTAAGGAGCACTTTGTTCAGAGCAAAATTGCTTCAGAGAGACTGTTCTCTTTCATTACATGATATGTATCACACTGTTCTTTGCACAGTACACATACACACTCCTGGCTGGCCCGGTGGTAGGACTTCTTGGCACAGATACGGTGATGAAAGCCGTGTATTGTAAAGCGTGTCACCAAATGTCTCAACTCATATTCCTCTTTCATTCAATCCTTATTTATCAGTGCGTCTGTACTGTAAAAGCTTTCCTCGATCGAGTCCCTTTTCTCTCGTAGTTCTCGTAAGCTCCTCGTATGCCGGAGTTTGCTGTAGAGGCATTTGTAATCTTAAATCCTCTATCAAGAAGGTTTCCCGTGCTAAAACATATACGTACCGGGATCGGGTGAATTTAGATACCCCTAGGACCCTCTTAAGGTATCTCGGTTTCATGCTTTCCAGTTCTCGTAGCTGTTTATATGATAGGTACTCCCATATTACTTCTAATCCGTATGTGAGCGCTGGAAGCACTTTGACTTGGAAAAGTTTCATGGCCGTCTCCATTCTTTGCAGATGTTTGATTTCACTTATGCTTCTAAGTGCAGCAGCTAATCTCTTCTTTATGTGTACTGAGAAGGTTGTCCCGGAGACTTGTAGTGTGATCCCTAGATATGTGAACTGGTTTATCAGTGTTAATGTGTGTCCCCCACATACAATGTAGTCACCTTTCGATAAGTGTCCTCCTCTCCTGAATACCATTAATTCTGTCTTCTTTAGATTCATCCTTAGCTCGTTGTCATCCGCCCATTGCGTGACAAGCTCCATTCCGTTTTGCAAATCTTTTATGTTATCAGCGGCTAGTGCCATATCATCCGCATATATGTATATGCTTACATTTTGTGCTCCCTCTTTGATTTTTGTAGGGAGATCCTGGGTCAGCGCATTGAACAATAAAGGGCTCAAGGGGTCCCCTTGTAGCACTCCGATGGTCTGATCTATCCAGTCTGATTGGGATACCCCGTCACTGATTTGCACTTGGTTTTCCACTAGTATATTAGCTATTAAATTCGTCATATCCGATCGTCTGACAAGGCTTTCCAGTTTCTCGATTAATTTCCTTCTATTGACAGTGTCAAAGGCTTTGGTGTAATCAATGAAGATTACATACTTCTTCCCGTGGGCTTGTGTTCTTTCTTGTATGTCCTTTAGCAGGCAGCTCGCCGCTATCAGGGTGGATCTCGCTTTCCGGAATCCAAATTGTTCATCACGTAACAGTGGTTCCATCAGGTTACTTATTTTCTGTGCTAATAGTTTGGTGAGTATTTTAAATGCCACCGACTCCAGGGCTATCCCTCTGTAAGATTCTGGTTTGCTTGTGTCCCCTTGTCCTTTATATAGCATCTTTATGACTGCCTTCCGCCATGCATTAGGTATGTTACCAGATTCCACGCATTTGTTCATTAGCATTGTCCACACTGGTTCTAGGTACGGTAATGTAGCTTTTAGATGCTCTGCGCAAAGTCCGTCTATTCCCGGTGCCTTGTTTACCTTGCTTGTTGAGATGGCTTTTCTCACTTCCTCACTTGTGAAGATTGTAGTTCTTTCTATCACTTTCCTCTCCTCTAACTTCGGTCTGGTTTCCTTAAGGGCTAACACACCTCTCATATGATTCTCCCAGGTCTCCATGGGTATGACTGCTGGAAATCGCGGCTGCCGTGGTCTGAGTGCCTTATAAGGGTTCTTCTCAGCATCCTTTACAAGCTTTTCATCTTCCTTTGCCCTAAATTCCCGTTTTTTTTTTTTTTTTTCAGCTTTAGTAGCACCCTGAATTTCTTCCTCGCTGTCTGGTAGCATTCCAGGTCTCTTTTGTCTTTCGTTCTCCTAGCTATGTGCAATTTTTCTAGTGTAATTCGCCTTTTAATGTAACACTCCTTGTCGAACCATTTTTTTGTTTTCCTGGTGTCCTCCCTTGGTGCATTTCCTTCTTCGATGAATTCCGTTATTCATGCTATGGCCTCATCCAGATGTCCCTCGCTGATATCTTGTAGTATGCGTGGTATCTTACCAGTGTTCTCCTGGAGCATATGTGGGTCCAACCTTCTTTGTATCCTTTGTGTGTTTTTATTTGTTTATTCATGTGTGTGTTTGTCTTGATTGTCGTTCTTACTGGTATATGTTTCCTGATTAATGCTGCCTCATTTCTTATTAGGACGTTATGCTCTAATGCATCGAAACCTCTAATGAGTGTGAGGTCTATGGCGCTTCCTCCATTGTGGCATATGTATGTGAGTGCCTTTTTGTCGTTCACTAACGTGAGCCCTTCCCCTAGCAGATAGTCCAGTACTATTTCCGCTTTGTTATTTGCTTTATTTATTGGGCAGTTCAGGTCGCCTGCAATAATCACTCTTTAATTCGCCTGTATAGTGTCTAATGCTCTCTGTATACCGTCTACTATGTCTACTGCGCTGTACTCTAGTCTGTAGTATACGCCTACTAGTGTTCCTATTTTTGTTTTAATCACCAATTGATTCTCCTCCTTGAGAATTGTTTCAAAGGGGGTAAATTTCAAGTTGATTAGGCATGTTATTCCACCTGACGGCCTTCCTCTATCGCCTTTCCTCGCAAATGCGTGAATGTTATAGAATTCTTTCACTTCACACTTTGGTTCTGCGGTAATGAATGTCTCTGTCAGTATACAGATGTCGAACTCACTGAAAATGTCTCTCGGCACCTGTCTTAATACGCCTTCTAACACCCTTCTACGTTCCAGTTGAGAACTTCCACTTGATCCGGTTCCATCCTATGATCTATTCCTCTACCTCCAGGGATCTCGAAAGGGCCGGCATATGACGTCCTTTGGCCTAAATGCCCCCTCATATACTTTGTCATGTTCTTTCATTGGGATGCCTATTTTGAACGCTCTCCTGGTATTGGTGTCACTAACCATTCGACAGTTTATTGCTCCAGACACCCCATTTTCCTTTAGGTATTCTTCTATGTCTTCTTCCGTGGTTTCCGGGGTCAGATTTCCCAGATATAGCCACACGTCTCCCTGCACTGCCTTCAACTTGCTTTCCCCTCGTCTTGTGCCCCTTATCCTTTCTCTTGTTTCTTTTTCTCCTTCCTCCTCTGATACTCGTCTGCTCCTGGGTCCCTTTCTTCCTCTCATCACTCTCGTCCACTGTCATTTTTCTTCCCTCCGCTTTATGTTTTCATCCGCACTGGGTTTAGCATTTCTTTCGGTTCCGGTAACCATCTCAGTCGCTATTTCCTCCTTGGATTCTATCGTTCCTCTTGAGTATGTTTGTCTTGTCTTGCGTTCTTCTTCCCTTATTTTGTATTCTCTCCTCTCCTCTGTGATAGGGTTTATTGTTTCCGGTGTGTTTGCATCCGTTTGTTGTGATGTCATTGATCTTCCGGTTTCATTCCTTATTTCCTCTTTTATTAACGTTTTAATGCTGTTTGTGATATCCTCCATCATGGTTTGTAGTTGCCGGTTGATTTTTTCCATAATTTTTTCTTCCAACTCCTCGTCTTTAAGTACTTTGTCGCCCTTGCTTACTTGGCCCACTTGCGTCTCCAAACTGTCACTATTGTCGTCTCTGGTTTGCTCTATGTCTGTCGTTGACTTGCTGCCACTGCTCCCTCTATGCTGTGCTGTATCTGTGGTAGCAGGTGCGTTCCGACTATTGAGATCTGCTTCAAACGGGTTGTCGCTTGATTTCTTGCGGCTATCTTCTCTGTATTGTATTTCCCCGTTAGATGTCGGGTTTGCATTATTTGTGCTTGTGGCTTCATGCGCCGAGTCTGTAGTTGTCACTATCTGTCCTTCTTGTCGAGTGATTGCCTTCCTGCCGTCCTCTCTGTATTGGGTCTCCCCGCTAGGTGTCGGGATTTAGGTTGCTGCTACATGCAGTTTCCCGTGTTGGTCCAACAGATGTTGTTAGTTGTCTCTTCGGTCGTCTGTCTTCTTCATACTGATTTTCCCCATTAGGTGTCAGGTTCGGGTTGCTGCCGCTTGCAGTGTCTTGAGTTGGGTCGGTAGGTTTCTCTAACTGTTCCTCTGATCGACTGTCTGCTCCGTACTGGCTTTTCCCGCTAGGTGTCAGGATCATGCTGCTACTCCTCGTAGTTTCATGTGTTGAGCCTACAGATGTCGCTAGTTGTCCTGATTGGGTGCTAGGTGTCAGGCTCAGGCTGCTACTCCTTGTAGTTTCATGCGTTGAATCAACAGATGATGCTAGTTGTCCTGATTGGGTGCTAGGTGTCAGGCTCAGGCTGCTACTCCTTGTAGTTTCATGCGTTGAATCAACAGATGATGCTAGTTGTCCTGATTGGGTGCTAGGTGTCAGGCTCAGACTGCTACTCCTTGTAGTGTCATGCGTTGAATCAACAGATGACGCTAGTTGTCCTGATTGGGTGCTAAGTTTCAGGCTCAGGTTGCTACGGCTTGTAGTTTCATGCGTTGAGCCAACAAATGTCGCTAGTTGTCCCTCTGACTGGCTGTCTGTTCCCCCTTCTATCTGATAGGATTGATTTTCCTTAACCTCATTTTGTGGCATTTCCTTACACTCGTTCTTATCGCCTATGGCACATTTCATTGCTATAAAACATTCCCTGATGACACTCACCGCTTGATGTATGTTTTCCTTTACGTCTTTGCGTAAGTAGCCTCCTGCTTCTGCGATGTTCACTAAACTTCTTAGAGCACATTCGATTCGCGCTTCCATACTGTCCGCCATCTTTCACTTAGCAGATCAAAGCAGATCAAAGGGGAAAAATTGGAAGGCTCCGTCCTAGGAATGGGGACGGATATTTAAACGGTCACCAAGGGTTTACTATGCTACAAGAACAAGAACCTGAAACTGTTTCCTTGCAAATGCTAAAGGAGCATTTTATTTAAGATAAAAATTTAACACACAACAAAATTCGTTGACCCTTATTTTGCTGGTAAGTTGGCAAATCATTCCTGAAAATTTCACATAATATTTTACACTTTTGACCACCTAACCACTTGGGTGGTGGAACTGTTGATTTCTGAGGGTTTCAATTCGGCCCTTGTGAACACAATCTCCATTTATGGTCATGGACCAATTACCTGTTGGCCAAGTGGGCGCGATCACATGAATCATGTCATCGCCTCCACTTTTATTGAGATGAGACCAACCCAGGATAATACAAAACTCTCCCCGGGTTCCTAACCAAGATATGCTAATCGTTAACTGAAGGAAACGACAAAGCGACTCTAACCTAATGATCCAGATGTAGGGATTTGCTATCACATTTAACAAATTTAACTTATTATTTACAACAACTTGACATTATATCGTTATTTCGCCAGCCGACTTCTCTAGTATCAGTCAACATCATCATCAGAAATAATAAAAAAAAGAAAATTTAATTTTTTTATTATTATTATTATTTATTATCATCATCATCATCATTGAAGATCATGATTATCATAACTCGTAATCATCATTGATTTAATATTTCAATTTCGTATTTCACCATTATTATTATTATCCGAAGTAATACAATAAATTATTATTATTATTATTATTATTATTATTATTATTATTATTATTATTATTATTATTATTATTATTCGTCAAATTATTTTTATTATAAATTAATTTCACTTGTTACACGGCAGTTAACTATTATTATGTTTAAGGCATAACCCTTTACAATTCCGGTCTAGTTTGGCACTAATCAATCAAGACATGATTTGGTTGGATTATTTATTTATTTATTTATTTATTTATTTATTTATTTATTTATTTATTTATTTATTTATTTATTTACATAGTTTACGCCCACATTGGAGCACTTAAATCAAACCCAAATACATTTATGTCAACAAAGAATTAACTGAATATTTAGCTTGCATCATCTTCTTCCTTTCCCAAAACCTCTTCACTCTGGCTGACCTGGCTGCCCTTTCTTCATCAGATATGACATATTGTTTGTGTTGTACAGTTTTTAATGACAATCTTATTTGTTTGTTCTTGAGAATCCTTTTTTCTTCTCTATTTTCAATTTGCTTCATTGTAATATTCAGCTCTTCTAAATCATTCTGAACTTCTTTAAACCAATTATTTTTTGTTTTACTTTTCCAAAAGTAATGAAATAGTTGTTTTATTATTATTATTATTATTATTAAAAATTATATTTTAATTTCCAATCTTAAGAATTTAGTCACATATGTTAAATCCCAGTATGAACCAACAAGCTCCGAATTCACATCGGTCGGGACATAATAACGGTATTCGAACCCGCAACCTTATTTTCGTACTGCCGTTAATTTACGGGAACACCATGTCTTCCCAAGACAAATCTCAAATCTCATGGCACCTCGCAGTTGGGCAAATCCATCGAATCGTTACAAGTGCTAAATTATTCCTTCTTTTTTTATTTGAAGTCCATTTATTCCACTGGAACTCTCCAAAACATTTACTTCACTAATTAATCCTTGGTGCGTGGACTCTGTTCTGCCACTCATAACACCAGAATCGGCATATTATATCGACGTAGGCCCCAAGATCCATCTATTTCTTCATCAACATCAGTACAATTCAATTTCATCTCATGCCGGATTTTTGTCCCGCACGAATTCCAACATCAAAATTTGGCTCAAATCACTGTGGGCTTTCAACATAGCGTGACCATCATATACAAGTGCCCCTATCGCTTCTAAACAAATATTTATGATTATTATGGAGACCAAATCGTTAAATCAACAATTAATGTTAAAATCAAATTTACTGCCTGAATTAAAGTCTTCCACACCACACGTTATCTCCACATTTCAATTACTTTAACTTGCAATCATTCTATCATACTAAGCCTGTGCCATTATTCACAAAGCATTATTATTAAACACGCATTTACACGTTACCCATGTTCATTTATCACTCCTATACTTCTACTGATTATTATATTTCTGTCCACTGGCGAAACTTCGCGTCACAAATAATCATCGATATTTACAGACAATTCAATGGACTTCATTCCATCCCACAACAGTTAAATTCACTTGGCAACCCTCTACCTCTGGATAATCTTACAACATGCCTTAATATCTATAAAGTTTATGATAACTGAAAACACTTTGGAGCACTTCTAAAATGAAAATTAATCTTATCTTTACGTGAAACGTGCTCCTATACAAATCATGAACAATTCAAGCACTTGGACAAACAAATAAACCCTACTCTACTCTATTAGATAATCAAAATTATGATGAGTGCTTGATCTAATTATGTACATATTAATTTGTCCCTTTGTCTATCTATCTCTGAATTTACACGAGCCCGTAGGCGGCTCATTTCACAATCAAGTTACGATGATGAAAGAATATGATTTCCCCCGCTAACGTTAGCAGTCTACAAATTTATATTAATGGGTACTCATCTCTGCCTTGTAGTTTGCTAAACTGGACGAGTAGCATCGGCCCCATCCAGTTTAGCACTGCATCCTACTGGTATTCATGCCAGCTTGAAGAGGTAATCCTCGACACTTTTCAATTACATATTTTAAAATCTTAGAAAAAACAAATAAATTTTTACACTTGGAATATTTTTCCACTTTAAATTTAACACATAAATTTTACACTCTTGGCTTTTTATCTAGCCCACTTAATGTAAATATACATTCTTCATTCCTTTCGTGGGCACTAGGAACATGGGATACATCTGTATCACGTTCAACGGCCCGATGCGCACTCGAAATTCTGACCCGGCACTTTCGTGTCTGTTTGCGGTTTTCCCGTCTCCCGTTCGCATGGCTGACCAGGTATCAGTAATTGACTGTTCACTTGGTAAAATTACGTTGAACACCCACGACCGTTCTCACGTAACATAAATCCTCATTCTTGATATAGAATCTCACACTCCTATCCGTAGGTTTTGATTTAATGAGTTCCGTAAATGTTCGTACTCCTGCTAGTAGACTGTTCAAATCTGTAATACGAACTAATTCACATCCTGGATCACTGTGCTACGTAACATAATAACACCTCAAACAATATTCCACAAGGGAGTACACGTACCTACTTGCATAGTAACGGCTCCGAAAATTCTCCACGAGTAAGTACGCACGCTGGCGTAGTAACGGCTCGAACAATTTTTCACAAGTAAGTTCGCACCCCGGCGTAGTAACGGCTCGAAAAATTTTTCACAAGTAAGTTCGCACCCCGGCGTAGTAACGGCTCGAACAATTCTTCACAAGTAAGTATTCACTCTGGCGTAGTAACAGCTCGAACAATTCTTCCCAAGTAAGTACGCACCCTGGCGTAGTAATGGCTCAAACAATTCTTCACAAGTAAGTTTTCCGTCGCCACGACCATGTATTTATATTCATCTCACCCCTTCTCCAAGTTCACAAGAGGTCATCTTAGGACACGCATTTCCAATATCCTCATACGACTATTTGCGGCCCTACCAATGGCTTAAACTTGGGATCCATTGATGTAATTATGTTATTATAGCCTCTATGCCAATTCTAAAATAATATCATTTGCTGGTAATTAACATTAACATAATTAACATAATTATGAATTTAGCTCCCGTATCCTGGGTGGGGGATTTCGCGCCGTTTGTAGCTCTCTTGCCTGCAGCCAATCAACGAATTACAATAAATAAACTTTTTAATGTCCACCTATTCGATACAATAATAATTATGAATTATTATAATACAATAATAATTATCATTATAATACAATAATTATTATTATTGTGTTGAATAGGTGGACATTAAAAAGTTTATTTATTATAATTCTCAGTTCAATACAGACAAAAAATGAAATTTCATACGTTAACTTAATCAACGAATAGCGCCATGAATTCTCAGAATTACGCCAGTCAATCTCCCTCAATATATTTTAATAATTTTTATTATATGGTTAGGCTTCTAAATTTCACCTTATCTCGAATGTATAATCCATTTCCTTCTATAAATTTAATCTGTGTAGATCCCTTTCTTAGTGCTTCTTACAATACGAAGTTGTCGTGACTGTGTTTCCCGGCAAATTTCACAGTTGGTCCAAACTTATGCGGGACTGAGAAGGTGTTGTTTTTTTTTTTTTTTTTTTTAAAAAGTACCAACTGTGCACTCAGCCCTCGGTTGGTTCACTGGAGCTACCCTGACGTCATTTGTAGGAATTCTGCTTTCGGCCCATACGTTGTTCCAACTATAACTTCGCCCGCGGCTATGGATCCTTTCCAGTGACTCGGAAATAACTCTGACGTTCTCTTTTCCCCCTCGTCACAATTTCTGAGAAAACTAATTCTGCTGGCCTCTTAATCTTAGAGGAAACATCAGTCTGTGCTAGGTTTCACCATACCATTCGAACTGGCCCATACTTACAATATATAAAGTAAGATATTCTTGCTTCTGAAAATGAAATATATATTTCTCAATAATTAATTACAATTGAATGACGCCTCTAGCACCCCCACCAGGGTGCGGTACAAAGAAGCTATGGATTTAACATTTTAGGATTAAAGGAATGGAAGTGGAAACACTGAGATTAAAACATTGGATGGACAGTTAGTAAGTGAGCCTGAAAAAGTTAAGGAATGATGGAGAGAGTACATAGAATGGTTATATGATTGGGGTTATATGATTGGAACAGCAAATCAGATGAGAGTTGTATAAATCTAGAAAAGGAAAATTAAATAAATGAAGATCAGATTGGTTTCAGTATATTAGAAGAGGAAATAGAGGCAACTATTAGGGAAATGCAGAATGGTAAGGCAGTTGGTGTAGATGAAATACCAGTTGAACTACTCAGAGTACTGTAGGGGAAAGGAAAGGATATATTTGTAAAACTTTGTCAAGAAATACACTTAAAAGGGAAATAGCCAAAAGATTTTCTGGAAAATATAATAATACCAATAGAAAAAAGGAAAAATAGTAAGAAATGTGAAGAACACAGGACACTAAGTTTAATTTCTCATGCAGCTAAAATACTATTAAGAACAATAAATGGAAGTATTTACAGATGAATGGAGAATTATATTGGTGAAGAATAATATGGATTTAGGCATGGAGTAGGCACAAGGGATGCCATTGATTTATTGAAAGTCATAGGAGAAAGGTACATAGAGAAGAATAGAAAAGTATACACAGTCTTTGTAGACTTAGAGAAGGCATTTGACAAAGCGAGGTGGGGTAAGCTCTTGGAGGTACTTAAAAAACGTGGAGTGGAATGGAGAGAGAGAGAAGACTGATCAAGGAATTGTAATACAACCAAACAGCAAGAGTGAGAATAAGAGGAGAATTATCAGAAGAAATCAGATTGGGGAAAGGTGTTAGACAGGGTTGCTGCTTATCACCAACTTTAATAATTACTTGGAGAAAATTATTTGTGAATGCTTGGATGGTAAAAAAGGTGTCAACGTTGGAGGTAAGAGAATTGAATGTATAAGATTTGCTAATGATATGGCAGTAATAGCTGAAAATGTGAAGGACCTCCACAAATGCTGAGAGAATTAAACAAAAAGTGTGACGAGTATGGAATGAGCATTAAAAAAAAACTGAACCAAATTCATGATACTTGGAGGTAAAGGTGAAAAAGTGACAATCAGGATAAGGGGAGAGATTATTAAACAGGTGAATAAGTTTAAGTATCTTGGAAGTATTGTGACAGAAGACCTTCACTCTATAACAGACATAAAAGCTCGAATTGCCTTAGCCAAGGAAGCTTTAACAAGAAGAAAATACCGTTTTGTGGCCCGCTAGAGAAAGATCTGAGGAAGAGACTTGCAAACTGTTACGTATGGAGTATAGCTCTATATGGCGCTGAAACATGGACATTAAGGAAGGAAGAACAGAGAAGAATAGAGGCTTTTGAGATGTGGATTTGGTGAAGAATTGAAGGAGTAAAGTGGGAAGATAAAATATCAAATTAGGAAGTTCTCAAGAAAGTGGGAAGATAAAAGGAAAATGAGGAAGGGGAAGGAGACGATATCAGTTATTAGACAGCATTCGAAAAAGAAAGGAAGATTATGCAGAAGCGAAGAAAAGGGCACAAGATCAAGAGATATGGATGTCACAGCCATGATTGGACCTGCCAGATGGCAGAATAACCTATGATGACATAAGTTTGGAGTTCTTTAATCAGACATATAAATTAAAGTCTAATAGTGTTAAATAGAGTCAGCTTTGTGGATTTTTAGATTTCAAGCTTACGATAGCATCCATAGAGAATCTCTGTTTAAAATTTTAAGACACCTTGGACTACACCCCAAATTAATAAACATGATAAAATTGATTCTCACTGACACCAAACCAAAAGTGAAGTTTAGGGGTGAAACATCAAGAGTCATTTGAAATTCAAACTGGACTACGGCAGGGAGATGAGCTCTTACCACTATTATTTAATTGTGCTCTAGAAATGTTAATGAGGGAATGGTTTAGGAAATGTCCCTCAAAAAATAAAGATTGGCCAAGAAATCAAAACAAATTGCCTTGGTTTCGCCGACGATTTAGCATTACTTGCAGTGGACATAAAAGAAGCAAAAACCCAGATATCAGAACTTCAAAACATTGCAAATAAAATTGGCCTCAAAATATAATTTGAAAAAACAGAAATTATGCTCCAAAAACCAACACAGCTAAAACAAGTTACCATAAATGGTAATGAAATCAAAATAGTAACTCAATTTAAATATCTTGGAGAAGTAGTAACACATAACCTAAATGAAAATATCTCAGTCCAAACAAGAACAAATAGATTAGCTAAAGCACAAAAATTAACATGGGATATCTACAAAAAAAGAATGTCTATCAATAGATGCAAAAATAAAACACTACAGCACAGTTATAAAACTGGAAGCTACATATGCAGCAGAAACACTTTTTCTTCTGAATAAACAATCACTGTCAGACTTCAGAAAATTGAAAGGAGGATTGGAAGAACTTGCATCAACAAAAAATACCAGAAAGATGGACTGTGGCGGATAGTACCTAACAAAGTCATATTCAAAGAGCTAGAACCCATTACACTTATTATGCATAAGAGGAGACTGGGATTCTTTGGACATATCGTGGGGATGCAGGATTCGAGACTTCTGAAACAACTAGTACAACACAATCTTGTCTCAAAAATACTACAACAGGATGTAAATGGATCAGAGAAGTAAGAGAGGATCTGAAGGAAATAGGACTTACAACAGAAGACACCACAAATAAGGTAAAATTTTATACCAAACTCAAGAATACAAACCTCCGCTTTACCCTTACACAAAACAAAACAACAACATACATATTTTGAACTGAGGAAAGAACACAAAGATCAGAGCGTCTGAAGAAGTACTGGGAGGACCTCAAAGCCCGAACAATCCCTTCAAAGAGACCTGAACGATGGACTGACTAAAGTGATCATATGTGGTCATAAAAGAAGAGGAGTCAGCTTCTTCTTCCGCTCCCAAAACTACTTCATTCTCTCGGATCTGGCTGCCCTTTGGTTGTCAGTCATGGTGTTGTTCCTTCGTTCAAATGCTATGAGTTTGAATCGCAAGTGTTTATTTCTTAGAATTTTCTTTTCATCTCTGCTTTCAATTTGGAGCATTGATAAATTTAATTCTTCTAAATCATTTATGATCTTTGTGAACAAAGTGTCCTTTGTTTTGTTATTCCAGAAGTAAGTAAATAACTGCCTTACTAGTCGGGTTTCTGGCAGTTTGAATATATGAAAAATAAAAAATTAAAAAATAGGCAATTCTCCTTTTCCGCATTGTATCTGTTATTGATTTGCTTTCACGATATACCACTTCATTAGGTATTAATCTCCATTGGCCATCAACTTGGTGTTTCTTATTGTCCTGTTGATTCTTCTATTTACTTTCTTCAATTTATTCATTGTTGATTTAGTGTTCAACTTGAAGAGCATTTCACTAGCATAAGTTGCTTCGGGTTTTACAACTGTATTGTAATGTTGAAATTTAGTGTTCATGGAAAGAGTTTTTTTAAATAAGTTAGCCATTAGTTCGCTGTGCTGTTTTCGGTTTAGATCTACTGCTGTCGATTGATGATTTCTCTTTTGTGTTGCAGGTTATAATTTCTCCAAGATATTTGAACTTATTCACAATCTTAATTTGTTTGTCATTGTCTAGGTGAATGTCTGGAATTTCAGTTCTGAAGGTTGGCATCATTTCAGTCTTTTCAAACGAGATTTGCAGCCCGATTTTTGCAGCATTTTCTTGAATTCTTCAATTTGAAATTTAGCTTCTTCCACACTACTTGCTAGTAATGCAAGATCGTCTGCGAATGCTAGGCAATTAAGTTTAATATTTCTGCCTGCCTTTATGTTATCAATGACATTGCTTCACCCATTCTCGCATGACTTTCTCCAGGGCACAGTTAAACAATAATGGCAAGAGTCCATCTCCCTGTCGAAGTCCAGTGTGGATTTCAAATGACTCGGGCAATTCACATCTAAAGTTGACCTTTGACTTAGTATTCTTAAGAGTGATTCCAATAAAATTTGTAACCGGCCTCCAGTTCAATACGTAACCAGTAACTGGCTACGTGACACATAATAAAGAAATAATAATGATAATAATAATAATAATAATAATGCTTAAATCACATGTACCTTAGACAGCTGTAAGTCAAAACAAACACCAACAGAAACTGCGTCAAGAAAAAAACAAATGAAAATGGTTGGACTACGTGACAACAACAATAACGGATCTGGAACGGGTGTGGGAAACCATACCGGGGCCATGGCGATACGTGGGTTGCGGACTTTAAGAAATGACAATTGTGACCCCTTGATCTATGATATTATTTTCCCAACATAAATGTTACACCAAAATAAAATTCCAATAAATTTCATCAATATAAAATCAAGTTACAATATCTGAAAAACAACAAATCAGATGCAATGTGCTAAGGGCTATTCCTTAAAATCAAGAGGCTAAGTTAAAGGTATACACTAACATAACACAAACTGCAAAAATACAACAATTAAGGGTAATAAGGAAACACATGATATGAGAAATACAATATCAAGTGAAAGTTAACGGCTTTTTCAGACAATCGCGCCACAAGAAGGAAACAAGGGGGAAATCAGAAATACTTAAACTTGATGCAGAGGCCAGTTCAACTTGCTTCCACACCAAAAACACTTCTGGTGCGGAGCAGAGGAAAAACTAGTGTGCAGCGAGAGACACGGAGTTACTAGAGGCCACCCCGGAGGGAAAAACAATTAATAATTTAATTTTTACAGTTTACACAATTAAAAGAAAGGGGAGTGCCTCCAAAATCAAACAGGCAGCCCTAGCTGAAAAGCTAAGGCACCCTTAATAATTGAGTGACAAGTCTGGGTGATGCGGTGTAAACTCCCATGTGAAAAGAAAAGGAAAAAAACATTGAATTTAAATTAAGGTGCAAAAGAAACAAATAGCGCTTACCCGAAGGCAGCCCATCCCGGGCGGGAGGATACCGAAGTACGTCTGACTGGCTGGACAGGTGAGAAAGGAAAGACAACAAAGTTTTTCTCTCTCTCTCAAGGAGGGCGAAGCTGGCTCCGGTGTGATCACCAGGTAACCAATTCAGAACACAGAAGCTCAACTCCCACCACCCAGACTCACCAATCAAAACTGCTGTAATTTTTCTCAAGCGCAAATACTTGTCGAGAATCTTCCTTTTATGTAACTCTTAAAGATGTAGGACGTCTTTTCTAGAAACGATGTTTCAGAATATTAATGACGTAGACCATTTTTCTAGACTAGACATTTCACAGTATTACAAATGATCACTCAACACATATGAAAACAACCCTTTACCATTTTCAATGTTACAAAATATCACCCAATGGTAATGAAAACACAATATTACAAATTTTCAATAATAGTAAATAATAATAATAACATACATACATTATCATTATAGACTGTTATGCCTTTCAGCATTCAGTCTGCAAGCCTCAGAATTTACTAAACGTTGCCACAATTCTCGATTTGCAACTAGTGTTGTGGCCTCATTTAGTTCTAATCTTTAAATCATTAGAAACCGAGTCTAACCTTCGTCGTCTTGGTCTCCCTCTACTTCTCTTACCCTCCTAGAGCAGAGTCCATTATTCTCCGAGGTAACCTATCCTCCTCCATTCGCCCCACATGACCCTACCACCGAAGCTGGCTTATGCGTACAGCTACATCCATCGAGTTCATTCCTAAATTACCCTTTATCTCCTCATTCCTAGTACCCTACTGCCATTGTTCCCACCTGTTTGTACCAGCAAACATTCTTGCTACTTTCATGTCTGTTACTTCTAACTTATGAATAAGATATCCTGAGTCCACCCAGCTTTCACTCCCGTAAAGCTAAGTTGGTCTGAAAACAGACCGATGTAAAGATAGTTTCATCTGGGAGCTGACTTCCTTGTTACAGAATACTGCTGATCGCAACTACGAGCTCACTGCATTAGCTTTACTACACCTAGATTCAATCTCACAAACTCACACAACCTAAATACTTGAAATTATCGACCTGTTCTAGCTTTGTATCACCAATCTGACATTCAATTCTGTTGAATTTCTTACCTACTGACATCAATTTAGTCTTCGAGAGGCTAATTTTTATACCATACTCATTGCACCTATTTTCAAGTTCCAAGATATTAGACTGCAGGCTTTCGGCACAGTCTGCCATTAAGACCAAGTCGTCAGCATAGGCCAAACTGCTTATTACATATCCACCTAACTGAATTCTTCCCTGCCATTTTATAACTTTCAGCAGATGATCCATGTAAACTACGAACACCAAAGGTGAAAGATTACAGCCTTGTCTAACCCCTGTAAGTACCCTGAACCAAGAACTCATTCTACCATCAATTCTCACTGAAGCCCAATTGTCAACATAAATGCCTTCGATTGATTTTAATAATTTACCTTTAATTCCATAGTCCCGCAGTATAGGGAACTTCTTTTCCGTCGGTACCTTGTCATATGCTTTCTCTAGATCTACGAAACATAAACACAACTGCCTATTCCTCTCGTAGCATTTTTCAGTTACCTGGTGCATACTGAAAATCTGATCCTGACAGCCTCTCTGTGGTCTGAAACCACACTGGTTTTCATCCAACTTCCTCTCAACGACTGATCGCACACTCCCTTCCAAGATGCCAGTGAATACTTTGCCTGGTATACTAATCAATGAGATACCTCAATAGTTGTTGCAATCCTTCTTGTTCCCTTGCTTATAGATAGGTGCAATTACTGCTTTTGTCCATTCTGAAGGTACCTTACCAACACTCCACGCTAAATTTACTACTCTATGAAGCCATTTCATCCCTGCCTTCCCACTATACTTCACCATTTCAGTTCTAATTTCATCTATTCCTGCTGCCTTATGACAATGGAGTTTATTTACCATCCTTTCCACTTCCTCAAGCATAATTTCACCAACATCATTTTCCTCCTCCCCATGAGCTTGGCTGTTTGCAACACCACCAGGATGATTTCCTTTTACATTGAGAAGATGTTCAAAATATTCCCTCCGCCTCTCCAGTGATTCCCTGGGATCTATTATGAGTTCACCTGAATTACTCAAAACACTGTTCATTTCCTTTTTCCCTCCCTTCCTAAGATTCTTTATTACTGTCCAGAAAGGTTTCCCTGCTGCTTGACCTAGCCTTTCCATGACTTCTTTTTGGATTCAACAACTATTTGTTTCGCTCTGTTTCTTTCATCTACATACAAATCCCTGTCTGCCTCGGCCCTTGTTTGGAGCCATTTCTGGTTAACCTTTTTTTTTTGTTTACAGGCTGCTCTCACTTCATCATTCCACCAAGATGTTCGCCTTTTCCCATCTTAAATCAGATCAAAAATTGGATGTATGGCTTTTCAGGCGTTTGCTCTATTAACCAGCATTTCGTCTTAGGTCTGACACTAGACTCGTCAGAGTGGGATGTGTCAGACCCTACCCACTGATGCTGGGGTGTATGCAGGTGAACTTATCAGAAGCCTCTTATGTGGCACAGTCTGATAACTGCATACGGGAGATAAAACTCCACAATGGAATTAATGCCCACCTAGCAATTTCAAATGGTAATACTAAATTCCCATGAAGGGAATTAGATATTTTTCCACCAATAGAGCATATCAAAAATCAGATCAAAAATTGGATGTATGGCTTTTCAGGCGTTTGCTCTATTAACCAGCATTTCGTCTTAGGTCTGACACTAGACTCGTCAGAGTGGGATGTGTCAGACCCTACCCACTGATGCTGGGGTGTATGCAGGTGAACTTATCAGAAGCCTCTTATGTGGCACAGTCTGATAACTGCATACTCCATTGTGGAGTTTTATCTCCCGCCACAAGAACGGCATTAAATTCAGACATTTTATCTTTAATCACATCCAAAGACTCACGCAATTCGTCCGTAGTTAACTGAGGAATGGTTACCAGTAAATTCAGGGACTGTTTCAATAGGCTTGTGTCATCTCTGACATTGCCTGTAGAATTCAATTTACGAATGCGAAGTTTGTAAATTAATTCTTCTTTTCTCAAATGAAAGGGGTTAGGAACAGCACGAGCCATCCTGACAGGCAGAAACTAAATTTCAAGGTGATTTACGAATTTTAGACATTAAGCCTCTTTTAGGTTAGGTACGCCATTCACCGATCACTTTTCTTTTGTCTGCAACCACGCTCGCTCAGCTAACAATATGTAACCGGCCTCCAGTTCAATTCGTAAGCAGTAACTGGCTACATGACACATAATAAAGAAATAATAATAATAATAATAATAATAATAATAATAATAACAATAATATGAATGAAAAATGAAAATGAAAACCTACAACCTGTTTTCCAGTCATTGACCGGGTCAGGGATGGAATGAATGAAGCAGATATAGGCTATTAGTACGATGGGGTCGCCGCTCCCAAAGTGATTTATTAATGAGTGATAGATGCTATGAAATGAGAATGGAGAGTGTTGCTGGTATGAAAGATGACAGGGAAAACCGGAGTACCCGGAGAAAAACCTGTCCTGCCTCCGCTTTGTCCAGCACAAATCCCACATGGAGTGACCGGGATTTGAACCACGGTATCCAGCGGTAAGAGGCCGACGCACTGCTGTCTGAGCCATGGAGGTTCTAATAATAATAATAATGCTTAAATCACATGTACCTTAGACAGCTGTAAGTCAAAACAAACACCAGCAGAAATTGCATCAAGAAAAAAACAAATGAAAATCAGGTTGGACAATGTGACAGCAATAATAGCGGATGTGGAACGGGTGTGGGAAACCTTACCAGGGCCATGCGAATGCGTGGGTTGCAGACTTTCAGAAAAACCAACGGTTATCCCTTGATCTATGATATTATTTTCCCAACATAAATGTTGCACAAAATAAAATTCGAATAAATTTCATCAATACAAAATCAGGTTACAATGTCTGAAAAACAACAAATCAGATGCAATGTGCTAAGGGCTATACCTTAAAATCAAGAGGCTAAGTTAAAGATATACACTAACATAACGCAAACTGCCAAAAATACAACAATTAAGGGTAATAAGGAAACACGATATGAGAAATTCAATATCAAAGTGAAAGTTAACGGCGTTTTCAGGCAATCGCGCCATAAAGAGGAAACAAGGGGGAAATCAGAAATACTTAAACTTGATGCAGAGGCCAGTTCAACTTGCTTCCACACCAAAAACACTTCTGGTGCGTAGCAGAGGAAAAACTAGTGTGCAACGAGAGATGCGGAGTTACTGGAGGCCACCCCGGAGGGGCAAACAATTAATAATTTAATTTTTACAGTTTACACAATTAAAAGAAAGGGGAGTGCCTCCAAAATTAAACAGGCAGCCCTAGCTAAAAAGCTAAGGCATCTTAATCATTGAGTGACGAGTCTGGGCGATGCGAGGTAAACTCCTGTGTGAAAAGAAAAGGAAGAAACATTGAATTTAAATTAAGGTGCAAAAGAAACAAACAGCGCTTACCCTAAGGCAGCCCATCCCGGGTGGAAGGATCCTGAAGTACGTCTGACTCGCTGGACAGGTGAAAAAGGAAAGACAACGAAAGTTTTTCTTGCTCTTTCTTCTTTTTCATTGGCATTTTTGTCGTTTGTTGGGCCATAGACATTTATCAGAGTATTAGTTTTATTCCACTAACTTTGCCATTCTTGGAGAAGTTGACGAGAAATCCTTGATCGAGTCCATTATACTGTTACGGACTAGGAATCCCATTCCAATTTGGAACATTCTTCAGTACTCTTTTTCCTGGAGGGCCTTTGTAAAGGTGATATCCTCCAGATTCTATTGTTCTTGATCCGTTTTCCTAAGTTGAAGAATATTATTGAAAAGGTACATAAAATTGTTAACATTATTTATAAAAAACCTTAGGAACTCTTGTTATTTTGAACTTCATTATTTCAAGGACATGTTCTAATGCCATACTTTATTTGTTAAAAGATAATAGTAATTTTTGTTTTTTTTTGTTTCTAGATTTAGAAGATCTTCAGAACAGCTGGCCTTGCTTTGAGTGTAATGAGAAGTTTGTAAATTCTGATGAGCTTCAAAAACATTTGAATGTACATGAAACAGAAAGGGTAAGTTGATAATCATTAAATCACATATATACAACTAAGATAATTAATCCCATAATGTAAGCTGTAATTAACAATCAGTAAAGTCAGTACTGTACGTATTTTGGACTATTTATTATTTCTTTTCTATGGAATTAAAAGAACATCGCTACTATCTTACAATCGGGGCCGAATTTTACTATGCAGCGCCCATGGACCCAAGAAGCTTTATGCCTCTACCCCATTTTTCAAAACTGTGGTATGTATGCACCTGAAAATGTGATTAATCAGCAGCTTAGTGGTTCCAGTCCTGTTTTTTCATGATCATTATTTTACATAATAATAATAATAATAATAATAATAATAATAATAATAATAATAATAATATAGTAATGTACATCATCACTGATCTACATTTAGGGCTGTTGCCCAGTTGGCAGATTCCCTATTAGTTTACTTAGTCTTTTCTTAAATGATTTCATAGAACTTGGAAATTTATTGAACGTTTTCCTTGATGAATTATTCCAATCCATAATTCTTCTCCCTATGAATGAATACTGTAAACCTCGCTTGTGCATTCCTCATTAACACGTTTTCTTGCTTAGCACGTCGTAAATTCAAAGTCCCAAATCTCATCGTATTAAATCTATATAAAAATACCTCACTTATCACGTCATGAATTTTTGCTATTACCGCATAGTACGATCACATTTTTCCTAGCCCTGAAAATGTTATTTGTCATCCCTTATGAAACAAATGTGATTTCCAACTTAGTAAGAGCCGTTACCACAGTTGCGTGCTTACGAAAAAAGAGAGTATATTTGTGCTTGTATTCCATTCAGAAGTTAGAAATTTAATTTGTGTTGAGTGGTACAGTGAAGTATTTTTGTGTGGTGCGGTAGCTTATATCTGGATTAGGAACATAAGGAACCTAATCGTGTGAAATTGACTAGCGTGGTGCATATTTGTCTTGTGATAGCCTGGATATGGAAAAAATGAAATTCCTTTCTAATGAAGACAACATCAAAATCATTCAGAAATTGGACTGGCATCTGCATCTTTAAGCGCGCAGAGGTCGCGAATGTTTAATTCTCACCTTCGAGTTTCGACTTGATTGATTCGACTTGTTAAAAATTAAATAATTGAAAAAGAGGTTTAACCTATTCAATACATAAGAGAAAGAAATGTAGTGATTACATTCTTTTTTTTTTTTATACACCAGATTTAGAAAAAGCATTAGACTTATTTAGAGATTTAAAGTTGTGTAAGATATCAAGATTTCTATTGTTAGTTCTAAAAGAAATTTTCATATTATGTTTTTTAAAAATATTAGTTATTTTATAAGCATCCTGAGTGAAAGTGAAGGTGGAAAAAGCAGTTGGTTTTATTATGTCTTTAGATAAAGTGGTTTTTGGACGGTGTTTGAATTTGTTGATGATGCGGTTTATGAAGGAGTTGTTAAAGCCATTGAATTTAGCAATGTTGCGGATGGTGTTTAATTCATTATTTAATTTTTTTTTTGGACATAGGGGTATTGAGGGCACGAAAAATTAAGCTGTTATAAGTAGCACTTTTATAAGCTTGAGGGTGCGAAGAATCTTGTCTTATTGTGGTTGCTGTTTGGGTTGGTTTTCTGAAAATTTTGTAAGATAAAGAAGAAGGATGTCTAGTGATAGGTCTAGAAAATTAAGAGTTTTGTTGTGTTCTGATTCGAGGGTGAATTTAATGTTAGAGTCTAAGTTGTTGAGATGAAGAAGTGTAGAGGCTGCGTTGGTTGATTCCTCATTTAAAATTACTAATGTGTCATCGACATATCTGGCCCAAAAGAGGATGTTGGAGAAATTATTATTATTATTATTATTATTAATTTTTGTGTTTTCTAAGAAGTCGAGGTAAATTTCAGCAAGAATGCCAGAAGCTGATGAGCCCATAGCCAAGCCATCGTGTTGATAAATGGTGTTGTCAAAAGTAAAATAATTATTGTTGAGAACTAATTTTAAAATAGACATGAAGTCTTGAATTTCAAGTTTACTTAGGTTACTTGATATCTTACACAACTCTGAATCTCTAAATAAGTCTAATGCTTTTTCTAAATCTGGTGGGGAAAAAAAAAAAAAAGAGAAGAATGTAATCACTACATTCTTTCTCTTATGTATTGAATAGGTTGAACCTCTTTTTCAATTATTTAATTTTTAACGTTAATACTTTCAATACGGAACAACGAAATTTTTATCTTTAAATGATTCGACTTGGTCGAAGTTTTAGAAAATGGCGGCCAAAGCCATTCGGTCTCAGTTGCACATAGCGGAGTATAACCTCCAGTTCATTGTCTAAGAGTGCGACCAGAAAATAATGTTTTATAACCTACTGCTCCAAAATAAAAGGCTCCTGCTAACATTTGTTGTAGGAAACGTGTGATCTGCAATAATACTTGGATATTTTTATTGGCCCCCGTGCATGTTTTCATATTTGTTGTTTGGTGTTTTTCACACCGTTCATTTCACTTGCTATTTTATACGACCCAGCAGATTTTTTTTTTTTTTCCATAGTTGTTCTCTCGTGTTTTTCACTCCTTTTAATACTTTCCTCCCATCTTGAGAAACGGTAGATATACTTTTCATTGTACTCACGGATACACGACGTAAAATGCCGTCATGTCGAAAGAAAATTGTGTCTAATGTTTCCATATCCCTGTTGTATAGTTTTTATTTGTATATTCAGTAGTACGTTTTCTCGCTTAACACTGCAGAAATGTCTTGACGAGGTTTTTCGTATTTGCTCCTGTTTGTTCTCTTGATTTTCAACTTTATATTCACATTATTATTATTATTATTATTATTATTATTATTATTATTATTATTATTATTATTGTTATTATTGTTATTATTTATTTATTTATTTATTTATTTATTTATTTATTTATTTATTTATTTATTTATTTATTAGATACAGCCTATGGAGGGCCATTTTACACTAATAATAATAATAATAATAATAATAATAATAATAATAATAATAATAATAATAATAATAAGTTTAAATAAGTATAAAAGATAACAAAGGTATAAACAACAATATTAAGTAACAACAATAATTAACAATTTTAACAGTAACAATGTGACAACAATGACAACGGTAACTGGCAAGTGTCGGTTTCAGAAATTAGGAAGAAGAAAGGTCAAGGGTTGGTGGGACGGAAGAAAGTGAAAACCTGGAGAGGACTTCAAAGGAATCTTTTAATTTTTTGTTTGAAGGATGAGAAAGGTGTGAATATGTCGATATTGGGTAGTGAATTACCAAGTGTAGGGAGGCGGTGGAAGATAGAGCGTTGTTGTAAAGTTAGGCACGGATGGGACACATGTTGAGTGCGCCGGTTGCGTGTAGGGCGGGGAGGAACGTGTATAGGGAAGTACGCTGGAAGAGAATTACATTTGGTGTAGCCATTGATTATTTTGTGAAGGTAACATAGATCAGAGAACTGTAAACGGCTTCTCAGGTCAAGTATACCCAGGTAGTTCATAATGTCAGATTTAGTTTTGTTCTTAAAAACAGGATTGCGAGTCTTAACAATGAAAGTGAAAAAGTTAAAAATACTATTTAGTTGAGATATGTTTGTGATAGCAGATGAGGACCAAATAGGGGAACAAAAGTCAATAATGGGGAGAACATACGAGACAAAGTATAATTTTAAGGCGTTAATATCACTAATTTCAGTAAACCTGTAAAGAATGCCTAGAGTACGCATAGCACGGGATTTTATGGAGTGAATGTGAGCAGAGAAGGTTAGTTTACAGTCTATTATAATGCCTAGGTCTCTTACCTGAGAAGCCGATTGCAATGTATTTCCGTGGGTGGTATATGCAGTGTTCATTCCTTGCTTTAGCAATGAAAAGGAGATTGTATTGGACTTCTTAAAATTGGGAGAAAGATTCCATTTCTTAAACCAGTCACCACACGAATTGAGAACAGTCTGTAATTCGTCACAGTCATCAGGCGTAGACACTTCTCTTAGGATTTTCAGGTCGTCGGCGTACAAGAGGATGGAACACTGACTATTTTGGGTGCAAAAAATTATGTCATCGATATAGAGAACAAAGAGTAGGGGTCCCAGAATACTGCCCTGAGATACTCCTGATAACACAGATAACCATGATGAGGCCGATTCAGGGAGTACCACTCTTTGTTTTCTGCTGGAGAGGAAACTTGTTATCAATGACAAGACGGGGCCATGGATATTAAATCTGGTAGCGAGCTTATGAAGAAGAAGTGCATGATCTGCTGAGTCGAATGCCTTGGCCAGATCTATATAGATTGCATCTAACTGAGATTTATTTTCCATTATTATTATTATTATTATTATTATTATTATTATTATTATTATTATTATTATTATCTATTATCTATCATATCTACCTATTATCTATCTATTATCTATTATCTATCTATCTATCTATCTATTATTATCTATCCTACCTTTAAAAGCTCCACTCAAGCTTTATTCATCTACTAATGCCATTCCATGCTATCTCTCCACTGACAGCTTGGAGGTACCGCTTATTGCATTTGTTGTCCATATTGAAGATCTACTTGTGATACAAAATTATTATATTATAGACCACCTATTCAATACATCATAAGATAATGTAGAATTACATCCTTATTAAATTGTTAAAATTGCTCCTTTTAGTGAGCATCGTCAGCCAATTAACATTTACTCAAGGTTTAGAAAGTTCATGAACATATTCTATTGAACTAAAATATGCTTTACAAGCATGAGTGACAAATCTTACAATATTTTACTGATCATGCGACAATGAAAAGTTATGTCTTAAGCATAAACACAATTGTGTAAAATCTTGGCATTAACATTGTCTTTTAAAAACTTATAGACGGAACTCATCTATTAATCATCTATTTGAAACCTTTGTATGAGATGTGGCTAATTGTATTGATTCAATATTCTTGAATTGTATAATTGTCCTTGAACAATCATTGTATATTTAACGATTTTATAAAGCTAATAATAGCCTGTATTATACACCATTGTCGTATTCCCAATACTACTGGAGTAACACTAGTACAGTATGTATTGGCTAAAAATCCAAATGTTTGTCATTACATCAGTCTTGTTATTCTTAAATGAACTTGTTAGTAAAATGAAAATGTTCAATGTGAAGTAGAATTTGAATGAACACCGCAGATTTTGAATTGAGTGTGTTGATATATCCTTTCTGCTGTTACATAATTGTCTAGTGTTACTCACCACTTCGTGATAACTGCTTGTTGCTCCGTCGGCGCCTACCTTCACTTCTCCTTCCCACTCCACGCCAAAACACAAGCTCACTCACCCTCACTCGTATAATACAAAGAGCTGTTACTTTTCTAGGTTTTCCAAGCATTTGAAAATTGTTATTTGTTGTTGAATTTGATGGTAGTTACAGGGATTGATTCTTTTCCATAAATGATGAAAATGTCAGTTTTAAATGTGTTAATAATATGTCTTTAATCATATTCTAGGGTAATGCTTCCTTGTCAAGAAAACAATTGTTGTCGCACTGATAGATCTAAGTGAAGGATATCGTTGTCATATATTACACTCAGTGGAAGCATCAATACAGTATTACTGGGCGAGTTAGTCACGTGGCTTGGAGCACGTAGCTGTGGGCTTGCTTTTAGAAGATAGTGGGTTAGAGCCCCACTATTTGCATCCCTGAAGATGGTTTTTCCATTGTCTTCCATTTTCACACCAGGCAAATCCTGGGGCTGTTCAAGAATTAAGGTCGCGGTCTCTTTCCTTCCATTCCTAGCCCTGTCCTGTTGGACTAGTAAATGGAGTACTCCATGGAAACTTAAAATTTAATTTTAGTGCTCATCGTAGATTTGAATGCTTTTTCTTACAGGGAGAAGATGTAAATATTCAAAAATCCAGGACAAGGAGATCAAGTAGAAGTTCTTATAGAAGAAGAGGATTACTTCATTTCTCTCCTAAAAAATTCAAGCCTGGATTAGAAAAAAATGAGGTATGGTTAATTACTCATGTTATTTCAAACTAGCATAGGATGTTTTAGATGTTATTTTCCTCTTCCATGTCCGGTCACTTATTTATAGTAGTACGGATTGTGGATGTTACACTTTGAAAAGTAGCAGATAATAACCTTCTCTATGGTAATCTGTTGATATTTATGTACACTTTGGGCAAGTGCAGATCAGTGGTACAGATTTCACCTCCAGATCCCAAGATCTGAAGTTCAAAGCTGTAGATACACCCAGATTTTTTTTTTAAGCGGGAAGAAGTCCATTTGTCATGTAAAAGTTCTCTGGTGACAGATGTGTTGTTTACATGACAATATTAATTAAAACTTAGCCATAGTCTGTAACTGTAAGATTTTTCAGTCTGTCAGAACTAATTCAAGATAAATAAAATACATGAAAAAGAAAATATTTACAAACAGATTAAATCCTGAAAGGTTAGGATGTTTGGAGATGTTTTCACAGTTGTACACAGGGAAGTCATTCATTACATTTGGTGCAAGTTCAGAGTGATTTGACTTTCCACTCCTGAACAGTAGCAGGAAATAAAACTGAATGTGTAGATTGATTTATAATATGTGAATTGGTAATACAGTGAAATCTCCATTCAGTGATTACCAATGCATCATGAATTCTCTCTGTACCGATAAAATATTCCGGTCCGGGCATTAATTCCTTTTATTTATTCACTCGAGTCAGAAGCATACAATAGAACTTTAGAAGGAATTTATACACATGTGTACCAAAATAGTATTAAATAGTCTTTGCCGAGAAGCGAGCAACTGGAACTGCATTTCCTTGTACCTTGAGCAAATCCTCCTCACTACAAGAATCAGGCCAACACGAGCACTGACACATATGCTTGGTAGTCTGCACCTCTCTGCATTCACATAGTGGTGATACATCCAAATTTTCCCCCTTTCACTAGGTTGTCCTTAGACTTTCCAACACCTGTTCTTAACCTGTTCAGTGATCCCTATGTGATCCAGTCCAAGTTGTGTTGGTTGGTAAGCATTCAGCTGGTTTTGTCCATGTTTGAAGACTTGTTTTGGCTGCCCACAATTTTTCTGTGGCTTTCTTCGGAGATGTATTTAGTGGAGATGTTGACTGTGTAATGGATGTAGCTCATTTTATTAAACTTTATTCCTTTCAGCATTTGCGGCTACTTCCCGGCGTATATCGGGAGGAGCAATTCCTGCCATACAGTACACTTTGTCAACTGGAGTTAGCTTCAAATTCCATCGATACAGTGTAAAATTCCTCTTGATTCATTGATACTTTCATTAATAGTAAATCTCTCCAGACCTTTTCAGACCCCAGTGATATGCTTTCCTTCTGGTACTATGATACCTGAAGCACAAAAGTAATTAGGATCATCTATTACTTCCGTATGAAAATTGCGTTGATGGGGTGAAAGTTCTTTTTGGGGGTCATTGTAAATACCTAGGTATTAATATAAGGAAAGATCTTCATTGGGGTAATCACATAAACATGATTGTAAATAAAGGGTACAGATCTCTGCATGTGGTATGAGTGTATTTAGGGGTTGTAGTAAGGATGTAAAGGAGAGGGCATATAAGTCTCTGGTAAGGCCCCAACTAGAGTATGGTTCCAGTGTATGGGACTCTCACCAGAATTACTTGATTCAAGAACTGGAAAAAATCCAAAGAAAAGCAGCTCGATTTGTTCTGGGCAATTTCCGACAAAGGAGTAGTGTTGCAAAGTTTGGGCTGGGAGGACTTGGGAGAAAGGAGACAAGCTGCTTGACTAAGTGGTAGGGTATGTAGATGTTGATTCCCATAGGGAATCTGAAATATTTGTCCCGAATGAGTAACATACCACTTAATAATACCAATATAAATGGTCCGTTATTGGACATTATAAATTTTTCAAATAAAAAAAAAGAGAGAGAAAAAAATTATAACGTCCAATAACGGACCATTTATATTGGTATTATTAAGTGGTATGTTCCAAACTGTCAGGAGAGAGATGGCGTGGGTGGACATCAGTAGACGAATAAGTTTGAATGGTGTCTTTAAAAGTAGGAAAGATAAAGTTGGAATCCAAGAGGACAAATTGGGACAAATATTCATTTATAGGAAGGGTAGTTAGGGATTGGAATAACTTACCAAGGGAGATGTTCAATAAATTTCCAATTTCTTTGCAATCATTTAAGAAAAGGCTAGGATAACAACAGATAGGGAATCTGCCACATGGGCGACTGCCTTAAATGCAGATCAGTAGTGATTGATTGAACTTTTCTATTGTGTAAGCGTAGCAAGCCTTATAGTTGTGTACTTACCTGAAGGATGGGTTTCTTGAGCAACTCTACCAGCTTAGTAGCTATGGAATTCCAGGAAGATCTAGGTAGTGTGCATACCAGAAGGATTTAAATGGCAGTACTATTGGGCAGCTACAATAGCCCCTTTGTTATCACATTTTGATTTGACACATTGTTGTACTTTCCAATGACTGTTGTAACTGTAGCAGTTGTATTTTGTCCTGGAGATACAGTGCAGGTGGTTCAAAATGATCTTTTCTTATACATACAGGTACAGTTTTTGACAGCATGGCTTTACATTCGTGGAAACAAATAAGTTGCTGCAGAAATTAACAGTAGTTATAGAAAGATACGTCATGCCAAGCAAATATTGGGGCTGTACCTTAGTTAAGGCCATGGCCGCTACCTTCCCAATCGTAGCCCTTTCCCATCCTTGCATTGCTAAAATCCTTTGATGTGTTAGAGTGATGTTAAACCACTAACAAAAAATAAAACATTTAAAATGTGGCATTGAAACAAATTGATGCAGCAAGAATTTTTTTGTGTTTGTCTGTTGTTTCAAACCTCATATTACTGAGAATTAAATGATATTATGTGGCAAGTAGTTAATATAATTAAATTTTCAGATGTTATTGTGTTTGCCAATTGACATGAGAACCTGTTCTTCTAAATCCCTCTGTGTAACAATACTTTTTTTGTCTTAGCAGTATTGTTTTATTGAGATTTCACTATATATTGTAATTTTCATGACCTTTAACATTTGAATTGGTTTCCATTTCAGGTACGCTCCTATCAGTGCCATACTTGTAACAGAATTTTTCCACGTAACTACAGTCTCAAACGACACTTACTGCTCCATGCAAAGGATAAAAAATTCTCATGTGATGTGTGTGGCTGTCACTTCACACACATTTATAATCGAGACAAGTAAGCATTCAATGTGATATATCATCATTCTTTATTGTTGTATTAGTTGAAATCTTTTTAAGATACGTTAAGATCACATTTACTGAATTAACTCATTTATAAGATCCCGTTGCGTATAACACTTGCCTTAATTTTAGGAGATCGTTAGAATTTTTGTATGCATAAAATCTAAGTAAGTTTTTCTTATCTGCTTTTAAAATTGACCAAAAGTACAAGATATATACTAAAGACAATGGGTTGGGATATAGTGCCATATCTGAAGTACTTATTTGATTATTGTTTGCCTGAAGGAGCTATACCAGATTAATGGAAAGTTGCTATAGTAGCCCCTGTGTATAAAGTAAAGGGTGATAGACATAAAGCTGAAAATTACAGGCCAGTCGGTTTGACATGCATTGCATGTAAGCTTTGGGAAAGCATTCTTTCTGATTATATTAGACATGTTTCCGAAATTAATACGTATTTTCTCGCATAATTAATGCCCTTGCATAATGTACGCATCCCAATATTTTTGAGTCCAAAGTGGAGAAAAATAAAATGAACATCCATCACGCAGCTCTGGATGTGTTTTGAAACAAAGATCTCAACTACTCAAGTAGCAGCCTTCGTATTGTGAAACCAGGCATTCCAAATACTGGGCAACAAGTTGTTATCAGTTGGTAGGAAATAAAAAACAGATCAGTTGTAAGGCTTTTCAGGCGTTTGCTCTATTAACCAGCGTTTCGTCTTAGGTCTGACACTAGACTCATCAGAGTGGGATGTGCAGTTATCAGACTGTGCCTCTTATAATGGGCTTCTGATAAGTTCACCTGCATACACCCCAGCATCAGTGGGTAGGGTCTGACACATCCCACTCTGATGAATCTAGTGTCAGACCTAAGACGAAACGCTGGTTAATAGAGCAAACGCCTGAAAAGCCTTACAACTGATCTGTTTTTGACATGCTCTGTTGGTGAAAAATATCTAATTCCCTCCATGGGAACTTAGAATTTCCCATTCGGAATTGCTAGGTGGGCAATAATTCCATTGTGGAGATTTATCTCCCATATGCAGTTATCAGACTGTGCCTCTTATAATGGGCTTCTGATAAGTTCACCTGCATACACCCGAGCATCAGTGGGTAGGGTCTGACACATCCCACTCTGATGAGTCTAATGTCAGACCTAAGACGAAATGCTGGTTAATAGAGCAAACGCCTGAAAAGCCTTACAACTGATCTGTTTTTGACATGCTTTCTTGGTGAAAAATACAGTAGAAGTCCGTTATAACGAGAATTCATAACGGCGAAAATTTTACTCGCTATAGCGGATTGTCGTTATATCCGATTTCTTGTAAAAGTCGGGAAAATCCCGATACTCATTAAATTCCGTATGAAATGCAATTAGTTTGTTCAAAATTTGGGTTTTCGCAGATAATATCCGCACTGCGGCTTACTTGTTTGTTGTTTTCCGAAATCAGATACTACGTGAAAGTGTGTGTTTAATTTCATTCTGAAAAAATATATATTACGGTATCTCTCCGAATCCAAGACGACCCCCACTTTTTCCTTCAAACAAATTTAATCAGGCTTAAAAAGTGCTTTGTAAAATCTTATGAATGTCTTTCTTATACAGTACGCAGTTTTAGACTGTAGATGCCAAACATTGGCTTTAGTTATGTCGTATTTTTTGCGGCTGTACAATTATGCTTTATTTCAATGGGTTTAATAACCATTAACTTAAAATTGGCATCATGATATCGAAGGAAACTCGTTGAAAATTTGCCGGCAGTACACATTCCACGCGCCTCTGCAATACAACGATCCGTCAGGAAAATATTCTTGCCTACTATAAAACTGTTACTTTCACTCAGCGTCAGATATAACGGGCTGCCGCTACACGCACGTCTTTCTTGCCAGATTCGGCCAACTTCAGCGGCTAGCGATGTATAGGTCTTAATCGTGGACTTTGAAAGTCAACGAACGAGTTTTTTGTGCCGCGGTATGGCAATTCCGCCCATGCATTTTTGTGCACATACCTCGCAATTTCATCTTTGACTTCTTTAAAGCGTCCTTGTTGCGGGCCACTGAATGCATTTTTTGTGCAGTACGCATTTTCAAGCTACCTTTGTCTTCACGGTAATGCCGAATATTGGCTTTAGTTAGGCCTATGCCGAATTTTCTTGCGGCTGCACAATTATTATACATTTCCGAGTGTTTAATAGCCATTAACTTAATTAAAATTGTCATCATAACATCGACGAGAACCCGTTGAAAATTTGCCGGCAATGCCTGTTCCACGCATCTTTACATCTCATTTAATCATACTGATGTAACACCTTGTGTAATATAAATGTCTACATGCTAGCCTATTTCCCACATTTTGGCTGAAGATGACGCCAAACAGCGTCGAAACTAGTTCCAAGTGTAAATATATGTTGTAAATAAACTATTAACATTTATTTGTATTGAAAAGGTGGACCCTTTTAAGTTTCCTATCTTCCATTCTTTACAATACGACGATCCATCACGAAAATATTCCTGCTGTCTATAAAACTTGATTTTACTAAGCGTCAGAGGTACAGCAGGCGCGTTATAACCCTGCTACTGAGTAGCCGTGGCCTTTCTAAGAATTCGAAGGCTCGCATGTTTTGATGCCATTCTGCAGATTTGAGAAACGTTTTTGTAGAGGATAATAGAATGTCATTCTCTCTTCACTGTTTCCCCGAGATCCAGTGACGTTACACGTAAGCACTGTACGACCGGTCGCCGCGGCTAGCGATGTATGATAAAGAGACAGTCGTTTATTGTCGAGTTTTGTGTGCGCGGGCGCGGGGGTGAAAAGAAACAGCGTTGTTATTGCGGTAGTTGCCAGTGGTGTTCATTACTGTCACGCCGCGAATACAAAACGACCCTTGATTTTTCACATGAGATTCTGAGAGGAAAAAAAAACGTTGTCTTGGATGCGGAGAAATACAGTATCACTCCAGAGGCTTCTGTGGCAAACATTTCAGTTTTTCTTCTTCAAACGGCATCACTTAACCTAACCGTACATGTACCACGAAATCCTATTTGAAACGCATATAGAGAAATGATAACCTCCTAGCTAAAATTTGACATGGGAATAGCGTTCCGAAATTTAACTAGACGCGAGAAAATATAAACTATCCTCTGAAATCAGTGCTGTACCCTGCCATATCTTCTTACTTAATTTCAGTATACAATATACCATTAAAATTAAGAGATCGTTTAGGCCTACTTCAGCCTTTATTTTTAACTAGTAACAACTGCTATCGGCCATGTTATTTACGCATTTATTACGAAAACGTGCCATCCTCTTTCATTTCGAATTTTCTTTTGAGAACAGCAGTCGACGGGTATTACTAATTGACTCCAATATCGCCTTCGAATGTTGACGAGAGAACTCGCAAATGCACATAGCGCGAAAACTATACCGTACCGGAGATGATCGATCACATTTTGTGGCAAACGTTTCAGTTTTATTATTCAAATAGCGTCACATATCCTAACTTTTCTATACTATATGTATGATGAAAATATACTTCAAGCGGAAGTAGAGAAATTACAACCTTCTCGCTATAAATGACATGATAATAGCCTTTCCTAAATTTAACGGATGCGAGAAAATATAAACCAACCTCGTAATTAATGACGCACTCTGCCATATCTTGAGGTGTAGGCCTATCTCATTCTTATTTAATTGCGGTATTTAGCATTAAAATTAAGCGATCGTTTATTCAGCGTTTATCTTTAACGAGTTAACAACTGCTATCGGACACGCTATTTACGCATTTATTACGAAAATATGTTCTCTTTCATTTTCCTCGCTGAAGAGCAGTCGACGGGTATTACTAATCGACTCCGACATTGCCTTTGAATGTCGACGAGAGAGCTCGCTGGTGGGCATAGCGAGAAAATGATATGGTACCGAAGATGATCGATCGCATGCATATAATGACTGTGTGCATAAATATCGGCAATGGAAAAATCGAGCGCGCATAATCGCTCGTAATAACGGATGCGTCAGTGATTGGGTTCTCGCTGTAACTGAAGGATAATACACAGTTTAATGTAGGAATTTTGAAGGGACGGACACAAGTCATCGTTATAACGGAGTTCTCATTATATGCCGTACTCGCTATAGCGGACTTCTACTGTATTTAATTCCCTCCATGGGAACTTAGAAATTTTCCATTGGGTAGGAAATACCACTGCACAAGTTCAGTGAGAGAATCAGTGCAGAAATAGTGACACTCTATTCCATTCTGGTACAAACGTATGTTACAAGACCGAGCTCGATAGCTGCAGTCGCTTAAGTGCGGCCAGTATCCAGTAATCGGGGATAGTGGGCTTGAGCCCCACTGTCGGCAGCCCTGAAGATGGTTTTCCGTGGTTTCCCATTTTCACACCAGGCAAATGCCGGGGCTGTACCTTAATTAAGGCCACGGCCGGTTCCTTCCACTTCCTAGGCCTTTCCTATCCCATCGTCACCATAAGACATATCTGTGTCGGTGCGACGTAAAGCAAAAAAAAAAAAAAAAGTATGTTACAAGGGTTTCGTGTTCGGAACATGCGTTTTCTGTGATCTCAAAATTGTTTGTTAGTCCACAGTGAGCAAGTATTCGAGTAATGCTGCATGATACAAAACTTGTGGTGATCAGTTACGCTAAAACATACGGGAACAGGAATATGGGAACAGGGCAGTGGGCCACAAGTATTCAGGGTCCGAATGCAACGTGCGCTACCATGGTATCTGAAAAGTGTACTGAAATGACCAACAAGTCTCCCAAAGCATTTTGCAGACCAAAAAGCGGCAAGTTTCCGAAGGTACGGAAGGATCTGCTTAAATATATGAGTTTGTTATGCAACGTTGGATATGCCATTACTCACGAAATGCTATATTATATTATTAGAGCTATTTGCTTTACCGTCGCATGACAATAGGATAGGAAAGGCCTAGGAGTGGGAAGGAAGCGGCCGTTGCCTTAATTAAGGTACAGCCAACATATTGACATATTAACACATTTTCCTGGTGTGAAAATGGGAAACCATGGAAAACCATTTTCAGAGCTGCCGACAATGAGGTTCGAACCCACTATCTCCCGGATGCAATGCTGTATTTTAAAGGACTAGAAATATCTGCTGCGCACGGAATTGGTGTCTCGGATTTGAAGGTTAGCTGAGGCTTGATGATTAGTTTTATGAAGAGGAATGGACTTTTCTTCGACGAAGAACAACATTATGCCACAAAATACCGAATGATTTCACCTGAAAAGTAATTGATTTTCATCGTTAAGTGATTGAGAAGCGTGAAGTGAAGGAATATTTGCTCTCCCAAATAGGAATCGCAGGTCAGATGCCATTCAGTTTTCGTATGCCACAAAGTCGAACAATCAATAAGTTAGGGACATTGAGTGTTATCATACGTACTACCGGAAGCGAAAAACGACGACGTACTGCAATGCTTGCTGTAACAGGTGATTTTTTTTTTTTTTTGCTAGGGGCTTTACGTCGCGCCGACACAGATAGGTCTTATGGCGACGATGGGATAGGAAAGGCCTAGGAGTTGGAAGGAAGCGGCCGTGGCCTTAATTAAGGTACAGCCCCAGCATTTGCCTGGTGTGAAAATGGGAAACCACGGAAAACCATTTTCAGGGCTGCCGATAGTGGGATTCGAACCTACTATCTCCCGGATGCAAGCTCACTGCCGCGCGCCTCTACGCGCACGGCCAACTCGCCCGGTGTAACAGGTGATGGCAGAAAGCTTGCACCTTATGTTGTTCTAAAATGAAAAAACTGTCTAAAGTATAATTTTTGCAGCAGTCCCTCCTTTGATGCCCGGCCCTTCTTGTGTTGCATATATATTTGCTGGTATGTCATTATTATGTACTTACATTAATTGTACTTTCATTAGTACATCTTTATTTCACTTCAAGACATATTGTCAGCTTGTAACGGGAAGAATATTTTCCAGTGTCGGTTACTCAAATCCACATGTCCAACTTACCTATTTGACTTTTCAGAAAAAATCTCACGCCGGAATTTTACGCCAAATGACAATTAAAGTAAAAGAAATATTAATGTTCATTTTATTCCACCTATTAAATACATGAAGAGTGATTTTAATTAAGAATTAAATCTTTTGAAGAAAATTATAGGGACATGTTTCGCCCTTTATTTAAGGGCATCTTCAGCCTTAATCTCAGACCTGAGAAATAATAAATCAGGATCCTGATTGTTCTAAATTGTAGCTTTTTAAAGATAAATTACAAATGATAAAAGTGAGGATGATGTAGGCATATGCATCAAAAGATGAGTGAGAGGGATGACAGTAGTTAATATATTCTTATAATAAAGCCTTATAAACAGTCGTAATTTACATACTTTTTGAATGTCCTTGCCTATAAATGTGGTAACAAGTTGCATATTACTAGTTCTATAAGAACACAAATTGCTGCGTCGAATCTTGTTAAACGGCGCCCTGTATTGGTTGAGGGCGTTAGAAATATGTTTGGAGCCTAAACAGTTCAAACTTAGGAATAATGACGAAGAAAAATGTTACTGATTACTCCAAGTGGGGTTTAAATACATTTTAAAGCTGGTGATGAGACATTTCTGCCGCTCTCTCAAATTATGCTGTAGGGGCGAGGGAAATGTTTGATAGTATGTAGCCACAACTATAAAGTTCTATGAGAACACAGTTAATTCTACTAAAAGGCGCCCTGTAAAGGTTGAGGGCGTAAGAAATCAACTTAGAGCTTAAACAGTTTGATCTTTAGAATAATGACAAAGAAAAGTATTTCTGTTCACTCCAAGTGGGGTTTATAATAAAATTTAAGGTTGTTAGTTTGTTGTTAATCTTGTGTGAAGAGATAAGTCTGCAGTCTTCTTAAAGCATGTACGAGTGAGGAAGAGTGCTCGATGGTAAGCAGCTGTGTTAATATTAGCTGGAAGGGTGCAACTGTAGCTTCTTATATAGAGTTGGAAGGGAAATTTGGTTTAAAGTCTCTATTAATTATGATGTTAAATTGGTTAACGTAAAGTTGAGTTTTCTTTAACTCAACTTTAAAGAGAGGCTGTAACCAAAGCAATGGCAAATAATTTTAACGGAAAAACATTAATTAAAATTCAGAACACTGCAGAATAGATAATTATTTCTTTCCTTCGATTTATCGGAATTCTAGTCCCGTGTGGGTGGAATGAAAGGATGCCTTCAGTATCTGTACCCCCTGCATGTTGTAAGTGGCTACTAAGAAGGGAACAACCAGAATACAGTCCTGAAGTTGATAACTGTAATTAATAACATCATTGTGGCTCGGAAAATGCTAGGGCATTACCTACAAGCGACGTGCAATTCTTGTGATGGTCGGAGAAATGTGAGAAATGGGCGACCAGCAACCAAATATATCAAGATAGCGACCATGAATGTAGTGACACTAATAGGGAAATTGGAAGAAATTGTAGATTTTATGGTTGACAAAGATATAGCATTGTTGGGAATCGTTGAGACCAAATGGAAAGGAAAAGGTGAGAGGAAACTAAAGAAATGATACACATTATACTATAGCGGAGAAAGAGAAGCCAAAAATGGTGTAGGTCTCATAATTAGAAAAGACCTAAAGAAATACCTAGAATTGGTGGAAAACATAAATGTCGGTTGATTAAGGTCAGATTGAGCCTTGGAACTGGTGTTACAGATATAATTCAAGGGTATGCTCCACAAACAGGAAATACAGATACGGATCTAGAGGAATACCTTGAATATCTGGAAGACCATATACAGGAAAAACAGGTTGTGATCATAGGAGACATAAATGCCCAAGTAGGTCAGGAAAGAAAAGGAGATGAAGAGATTACGGTATAGGTCCATTTGGATATGGGAAGAGAAACAAGGCTGCAGATATTTTGGTAGACTTTTGTAGAATAAATGAGCTGATCATTGGTAACACATAGTTTTGAAAGAAAAACAGTCAGAAGATGAACAGATATAGTTGGGATAATAAAATCAAAACTCTGATAGATTACATTTTGGTCGAGAAAGGTAACAGGAAAATGTTGGTAGACGTAACAGCCCTCCTAAGTGAATCTTTCGAAGGAGGTCACAGAGTTGTGATAGCTAAGTTAAAAATGGGAAAGATACAAAAGATGACTGAGATTAGGCAGTGAAAGCCAAGGGTCTGGAAATTGCAGGAGAAGGAATTAAATGAAGAGTTCCAGACACACATTAAAACAAGTATACCTAAAGAAGACATCGAAAGGGTCGAAGAAGAATGGGCATACTTTAAAACAGTCATGGTTGAGTCTGCAGAAACGACCTGTGGAAGAGTATCGGGAATGAAGAAAGATCAAGAAACGCCCTGGTGGAATGACAGGGTAAAAGACGTAGTTAAAAGGAAGAAACAAGCTTGGAAAAGATGGCTGAGAAACAGGACAACAGAATGCAAAACAGAATACAGGCACTGCAAAGAAGGAGTGCTCCAAGGTGGTTCAAGAAGAGAAAAAGAAATGCTGGCAATAATTCACTGAATCTCTGCAAGAAGATACAACTGGGAACAAAAAGATCTTATTCCAGTGGGCTAAAAATAATAAAAACCCAGGTGAAGGTGCTAACGTCATTAACATGCGAGAGGTCGCGCCCGTGGCAGTTTGCAGCACTTTTAAAATCTTTGTTAATAATTTCGTTGCTAGCCGCTGTAGGGCTTAGGGTGCTCGTTTCATCCCTCCCCTCCCCCTCCCTCTCACCTGACGTTGATTATCGTCAGTGTATTGCCTGCTGCGTTCCGGAGTAGTTTAAGTTTTCTTTCACTCTCGCATCTGCGGCGGCAAATTGCCTTTGTGCAACCCCTCGCATAGTGCATTCTTACATGACTGCATTTCCAGGAAAGTTTCGTAAGTAAAGTTCATGAGGTTTATGGTGGCTTTCAGTGAAGTGTGGTGCTGTAGTTTTATCTTGAATTGTAACCAAATCATACATTGAAATGTACAGATGCAAACGTTGAGGCAATTTGCTCACGCATAACCTTTCGCACTCCTTAAAAACTCGCGTAATTTTACCAGATTTTCCAGAAAAGAAATTCATTCATTTTTTTACCTTCAGAAAATACTAGTAGTTTCCCGCTGGCTCCGCCCGCAATGTACAAAGTATTGTGTTGTTCGTTACTATCCCCACGGATGTATTTGCAAAGTTTCGAGTTAATGAAATAAAGCACATGATCTGCTGTAGTAATAGAGTGTAATATTATGTCAACAAAACACTTGAAAATACATCACACAAAGAAATTGAATTAAATGTTGCTTAGAACAACACTACGCGCTGAACTGTTAAAAAGTCCTTCAAAGGTCTTTGTCATGGAGACAAATATACTCATAACTTTTCTCAGAATCTACCAATTTAAGTAATTATTGCCTCAAAAGGAAGAGATTGATCCACTGAGTGTTTTTAGACCAAAACAAACTGCGTACCTCAATTAGAACGAAAGATATGATTGCCTCAATGAGAAAAATGTTGAAGAAATGAGACATCAAATTGAATGTGCACTTATAACTTTCCTCAGAATCAACCAATTTGAATAATTAAGAGCTGAAATAAAAGAGCTTGATCCACTGAGTGTTCTTAGGCCAAAGCGAACTCCGTACCTCAGTTAGAACCAAAGATATGATTGCTTCAAAATTACAAAAAATTGAAAAATCAAATAATTTGAGGAGGGCGGAAGTTAAGTGTTTTATAGTACCTGATGACAAATCTGTGCATGAATACCTTTCAGTTAAAAAAAGAAGGAAATCGACCAGATAGAATGGCCGGACTGACTGACTTAAGTTTTCATAAATTTTTTTAATATATAGATTTTTACTGGGTAATTATGTTAGTACTAGTTGAAAGGCAGTTAAACAGGGTACATATCTATATTTTTATCAGAGCATTCACTGCAAAAGGAAAATAGCAGCTCATCAAAATATTAAGCGTGAGCAATTTGCCTTCGCGCGACCTCTCGCGTTCTAAAACGGGGGTGACCTCTGGCGCGTTAGAAATGAACAGGAGGAAGTGATGACACAGAAGCAGGATATATTGCAGAGGTGGGGAAAATACTTTGAACAGCTTTACAACGTGCAAAATACCTCGGTACAAGGAGAAATAAAAGAACCAGATTTAGTGCAGATGGAAGATAAGGAAAACTAGGTATCTGTGGCAGAGATTCTGGGGGCCACCAAAAGAATGAAACGGGGCAAGGCAGCTGGAATTGACGAGGTCACCATAGAAATGATAATAGCAACAGGAGCAGTTGGTCTACAGTGGTCGGATAGACTTTTCAAGTGGTATGAAGAGAAAAGAATGTTCCAAAAGAGTGGACGAAAGGGGTCATTATACCAATTTTCAAGAAAGGAGACAGGAAGCAATGTGAAAATTACAGAGGGGTAACAATGATACTTCATGCAGCTAAGATCCTTGAAAGAATATTGGATAAAGGAATAAGAGACTTCAGTAGATGGAAGATTGGCAGGACACCAGTATGGATTCAGAAGAGGCAGGTCCACATTTACATTTCATCAAATGATGGAAAGGTATTGGGAATATGGAAAGGATATGCTAGGAACATTTCTAGATATTGAAAAAACATATGACAGTGTCCCAAGGAATTTGGTATGGAAAACATTGACAGAGGCACAGATTGGCAATGAAACAATGCAATGCAGACTGTATCAAAATTGCAAAAGCTGTTTTGGAACCAAAGTGGGTCAAACTGAACGTTTCAGAGTTGAGACAGGCTTAAGACAGGGAAGTGTATTGTCTCCCTTACTCTTCATAATCATCATAATCATCATCTACATAATATCATGGAGATGATGATGGGCGAGCAAGTAAAGTCTATGCTCTTTGCTGATGACACTCTAGTTTGGGGAGATATTGAAGAGGAGGTACAGGCACAAGTTGAGTTATGGAATGAGGAGATAAGACATTTTGGAATGAAGATTAGTACTGCAAAAAGTAAGACTTTGATCATGACAAGAAGTTACAGAAAATCCAGGGGAGTAGTAAAAATAGGAAATGAACCTTTTGAAGCAGTGATAATTTTTTAATATTTGGGCAGCGTCATATCACAATATGGAAATTTGGATGGAGGAATTGATTTAAATATGCAGCAGTCTGCAACTTTCTACCAGTGTGTGAGAGACATTGTATGGAACAAAGATGTGCCAATGAAGTGCAAGAAGGTTTTTTACTCGTCCTATTATAAACCTATACTGGCCTATGCTTAAGCAGCCTGGACGTTAACTAAGCAGAACCAAAGTATGATGCAAGCAGCTGAAATGAGGTTCTTGAGGAGCATACAGGGAAAGACAAGACGAGATAGAATACGAAATGAGGAAATAAGAAGCAGCATGAGAGTGTGTAAACTTCAAGAAGAGATTGATATAGCAAAGCTAAAATGGTTTGGACACATGATAAGAATGCCGGGAGAGAGAATACCAAAGAGAACATTCATGGATACAGAGACTGAAAAGAGGCCTAGGGGACATCCTAGAATGAGATGGAGGAGCTCTGTTGTGGACTGTATTGAAAATAGGGGAGTCGATAGCAATAAAGTACTAAAAGAGGAATGGTGGAAAGATCAGCTAAGATGGAGGGCTCTGGTACACTACCCAGAGAGAATCTGGAAAAGGGAATAGATGATGATGATGATGATGATGATGATGATGATGATGATGATGATGATTGTGTCTGGCAGAAACCTGTTCTGTTTGCATCTTTTAAAATGCACTTTTGAAATGCTTGAATGCAGGAATTGCAAATAGATGTGCTGTATTTGTGATGTTTTGCTTTTCTATTTATTTTATAGGTTAACTAAAATAATGGTAAAGGAGGGTGAGAAGAATATAAAATCCATAATTCTTGAGCTGTGTTTTGGGATCATCATCATCATCATCATCATCATCATCATCATCATCATTTCTCCTTATCCAGGTCCTGCTGGGTTGGGGTCTTTATGGCACTTCTCCATCTTCCACTTTCCTTCCACCATTCCTCTTCCACAATCTTGTCCCAGTCTAAATTTAGTCTTCTTATGCCGCTCTTCACTGAGTCAATCCACCTTGTTCTCTGTCTTCCTCTTGCTCTCTTACCCTCGCACTTTGCCTCCAGCATCTGTCTTGGAATTCTATTCTCATCCATCTTCTTTACATGTCCAAACCACCTTAGTTTATTCTTTTCAACTCTCTCATTTAGTTTTCCTGTCCCAACTTCCTTCTTAACACCTGCATTTCTCGCTCTGTATTTCCTTGTCTTTCTTATCATACTTCTTAGGAATTTCATCTTATTGGTTTGAATTCTACTCTCTTGCCTGCTAATCAAAGTCCAAGTCTCAGCTGCTTAAGTCAGTATGGGTACATAATACATTTTGATCATTATCTCTCTACTTTTCCTTGGTACTTCTGTGCTCCAAACAAGTTTTCTTACACTTTGGTAGAATGCATTGCCCTGCTGTACCCTGTTGCTAATCTCCATGTCACCCTAGCATTTTGCTTTAATTCACTTCCTAGGCATTTAAAGATGTCCACAATTTCCAGACTCTGACAACCAATTTTCACAGTGCCTTTTCCTTGTCTTTCCCCTCTCAACATCACCGTAGTCTTGCTTTTCTCTGTACTGATTTTCATGCCATACTTCTCAATGTTTTCATTCAGTACATCTAGTTGTTGGTGTTGGTGTTGTTGTTGTTGTTGTACTTCTTTGCTGTTCTTGGGATGTTGAACATTATTCTAATGTAAGGTTGCCCATGTATCCTTTTAAAAGTTTAAAATTATTGGTCCATTAATTCCTGATATTTTGATCTTTTAGGCATATGCGTAAGCACCACAAAATTGCTGTTTTAAATCCCAACTCTAAAATGGATTTCGACAAGAAACCAGACGGGTAAGAAACACTTGAGATTTCCTTCAACTTCAAATGAGTATACTTGCATTTTGTGTGCGTTTAAAAAAAAAATGAATGCATGAAGTGTATTAGTATGTGCAGAAGTTTCGCAAGGATAGTCAAAATAATAGAAACATATTCTAAATGATTATACAGCTTGAGTTGTACCCTCCAGGGGCCGTTGACCTACTGTCGGATTTTTTCTAATGGACACTCGAGTTTAGGCCTTAATTACCAACAATCCGATAGGCCTATTACAAAATGAGTAATACCAATATTTTCCTTGTTTAATTCTGCATTAGACTGTATAAGACAAATTGTTTTTTTTATGTTTATTAATTATTTTTTACTTGGGGTTATAAATGTTGTGTAGTAGTGTAGTAGCGTTGTAGTAGATCGTGTACAAAGACAGTTCCTCAAGGCGGCGCGGAATAAACATCTTTCCAGTTAAGATCGTGAGGCAAGCTGCCCTAATTAGAAGACCGCCATTCTATATAACAGAGAAGCTACCAAAGGACCTTTGCAATTCAAACAATCAACACATCCTTTCACCACAATCTAAAGAGTAATATTTGCAAATCAGACAGTCAACACAGCCTTTTACCATAACATAATGAGTAACATTTAAGGAGATATCATCACAAAATACAAACAACATATACCTGAAGACTGGAATATACTCTGCATAGACGTTTTATTCAAGACCAAGTGTTTTTAAAAAGTGCCTCACCATAGGCGCTTGAAGATAATTTTTAAATATGTTTATTAGTAAATAAGTTTTTTAACATCATGTAGACGCGAATTTTAATTTAAGTAACCCTCTCACAAAAGCCTGAAGACTGTTTCAAACACTGACTTTTTTTTATTCATGCCACCTAGTGTTATTACAAAAAGTGTAACACCACAGACGCTTTAAATATTTTAAATATGTATATTAGTTAATAAGTTTTTTCAACACAATTGTAGATGCGAATTGTAATTTAAGTATCATCCACACATATTACCTTACCCCCGCCCCTCCCTTCTTTTAGATATCTAGAGCAATAGTTTTCAAGATCCCATGGGACATAGTTTTAAGGTATAATGTGCTTACTGTCCAAATGTTTTTCATCTCAACTATTTTTATACAGCTGAAGATGACCACTAAGTGGTCGAAACATGTTCTGTGTGTGCTAATGTATTTTTAATTTTGCCCAAGGCAAAAAAATAAAGTATCGATTAGGTGGTTTTTAAATTAATTTGTTGATTGTTGATAGCTCATTGTAGTGCATTGTAGTCAAAGATTTGCAAATGAGACGAATCACGGCGGAATTCATCACTTGCTTGTTGACTCCTGATCAAAAGGCAGCTTGTGTTGCTGCTTGCCATGACTTGTTGGACCACTTGGAAGTGGATGAGAACTTCTTCGACAAAATGATCACCGGCGATGAAGCGTGGTGTTTTGGGTACAACCACGAGACAAAGCAACAGTCATTGCAGTGGACGGCACCCAACTCTCCTCACCTGAAAACGGCCCAGCAAGTCAAATCAGCCTTAAAGACAATGGTTATCTGGTTTTGTGACGTTTGCAGCATTATTCACTCGGAGTACGTCCCTAAGTATCAAACGGTGATCCAAGTCTTCTGCCTGAGTGTTTTGAGGCAGTTGGGCGAGTGTGTTTGGTTGAAACAGCCCGATTTGTGATCGATTAGGGACAGGTTATTCTACCATGACAATGCTGCAGGTTACACGGCCATTTTTGTGCATGATTTTTTGGTGAAAAACTGCATTATGGTGCTTCCTCATTCACCCTACGCATCAGATCTCAAACCTTTTGATTTTGTTTTGTTTTCCCAGATGAAAAGGCTGAAAGAAACATTTTGCAGACATTCCAGAGGTAAAAAGAGAATCAAAGGCGGTGCTGCAACACATCCGAAAAGACGAGTATGAAAGGTGTTTTGCGCAGTGGAAAATATGTTTGAACAAAATGTATTAGTATTGCACCAAACTACCGTGTCTAGTGGGAGAGTGAAAGAAAACTGACTACTCATGGTGATCTCAGGGTATATCTTGACGAATCTAAGCTTAAACGTGGAGTCAGAGAAAGGGGTATGGTGTTCCACAACTGTGGCCTATCAATATCTCAGGTGGACGTCTCCACCCACGTACCATGCGATGCGAAAGATGAAAAGGAAACGCAGTTAGCTTAAATCTATATCCTTAACTTACAATATCTATCAATAAATAACCTTGTCACATGGTAAATTTTTAACTAAAATGGTTTATTAAATAACTAGAATATCTTGGAAAGAGCAAAATTACTGTGACATAAATCATTTCATAATACTTGAGGTTCAAATAAATTTCATGGGAAATATTATTTAGAATATAGTAGTCTTTTATCTTCTAAGTATGACCATCCACTTTCTATAAGATTAGCCAACCAACATACAATACCTATTTTGTAATGATTAGCTTCACTTCCTTTCCAGCACGTATCCACTAATATGTAGATTACTCGAAACAATACTGTATTCAACATGACTATCAATTTCCTAATTTGATTTTATATACTAGACCATAACTTATCTTTCTATCCTCTTGTCGATGGACTATCAATTTCCTAATTTGATTTTGTATACTAGACCATAACTTATCTTTCTATCCTCTTGACTATTCCTTATGACTACCTTTGAAATGTTGTGCTAAGTTCCACTTCTTCCCTAAACAGCAAAATCTTGCATCTACTAACCTGATCTTAATTTACTGGGATATTTCAATCTTATCATATTCTCCAAAATGAAAATTTCTAACTGACTTCTAAGCCTGCCAATTCTTATTTGATTACAGCTTTTATTTTAAAACTGTGCTCCAACATCAATGTAGTATAACACTCCATTGCCTGTATACAGCTCTTTTAAATTCAATGAACAGCTTGACTACGACTATCGCACAACAAATTAAATTATTTCAACACTTTTCTCAATATGTTATAATATTAGACACACATGAGATGTTCGATATAGGTATCACCTAACATGTTCATCTTTATTGCATGGATATGCCCACAATGTAAGTTGGACCAGGCTTAGCATTCACTATTCTCGATCAGATATGTCCTCATATACTTCTATGTTCCCTCGATGAAATTCCTTAGTACTTCAATGTAGTCTGTACATGACCCATTCTTAAGCTACTTACATCTCGTATCCCAAACTATTTCTTCCTTGCATTGCTAATGTTAATTCTCTTCGATGATTATACACTTCATTTAGTACAACTCGCGGCTTACAACTTCAATTTTAACCCTCTCTGTATATATTCATTTCTTCTTAAACATCTCAACCTCTTCTCATAAATACATCTCCCTTGACAAGGCATACATAACTGTAGCTATTTAAATTACACTGGGTCATATATTATCCCATTCCGAGGATATCTAACTCCCTAGTTTACCAACACATTACTCCTTGCTTTTCAATAACAACGAAAACACATATCTGCCTGCATATCCATACTTAACCCTACATATGCTTTTCATGCTAAACATTAGGTTGCCTTATACATTATAATATCTAGTTCTCAAACATTGCTGTTTTCTAACGTAGTAAATTTTACCTATTCAATATCATCAAGGCGACGTGCATATCTACAGCATCGTATGCATTCTATAAACATTGAAAAACTGCTCAATTCTTATTAATAGACTCTGATTTAGGTAATATGCGAGAACTTAATTTAAAATTTACTTTACATTGACATATATCTATACTACAACTACATACTCTCTGTTTTAGGTTAGAGACATTTTTATATTTTATTTCAAGTAAGAATTGTAATTTATGGGACTTAGCTCAATCATTCTCCGATTTGGGGCGACTCAGCTGCCATCCAGCCTTGACCTGTTACTCTCTTGGCCACTCGGAAAACTAACGACCCGCTGCCTTCTCATTCCTTCTCGGGGGGACCGATCCCGCGGTGTCGAACACATCTCTAGGGCCGCCCACTGAACATTTAACTGGAATTCATGCCGATCTTCTTGCTTGGACTCATGTTAGAAAAGAAATATACAGATGAAATATGGGAATCCATATCGATATCCTTATAAAATTGATAATATATATTGCTTTTCTGAGTCTGCTGTTCTATATAAGACTGCTCTGAATTGGATCATGAGAATCTTGGTATTGCTTCCAATCTATATTTTATTTCCAAGATGATCAGGTTTTAACAATCTGCTTGTTATTTCCTTGTAATTTCTATTTTCTCTCCTTTCTTCGTGAATATATCTTGGATTCAACTTGGCAATCTCGATATTTCGTCGACTACTGCTATCTCATATTATTATGTGTAAGTTTCATTTGCCGGTATTGATTGGATGCACTATACAGACAAGAAATGTGTTCACACAGCAAGCTTCCAAACATAACGCTACACGACCTCCACAATAACAACAATAATAACTACAACACGAATACAGACGAGAGAGGTGTCACCACCAACAGCTCCTTGAATCAAAATTTAATCTCAAGACTTGCAGTCTATCACAAAACCTACTGAAGTATATCAGCGGTTGAATTACACAGTACTTAAAAATTTTCACGACAAGGGTTTTCACCACAAATCAATATGACATATATCAGCCATAGAATATTCTCAAAGATCACTTTATGCAACTAAATTAACATAGATATAGAAGCACAAGAACTATAAAGAAGATTGAAGAAGGAACTCCACGCAACACCAACTCTCAAATTTTAACAAGTGTTTTAATATACATGTACCATATTTTAGTGTGTTTAACTTCAGTATTGTATACTGTGCTTTATGTATTTTAATATGTTTAATGTACTCAATATGTCCAATGTACACTCAATAGATTTTAGTTTACTGTAGCCTTCATTACCACATTGGTCATAGATATTTATATATTTATATATTTATATATATATATTTATTTTTTTTCTAGGTCTTATGACGACGACATAGATATTTTAACCACACATAGACAAAACACTACTACAATATATTTTATTTTCATCCCCATTAGACATCTGGATTATCTAAACATAATAACATCTTTGTGCTATTGTCTTATGGCTATAATAATTGCTGATGATGGCCGCGGAAGGCCGAAACTGGTACTAATGTAAATCCATTTATAATAAATAAGTATTGATAGGTGGAACACATTTCTTGTCTGTATACTGCTATCTTGGCTATCATATAGCAACTTGGTGTGGTTGTCAGTCTCTTCTCTTCTTCTCTTGTATGAAATACTTCTTCTGTGAATGGGTATATTTCTTTCTGAAGTGCTTTTCGTTTTCTTCCCTTTAAATATTACTTGTTATCTATCATTAGATATGATTTAAAACTTGTCATCCATTTGCTTTTCTTGGCGATGTTGTAGTTTTGTAATCAGTTTTTTTTTTAAACAATCTAGCTCGCTTTTCTTTGCCTTTTTTTCCATTGCCATATTGATCACGCTCTTCTTCTCGAAGTTAGGCCCGTATTAACTTCTAAATCATACTCTTGTTCGCCTTCGCTCTGCTTAAATGCATTTCACGTAACTTCTTTCAACCATTAGGCGACATTTTTTTTACCTGACATAAAATGCAATGGCACAGTATCAAAAATAAGGTTCCTGGAAGAAAACCATAATTTAATTTCATTGATTGCAAATGTTAAAAACATTCAAGCTCTTTAGCGAATGAGCGACGAAAGAATGCCAAAAAAGGTGATGGAAATGCAAATCCAAGGAAGGAGAGGCCGTGGACGACCACGATTGAGATGGAAGGATACCATCCAACGCAGCATTATAGAAAGAAACCTGGACTGGGACACAGTGTTGGAGGAGGAGTGGTGGAAAGACCGAAGAAAGTGGAGAGGAACCATATTTGCCCCTACCCGGCTACTGCTGGATAAAGGGAAATGATGATGATGATGATGATGAGGCTTTTTCAATTGTGAAATTACCAGTGTTTCGCCCCAGTGTAGCAGTGGGCTCATCAGTTGGATTGCTACACCTTTCCAACACGCTGGCGCTAGTGCATCGTTGAGACACCACTGCAAGCCTCTTATGTAGGACAATGCAGTGACGGTGCACTAGGGGAAGCATGTGACACCACTTGTATAAATGCCTGCCTTTGGCCTTTATATCACAAATAAGGTTCCTAGAAGGAAACCATAATTTAATTTCATCGATTCATTGCGCGTGTTAAGGAAAATGAACCTGAAATACATCGTACTCTAGCAGCGGGTAAATATGTCATTCCTACAGTACGGTGCAGTAAGGTTCATTTTTCTTTTATACGTTAGCATAGGAAAATTAACTCAATGAAATTTGTTTCGATGCACTGCATATCAATATGTGGCTGGGAGGTGTGACCAGTCATTAGGGAAATACTGGATAGGAAGAACATTGTCACATTCACAGTTTTGGCATAGGAGCGGATAGCCAAACCTGTATTAAATAGGTGGACCATTGTTAATAAATTCTTATAAAGAATTATTGTCATAAATTGTCAAGTCAATAGAGAACCGAATATGAAATTTATCACTTGTCATGTGACATGGTTGGTGTTGCTTGCAGTCATAGTGATTATCAGTTCACTCCGTTGCTGCAGTTGAACTCCAGAATACAAGCTAATAACATCAGAACACAACACACTAACATGGCAAGCATGACAAGAGTGAAAGCTTTGTGGTAAAGCCACAAGATGTCAGGACAGACACTTCACATTTCAGTGTTGCTAGTTCCACATACAATTTCTCATTACTGAATGAGGATTAGAGAGCCGAGTGCTCTGGAAAACCTGCATGGAGAGTATGTTCTCCAGTAATGTCGACAGTAATGCTGCCTCACACCAGGAAAGCAGGAACACAGTTCTGCTAACATTAGGTATAAAAAGTCTTAGAAACTCTGGGCCAATTGCAGAAATGGTATTTAGACGATGTTTACGGTGAAACTATGTCTAAGTATGGCCGCTGCATTGCAAACATGTTATTTATCACTTAGACACTGTCTAAAACCAATGTTCAACCGTCCATGTTTAAACACTGCCGAGAACACTGTTTACCCTCAGATTTTAGGAGTGAATCACAATTAGAGATTATGTAGCATGAAACTTGACGCAGGGTACAGTCCAGTAACTGTCAACTTGACTACAATTCTTGGCAGCCGATATATTTTATTATATTTGGGATAATTTCCCCAGAATTATAGGTCACTTTGACTACACCCATGTCAGAATAACTTGTCCCGATCATCAGAGGACTGTCATATACATCAACAAGGAGGGATTAAGTTATTGCATTTCCTGTCAAGTAAGCCCACATAATAGTGGCACTAAAATGTAGGTTGTGTGTGTATGTTTTTTGGAATCATCCCACTAATTGAGGTTAGTTTTTGGAAACTATAAGATAGGGAAAGGCAAGGACTGCGAAGGAAGAGCTGTGACCATAATAACAACCCCAGTATTTGCCTGATGTAAAAATGGGGAAGCTACGGAAAACAATCTTCTGGGTTGCCGATGATACGTTTCGAATGTATGATCTCTAGAATGCAAGCTACATCTATATGGCCCGTACAGCTCATTCAGTTTCACAATGATATAGTTTTATCTTCTCTTCCCAGAAGCTATTTCGATTATACTCATCATAACAACATTATAATCAAAGCTACACTTCCTCATACAATGTCGCTTTAGTGTCGATAATATTATGAGATTTTATTTCCATCGAAAGCGATATTCTTATCTGTGGGCAAGTCATACTTAGCCATATTTGAGTAATGTGTAAGAAGATGACAGGTCGACAGTTGACTAACGTTTGGCGCACGCACCAACGAATTTCATTGGTTGCGACAAGCAAAGAGTTGCATGAAAGATACTTCTATTTCCATTTTCGAACCAATATTGAAACTTTAAAAGACGTCTAGCTAAACACCGCTGAACATTGCTTATGCAATGGAAGATTGTGATCGACTTAGACATTGTTTAAGGCTTAAAACTAGTCATCATTTCTGCAATCAGCCGTCTGTGTTTGGATTAATTTGCATGCTACTCTCAATGTATCATATTTTTACCTTTACCTTTAAGTCCTGATGGTAGCTTTTACCCGACTTAAGAAAATTGACATCCAAGTTTGAGATGGATTATTTGCGATAAGTACTAAAAATTAAATTGTTAGGTCCTATACTAAAATATTTTAACCTGTGAAACACCGCTCATAGTTACACTCTTATTCTGGCCTCCAGGACCGATGGTGCTGTCCCCCTAATGTCAGGTGAGACTGAGTGGTTCTGTACACACTGCAACTTGACTTTCGACAATCCATCGGTATTAAATCTGCACACATTGGCACATGCTGCAGAGAACCTGGAAGAAACTGAGACCATCACAGGTCTACCGTCAGACTTCATGACAATGTATCATGAGGGAGAGTATCTTGTGGAGAGTGGGGATCTGCAGTGTCCACAGTGTACCAAGGTAAACAGTCTTATACTTTCTTTTGTCTGCATGCAAAGCATTAAAATTCTCTCTTTTACTTACCCTAGTGTGCTAAATATATATTTTCATACATTTGAGAAGGATGAATAATTCAGATCTCTCCTTAGTAATAAGGTCCATTGATATTCTTGTTATAATACTTCTAGTTCTGTTCCATTTCAAATCCTTACTACAGTACAACTCCAATTATCCAGCATAATTGGGGATTGACATGATCCAAATTTGCAAAAATACATATAATTGGGTCAGAACTGTGTCAGTCTAGCATCATGTTACTGTTCTGTGAAATTGCAGTAGGATAGTATAAGTATGAAAGAACAAGAGTTTCAAATATCTGAGCGCAAAAGTAATTTCTAAATTAAAAATACAGTGAAACTTACTCTTCATATTGTGCACTACAGAAAAGAAATTTACTCTTTGTTTATACACTCTAAAACAATTATTATTTTTAAATAAATCCAACAAACTTAGTTGCTTTAAGGCCAATACTCTCACAGGTCTCACAGGCGCTTGATGGCAAGAAGCTGCACAGGATCACATCATTTTGTTGTTCCATCCATTTTAAGGTGGTTGCAAGTCGGGTGAAGGCTTCACTAGCGGTAGGTCCTGTTTCCAGTTCATCATCACTTTATCCTTCATTGATAACACTACATGTTTGTATTTTGTTGACATTCTCACTCACAACAATAGCAGAATCTTATATTGGTATGCTACACGCACACTAGTATACTAAACAACTGCATCACAGCCGTAACTGGGCTGTACTGACAAGAAATTGGGCTGAAGGAGGAAGAAGGTGAGAGTGTAAAAGGTCAGTACGCTGCCATGAAAATCGATTTACATACCGTATTTCTCCAAATGCAAGATGACCCCCACTTATCCTTCAAAAACAATTAAATCAGGCTTAAAAAATGCTTTGTAAAATCATACGAGTGCCTTTCTTGTACAGTACGTATCCAGTGATGTTACACAGGGGCACTTCACAACCGGTTGCCGCGACTAGCTATGTATAATAAAGAGGCGGACGTGGATTGTCAACGAGTTTTGTGTGCGTGCACGTGGAGGGTGAAAAGCAACAGCATGGTTACCATGGTAGCTGCGAGTCATGTTCATTACTGTTAGGTCGCGAATGCAAGACGACCCGTCATTTTCACACGAGATTCTGAGAAAAATACGTTGTCTTGGTTTCCGAGAAATACAGTATTTGGTATTTGGATAATTGTAGTACTGTTGTAAGCCCCACCACAACCCGCCTGGTGGCCGTGGTTGTTAAGGCGTCATGTCTATAGGGGCTGACACCGTGCTTAGTCGGTTTGAGTCCCATTGGCCAAAATAATTCCCCATCAGAATGTTGTCTGATAGGGTTGGAAAGGTGGTGGTGCACAATATCTGATCACTAGATTGCTTGCCAAAAGCTTAGATTCAATTCCAAACCTCTTCACAGTGCTCATATGAGGTGAGGGCATATGATACTGTTGATAGTGCTTTGTCCGGCAGCTGGGGACAGAAAGCATTTAGCAGACCCCTTGGTGCTATTCGACAGTTGTAGGCCATGTGCCAGAACCGGGTTTCATCCTCTTATTTCCTGCTATCTTGTATCATGTCATTCATTTCATCATATAAACTCCTCTGATGAGGTTGACATCAGGAAAGGCATCCGGTTGTAAAAACTCTTTACGAAGATTCATCTCACATCATACCTGACTCCATAGCGAAACGTGAAAAGGGTGGACATACATATTGTAAGAACCACCACATGTGATACATTTTGCTTGATGACTTGCCTGTGGAAATCTAAGTCACAAGCTTTGACAGAAACATGAAGACTGGCACACACAATTCACTTTTTTGCCATAGTTTTGTTCATAGGCAGTGGAAATATCTTGCTGTCATTTGCAAGTAAAAGAAGGCTAGAACACTTTCTTCGCACAGCTATGAGCTTGCATTTGGAAGATAGTGTGTCCAAATTCCACAGTCAGCCGCTCTCAAAATGGCTTTCCTGGTTTCCCATTTTCACATCAGGCAAGTGCTGGGGCTGTACCTTAATTAAGGCCACGGTCGCTACCTTTCCAATCCTAGCCTTTTCCCATCCTTCCATCGATGAAAACCTTTGATGTGTTAGTGCAAAGTAAAGAAAGACATTCAGTTTCATATAATTCCACTTCTTCGAAATGCTTTACTTCCTTTTTAGTGATTGTATGGACCTTGACCATTCTCACAATTATAGTTAATTATTTGCGTACAAGGAGAAAGCCTGTAATCCTGTTCTGAGACAGTTAGTACCAGAGAAATTCTGATATACTTAAACATCATGGAAATGAGTAAACAACTGCAGAATACAGATCTCTACATTCTTCATAGAATTGTTAATGCTATTCTTGAATGCACAATTTTTTAAAATCTCATTTCTTGTTGTATGTTCATACTCATAGAATCGGAAATACCCCACTATTTCATGTTCCACGTGTGCATCTGACTCTCCAACAAAGTCCCATGTTCTGCTGGTTCATAGTGACAGCAATATGCCCTTCATGAATTTAGTATCTTAATTCCTTATCTCTACAAAACCAAAATGAATTGTTTACTAATTATGCAGTAAGCTCTTGAGTCTCTGTTGACAACCCAGCTAGATTATTACCAATGGTATGGACATGATTATTACCTGTTATTCCGTGTTTCTTGTTATTTACTCCCTAATAAACTATTAAGCTTCCTCGTTATGTTTTATTGTTAATATACCATCGGTGTAAGATGATGTACTTCGTACCGGTATCTGATTATTACAGTAAAACCTGTCTTAAAGGTAAACTTGCCTTTGCAAGAGACTATCCTCATTTTTTTCTGTATTGAAAGTCTATTAAAAGAATAATAAAACTTAGATTTACACCTATTCAATACTTTAAAAAGCAAATACAAAATTAGGATCTCATCCTTATTTTATTGCTTGATTGTTAAAATATAGGACATGTTTCGTTCATTTTTTGAACATCTTCAGACATAAATATTTTTACAAGGTTAATTGGTAACATTGTTCCAGAACTTACACTTATGGTTTGCCGTTAACAAACTTATCAATCATAAACTTCAAAACCCTGTTAAATATAAATCATTTATATATTACGTTGTCTAATTAAGAATGATATGACAATTTGTTGAGTTTGAAATTAGAACTTATTCTAATACTCAAAATACAATGCCTAATAGTTGGTCTCTGTATAACTACATTTACAATCTATTAAACTGCTGAATGTCTTAAAAAATTTTCGTTGTTTGCACATAAAAACATTTTGTTAAAATCTGGCATAAACTTTTTCACATGTTATACTGTATAGAAATTAAATCTTAATACACTCTCAAAACAGCTGAGTTTAGGCATAAGTATTATTCTGTTCATCCAACAAAACGTCTAAACTGATGCGCCATATTGATTATAGGTTATGAATTTTGTAACACTTTAAAATATTTAACATCAGAATTTGTTAGATTCACAATTTTCTTGTAGTCTTAACCAGTGTATGACAATATTATGAACGTCAGATGAGGACACTCAAGCTTTGGTGATAGATGAGTAGTGATCCAAGCTATGTAAGTAAGACTGTTGACATATCTGTAACAGGGAAAATATACATAAGAATATGCTAAATGGTGTGATGTCGGAAAACTAACGCTGAAGGATCAGCACTTACCCCTTCTACTCCTGCCTATGTTTACGCTAGTGCTTTCAGCTGTTTGACGAATGCTTGTCGTTCTACTTGCACTCCTTGTGTTGTATGTGTGTCTCCGTAGTTACTTACATAGCTTGGAAGAAATCACTACTCATCCATCACCATAGCTTGAGTGTCCCCGTCTTACGTAGACCCTGCTTACATTCATAAGATTGTCATACACTGGTTAAGACTGCAAGAAAATTGTGAATCTAACAAATTCTGATGTTAAATATTTTAAAGTGTTACAAAATTCATACCTATAATCAATATGGTGCATCAGTTTAGACGTTTTGTTTGACAGACAGAATAACACTTACGCGTAAACTCAGCTGTTTTGAGAGTGTAATAAGATTTCATTTCTATATGGCATAACATGTGAAAAAGTTTACGTCAGATTTTAACAAAATGTTTTTATGAGCAAACAATGAAATTTTTTTAAGACATTCAGCAGTTTAATAGATTGTAAATGTAGTTATACAGAGACCATCTATAGGCATTGTATTTTGAGTATTAGAATAAGTTTTAATTTCAAACTCAACAAATTGTCATATCATTCTTAATTAGATGACGTAATATATAAACGATTTATATTTAATAGAATTTTAAAGTTTGTGATTGATAAGTTTGTTAACAGCAAACCATAAGTGTAAGCTCTGGAACAATGGTATCAATTAACCTTGTAAAAATATTTGTGGCCGAAGATGTTCAAAAAATGAACGAAACATGTCCTATGTTTTAACAATCAAGCAATAAAATAAGGATGAGATACTAATTTTGTATTTGCTTTTTAAAATAAATAGATGGAAATCTAAGTTCCACGACCTAATATATAAACGATTTATATTTAATAGTTTTTTTTGGAAAGTTTGTGATTGATGAGTTTGTTAACGGCAAACCATAAGCGTAAGTTCTGGAACAATATTACCAATTAACCTTGTAAAAATATTTATGGCTGAAGATGTTCAAAAAATGAACAAAACATGTCCTATATTTTAACAATCAAGCAATAAAATAAAGATGAGATCATAATATTATATTTGCTTTTTAAAGTATTGAATAGGTGGAAATCTAAGTTTTATTATTCTCCTTTATTAAACTTGCCTTTAACGGAAAATCATCTCACTTCCTTGATTTGGGCATAAAATGTAATGTAAATCATTCTAGATTAAGGGAATACTGTCAAACTCTTAAACAGAAGCCAAAATAAGTCCTTATACAGAAAATTTTCAATCCTCCTAGTAGATCATTTAGCAATATTTCAACCTCCTATACATTGTAGATGGTCTGTGTTTTAAGGACAAGCACTGCAAATGGCACAGTAGATTCCTTGTTTCCCAGTTTGTTGTTTTGGGAATTAACTGTCGGCTATTTTTTTTGACCGACTAGACAGCCTGGACAACCCACTTTGTGTGTGGTACTCTGCTCTACAAATAGCTATCATCTGTGGAATTCACCATCTGTAGTTCTGTCTACAGGAAAAAAGAAGAAGAAGAGAAACAATAGAATGTGGATTGAAGACTTACCAAAAATTTGTCATAAGTTTAAAGCAGCTACGGGATTTCCCTCTATGGTAGACTTATTCGGATATATTTCTTGTAATTTCTGAGGCTAAGGTTTTAGTGGAAAGTCAGGCAGTCAGGAATTAGACCACTGCAATTGAGAAAACTCTCTTTGATTGCTGCAGAATGTATAGTAGTTTACTGATAAGAAAATTTATCAGTTTTATGTATTCTAATAATATATGATGTGTATTCAAGTGTCTACTCCACTGGTAAGAAAAGTGATCGGATTAATGTGTAGTTCAAATAAATGGAGAACGTACAGTAAGTATTTTGTAAAACACTTTCATGAAGCAAAAACTGTCTTCAGCAGAAATTGTTCCTGGTCCCTTGCGGTAAATGCTGATTTTTAGTAATCACTTGTCCATTAATTTAAAAATCAGAAGGATTACATTATGTAATAATCTATCCGAAAGCAAAAGTGCACTAAATATAAATAATGCTAAAATAAGTTTCAGAAATAAAGGGCTACGTTACCCTAGAGATGATGTTCTCACACTTTTTCTCACTTTTAGTAATAATCTTAGAAGAATAAGGTTGCACCATAAATAGCTCATCACTTGAATCACTGTCATTATTGTCCTTAAACACAAAGCAAAATAAGTGTAATCATTCCAAATTGTAACTGTTTTCAATTTTAACTGTTTAACTACATGGCACATAGTAAAGAAAAAGGAAAACTTAAATTACACGGCACTTAAACTCCTTTAGCACAAACCAAAACATCAGATAAACTGCATCAAGTATAGACAAATGACATCAGGTTGGGCAACATGACGACTATAGGATGTAGGATGTGGAGCAGGTGTAGGAACCTCACCAGGGCCTTGGGGATACTTAGGTTGCGGATTTTAAGAGAAATCAACGGTGATCCCTTGATCTGTTAATATATATATATTTTTTTCAAAATTAACATTACAAAGAAAATTCAAAACAAAATCCATCAATTCAAAAATCTAGTTACAGTATCTCAAACAACAAATTAGATATAATTTGCCAAGGGCTTTTCTTTTAAGTCAAAGAGGCTAACCAAAGATACTTAACATAATGCAACTTCCAGAATATAACGTTTAAAGCTAATAGGAACCACATGATACAAATACAATATTAAGTGAAAGTTAACACGTTTTTGGACAATCACGTCAAATAATGGAAACAAAGGGGGAAATCTGAAATACTTAAAGTTGACGCAGAGGCCAGTTCAACTTGCTCGCACACCAAAAACACGTCTGATGCAGGGCAGAGGAAAATCTGGCGTGCATCAAGTGATACAAAGTTACTGGAGGCAAACCCCGAGGCAAATAAAATTAATCTACTAATTACACAGTTTTCAAAACCAAAAAGAAAAGGGGAATTCCTCCAAAATAAAACGGGCAGGCCCAGCTAAAAAGCTAAGGCATCTCAGTAGTTGAGTGGCGAGTCTGGGCAAGTAGGGGTAAACTCCTATGTGAAAATACAAGCAAACAAATTTAAATTAAGGCGAAAATGACACCAGCAGTGCTTATCCCAAGGCACGCCATCCTGGGTGGGAGGATCCCCGAAGTGCGTCTGATCGCAGGACTGATGAGAAACTAAAAGACCACGAAATCTTGCCTTGCTCTCTTAAGAAGGCAAGGTACTGTAGCACTTGAAACAAAGCAGGAGAAGATCCTAGGGGAGCATTACTCACATAAGTCCCCTGAATAACAACTAGCACTAGTGACCTCAGTACACGTTTGAGAAGCTACAGATACAGAACCAGAGTTAATACTTTCACACGATTCAGAAGAGGTAGACACGAACCTCAGAACTTGCATCAGGCAATTCATTCCCTTCAAGCAAGCCTACGATTTTGTCAGATATCCTCGAAAATTGTACTAATAAGGATTCACACTCCTGCCGCTCAATCTGCTGACAACTTAAGAGACAACAAGTCCCGAATTTGGTCCGCATAGTGTTGTAACTGTGCTTTAACCCGTGCTAATTGGCCATGCGAGGACTCAGAAGAACAGAAAGACACAAGAATGGCATTAAATTCTGACAATTTATCTCTAACCACCGCCAAAGACTCACGCAATTTGTCTGCATTTAACGCAAGTATGGTTACCGGCAAATTAAGGGACTGTTTCAATAGGCTCGTGTCATCTCTCACATTGCCTGTCGAATTCAGTTTACGGATTTGAAGGTCGTAAATTAATGCTACCTTTTCAAATGGAAAGGGTTGGGAACAGCACGAGCCATCCTGATAGGCAAAAACTAAATTTCAAGGCGATTTATGAATTTTAGACATTAAGCTTTTTTAGGTTCGATACGGTGATCACCGTTCACTTTTCTTTCGTCCACAATCAATCACTTGCTCGGCTACCAACATGTAACCGTTTTCCAGTGGTTACACGACACATAGTAAAGAAAAAGGAAAACTTAAATTACACGGTACTTAAACTTCTTTAGCACAAATCAAAACATCAGATAAACTGCATCAAGTGTAAACAAATGGCATCAGGTTGGGCAACATGACGACTGTAGGATGTAGGATATGGAGCAGATGTGGGAACCTCACCAGGGCCATGGGGATATGTAGGTTGCTGATTTTACGAAACATCAACGGTGATCCCTTGATCTGTTAATATATATTTTTTAAATTTCAAAATTAACATTACAAAGAAAATTCAAAACAAAATCCATCAATTCAAAAATCTAGTTACGGTATCTCAAACAACAAATTAGATATAATTTGCCAAGGGCTTTTCTTTTAAGTCAAAGAGGCTAACCAAAGATACTTAACATAATGCAACTTCCAGAATATAACGTTTAAGGCTAATAGGAACCACATGATACAAATACAATATTAAGTGAAAGTTAACACGTTTTCGGACAATCGTGCCAAATAATGGAAACAGAGGGGGAAGTCAGAAATACTTAAACTTGATGCAGAGGCCACTTCAACTTGCTCCCACACCAAAAACACGTCTGATGCAGGGCAGAGGAAAAACTAGCGTGCACCAAGTGATACAAAGTTACTGGAGGCAAACCCAGAGGCAAATTAAATTAATCTACTAATTACACAGTTTACAGAACCAGAAATAAAAGGGGAATGCCTCCAAATTCAAACGAGGAAGCCCAGCTAAAATGCTAAGGCATATTAATAATTGAGTGACGAGTCTGGCGAGTAGGGGTAAACTCCTATGTGAAAATACAAGCAAACAAATTTAAATTAAGGCAGAAATGAAACCAACAGTGCTTTCCCCAAGGCACACCATCCTGGGTGGGAGGATCTCCGAAGTGCGTCTGATCACTGGACTGATGAGAAACGAAAAGACCACGAAATCTTGCCTCGCTCTCTTAAGAAGGCAAAGCTGGCGCTGGTGCAAACAAAAATTTCCAGAACATTACTAAGTATCACTCAACAATAATAACCCTTTACAATTTAGTAGTTTCATTTCCAAATTTAGATACATAAAGGAAATACAAATAAAATATTCCACAATAATATTTTACACCACATAGTAAACGTTTCTTTGAAATAGACATATTCCACAGGTCAAATCCAAGATGATATTTTACACCACATAGTATACGTTCCTGTGAAAGAGACATTTTCCACAGGTCTCATAAGTGATCATTTTGAATATGAGGAATACATAACTTCACAGTTCCTTTGTGTGTGGACCACTGTTTCGTTATAGTTACTACCGCGAACCTACTACACTGGCGTCCCAGATGGCGGATAGGGAGGTCCTAACCGACTTGCCAGCGGACTTGAGCGAAATAAATTAGCTCTCGCGGACTAAACACACAACCCCCTGTGGGTGGGAGACACAGACGAAGAATGCACCCACGGAATCCCCTGCCTGTCATAAGGGGCGACTAAAAGGGCCGACCAAGGGATAATCGAATTAGAACCATGAGACTACTTGTAATTAGTACCATCACGTGGGGAACACCATGGGTGAGCGACACCATGGTCTGGCTTGCCTATGATTAGTACCCACTATATGAGGAACACCATGGGATAGTACCGAGTCCCTGTAGTTAGTACACTTGTGATGAACACCATAGGTTCGCGTTGCCTGTAAATGGTGCCGCAATATGCGAAACACCATAGGTCTGTGTTACATGTGCGAATTTCATTACCTGTGAGTAGTACCATAATGTGTGGAATACTGCTAGTCTACGGTACTTTTGATTAGTACCGTGACCTGACAGATACCATGGTTCTACTTTCCTAGCGATAAGTACCATTATGAGGGGTTGATGACTTGGATTTTGGACCCCTTTCATCTACAAGCATCATCGATTCAGTATTGTGCTTTGGAAGCAGTCCCTTGGTCAATATTACTATTGTTTAACGCTAGTTTCTGGGTATGTGGGGCATTGCGGGTCCGATCCACTGATTGTTTTAACTTCCTATCCATCCGTCCATCTGTCGATCCGTCCGTCCGTCTGTCCATCCGTCTGTCCATCCATCCATCCATGTATGTTAGGCCCCTTTAAACAACAATCATCATCTTACAGTCACTAAACAAATAATATCTTGAATTAGAAGTCTCTCTCTACATAGTAGATCCATGTGTGGAAGGCTGCAAGCAAAAGAATCTATCTTTGGCAACCATTCATTAATTTCAGGACCTGACTCTCATTCCACAAAACATAGACCTAGAATACTAGCATTCCTCTATGATATTCCTGTGTGCTACATTTCCAAGTGTATTGTAAAATGAAACTCTGATTATTTAATTTTTCTGAATTCTAGGTGTTCCCTACGAAGCGTGAACTCGTCGAGCATGTTTCAGAGCATGGTAAACACCAGGAACAGTTTCGTAGAATTCGCATTGGATCTCTCAATCCTGCCAAACCTTGGAAGTGTGAACTGTGCTATAAAGCATTTGCCAGTGAAGATAGGTTACAGGTAACAAACTGAGCAATTCCTTTTCCACGCATATTAATGTGTTATTTATACAAAATAGCTGTTATTTAAGGAGAGGTTTTTCCCATTATTTCTCTGACGATATTGTTTAATTTCGTAAAGCTGAAAGGTCTTACCATTACAATTATTATAATGTTTAGATAAGAAAACCAGCCAAAGCAAAATAAATATTTGTTTAGGAGACAGACGGAGAGCAGTGACATACCGTCTAAGAACGTGTGGATAGAGTACAGTACTCACAAAAGGAAGACGTAGGTCCATTTTTCAGCTGTGGCCTTCATCAGTAGAGTATAGAATAAGATGGGTAGTGGTCATTGTTGACTGGTAGACTCTGTTGTGAGGTAAAGGGAGAGAACCGAACCTGATGTAAACAAAGAACATTGTGTATCCGTATGTTTCCACCCGCTGTGTGAACGCTGCTTGGAGAATCACTGGGCTACTCTCGAGCACATGGCAAGAACCACATGGGTTGTCTTGAAACTGTCGTTACTTTGCTTGATTGCGACTGTTGTCGGATACCACTGATGTAAACATGTAGTTGACATGCAATTGTGATGCGGATTACGAGACAAACTATACTCGCTGTCCGCGAGAAGTAATCAATAATCGAATGTAAAATGATATGTGGATATTTACCATATCAGAAAACAAAGGTAGATTTGAATTTATGGCCGAAACGTAAATACGTAATAAATCATCAATCACAACAGCACATGTAAGTAAAGCTTCACGCATTTAATATGTCGATAAAATTCTAGAGGGAAACTTATAGCATAGAAAAGGCAGTATTAAAACAAAACAAAAAAGTGCAGTACTTAACCTCATCAGAATCTGATAAAGGACGAACTCCTTCCAAGTCAGCGCTTCTTCGATTTCCCAGGTGTTGTTACCAATCCTTGGTGCAGTTGTTCGCTGCACGCGGAATTACTACTCCACTCCGAAACACCAGTGGACTCGAATGTCAACTTCGGAATATCCTTTAAAGTCAAAGCCGGGTATTTCTCACAAAATTTATGAAAAACATACAGTACAGTTGTCTTCTTGACACTTTTCAAAGGTTTCCCTCAACTCGGTGATCCATATTGCACAAGAACATGTAATGTCTCACTCACTCACTCACTCACTCACTCACTGTATCTGCTTGCTTCGTAAGCTCACAGCTTAAGAAATGGCAGGTCAAGCGTGTGCGCATGCGTCCCTGGCTCTCTTCAATTTGAAATGCATGTTTATATTAAATAACAATGAATACAAATCGTTTCTTGTATATTTTTCAGACTTAAATTATTTGAGGAATTATATTTCAGACATTTTGCATCTAGGATCGCATTAGCCATGATGTGGCTAACGAACTTGTTTCATGTCTCCGCGTAGATGTGCCGCGGCAGCACTAACCAATAAACGTTAACCCAAGCACGAGCTCATGTTTACGCCACGACTGGTTCTCTGGGTGAACTCTGTTTAATAGAACGGAGAAAAAGCAGCAGTTATCTAATGTTAAGGCTGGGTGCTCCCCCAGACCACAGCACCAGAGGTGGCCAACTTTTGAATCTCTAAGGGCAAGAGAGTAGGAAGTTGGGAGTAAATGTTTAACACATTGACGACCGATCTCCGTAGTACTGTGGCCAGCTGTTGTTGACGGGCCCCGGAGATTTCCGTTTTTACGGACGGGCATCGTTTGTAGCTTGTTGTGATATCTGTAGGTTATAATTTTAACTACTTTCAATCATATCATGTAGTAGAGGGATTATAGATTTTAGTGTTGATGTAATTTTTTAATTGTACAATCTTTGTAGCCATGGAAACTGTATATACACGGGTGTTCTTACGTGCCGAGAATCATTGTACATGGCAACATGCCTTATGTGACGACAAAGTATTTCAACATTTATATGCAGATTCATGGTCTGATGTGCCACATGGGTGACGAGCCCTGAGAATTCTCGTAGTTTCTCAGCTGACAGTAGGTGACAGCCAACAGTAGGTGACGGGCTACGAGAATTCTCACTTTTATTCACCTTGTGTTTTCTTGAGTATTGATGAAATTGTGGGCGAGGTTAGGAGTTCCGAACGGTGTAGTCATGGAATATAAATTATTGCTGCAACTTTTTTTCTTTAAACCTTGATGTTTTTAACAAAATGATGTCAGATATGTAGAGCTATTTGCTGGATCTCCACTGCGGATGTCAACATTGGGCAGCGTATTCACTTGCCGATGGTTACCGATAATTGTGATTAATTATGTACAGACCAGTTATAACAGGTACCGAGTGACAGTGAATTAGATATTTCTAATGATTAACAACTAATGCTAAATGGGGAGTAGCCATAAAGAGAAATCCTTGCATACTTGAAAACAATGTGTATACAAATGGCACATTCATAGTACACTGTGCTTAGAAAGACTATTAAATGGAGCCGCAAAGGCTACTGCTTTGAAAGGTATCACAACATACAGACTACTAAGCAGCCTAGTGAGTACTTGTTCCAAGTTTGAGGTCGATATCTTGAATACTTTTTGAGTTACAGTAGTTTGATTGCAGCAGTGTAATTTCTTTCTTGGAGGCTTGAACTGTCTGGTCTACATAGAGTATCAGCCTCCGTTCGGTGCCCGTCGTCAATGTTTTAAGAACTTTTAACTGGTGCCGGGTGTGAATGGGGACAGGAAGAACCTTGGTACTGCAGTAGCTGAATAGTCGTTTGGCTGGAGTGTTGCTAGTTAAGCTGGTGTAGAGAGCTAGTCAGAGTCTGCTATAGCACATCTCTATTTTAGATTGCTGTATACAGTTTAATGGGCATCCAGTTTCTCTTTCCAATACACATATTGTACCATTAGCATTCTTCTTGTCTTTTCGTGTCTTGCTGCCGAATATTCTCAAACACCCCATATCAAAATATGGGTGAATAGTGTTATATCATAGTTTGGAACACCAAAAGTCACACCTGATGAAGCCTCAAAGACTGTTCAGTGGGATGACAAAAATTAAAAGAAGGAAAACTTGCTCGTATTTTTTTAATGTGTTCTAATACATATCACGTTGTAATTACCTAACTAGTTGTCATGTCCGGTTGAAACTCTTATGATAACTAAAGCACTATATGTGGCTATTTCTAGACATTTTTCTGAGTAACTCTTACGGTTTAACATATAAAAATAATTTTCAAATCCAAAGTGAATTTTGGAATAAATCTATTCATGAAGTAAGTACTCTCTTAAGAATTATTTTGTTTCAGGAATGAGAGCATGAAAAATATTAAGGACAACTTCGATTTATTTTCAGAAGAAACCTTCGCACAATAGCATTTTGTATGGACGTTAGTATGGGCTGATGTTTACAGTGCAGCAAATGAAACCAGACTGACTATTCATTACATCTTAATCTTGAATCTGTAACAGTTTGTTTTTTCATTAAGTTAGTGTCGATGTCTTCTGAAGATAAGATCATTCTTACCTGAGATTTAGAAATCCTCGCTCAGGTATTTTGATATTTTCATTTGCTACGTTCTTTCAACCAGTTCGTTGTTTTGCCCTTAGTCGTGATGTGTTTTGTGTATGGAAAGTGCTAAGGTTAATATTATACATGTTAGTGTTAATTCTTCTTCTGTCTCTTTAACATTTTGCCATAAATGTTCATTAAATCGACAGTGAAATAGAGAGTGTGTTAGCTGTGTGGTATGGGCTGCATGGCTGTGAGCTTGCATTCAACAGATGGTGGGTTTGAATCCTACTATCAGCAGTCCTGAAGATATTTTTCCCTCTTAGGTGGTAGAGCGCTGGCCTTCTGAGCCTTAGTTGGCAAGTTCACTCCTGTCTCAGTCCAATAGTATTTAAAGGTGTTCAAATATATCAGGATTGTGTCTGTAGATTTGCTAGCATGTAAAAGAACTTCAACCAGACAAAATTCTGGCATCTCCATAAACCATAAAAATGTAGTTAGTGGGGCGTAAAACTAATAATACTATTATTATTATATTTTTCCATTTTCTTCCATTTTCACACCAGGCAAATGCTGGAGCTGTACCTTAATTAACACCATGACCACTTTCTTCCCAGTCCTAGTCTTTTCCTGCCCTAACGTTGCTGAAAATCTATCTAAGTTAGAGCGTCCTTAAATTACAAACGAGGAAGGTGGAACACACAAAGTACACAATACTGGCAGACAGTGGGGAAAGGAAAGGCATTTAAAAAAAAATTATATTTGTTCGTGGCGTCGACTTCAAGGAAAGGCATTAGTGCTAAATGTTTTTCAAACATTTCCTCAAAACAGTTATTGTGAATAATGCGGTGAAGGATGCTTCCACAGTAACAGCAAGTTGTTAAAGCATTATAAGTTTAGGATGGAATAACAGAAAGAGGGTGTTTAAGTTACGATGGATGGTGTTGTATGAAGTGTGTTACGGTATATTGTTCACACTGTTTTCTTCCCATTATTCTCCCACTGTTAACCCATTGCCATGCATATATTTTCCTTGAGAAATGTACCTTGGAATGTGATTATTTTTCCTACATTTTATGATACATATGCTAAAATGGTTACAAAAGCATACTGCATCAAACTAACAACATTTTGGATTAGAGTTTAACTTACTACAATTAACTGAAGTCTTTTAAGGTATGGTACACCTTGAAACATCCATCCACGTGGAGGGCAACTTTGCATTTGTTGCACTCGAAGAAAGATTCCTTCCGGATTCCACGCTCAAAACAGACTTTACATCTCCTTGATGGGGCTGATTTACTTGCTGTAGGAGCAGTCTTTTCAGGAAAATGACCCCAGTGCCTTCCCTGTAGTGTCATTGGTGTGCTACCTTGAGATTGACCTCCTGTAGTGGCGTAATCAGGAAGGGTGACATCTTCCATAATTTTATTTGCATAGGCATTGATTTCCTTGCAAATTCCCTCCCAAGAAGTGTCAGTAAGGAACTGACTCACAACGTCATATTCTGTAGCATTATCAGCCAGATGCCACCTTACTATAGTATTTAGCTCCCCAACAACTGCACACGCATTGTCTTTCGGAACATTACTGGCCAAACTCCAGTTCCAGTTGTTCGATGTGGTGAGGCTATGTATGAAGTTATCTTCATCCTCACTATCACTTTCACGAGCGGAGTCACAGTTCTCAGATGCACTATCATCGCTAAAACTACTATCAGATAATTCTGAGTTATCTTCATCACCACTATCAAGAAGAAATTGCAGAATTCTTTTCTCTTCCTCCTCGCGATATTTACACAACATCTTGCTCCGTGGTAGCATTCATTTCATGAACAAGATGACCAACTTTAGGAGGAAAATAAACATTAACAAAATGGCCTTCGGATAATAACATTGGCATGTAAACACGCTAGAACTATCTGGGAACGTAATTCTAAAGTCAACATCACAATCGAAAGAAATCAGTTGTCAGACAAGACTTATTTCTGATTTGAGTACACACAGCAATGGTTGTACCCGTCATTGCATGTTAATGAATGCGGAACTCTTGACGGCTGTACTCGTCATTGTAGTGGAATGGGTTAATATAATTTTACCTAAAGTTAACAGTGATGAATTATTGCCAGATTTGTCTCATTCTACCTTGCATAGATTGCTTTGTGATATTGGATTTGAAAATCTAAGGAGGAGAAATTGCATTCATAGATCAAGATGAGGAGATGACATAATTCGTTTGCACCATACTTATCTAAGATAGGTGAAAAAGTATAATACTCTAATCATGTTACTTGTTTTGTGCCCCATCAACTGCTTTTATATATTTTGGAGACACTGACATGCCAGAATTTTGCCTTACATTACTTCTTTTATGTGCTGGTAGATTTAATGACTCAAGGCTGACGTATTTGAGCCCCTTCAAAAACTATTATGTTGATCGTTAAAACAGTCTGGAGTTGGAAGTCTTTCTGTTTCAATGCTTTTTGTTGTCCTTTGGTGGGGTTCAACTGGTATCTGTATACTTTTGGCTTAGTTTTTGTGTTCCGACCTGGGCTGATATTCATAAGCATTATTGAAGTTGAACCGTCTTATTTTAGTCTGTAAAATGAATAATACAAATCGAATTAAGGTTAAAAAGTGGTGACTATCAGGAACAACATTTAGATTAAGTTACGAAGAACGAAAATCAACTTATGTTACATGGCCTGCGTGTATCACCCGTGTTCTCTGATTATGGAGTCCAGCTTTCGACCAACTTGCTCCCTAAGTCGAGACGCAAGACGTGTTGCTGCAAGGAAGTGGAGTGGGAAAATGGGGCGGGGCCTACGGGAGAATGAGAGTTTGTGGAATGATGGGGGCAGTGACTGAAACAGAGTGTAATAATTCTGAGTTCTTATGTTCCTGTTTTTTTTACTACAAATGATCAGAATAAAAGTTTCCCATATTATGTTTTTTGTTTTTCATTTGTCTCATTTAAGTTGAGGGTTGGGTTCTTATATTGATCCATACTGATGTAAAAATTCTCTAAAATGTTGAGTAGTGGACCTTTTGTTCACATTGTAGAAATTTTAGATCTTGATCTATTGTAGTATAATTGTGATCATAGTCTCAGAGAAACGATTATATTTTAAAGCGTTGCGATGTTCTGTATATCTTATGAGGAAGTTCTGACGTAACTTGACCCGCATCCCTGACATTCCAGTTTTTTGTGTATTTATTGCTAATATTTACTGTGTGAGAGTTTAATAATATTCTGGAATTTTGTAAGAAATTGAACCGTCAATATGGATTCAGCAATGAGATTCTTAGTCTGTAATGATGTCTTGGCTGTGAAGAAACAATGTTTAATTTAAAATTTATGAATAAATTGGGAAGTTTTATAAGTGGGTCTATTTTTTTAAGTTAATAATAGGTCCCATGGGTATATCTGTTTTATGTATTTTAGGAAGTATGGTGATGACATTCATTGACATTGAAAAGCTATATGACAGTGTCTCCAGGACTAAAGTTGGGACAGTCTGGTGCAAAAAGGAATTGGACGGGGATTAGTAAAAATGATCATGGCAGTGTTCAAGGAATGTTGTAGTTGCATGCAAATACAAGTTGGCAGGACAAGTTGGTTCAAAATCACTAGTGGGCTGAGACAGGGAAGTGTTCTATCGCCAATCCTGTTTACAATAGTAATGGATGAGATCATGAGAACAGCAAAAGCAACATATGGAGGAAGAGAAATGAACATCATGTTATTTGCAGATGATATTGTGATTTGGGGAGAAGAGAACATGCAGGTTCAAGAACAGTTGGATGTGATGAATGGGAAGATTGAAGAATGTGGATTGAAAATCATTGTAGAAAAGAGTAAAACTCTTGTTATGACTAGAGGGGAGAAAGAAGGGAAAGGTCAGATTAGACTTGCAGACAAGCCCCTGGAAGTAGTGGAAACGTTCAAATACCGGGGGAGTGAATTAATGGTGAATGCTCGACTGGATGCTGAGATTAGTAAGGGGATTCAAGCTGGAAGCTGTTTCTATCATAGTGTAAGAAACATGTTATGGGACAAAGATGTGCCCATGGAAGCAAAGGAAACTATGTACAAGATGTATTTACGTACCCATAACAACTTACGGAACAAAAACTTGGACAATGACAAAGAAGGATGAGAGTCTAATACAGGCAATCGAAATGAAGTTCTTGAGGAGTATGATAGAGAAGAGTAGAAGAGACAAAATAAGGAATAAGAAAATCCGGAAAGAAATTTGGAGTGGAAAACATGAATGATAGAATAGAGAAGAGCCGACTAAGATGGTTTGGGCACATAAAGCGAATGAGTGATGAAAGAATGCCAAAAAAAGATGATGCAAATGCAAGGAAGGAAAGGCTGTGGACGACCACGATTGAGATGGAAGGACACAATCCAACGCAGTATTATAAAAAGAAACCTGGACTGGGATACAGTGTTGGAGGAGGAGTGGTGGAAAGACCGAAGAAAGTGGAGAGGAACCATATTTGCCCCTAACCGGCTACAGCTGGAAAAAGGGAAATGATGATGATGATTGATTAATTTTGATGTTTCATATGCTGTTTACAAGAATTGGGGATTTTTGAGTGCTGTATTTGTTTAATCATCTTACTTTATACCCTGCTCCATGGAGAAATGGGACACAGGACATGGGCTGGACATACACCATAACTAGATCCTTTCTTTATGTTGTGAGTAGAATTTGAATATTTTTCCTCTACACAAGTTCTGTTGGGATGATCAGAAATTTGAGATTTTCCTGGTTTGGATTACTGGGATTCTTCTGTACTACTTTTATTTGATTTATCAAATATCTTGTATTTGTAGTTCATTTCAAAGTAGAGCAAATTATTGCTGACCCACCAAACAGATGTGGGATGTGTGACAGGTTTGTTTTATTTTGTGTTTCAGCGACACATGCTGGTTCATGGAACTGAGGAATCAAAACCTCTTCAGTGCGATGTCTGTTATAAACGATTTCTTAATAATTCTGCTCTGGCATGCCACGTTAAAGTACATACAGGTCTGTAATACTTACTTTTTGTCCTTGTTTGAAATGTTTTATATTGTAGTACACATTCTAATGGAAATTTTCTGTCTGTTCTCTCTGCAGAGAAGAAGATTTTTGAGTGCCCTATTTGTAAAACAATATTTGATCAAATTTTGTCTTTAAAAGAGCATATACGTGTCCATTCTAACAATGGATTGTACACTTGCCCTCAGTGTTCCAAGGTAAGTGGTTTACTAAGGCCATGTCTTTTTTTTTTTTTTCATTTAAATATTAAGCTACAGTAGTTCTCTAGAACATAGATGGTCTAATGGTTAGGCTGTAATAAGAAACAATAATTTAAGGGTGTTTTTTTTAATGATATATCACAAAACAGAATGTCTTATTGGCACAAAAGCCAGACGAGCAGTTGCAGTTAGAACTACACAGTTAAAAAATGCTTCTACTATTTATTACAGTTGTTTGTTCACAAAGTTATAGTTCAATACAGAAACAGTGTTTGTTTGTGGGTTTCATAAAACCAAAACCAAACCCCATGATGCAACAGCCCCAAAAGGCTTTGTCATATAAAGCAACTGCTGTTCAGCGCAAAGACCTACAGATTACAAGGTGCTGTACCGTTGGCACAACAATCCTATGGGTTGTTATTCTTGCTTTCTAGCCTGGGGCTGCTATCTCACAGTCATATAGCTCCACAATTGTAATCACCTAGGCTGAGTAGACCTCGAACCAGCCTTCAAATCAATGTATAAAACCCTGGCTTAGCTGGGAATCGAACCTGGAGCCTCCGGGTAAGATGCAGACTCTCTAGCCCTACTCCACAGAGCCAGCATATGAGTTGTATGTGCTGAAAAGACCGTCTCTCAGAGTGTGAGGAAAGGTATCACTATTTTAATCATCTGTGTAATATTATTAATAGGTTTCAGTAATACTCTTTCAGTGTACTCGTTAGGCCTACCCACTTATGCTTTAAATTTTATATATATATATATGATTTTTTCACCTTACCCTGCCGGGCTGAGTGGCTCAAGACTATTTAGGCGCTGGCCTTCTGACCCCAACATGGCACGTTTGATTCTGGCTCAGTCTGGCGGTATTTGAAGGTGCTGAAATACGTCGGCCTCTTGTCGGTTGATTTACGGGCACATAAAAGAACTGCGGGACAAAATTCCAGCACCTCGGAGTCTCCGGAAACCGAAAAAGTAATTAGTGGGACGTAAAGCCAATAACATTATTATTATTATTGTTGTTGTTGTTGTTGTTGTTGTTGTTGTTGTTGTTGTTGTTGTTGTTGTTGTTTACATGTTATGGCCTTCATTGGACCACTCTAGCCAACATTATACAAAGAATTTTTCAGTTTCCTGTCAGCCCAGTACTTCTTCATTCTCTTTGATCTTATCCTTCTTTCTTCATCGGAAATCACCCTCCCTATTGTCTGTTTCTTGATTCTGATTTGCAGTCTAGTTTGTTTGCCTGTGAGTTTCTTGATTTTGTCGGTTTTGTTTCTTAGGTCTTCCACTGTAATTTGTACTTCCATATCTTCTGTGATTTCTGTAATCCACTTAATGTTGCACTTACTGTTCCATAATTTTTCTATTATTCTCCTGATGATCCTGTTCTCTGGTGCCCTGATTAGATGTCCAAAAAATGAAATGCGTTTCTTCCTGATTATGCTCATTACTGGTTCTATTTCCTTGTAGACTGTAATATTATTATTATTATTATTTTTATTATTATTATTATTATCCTACCCAGATTCCTGAGTTGTCTATCAGACAAGGGGCTTTAACAGAATCCAGTGTACAGTGGAACCTTGGATTGCGAGCATAATTCGTTCCGGCAACATGCTTGTAATCCAAAGCGCTCTTATATCAAAGCAAGTTTTCCCATAAGAAACAATTGAAACTTCGATGATTCGTCCTCAACACAAAAATATTTATTCGCTTACCACTTCTAAAACAAAATATAACGTAAAAAAAATTACAGTGCTCTTTTCCTTATAATAGAATCATTGTTGGTGTGAGGGAGATGAGAGATGACATGAGCAGAGTTACTGTATCGCAAATTTCACTAACGGAATCGCTGCTATCTGTTGGGTCACTGGAATGGTTTTCCTTTTGTGCAACTTTAATGAGGAACCTGTCCAATGACTGTTGCTTTTGCCTCTTTTTGAGAATTTCACAAAAATGTGACATTGCATTGTCATTGACCTGATTCATCGCTCGCACTGCTACAGCTTTACTCAGATGGTGTTTTTCTACAAAAATTTTGCACCATTTCCCCATTTTGCACTTTTCCCGAATCTCAGTTGAAGTGAGAGATTCCTTTGACTTTTCCTCCTCCTCTTCCCCAGACGAGATCTCCATAACCTCCTCTTGTTGTTCGCAATGCAGATCTATCAGTTCGTTGGTGGTCAGTTCCTGGCTATGTTCTTCCACCAGCTCTTGAATGTCCACGTCATTCACCTCCAGCCCCATAGTCTTCCCTAAGGACACAATTTCATCGACAGTCGGCGGCTCATTGTCACCAACAATCCCCTCAAGTTCGCATCCAAGAACACAGTCAGGCCACAGCTTTCCCCAAGCGAAGTGAGAGTTCCCTTGGTGACTCCATCCCAGGCTTTATCGATGATCTTCAGGAAGATCACGATGGGGAAATGATTTCTCCCAAACTCTCGGAGGGTAAGGTTTGTTCCTCCGGTCACTCCGAAACATTGCTGAAATGGTGCTTTAGTGTATAGCTTCTTAAAGTTCGAAATGACTTGCTGATCTGTAGGCTGGAGTAGTGTTGGGAGAAAGCAACTTAACCTTAACGAACTTGAATTCCTCCAGTAAGTCGCCCTCAAGGCCTGGAGGATGAGCAGGAGTATTATCCATAACCAGCAAGACTTTGAGGTATTTCTTCACTACAGGACCAAAGACCTCATTCATCCATTCAAAAAACAAACAGGGTAGGGGAAAACGTAGGCACACGTGACGCTCATATTGCGGAACCTCACTCGCTTATCAAGTTACAATTTATTTAAAATGTTTGCTCATCTTGCAAAACACTCTTAGACCAAGTTACTTGCATTCCGAGGTTTCACTCTATTTTACTATGATAGAATTTGAAAACTAAATTGAAATTATAATTTATTTACAATCCAAGAAACTGCAGTACATAAGAATTATGAAGCTTCATTGCCATAAACAATGATGGTTCTTAAAGTGAAAAATCCCATTTGTGTTGGATTTTATTTTCATATTTAAGCATTATTTTTATTTATTTTACACATGGAGCTGTAATGCTTATTCCATTCCATGTCTTGATTTTACAATAGTAATCATTAGTACCAAGGGTTTGGTTCTTTTTCTCAAGCAATACGGAAATGAGTGGCAGATATGGTGGCAGTACTGTAGACAATTTCATGGTCTATTGTAGAAGCATAATTTAGGTGAATATATTAAGAACTGTTTTCAGCATTATTACTTCAAATAAAATAAAAATAAAAACTAACTTCTATTTCTAATTTATTGTTTGTTAACTTTTCTAAACAAGAATGATCCTTCCTCAACTGTGAGTATGATCATGGAAGCATTTTGTCTCTGCTGGGTTCATACTGCAGCTGGTCATTTGTTTACACATTTCTGTGAAAATTGAGTTTGTCTTATTTTTAATGATATATCATTCCTTGTACATTGTAATTACTTCTGATGATGATGGAGAGTTCTGATAACTACTGATGCTGCTTGGATAGTGTCATTCTGGTGCTGAATGGAATAGTTAATTGTCAGCCTTGTAATCCATACTGCTGCGTACACTCATAGTTAGATTAATATATCCCTTAACCATCAGCAAATGGCTGCTATCATCTCAAAAATGCTGGGGCTGTACTTTAATTAAGGCCATAGACACTTTTTTCCACTCCTAGCCCATTCTTATTGCATCGTCGCCATAAGACCTATCTGTGTCGGTGTTACTTTAAGCAAATTGAAAAAAGAAAGCCCACCTCACTTACAACACAGTTACTTCTGGAAGGACGGTAACTATGAATAGTAATTATTTTTCCTAATTCTGGAAACCCTCAGCATTAATCTGTGCTAAACTAAGAAATCCAATTTATGTTTATTCCTTTCCCAGAACTTTAAATTTATACTATTCATTGAGAAAATTCTGTTCACATTCATCATTCATATCTGGTGGTGATGGCCGTTTCTTGAAATATTGACCCAATGCCAATATTTCACTAACACCAAAATCTTCTAGAGCAATTCCACTTATTCAAGTGAAAGAATTACACACTCAAGTGGACCGTTCGATGTTTAAAAACCTTTCTTCTAAATATATCATTGCATGCCTGATTAGGGTGTCTCTCTCAGTTTCAACAGAAGCTCTTTTGGAAACATTGGTGCTGTGCAGCTATACATCTTGAAATATTCCAGATATGCTGTTGGGAGATGTACTGTCCAACTTGCTAGAACTTGATGAGAACAATTCTGAAAGTCCGTGTCTTTTGGGCTCTTGCATAACAGCCCTAAACTAATCATCTGGAGAAGTATTATCAACTGGTACTAATGAAAAAAAATGCTTCTTCCACTCCAGTGTGCTTCACGTATCTTCAATATAAAATTACTTATTCAATTCCTGCTTTGTCTGTGGATCCATCAAGCTATAAGGTGGTATATTGAGCATCCTTAATCTTACAAATCTTTTGAAATAAATCCCTTGCAGTGTTTTTCATTGGTGTAATTTTCTCCTTGTTTTTCTTATTATGTATTAAGTTACATTAAAAATAAAGTGTTTTCAAATGATCAAACATTTTTGAATCCATTTTCTTTATGCGTGAAGCCAGCTGTACTGAATAAGCTGTTAGACGGTGTCAAGTTTGCAAGGTCCTACTAACCTTTCACACAGTCTTTGAATTCTGGTCAGAAATATTGGAGGGGAAAATCACCCAGTTAAAATGCTGTTCTGTTTCAGTGTTATACTTCAGCCAAGTCAGTTCCTTACCCCACTCTTCTTTAAAATTTCTTTTACCAATTACAGTAAAACCTCGTTAAGACGTTTCTGCAAGGGACAACAAAAATGAACGTGTTAAGCGAGAAAACGTACTACTGCATATACGAATAAAAACTATTGAACAGGGATGTGGAAACACTAGATATGATTTTTTCCGACATGAAGGCGTTTTGCATCATGTATCCGCAGGTGCAGTGAAAACTATAGTATCTACAATTTCTCAAGATGAGAGGAAAGTGTTAAATGGTGTGAAAAACATGAGAAAACAAATATGAAAAACTTTTCTGCTGGAGCTTTTAAAAGAAATGCACTGAACAGTGTGAAAAACACCAAACAACAAATATCAATCAATCAATACTGATCTGCATTTAGGGCAGTCGCCCAGGTGGCAGATTCCCTATCTGTTGCTTTCCTAGCCTTTTCCGAAATGATTTCAAAGAAACTGGAAATTTATTGAACATCTCCCTTGGTAAGTTATTCCAATCCCTAACTCCCCTTCCTATAAATGAATATTTGCCCCAGTTTGTCCTCTTGAATTCCAACTTTATCTTCATATTGTGATCTTTGCTACTTTTATAGACGCCATTCAAACCTATTCATCTTCTAATGTCATTCCACGCCATCTCTCCGCTGACAGCTCGGAACATACCACTTAGTCGAGCAGCTCTTCTTCTTTCTCTCAATTCTTCCCAACCCAAACATTGCAACATTTTTGTAACGCTACTCTTTTGTCGGAAATCACCCAGAACAAATCGAGCTGCTTTTCTTTGGATTTTTTCCAGTTCTTGAATCAGGTAATCCTGGTGAGGGTCCCATACACTGGAACCATACTCTAGTTGGGGTCTTAACAGAGACTTATATGCACTCTCCGTTACATCCTTACTACAACCCCTAAACACCCTCATAACCATGTGCAGAGATCGGTACCCTTTATTTACAATCCCATTTATGTGATTACCCCAGTGAAGATCTTTCCTTATATTAACACCTAGATACTTACAATGATCCCCAAAAGGAACTTTCACCCCATCAACGCAGTAATTAAAACTGAGAGGACTTTTCCTATTTGTAAAACTCACAACCTGACTTTTAGCCCCGTTTATCAACATACCATTGCCTGCTGTCCATCTCACAATATTTTCGAGGTCACGTTGCAGTTGCTCACAATCTTGTAACTTATTTATCACTCTATAGAGAATAACATCATCCGCAAAAAGCCTTACCTCTGATTCTACTCCTTTACTCATATCATTTATATATATAAGAAAACATAAAGGTCCGATAACACTGCCCTGAGGAACTCCCCTCTCAACTGTTACAGGGTCAGACAAAGCTTCACCTACTCTAACTCTCTGAGATCTATTTTCTAGAAATATAGCAACCCATTCAGTCACTCTTTTGTCTAGTCCAATTGCACTCATTTTTGCCAGTAGTCTCCCATGATCCACCCTATCAAATGCTTTAGACATGTCAATCGCAATACAGTCCATTTGACCTCCCGAATCCAAGATATCTGCTATATCTTGCTGGAATCCTACAAGTTGTGCTTCAGTGGAATAACCTTTCCTAAAACCGAATTGCCTTCTATCGAACCAGTTATTAATTTCACAAACATGTCTAATATAATCAGAAAGAATGCCTTCCCAAAACTTACATACAATGCATGTCAAACTTACTGGCCTGTAATTTTCAGCTTTATGTCTATCACCCTTTCCTTTATACACAGGGGCTACTATAGCAACTCTCCATTCATCTGGTATAGCTCCTTCGGCCAAACAATAATCAAATAAGTACTTCAGATATGGTACTATATCCCAACCCATTGTCTTTAGTATATCCCCAGAAATCTGATCATTTCCAGCCGCTTTTCTAGTTTTCAACTTTTGTATCTTATTGTAAATGTCATTGTTATCATACGTAAATTTTATTACTTCTTTGGCCTTAGTCTCTTCCTCTATCTCGACATTATCCTTGTAACCAACAATCTTTACATACTGCTGACTGAATACTTCTGCCTTTTGAAGATCCTCACATACACACTCCCCTTGTTCATTAATTATTCCTGGAATGTCCTTCTTGGAACCTGTTTCTGCCTTAAAATACCTATACGTACCCTTCCATTTTTCACTAAAATTTGTATGACTGCCAGTTATGCTTGCCATCATGTTATCCTGAGCTGCCTTCTTTGCTAGATTCAATTTTCTAGTAAGTTCCTTCAATTTCTCCTTACTTCCACAGCCATTTCTAACTCTATTTCTTTCCAGTCTGCACCTCCTTCTTAGTCTCTTTATTTCTCTATTATAATAAGGTGGGTCTTTACCATTTCTTACCACCCTTAAAGGTACAAACCTGTTTTCGCATTCCTCAACAATTTCTTTAAACCCATCCCAGAGACTGTTTACATTTTTATTTACCGTTTTCCACCGATCATAGTTACTTTTTAGAAACTGCCTCATACCTGCTTTATCAGCCATATGGTACTGCCTAACAGTCCTACTTTTAAGACCTTCCTTTCTATCACATTTACTTTTAACTACCACAAAAACAGCTTCATGATCACTAATACCATCTGTTACTTCAGTTTCCCTATAGAGCTCATCTGGTTTTATCAGCACCACATCCAAAATATTTTTCCCTCTGGTTGGTTCCATCACTTTCTGAATCAGCTGTCCTTCCCATATTAACTTATTTGCCATTTGTTGGTCATGCTTCCTGTCGTTCGCATTTCCTTCCCAATTGACATCTGGCAAATTCAGATCTCTCGCTACAATCACATTTCTTTCCATGTCGTTTCCCACATAGCTGACTATCCTATCAAATAATTCCGAATCCGCATCAGTGCTATCCTTTCCCGATCTGTACACTCCAAATATGAAAACATATGCACGAAGGCCAATAAAATATCCAAGTATTATTGCAGATCACACTCTTTCTAAAACAAATGTTAGTAGAAGCCTTTTATTTCAGAGCAGTGGGTTATAAAACATTATTTTCTGATTGTGCTCTTAGATAATGAATTAGAGGTTACACTCAGCCATGTGCGACTGTGACAGAATGACTTTCGCCACCATTTTGAAAAATTTCGACCAAGTCGAATCGATCCAGTCGAAACTCAAAGGTGCAAGTTCAACATTCGCGAATTCTGCATGCTTAAAGATGTGGATGCCAGTCCACTTTCTGAAAGATTTTAATGTTGTCTTCATTAGAAAGGAATTTCACTTTTTCCATATCCATACTTAGGCTATCACAAGACAAATATGCACCACGTTAGTGAATTTCACACGAGTATGTTCCTAATCCAGATATACGCTACTGTATCATGCAACAAATATTCGCTGCAATTTTCTGTACCACTCAACACAAAATAAGTTTCTAACTTCTGAATGGAATGCGAAATACAAGCACAAATAGACTTATTATGTTATTCAGGAATCTTACTGCTAACTGACAAGCAAAATTGACCATTCCTGAGGATAACAGCTTGTTCCCCGAACGTGCAGCTTATCCTGTGAAGTTCAGGAAGTTAAGGCCTTTTTCCGTAATCGCGCAACTGTGGCGACAGATCTTACGTGAGTTGGAAATCACGTTTGTTTCACAAGGGATGACAAATAACATTTTCAGGGCTAGGAAAAATGTGATCGTACTAAGCGGTAATAGTGAAAATTTGTGACGCGATAAGTGAGGTATTTTTAATACGATGCGAATTGGAACTTCTAATTTACGACACACTAAGTGGGAAAACGTGTTAATGAGGAACGCACTAACAAGGTTTCACTGTATCTTGAACCAATCTTTGCAAGAGCTTCCTGCTGTTACATTTGTTTGTCTACACTTTCAACCACTGTAGACTTACTCTCGCTTGGTGTAGGCCTAGTATTGCTTATAACCTGTCTTCAATTGCTCCCTTTAAACACTATTTTACAAGGTCAAACCAGTAAATTCCCAGACTAATCTCATAAATAGTTCATTATGTACGTTAGATATTATTGACCCCCACCATCTTTTGAGACTAAACATCGTTTCTAGTGACACTGCATTTCAGGAAGTCATTTTTGTGCAGTACATTAGAAATGGACTGCAATTCAACAATTTTTAATTTCCTCCATCTTCTGAAAAATTCTGGCCTTCAGCTGCATTTTAATTTTTAGGAATAAGGAAACTTCTCCAGGTGCAAGTTTGGGCAAATAGGGAGGATGTGCCTCTAGATTCTGGTATGGTTCTTGGCCAAAAACTGTCGAGTCAGGGGAACAGAATGGCAGGTGCACTGTCAAGGTTAATGAACCAGGTGGTGTTATGCCACTGATTGGATCATTTCTTTCTGTCATCCTGCCATAGGTGTTTCAAAACTTCAACTTAGAAAGCAACATAAGATGTGTAACTGTCTTTGTATAGTCTGACATTTTTTGCTGTCATTTGTGTTGTTGAAGTGGTCACTGGGTGACCAAGTACACATTGTCATTAATTGATGGTCTGCATTTCCCCGCCCACCACCACCAAAGCAGAAAAACCTCTCAGATGTTTGGGAATGCCCTATAACGTGTTCCCCAGAAGCCTTTTAGCATTTCTTCCCTAACTTGAAGCAGAATTGGATGCACACACACTTCTCTTGTAAATCCTTCATTTCATCATTAACAGAGAGCACATAGTTACAAACACAACACTCATGATACACAGAACAAGCTGTTTTTGAGCACCCTGGCTCCTCTTAGCATGACGGTACTGCTTTTGGTGGGTAATAATGATAAAAATGCTCCATATGAGCATGGGAAGTACAGTCCAGGAAATGAAGGACTAGACCTCGTGCAGCCATTACTAACACCAATAACGTCATCCTCATCATCATCAATAAGTTATAGACTGTGTATGTTGATTACAATTCTTTTTCAAGACAACAAATATGTGTCTATTTTTAATATTCATTTTTCACAAGAAATCAATTATAAAAATGATAAAGATCAAAAATTCAGAAATTTCAAAATATAAGGGGACTGATTTATAATATTGTTAGTCAGCATTTTTAGTTGTAAAATTTGATAGAGTATTTGTCCTCTTTCATAGGATGTACAGTATGAGTAGGTATGCAAATTTAATGAAGTGTAATTTTGCTTTTAATATAAATAATGTGTTTTGAATTGTAAAATGAGCTTCCACATAGAAACTTTGTTTGATAGTAACTGAAAGTTTAAGAGGCTGCATTGATTATCATCTTACCAGTTGAAGAAGACTGTCTTGTTTCTTTGACTGCCAGGTATTTGATGACTATAATCAGATCCGCAAACATTTGCGGGCGTTTCACAGTAGCAAACGTTTTGCCTGCAACCAGTGTGAGAAGGCTTTTCCTCGACCAGATAAACTCAAACTGCACATGCTCAGGTACCTGCGTTGCCATCGTGGAGCCTGGTGCCTGCCTATTATCTATTGATGTTTAAGTGTGTCTACCTCTCTCTTTTTATATAATATAGATTCATTTTCCAGTGTTGTTTTTACACACCACATCTCATTTTCAATCACTTTGCTTGATCTCTGTATGTATATGTCATTGTTTTTCAAAACTCATTCTTGTTAACTAGAAGAGACAAATGTTACCATAGAGCATGCCATCTAAAGTGATGCAGTCTTGGGAGCTGAATATAATTATGAAACTATTTGTGAAGTGTAATGATTTTCTTTATTGATGTAATTTGAAATTTTGCGGTGTTGATTTCACATTTTTACCTTATGCAAAACTTTTGTCTTCTTAAACATTGCCTAGTAAGGTCTGTTTCTTTTGTTTCGCAATTGACAGTTGTTCTTGAGGAAATACTTGTTCACTATTATATGTATGTGGTATGTGTGTGATGTTATTTTTGTTTTATTTTTAGTTTCTTTTGTTACATAGTTGTTGAAAGAAGGTCATGGCTGGTATGGTAGATTTCATATTTTAAATATTTTTGCATACTTGAATGTTGAATATTGTAAATTTTATCAAGTCATGTATGGAGAAATAAGACCATGAAAAGGAACACATGATAGGGTAAACACAATGACAGGACAGTGTGTAAAGAGGGAGCAGTAGAAAGAGGAAACTAGGACAAACCTGAAAAAACAAAACAGGAAAAGACATGGAATGTTGGCAAATCAGCTTGAGAACATAAATATGACTTACCCTTTTATCGACAAAAGTTTTCAACTGTGGTATTATGAGGGGCTTTCTGGAAGAAACCTTATCCTTCACTACTCCCCAGAAGAAGAAATCCATTTTAGTCAAGTCCGGAGAGCGTGGTGGCCAATCAATCCTCATTACAAGTCATTAATCTCATTTTCTGGTCCGTATTGACAACAGTGATCACATTCAATTTTACAAAGTATACATTTATTATTCACCTATTCAATACATAATCATAAAAGATTAAAAAGTTGTGGACATGTTTCGCCCTTTTTATTGGGCATCATACTACTACTATACTACTATAATTTTATTATGTGCTCGTACTTCCCATCTCAAATTTCTTAACTACTGATTCAAAGAATTTTTTTTTAAATATCACAACATATCTCATCTCAATTTTTCATAATCAATAGGTAATCATTCTTAAAAAATTGTTTGTTTTAAGATTAACTAATGTGCTGATGATGCCCAATAAGAAGGGCGAAACATGTCCACAACTTTTAATCTTTTATGATTATGTAACCACAAAACGTGGTATTGTAGGTTTTGAATAGGTGAATAATAAATGTATACTTTGTAAAATTGAATGCAATCAATCCTCCCCGTCACCCAATCCAATGCTGCAGGAATTTCTTGTGCAGGTACTCATGGACCACCAAAGAAAAAATGCGGTGTGGCCTTGTCCTGTTGAAAGAACAATTCCCTGAATTTGGGCGGTGCTTGCAATTGTGGCACCACAACGTTGGTCAACATCTCCAGATACTTGGGACAATCTGCGTTTCTTCCCTATTGAAGAAGACAGGACCTACGACACCATTGCAGGATATGCCATCGCACACTTTGATGCCTGGCTGATTCAATTGCGTTGTCATAATGACACGTGGGTTTTCATCGGTCCGGTATACACAGCTATGTCTGTTGATGTGACCAGACAATTTGAAATAGGCTTCATCTGTATAGGCTTCGAAAGCAGGTCTGGTTGTTCAGTCAGTTGATTGCGCATTATCTCGCACAACTGTAGTCTGCAGTCTGGATCGTCATCCAGGGGGCCATGCAACAGTCTGGATGTTCGGCTTAAGGTGCATCTGGTGCATGAGACATTGTAATGATGTCCTTGGGATACCCAGCTCCAAAGACGCACGTCGCATGGACTTCTTTGGACTGTTTATGAATGCGAGGGCTACCTTCATTGCATTTTTCTATGCAGTCGTCCAGACTTCGGTGCTTTGGCGACTTAACTCGTGACCTCAAATTTGTCTCTGATGCAGTAAATTGTAAGACGTGACGGCACTGGCAAATGTAATTCCTCTTGCCACACCCTGCGCACTGTCTCAACATTTTCATCCTTCTAGTAGGTCTTCAGATTCCACCGTCATTGCTCCTCACTCAAATTTCCAGCCATCATTTACCATAGCCCTATTACAAACAAAAGAAAGGGCACAATCAATTGAAATTGAAATTAGGCACAATTGATTTTGAAATTAGATATTAATGAAACGGACTGGGATTTGTGTGTGAGAGTGTTAGGGACAGGTTGCAGGAATGCATCAATGCCGAAGGTGTATATCTACGTTTGGGCCACCCTGTATATCTTGTTAATTTATAGTGTATGAAGATTTTCACCATGTGAGGGGTAGTTGTATGTGTCGTCTGTTGAAATGGGAAAAGTGGGAGAAACTCGTGTTGAAACTGGTTGTGTACAGGACAGATTTCTTCCCTATTGAATATTTCATCAGTCCAGTTGTAATTCACTTTATTGTTGTACTTTCATGTTCTATTATGATTATAAATGTTTTGAGATTTTTTTAATCACAATACAATTTACATAAAAAAGAGAAAAAAAGAAATGATCTTGACTGGCCTGTGAAAACTTTGAACAGTAGTTTAGCATACCTAGGAATTTGAGGGGGTTAGCAATTCTTCAGTGAGAAATTCCCATAATTGGACAACACTAATAATTATTATTATTATAACTGTATGGCTTTAGCTGTCATGTGCGTCCATTTCGTTTGGACGCCATTTAGGCTCTCTGTGTATCAATCTCATTGTTCTCTTTTACTCTCTTTTAGTAGAGAAACAGGAATTCTATTGGTAACCTGTAGCTTAGATTAATTAATTTGGTCGGATAAACACAGATATATACGATATGGTTTCAGTTTTTGCCCTTCAAAAATCAGTCTACCTCTGCTGGGTTTGAATTTACTATCTTAGGATCCGGAGTCCAGTGGGTGCTGGTACATAGGTCTACGAATATGACCTTCAGAATTTACTACCTGTTCTGCGACTGTCATAATCTAGTGAAGATGAGTGCCTGCAGAAGAGACAGATGTCTGTGCAATGTTATAAGTCGATTCGTTGTTGGACATTGCAGGCCATCTCATTTTATTTTCTGCTGTCTCAGAAATATTAGGGCATTTGAGGCCTAAGCTTTAGCTTTTTTTAGGCCCCCTGCCCACTCTTATGATTACCTTTCTCTCTCATTCCTTGAGTGTTCATGTTTTTCTTCTCATTTTGATAGTTACCTTGCTGATGAGAAGGGCTAGTGATCTTGTTAACTTGCAGCTCATAGAAGCAAATTGCCATACAACCACCAGCTAGTTTGTTACCACAAGAGCTGAACAGTATTTCCATGTCAGCTCTGGTGCTCTGGGACATGTGCTTTAACTCATAAGTATTATTTCCTGGAGAATCATTGGATATACTTAGAAAATGCTCATGATAGTATACTAAGTGCACATGCTGGGCTATATTTTGTGATAGCATGAACCATTTGCCCATTATTTTGCTCTTTTTTTTTTTAGCAGAAAAAATGTGCACAAGTTCAGTAAATATCTACATATTAGTGGCCACCACTGTGAAATAGTGAATTATTGAAAATTTGAAGAGGCTTGTATTTGAGCTGAATTCTGACATAACAAATTTCAGCTCAATACTGTATATTCAGAGCCATGCCGACAAACATGATGATTAGCGACACTGGGGCAATATCACACCATCAAGCAGGTTGTTTATTATTATTATTATTATTATTATTATTATTATTATTGTTATCGTCATTAAAGTGACCTTCTTGTGGCGAAGTTAGGGCTCCCGGCCCTTTCTCACACTTAGCCACTTCCTGTATATAAATGGGTATTAATTTACAATATAATTTTTACGGTTTTACAGTGTAAGGATTTCAACAATTTTCATTTCATTCATTAATGGTAATGGTATAAAAACTGAAATGACCTAATTTAAACATATTAAATCTTTACAACCTGAAGTATAAACTAAACTAACTAAAGTATTAGTTCCTTATGTTAAGAGAAGAGAACCAATTTTTCTAGTTTAGTGAAAGTTACTGCGTTTTCAGACAAAATGTGAAAGTTACCCACCTGAATATAGATAAAAATACAGTATTGTTAAAAAAAGGCATTACAGAATACAGCAATGATGTTTTAATACAACAAACATGTTTTGGAAGTACAGTACTGAATACAATACAAAACTGCTCACTGTAATTGTCATTTCTACTTTATAGTTTGACTTCTATAGTATTAGAGCTACAGTATAAGTCTAGTAGAAGTTAATTAACAATGTATTGTATTGTATTGTATTGTACTGTATTTGGATTCTATACTGCTAAATGATAGCATTAATAATTGCAAGTAGGATTTTAAGTTTTCCCTCTATCAGGAATTCTGTTTGGATTATCCAGAATTTTGGGTTTGCAGGGTTCAGATTACTGGAGTTCCACTGAATTGTGCAATTTGTTGTAAATAATTCCACAAATAATATAATTAATATAAATAAATAATATATAATATGTGACCTTGCCGTGGTGGGGAGGCTTGCGTGTCCCAATGATGCAGATAGCCGAGCCGCAGGTGCAACCATATCGGATGGGTCTAGGTGCAGTCTAGATGATTGACTGATACGGCCTTGTAATAATACTCAACATGGCTTAGCTGTGTTGATACTGCTACACGGCTGAAAGCAACGGGGAAACTACAGCCGTAACTACCTCCCGAGGACATGCAGCTCTCTCTGTATGAATGGTGTACTGATGATGGCTTCCTCCCGGGTAAAATATTCCGGAGGTAAACTAGTCCCCCATTCGGATCTCCGCGTGGGGACTACACGAGAGGGGGCGATCATCAGGAAGATGGATACTGACATTATGCGAGTCGGAGTGTGGAATGTTAGAAGTTTGAACTGAATCTAATTGGTGAGAGGAGATCGATTTGGCTAAATTTGACGAGAAGAAGAGATAGAATGATAGAACACATCTTAAGACACCCAGGACTTGTTCAGTTGGTTTTTGAAGGAAGTATAGGCGGTAAGAATGGTAAGGGTAGACCAAGGTATGAATACGACAAGCAGATTAGAGCAGATGTAGGATGGAATAGTTACGTAGAAATGGAAAGGTTAGGACAGGATAGGGTGGCATGGAGGGCTGGATCAAACCAGCCTATGGACTGATGACTCAAACAACAACAACAACAACATATATTTCCAGGCCATTGTTTTGAAATAATATGGAGGCAGGTGACAGTTCCCTCTACAAAGCGAGTTGGCCGTGCGGTTAGGGGTGTGCAGCTGTGAGGTTGCATCCGGGAGATAGTGGTTCAAACCCCACTCTCGGCAGCCCTGAAGGTGGTTTTCTGTGATTTCCCATTTTTACATCAGTAAGGCCACAGCCACTTCCTTCCCACTCTTAGGCCTTTCCTATCCCATTGCTGCCATAATACGTATCTGTGTCGGTGCAACGTAAAGCAAATCGTATAAAAAAATTAAATAAAAATGGTTCCCTCTGAGGATGTTTTTGCAAAATCTCATGAAATTCTGCCCAGTGATGTCTCGTAGGCAGACAGACATTTCATTTTAATATACAGAGATGATGAGTTTTGGAGTGCTGAGCTTGATGATGCCCTCAAAACATTATATAATATGTAGTCTTGATATGGGCTTATGCCGTATCAAGAAAACAAGGTGAAACTCTTCACATTTCACAGAGAACTTTCCTCCGCGTCTTCGGAAGAAATCTCGACTGTCTATGAGAAAGTCTTCTACAATAATGATGGTTTGAATGTATAAGAATATTTTACCGTTGGAGAATTGTAGTGGTATGCTCGTTCGTCACCAGATGGCTCGCTGTGTGCTGGCACAGCGCTCCAAGCGGGAGCTGACGACAACAGTAGCTCCAAATGAGATGTTACACACGTATGAAAGCATCATCGTTAGCATTATATGACATCCATAGCTTTCTTGAACATGGCCTCAGAATATTATATAATACCCATAGTTTTCTCAGTCATGCCCTCAGAATATTATACAACCTGTGTCTGAAAAGTTTAGTGAATGGTCGCCTAGTTTGTACACCATGCTAGTTCGGACGGTGTGCTCGCGCATTACGAGATACGACACAAAGTGCCCCCTATCGGTCAACCAACACAGTTAAACGGAGTTGAACGCTGCAACACACCGCACGGAGTCAGTGTGAGGACTCTTGTCATTGCACAATGGCGTGCAAATTGGAGCAACACGTTATGATGTTTTGCTTCCACCTAGGCAAAACGGCAACGGAAACACATGTAGTGTTAGTGCAAGTTTATCACGCTCAAGCAGTGAGTAAAAAGTGCGTTTTTGAGTGGTTTTAACACTTTTGAGATGGAAAGGAAGGTGTTGAGGACGAGGCGCGTTCGGGTCGACCAACCACAAGGACATCTCCAGACAATATCGAACAAGTGCGACAGATGCTTGCGAATGATCAGCGACTGTGCTTACGAATGATAGCAGATGAAGTGGGTGTAGGCAAGGACAGTGTAAGGACCATTGTTCATGAACATTTGAAAAAACGGAAGATTTGTGCCCGGTTTTTACCACACAATCTGACAGACGAGCAGAAGCAAACTCGGATGGAAGCATCGAGAGATTTCATTGATGTTTGTGACCAAAATCCGGAGGTGTTGAAAACCATCATTACAGGAGACGAGTCGTGGTGAAACCAGTATGATCCGGAGACCAAGAGACAGTCAATGGCGTGGTGTTCAGCGTCTTCTCCGCCTCCCAAGAAAAGTCGGCGCACAAAGTCTAAGATTAAGGCAATGCTGATCGCCTTTTTCGACAGCAATGGTGTCATTCATCATGAATTTGTACCTCAGGGTACACCTGTCAACGTGGAATTCTACGAGGGAGTTTTGAAACGGCTACTGCAACGCATCAGACGGTTTGGCCTGAACTATACCGGAGTGGACAGTGGAAGCTCCTCCACGACAATGCCCGTCCACACACCGTGATCTGCGTGACCCAGTTTCTCGCTGAACGCCAGGTGACTGTTCTTCCATACCCTCGGTATTCTCAGGATTTGGCGCCGGCAGATTTTTTTGCTCCCCTGTGTTAAATTAGCCCTGAAAGGCCACCGGTTTGACAGTGCAGCAGGTATCCAACAACACGTGACAAGGGTTCTCCGGGAGATTCCAAAAGAAGCGTTTGCTGCCAGCTTCCAGCAGCTTTACAGTCGATGTCAAAAGTGTGTTTAGCTAACGGAGATTACTTTGAAGGCCAGTAAAGGAGTTTTGTGTGTAACTTACGTTGTCTTTATTTAATGGGACCATTCACCGAACTTTTCAGACACAGGTTGTAAATCACCCATAGTTTTCTCAGTCATGCCCTCAGAATATTATATAACACCCATAGTTTTCTCAGTCATGCCCTCAGAATATTATATAACTCGTGGAGTTTTCTCAGTCATGCCCTTAGAATATAATTTAACACCCATAGTTTTCTCAGTCATACCCTCAGAATATTATATAACACCAGTAGTTTTCTTATTCGTGCCCTTAGAATATTATATAACTTGTGGAGTTTTCCCAGTCATGCACTCAGAATATTATACAACACCCATAGTTTTCTCAGTCATGCCCTCAGAATATTGTATAACACCCGTAGTTTTCTCATCGTGCCCATAGTTTTCTAGATTTTAGTTACCCCTGTGGATCAGTGGTAGAATGTTGACCTCTGAATCCCAAGATCATGATTTGATTTTTTAAGGTTTTTAAGGAGGGGAACTTAATTCACCTTCCATGTTATGTGATGTATATGAAAGATCTGTGGTGACATATTTGGTGTTTACCTTGCAGAATTAAATTAGAACTTGGTCGTAAATCGCCCAGCAGAGATCCAGTTTAGGTCAACATCTTGTTTCGCATTTCCAGCTCCATCCATGTCAGGATGTTAAAAAGATCCTTTCCATCTTTTTTTATCCAACCACCATTGTTGCTCCTCAACTATTTTTCAGTCCACGTTTTTCCTTCATCTTATGCTGTTCTTGAACAAGTCCTACCATTTTACAATGAGGCCTTGTCAATGTGTCCCCACCGATTTGATTCATTTTCACTGTACATGCAATCCATGGCAAGAACTTCCTCTGATTCAAATACAAAACCCAACTCTCACCAAGTTCTGAGGAAGTGGAATTAGAACATTTTGAGAGTGCTTCACAAGAACTCTGTCTTCCCAAGCTTCACAAGCTTTTGTGACCTATGGATTGTATCTCGCGTTTATAGTTTTTTTGTGTGTTGCTGTTTTCACAGGCCTGCGGTATCCCCAGCATACAGCATCAATGTAATTCCATCGAATTATACTCCATTGATACATACATGCGATGTATATTTCTACTGGCATTTTACGAACTTCATTAAAAAACTTAAAATTTGTGCCTGTCTCATCAGAAGCGATTGAGAAATAAATTGGTAGAGAAGGTACACTAAAAATACATTCATTTGTCCACCATCAGCTGTCTGCAACAATATTTTCTAATATGCTATGATACACATGGTTTGTGACCAGACTTCATGATGACAGAGAACTGGTCGTAAATGGAAACTAAGTGTGCTTTGTGACGGACAATTTGAAAACTCCTTGTGGACATAAAAGTATGACCTTTATTCAGCGTGTTAGGTGCCGCATAAAGTATTGCTTCTCTTGTTACCGAGCAAGTGGCCATTTGGTTTGGGTCACATGGCTGTCAGCTTGAGATAGTGGGTTCAAACTTCACTGTCGGCAGCCCTGTACCTTAATTCAGTCACTACAATCACTACTGATCTGCATTTAGGGCAGTCGCACAAGGAGCAGATTCCCTATCTGTTTTTTCGAAGTTTTTTTTTAATAATGCAAAGAATTTGGAAATTTATTGAACTTGTCCCTTGCTAAGTTATTCCAATCCCTAACTCCCCTTCCTATAAAGAAATATTTGCCGCAACTTGTCTTCTTTAATTCCAAGTTTATCTTCATATTGTAATCATTCCTACTTTTGAAAACCCCATGCAAACTTATTCGTCTACTAATGTCATTCCACACCATTTCTCCACTGACAGCTCGGAATTAAGGCCACGGCCGCTTTCTTCCCACTTCTAGCCCTTTCCTATCCCATCATCGCCGTAAGATCTATCTGTTACAAGATATTATTATTTTTATTTTTTTTTTTTCTAGTTGCTTTACGTCGCACCGACACAGATAGGTCTTATGGCGACAAAGGGACAGGGAAGGGCTAAGAGTGGGAAGGAAGCGGCCGTGGCCTTAATTAAGGTACAGCCCCAGCATTTGCCTGGTGTGAAAATGGGAAACCACGGAAAACCATCTTCAGGGCTGCCAACAGTGGGATTCGAACCTACTATCTCCCGAATACTGGATACTGGCCGCACTTAAGCGACTGCAGCTATCGAGCTTGGTGATATTAGAATCAACATATATTATGTAAATTATTTCAAACCCCCTTCATTTTTCACTGAAAATGGCTCAAACGAGCCGAAACATGTTTGAATTTGTTTACTCCGTCTAATGACGGAATATTTATTGTATTGAATAGGAGGATACTCTCATTTTTCACCTTTGTAAATATCTATCTGTGTCAGTGCATTGTAAAGCAAACTTGTATTTAAAAACTCTTCTCTTGTTGTTATGATCAGTACCACCCTGGTTCATGTAGCAGTCCATAGCTGCAACACAAGATTTACAATAATGTATACCATAGTGTAAATGACAGACAACAAATAGATTGACAAAGACCTATGAAAAAGATTTTGAGGATGCTTTTACGTATTCCTTTAGGTACCATATTCCATTGTGATACCAAACTTGAACCATCAATTATAACTGTACCTACGTAATTCTTGAAATAATCAATGTTTAACAAAAAGGTTCTCTTGTTTTCAATACATAACATCCGATTTCCTGCTGAGAAACAGATGACAATACGAACTTTAGTCAACCAGTCTTGTTAAATAACGTGCTTCCGGGTGAACCAAGCACACCTTTACCGCCTTGGCCAGGCAGCCCTTAACCTGTCCAAACCATCTCAATTTATTTCTGTCCATTAAGTCAGAAAGCTTTTCCAATCAGATTTTCTTCATGATATCCTCATTTCTTACTTTGTCCTTTCTTGTAATACTTCTTAAACATTTCATTGAGATGAAATTTCTACTCTAAGAATATCACACACTGTTCATCTCACTGGTTTAGATTTTACTCTCCTGTCTCTTTTGTCAGTGCCCCAGTTTTTGCTGTATATGTCTGTATGGGACATTAATACATTTTCTACATCACCTTTTTACCCTTCCTTGGAACTAATTTTGTTCCAGATCAAGTTCCTCACACTCTGGTAAAATCTGCTTCTCTGTTGTATCCTTTTATCTCCATGTCCAATCCTGCTGTGCATCAGTTCGCTTTCTTAATACATAGAACTTTGCAAAATTCTAAATTTCAAGGTCTTGTCTCCCTAAATTTTTTTCAGTACCTTTCTCTTCTTCTTCTTCTTCTTCTTCTTCTTCTTCTTCTTCTTCTTCTTCTTCTTCTTCTTCTTCTTCTTCTTCGTCTTCTTCTTCTTCAATTGCAGGCTGCCTTGAAAAGAAAAAGTAATACTCCAAGTGATAATTATACTGGTAGTGTTAAATTAAGCTGTCACTGGTTAATTCAGTAGCATGGGCAATCTTTTTTATTTGAACAGAATGTGATATTATTATCATGAAGTAGAAATTCCTTATAATACAATTCATTTACTAAGTATTTTACATCAGTAATTTTAGTGGCGAGACTAACATTTTCTGCAGATGGTTGTTTCATTAATTTCATCTTCTACTGTACCAGCCATGGTTTGCTTCTTCTCACTATTGTTGCAGATTGTATGTGTATTTGACAGTATTGTTAGTGTGCTAGAAAATACATTATTAAAATTTTAATCATATGATCATTTTCTTGTAACTTTTCTTTCTGTTTTCTGTCATTTTGTTGAGGCTGTTTGCTCCTGAATGCAGCAATCCACGTATGTATTTGTGGAATTTAACTCGCTCTAAGTTTGAATCACCTAGACAGTCTGTCTACGTTTGGGATAAAGCTTCTGGTTAAGGAGTATGATTTCTATACACATTAAGAGTTTTTAATTGAACATCTTTTGTCAGATACTCATGCACTGTTTGTTTAGCATGATTTTGCTTCTCTTATCTAATGTTTGTATGTGCTCTTTCTTTTTCTCTTTTTTTTGGCTGTCAATTTTCTCTGTTAGGTGTTTGATGGGTACAGTTTGATTCGTAAGCATATTCGGGCCTTCCACAGCGACAGGAAGCACACTTGCTCATACTGTGGAAAACTCTTCCCTACTCTGGATAAACTTAGAATGCACATGTTAAGGTAATTTAACTTTTTCTCTTACTGTTATGGATGCACAGTCTTCCATAGTTGAATATTGTAGTCTTCTGCTATAACTCAAATATTATTAACTTTCATGTGGTTATAAATAGAGAAGTATTGTTTGTTGTAGTATTGAAACAATGTAATATTATACTGATATTAGACTAGAGGAAAGCAATGGCAAACTACCTCACTCCTCGTCTTGCCTAGTAGGCCTCATTTTGGCTCTGCCATTGGTTTTGGTGGTTTCTCTATAACCACATAACCTTTGGTTGTGCTATTTGACCCTCTGGGTTGATAACCTGACAGACAAACAGACTGGAAAGAGGTAAGAATAGGTTGTTCGCACATGTGAGGAATAAGGAAAGAAACCACATATAACAATTAGTTCTTGATAAGTTTACTGAAAGGAACAGATTGGACTATGTTGCTCATTTCGTTTTGTATGTTATTAATAGGGCTTGGATTTCTATTACCTATCATACAGTATCTGGTAAAACAATCAGTCTGATGCTCTGAACATCAAGATACGTCATTATAACATGCAAAAGTGACGATGGCAACATTTATCTACTGTATTGGTATGGCATATTTTCAAAATGTGCACCCTCATGTCTCGCACATTGTTGATAACAGTCCTCTAGGTTGTTGAACATGTTGGTGAACACAGACTACCACAAGGACACAAAACATGACCCATTCAGGATGATCCTAGGGGGTCATCTGACCGGAAAAAGATATTCTTTCTGCATGCTCATATGTATTCGGGAGATGCAGGGAGCGGAAAGGGTACGGGACATTAAGGATCTCCAATGTTGTTACCGAATGGCAAGTGAACCCCTTGCACTGTGAATTGTAGCTTCATTGTCGTTGCAGTGGCAACATTCATTACTGTTTGATGTCCAGAGCATGTTTGTAATTTCATTACTGTTTGTTTTGCTGCATACTAATTTTTATCGTGGTCCCTTTTTACAAACCAAACCAGAGTTACGTTAAGCATATGTCTAGCTTTTATATACACAGTGACATGGTTTTTATTGTTTATTATTTTAGAAGTCATTTTTATTTTAGTTTTGACTTGATATGTAACTCTGAACCTATTCAGTCTATTGAAACTAAAGCAAGGCAGTCCTCCACCATGGACAGCTGAGGAAAGAGGTAGCACAGTAGGAGTACATTATTGAGATAAGTTCAGACATTTCCACATTTATTAAGAAGTTCTACACGGAATAATCATCAGGTCTTATAAAGAAAAAATTAAAAGTGTGATTCGATAAAATCTGATGGTGTTCCTTCAAGAACAAAACATGCCATTCTGTTTTTAATTGTTGCTCTTTTCCAGATATTTTGTGTTATTTAATTAAATATTTTCTTTTGCAGGTATCTTCTAGTTGGATTAGTTTCAACAGACTGAAAAGCTTCAAAATTACATATTAAGATTTTTATTCGCCATATAAATGCATATTATTTTGTCAGAAAGTTCAGTTTGACCAACAAATGGTATAAAAGCACATTTCACATAATTGTTTTAGCCAAAGTATTATTCACATCTTTTGTACCAATAATTCCAAGTGATTTTCTTTTGTTTGGTTATTGTGGGTTTACTTTTCTTAGAAATATTTTGTGGTTAAATGAATTTTGAAGGTAACAGGTTTTGTGAGCATGAAGTTAATTTTTTTCTTGTAGTTTCAACAGTGGCCAATAACAAGGAGCTTTTATTCACCAAACGAAATGTAGAATGGTGAATAAAAAAGTCTTCTAATTAATTTTTGGACAATATTTAATTTCTTTTGCATTATATTTCCACATTTTATGTAATAGTTTGTTTTTTAGGACATAAGTATATGCATATTTCCAGAATTTTTAATTCATAGAAGTCGAAGGCCTAGTATTCTCACATGGTAAATTATTGCTTTCCATTTGTTTCTTTACCCAGTTGTAATTGGGAAAGAACAATCCAACCCCAAAAGTTGTTGATTTATTTCACTCCTGTGTCATCTGTGTAAGTATTCAAAAGGCTTGTTTTGAACCGTTTGGCCCCTTTGATTGATACAGAAGAAGTCCATTATAGCGAGAATTCATAATAGCGAAAAATCTACTCGCTGTAATGGATTATTATTATTATTATTATTAATTTTTTGCTAGTGGCTGTACGACGCACCGACACAGATAGGTCTTATGGCGACGATGGGATAGGAAAGGGCTAGGAGTTGGAGGGAAGCGGCCGTGGCCTTAATTAAGGTACAGCCCCAGCGTTTGCCTGGTGTGAAAATGGGAAACCACGGAAAACCATCTTCAGGGCTGCCGACAGTGGGATTCGAACCCACTATTTCCCGGATACAAGCTCACAGCTGCGCGCTCCTAACCGCACAGCCAGCTCGCTGTAACGGATTGTCTTTATGTCCAATTTTTTCGTAAAAGTCGGGGAAAAGGCCCATACAGATCAAAATCGGTATGAAACTACAATCAGTTTATTCAAAACTTGCATTTTCGTGGATGATATCCACACTACGGCTTACTCATTTGTTATTTTTTGAAATCCAATACTGTGTGAAAGTGTATGTTTAATTTCATTCTGAAATATTAGTAGAGTCACTCCAGAGGCCTCTGTGGCAAGCGTTCCAGTTTTCTTCTTCAAAACAGTGTCACTTAGCCTAACTGTATGTGTATTATGAAAACGTATTTCAAGGGCACATAGAGAAATTAAAACCTCCTCGCTACAAAATTACACGGGAACAGCCTTCCCGAAATGTAACTAGACATGAGAAAATATAAACTTTCCTCTGAATCAGTGATGTACTCTGCCATATCTTGAGGTGTATCATATTCTTACTTAATTTCAGTATATAACATTAAAAAATAAGCGATCGTTTATTTCAACCTTTATTTCTAACGAGTTAACAACTGCTATTGCAAGTTGTCCACTTCATGACCGTATCAATGAGTATAATCAACAAGTATATTAAAGAACCACCTAATCGATACTTTATTTTTTGCATTGGGCAAAATTAAATATACATTTTCACTCACAGAACATGTTTCGACCACTTAGTGGTCATCATCAGCTGTATAAGGAAAACTTAGATGAAAAATATTGGACAATAAGCACAAGCGTTAATCTTTAGGTTATGGAAAAAATATAGGTTTGACAGGCGCCGAAGCAATAGCCTTCTCCTCAAAATGCTCCATAAAGAAATTAGCCACTACGGGCGAAAGTGGACTTCCCATAGCCACTCCGCCCGTCTGTTGTAAAAATTCCCACCCCACAGGAAATAGCTGGAAGTCATGCAGTGGTAAAATAGCTTAGTAATGTCCTCAGGGAACAAGTGTTCAATGAGAGACATGACCGAGTCAATCGTCACTTTAGTGAACAAGGACTCCACATCAAAACTCACCAAAAGTGCATTAGGTTGAAGGGTTATGGTTGATAGCTTGTTGACTAAATACCGAGAGTCCCTATGATATGGTGGAGGTATGTTGATGATGCATTTGTGGTCTGGACAGAAGGTCCTGAGAAACTTCATCTATTTCTAAACCACCCAAATCAGCAACATCCTTCAATAATATTCACTATGGAGATGGAGTCGGATCGATGCCTTCCTTTCTTGGATCTTCTAGTAAGAAAGAAACCGGACGGCTCCTTAGAACATACCGTATATCGTAAGCCTACCCACACAAATCGTTATATTCATGCAGATTCTCACCACCATCCAGCACCAAGAAAATGGCATTCTCACGACACTCGCGAAGAGGGCGAAATGAATTTGTGAGCCATCAAATATCCAGGTGGAGATGGACACGCTCAAAGTCGCATTCAAGGGTAATGGTTACAGCGATTTGCAGATTCATAGAGCCCTGCATCCCAGAGAAATGACCAAGCAAAGCTCACAGAAGGAGGAGTGAAGGGAACTGCCTACTTGCCTTACAGTCACAACACCACAGATCGAATTGCCAAGGTTCTCCGCAAACACAATATAAAAACCATGTTTGGCACCGCCACTAAAATTGCTCACAGTCTGAGTAAAACTAAGGACAAATTGTCCCCACTTTTACATCCTGGGGTATACGAAATTCCCTATACTTGCAGTAAGGTATACATTGGCCAAACATGCCGCCTTTCCATTGGTACCTGTATCAAAGAACATGAACGTAATATTCGTCTCAACCAACCAGATAAATCGGCAATAGCTGAGCACGCTCTATCGTCAGGTCATGATGTCATGTTCCAAGATGTTCGAGCTCTTACTCACACTAGACACTACAAGTCCAGGATTATACGGGGAGTTGTGGAAATACGTAGAAATCCTAACAATTTCATCAGGGACACCGGCTATCAATTAAGTAATACCTGGTTGCCAGCCATTAAGAATTTACGTAGGTAGTTCCCTTCCCTGTCCTTGCACTATTGTTATTTTGTCTCAGTGTTTTTCCAAATTCGTACGTTCCTCATCGCCAGATGTTTTATTCCAGGCTTGTGTCTATGTCGTACACCTGTCAATATCATATGTTACGTACACACGTTATGTGAACCTTTTAGACTGTTTCTGGTGGTTCGGTCAGCTTCCGCTTCGAACGCTAGCGCTATGCCACGTCCTGGGAGCCATCTGGTGGCGAATGAACGTACCATTTCCACTTCTATTATAACGTCTAAATTCAAAGAGTCATTATTTAAGAAGCCTTTCTCGTGGTCAGTCGAGACTTCTTCTGATGACGCAGAGCACAGTTCTCTGTGAAACTTAAAGAATTTCACCTTATTTTCTTGACGCGGCATAAGCCCAAAAGTCTATAAAGTATCATTTCTATAAGTACGGGCCGTGAAAGCATCAATGGCAACAGCCCTTTTTTTTGTTTTACGTTCTTTGTCCTTTATTGTAGGGATATTTAAATTGTTGAAATAGTGTCCAAACCGAGCTCGATAGCTGGAGTCGCTTAAGTGCAGCCGGTATACAGTATTTGGGAGATAGTGGGTTTGAACCCCACTGTCGGCAGCCCTGAAGGTGGTTTTCCATGGTTTCCCATTTTCACACCAGGAAAATGCTGGGCTGTAACTGAATTAAGGCCATGGCCTCTTCCTTCCCACTCCTAGCCCTTTACTATCCCATCATCGCCATAAGACCTGTCTTTGTCGGTGTGACATAAAGCCAGTTGTAAAAAAAAAAAAAAGAAAAATGTCCAAAGTATGAATAGCTGGTTAAAATAGTTGTAATAATAAATTGTGTTACCGATCATTTCATTCCTTATTTTTAAACAAACAGAACAGAAGTATGGAAATCAGGCTCTAGGCTCTAATGATGAAATATACAGGAACATAGAAAACACAACAGAAACCATAAGAAAAAGGAGATTGCAATTTATTGGACATATTTACAGAATGGATGATTCCACATTAACAAAAAGGGTTTTCAAGTACCTTAGGGACAAAAAGGCAACAATTAGCTAGATTCAAGAAGTAAAGAAAGATTTAGAAAGAAATAATATAAGAAAAGAAGAAACTATGAACAGAGAGGTTTTTAGAAAGAGGGTAGTAAGTATGGAAGGATTCCAAGGAAGATGGAACAAGAAGCCTGGTGCAAAGTGGTCCGAGGACAGAAAGAAACAGCATAGTGAAAGGATGAAAGAATATTGGAAGGAATGGAAGAGAAAACAACAAAATATGTAGAACTAAATTGAAATTGGCACGTGGCCCTTAGCAGGCCTCATCAGAAAGAAGAAGAAGAAATTGTCTACATTGAAATATTGCTATAAACAGCACAGAAATCCTACTGAAATATCTAAATGATTTTTCTTACAAAAGACACACAGTCAAATGCAAAAACTGTCAAAACAGTAAACATGTAGCTACCATGACCAATATATCTAAAACACATTTTGTCGGAAAACAAATATTCCTCTCTTCTCAACTGGGGTTGGAAGTATTTTCAAAATGTGTTCTTTGGCTATCAGGGATGTTCAGGAACACAAACACTTTTCTGCTGCTATTGTGTGGGTACAGGCACTTGACATCCACTCTCTTGAACCAACATTTGTGCTTACCCCAGCTTACCTCACTGTATGCTCTTTGTTTCCCAAGTTTTATCTATAATCCGGGGCTAGGAAAGCCTCTTCTTTCCACGCTAGAACTTCACAAAATTGACTTTCCATTTCATTTGCGGCGGCAGGAAATAGCAGATTTTGTTGGAGGGTAATGAGCTACTTTGAGCATTTTCTCTGAAGTAGAAGTCCATGCCTCTCAGCTGCATTGTCAAACTTCCCCATTATCTGGTAATTTGTTTAAAACATAATGTGGATCAAGCGGATTAAAGTCTGTTGCACGACAGCCGCATTTTGTATTATCAGTAGAATTTTCTGATATCTTACATAATGTCTTCTTCTGAAGAGATGGAAAAATATCCTTAGAAATCGTCCCATGAGTGTACTTCTTCCATTCAGTTAATGCTGCTCGCCATGCTTCTTTCATAGGTCTGAAGATGCTTACAGCTAACAGGTGGATGCTGTTCGGTGGGCGGGGAATGAATGAGATATTGCTCCGCTCACATTCATGGGAGAATTGTTGTCCAGTTTTACTTCTCTTAACCCTGGAACCGGCAAGCGGTTTACCTTCAAGCGGCAAGCATTTAGGCGAGTTTTGCAAGCAACTTTTAAAAAAATTCATAATAATGTTGTTTTTCAATTTATTTTTATATATAACAAGTCATTTTATTCAGAAAAGGACGAAGAATACTATAGTAGGAAATTTAATTTACCAATTTAGTATCCTAAAGCAGTAGGGCGAAGTATCCAACACGCTAAGTATTCCAAAATAATCCAAAAGTTCTGGGCAACATGTACGTAAAACGTAATTTTATGACAATTTTACTATATACAAAATTTGCACAATTTCATGCTGATTAAAAATACATAGAAAGGTTTCACTACATTGAAGTATTGTAAAGTAAAATAGAACTGAAATAACACAAGCACATCTCACCAACATGTAAGTCTACTTAGTCAGATTCATCCTCTCTACCTTTGGGGCGGTTCCTCTTTCTTTCTGCTTTCATAGGCCTCCAAGAATGTGATAATTTATGGTAGTACTGTTGATGGACACCACAATTACATTCTGGGCACCAGAAGTGGGTGCGTGACTTTTTTTCTGCAGTCGAACAGACAGAGCACAACCGCAGTTTCTTTCCTGGGAGGCGTACCAGCTGATGTTTCATTTCTCCTGAAGGTCCAAGTGGAATGCTTTGAAGAGTTTCTTCATCTACAAGACCTTTGACAATACTAACCATAAATTTCTCATATTCAAGGGGTTTGTCGGTGTTCAAACTATAGAGTATGTAGGCATCAAAAATTGCCATTACCAACAGGTTATAGAATATTTCTTTCCAGTCGAAACGTTTTAGTGACATGACTTTTGGAAAATATGGAAATATTTGTAATTTTGAAGTGCATCACTATTTTTCAGTGTTGTTTTTATGGTTCAGACCCATATTTATAACTAGAGGAATGATTTTTTCATTTCTGATACTGTAACGTCAACCCATTTTTGCAGACGAGAATACGGACCCATATTTCTGGAATTCATTTTATTTTGAATAATTTCCTGTGCATATTTATTAGTTTCTAAGTCACTAAAAGATTCTAGATAGCATTGGAGAAAAACAAATGGAAATATGTTAGAGGAGGACTGTTTCGCGGCGGGCAATTTCGTAATCCTGCGTTTCGAGCCTTGAACTTCTCTTCCACTTTTATTTGTGGCTCTGGAGGATAAACTCTTGTCCACTTCGGTTCTGTTTGGTCAACTGCATTACTGTCATTATCATTATTATCATCAGTGACTGGTTCATAGTGTTCCACATCATCATCAATATCAGTGTCGAAATCACTTAGCCTAGGCTCATATAACTCGCCACTACCTGGCGAATTATTGTCAAAATCATCGTCAATTCCTTCTAAAAATACGTCACTATCACCTTTGTCATCCAGATCAAACAAACATTTACGAATTTCACTACTTCCTGACAATTCACTCATTTTGCACCACGAAAGCTAATGCACATCGGACAACCACAGCAAGCACAACAGAATGACCGTCTGCAAAGCGTTCTCGTTTTTCCACGTGTATACCGCACATTCTGTCACGCTAAACTACTTCAGAATTGTGCTGTATTTATAGAGTAGAGTTTCCTCTTCAACATGATGCAAGATATTTCATGAAGATGTTGAGTGTCAAGCCGCTATCTCAAAATTAGTCACCGCTGGCGTAATGCATCTCGATAGCGACTCTGCCGGTTGAGTAAAAGGGAAATGTGTTGCGATCGCGACGACTGCCGGTTCCAGGGTTAATCACCACCCGCACTCCTAGATGACCCCCAAAGACACATGTCTTCAGTCATAACTGTTGGTCCATTTTTATTCTTTAAATAGGGTAAAGCTATTGTGAAGAACCAATCGTCAAATATTAGCAGATCAAACCATACACTCTTTTTTGTATTGAAATGGGTTCCTTGAGGGCCACGCTCTTGCTATGATTACCATAAATACTTGAATTTATAAAGAACGTGTGGAGGGAGTAAATTTCCCATCTCCATTTGCTGCCATCAGTATAAAATCAATGAGTAGCCATTCATTTCCTGTAAATATTTTGTCTGCAAAGGTCTGAAAAACAGGGTTTTCTTTCTTTTTCATTCTAATTAAAATAGCTAAAGTATTGAAAATGCAACAAAAATATACATATTATATACCAGAGGCCAATGACCTACAAATTAGGCCGCTTAAAACAACCACCACCATAGTGTATTGAATACTACCCTTAAACTCGGGAAGAATAAAACTGTAGTTTGATTTGAGAATAATCCACCTGTTTGTTTCTTAATTATCATTTAAACTTTTGAATCTGGTAGTAATTGGCATCACTTACGGTGTGCAACTAACTGAGGCCAAGCTGCTGCTGCTGCTGCTGCTGCTGCTGCTACTACTACTACTACTACTACTACTACTACTACAAATAAGCCCATTAAAGACTGCACAAAGTACTTAGGCATGCATTTTCCTTCCTCTGTGCCCGTATTTCTTTCATTCTTTTACTGTGGCTTCCTTTCTGTCTTCAGACCAGATTGTTCCAGTCTTCTTCTTTGGTCATTCCTCTTGGTCAACTTGCTATTTGTGAATTTTGGATCTGAAGATTACCCTGTTTTGGACATGTGCTGGTGTAATTCGTTCTTGTTTCAAATCGGTTTTGATTTCACCAATTCCTTTCATTGTGTCTGTTTTAGCTTTACTCCTGTTTTCATAGAATTCAACTCCTTTTTGTTGTTATTATTATTATTAGAACATGAAAACTTTTCATTCAAAAGTTCTCTTCATGGTACATTTCTTTGACAGTCCAAAAATCCTAAAGTTAGTCTTCTGGTAGAAGATAAAAAATTCATACACGAAGTTTGCTTGAGAGTAAGTTTCTACAGTAGTCCAGTTCAAAAGTCTTAATGGAAGACATTTTGGCTGGATATGAAATGTTCTATTCTAGAAATCTCTTTTGAGTTGACTGTGTGGTTTAGGTCACATAGCTTTGAGCTTGCATTTGGCAGCTGTTGGGGTTTGAACTGCACTGTCAGCAGCTCTGAAGATGATTTTCTGTGGTTTCCCATTTTCCTTCCCAGTCCTGTCCCACAATGTCATCAGACCTGTCTATGTTGGTGTGATGTAAAACAAATATTAAAAAGAAAAAAAGAAATTATTTCTGTGAGTGTCTTAAAGAGTTCTATAGGAAACCCTTCTGGTAGGACATAAAATGTCCCTGTTTGGAGTTTTTCTTTGTAAGATTTTTTTATGGTGAGTTCAACATGTTCCACAGAGACCTTCAGTCAGATAATTGCTGGACAGTCTGTTAAAATTAAAACAATATACAATATATTTTTCAGAACTATTATCTCATTTATTAATTTAGATGAGTTATGAATTGGAGACAGGTGGAAAGCAATGACTTACCATGTAGACACATGTGGATCGAGTACACACAAAAGAAACAGAATTTTTGGCTGTAGCCTTCATCAGTGGAGGATAGAATAAGAATGGTGGTGAGCAGACACTTGTGAGGTAAATAGGTGGGGGAGATTGACAACACAGTGGTTCCCTGACCTGGGCACCATTTGATGTCTTACTTCAGAATCTCTAAGGGCAAGAAAGGTGGGAATTTGTTGGCTTAACTATCATCAAATATGGTTTGATGGTGCTGGGTGGGAATAAAAAACAGGAAGATCCATATTATGGGTTTTGCAGGTACTGCTGTGGCCACATACTTGTTTGGCTAGAGTAGGTAGTTAAGCTGGTCAGATGATGTTGGATGTCTTGTCCTAGTATTGAGTGACATTTGCTGGTGATGCTAATGATGAAATAGGTGCTGGGAATGTGTAGACAGCAGGTCTTACAGTGGTTGTGCTTTCTGGGGAGAGAGCTTGAAGAGGATGGGCGTTGGTGTGGTTCATAGCAAGTGAGGATGTTTTTTAGGTTTGGTGGATGCCTCAATGTGTACTGTGCAGTGTTTTGGAAAATGATCTTTGGTTGTATAAAATGAATTTCATTGCAATGCCTGTATTGTTGATAGTAAACTTTTTAAGATACAGTCAAAAGTTCCACCTTTACAATACTTTTTTTTTTTTTTAAATTAGCAGTTAATAAGTGTCGGGACATTTTTCGTCCTTCTTTTTGGTCATCATCAGCCAAACATACTTGTAAGATGAGTAAAATAAACAAGGTCACAAATAATGAATACGTCAAGTTAAAATCCATAATAATATTTGAAGAATGTTCTTAAAACGCTGGAGCTCAATTGCTTTTTAGTTCTGTTAAAATGAAGATAAAATTGTTCAACACACATAATAGTTCCATTAAAATTTGATTATCGAGCTCTTCTTATCTTGGCGTGATGATGTGTTGTTGATAATTCTTAGTTAAGTGGTTATGAGGCAGGTGGAATATTTGACTGTATGCACACATACGGAGAAAGATTGTGCCGTGGTTGAATATTCCTAGAATGAAAACGACGGCTGTTAGCATCATTAAAAGTACGCAAGGTTGAAGCATCTTATAATTACAAGTGGAATTGAACTAATAGACAACACATCTGGCTACTAATTAAACAATAACAAAAATTAGTATTGTATAGGTGGAACCTTTGACTGTACCTTAGAAAGATGATTTTGGGTTTGAAAGTTGAATGCTTGTTTTAAAATATGATTGTTTTTGTGGAGAGAGGGAGATATTTGGCTCCTGTTAGCTTTCTTACCTGAGCTTTTAGATCAGTCGTGGAGAATTAAAAATATACTAAGTAAAATCTTGGTCATTTCTCTCCATATATCAGGTGAACCAGCTGCTCCTTATAATGTATTGTTATGCTGACCTCTGCTTATAGACTACCTATCTTTACGCAAATAATGAAAATTGAATACTAAGGAAAATGTTAGTCAAGGACGTGATGTATCTAAGTTCTGTTTATTTGTCCTCAGAGCTAACAACAGACAGGATGTAAGCATGGTGTTAATAAACAAGCAATGACCGAGCTCGATAGCTGCAGTCGCTTAAGTGCGGCCAGTATCCAGTAATCAGGAGATAGTGGGTTCGAGCCCCACTGTCGGCAGCCCTGAAGATGGTTTTCCGTGGTTTCCCATTTTCACACCAGGCAAATGCCGGGGCTGTACCTTAATTAAGGCCACGGTCGCTTCCTTCCAATTCCTATGCCTTTCCTATCCCATCGTCGCCATAAGACCTATCTGTGTCGGCGCGACGTAAAAGCAAATAGCAAAAAAAAAAAACATTAATAAACAAGCAATGAGTCAATGATCCATGTTTATTCCCAGGAAGTCGATAACTGACATCCTGGTAGGTTGTGGTTTACAGATGGGTGTGGAAGTATGTTGACCTGTGTAAAGGTTTCCTACACCCAATAGTGAACTTAAGTAACATTGTGGTGGTGATTTACTGGTTGAATACGTTAAGAACTGAAAACTGATGATCCATGTACAAGTAAAAATTTCAGTCATACATTTTTTCTGCTACTTGGAAAAACAGAATCGTGGGTATGTTTTAGCTCTTAAAGGAGAAGAGGACAAATTCATATCCTATATACAATTTATTTCAGACAAATATGATGATTAAAGGATCTTATGGATTTATAAAGTAATTTTCAAGAAGGAACTTGCAATAGACGTGACTTATTGAAATTCATTCGCTGTTCTGTAGATAGATTACAGCAGTTTTTAAATTTGACCTCTATTTATTAGGGTCTGGGGTAGTCACTGGACATAGTAACTTCATTTCACTGAATGCAGGAATTAGTTGAATTTCAACTCATGCCTGTTGCTCACGGTAAAAGTTTCTGTCAAATTTATTGTAAAATAATTTAATTTTATAAAATTTCTGTTGCTCACAGTCAAATTCAAGTTTTATAAAACCTTTGGTAAAACTTTTCATAAAATAGGATATGTTCTATTCCGTAAAATTAATTTTACAAAATGAACCAATCAGCAAAGCTGACATCACGATGATGCTGGTGCTACGTCGTGAGAAGATTGTGAATCTTGATTGTAAACAAACACCTCTTTCAAAAGTGGCAGGATCCAGGTGGACTAAGGAAGCTGTTAGTGTTTTACTGACGAATACCAGAAATATCCTTGTTTGTACGAAGTTAAAACGCCACTTTACCACAACAGGAATGTAAGAAGAGAGGCAGAAAACACAATCGCCGAATTCCTATATGAATGCTGGTCTTCTAACCTCAACTAATTTTAGACCAAGGACAGCAATCCTCTACCTTCTTCTCTTCTTTTGTTCCAATCCCGATTCCAGCATTTCCTGGCATTTCTTTTCTTCCTTTTTACCACTGTACAACATATAATTACAACTAAAGCAGCAAGTTTTGCTTTGTTTGTTGGAGCCATACTCTTAAACACACTCTTAAGTTGAACAGCTGATTCTTGGTTTAAAAGTTTGTCGATAGATGGCAGCACATACACATCTTAGTTCAAAACTGAGTTCATAGATGGCCATCCTGATGCTTTCACGGATTTTATAAAACAATTTTACCGTGAGCAACACAATTTATTTTCACCAAATTTCTATAAAATTATTGTACAACAAATTTTACTAAACATTTTACTGTGAGCAATAGGCATCAGAATTTGTAAATTTGTATACAACAAAAAAATTTAAAAGGCAAAGAAGTGATAATATAATAAGATGTTGGTACATTTCTTGTTCTCTTGAATCCTTCTCACAAAAGTACACATTGAACACCACCAGATGATGCTACTGACACATTATACAGAGATGACTAACACTGGTTGCCATTGTTACAGTGGTGTCACAAATCGATGACACCAATTTCAGATAGGACCCCCAGCACAAAAACATATCCATGTTAAAATGTTTCTCCAATGAGGTATGCAGACCACTGAGCATACTTTGGTCTGACTAGCACTCTCGTACTTATCTCACTTAGCTACATAACAAATTTATTATTATTATTATTATTATTAATCGCAGACAGTCGTATCAGCACACTATTTTAATTCAAAACCGGTTTTCGGACTCTAAGGTCCATCATCAGTGTTAAAATTATTTAAAACATTGAAGTCCACATAAGTATGTCATCAGAATGAGTTAAAAAGGTTTTAAAAAGTTAAAATCGAGCCCTGTTGAGATCAACTGTAAAATAAGAAAAAGAAAAAACAAGTGTAAGAGTAAGCAAAAAATATGTATAAACTTACAATGATGTTGTAAAAGGTACGGTTACGAATATGGCTTTGATATGTTATAATGATTATAATACATAACAAATTAAAAGGGGCTTTTGTTAAGGATATCTGACGTGCAGTTCTCATCCATTTTGCTGTTTCATAATTGTATCGTGTCACTGTAAGTTTTAATAACATATTTTACTTTACCTAACTTGACTTGACCTAACATTCCATCATTTTAGATTAATGGTACAACAACTGATTAAAAGAGTGTTGTATTTCTGGAATGGTCTTGTACTTGTGATGCGAAAGGTTTATAGAGTCCATTGTGCTTGCCATGAGTTGATACTATACAGGAGGCAAGCAGAAGAATATCGACCATTACGACTAACATATATTGTTGATTCATATCTTTCTAAATTATAAGGGACAGCTGATTCACTTGGTATATGACCACCATCCTCATGTCTGCATCAGTATGTCCACCCTGTTGTGCGCAAGTTACTGTAAACCGTAGTGGCTGCATTTTTACAAGTGCTAAGTCATTTTAAATTTATTTTGAGACTTTGTGGGTAGTTACTTCAATTGCACTAAGTTGAAAATTACTTACTTTAATGTCAACCTAACTGGCATTATGCTGTCTCTCATGATTTGAGATTTTCCTGATAAGAGTTGGTAATTGATGATGTAAACTTCATATTTTAGGCATTCAGATCACCGAGAGTTCCTATGTGCCAACTGTGGGAAGCAGTTCAAGCGCAAGGATAAGCTAAAGGAGCACATGAAACGTATGCATTCAGCAGAAAGAGAGACACGGCTGCCTGTGAAACCTCACCGCATGCCAACAGCCAAAAAGTTCATGCCCAAGGTACAGGTAAAGTTGGCCTGCATCTTTACTCACATTCTAACTCATAATATATTAGTGTGCAAACTAATTGGGACATGTTAATATTTTACACGGAATTGTAATTTATATTAATTTGGTTACTAGCTTTGGCTCAAACAAGCTATATCTCCCTTGGTCTATCATTAGAGTCAGCATTAACAGGTTTTAAATAATGATAAGCAATAATTGGCCATTTCAACTTCAATTGAGTACTTGTATGAGCAATGATAGCGTTTGTTAATTCTGTGTTTTCGGTGGGATAAGTTTTTGTATTTGTGGAAATGGACATTTCACTCAGGAAGTGGTTAGAGTTGCTCTAAGAGAGCACACATCTACAGTAAGACTGTATGAGATATTTCCTGGGCTGTTGTTTTGGAGAAATTCTAGTGTATCTAGAATGTTTACAGCTTTTGTTGATTTCGGCTCATTATCTCCAAACTGAAAATGGAGATGTGGAAGAAAGTAAGAAACCACCCCAGTGCTGATGAAACTATACTCAGATACAGTAAAATACATCCTCGCCAGACAAGCAAGGAATTTCAGAGAGATTTGTTAGCTGCTGGGGTTGACGCTGATGTTTCAACTGTCTGCCAGAGGCTTCTTGATACTGGGCAAAAGGAAAGAAAGCCAGTAAAGAAGCCAACATGGAAAAAAATCTGTTGACATGGGCTAAAAGGTGGATGTCTGAAAAGAAAATAATTTGAAGAAAAGAAGGGAAGCTAGTAGATTGAGATAAATATATACTGTATAGCTATATGAGACTCACCCCTCTGTTCTTTGTAAGTTGCGTGCATCTGATACAGATACCAACACCAGATTGACTATTAAGAGAGACTCTGTTGAGTGGGCCTCTAAGGACCTTAAGAGGTTAGTGAAGTGCTTTGTGTGGCGTGTGGCGCTTTATGGGGCTGAGACGTGGAAGTTGAGGAAGAAAGAAGACTAGAAGCATTTGAAATGTGGATCTGGCGGAAGATGGAGAAAATCAGCTGGCAGGAAAAAGTAAGGAATGAGGAAGTATTAAAAAGAGTGGGTGAAGGAAAGAGAACGAAATTGGAATGCATTCGAAGACGGAAGAAAAATTGGTTAGGCCACTGTTTGCGACGAAATTGTTTAATAACTGAAACATTGGAAAGGATGATACAAGGAAAACTGAAGAGAGGAAGGAAGAGGTATCAGTTAGTAGACAGTATAAAGGTAAATAGAAGCTATTGGAAGACAAAGAGAATGGCTGAAGACTGAACAGTGTGGAGAATTCACGCGAAGACCTGCCGATAGGGAGACCACCAATGATGACATCAAAAGTAAATACAGTAGAAGTCCTTTATAGCGAGAATTCATAACTAAAAAATTTACTCGCTATAGCGGATTGTCGTTATATCCAATTTTTTGTAAAAGTTGGGAAAAAGCTCACACACATTAATATTGTTTTGTAGCGGCAATCTATTTGTTCAAAATTTGCATTTTCACAGATTGCCATGCTATGGCTTACTCGTAAGTTATTTTCCTAATTCCAAAACAACAATGTTCAATTTTATTCTGAAAAATTTTAATAGTATCACTCCAGTGGCTTCTGTAATTAACGTTTCAGTTTTCTTATTCAAAGAGAGTCACCTAACCTAACTTAACCTCATATGTATCATGAAAACATATTTCAAACACCAGTAGAGTAATGATAACCTTTTCGCTATAAATTACTTGGAAATAGCCTTTCCGAAATTTAACCAGACACGAGAAAATACAGTGAAACCTCGTAGTGCGTTCCTCATTAAGACAATTTCTTGCTTAGCACATCGTAAATTCGAAGTCCCAATTCACGCCGTATTAAATCTACTTAAACATCCTTCACTTATCACGTCACAAATTGTCATTATCAGTATCAATATCAAAGGGTAGAGATGGGTCCACCTATTCGATACCATAAGTTTGTATATTGTCTTATAAAACTGGGACTAGTTTCGACCCCATATGTATTGGATCATCTTCAGCCACGCTACAATTGGAAGACATGTGTACACATATAACCAATAATAAATTAAACACTTTGGTATGCCACAATTTACAGTCTTAATTTAAAACATTCATGAAGTCCGAACAACACATCCAAACTTGAAACTAAATGACACATTGAAACAGTTGTGGTGGATGGCGAACTATGTTGTCGCTCCCACAGCAGTCAAATGTTCTTGAGTTGATCTGGGAGTTGGCATCTCTATCTGTATAGACGAGCTACTTGATTTATAATTTGTTTGTTCGGTGTAATATGGGTGATGACTTTATGTAGGGCGGTGAATCACAGCACGATGATCCTTGAGTCCAATTAGTGGGGTAGGCCGTGGATAGTACGCTCATGACTTCCATGTTTCTTTGAATTTCTTTGCTCACTGTCGGAAGCAGAACTTAACATGCCCTGATGAAGGCCAATGCAATTTGGCTGAAAGCTCGGCTTCATTAAATAAATATAGTGACTTCAATCCGGTATTCATTTATTTATTTACGTTAATATTATGAGCCATGAAAACCTACGTTCATTACGTAGAATATTTGATTTTTCATTTATTTCATTAATATTATGTTTAGGTTTAAAGTACTGTTCCAAATGAATGTAACAGTTCTCCAAAATGTTGAGCATGGTGCCCTTCTCACCTGCTTTTAATATGCTTAGATCTTGGTCAGTTGATGTAAAATTATGATTTAAGTCTGTCATGTGTTTAGCCATGGCAGAGAAACGATTGTATATTGAAACATTGACATGTTCCATGTATCTTATTGAAAAATACGTAGGAACTTTCACAGTTATTGCACTGCAGTTTGTAGACACCTGATTGAGAAAACTTATTAGTTTGTTGATAGTACGTGTATTAAAGAAATTGGAAAAAAATTTATTATTTGTTTTAAAAGCAATTTGTTAGTTACGTTTCTTGAAAATATTAGTAATTTGGTATATGTTTATATTATTGAACGTGAAGGAGGAATATGTTTTTTGTTTCATTTCAATATGTTTTTTGTCTACTGATTCTCTGTTTAAAGTAGAAATTTGACGTCTTTTATTTGTGTTGATGATTTTATTGATAAATTACACATTGTACCCATTGGATTTGTTCGTTTAACATTTAGTTCATTTTGAAGGTCTCTTTTGGATAAGGGGATGGTGAATGCTCTATTTACCATACTATAGTATGCTGCTTTTTTATGGGAGTGAGGATGGGGAGAAACATTTTGGCTTGTACTAACTGTTTGAGTTGGTTTTCTAAAAATACAATAAATAAGATACCCCTCAGTGCGATCACAAATTTTCCCAGCCATGAAATTGTTCTTTTTTCATCCCTTGTGAAAGAGCCATGATTTCCAAGAGGAGCCAGGTCGGGGAAAGTTACGCAAAAACTGGAAATGGCCTTGAATTCCGGAAATTTAGAGAGTAAATTTTAGCTTCGGGAAAGTTCAGTTTTGCTTTCCGGTTTTCATTGATATTGCTGAATAACCCAGTAAGCTTGTTTATATTTTGCATACCATTCTGAAGTTGGAAATTTATTTTGTTAAATGACACAGTGAAGGGTAGCGAATATCGCATGAATAGACTATGTAAGGATTAGGAACATAATCGTGTGAAGTTGACTAGCATGGTGCATATCATCGTTGCCGGGACAAAACCTCCTATGTGAAATATTTTAGCTTAGAACTTCGGCCGGTAAGGTTCTGTCATCTAAGGTGCAATATTGTGTGACAGTTGTCAAGGTATTCTCGCTCTTCATAACGTATGTGCTGCGGGTCAGTATATCTCCAAAAATATTAACACATAGGAGGTTTCGTCCCGGCAACGACGATATTTGTCTTATGGTATCCCCATTATAGATACTGAAAAAGTTGTGAAATCACTTACTAATGAAGACAAAATCCGGGAAGTGGACAGGCATCTGCGTCTTTCAATTGTCGAGTTAACTAATGAAAAAGGTTCCACCTGATCGATACTTTCCTTTTATTTTATTTTTTTTAGCCTTTGGATAAATTTTTGTCATTAAAACTTACAGTACATGTTTCGATTGCTTAGCAATCATCATCAGCTGTTTCACGTAATGCTTAGGTAAAAAAATAGCATAAAACAGTTCCATAATTAAGATTAAAAATTGTTAGTAAGGAACAATTAATTGGTGGGGGAGGGGGGGGCGTTGTTAGTTAAAGATTAAAGACTTATACAAATTGAAAAACTATTTTTTGAATTTAAAAGTCTCTGGTTTCATTCTATGTCACTGCACTGGTTATTTATTAAATTCGACGGTTTTTAGCATGATGCTCTTGCAAACTTGTCTTGGTTGTATAATGTTCCTTCTTTTGCTAGACCTTTCTTGTTTGTATCTCGTTACTGTCCGGTGGAGGAGATTATGTTTATTGTTGGTCGAATTATTCAGGTTTTGTTAAGTTGGATAGTTTGGAGTACGACCTGTAACCGGCAGAAAAAAATGCATCTGTTAATTAAAATTACCTAGGGGTGTGTTGTTTGCATTTTAAATAAATTGAAACTGTAAAAAAATTTCAAACTTACCTGTATCCAATTGTTCGGTTATACAAATTCTATTCGGAAATCGTTAAGTTTGGATGTTTGGTGTACGACCTGTAACTGGCAGAAAGGATGCGTTTGTTAATTGAGAATACCTGGGGATGTGGTGTCTAAAGGAATTGTTTGTACTGTAACAACTTTTAAACTTACCCCTGTCCAATTTGTTCTTGTTCCGATGTTTACGAGTTTGTATATATCTCTGCCGTCCTCGACCTTGTGTAGTAACCTCCGAAATCAGTCATCCACTCTGGGCCACATTTTGAGGTGTGTCACATTCTTACTTAATTTCAGTACATCGTTTTAAAATTAAGCGATCGTTTACTTCAGCTTTTATTTCTAGGTTGGTACCCCACTGTCGGCAGCCCTGAAAATGGTTTTCCGTGGTTTCCCATTTTCACACCAGGCAAATGCTGGGGCTGTACCTTAATTAAGGCCATGGCCGCTTCCTTCCCACTCCTAGCCCTTCCCTGCCCCATCGTCGCCATAACACCTATCTGTGTCGGTGCGACGTAAAGCAACTAGCAAAAAAAAAAAAAAAAAACCCACTTTATTTCTTATGAGTTAACTACTGCTATCGGCCATGTTATTTACATATTTATTACAGAAACAGGTTCTCTTTCATTTTTAATTGTGCTTGTAGAGCACCAGTTGAGTATTACTCATCGACGTCGATATCGAATGTCGGCAAGAGTGTTCGCTAGTGCACATAGTGAAAAATCTATATCAAAGATGATCAATCACATTTAATATAATCAATGGAGTGCATAAATAATATAGATAATGGAAAAAATTATGCACGCTTAATTGCTCATAATAACGGATGCATCAGTGATAGGGTTCTCGCTGTAACCAAAGGACAATACACAGTTTAATATAGGAATTTTCAAGGGTCAGAAAAAAAGCTGTCGTTATAACGGAGTTCTTGATACGTGCCGTACTCGCTATAGCAGACTTCTACTGTAGTAAAAATTTCAAATTGACATTGCAGTCTAACTGCAGTAAATGGAACGTTTTTTTATATCCCCAATTTTTAATCTGATTCACCCCAGTTCACAATACTAAACTTTGAAAACTTAGGATTCTGCCATTCCTACAGGCTTTGCAGATGGTTTAAGGAGCATTTCAACACACTATGACCCCTTCTCACAGTTTAAATTCAGTTAAGATGTTCACACAAGAAAACAAAATCAGTGTGCTTCATTGGCCTGGTAATTCTCCAGACTTAACATGAATAGAAAATTAGCAAATAATTGTGAAGAAGCATCTTAGGAAAATTGACTGTTAGACAGAAGAATGTTTGTTAATAAACCTAATAAACGTACGTGTGGTTCTGTGAAGAACTGAAAAGCATTTGAAATAAAATGGTAGTCAATGCCAAAATGTGTTCAGGAGATACAGTATATAATAGTGAATGTGACCTCCTTAGTGAACTGTATTTGCAGTTTCAGTAGCAAAGTGTGGGAATATTGCAAGTTTATCTTGTCCCAATTAATTTGCACAATACTGCAATATGCATGCTGAGCAAGTACTCTTTATAGCAACATTGAAATATTTAATCCTTTCTGCATTTGTTTGTTTTTATACCTGTGTTTACATAATATGAGTGTGTAGAAGCTTCATAGCTGATTCAATTGTTAAATCAGAAAGCCAAATTTGAACGGTTCAACTCCAAAGTACTACAGCTTTAACAGCTTTCAGTAAATGTCCTAAATGGTTTTACTAAGGTTTATCTGTGCTTGGAGTAGGAAACTACCAGAAAAGAGTCTTGTCTCAATTCCCATAGTGCTTTTTCTCAGTCTTGGACTTTGAATAGTTTCTCATGCTGGTGTGGACATTACGATAATGTGGGCTACTATACACCCAAATACACACTACTACTACTACTACTACTACTACATACTACTACCATAATGAATCAACAACAAAATTATAAATTCAAAGGAGTACTTTCTTTTTATTTTATATTTCATTATTCCTGTGAACCATGGAACCTTACCACAGTGGGAAGGCTGATGTGTCATAGTGCAGAAGGTAGCCGAGACATCGGGGCAACTATATCAGAAATGTATATGTTGAATAGTTTATCAGGATTGGGTAGCTGCCCTTTCAGAATAAGTAAGGATGACAGTTTGGATGATAAGACTAGAACAGCCTTATAATATTACCTAACCTAGCTTGGGATACTGTTATGAAACTGAAAGTAGTGGGAAGCTGTAAGCACATTCCCAAGAACATGCTTTGTGTGGGCTAGTAACAGTTGTTTCCTGCTGGGTAAAATAGTCCCCTTCGATGTTAGGCCCCTTAAAACAACAAGCACAAGCAACATTCCTCCCTAAAATGCGTATGGCTGGCAATTGTGTTTGCCATCCTGTTATCCTCAGCTGATTTTTTCACTGAATTCAATTTCCTAGTGAGATCCTTCAATCTCTCCTTAAGGGGCCCATAGACGTCCAATATTATTGCGCAATATTGGGGTTTGTGCAATATAATTGATAGTGTGTATTTAATGTTGAAGGGTTGTGCAATATATTGTACGAAATCAAAATAGTTTGAAATATATTACGCAAATCGCAAAATGCTGTGTCGTGTGTTGGCAGTATTGTGCAATATCGCGTCCTCCAGCCAGTTGGTATCAACAAGTGGGGGAGAACGTATCGTGATGGCCGACAAACAGGTGGAGAAAAAGTTCTGAAGTCACTTCTATCAGACACTCCACTCTTCCTACGATGCACTTCACTTATGTGATAGAAAGCAATATCGTAAAATAGGGGAATGGGGAATTTTAAAAAAAGATATTAATATCAATGGAAAATGGTAAATAAAAATGTATACTGTCTATGGGATGGACTTAAAGCAATTGTTGAGGAGTGTGAAAACAGGTTTGTACCTTTAATAAAAGTGGTAAGGAATAGTAAGGAGCTTTTATAAGAGGGAAATAAAGAGATTAAGAAGGAAGTGCAGATTGGAAAGAAATAGTTACGAATGGTTGCAGGAGTAAAGGGGCCCATAGACGTGCAATATTATTGTGCAAAATGGATTGTACAATATATTGTTAGCTGCCCACAGACATATAATATTATTGCACAACAATCGGGTTTGTGCAATAAATAGAATCGTGTGGAGATAATATTGCTGGTTGTGCAATATATTGTGCAAAAGCGCCCATAGACGTACAATATACTTGGCGATATATAGTCAGTCCATGCCGGTATTTTGTTTGGTGAACACTATTTTCTGTACCACGAAGCCGCTTCACTTCCTTCCAGAAGTTTGTACGCAGAGAACTGATTTTTTAAAAATAACTTCTTCTTTGTCGGCGTTCAAGAATTTTTTGCGATATTTCTCAATAAGCACCTCGTTCTGTTTACCTTTCTGAACACAATTACTGTAATCTTTGCTCTTAACGTCCCATAGAGCCGGAAGGCTTCGATAAACTCCATAATAAACTTTTTCTCCACCTGTTTGTCGGCCATCACGATACGTTCTCCCCCACTTGTTGATACCAACTGGCTGGAGGACGCGATATTGCACAATACTGCCAACACACGACACAGCATTTTGCGATTTGCGTAATATATTTCAAACTATTTTGATTTCGTACAATATATTGCACAACCCTTCAACATTAAATACACACTATCAATTATATTGCACAAACCCCAATATTGCGCAATAATATTGGACGTCTATGGGCCCCTTAAGGAGAGATTGAAGGATCTCACTAGGAAATTGAATTCAGTGAAAAAATCAGCTGAGGATAACAGGATGGCAAACACAATTGCCAGCCATACGCATTTTAGGGAGGAATGTTGCTTGTGCTTGTTGTTTTAAGGGGCCTAACATCGAAGGGGACTATTTTACCCAGCAGGAAACAACTGTTACTAGCCCACACAAAGCATGTTCTTGGGAATGTGCTTACAGCTTCCCACTACTTTCAGTTTCATAACAGTATCCCAAGCTAGGTTAGGTAATATTATAAGGCTGTTCTAGTCTTATCATCCAAACTGTCATCCTTACTTATTCTGAAAGGGCAGCTACCCAATCCTGATAAACTATTCAACATATACATTTCTGATATAGTTGCCCCGATGTCTCGGCTACCTTCTGCACTATGACACATCAGCCTTCCCACTGTGGTAAGGTTCCATGGTTCACAGGAATAATGAAATATAAAATAAAAAGAAAGTACTCCTTTGAATTTATAATTTTGTTGTTGATTCATTATGGTAGTAGTATGTAGTAGTAGTAGTAGTAGTAGTAGTGTGTATTTGGGTGTATAGTAGCCCACATTATCGTAATGTCCACACCAGCATGAGAAACTATTCAAAGTCCAAGACTGAGAAAAAGCACTATGGGAATTGAGACAAGACTCTTTTCTGGTAGTTTCCTACTCCAAGCACAGATAAACCTTAGTAAAACCATTTAGGACATTTACTGAAAGCTGTTAAAGCTGTAGTACTTTGGAGTTGAACCGTTCAAATTTGGCTTTCTGATTTAACAATTGAATCAGCTATGAAGCTTCTACACACTCATATTATGTAAACACAGGTATAAAAACAAACAAATGCAGAAAGGATTAAATATTTCAATGTTGCTATAAAGAGTACTTGCTCAGCATGCATATTGCAGTATTGTGCAAATTAATTGGGACAAGATAAACTTGCAATATTCCCACACTTTGCTACTGAAACTGCAAATACAGTTCACTAAGGAGGTCACATTCACTATTATATACTGTATCTCCTGAACACATTTTGGCATTGACTACCATTTTATTTCAAATGCTTTTCAGTTCTTCACAGAACCACACGTACGTTTATTAGGTTTATTAACAAACATTCTTCTGTCTAACAGTCAATTTTCCTAAGATGCTTCTTCACAATTATTTGCTAATTTTCTATTCATGTTAAGTCTGGAGAATTACCAGGCCAATGAAGCACACTGATTTTGTTTTCTTGTGTGAACATCTTAACTGAATTTAAACTGTGAGAAGGGGTCATAGTGTGTTGAAATGCTCCTTAAACCATCTGCAAAGCCTGTAGGAATGGCAGAATCCTAAGTTTTCAAAGTTTAGTATTGTGAACTGGGGTGAATCAGATTAAAAATTGGGGATATAAAAAAACGTTCCATTTACTGCAGTTAGACTGCAATGTCAATTTGAAATTTTTACTACAGTAGAAGTCTGCTATAGCGAGTACGGCACGTATCAAGAACTCCGTTATAACGACAGCTTTTTTTCTGACCCTTGAAAATTCCTATATTAAACTGTGTATTGTCCTTTGGTTACAGCGAGAACCCTATCACTGATGCATCCGTTATTATGAGCAATTAAGCGTGCATAATTTTTTCCATTATCTATATTATTTATGCACTCCATTGATTATATTAAATGTGATTGATCATCTTTGATATAGATTTTTCACTATGTGCACTAGCGAACACTCTTGCCGACATTCGATATCGACGTCGATGAGTAATACTCAACTGGTGCTCTACAAGCACAATTAAAAATGAAAGAGAACCTGTTTCTGTAATAAATATGTAAATAACATGGCCGATAGCAGTAGTTAACTCATAAGAAATAAAGTGGGTTTTTTTTTTTTTTTTTTGCTAGTTGCTTTACGTCGCACCGACACAGATAGGTGTTATGGCGACGATGGGGCAGGGAAGGGCTAGGAGTGGGAAGGAAGCGGCCATGGCCTTAATTAAGGTACAGCCCCAGCATTTGCCTGGTGTGAAAATGGGAAACCACGGAAAACCATTTTCAGGGCTGCCGACAGTGGGGTACCAACCTAGAAATAAAAGCTGAAGTAAACGATCGCTTAATTTTAAAACGATGTACTGAAATTAAGTAAGAATGTGACACACCTCAAAATGTGGCCCAGAGTGGATGACTGATTTCGGAGGTTACTACACAAGGTCGAGGACGGCAGAGATATATACAAACTCGTAAACATCGGAACAAGAACAAATTGGACAGGGGTAAGTTTAAAAGTTGTTACAGTACAAACAATTCCTTTAGACACCACATCCCCAGGTATTCTCAATTAACAAACGCATCCTTTCTGCCAGTTACAGGTCGTACACCAAACATCCAAACTTAACGATTTCCGAATAGAATTTGTATAACCGAACAATTGGATACAGGTAAGTTTGAAATTTTTTTACAGTTTCAATTTATTTAAAATGCAAACAACACACCCCTAGGTAATTTTAATTAACAGATGCATTTTTTTCTGCCGGTTACAGGTCGTACTCCAAACTATCCAACTTAACAAAACCTGAATAATTCGACCAACAATAAACATAATCTCCTCCACCGGACAGTAACGAGATACAAACAAGAAAGGTCTAGCAAAAGAAGGAACATTATACAACCAAGACAAGTTTGCAAGAGCATCATGCTAAAAACCGTCGAATTTAATAAATAACCAGTGCAGTGACATAGAATGAAACCAGAGACTTTTAAATTCAAAAAATAGTTTTTCAATTTGTATAAGTCTTTAATCTTTAACTAACAACGCCCCCCCCTCCCCCACCAATTAATTGTTCCTTACTAACAATTTTTAATCTTAATTATGGAACTGTTTTATGCTATTTTTTTACCTAAGCATTTAGGTTGTTTAACATCCTTGCAGAAATGGGAGTCGATAAGAAACTGCTGGCGATAATAAGGGCAACACTAACCAATACCAAATCCAAAGTAAAATTCCAAGGATGTCTCTCTGAACCCTTTGAGATCAAGACAGGCGTTCGACAGGGAGATGGGCTGTCACCTCTTTTGTTTAACTGCGTACTTGAGAAGGTAATACAGGAGTGGCGAAAGACGTTAAAAGAAAGAAACCTTTACAAACCCGTAAGGATTGGGACAAAGAAAAATGGAGTGGAAATAGATTGCTTAGCGTTCGCTGATGATATAGCCCTTATGGCAGAAAATTTCGAAAGTGCAACAGAACAGATCAATGTGTTGAAGGAAGTAGCAGAACAAACAGGTTTACAAATTTCCTTTCAAATGACAGAAATAATGTCAAATATCAAAGATGATACGGCACAACTAAACACCAAATATGGAACGATAAACCGTGTTAGTAAATTTAAATACCTTGGGGAATGGATTCAGCAAAATGGACTTGACAAAGAGGCCATAGCAGCAAGAATCAAGAAAATGGAAGTCACTTTCCAAACCACCCGCAACATTTACAACAAAAAGTGCTTTTCCCTGAACACAAAAATTCGTCACTACAACACTGTCATCAAACCAGTATCACTGTATGCATCTGAATGCCTTATCCTGTCCGAGAAATGTTTGCTTGCGGATTTAGAGAGGAAAGAAAGAAAGAAAGAAAGATCTTACACACCATACTTGGTCCAGACTACAAAAATGGCATCTGCATTAGAAAATCCAGGCAAGAAGTATACTCTAAGATAGAGAAGATCACGGACACAATGCGTAAAGGCAGAGTTCGCTTCTACGGTCATATACGACGGATGATCGACTCTCGATGTACGAAACGTATCTTCAGTATATTTGACGCAAAACCAAAAACGGCAATGCCATGGTACGTTAATGTCAAGAAAGATCTTCAAGAACTGGGCCTACAAGCAGAAGATGCACAAGACCAAAATCTTTTCAGAGCAGCCATCACGACTTTTGGGACTTTCCAGGACGAAAAACGGGCAACTGGTGCTAAATGGACAGAAGAACGTCGTGCTAAACACAGTGAGCTAATGAAGACGATGTGGATCAAGCGAAAGATGAACAAATGCCAGAATGTAAAGTGAGGCTTATCGTGGTCCCTAGTTGGCCGATTAGCGAAGTTGAATGAATGAATATATATATATGGGGTGTGTGTGTGTGTGGTTTTTTTTCCTCATCCTGAAGGTTGGTTGAATCCTCAACAGTTCCACCATTAGTTGTCATAGATGGCTTAGGCATCACTGAAGAGGCGTACTAGGGAAATGAGGAGTGAAGTGGTTATCCGTTGTTTACCTAACTGAGATAGAAGCGACAGATCAACGAAAGTAACAAAATTGTTCTAGCCCATACCAGAAGTGCATTATAAACACTAGTTCTCGCCAGCAAAGTGTATTTAAATTCCCTCTACTTTTTCCGACTGTATAACACAGTTGCTGTGACTTATGAAACAACCTTCATATTAGTGAAGAACCAGTATGGATGAGGTTGAAAATATAATATGTTAGATGATAGTCAAGGATTGGCCAGGTCATGTTATGATTGGCTATATTCGAATAATACTAACAGCCATAAAAATTACTAGAATTAATTGTGATAGCGTGTCACTATGGATGCCATGTCTTCATGTGAGTTAAATACTAAACTCTTTTTATCCCAGAATACTCTTGTTCTAGGGTGTAAATTCTTGCAGCTTTTGCTATTTTGAATTTTATGTTACAGGTGTCGCCAAATGACTATCATCGCTTCATTTACAAATGTCACACGTGTCTGCTGGGCTTCAAACGTCGAGGAATGTTGGTGAACCATTTGGCTAAACGTCATCCGGACATTAGTCCTGATTCTGTACCCGAGCTCAATCTGCCCATCCTTAAGACAACGCGTGATTATTACTGTCAGTACTGTGAGAAGGTAAGAGAAAGTGATGAAACATAATTTTGCTCCAAATTTCCAAACACATTTTATGTTCCCACCTTTATTCATTGAAAATCAAATGTGTAGAAATCGTGGTGTGGTGGTTTCCATAGAAGATATATGCTCACACTAAGATGCTTTATTTTATTCTGAGTAAGAAATGTACCTGTAGAGAAAACCCTTTCAGTCTGACAACGGGAGTGTACAGCATGGTGGATACCAATATTGTTGACTTTTTGCAAGGTTAATCGACACAGGTACAAAATCAATACATGTTTGGAAATGTTCTTGATTGGGCTTTAATTTTATAGATTGTAGTATATCAATTTCCAAACATCAGTTACAAGCCAGCATTCAGAAAAACATTCTTGTGCCATAGTGATCAAGATATAGAATGCTTCTTTGAGGCAGTTTCTCTATCTACTGAAAAATCATGTATTCAGAAGCATTCATATTGATACCTTGCTGTACATTTCCTTTAAAAGCGAAGTTTGCACTGAAATGGTAATATTTTATCCTTGGCGTTGAAAACTCTCTTTCTTTCTTTCTTCTTCTACTTCTTCTTCCTCCGTGGCATGGTGGATTAAGTTAATTTGGTTTTGTAAAAATATACCCGAGGTCATTGTCATCATTATTACCCCGGTTCCTCTCCACTTCGTCCTGTCTCAACACCAATCCTCATCCAACACTGTTCCAGTCCAGTTCCCGTTGTCCTATGCTGTTCTTCACAGAATCCCTTCATCGGGTCTTCCTCGTCCTCTCTTCCCTGTCATCTTTCTGGTGCTTGTCTTCGTAGTCTTTCTTCGGTACCAGGCAATTTTCTATGGAGTCTGGGTCATATAGCTGTGAGCCTGCAATTGGGAGATAATGGGTTTGAACCTCACTGTCGGCAGCCCTCAAGATGGTTTTCCGTGGTTTCCCATTTTCTCACCAGGCAAATGTTGGGGCTGTACCTTAGTTAAGGCCACGGTCGCTTCCTTCACACTCCTAGCCCTTTCCCATACCATCGTTGCCATAAGACCTATTTTTGTCGGTGCTACATAAAGCAAACTGTAAAAAAAAAAAAAAAAAAAAAAAAAAAACTTTAAAAACTTTAAAAACTTTCTTCTTTCAACCGTTTGACATGACCAAACCATCTCAATCTGTTCTGTTCCAGTTTGTCATTTAGTTTTTACACATTTAGCTGTTTTTGTATGTCTTCATTTCTCACTCGCTCTCACCTTGTCTTGTGCACCATACTCCTCAGGAATTTCATTTCGATTGCCTGTACTCTACTCTAATTTCCCTGAATCATTGTCCAGGTTATATATTATAGATTAATACCCCTTGTACATTACTTCTTTAGCCTTCGTTGGTACATCTTGATTCCATATTAATCTCTGTACCTGGTGGTAAAAGGCACTTCTCAAGTATTTCAAATGTTCTGCTATTTCCTGTTCCTTGTCTCCAATTTTGATAACTCTTTTTTCTTCTTACTTCCTCTACTCATCACCGTTGTCGTGCACGTCTCCAAGTTGATCCTCAATCCCCGTATCCAAGGTAAGCTAACCAAATTGTATTTCTTGGACATTCACAGAGATGAAAGGGGTAAGATGAGCAGGCTGGGCTTGTCTGGGCTGAGCTTGCTCCACACAAAGAAGTTCAGAACTAAGGAGTGAAGCTCGTAAGGCTTGCTGCTCCCATCAGAATGGGCTTTCCAAGACTGCTGGGTCCAACAGCCTTTTTATGTTTGCCCCACTTGATGCACAGTTCACTGATATGCAATGATTATTTTGCAGGATGTAAATGTCTACTGTTGGAAATTGTATTATATTAAAACAGAACTTATTGTCATTGAGAATTAAATTTAATGCAATTATTATTAAACACAGAATACTGTCTACATTCTTATATAGGATATCAGAATTAAGTCACTTGGAATGATGATTAGGGAGAAATTTCCATCAGCCATTGCAACAACCATGCAACATTTTGAATATTTCTTAAGGAATTGTGGACTTTTCTATAGTTTCAACATTTTTCTGGCACTACTAGGGCAATACGCAAGTGGTACTGATTATTACGAGTTTTATGAATTTGAAATGCTATTAAATTCTCCATTTCTCCCACAAGCATTAAAATACTAGTTTCATATGTTGGAGACTCGCTGTTAGAAAACAGAGTTTATTAAAAAAATTCAGGATGGTGACATTTGTCTCCTACAATCTTTTATTGCAGTAATATGCTCAATTTCTGCTTTATTACTTCTGATTTAGTAATGAGTTTGCTGAATTGGTTATTACTTCTGTTGCCAATTATATCACATAGTGCAAGCATCTATTTTGATGAAGTGAAGAACAATATTAAATAACTACAAGAAGTAGACCCAGTTTGAGTACAAGGGCAGAAAGACATTGGATTATCCGATTATCGATTGCTATTGACTGAATTTGACTCTTGTTTGTTCCATTGCTTTATTTGTATTTCATTTTAAAATAATCTTCTCATTTACTATCATCAATGAGTTCAGTGCAAGTCTGAAATATGTTTCCTGTTTTGTTATCTTGGTCAGCTATCACCACTTACCTTACTGGTCTAAGAATAAAGCATGCCCTATTGAGGCTGTTCTCCCATTAAATATCCAATGTTATGGTGAATTCGCTGTCATCGACATTGATTTTACGACCTCAGACTTGTATTTTATACCTTTAAATACATTCAATTTTTGTTTTTGTTAAATAGGCCTAAAAGAAGTACATTCTGTATTGTAGTGAGATTCACTGACTGTTCTTAAATGTCACATGTATTATAACACTAATAATGCTCATATGTGAAATAGAGATGTTTTATATTGCAGGTTTACAAGAGCAGTTCAAAGAGGAAAGCTCACATTTTAAAAATTCATCCTGGAGCAGAGTTGCCTATGAGTAATAGACGGAAGGTAATTATCAAGACTTTTTAAATTATACAGTAAAACCTTGTTAATTCAAAGTCGTTGAGAATAAAAAATCGGACTTCGAAATACATGATTTCGAATTAACCACCAAATCGTAATTCAGAAATGTCAACCCTTGCGGCGTCACAAAGTATTCTAAGATCTATGAATCGTACAGTCGTACCCAGATTCACAGATTAAACCTTTAAGATGCCATCGAAAAATACAATTCCAAAATGTATCCATCCAACAAGGTGCATTTACAGTATTCAAATAATGCATCTGGATAACTCACCGACAAACATAACCTCATGCAATGAAATTTTTTTTTTAAATCGAAGAGGAGGAGAAATTTATATACTGGCTCCCCTGTGCAAGTGCTTCATTCATTGGATTACTGTACTGTATGCATGTTAGATGCCTTGAAACTTGCACGGAAAATACCCAATGCTTTTAAAACATCATGGCTTATCGAACTTGCCTATGATGAGGGGAGAAAGTCTCTCTTCTGTCTGTATTACAACACAGTACAGTGACAATTATTGTATGATTTTCCACCATGGCACTTGTCCATGGCCACCTTGTCTCGTAATTCAGGCAAAATCTCGCCACGCCACAAAGTATTCTAAGACCAGTTAATGGATGCAATCACCTTGATTCAAAGTTTAAACTTTTCAAATGCCATGGAAAACATTATTTCCAAAATGTATCCAGCAAGGTGCATTTATATTATTCAAATATAGTAGTGCACTTGGATAAAACACTGGCAGACATAACCTCACACAACAAAAGAAAAAAATATTCAAAGATGAGGCCAAATTATGCTGGCTCCTCTGTGCAAATGCTTTATTTCTTAGATTACTGTACCGTTTGCATTTTTGCACGGAAAGTGCCCAACGCCCATAGAACATCGTGGCTTATCGAACTTTCATATGACAAGGGAAGGAAATGTCGCTTCCAATGTGCATTATAACACAATACAGTGACCCGTACCCTTGTATGATTTCCTGCCTGGCACTTCTCTCCTTTAAAACCGTAAGTCCGCTTAGGATTGGCATTAAAAAATTAAAAATGCCGTTTCACCGGCACTTACAATATTGTTCGGTGCGTACGAATTTATTATAGAGCCATGCTTTTTCACCAGCTGTCGGCATCGCGAGTGTTCGCGTATTATGTTTCTCCGCACACTGCCTGCTACATGATATTGTGGCTTTCCTTAAAACGCTGAATAAAAAAGAATTACGATTTCACTTGAACTTAGCACATAGCAAGCACACTGTAGCCACACCGAAGTGAGTGAAAGTGTGGAAAGCTACCCCTGCACGTTCCGGAAGACGCTTTCTTTCATGACATGGAGAAATTTTTAAATTAAATTACTCTTTAAAAAATGTTTTTAAATGTAAAGGCAGTTTTGAATTAATACTCTGATTTTCGGTGATGGGACCGACATTCTTCTTCAAATTCCGAATTATCCGTATTTCGAATTAAACAATTTAAATAACATGCAAAACCATACCTCATGTTTCTGGGAACGAGAGCTTCTACGAATTATTCTAGATTTTGAATTAACCGATTTCGAATTATCGAGGTTCTACTGTAATAGCTTATGGAGCTTATTGTATTTGCTGTTCAGCCATCTCCAGTTGCCTAGTACAGTGTAAGAGCACTTTTTATTTATTGTCTATTCATGCACATCACTGCTACTATTTCTTCCTCCTCCTCCTCCTCCCCCTCATAGTACAGGAACAAAGAGCTGTATTGTCACCGAAGTCACATAAGGTGCGTTCTTCTCCCAAGAAACCCTGTTTCTTTAGGTTGTCTTTGAATCTCCTAATCCCAATTGTTTATTGACTTCCATGTAGTCCAGGATTCCTCATAACCAGGGAACAGTTGCTATCCAATTTTCACAAATTCCAGGTGGTGTGGGGATTTACATTTCTATTGTTGATGTGTTCAGGAAACTACTCCTGGGCTTAAGGAAGTGATGTACAAAATGTATCATATGCCCATAACTATGACTATCTGGGAATCACACACTGATATCACAAGTAGCAAAATTTTGATAGTTACAAAAAGGCAGGAGAGAGAAATTCTAGCCAGTGAAATGAAATTCCTAAAAACTGTGATAGGAAATAGAGTGGAGAATGAAGATGCTAGGAAGAAAATTGAAATAGAAAAGTTGAGTGAAAAAATTGAGGTGCTTAGAATAGCAGTGATGTTTGCACCAACTCTGTCGGCTACTTCCGGGGAAAGCTTGCACAGGAACCATGTTGTATTGCATTTTTAGAGCTTCTTTCTGGAGAGGCCACTTAGGGTGTCATCAAATCAAATCAAAATCTCTTTATTTGCAAATGAGGTGCCTACCTCGGTGGCAAATGGTACACTAAAATACATTATTGTCAAGCACTAAATTTTAAATTAACAAGAGAACAAAATTTTCCTATAATACAATATTATACAATTTACGCTAACAATTTTGTCTATTAAACACACAGCTCATCCTTAGTAAATTTATATTGTTTCCAAAATTCTACTAATAATATCTCCTGTACTACTTACAAATATAGTCAACTGATATACTTTATGTGGAATTACTTCAAATGATACTGTACAACTGGTATAAGATTAAAATTTACATTGCATTTATTTACTTTTTTCTTTTTTCCTTTACCTATTCTGGAACCTAAGTAGCATAACGACCTGCTGCGTCTTAACCAGAGCCCCTTTTGCCACCACTTTTCAGAGTTCCTGAAGGGCCTTCACAGCTACCGTAGCAGTCCCAGGGCTCTCAAAGTCCCCACTGTACTTCACCCCTACAGCCAGTCCCCTACTTTGGCTGTCCAAACTCCTTAGACTAGGGGATGGAATGAATTTATTCACACACATTTTTTTATTTACATTAACCTGCACTGGTCGAATGCCCTCTTAACATTTCATTTATTTTCTTTGTTGCTGTTTATTCTCTTCTTGAATATCTGTACAGATTTTGGAAAAGGATCAAACACTACCCCTGGTAAACTGTTCCACTCCTTTACACCCTTCCCAATGAATGAAAATTTACCCCAATCGCTTCTACTAAAATTTCTTCTAATTTTACATTTGTGGTCAGTCCTGCCGATATAATTATTTTCCAACTGAAGCCTCTCACGGATATCTCCCCATGCTGCTTCTCCTGTATAGGCTCTATATAACCCTATAAGTCTAGTTTTCTCCCTTCTCTTACTTAAAGTTTCCCACCCTAGTTCCTTTAACATTTCTGATACACTACTCTTTCTCCTGAAATCCCCTGTTACAAACGTTGCTGCTTTCCTCTGCACACTGTCTATTTCTTTTATTAGGTATTCTTGGTGAGGATCCCAAACACTGTTTGCATATTCCAATAATGGACGAACCATACTTACGTAACTTTTCTCTTTTAATTCTTTGTTGCATCCTTTAAGTAGCCCCATTATGACATGTAATGATCCGTATGCTTTCCCAACAATGTCATCCACATGACCCTTCCAGTGCAAATTACTTTCAAATTTTACACCTAAGTATTTGCACTTGCCATCTTTTATGATAACTACCCCATCCAAAGTATATTCAAATTCAGTTTTAAAACTCCTGTTTGTAAATGTTGTAACAGTTGATTTGCCTCCATTAACCTTCATATTATTCTCTTCAACCCATTGTTGGATACTCTCAAGGTCCCTTTGTAATTCTGAACAATCCTCAATAGTATTTATTTCCCTATAAACAATTATGTCATCTGCATACAACCTTATTTTTGATGTTATATTATTCCCTAAATTATTTACGTATATTAAGAAAAGTAACGGACCGATTATACTACCCTGTGCAATTCCCTTCCAAACTTTCTCTTCCTGAGATACATTATTTCCTACTTTGACTTTCTGAACCCTTGAATTTAGAAATGTTTTCACCCAACGTATAACCCTTACGTCCAGTCCTATTCCCTCCAATTTCTTTAATAATATTCCATGTTCCACTCTATCAAAGGCTTTGGAAAGATCTATGGCTATGCAATCTAACTGGCCTCCTGAATCCAATTGATCTGATATGTCCTGCTGAAATCCCATCAGTTGTGCCTCACAAGAAAATTTCTTTCTAAATCCATACTGGCTCCTCATGAACCAATTTTTATCATCACATATTCCTCTGATGTACTTTGATATTAAACTCTCCAGTATTTTACAAACTATACTGGTCAGGCTGATTGGTCAGTAGTTTTCTGGTTTCCTTTTATCACCCTTTCCTTTATAAATTGGTATTATTATAGATTCCTTCCATTCCTTTGGTATTACACTATTATTTATGACATAGTCAAAGAGAAATTCTAAATAAGGCACTATGTACCACCCGATTGTCTTTAACACCCCCCCAGTAATTTGATAACTTCCTGCTGCTTTTCCTTGCTGAAGCAGTTGGATTTCTGTGGAAATATCTTCATTTGTGAATGAGAAGCTTCTTGTTTCCCTCTGTGTCTCTCCTTCTGTATCTTCTGTTTCGGTTTCCAACTCCTGACAATCATCTACTGAATATCTGAATTCCTTACTAAATAGGTTTGCTTTCTCAGTATCTGTTAAATAGTGTTCACCCGCTTCTCCCACCATTGTAGGAATTTGGATTCCTTTTCCTTTTTGATTCCTGATATATGAATAGAGCTTTCTCCATTTCCCTTTGTGGTCATTACGCTCTTGAAGAATGCCATTCATATAATTCTCTTTTGCTTCCTTTTTCACTCTATTCAGTTCCCTCATTAGCTGTTTTCTAGTTTCTCTACTCTCCCTACCTTCTTTGATTTTCCTGTTTACTATTCTACATTTTATTTTTATTTTTCTTATTTCCCTTGTATAATAAACAGGGTCTGAGGTCATTTTACCCTTCTTAACATGTACAAATCTCTTCTCTCCTTCCCAAATGATTCCTTTGAATTTAGCCCAAAGTGTATCCACATTACTCCCTTCACTTATCCAACAACTGAATTGTGATTTAAGGTAAGTCCCAAATTCATCAACTTTAGTTTTTCTGTACAATTTCTTGTCTTGTGTGACCCTCTTATTAAGCCTTTTTGGTACCAGTCCTACATCCATTATTACAGCCTTATGGTCACCTATTCCTTCAATTACCTCAGTTTTATCAACAATTTCCCATGGTTTAATCAAGAATACATCTAGTAAGTTATTGAGACGAGTTGGTTCTTGTACTACTTGTGTAAATCCTCCCTCCCAGATTAACTTATTTGCCAGTTTCTGTTCGTGGTCTTCACTTGTAGCTCCATTCCATTCAACTTCAGGGAAGTTTAGATCTCCCCCAATTATTACCACATCATTATTATTTTTATGAGTATAATCTATTATTTTCTCAAATATTTCCACGTCCCTTTCCTCTCTTCCTGGCCTGTATGTTCCTATAATTCCCACCTCCATCATATTATCACAAATTAATTTTATCCCTAATATTTCATCCCTTTCATCGGTAAACCATTCATGTGAACAATAAGTTTCCTTCACCAGAATAAACACACACACACACACACCCCTCCCTTTTTATCTCCTCGGTCTCTACGATAGACTGTGTACCCTTCTGGAAATACTTCTCTTTTACCCACCCCTTCTCTCAACCACGATTCCACTCCTATCACCACATCAGTCTCATAAGATTCCATCAATGTACCGAATTTTAATTGTTTATTTACTACACTCTGACAGTTTACCAAGAGCAATCTCAGACCCCCTTCCTCCGTAAAACTTGACTGTTGCAATTGGTTAACTTGAAATTCGTTACTTTCCTGAGTTTCATTTTCTAGTTGGCTGAGCCAGCTTGAAGTACGGCTGGCTCTTTCTACTAGTTTTCCTGGTCAGTATTATAACTCAAGGGAGTTGCCTCTTTTACAGTACATATCTTAAGATTAATAAAATCTAGAACAATATTTGCTATCTCTTGTTTACCTGAATTGTTTAGATGAAGGCCATGCTTTGTGTAACAGTGTCTCTCGAAACTGCTGCTATCAATTACCTGTGTGTTACGAAAATGTTTACAAATTTTAATCATATCTGTATTAACTTTGTCCACTTCAATGTTCACACACGAGTCTCTAATCAAATCATGCCTGTGGGGCACGTTCACTACAAAGATGTTAGTGTGAGTCAGCTTACCTAGTGTTCATTTAAGTTCAGAAATGACATTCTTAGTGTTGTCGTGAGCTACGTCGTTCGTCCCGCCGATGATCACTACTGCATCACGACTTCCGAGATTTCTTGCCGCCTGCTCCGTGTTTTCCAATACCTTCGTCATTGGGGCCCCAGGATAGATGACAGCTGATGCTGCAATATCTCTATTGTTCATTTTCTCCGCAATTCCCCTCGCCTGGCTATCACCAAATATGAGAATGTTCGACACTTTCGCCGGTGCACTGTGTGGGATTTTAGGCCTAACTTTGCCGCTTCTCATAACGGGTCTTGCGCTATACGTCTGACTGCTTCCCGTGCGGATACCTTGCGTATCGCTTACTTCCCTCAGGGCTGAAAATCTATTTTTAGTGTCAATTACAAAGTTGTCCTTATTTAACTGTACTCTTTTCCTCCTAGAATCTGAAGCAACTTGACACCACGCGCTAGAATTCACGGAGCCACCCGTGTTCTGAGTGTTTACTGGTACCGGTACTTTCGATTCCAGTAAACGTACCTTCTCCTTTAAAATCTCATTCTCCGCTTTTAATGCTTGTAAATCCTGTTGCAATAAAGAGAGAATTACAAGTACATTATCATTACCTCCATCCTCCAAGTAATGAGGCGCCAGCGATTCGTTGACCGTTGTAGACCTAGGTTTGTTACCGCTATTCAAATTGCTCTCGCCACAGCTAACACAGGTCCAAGTATCTTCATTTTTAGCAAAACCAGCACTACATATACACTGAAAATGGTACCAAATTAAACACTTTTCACACTGGATATCATTCTTCACTCACTTCTTGTTTACACCACACTTATTCCCGATTATTTCGCAAGAGAACCGGGAGCTATCTTCACTTACATCCTTCACTGACGCCATCTGATTTTGTTAGTATGGTACTACCGCACGATGTTAAGTTGTTTGTTGAGATCTAGAAGAAAGTTACTTGAAGGAAATCGAAGAGAAATGCACAATCTTTCGCAGCCCAGCACTCGCTGCATTCAGCTGCACGCGGAACGACTGTCGTTTGTCATCCACTGGTTGGCTGGCGTATATTCCTGGTAGGAGACGACTCCCTTACCATGTGTACTGAGTCCTCACCATTTGCTGTCTTCTTCCAGATTTCACACTGATCTCATGTAGGTGCTCACTGCCAGCCTTCTCCCTTATGTAACAGGTGTTCGTGGTATCTCTCTCTCTGTCTTCTGCAAACCTAGTCCTTTAACTTTCCTTGCTGAGTACGAGGAGCTGCGTGAGTGCGGGAGCAGGTGCTTCTCACAACCGTATCAACATTAACTAAGGAGGACTGCAGAAGGCCTAATAAGAGTGGGCCATATGAACTGATTTACAACCAAGAACTTTTGTTCTACTTTTAATAGAGGACAGTTAATTTGCCTTACCCGCCAGGTCGCCATGATTATTAAGGCAACAAGTCTATAATAGTCTGACACTGTGGTTAGCTGGTTTGAGTCCCATTGGTTGGAAAAAAAAATCACCATCAGAATGTTGGCCAGCAAGATAGGAGAGGTGGTGATACACTGTTGTGATTATTGCAATTCTATTATTTGGACTCGGAAAATGGTGATGAAATTGTATATATGTAATGTATTTGTTCATTTGTTTTCCCTTTTGTCTCTCCTCAGTATGTAAATTTTGGAATTGTTTAATTTGTTTGATGTTAATATGATTTTAAAATTATTCAATCATCATGGTAATTCTGGTGCATACTGTACCACACGCGCCACATTGGCGTGGGAGATTTCCGGTTTCGTAAAGTTGCATCAATTTCATAATTTCTTGAGGATTCCCAAATGTTCTTGGTCAGCACTAATTTCTGTGCTCCAATTGGAGTAAATAAAAGTGAATGTGATTAGTAGGTGAAGGAAAAAATCGGACACTCATTGGCCATTTGTGAGATTTCCTAATTTCTGGAGAGAAGCGTTGTCGCTAGAGCCTGGCTCTGCGAAGGCGTCTTTTCTGTGCGACCAGTGAAGGGAACGGTCGCCTCCTAAGGTATGGGTCTTCTTGGCCCTGCCATCCGGTAAGCACTTTATTATTTTTCACTTTTCTGGTATTCAGTTTTAAATGTTTCGTTTCATTTTCTTTGCCGAAGCGTACCCGTGTTTCCTTTAGCTACCGAATTTAATTAATATGACTTAGCCATTTTGGTAAGTCACCTCATCTTTGCAAAGAGACAGTTCCCGTTTTGTTGTTCTGGTAAATTAAATTTTGTACGCTGTTCGATGTAATCTCTAAATGTAAATTCTCCTCGGGACTGTCTCGTTCTTTCTGCTTCATCGTTTAGTATTCCCCTTTAGGTCAGGTACCCTTTCTCAGAAGTGTTTTTGAGGGGGCTACCCACTGAAGGCGCTCTGCTCCATTATTATATTTTAAACGTTATTTCCTTACATGTACGTCTTCACTTTAATGTAAATTTACCTTTCTCTTACTTCTTTCAAACTGCTTTGGTTTTTAAAAGTATCGCCACAAACAGTGGAACATCATGTGCAATGTTCCGGTGAAAAATTACATAACTTATATCTAAACTCATGGTATACTGTAATAACAGCTGTAATAATGTCGTCAAATTTTAATGGTGTATTTGTTATTGTTTTATATTTTAATTTGCATCGAAATTGTTAAGTAAAGTGTAGGGATTACATTGACTTCACTTCTTCAGTATTACCAATACCTTCCACTCCCTGGATATGGTTCCCAGCCGCTTCCCTGTTATCCTTTCGTAGTCGTCATGTTGGTTATCCTGTTCGTTTTAGTTTCTGTGGCTAAAGTGTTTATAATTTAATTTCGTACATGTTGATATGCCTCGTGTAGTGTACATATTTGGTAAATGCACAACGGTAGCAAATATTTTCTCTTTATTATTTCTGTAACTTGTAACCCATAGGGGAAGTTGCAGTATGATAGCAGAGCGCCTTCAGTGGGTAGCCCCCTCAAAAACACTTCTGAGAAAGGGTACCTGACCTAAAGGGGAATACTCCACGATGAAGCAGAAAGAACGAGACAGTCCCGAGGAGAATTTACATTTAGAGATTACATCGAACGGCGTACAAAATTTAATTTACCAGAACAACAAAACGGGAACGAAATGGCTAAGTCATATCAATTAAATTTGGTAGCTAAAGGAAACACGGGTACGCTCCGGCAAAGAAAATGAAACGAAACACTACATTTAAAACTGAATACCAGAAAAGTGAAAAATAATAAAGTGCTTACCGGATGGCGGGGCCAAGAAGACCCATACCTTAGGAGGCGACCGTTCCCTTCACTGGTCAAACAGAAAAGACGCCTTCGCAGAGCCAGGCTCTAGCGACAACGCTTCTCTCCGGAAATGAGGAAATCTCACAAATGGCCAATGAGTGTCCGATCTTTTCCTTCACCTACCAATCGCATTCGCTTTTATTTACTCCAATTGGAGCACAGAAATTAGTGCTGACCAAGAACATTTGGGAATCCTCAAGAAATTACGAAATTGTTGCAACTTTCCGAAACCGGAAATCTCCCACGCCGATGTGGCGCGTGTGGTACAGTATGCACCAGAATTACCATGACGATTGATAATTTTAAAATCATATTAACATCAAACAAATTAAACAATTCCAAAATTCACATACCAAGGAGAGAAAAAGGGAAAACAAATGAACAAATACATTACATATATACAATTTCATCACCATTTTCCGAGTCCAAATAATAGAATCCCAATAATCACAACATACACAATTCCTAATCATTAGATTGTCTCCTAGAAGCCTGGATTAAATTCAAAATCTCTCCGCAGTGTTCATATGGAGTGACGGTGATTCGTCCGTTGGATGGGAACATAAAGCTTTCTGCAGACCCCTTGGCGTTATTCAACAGGAGTTGGCTACGTACCGACACCGGGTTTCACCCTCTCCCTACCTCATCATCTTACTACATCCAGACACACAGGTCGCCCATGGACTTCAAATAGAAAGACCTGCACCAGTCCAGCCAAACATGTCGTCGGACACTCCCGGCACTAAGAGCCATGCGGTAGATAAAATTAATGAAAGCTAATTTGCCAAGTTTTCGAGATTGCATTTTAGGCTATGTACAGCTTTGTGCTGATTGAAAATAATTTTGTTGTGAAAATAGACTTGCAAACATCTATTATTTTCATCTTGTTCAAGGTGTCAGATAGTAAAAATGTCCTCTTCGATTACCAACGAGCAGTAATGAAACTTTCCTTTCACAATATTTATAGCCACTGATTTAGAGGAATTAAGCTGAGGCCCAATTTCTCTGAACACCTTGTTGGCCATACTGGTTACTAAAATGGCATACTCTTGACTATTAACTATTACAAGTGTGTCACCTGTAAACCCCTTACAAGTTAGCTTTTGAAGTCTTGGAACAATCTGATAACCATACTTCGTGGAGACTAACTCCTCCGGAAGTTCCTCCAAGATGGAAAACTATGGTTAGAGCTGTGAGTTACCACTTGTCGGCAACAATGCTGGGAAATACAGACACCACACACACACACACTTGTTTTCTAGTACGGCTTTCAGAGCCTTGCAACCAGGGACACACTGGTATCAGAACGCGTTGGCAAATGGCGACAAAATGTTTGTAACCAGCTGCCTCTTATGGTCTGCTGTATTACATAATTAAATGTTCCGGTATTAGCAAATTTACGAAGAGTTACACCCCTGCTTACAACCCTTGTACTTCACCTCAAGTGGGCCTCTCCATGTCCTGGGGGTATGTAGGTTTTTCCCATTTTGTATTTATTAGGTACTCTGGTGGCAGTATCGGCTGCTCTGGAATGTATAGATGCATGTGTTTGTGAGTGGCGTGATTACTGTAGATGTGTGTACATGAGAATTTAAATTTGATTATGTAAGTCCGTATTTTGCAACAATGAAGTATTTTTTGCAAGTTTTAACTTTAATGCTCAAATCAATGCCAGTTAGCTTAAGTTCATTTTTATTGTCAGATTGGAGAAACATTCGCCGAACTGTTGCGAATAAATTATGAATTTTGATTTGGTTTATTTTATTTATTTTGATCTGTATACACGAGTATTACGTGCACCTTAAACTTGTATCAAATACAGTTTAGTTATAAATTAATTTTTTAAGTAATAAAATTCTGGTATTAAAAAATATATTTGCGTAATGGTTGGACCATACTATTTTTTATTTAATTTTTTTATTTGGTATATCAGTACTATTCCTGTTCTTTCCAGTCTTTACAGCAGACCAGAAAGTCCTAACAGAAAGTACTTGAATCCCCAGTTTAATATTTCTGCAAAGTACAAAATGTGTTGTGGCTAGTTAATTGAAAATTACACAGATGATAAACCAGTAACAATCATATTACTGGTATTACTTGAATACAGAATTTAACCTTGGTTTGGCTCCTTCATTGTCTGATACTTGTAAGTGTTGTGATAAGGTGAATTACAAAAAGACCCCGGATAAGGAGCAGATTGCACAAAGAATTGCTCGGGAGGAAACATTCCCTCTAACAATTTGTTGGAATGAAAATCCTCCGGTGGCAGTTATTACAATAGATCTACAGCAGGCATTGCAAACACATACCAGCATGCAAAATTAATTCAAGAATACAGTTTTACTCCAGGAAACTATGAACTTTAAGACTTTATTTGTGAAGTACAATATGATGTTTCATTTATTATGACCTAACCTGTACTGTTATTTGTAAAGCATGATATAACGTAATGACCTAACCTGTACTGTGTAAGATTGGTGACATGTGCATTTGTAAATAGTAGAAATCTGTTCTATATTTCCTGGAAGGATCCAGAAAGTTACATGAATTATGGAACAGGGTGTGTTGTTTTGTGGGTAATGTATTCTAGAAAATATTTCTGACTGTTCTGGAAATACGACATTCGCGATCAGGCGTATTCTAAAATGTTAGCCAAAGTTCGCGACCGAAAGTAAGGTTGTGATTGGTGAGTCTAGGTGGCGATAGGGAACTCATGCACGCTGATTGGCTGCTCCAAGGCCGGAATTTCCTATATGTAGAGAGCAAGGCAGTGTTCGAATTAATTCGGTGTTCTGAATTCTGTCCGTCTTGGTCTATCTGTCTGTCTGTCTGTCTGTCTGTCTGTCTGTCTGTCTGTCTGTCTGTCTGTCTGTCTGTCTGTCTGTCTGTCTGTGAGCAGCCTATCTGGTTGACGTCGCCCGGTTTCTGGGATGGCACTCCTTTGGGTAAGCACTCTTAAATTCCGTTCCTGCTAAAATTTCCGTAACGTTCCGATTTGCTTTTCATACGGGTCTGCCCTAACCTCGCCTAGAATCGCCAAATTAGTTACTTATGACACCTTAGTTTTCAGCTGGGCTTACCTGTAGGTGGCGATAGGGAACTCATGCACACTGATTGGCTGCTCCAAGGCCGGAATTTCCTATATATAGAGAGCGAGGCAGTGTTCGAATTAATTCGGTGTTCTGAATTCTGTCCGTCTTGGACTATCTGTCTGTCTGTGAGCAACCTATCTGGTTGACGTCGCCCGGTTTCCGGGATGGCACTCCTTTGGGTAAGCACTCTTAAATTCCGTTCCTGCTAAAATTTCCGCAACGTTCCGATTTGCTTTTCATACAGGAGTCTGCCCTAACCTCGCCTAGATTCGCCAAATTAGTTACTTATGATGCCTTAGTTTTCAGCTGGGCTTACCTGTTCGTTTCCGAGGCATTCCAATGTTACCTCTTTTACAGTGGTAACACAAAACAAGGCAAAAACACAGTTAAAAGGGGAAGGTAAGAGCAAACCACACAATATCAGAAATCACTACACACTCGGAAAAAAATTAGCTGGTATTACGCGGATCTCCAACAAAAACATGTACGTAAATATCAGTAGGGCCAACTGGTGGACAACAAACCGGGAAGGTGGAAAAGGCTGGGAACCTACCAAAGGCATGGACATGGCTTAGATTGCGGGTTCCGAAATAAATCGCCTTGATCCTTAGATTTGAAAAATATTATTTACAAAAGAATTTTACAAATACATTCCAAATACAATTCTAAGTTACGAACTATAAGTTCTGTGATATACATAGCTTAGAGATTCTTTGATAATACTTTTGTAGCAGTGTAAATTCAAATTTCAAATCAACTATACAGCTAGTTACCAATGCAGTTGTACAATGCAATTTACAGTGAAGTGAAACAGGTTCTCCAAAATCTAGCGTACCTCAAGTAATACAGAGCTACCAGAGGCAAATCCCAAGGGAAATAATATTAAACTACAATCTACATATTTTAGTGAAACAAGAAATGGGAATGCCTCGGAAACGAACAGGTAAGCCCAGCTGAAAACTAAGGCGTCATAAGTAACTAATTTGGCGAATCTAGGCGAGGTTAGGGCAGACTCCTGTGTGAAAAGCAAATCGAAACGTTATGGAAATTTTAGCAGGAACGGAATTTAAGAGTGCTTACCCAAAGGAGTGCCATCCCGGAAAACGGGCGACATCAACCAGATAGGCTGCTCACAGACAGACAGACAGATAGACCAAGACGGACAGAATTCAGAACACCGAATTAATTCGAACACTGCCTCGCTCTCTACATATAGGAAATTCCGGCCTTGGAGCAGCCAATCAGCATGCACGAGTTCCCTATCGCCACCTAGACTCACCAATCACAACCTTACTTTCGGTCGCGAACTTTGACTAACATTCTAGAATACGCCTGATCGCGAATGTCGTATTTCCAGAACAGTCAGAAATATTTTCTAGAATACATTACCCACAAAACAACACACCCTGTTCCATAATTCATGTAACTTTCTGGATCCTTCCAGGAAATATAGAACAGATTTCTACTATTTACAAATGCACATGTCAGCACTCGTACACAGTACAGGTTAGGTCATAATAAATGAAACATCATATTGTACTTCACAAATAAAGTCTTTAAAAAAAAAAAACACTTTCCAGGTGAATTGTAAAATCTTGGCTACTAAAAGGACCTGTGGTGTGCTGACATGTTGTTTTCTTTGTTATCAGTCTACTTCAAGAAATCGTGTGTGTTTAGAGTGAGGTATCTTTACTATCTGTACTGTGTGAGAACGTTGTATCACTTGCTCCCCAGTGAGGTTATATTAATGGTCGAACATGGCTCGACTTTCGGGGGGGGAGGAAGATGTCACAAGTGAACTATGTAGTGCAAGTGGAAAGTGTTTTTTTTTAAGACTTTATTTGTGAAGTACAATATGATGTTTCATTTATTATCACCTAACCTGTACTGTTATTTGTAAAGCATGATATAACATAATGACCTAACCTGTACTGTGTAAGATTGGTGACATGTGCATTTGTAAATAGTAGAAATCTGTTCTATATTTCCTGGAAGGATCCAGAAAGTTACATGAATTATGGAACAGGGTGTGTTGTTTTGTGGGTAATGTATTCTAGAAAATATTTCTGACTGTTCTGGAAATACGACATTCGCGATCAGGTGTATTCTAGAATGTTAGTCAAAGTTCGCGACCGAAAGCAAGGTTGTGATTGGTGAGTCTAGGTGGCGATAGGGAACTCGTGCTCGCGGATTGGCTGCTCCAAGGCCGGAATTTCCTATATATAGAGAGCGAGGCAGTGTTCGAATTAATTCGGTGTTCTGAATTCTGTCCGTCTTGGTCTATTTGTTTGTCTGTCTGTGAGCAGCCTATCTGGTTGACGTCGCCCGGTTTCCGGGATGGCACTCCTTTGGGTAAGCACTCTTAAATTCCGTTCCTGCTAAAATTTCCGTAACGTTCCGATTTGCTTTTCATACAGGAGTCTGCCCTAACCTCGCCTAGATTCGCCAAATTAGTTACTTATGGGGGGATGAACGTTGCTCACTCCGCAGGATTTACCTCCTCATTGCCCTGCACGTGTCCCCCGGGTGGTGCTAAGCGAGCAACAGCAATAGGCAGCCAGTCTATCCTAGGATCTCCTGGCTATCATATTATGTCAAAGACAACATGTGGAAACAGCTCTTCTCAGAGCTCTTTAACAAGAAACATTGGTCCCACTATTCACATTTCAAGTATCAGCAGAGCAAAGTGTGATTATCTCTCAAAAGTACTCAGAGAGAAAAACATAGATGTTGTTATCCTTCAAGAGACGCATGTTGCTAATGAAGAACAACTCCGTACTAGAGGTCGTATTGCTGGGTACATGGCACTAGGAGCAACTTACCATGAAGCATATGGAGTGGCCACATTATGTCCATAATGACATCAAAGAAGCTGAGCTACTATCTCAAAGCACAGAAGAAAATGTCCATCAGGTTGTCGTCCGACTGAATAATGTCTCGATCATCAACATCTACAAACCACCATGCATCTTATGGCCTCAGTATGTTGTACCAACTGCAGAACATCCTGCTATTTATGTGGGGGATTTCAACAGTCATCATGAACTCTGGAAGTATTCTACAACAAATGATTGTGGACATAAATTAATGGACTGGTGCGAAAGTAATAACCTCCATCTAGTATTTGATGCTAAAGATCGAGGAACTTTTCGATCACCTGCATGGGGTAGAGACTCAAATCCAGATTTATGCTTCGTCAGCTACAATATAAATGGAAATCCCTCGCACACTACACGCAAAGTGATGGGAGACTTTCTTCATAGCCAGCATAGACCAGTAATACTCGAGTTTGGTGTCACAATTCCCATTATACGTTCAACACCACGTCCCCGATGGAATTTCCAGAAAGCCGATTGGTCTGCATTCTCTGTAGAACTAGATAAATGCATTCATTGGATTCCCCCAAATCACCAAAGTTATCAACGTCTCGTTGGCGCAGTTATATCTACTGCTAAGAAATGTATGCGCAGAGGTTATCGGAAAGAATATATTCCTGGCTGGAATGCCCAGAATGAGGAATTATTTAAGAATTTCCAACAAAACAGAGATGCAGAAACTGCTAACAAACTTCTGGCTAGCTTGGATGATCGCTGAAGACAAAAGTGGGTTGAAACTGTCGAAAGCTTAGATTTTACTCATTCTAGCAGAAAGGCCTGGGGCCTTCTTAGAAGGCTAGGAGAAGGTGCACCAGTAGTGAAGGGTCAACCTCAGGTGACACCTGACCAAATAGCTTCCCATATTGTAACTACTTCCCGAGCTCCAGCTGATAAGAAGCATACAAAGTATGTTAGTTGCCAGCTTCATGCTCTGAAATCATCAGTACCTCGCATTTCTAGCTATTCACGTCCCTTTACAGCCCTTGATGTTCAAGAGGCTCTCAAAGAACTAAAACCTGGTAAGACACCTGGATTCGATGGAATTCATCCAGAATTCCTCATACATATGGGAGATAATGCAAAGAGATGGTTGACACAGTTCTACAAGGACATTCTTCTGACTGGACAAATCCCAGCTGACTTCAAGAAAGCTAAAATTATTTCCATATTGAAGCCTGGAAAACCTGAAAACAGGCCTGAAAGTTACAGACCAATAGCCCTCCTTAGCTGTTGCTACAAACTCTTTGAAAGGCGTATCTACAACAGAATTGGATCAACCATTTTAGAACTCATTCCTGTGGATCAGGCAGGCTTCAGACCTAACCGAAACTGCTGTGATCAAGTACTCTCATTAACATCTTACATTGAGGCCGGATACCAGCAAAAGCTTAAAACATCTGCTGTCTTTGTGGATCTCACTGCTGCCTTTGATACCGTTTGGAAGGAAGGATTGATTTATAAATTACTCAGAGCTATACCCTGCAGAACGATTGCACAGCTTATCAATAACATGATCAGCGACAGGAAATTCCAGGTCTGGTTAGGTGAAAAGAAAAGCTCAGTGAGAAAACTGCATAATGGTTTACCTCAAGGATCAGTTTTATCGCCACTACTGTTTAATCTGTACATCACTGATCTTCCAGAAACGATATCCAGGAAGTTCTGCTATGCTGATGACTTGACCCTGGCCAAACAACACAAGATCTTTGAGAAAACTGAAGACATTTTGACTCAGGACTTATCCACACTGGCAGAATATTTTAGGAAATGGAGACTCAGACCCAGTACAGCCAAAACGGAGGTTTCTTGCTTCCATTTGAGTAACCGGCTCGCTAACTTAAAACTAAATATTACCTTCTCCAATCGAGTACTTAATCACAATAGGTATCCAAAATATCTCGGTGTTACCGTGGACCGGACATTATCATTCAAACAACATCTTTTGAACTTGTCGAAGAAATTGAAAACCCAAAACAATATTATTCAGAAGCTAACTGGTACCACTTGGGGATCTACTGCAAACATCCTACGCTCTTCAGCCTTAGCACTGGTTTTCTCTGCTGCTGACTACTGTGCTCCAGTGTGGATTAATAGTCCGTATACAAAGTATATTGACCCACAATTGAATACCAGTATGCGTCTTATATCTGGCACCACCAGATCAACTCCTCCAGTTCACTGGCTCTCTTTGTTGTCAGGAATAATGCCACCTGACTTACGAAGATCCAGAGCTCTTGTTCGAGAGTACAACAAGATCTGCAAGAATCCTCTGCTACCTGTTGTAAATGACATACCAGCTTTTAGTCTCAAAAGACTGAAATCACGACATCCACCCCTTTGTGATGCTGCTCTGAAGACGTCCACCAACTTCAATGCTTTGGAGGAGTGGAAAGGCCGCTGGAATAACTCTCCCAACGTGCCCCTGCATAACATCTTCAGAGGGGAAAATATTGCAAATCGATCCCAATTACCACGTGCAACTTGGTCCAAACTGATCAGGACAGGTCATGGAAGGTGCAGGGATTCTCTCTACAAGAGGAACTTTGTACCATCTCCAGAATGTGACTGTGGAGCCCCTCGCCAGACTATTCCCCACATTGTAAGCGAATGTCAACTGCGGGCTTATCCAGGTAGTTTGGAAGACTTCCTATCTCCAACAGCGGAAGCACTACAGTGGATTGAAAAGTTGGACATTCAGATATAACACTAACGCCTGAAGTGAATCATTGTTTTTGTTATTGTGTATTATGTATATAATTTCCTTGCCATACGCTAATAATAATAATAGTTACTTATGATGCCTTAGTTTTCATCTGGGCTTACCTGTTCGTTTCCGAGGCATTCCCATTTCTTGTTTCACTAAAATATGTAGATTGTAGTTTAATATTATTTCCCTTGGGGTTTGCCTCTGGTAGTTCTGTATCACTTGAGGTATGCTAGATTTTGGAGAACCTGTTTCACTTCACTGTAAATTGCATTGTACAACTGCATTGGTAACTAGCTGTATAGTTGATTTGAAATTTGAATTTACACTGCTACGAAAGTATCATCAAAGAATCTCTAAGCTATGTATATCACAGAACTTATAGTTCGTAACTTGGAATTGTATTTGGAATGTATTTGTAAAATTCTTTTGTAAATAATATTTTTCAAATCTAAGGATCACGGCGATTTATTTCGGAATCCGCAATCTAAGCCATGTCCATGCCTTTGGTAGGTTCCCAGCCTTTTCCACCTTCCCGGTTAGTTGTCCACTAGTTGGCCCTACTGATATTTATGTACATGTTTTTGTTGAAGATCCGCATAATACCAGCTAATTTTTTTCCGAGTGTGTAGTGATTTCTGATATTGTGTGGTTTGCTCTTACCTTCCCCTTTTAACTGTGTTTTTGCCTTGTTTTGTGTTACCACTGTAAAAGTGGTAACAAAAATGATATTGGATAATAATTTCATGTGGCTATTTCCAGCCGAGTGCAGCCCTTGTACGGCAGACCCTCCGATGAGGGTGGGCGGCATTTGCCATGTGTAGGTAACTGCGTGTTATTGTGGTGGAGGATGGTGTTATGTGTGGTGTGTGAGTTGCAGGGATGTTGGGGGCAGCACTAACACCCAGCCCCCGGGCCATTAGAATTAACCAATGAAGGTTAAAATTCCCGACCCGGCCGGGAATCGAACCCGGGACCCTCTGAACCGAAGGTCAGTACGCTGACCATTCAGCCAACGAGTCGGACATAATATTGGATGAGAAGTAAATACTCTTCATATTTTCAGCAATAATCGCAGGGACAAAAGAAAAACCACAGTACGGTGTGGACAAGTTTCCAGTACATCCATTGAGGCAGATACAAATCACTAAGTAGTTCACTCTTACATGATACCAAGGAGAGGATTTTAGTAATATAGTAAAATATGTCAGAAAAGGGGAGATAATATCTAGCATCCATTATGCTAAACTTATTAAGAACTGTAACAAAGCCAAGCCCTTTTAAAATTATAACACTGAAAAAGGAAAATTTTAAGGATGTGGATGTCCTGCAGCATCATGTGAGCAAACGACAAGGTCAAGGAGTAAATTTTTTGAATGGTAAAATCTTCATTTTCTGTTATTCCTTTAGGATGGGTTATGGTATTAAAAAATTCCCTACAGTATAAAACTGCTCTCTAGATAAATTCACAAAAGGGCCAAAGCAAGGACTACTATCCGATGCAGTTCAACTTAATCAGCAGTAGCACTCTAAAACAAATACAGCAAGCCAAATTCTACATCCCCAGGAAAAACTATCAGATATTTTGGAAGTTATAAACTACATCCCACCTTCATATGGTGCTTACTTCAGGGATATCATTGCCAGTCAAGAAAATGCACAGCCAGTGGCAGTTGAACTATTATCATTTTTTTAATTTATTGCTTGGCTTATTTAGCAATAGTAGTTAAAGCTGTATGGACAAATTTACCATTTACTTTTTTTTTTACCATAGCAAATTATTATACAGAACATAGACCCTGTGCTATTTTGAAAGTGCTTAAATATTCATGTAATGCTTTCTCTTTCTCATGTGAAATAGTGCATAGTGTGTGTGGGAGAAATGTAGGATTCATAACATTTAACGCATTTACAGTTGAACCTGACTTATACGTATATCAAGGGGAAGAGAAACAACTACTTGTAACTCAGAATTACTTAGAAATCAGACTTACAAAATTCATCACTTATTTACTAAAAAACCAATGGAATAGACCTACATGTGTAAATCCTTCCAAATAATAAATACAGTAAGACCGAAAATATTATTTTGAATTTGGTCAAGCCTTAAATAAATCAGATAGTTTGGCTTGTTTCACTTTCCTTGCATTAAGAGTATAAACCTCCTTGTGTAAACTTAATAATGAATTCAAAGCATTTTCACTACAACTTCCCGCACTGATGTAACGCATACACACGTCGATTGCACTTAACACTTCACTCAGTTCAGGTGTTTCAAGATTCAAGTCGTTATCTCCATCTATCACTATCACTATCGCTTGTAGCTGGTCCATCACCACCGCATTGTTGGCATACATCAGCAATAATCTCTTCGTCCGATAGTTCTCTACATACAACCAGATGATCATCGAAATGCACAAAAGTACCGAATTCTACACCCTCCGGTGGCGTTAGCTCATTGCCAGACAAAACGTCGTCCCCATAATCACTATTAGAGGCAGTCTCTTCTAGTCAGACACCAGCTTTGCTGAAACAGTTGCTGATTGTGGTCGATGACACCTGCTTCCAGGCAGCCAAAATAAAGTCCATGGCTTGTAGCAAATTAATGGATCACTCAGTGTTATTAAATGTTGAACCAGCATTTTTCTATAATGCTCTTTGAAATTTGCAATGATGCCCAAATCAAGCAGTTGTAGAACACTGGTACAGTTAGGAGGGAAAAATTCCACTCGGACATTCTCCAGAACGATTTGAGGTGGATGTGCTGCACATCGATCCATAAGAAGAAGGATCTTCTTCTGTTTCTTTTTCATTTTAATGTCCAGTTTTTTCAACCACTGTTCCATTAAAAGCATAGTCATCCAAGAATTTCTGTTGAATTCATATTCCGTAGGTTTTGTTTTCGCACCCTTAAAACACCTCTGATTCTTCGATTTTCCTATCACAGGTGGAGGAAGTTTGTCAGATCCATCTGCATTGGTGGTGAGAAGTACTGTTACACGAATTTTACTTTTCTTCCCTCCATGGCATGAGTCACCATTTTCAGCTATTGTTTTATTAGGAAGGAGATAGTAGAATAGGCCGGTCTCATCACAATTGTAGATGTTTGGAGGCTAATAATTGCGTATGATACCCAGCAGAACCTCTTTTTTCCAGTGTTGTACCGTGACCTCCTCCACAACTTTTGAGTCATCGCAAGTTGTTCTCCCTGTGATTCCATTACGATCTTTAAATCCTTGCAACCATCCTGATAAAGCCTTGAAATCATCAGTGATACTCATCATTTCATCTAAATCTATCGCCTTTGCCTTCAGCATGTCGCCACTAATATGTAGATCTGCAGCCCGTTTTTGTTGGAACCGTGTGAAAACTGCTTTCTCCAAATCTTCCTTCCTTCATCCTTCTTGCGGACAGCTGCGCTTTGCTGATTTTGAACCCAGTTTTAAGAACTCATACAAAATAGCGTTTCTTTTACTGATGAATGTACATAGCGTGGTATAAGCAATCCCTAAGTCTGAAGCAATTTTAGTTCTTGGTTTGCTTGGATTAGCATCTACTTCTCGTATAAATTTTACTTTTTCATCTATGGTATAACTTTTTCTTTTTCTGTTCTCCATGGCTAATCAAAAAGCAACTGAATGACAAAACTACTCTTCAACAGTGAACACCAGATACCGGCACTGTGGACATTTTACTTCTTTGTTGTTCCCACGAAAGAAATTCTCATATTCCAACACATTTACTGTATTTTCTCTTGTTTCCGCAGCGAAACGGCTCACTTTGCTTGTAATGTATCTGAATCTTTGACGGCATTGTGAAGGTCAAAAACGACGAATGTAGATGAGGAGCGAGATAGAGAGCGAAGGGGACTCGCTCGGTTGGCCTTTGTTAAGCCGCCAGTAAGTAAGGGTCAACAATGTCACTCGGTGAAACTCTTTGTGTTCTGTTTCAGCTCCGAAACGCGACCGCTCTACTTCCACCTACGCCGACAAAGAAGAAACTTTGTAAATACAAAAGTTTCTTTTAAAAAAGCACGTGCTCATTACAATTACGCAGAACTCAGTTATATTTCACTGACACTTTATATGTATAACAGCGGAATTATGTATAAATGGATTACGTATAAACAACGTTTAATTAACAGGCTTTTAAATTACATTTTGCCGGGACCTAAAGGAAATTACGTACAAATACGAATTACACAGAACAGAGTTACATATAATGCAGGTTCAACTGTATCTCAAAACAGGATTTTGACACATACGTCATTGTTATTCTAAAGGCCTCACTCAACTGAAGAGAATAAAGTAAGATGGTTTGGACAAGTGAAGAGAATGGAGGAGGGAAGGATAAGGCCAAGTTTAAAGGAAAGATGGTAAGATGGATAGATTTTATCATAACCCGTTTAAAATAAGGAACGTGGAATGGAACAAAATTACAGAAGAATAATGATTTTAAGTTATACTGGCTATTTTCATTGGTAGGCAGTATTTCTAAATGTTAAAAGATAATAAATGGTGAACGCAACTTTTAGGTCTACATATAAAGTATATATAGTCAGTGTTACTCATATCACATCATTTGTTTCATCTCATTAATTCCTCCGAAGAGGTTGAAGTTAGGAAGGGCATTTGGCCGTAAAAACTCGCTACAAAGATTCGTCTCACTTCATAGTCGACCCCGTAGAGAAAAGGGATAAGGGTATTGTATTATATTATGCAATATTGATACAAAATAACTTTATGGCCAGTCATTTGTTTCTGTCACTTGAGCAGTAGACCTACCACACAGGCCTAAACCTGAGTAACCTGATCACTGCTTTCATTTGAATTATCATCTTGCGCCACCAACTTCCCTGCTACCGGTGTGTCATCATTCCAAGTGACGTCATCTTCACTGCCATCTCATAAGCCATGCACTGCAATCGAGAGCATTCAAGGTCTCATCTTTTTGAGCTTTTTCAAAATAGTTTCGTTCCTGAATACAGAGTCCAACCAGTGTGAATCTATTCCCAAATGGTTTTTGGAGATGGTCTCTGATATTCCTAGTTGGAGCATGTGTAGCAGAAGCCACTCCTCCTGAATAAAGCCATGCTGTATTAAAAAAAAAAAGCATGCCAAACCACCGGCTGTTACCTTGTGTATGTTACGAGTTGTACTTCCGAATGTAATACATAGTGACTGGAAGCATTCTTTTGATAACTGCAGCTGTTGAAAGTCAGACCCATATTTTTAAGTATAGTTCACATTTGTTCTGTACATTTATCGCATGAGGATTTTCCTTAAACAGCTGTAAATAAAATGGTTTAGGTTAGGTATGCTATCGCCCAGATAGTGCCAAAAGTTCCACAACGGAAAGAATAAAAATAAATAACAGGAAAGTTTGCCGCATTTATGGATATCTACAGGTGTGGCAGTGTTTTATTATCATAATGTTTAATTTTTGTACTTTTGTTGTCTCCATTTTTGTTATTAACACATACCATAGTATGTTTTGTTTGGCATCTCCGAAAATCGTGAAAGGTAAATGGGGACAAGAAAACAATTATATTATTATTTGTTAGGTATGTTGGTGAGTAAGACAATCATTATGATTGGATAGTTTTTATCACATTTTAAACTTACTTCTCTTCACAAAATACCTATTTTGACCCAAGTTACAAGATATTAAACAAACACTTTGTTAATGATCTCGCCTGATATAATAATGGCAACAACCGTGCAGCACTTTTTAGACGCCCCCAATGGAGGGTAGTTACATGCACCATTTTTCCCGCATATCAACCTTCCTGCCATTCGTAAATCTCTGGCAGTATTGTACTGGAATCACACTGAGACTCCCAAGAACAGCAGCTAATTGTGCTGACCATTACGCTGGTGGACATTCTTAACTACAAAACACAGACACAAAGCATGACTGATGAGTGCTTGCAATGTGCAGGTTGGATACGAAACTATTCACCTATTTGTGCAACTTCATCAGAGCTGCAGTAGGCCTATGCTATGGAAGTGGACATTTCTTAACTAAGAAACACAGATGTATCGCATGACTTCGATGCTTGATTTCATTGTGTGGGTCGTACGGATGAAACTATTCACAAATTTGTGCAATGTCATCTGAGCTGCAGTAAGACTTGTACCCGCTTCGAAGCGGAATCATTGTTCTTCTCTGATGAATTATGTTGGGCAGTCTTGTATGCGAGATTTATTTTTCATATTCTTCGCCTCAAAAAGCTGGTGGGGGGTCTAATACACGAGTAAATACAGTACCGGTATACCTTCTTTATTTTTGAATTCTTATAAATCCCAACTTGTTTCATATTAACCCCTAGTGGACGACTGTCGGGCATTTCCCGACATCCCAGTTTCCTGTTCTGGACGTATGTCGGGATATACCCGCTGGCTGTTTCCGCAATAAATATATACGCGTTTGAAGCAATTATGCGTGCTGCTGCTATCTATAGTTATTGTATAGAAACTTTAGGAGTGTCACAGCCTTCTAGGTGCGTAAACACTTTGTTTTACGAGTTTTACAGGTGCTATGGATAGTTGTTTACATCAGTCAACTGTGAAAATGGCGGTGTGCAGATGGGGTAGTGCTACTTCATCTGATATAGCTCGTTTCTTACGTGAAATTGACAGGAGTGATGGTGAATTATCAGTTATGGACAGTGAGTTCGATGTTTCTGAGAGCGATGATGACAGTTCTAGAGAACTGGAAGTAGTTGAAAGCGATACAAATAGTAGTAAACCTTACAATGGTTGGAGAGTTTATCGCCCGGCTGATCCGAACTTTGTAAAGAAACCACACATTTTTATTAGTGGTTTCTCACCTCCCACAGGTAAGAAACCATTTACTCTCGTTGAATTGGTGACACTGTTTGTTACGGAAGAATTGGTACAACAAATTGTCGATGAGACTAACCACTCTGCAAGAGAAAAAAATACAAATGAATCAAGTACCACATGGAGAAGAAATATAAGTAGAAAAGGGGCAAACTGTCTTTCAACTACATGTTTTATTGCTTATAGTGTGTATCTAGAGTGATAAATTAATTCATAATGTTGTGAGTCAGACATTGTATCTTCGTTATACCTTCATTGTAAATGTGCAGCATTTTTTAACAAAAAAAATACGAATAGTGCAGGACTACACAAGAAAAAAAATTGTCTGCTAAGGGTTAAGGATTCTCGCCTTGTGAGAAAGCAGAAATATTGTGCTGAACAAAACGAATGTTTCCTATTTGAAGTTCTCAAGTGAACTATTCATTGATTTTGTAGGGTGGTGTACCTGAGATACCTGGCCTTCCAAATCCTACATTCTCTCAGACTGTGGGAAGCATCACTACTCATCCCCATGGCTGCCCCTGGTGTCACAAGCAGTATGCCTCGAAAGCCAAGCTCCTGCAGCACCAAAGAAAGAAGCATATTGACCTCTTGCCAGAGTCACAACAGGTATGTATGTACTGGAAATAGTACTGGTTGTCTTCCACAGCTGTTCAGTCAGTCATTCTTATGGGTGCTTCTGAAAATGTCACTCTTGGGGTCAGTTGGTGCATCCATTTCAACGAGGTTGGCTGACTGATATGTAATAGTAACTTTTGGCTTGGTGAAGAAAGCAATGGGAAACTCTCTCATTCCTCATTTCCCTTGTATGCTTCTTCAGTGATGCCTAGGCCATCTGTGGCAGTTGATGGCTTAGCTGTTGAGGATTCAATAAGCCTTTGGGGCCAAGTACTCTACATACATACATATATACATACATACATACATACATCTACAGCTCATCATTCATTCATTCATTTCCGTGTCCGGTCAGCATTTCCAAAACTGCAGCTGTGATGGCCTTGTTTTTCCTCTAAAAACATCTTGTGATGTGCACGGGTTGTCCAGGAGGGAACAGGTAAGTAGGTGGCTTGGGTCTTGTTCAGTAGCACATTCACACGAGGTGTCTGCGTTTGCTGAAAGGATCCCCCATTTCTTCAGGTTACAACCGGTTTCTATCCAAAAGGACTGCACATCTACAGCTGATTGCCATCTATTCTGTATTTGTCTTTGCACTTTTATATATACATTGGTAACCAGTATTGATATGCACAGATATAATTTCCAAATAATACGCTATAAAATTTTGTGTATTCATTCAAGAGTGTTAATAGAAACACATAATTTTGAAAAATGCTTTTAAAAATTGCAAATCATAACCAGGACCAATTTTAAAAAATTAAGGTCGGTGTGTCTCTCTCTCTCTCTCTCACACACACACACACACACACAATCACAATATAATTGAAGAATGGATAATCGTGAGGGGCTATATACCAAAACCAATATTCTGAAGTAGAATGGATTTTTTTTTTCTTTTTTTCTGTGACATACATATGAATTGGAAGAAAAATCCAATACATATATACAGTACCTCTAGCCTTACAAAATATAAAACAAAATCTTAGATTCATTTGAAATAAAACTGTTCATTTAAAAACAAAATTAACTCCTTATTTGGGAATTCAGCTGCTGATGTGAGAACTCAATAACATTGTTACTGACGTTAGATTCTCTGAAATACATGTCAAATTATGGACTGTTAGTACAAGTTTTCATGACCAAAGTATTATCAACGAGTTTAGCATGCATTGTAGGAAAAGGTTTAGTGTAAGATTCGACAGACTAACTTTCTGACTTGTATTAAACATTACATACCTTTTTAATGACTGAAAACTGAGCTCGATAGTTGCAGTCGCTTAAGTGCAGCCAGTATCCAGTATTCAGGAGATAGTGAGTTCGAACCCCACTGCCGGCAGCCCTGAAGATGGTTTTCCGTGGTTTCCCATTTTCACACCAGGCAAATGCTGGGGCTGTACCTTAATTAAGGCCACGGCCACTTCCTTCCCACTCCTAGCCCATCCCTGTCCCATCGTCGCCATAAGACCTATCTGTGTTGGCGCGACGTGAAGTAACTTGTAAAAAAAAAATAATAATAATGACTGAAAAATTTCACTTTTCACATTTTTTCTCATCAAATAAAACCAGAACTGTACATAAATGAATAAATACCAGATTACTACATCATAAGGTATGATAAATAAAAAGTTACAAATTATATTTCTTTTATCACACCTGATTAAAAAACTGACACGTACTTCGTCACACTGACGTGGAGTCTGTGAGACTCCTACACTACTTTAGATATATTTTTTTCAGTTCCACAGCATTGCTCAATAATGACCTACTGCTTGATTTCTTGAGACAATGAAAGAGGAAGGTACCAAGAAGAACAAGGATGTAAAGTGAAAAGTCTGAACGGAAGCAAATGACCCATCATCTAGAGGACTCTGTGAGACTCCACATCAGTAGCCGAGGATTAATATTTCTTTACAAAGGGGCTAATTTCTGTACCTCTATGTGAAGAACGGAACATCGACCTCTCACATTTATGAACAAAGTGTTTTAAATTCACAACCACCGCCAGCCATTTTATGTAATGAATACTGCAAAACAGATGGGAGAACATAGCATCTTATGAGTTGCTGAATATGAAGGCTTTTGATAGTAATATTATATTTCATCATTTGTATGGCCAACTCACTTTTTCTGTGATGCAGCTCCAACTGTTAGCGAATACATCTCTACCAGCCTTTGTACTGTTTGATGGCACAGTTCAGACAATCGCACACTTTGCATGCATCATTCCTTGGTCTTAGAAAAGAGAAGTTTGGAAATTCTTCCTGAAAAAATTGCTGTAGTACTTGTAGGTCACATTGAGAATATGGATTTTTGACTTTGAAAGCAGTGTAGTGTATAATCTGTGAATATTTGTCAGAACTCTGATATTCCTCTTGTGATTTTACCTTGTGATAATGACTTATGCACCTTGGAATTGACTGAATGTGATCCCTCACTTGATTATGTTCATCATCGTGCATCTTCCTGGAGTTTGATGGTTTGGTCTTTTGTCCTAATGTATAGTCGCACCCTTTTTTTTTTTTTTTTTTTTTTTTTTTTTTTTTTTTTTTTTTTTTTTTTTTTTTAAGTAATACCAAACACATCCATGAATGTGTTCTGCAAACTTGTATACTCTTTTATCTGAATGCAACATTCTTACATTCATAATGTCACCTGCATAATACCTGAAATAAAAATAAATAACCTATAAGGTTTCTACAGTAATGTACATTAATTCCAGGAAGAATCTGAATAATTATTGTATAGGTTATGTCAAGTAAGGATAAAAGAAAATAAGCTTACTGTACATTTTTATGTTGGAGATTTGCCCCTTGCACTGTCCTCTTATTAACAGACAATATTCCTTTCCTGCCACTTTCAACGTCTTCTGCTTTTGTGTAAAAAAAAAAAAAAAAAAAAAAAAAAAAAAAAAAAAAAAAAAAAAAAAAAAAAGCCTGATTGTCACTTTGTCCAGATGCACATTCACAGCCACCACCGGCCATTTTATGCAATGAATACTGCAAAACAGGTGGGAGAACATAGCCTCTTACAAATGTAATTAGTTGCTGAACATACACCTGCTCCACCTATTGCATTTTTTATAAACTGTTTGCAGTGAGACTAGAACATAGCCCATTATGCAGGTTATTATTGACACTAATATATAGTCCCTTTTGAAGAAATAAAATAATTTTTGAAAAAATGATACTTTGCCCCTTATGATTTACCATTCTACAATAATTGTATTGTAAATCCTGAATGTTTTATTTCCAGATACTAATCTTGAGTTCAGTAGTTCCTGAACATGTATTTACATTTGAATCTAACTTGATTTCTTCTTGTATACTCTAGCAATTTTCACTTTTAGATATTTGACATTCAAAGCTTGATCAAATAAAAGTTTGTTACTGTAAGATTACCAGTAGTGGAAAGGAAGAAACAACAACAAAGGATTATAGTTAATGTTCTCAGTTCCTAATAATGTGCATGATTTTTTTTCCTCAGCAACCTTAAGACCCAAACATTTATTTTCAGTAATTTAAATGTATCCGGAGTAACAGGGGACTTTCCAGTCCCATTTTAATTACATGAAATTAAATTTAGTTTCTTGTACAGTCTATACAGTTCGTATAGTTCTATACAGTTTGTTAACTTCAGTATTAGTCCTGAGCTCAAAATTCATGTGGCCAGATACCTTCCCAATTGTCTGTTTTCACTGAGTTTATTATTAATCTGTTTGCATGCTGATAGAAAGAGTTTGTCAGGTAGTGTGTCAGTACCAGGAATTTTTTGCCATAGATAATTATTATTATTAGATTAATTGTTTGAATTATTCTTGTTTCAAAATCTTGATGTTGAATTCCCAGTAGTAATGTGACACTGGCTTCTCACAAGGTGGCCATGGTTTGAATCCTGGCATGTGTGTGTGAAATTTAAAAATAAATCTGGATTCCATATAAAACTGGAAGTCTAATGAGGATGATATAAATAGTTACCCAAAACTGCAAACTTGCTTGCTTTGGTTTTTCTTTTTAATGTTTAATTTTTCCTTCAGCGTTTTGAATTTCATTCAACGAATGAGAAATCTATGATCATTCATTTATTGCTTATTAGGTTCCTCGTGTATCAAGAAACATTAGTTCTCCACAACAGGACGAGGGAAAGTCAGAACTCTCACCTGGATCATCTGGTAGTGAGAATGAGCCGCAGCAACAGACATCTCCAGAAGAGCAACTTACACCCAAACACCAGCCAGAAGTGGTGCAGCTACAGGAGATGGAGAATGTCATCAACATTATTCCAGGTACTTATTGAATTTTAGATCAATAGAATTTTATTTCTAATTTTTGAACTAATTCTTTACTCTTTCCCAGTCTTGCTTCACCTTTTTTCCTGGTCTTGGGTGATGTAGAACAGGACACACCTGCAGTATATTGTTATGTGCCAGCCCTGTCATAGCCCCCTTCGCCACTTCCTAGAAGGGGCTAGCGAGTCAGCTGGGAGCTCCAAGTTCGAGGGATTGACAAGCCTCTTCCTGTATTGTTGTTTTCGTCTGGTTTTACCCTGCATCTTCTGGAACACGAAATGAGAATGGTCCATCTCTAGCTGAGTCCTGAATATTCTAGTAACCCATCATCGAGCTAGAAATACAATGCCACCGCGGTAGTGTTAAAAGGTCAAGTGTGTGGTGGGTGTTCTGCCAGTCAGTATTGGAGTTCGGCAGTTGGACTGGGGTGACAGTAGTGTTGGCTGCCGCCGGTGTCAAGAGTATCTGAGGGAAGTACGATGTGCGCGTGCGCTTATGTGTGTGTGTGTGTGGTTTTTTTTAGAGTACTGTATACATACTGACCTGGAGTGAGCAATTGGAGCTTGATGGCATTAGCCCTGTTTGTCATCTGTGCTTCACCGAAGTCAGATAATGGTCACATACTGAGCAGAGAACTGACCATGTACTGCCTCAGAAAACTGTGCGAGTACCACCATTGACTGAGGGCAGTCATGGAGTCAGTGTGCGGAGCAGCTGTCATGAGTGTAATTGGAACAGTGTTAATTGTCGTACCAAACAAGTTGGCCATGCGGTTAGGGGTGCGCAGCTATGAGCTTGCATTTGAGAGATAATTAGTTCGAACCCCACTATCGGCAGCCGTGGTTTCCCATTTTCACACCAGGCAAATGGTGTGGCTGTACCTTAATTAAGGCCACGGCCACTTCCTTCCCACTCCTAGCCCTTTCCTATCCCATTTTTGCCATAAGACTTATCTGTGTCGATGTGATGTAAAACAACTTTTTTTTAAAAAAATTATCCTACTGGTTAACGCTGTTCATTTGTCAGTGTTAAGTAGCGTGTTTAACAGTATGAATTACTGGACTTTCTCTGGTGTCGAATGAAGGAATAGTCATCGTGTGTTTTGGGGGTCAGCGGCCCTGGTTCGTAGTATCCATCCACCTGTAGCTAGTGTCAGAGGTGACTGGTTGAATAGAATTTTTTTGCGCACATGTGCAGGTCATCTTGAAGTAAATTAGTCCGATAAAATAGTGTGTGTTTTATTCGTAGGTACACTAGAGTCCCTTTAATCCAAAAGTCCGGTTAATCCAAACTGAAATATTCAATTTTTTTAAAAAATTCTCCTTATTGAAATGAAAGAACATATTATAGAATGAAAATTTACTTGCATTTTATTAGTCATATTTTACTAGAATAACTTAATGTAAACATAATTACACATCATAAACCATCAATCATGGGTCGTTTACCTTTACAAAGTCGGTTAGTTTCTTTTGCCGTTGTGATTGGAACCTACTGGAAGATGCACTGTTAAACCAGCGTCTCTTGAACATCACAAAAGTGTGCGTAGCATCGGAGTATTGCTCAGTGTAGCATACGGCAAGTTCTAAGGTGGCCACGGCATCTGAATGTAGCACTAATTGTTCATTGTGGTCTCTTCTTCGTCATCACTCTGTTCCTCATCAACTCCAAATTCTTTCTCCACCATAGCTACAATTTCTTGGTCTGTTTGTAATTGATGACAGTCAGCTTCCATCCACTCGCTAATGTCATTTTCATTGGCTTCCTCACAACCAGGAAGTTGTTGAACAATTTCAAGGAAATTGACATTTGCAGGCGCTTCTGCTGGACTCTCGATGAATGCGAGACTCTGTTACAATTTCTTCCACGTTTTCCTCATGAACTGCTCACTGACACCCTCCCATGCCTCTGCTGCCCTGTAAACCCCGTCCTTTACATTCACGTTCTTCAGTTTTTGAAGAATAGTAAGTGAACTGTCATTCTCAATCACGTACCTGAGAAGTTTCCGTTTATACACAAGTTTTACATTTTGCAGAACGCCCTGGTCCATTGGCTGCAATATCGACGTAACATTAGGAGGCAAGAAAATTGCTCTTATTTCACCGCAAGTTAATTCACTCACTGTTGGGTGTGATGGAGCATTGTCAATTAAGAGCAATGGCCGAGAAGGCAAACCACTTTTTACACTAAAACTTTTTACTGAGGGAACAAACTTTTTCATACCATTCCTTGAAAAGTTGTGCATCCATCCATGCCTTTCTTTGATACATACATACATACATACATACATACATACATACATACATACATACATACATACATACATACATACATTATCATTATAGACTGTTATGCCTTTCAGCGTTCAGTCTGCAAGCCTCTGTGAATTTATAGGACTATCAATTTAGCAATTAGTACTGTGAGATGTCAGCTATGGCCCAATATAGTTTATTTCATAGCTTGATCCACTCCTTTCTGCTTCATAATAATAAGATATCTCCATTGTTCACCATTTTACATCCAGTAATAAACAACCGTTTGCCCTTTTACATCCAGCAAGAAGAACGAGTTCACCATCTGTGGTCCGTTGAAAAGAAAAGTCACAATATATCGTTCGTGGGCTGCAATAGTGGCCAACTCAAAAAATACAAATTTGGAGTTAATGCACTCTCCAGTATTGCAGATTAGTCTGCCTTCCGGCAGCAACACCGCCGTATCTTGCAGTTCAGTATTCCCCCAGCAAATGGCAGAAGTGCCGCTGGTGCATTCGCTGCTTTGCTCCTTGTATTGGCAGCAGTACTGGTGTTTCTCATCGTTTGCACCTGGAACTCAGCAGTCCCATGGCGCATTCTGATCATCATTAGTGACACATTGTAAGTTGTTCCAGTGTCGCAGAAGAAATTTAAATATTGTCTGCGGTCTGTCAGAAACTTTAAACTCAGTTATCTCTGAACTTTTTTTTTCTTTTTTGGTTGTGTCACTATTGTAGCCCAGGAGCAATACATTTTTAAATTTTCGTTTCTGATTTCCCGGTGGTTGGCTTACAGTCGGTGCCAGCTTATAATCAAATTTTCCACGGCATTAAGGAATGCTTTTATTTGTGCTCTGGTGCCTTTGCAGAATTTTTCTTATGTATTTCCAGGAATTGGTATTTTAACAAATTTGGATGTTAGCAGAGAGTTAGGTGAAAATCACTAAAAGGTGGCAAGATCTAATAACATTCAAGCTAAAATAGGTACTCTTTACGTGTTTTATTTGAGCTTGCATTCTTGTTTAATATGATAATAGCGTCTGGTGGTATGAGCCGATGCTATTTCATTGCCCAGGGGACCTCTCAATGCGTTTGTTACACATTTGGGTAGGCTTTTTCACCTCTGAGTACAAAACATGCTAGACCAAAATTGGAGATCCGCTGTGAAGGGACACTTTTTCTCCCCGTAATGAGTATCCCAGATCCAGTATCTGTCACACTTGATTGTGCACTCACCCTTCAAAACTCATTTAACATTGACTACAAAGAAGATCAGTACAAGACTTAACATTGTACAGAAACTTGCAGGTACTAACTGGGGAGCAGATGTGCATACTCTGCACACAGCAGTACTTGCCTACTTTCTCCTGCTGAATACTGTGTCCCTGTGTGGCTCAGCAACACACATGTACATAAAGTAGATGTGCTCAGCTGATTTGCCTGATTTTGAGAACGGTGAAATCAACTCAGCTCTCAAAACTCCCAGTCCTTGATAACATTACCCCACCTCCAATGCTGTTCACGAATTTGTGAATTGTTTCTTCACGAATTTGTGAATTGTTTCCACAGGAACTCGCTGGTGTTTGAAGAACTGCTGGACCTTCCAGCCTTCAGGTCACATTCCAGGAGACAATCATGGACTGTAGACCTTCCCTGGTCTAACTTTCAAGATGAAAGAAAGGCAGGTGGGAATTTAACGCTTCCGTACCTGTGAATGGTCATCTGATTCAAGTCCCTGGCTACATTTTAATGTATAGCAAAAGTTCAATGCTAAATCGCTTCTGAACAACTCGGGAAAGATGTAAGTACCTAACGCACAAATGACAGTTGGCTGATACACCATCTTGTGATTGTGGAGCATCTTACCAGGTTCTTCTCGATCGTTTGCTGTAGGAGTATCGGAATTGAATCGAATTACTGCAGAAGCAGAAAAGTACCTAAAAGATCTGGATGCTGAACTATAGCCAATGTCTATGTCTTTCCTTCTCTTGTTATTCTTTTAAGGTTTTGTTTATATACTAATGTATTCTTGTGTAACTTTCGTAAAAAATAATAATCGGAATCATAATCGATTCTCAATTCCAGCACTCGGGTGTGGGAATGGACAAGCCTTTGCCATTGTCTTAGTCTTGCCACCTTGCAGGATTTTCTCCCATTCCAGGCTGCTCCTAGCAAAAACAATAATAATGATGTTTTTGTGTTGTGTATGGTAACTATTAAAACTAGAGTATTCAAAAGTGAAATACCTTTCATTTTATTAAATGTTTATTTTCTTCTCAGCTGAATACCAGATCACTGCCACCGAGGAAGAGCTGAGGAACTTTCAGGAGTCGGGGATTATAATTGACGCCACAACTCTGAAGCGTCCCTTAAAGGTATTGTCATTGATTACTTTTGCATGAACTTGCAATAAAAATACATTGCTCAGTGATAAGCTGTGTGAATAGTTGGTTATGCACTTATCTTCTATGCTGAAGATTGCAGGAGATTATTCCAGTGCTGTTGATCAGCATTTAAGGATGCATACATGCAAAATACATTTAGATTTACTGGTACGTTAAAGCACCCTTTTTCAGGGCAATCTTCCTGCGTACAAATTAATAATATTAATTGTTGTTGTTATTTTTGCATTTGGCAGAATGGTCAGAATGGTTGGAGAGCAGCAGGCCAGGTGAGGGATTTTGTCTGCATCTGGCTTGGGGACTGGGTTTTTGTGTACAACTTAAATCACCTTTTCACTTAAATACACATCATACGACCAACCACCACAGAAACTTATGATAATGAATATATCTCTCCACATAGGATTGGTGTTAGGAAAGGTATCCAGTCTTAACATTTGGCTTAATCCACTGGTAATGCCCATTTGATCAATTTGAGAAAAGACCGGGAATAATAATATTAAATTATATAAGCTTTTTAGCCCTTTTGAGTTGTAAAATTATCAGCATTTTGTCCCAGTGTTCATTGGATTGCCACCTTTCCAAGATGCTTGTGGCTAGTGAGCCGATAAGAAGAAATGACTAGTCATGTGTGATAAAGCATATTTTGAATAATATATACTGTAATTTGAAATAAAATTACAAGTACTATTATTGAAACCCACCTGTAGGCAACACACACACACACACACACACACACACACTGAAAGACAGATATCGTGAAACTGATCATAGACAAGTGAACAACACATTGAATGACTTTGCTGTTACCAAAAACTTACATGCACTACTGCTATATCAAGCAGTCTGCATATGGAATATGTGGAATATCTTCCAGCTCTTTCCAGATGTTTAAAAGAGCGAAGAGAGATACAGCAAAGAGCAAGATACGTAATACTTGTCATCTCCCTCGACTTTTAACATTTGGATGATTGGTAATGATTGCCTAGAAAGCAGCCATAGCCAGTTTCAGTAAAATAATAGAAGAAACAGCATGGTTTTCTGCAGCTTAACAAACATCCCTGACTTAGCAGTCACTTGTTTGTAGAGAAGCCGTCATCAAAATAAAAATATTCTCTCTGGTTATGTTATTTCCTCTCTCCAACCACACCACATAAATTGTAAATGAATGCATCCTCTTACTGCTCAATCTCTGCAGCTTAGAGCTTAAAACAACAGCGCTAAGTGGAGCTAGTTTATCTGTGGCTAATTTCACATAGTGATTGTTCACACATTGTGAAATAACATGGTTTTCAGGAAATATAAATTCATGTAAATTATGTATGTTCTAACCAATAAGTACTATTCATGATGCTCATTGTATAAGTCTAGTGTTCTTTCATTGTAAGTTAGACTTGTCCTTTTGTGTTTGTCCTGTCTCCTGTTTCTTTTGTCCTTCTTGCCTTAATGTTCATACTATTTTGTGTTGCCTTTTTTGTTCCTATCTATGTATCTAAACTCAATTTGAGACTTGTTTATTCCTTTCTGGTACTTATTACCGGTACAAACAAAGTAAATATTCAGTTTTGGCAACGTAAAATAACTTATAAATTTGTTTGCAGGACAAAGGGTGTTAATGGTGCATTAATATATTTTATTTTCTTTCTGTATACCTAGACTGATCAATGGCTATATTTGTAAATCTGTATCTTTCCTTTTCCTTTGTAATACACATAAACAAAATATTGTTCTTTTCATACCAGGCAAATGCTCAGACTGTACTTTAACCCAATTGCTTCAGATTTAATGGTCTCATGCGTTCGCTTAGAAATCATATTTAAATTGCTCTCAACAGGAGCAAGCCACCCACTGGTCAGAACTACTGTGCACTGCTCTGAAATAAATGCCACAAATGGAACAGCAACCAGAATTTTCATGCACAGTTTTCAGTGAAGCTCTCAAAATAATTTTACTCGACAAAAATGACGTGAGAACTAAGATTTTGTGTGAACGTTCAGGTATACATTTATCTTTGCTTACAAACCTGGGACATCAGAATAGAGAGAGCAAAGTAGGCAGTGTGAGAAACGACAGGTCCATAAACTCCAAGAACACAGACAACTCCTATACCGAATTATCTAAATATTTCTCTCTCAGTTGTACTGATACCGCTGGGGAGCCTCTAAAGTGATGAATAATTTGTTGGTTATCACTATTACTAACCCACACCCAGTCATTATGTTTTGCTTTCGCACATAGGGCTTTTGGTATGATTTCACATTCACTCGTACCAGATGAACTGTCACTTTCACATAAAATCCTTTTGCCGTTATCTTAATTGCTATCATTGTCCTCCAAATCACTGTCTAAAACACTTTCAATTAACTCAGCATTAGCATTGCTGTCACTTTATACTATGCCTGGAGCCATGGCTACGAGGATGACTGACACATGATGAAATGTTTGTCGCTTTCTGAGGCTATAATTAGGCAATAAATAATGGTACATGTTCTTAGAAGCAGAGCTGTAAACAAGCCAGAACAGAAGTTCGCAAAAGGGAAACCCTTGCAGGGGTGATCAAAATATAGGCTAGAACATACGTTGTGACGCGTGAGTGTCTCGTCATTTGGTTGAAGGCCTGGCCAATCCTCGCGTGAATGTCACATCAAATGAGTCCAGTAGGTTAATTAAGTTGAGGTAGTACACCGTATCTTCTTCCACCTCTTTTTTTCACATCTGTGGGGTCGCAGGTGCGAACTGTGTTGCACATGTGTTTTTGGCTCTGTTTTACGGCTGAATGCCCTTCTTGATGCCAACCCTACTTGGAGGGATGTAATCACTATTGCATATTTCTGTAGTGATTGGTAGTGTAGTGTGTTGTCTGAATATGAAGAGGAGGGTGTTGGGACAAACACAAACGCCCAGTCCCGGCGCCAGAAGAATTGATCACACGAGATTAAAATCCCCGACCCGGCCAGGAATCTATCTCAGGACTCTCTGAACCAAAGGCCTCCATGCTAACCATTCAGCCAAGGAGTCTGACTATCTTCACAGTATTAATTTTAATATTTTAGGTACATTTTCCTGAACAAAAAAATTTTGTACTCGTGTATCTGCGTAATTAATGTGATTGCTGTCTTTTGTATATGCTAAAATATTGAAAAACAGAACTCATACAATTTTATTTCAAAAGTGGAAATTTTGTAGCCTTTTTTTAAATAATATCTTGTTAATATCTTGTTGAAAGAAAAGAGTGTGAGGGATTGTTTCAAGGAACATGTTGTGCAAGGACTAAATGAAGGAAATACTGCAGTAAGAAGTAACAGAATAGAACAGACGAAGAGTGGACAGAATGAGATCAGTGGACTTGCAGAGGAAAGGTTGGAAAGAAAGATAAGATCAAGCAAGAATCAGTGGATAGCTCGGGAGATACTAGACCTGGTTGATAAATGGCGAAATTACAAGAAAGAAAAAAATTAGAAGAGCAGCAAAGAATACAGGTGATTAAAGAATGTAGTAGATAGAAAATACAGGACAGCTAAGGAAGAATGGCTGAAAGAGAAATGCAAGGATGTTGAAGGTTGTATGGTTGTAGGAAAGGTAAATGCTGCATACAGGAAAATCAAGGAAACCTTTGGAAAGAGAGAGAGACTAGGTGTATGTTGGAGGACCACTTTTAGGGGAAGAAGACAAGGCAGAAAGATGGCAGGAACATATCCGATAATTGTATCAAGGGAAAGAAGCAGATGATAAGTTTCTGGAACAAGAAGAGGCTGTTGATGCTGATGGAATGGGAGGCCAATTTTGAGGTCAGAATTCGATAGAGCTTTGAGAGACCTAAATAGAAATAAGGCTGGAATTGATGACATACCCTCTGAATTACTGACTGCCTTAGGAGAAACAGGCATGGGGAGGTTATTCCATTTAGTGTGTAAGATGTATGATACAGGAGAAGTGCTGTCCGACTTACACAGAATGTTGTACCTATCCCCAAGAACACAGGTACTGATAAGTGTGCAAAGCAAATTGAAAAAAAGAAAAAAGGAATTCAGCAAGTTGTTCACAACATTACTGTAGATATAGATAGATAATGTATTTACTGGGTATACTGGCAAAGTTAGGGACAGCTGTTTCTATCTTACACTTTACCAGTAACAGAAGTAGATTGACAAATGAATAATGTTAACTGAAATTATTAAAAGTATACATATGTATATAAATAGATAAGATGATATAAATATTGAGTTTTATCTGTTAAATGAAATTAAAATCAACAGCCTGTTTTCAGTCATTCGACCAGGTCAGGAATGGAATGAATGAAGTCCCCATCTAGCGGCAAGGATAGGAATTGTGCCGGCTGCTGAAGCCTGTCGCACTCCTCTGGGGCAATGATTAATGAATGACAGATGAAATAAAATTATATTGGAGAGTGTTGCTGGAATGAAATATGACAGGGAAAACCGGAGTACCCGGAGAAAAACCTATCACGCCTCCGCTTTGTCCAGATTGAGTTTTATCTGTTAAATATTTTTTTAAAAGAGTACACATAGTGTAGAACAGTAATTAGGCTGTGAGATTGCAACCAGGAGATAATGGGTTTGAATCCCACTGTTGGCAGCTCTGAAGGTGGCTTTCCGTGGTTGAATTGTGTTTAAATCTGAATTGAACAGTTGTAAAAATATGTATAGTATTTGAAGGTACACAGATACATCAGTCTCGTGTCCATACATTTACTGGCACATAAAAGAACTTCTACATCCATCCATTCCCTTTTCCAGATTCTCTCTGGGTAGGGTAGTGTACTAAAGCCCTCCACCTTACTCGGATCTTTTTACCATTCCTCTTATAGTACTTTATTGCTATCCAACTGCTCTGTTTGCAATACAGTCCACAACAGAGCACCTCCATCCTATTCTAGGCTGTCCCCTAGGCCTCTTTCCAGTCTCTGTATCCATGAATGTTCTCTTTGGTATTTTCTCTCCTGGCATTCTCATCATGTGTCCAAACCATTTTAGCTTTTGCTATATCAGTCTCTTCTTGAAGTTTACACACTCCCACGCTTCTCCTTATTTCCTTATTTCGTATTATATCTTACTTTGGTTTTGCTTAGTCAATGTCCAGGCTGCTGAAGCATAGGCCAATGTAGGTTTATAATAGGACGAGTATAAAATCTTCTTGCACTTCATTGGCACATCTTTGTTCCATACAATGTCTCTCACACACTGGTAGAAACTTGCAGACTGCTGTATTCTTAAATCAATTTCTCCATCCAAATTGCCATCTTGTGACATCACGCTGCCTAAATATTTAAAATTTCACTACTTCAAGAGGTTCATTTCCTATTTTTATCACTCCCTTGGATTTTCTGTTACCTCTTGCGATGATCAAAGTCTTGCTTTTCTCAGTACTAATCTTCATTCCAAAATTTCTTATCTCCTCATTCCATAAATCAACTTGTGTCTGTATTTCCTCTTCATTATCTCCCCAGACTACAATGTCATCAGCAAAGAGCATAGACTTTTACTTGCTTGCCCATCATATTCTCCTTGAGATTATGTAGAATTCTATCCATGATTATTATGAAGAGTAAGGGAGACAACACACTTCCCTGTCTTAAGCCTGTCTCAACTCTGAACCATTCAGTTTGACCCACTTTGGTTCTATCACAACTTTTGCAATTTTGATACAATGCTATTACCATCTGCATTGTTTCATTCCCAATCTGTGCCTCTGTCAATGTTTTCCATACCAAATTCCTTGGGACACTGTCATATGCCTTTTTCAATATCTAGAAACGATACTAGCATGTCCTTTCCATGTTCCCAATACCTTTCCATCATTTGATGCAATGTAAATGTGGACCTGCCTCTTCTGAATCCATACTGGTGTCCTGCCAATCTTCCATCTACTCAGTCTCTTATTCCTTTATCCAATATTCTTTCAAGGATCTTAGCTGCATGAGGTATCATTGTCACCCCTCTGTAATTTTCACATTGCTTCCTGTCTCCTTTTCTTGAAAATTGGTATAATGACCCCTTTCGTCCACTCTTTTGGAACATTCTTTTCTCTCCATATCACTCTGAAGAGTCTATACAACCACTGTAGACCAACTGCTCCTGCTGCTATTATCATTTCTATGGTGACCTCGGCAATTCCAGCTGCCTTGCCTCGTTTCATTCTTTTAGTGGCCCACTCAATCTCTGCCATGGACACCTCGTTTTCCTTATGTTCCATCTGCACGAAATCTGGTTCTTCAATTTCTCCTTGTACCGAGGTATTTTGCACATTGTAAAGTTGTTCAAAGTATTTTCCCCATCACTGCAATATATCCTGCTTCTGTGTCATCACTTCCTCCTGTTCATTTTTAATGAAGTTAGCACTTTCACCTGTTTTTTTTTTTTTTACCCACTGGAATAAGATCTTTTTTGTTTCCGGTTGTATCTTCTTGCAGAGATTCAGTGAATTTTTGTCAGCATTTCTTTTTCTCTTCTTGAATCACCTTGGAGCACTCCTTCTTACAGTGCCTGTATTCTGTTTTGGATTATGTTGTTCTGTTTCTCAGCCATCTTTTCCAAGCTTGTTTCTTCCTTTTAACTATATCTTTTACCCTCTCATTCCACCAGGGCGTTTCTTGATTTTTCTTCCTTCCCGATACTCTTCCTCAGGTCTTTTCTGCAGACTCCACCTTGACTATTTTAAAGTATGCCCATTCTTCTTCGATCCTTCTGATGTCTTCCTTAGGTATGCTTGTTTTAATGTGTGTCTGGAACTCTTATTTCCTTCTCCTGCAATTTCCACACCCTTAGCTTTCTTTGCCTAATCTCAGTCATCTTTTGTATCTTTCCCATCTTTAACTCAGCTATCACAACTCTGTGTTCTCCTTCGAAAGATTCACTTGGGAGGGCTGTTACATCTACCAACATTTTCCTGTTACCTTTCTCGACCAAAATGTAATCTATCAGAGTTTTGATTTTGTTATCCCAACTATATCTTGTTATCTTCTGACTGTTTTTCTTTCGAAACCATGTGTTACCACTGATCAGCTCATTTCTTCTACAAAAGTCTACCAAACTATCTCCAGCCTTGTTTCTCTTCCCATATCCAAAAGGACCCATAATCTCTCCATCTCCTGTTGATAAACTTAAGCATGATAGGTTAAAATGACTATTTGATCCGTATTGACTAGTTTGAATGTAGTACAGAAATATTTCAAATAGTTATATTTGAATCAGCCTTGTCAATACACTTATTAATGAAAGAAAATTATTTATTCAACCAAACATGTTTCAGGAATTCAACCATTCCCTTCATCAGTGGGCAGATCAAAGAATAAAACAACATAACACAATCTTTTGTTTTTATAATTTCAAAGAAGTATTGTATCCGAATACACCATATCAATGAGTAAAAGAAAACTTACAAAATATGGTAAAAATGATCAATACATAAAATTTTGTTGAACTGAATGAAAATACTATATAAATTTAAGTTTCTTCCAATTCCCTGTTAGTGTCACTACATTGATCGTCGCTATCTTGATGTATTTGGTTGCAGGACAAAATTCTGGCACCGCAGTGTCTCTGAAAACTATCTAAATGTAGTTAGTGGCACGTTAACAACAATAACATTATTTTAAAATATAAATGCAGTACAGTATATACAAGACATGAAAATAGTGCTTCAACTGCTAAACATATTTGAAAGGTTAGGTAGAGCGTAAAATAGTAGTTCCAGTAATTAATAAACAATATAAAATGTGTAATTAAGTCATTAACAACTATATTAGTTTACTATGTAAACTAAAAGTATTGAAATAATAACAATAAATTATTTTATTAATTTGACTACCTAATCAATACGTATTGATTAGGTGGTTGGGTGGTCAAATTAATAAAATAACTTACTGTTATTATTTCAATCAAATATCATCAATACGGATCAAAAATGATTCATCACATGTAAAACTAAAAGTATATCAAAAAGAAACTTATTTTGGATTGTGATTACAGTGTATAGCCACATGCAGGTCATCAGCAGAAAGACAGAGAGGCCAACTTTCAAGAAAGGCAATTCGTAATACAGCCGTTAGGCCACGTGTGGGGGGACTGCGCGGCGGACGTCAATTTCTTTTTCTGAGATCTTAATAACTTACATATCATTGAAAAATCAATGAACAACATACATTTCAAGCAGATGTAACATATTCAAAGACTGGCATATAAAGAGTGTATGACTCTTACCTGAGAAAGTGACAGGTGATCTGCACTACTTATCTAAGTGGAGGTTAAAGGATCATTTCTTTTGTTGTGTACTGTAGTTGCTCCCTTAGCAGCTTGTACTTCCTGTTTGCTAAACGTACAATGGTGACATGCTTTTTCTTTTTATATCATGTGCATCCTTTGCACTAACAGAGCACTTAACAGTTTGCTGTTCATATTAGCACGGAATTCCGTCTTGTTCTTCCTCATGCACATCTGAAATATCGTGGCTACACACACTACAAAACACGTGTGAATGAGATTTTGAGAATGCAGTAAAAAGGGCCCTTCTTTCAAGTATTCCTCCCTAAATTTTTGAACTACTTTTGGTTTATTACTTGCGTCACTAGTCACAGTAACGTCATCACACGTATTTTCCTGCACAAGAAATCGCTTCAGTATTTCCACCTTTCGCATTTCGTAACACACGAATAGCATATATCCTAGAAAAGCAATATATGTACATTTGGCAAGCAAAATCGCAATAAATACTTCTTCAACGGTCACGCACACAGTATTCACAATGAAACGGAGTTTGTCACCACTTTGCCGCCAAAACAAAGACAAAAGAACTTGCATAGTTGCATGGGAGTCTGATCATGTGACGAACAAAGACAAAAACTCCGCAAGATATACCACTTCACAGGTGCCTATGTTTTCAGTACTGCAAGCACACACTGCGTTCGGTGTGTGAAAATTCAAAATGTTCTTAAACGAGGGACAAGAAAGGGAAATGATTACTGAGAAATCCAAAAATAACTGCGTTCGGCGTGTGAAAATTCGAAATATTCTTGAACGAGGGACAGGAAAGGGAAATGAGAAATCCAAAAATAATATTCTGAGAATTCAAGCTGTAATGGCATTCCTAGTGTAACCTTTTGAGCACTTCATACACATAGGTTTAAAAATCAACAAAAAATCGTAATTTGTGGTGTGTGATTCGTAAAGGCATAATTATGATGAGTAATTCGTAATTATTATGATTGAACCATAATAGTTGGCATTTCTGTAAAGATGATGTTTGCTGTACTTGAAACTGTGAGACCATGACGCCATGGGAAGGAGGTCTTTATTTAAGTGATCTTGAGCTAAGTAAAAGTCATCTGGAGCCACATGTACATCATCAGCATAAAGATGTTGTTTGTAATACTTGAAACTGTGAGAGATATCATTGACATACAAAGAGAATAGGGGGGAACCCAGCTTAAACACAAATGTAAGCTAAAACCTGGCAGGTCCACAGTTCTTAATAAGATCTGTTACAATGCACAACATGAGGTTTTCCCATAAGACTGATGTAGTGCAGGTGTAGCTAAACTGAACAGGAAGGGTAACAGGCCAGGAATGGAATGAGTTTGTAGATTTTTACAATGAAATTAGGAATTAACTGTGAGGTGTGGAGAGCTTGAGTAGCAGTAACTACAGATGTGGTCCAGAAGTACTTTGACAATTGAAGTAACACACTGGAGGGCATACCCCCTTCTAGTATCGTCAACTACAATGAGACTAACTTCACAGACGATCCAAATGAAGCTAATGTTATAGTCAGACAAGGAGTGAAACATCTGGAGCACAATCCATCACGAGTGTGATTTCAGCTATAGCTTATAGTATGGTCATCTGACGAGAAGTAAGCATGGCTCCGTGCATGCGCCAATCTCAAGTCTCAGTAAACGTTTGTTTCGTCCGCTGTGACTCTTGGGAACTGGGGTGCTGTTGTGAAGTTTCCAAGTGGTAGAGCGAATGTGCTTTAGTTTCACATTTGCTGTAAATATTACATAATGAACAGTTTAATAATGAACCTGCATCTGTTAGAGAGCTCACACTATTTATCAGGACAAATGTTTGTGGCTTAGTGTAGTAGTTATCTGTTACTCGTGCCATACTTCCAAGCTGCCGCGACTTTTCGTCAGATGCAGATAGTATACAGTGTGTAAGAGCAAACATCTATATGATACCTAAATGGAGGGAGTTATTGGAGGAGCTGACTTCAATCGATACTGTAACGGCTGATTTGGTATTCCCATGTTTGAGATTTGGTTTTTGAAAATACTGATGTCCTATGACAGAAAACTGAATGGTAACAAAGTATGATCGGCAACAATTTGTCCGGCCATTTTATTTCCTTCATGTAGCTGCCTCTGTGGATTGGTGGTAGAGTGTCGGCCTCCGGATCCCAAGATAACGGGTTCAAAACCGGCAGAGGTAGTCGGATTTTTGAAGGGCTGAGAAAAGTCCATGTCGACTTGTAAAAGATCTCTGGTGATACATTAGGGGTTTACTCGGTGTGCCATCTAGTAGGCGTAGAGTAAAGCGGAACATTAAAATTGACAAGCAGACAGCCAGATGGCATCAAATTGAAATTTCTGCACACGGTAGCTGAGGCCATAAATTGTTGTTGTTGTTGTTGTTGTTATTATTATTATTATTATTATTATTATTATTATTATTATTATTATTATTATCTGTTTCTTTTACTTTCACGTAATTACTGGTATGTGCACAGGTGTCCACTACTTTTTTTACCTTTGAAATTTGCGTGTTGAAACACCATAGGCAAGTTGAAGAAGACTTAACACAGGGATTCTACCCGAATCTGAATTTCCTTGACTGCTAAAAAGCCATTTTGTGAAAATAAAAGTCAGCAATGCAATGAATGTCCTATCTGGCTTTCATGAAACTGGAATTCATCCCTTGTCTCTAGAAAAGGTCCCATGGCTAATTCCAGACATGGACAACACAGGTTCTATGAGTAATGAAATACCATCTGAAATATGCACAAGTGCAGCACCAGATGTTCAAGAGACGAGCTAAATAAGGAAAACTGCTTATTCTTCCACCTGAGAAGGGAATTGTGGTCAATGATTTCAGACCCAGCATGAAAAAGACTTCAATATCTTTACCTAATCAGAAGAAGAATAACTCTCTCATCATCTTTTAATAAAGATAACTTTCTGGTAAAAGAAGTGGAAAAGAAAACAGTAAGAGTGGTTAAATATGCAATTAAGAAGAAAATCATTATTTAATTGGGAGTGTCTCCAGTGGAACATGAATTTAAAGTTTTGAAAAAAAAAAAAAAAAGAGCGAAACTCAACAGAACAGTGAATTTTATGTTCCATCACTTTTTTTTTTTTGTCATGGTGTGAGGAGAGGATATTGAAGAAATTTGTTAGGTAAGTAGGTTGTGAAGAATTTAGTGTTTTATGAAGAATGCTTGGGTGTGTTAAGTACACCACATGTTGAGATGTGGCCAAGATGTAGAAGGATTGATTAAGAGAAAAATAGACTCAGTCATGGAAGGTAAGGGAACTAGAGAGAGACCAGGCTCTGTATGGAACTAAACGAGGCTGCAGAGCTAATTACAAATGAGATTTTCGAGACGTGTAGTAAATTCACAGGGGCCGACTGAATGATGAAAGGCATAAGAGACTATAATGAAGATGTATGTATGTATCTAGACTTTATTAGAAGTCTATTGTAAATAGTTTAGGAAATAATAATACTGTAATGACAATGATGAGAGGCCTTCTACATGTTAAAGTTAGGTACAAAAATGTTCCTACCGAGCTCGATAGCTGCAGTCGCTTAAGTGCGGCCAGTATCCAGTAATTGGGAGATAGTGGGTTCGAGCCCCACTGTCGGCAGCCCTGAAGATGGTTTTCCATGGTTTCCCATTTTCACACCAGGCAAATGCCGGGGCTGTACCTTAATTAAGGCCACGGCTGCTTCCTTCCAATTCCTAGGCCTTTCCTGTCCCATCGTCGCCATAAGACCTATCTGTGTCAGTGCGACGTAAAGCGAATAGCAAAAAAAAAAAAAAAAAAATGTTCCTGTATTGACGTTCAGTTGCAAGAATTTTATATTTCGTTACTTGTGCCCAGTACCACTTACCTATTATCAACCTCTCTTCTGAATAGATTTGGATACAGTCGTTTCATTTATAGTGAGATTTAACAGCTGGGATTGGCTCTAACATTTAACACTGACAACAAGCACTTGGTCCTCTATTCGTGTGCTTACCTCTTTTGTCAGAGGGGATGGTTGTACCTTCAACTCCAAATGAATGTAGGACACTCCACTTTAGTCTAATATTTACTTTAACCGTTTAGCTTTTTCTCGAGTTTCTTAACACTCCCACGATATGAAGTTCCATTTATGAGAGAAAAGTGTTCCAAATATTTTTAATAAGCGAGATCTTCCTTGAGTAGTAATTTTACATTTACCATGTCAAGCAGAATGGCTAACTCATCCATTTCTGGTGCCAAAAAAATAAATAACCCGAGATATGATGTTCATATCAGGAGAAAATAAACAGTAGTAAATGACATTATTATGTAATGAGTAAATAACTTAACATTTTCATTTTCACATGTGTCTCATGAAATATTGTCTGGCTCCATGGCTAAATGGTTAGTATGCTGGTCTTTGGTCCAAGGGGTCCCGGGGTCTATTCCCGGCCGGGTTGAGGATTTTAACTTCCATTTGTTAGTTCCTCTAGTTCGGGAGCTGGGTGTTTGTGCCATCTTGCAACATTAGAATAGGGGCCCATCCTCACAGAGCTTCACCAAGCCTCTCCGGAGGCCACACGACGTTGTTATTATTATATGAAAGATGAACACATCCGCACCTCACTGATCGTGATAACTACTTAACTTTAAGGTTGTTAGTTACAATGATGCTACTACTTGAGGCCGTTGAAATTTGGCGTAGGGCATGTCCTCAGCCCAAGCATGTGAGGTACAAGGATTAAACAATCCTCCATGTGTGATTAAAACTTCATCGGTAAATATTACACTGGTTGGAAAGTTTGGTTGGTCTACTTTTTGCTGCTAGTGAAGGAATTGCAAGAACTGTTTTTGCAGAAATCTGTAGACCACAGCATTCATTGCATTTGTTTGTCAAGCAATAGTGGAAGTACTCATCAATAGTTTGTGTTCTTTATATACACAACACACCTTCCTGGAGCACAGGAAAGTAGTAGTAGTAGTAGTAGTAGTAATAATAATAATAATCTTGTTGTTTTTACTTCTCACTATTTTTTATTTTATTTTTTGTAATGGTTTTCGGAAACACCGAGGTGCCAGAATTTTGTCGGGCAGGAGTTATTTTACATGCCAGTAAATCTATTGACACAAGGTTGACGTGTTTGAGCCCCCTCAAATAACACAGCACTGAGACAGGAGCAAACGTGTCAATTTGGGTTCAGAAAGCCAGTGCCTCAACTATCTGAGCCACTCAACCGAGTCCAGGAAAAGAACACCACCCGTGACCTTCTGCTCATCTGAGTAAAAATCCCTGCTTGCATAGTCTTGAATCAGTCCTCATAAATGTAGTATGGTGAGGAACCTGTTGGATGGTAATTCTTCCAGGCAAATACTTTGAGCTTCCCAACCAGCTGAAACATTCCACAATGCACATTAGTCTGTACTTGGCTTGTAATGAAAGAATAGTACTAAGTACATTAAGTCAACCAATGGGTTGGAAGCATGGTGGTGAACATATACATTTAATAAATACAAACATGTAAGACTCAACGCACAGGTTAGGTGAAATTAATGCTAAAAAGAAAAATTGCCAGAAAGTAAAAGGTAATTTATTTTTTCAAAAAAAAAAATCAATCCTATTTCTAGGCAGTAACCATTTGTTAAATAGAGCTATCTTCTAGCGTAGATCTCATACATATTTCATTTACATGTTGCTCAATTTTGTTTTCCAGGGCTTGCCAGATGGTGTATCTGCAGACCTGCTCACTCAGGCAATGTCTGAACTGAATCAATCCTTAGGAGAGTTCAGGGTATCCGTAGGCTCTTCTCCGCATGATCACTTCCTTCGCATTGTACAGACTGCTCCTGGGCAGATAACCGTAACTCATTCACCAACCAGCCCGGATGATCCCGACGACCTGTCCACTCCCATCACACCCAGTGAATCTAATTCTTTACCTCCCACCTCAGTCCCTACCACAAATTCTTCACATTTACGCCACTTGTTATCTGAATCCTACTCCCTGCCATCCTCCCCCACTCCCTCGTCCTCTCCTCGGACATGGTCTAATACCCATGCCACTTACACTCCATATACTGCCCGCTGACACCATCTTTCCACTATCTAATTTGTGCACTGCTTTGGTTTTGAGCCCTGGCGCCCTGGAAGGGGTTTGTTGAAAGGGTGTGACTAAATGTCATTGGTCTTGCTCTTGGGAGTTGAAAACTCACTAGAGCATACAGGACCTGTCCGTCTGCTTTTGGGCGGATTTTGGTTGTCTAGGATGAAACCTGGCAACACTCGAGACGGGTTGAGAGGAAGAACAAGGAGCCTTTATTGCAATGTGCTGTATTGCATTGCAGAATATATATTTATTTTTTTGCAGACCTGCAAGGTTTTTCTCTAGCTGGAATTGTTTTGTCAAGTTTGGAACAGCAGTTTGTGATCAGGCATTTTTTTATGTCTGCAAAGTAGGATGATGAATAAAAAGCTAGTTGAAGGCAATTGTGACAGGTGAAAGGAGAAAGAATATGCAGTGTTGTGTAAATGCATACTGGTGTATTTTTATAAATTGTTAACAAGAAGTGTGGCTTGTGTTTGGCAGGCTTTGATGTCTGCTTTGGTTTACACACAAGAAATTGAATGTAGCAAATCTTATACTGCTAGTCTAGACATAATTTTTATTCGAAAAGCTTGGTTTCAATAAATAAAGATGTGAGACTTTTCGGATAGTTGACATAGCACAAACTATTAATACAGTATGAGATTTTTAGAAGAAAGGTATTGTTGAAGTTTACCAGCAGATGTAAAAAATATAAAACACAATTTGAAAAGAAACAAGTTTATATCTTCTTTCATTGGTTGCATATATCTATATGCATGTAATATGTTAAGAAATAGTATATTTTTGTCTTGATGTATTTATTAACTGTGTAGCAGTTCTTTTTTCTTTGTAACTCTTTATAAGTTTTAATTTTGTCGTTTGTATGAGATGATGTTCATTAGGTTTGTAATTGCACAGGCAAACAAGATGTACCATAGTCGTTAAGATGTAAGTGTCCAGGATGCCTATGGAAGTTTTGTGACTTAACTTGCGGGACTAGTTATGCAAGAGATACTTTGTTTGGCTATTTGTTAGAATTTTTGGAGAGCAAGAGAAGGAATATTTGCATTTATTAAAAAGCAGTTTGTGACGTTGACCAGCTATATTATAATTTATAATTTTATTGTTCCTACTTAATTGTTTTTATGTGTTTTAAGATTTTTAACATTGTTTTACTGTGATGACAAGTTTTTATTACATAGTGGTAGATTGTGAAAAACAAATGTTTCTAAATATTGTTTGTAACAGTACTTCCTCCACCAATCTGCTCACCCAGCAAATCCTGTAGTGTGTGGCCATAACAGTTACACTACATTAGCATAGAAAATAACTGTTTGCTCTGTAACTGTGTAATTAGAGGTCTAAAACACATTGAATGTCAGAAGAAGAAATGAGAAACATAATACTAGCCGTTTCATAATTTTTTTCTGAAATGTTGTAATTGTATGACTGGAAAGCTATTGTTGTCCTGGTGACAGTTTTCCTACTTACAGAACATGTCATTGTTAAGTATGTCAGTTTTTATAAAGGAGTATTTTTATTAAGATTGGAATAGAATTTCTTGTCATATATATATATAATATAGTCATGTTTACTACCTTTTCATTTCATTGGTTGTTTTGTACAGTTTACAAATAGCTCACTGTATAAATGCTGACTTCACGTATGAACTTGTAGGCAATCAACAAGAATAATTTTTGAATTGACATAAACTTTAATGATGTTGAATGATGATGTTTTACAGCATTTTATCAAATAAACAGTGTTGTCTTACAATAGGTGAAAAATCGCAATATTAGGCTGTGTATTCTAATAATAATTATATTAATTATAATAACCAGTAATATGTTTAAAGAGTCATTTGTGATTTAATTTCTTAACTGCCTATTTCTTCATGACCATGGAGCAGTTTGTTGATCAGGGTAGTGTGTTTTTCTCTGTAGAACACTAACAGTATTGTTTGTTTTGTTGATGGTTTTATTCCATCTGTTAATTTAATTCATGTCATTTTAGTGCCCTTCCCCTATGTAATACTTAAGATAATTCTTTTTATTTGTTGAAAGATACCAAAGTACCATTCTCAGTGATGTTTACCCCTAGATTAGCTAATGTTAGGAAATTTGATGTAGCATGTAGCATGGTTATTACCTGATATAAAAGTTAATTATTTCAAGACCTTACTTTATCATTTGTTGTTTAGACTGGTTTTGAACATGAATAAAAATACTTTTTTCTTCCCTTTAGAATGTGAAGAAATAATAGTATTTGTAGCGACAGTGAATTTTTTTTTTCTTTTTTTTTCTTTTTTTTTTTCTGTGAATTGTACTTAGGGAAAAATGTGATCCTTCCTTTTTACATGAAATGATTTTTGTAAATGGTGATGATGTTACTGTTGTATGTGTGTATTTGTTTGATATCTCTTGAATCCCATGCTGAAAAAAATAATTTGGAGCTCTTCCAAGTAAAAGCAAGCACAACTCAACTCTAACTGATGGCTTCAAAATTTGTCTTAAGTGGGGAATGTAATAATAATAATAATAATAATAATAATAATAATAATAATGATGTAATAAAACTTGAATACGCTTATAACAGATCTACGCTCAATAAGAATGAACTACTGCCATGTGAATGAGGAGTAATATAAACAATATGTATAAATAAAATGATAATGTACAGGAAAGAAATAATATATAAAAATGTCAAATGGTTTCAGAATAATTGGACATCACTATAATTTTATGTCTTTTTAAAAATGATTTATTCTGATTTTTTGTTAAATATCATGTAAATCAAACATTTTGTAAAAAAAAAAAAAAAAACCTGCCATGTGAATGTTGGGTTATCTTGGAGTAGCTCGAGAATTGAACTGTTGTTTTGAGTGTATTTATTATTGACTATTTATTTTCATTTTTGTCTCATCTGTACTGAGAAAAATTTTCTCAGTATATGGAATGTTACCAATATTTCTGAAGTAGTTGGTTTTCTTAGTTATCCTGTTTTACCATTTGGCTGATTGTTTTAATTTTTCTTCAGTTCTAATTTAATACTTTACTTCATATTTTCTGTGCACAGGTTGAAATGTATATATTTATTTATAAACTGCATCAGAACACTTCATGTTATTTGTTGTCATTTTGTGCAACTTGACATTTTTGAGGCGAATGATGGTAGATGAGTTAAAAATACCGTACATATTTTCACTTCTAGTGCACAGATCAGGAAAATCAGTTTTTCATAACCCAGTAAAGAAAGCCTATTCTGTAAATAAGTAATCTTGTTACCAAAAATCTGGAAATTACATATCTCAATACATTTGAAGACTTTCTACAGATGTAATCATTCTTGGATGACTTGATTCACACCTTAAGCAAAGAATGGAACATTTTCTGTTCTATGGATATTCCTTGTGTATTCTGTGTTGGTTTACTTTATAAATACATGGTAATAATGTTTTATATTTATTTTGAAATATCTGTACAATATCTCTCGGAACCTGTTCTAACAGTTTAACGAAATTTGTAAGTAGAGTTGATCAAATTAGCTATTTACATGAACATGACAGAACCATATTCATTTATTATTGTAATAGTTGTTAAAGTTGTATGAAAAATGTGAATGTGAGTAATATTATACAATGTACAGTGATCATCATGTGTATGAAAAGAGAGATTCTACAAAAGAAAAGTGTGATAATTTTTTAGATGCTATTCTGTTGGGTTTTTTTTACCAGTGAATAGGACAAGTTCCAAATTTAATTTAATTGTTTAAGAAAGAAAACTGATTGTCTCAGCATCAAATATCTTCCAAAACTCTAGATTAATCTCTTATATTGTATTCATGTTATAGTTATTTATGTTTCTGTTTATGGCAATGATTGAATCCTAAAGAAAGATAATTTGCAAGTCATAATTCCTTAAAGCAAAGTGAGTTCATTATTTTCTTGAAATGTATGAGTGATTCTGTCTTGTCTATTTTTGAATTTTCATTTTAACATGCAGTTCTAAGTTGTCTTCTTTTTGAATGAATATGGGTCATAGTGTTGAAGAGAGTTTATCAGCATATAGGATGTATTAGTCTTGAAATGGGATAAACATGTATACAATCCAAGTCAATCAGTGCCTCAGAAAATTAATTCTGGCAGAATTTGGGGTTGTCAGGATTTCAGGGTAGAAATTAACTAATATTCAGGAGACTTCCCTTAAAATAGAACACAATTATTCAAGTTAATTTTTATTTTATTTTCATGAATATTTAATCTGCATAATTGTAAATTCTCTCACAGTATAACTATCCCTATATTTCTGCTAAGTTCTAAGTTCCTCCAGAAATGCCCAACTGTCTTCCATTTAGCTGTTCCTTAGGTTGTAACTTAATTTACACTATTTCTTTCTTCACCTGGCACCTTTCATTGTTTTAAATCCAGTGATGCTTATACCGGGAAAACTATTGTGTTCTTGCAGCAACATTTGTGCTCATTAACATATTTGACAATCTTCAGAACTGTTATGAGCAATGTGTGAGGCAGGAGGATGCATATTTTGAACATATGCAGTACCAGTACATTTAGTTGTGTGTTACCATCGTCACTTTAAATGTTATAATGATATATCTTGATGTTCAGAGCATGTTTGTATTTGTTTTGTTGTTTACTGCATATTGGCTGATGGATTTCAAATATTCTGCTGTTCATTTCAACCACTCAACCCAATATTCATTTGAACATTTCATTAATGTGGACATTTGCCTCTTTACTGTTCCTCAGGGGTATAAATTTCCTCTTTTAGCACACATATCCCTATGATTGGAAGACATCGCTGTATCACCAAACAAGAAAGTGAAATTAAATTCAGTGAATCTTCTCAATTCTATTCCAGTCTTAGTTGGAAGTCCATATTACTAGTGGGTTGGAAAATAATTTTGTACTGTTCTGAAGATAGCATAATACAGTCAGTAACCTTGTGTACTGTATTTCACAGCACACTATCACAATGATGGTATGGTAACAAGAATAATTTACCATGGAACCTGCCTGGGTCCTAGAAGAAGCTGCCTGACGATAATAGTCATAAGTTGGATTCAATGTTTTCTCCGAATTTTTTAATCTGTGCGTGTTCTCTCTCACTCAAAACTAAAATCAAGATTGCTATCATCACAAAATATGAACTATTGAATTTAATTGCAGATATCGTCTGCTGCCACCTCCTCTCCTTCATCTTCGGAGGATTTTTCATTTTTTCATAATAGTTTTGTTTTTAATTCAAGGAAAAGCAAAGCAAAGTCATCTCCGTACAGGCCATGAAGGTCCTTGGAGGGGTGGAAGGTAAAGGCTTCCACTATCCGTAACCTCAGCACCTGAGGGGTAGAGAGTTTAGCTCTTTGTCCGGCCACCCTTGCTCCCAGGAATTAACCTGGTACTCATTTTTGGTGTAGGCTGAGTGAACCTCAGGGCCATGTGCACCTCCGGAAGTGGAAATCTTGTTTCTTAAATTTTTCGACTTCCTGGCGGGGATTACATAAAATCAGTTTCATGGCCCGTATCGCACTTCAATAGATTCACAATTAAGTATTTATTATTTTCCACCTAGTCGATACAATGATTGCTTAAGGCAATTTAATGGTTAAAAGTGGTACATGTTTCGTATTTTATCAACATCTGGCGGGGATTCGAACCCATGTCATTCCGGGTGAACCGAGCACGCCTTTACCGTCTCGGCTAGGCAGCCCCTTTGTTTTTAATTCAGTCAATGTAAAAGTATTTTTCTGTTGCATATTTGGAGGCATGAGGGAACATCTGGTAGAATGATGGTGTCATTTGTATTTGCGAGTAGTTAAATGTGTTTCAAATTGAAAGGTTTTAACTCCAAGTTCAAAGCTATCTAAATATTTCAAGTTTTTATCAGTATATGTCTTCATTTTTAATGTTCTAATTAACTATCTCAGCTTTCCTAATCATTTAGCTAGCAAATTATCTTTGCAGTTCCCTTTTTTAATCAACAGAGGACCAATTTAATTAAAGCATAAAGAATAGTATGTTTTGTGTTCATGCAGATTAGAATGCATGGCCACAACATTCCGACACTTCAAAAAAGGAAGGTATCGGCCAAAGAAAGATAAGGGCCACGAACGGCATGAAAATGAAAGACTCCCTAGCCCTCAGGAACCTAATACTGTCGGGCTCGGAAAAGAATAAGAGTTGACCAGGGGAGGTTGGATAGGATAGATTAAAGTGAGGAGCCTGTCATAAATAAGTGGAAGCAATGCCAGGGCTCAGCTAAGGGCCCCGTGGTCGCCAGCCCACGCTCCCAAGTTAAGAGCACTTGGGGCCCCTTTTAGTCACCTCTTACGACAGGCAGGGGATACTGTGGGTGTTATTCTACTGTCCCCACCCACAGGCGGGTGATATATCAGAATCAAGAACAAAATGGTTTGGACATGTTAGAGGAATGAACCCTTAAATAATTAGTGTGGTTGGAGTGAGATGTGGTCTGGAAGGCAGTAGAGCTCGAGCGGAGCTGGACCTTGCGGGAAGAAACACGGAATGGTGTTGGGACCCATGTGCCCTCTTACAGGAAGACTGTTAATGGTTTCCATGGTTCTGGTCGAATAACACATAGGTTTACTTAACTTGCAGTACTGTTCTATAGTCATAGATAAGTAGCAGAACATCTTTAAATTGTGATCCACTGACGAAGATTCAAAAGAATTGAAACATGTATATATAAGTATATACTGTACCTCTTTAATGACCCATTAACATGGTAAGTTTGACATTGCTGTGGGTTTTTTCTTTTCATTGTGACTAATTTATTCCTAAATCTGTCTTTCTGATAGCTTTTTTTCTTGCTCACAGTAATTTAACTTCAGAAGCCAGTTATGTTTTTGGATTATTATAACCCATATGACCAGCAAAAGAAACCAACTAAAAGTGTTTTACCATTACAGTATTTTCCAACACACACCTAGTGTAGAAATGATGTAAATCATTATTCTCTGTGATGTCCGTCTGCACATCTGACTTCATATATCAGTTTTATGAAATATTAATTGGTTTTAAATCTATTCTTGTCTCTAAGCTGTGAAGATTGGTACTGCAAGAGCCATTGAGATAATCTCCCATCTTCTTCATGCTCCATTCAGATGTTCATCATGCAGTGATATCAAGAAAGTAACATCTGTACAGAAAATATTGGTATTATAGGAGGTGAACAGTGGTTGATGATGAAGGATTCAAACTCCAAGTTTTACCAAACTATTTGTGTATCCGCATCTAAAGCGAGTTTGAATTCCAGCTGGATTCTTGAAATGAAATATCACATCTCAGTGGTTTGGATCTCTTATACAACTGATAAGTCATGTCTCTATGACCGCTATATCAACTTCATGACTAAGCAAGTTGGTCATGCAGTTAGGCTTGCGTAGCTGTGAGTTTGCATTTGGAAAAGGGTGGGATCGAATCTTACCATCAGCAGCCCTAAAGATGGTTTTTCATAGTTTCCCATTTTCACGTCAGTCAGATGCTACGGTTCTACCTTAATTAAAGCCATACATCCCAATCCTAGCCTTTTCTCATCATTGTATCACCAAAAACCGTCAGTGAGTTAGTGCGGCAAACCACTAGCTTAAAAAAAAAAAAAAAAAACTCATCTGTCCTGTTCAGACTATAACCAGTTGTTTTTGAAGTTGCTAATCTGCAGACTATTTGAAACACGAAAGGAACAATTTAGATACATGAGCGGCAGGGGAACTTTCAATGCTATATTTGCTCTGAACCAGCTAATGGAAAGATACAGAGAGATTTAAGTGGTATTCATTGACTTGGAGGAAGCATTTGATAGGATCCAAGGGTCATATTATGGAGGTGCTCGAGGAAGAAAGTAGTTTGTGAGCAAGATGTTAAAGTAATCAGAGATATGTACAGGAAGAGTATACAATAAATGTAAAATGTGCATCAGAAATCATGGGGGCCCTTTCAGTAAAGGTAGGAGTTTACCAGAGTCATCACTAAACCCCTTACTGTTCAATATTTCAATGGATGTGGTGCAAAGACTGTAAGGAAAGAAGCTCCATGGACAATGTTGTGATTTTATACTCAGATTCACAAAATGAAGCAGAAATGTTGTTGGAGGTCTGGAGAAAAGCCTGTGGAAGTTGGTACGTGGGTGAGAAAAGTAAAACAGTGTATGAGCACTGTGACCATGAATAATCTGTAGCCTTTCAAGGAGTGAGAATTCCAGCAGTGGTGAATTTTAAATCCTTGGCTGTCCTATAAGTAACAAAGGAAATCTAGGGCAAGATTCTGCCTCGTTGGGGAAGGATTTCAAGCATGTTGTGTGACAAGGGGATTCCAGCCCGACTGGAAGGAATAATACACAAGGTAGTTGCGAGACTAGCGACTGGAGCGGATATGTGGCCTATCACCAAAGGGCTGCTGCAAAAGATATTTGTTGAGATATTCGTGTGGACTGAAAAGGGGAGAGAGAGAGAGAGTAAGGAATGAGGCAATCCGAGGAATATTAGGCATAGGGGAAGTAAGATTGATGTGGTTCGGTCATAGTCGAGAGGATGGAAATGTATGAAGAAAAATAATGGAGAATTCTGTTTCTGGTGTAAGAGGAAGGAAGATGTTTGGAGTATATAAAGGAGGATATGTCAAGAGTTGAACCTACAGGAACAATAGGAGGAAATTTATCTGCACTAGCAACCCCACCCGTGGGAATAATAAAGCTGAGGAAGAACAGGGCCATTTAAAAAAATAAAAAAAAACACAATTTATAAGCCGCATGATCATGAATTAAATATAATAGAGGTGTTGTTTGTAAGGAAATATTTACTTCCATTTTCGGTTCCATTTTATGCATACCGTCTTTTATTATGATTTGTTGCAACATATGCTTATCTGTCATTCTATGATAGTTTATTATTCTTGATGGTATGGAAGATAATATTTGTCAAATTGCTGATTATTTATAATACATTCTTTGACTTCCTGAACAATTTTGTAAGTTCCCCCAATTTGCAATGTCATTCTATCACTGACAGAGGAGACAAAAATTTGGGATGGATGAGATTCATGACTTGGATTTATGGAAGATATTAAATTAATTGTTTAAAGGATGTAGCCTACATCAAGTACGTTGACATTAATCAAGAGGAAACAGATGGGAAATCATAAGTTAAATAGATATACAGCAATATTTTCTCTCTCAGGTATTGCAAACTTGCAGTATATTTTTGAAGCATTTAATGACTTGATTTTAATTCTAACATTGGACAAATGTCTTCTCTTGCCCTTTTGGGATTACTAAACTTTTAAACCTAGCAATCCTTTTCTCATGTGCTATTTAACAAGTCACACTAATAAAATACTGAGCTCTGCATCTGGATTTTGATATACTTATTACTATTATTTCTGGAGTGCTTACTCTCCTCAACTCTAATAGCATAGTAGGTGACCTCCCCATTTAGTTAATTCATTCCATGGAAGAACAGTGTGTATACGTAATTTATTGCATACTCAAGGGGTAATGGGAGTTTTATTTCATACTATTTCCGATAAAGAACGATACTGATATTACCTAAATGATTTAAATTTGCTAGTAATGATTTACAAAAAAGAAAAATCACTTTTGAGCATTTGATACACACTTGCATACAGAAAATCTGGTGCATACCGTACCTATAGATTGCAATAGTGTTTTTCTTCCATAAGGTTTCTGCATTAACCTAACACCTGACTTCAGCCAGCCCTTATTGCTTCTCTCTATGGATAGCTTGAAGTAAATCCAGAGAAACAAATACAACCAGTGAATGATGTTACATTTTTTGTAAAATGAAGAGTTGATTCAAATAGCCACTCTTCCTGGAATTTGCTATGATTGGAGTAGGCCTAAATATGAAGAAGTGTGCTAGCCCAGTGCAGAATATGTAAAGATTGGAGAGAGAGAGAGAGAAATGCATTTATTTCTGCTTCTCCAGTTTGTAGGCTGCCAGTAAAAACAACGCTTACATGAAAAGTTGATTGACAACTACAAAGGTAACATTTTGTTTATAAAGGAGTAGTATACCATACTCCACTTCTATTTTTTCTGTGGTGGGGAGGGAGTGGTAAGAAACTTGTTAGTCTTGTTGCTAGAAGCATACAAGAGAGGAAAGGAGGTCCAAGACTGGAGAGAGCTAGGCTGTTAGACATTACATTATCAACTTAACCCGTTCCAATAAGCGCCACATTTTTGGCATGTAGGTATACGTATTAAGGCTACTCGTTAGTGGTATGAGCAAGCGTTGGCTACACATTTAACATTGAACCGGCGTATCGTCTGAGCTATGGTATTATCAGAAACAATCCTCTTTAGGTAAATTTTCAGTAGTAATTTGTCCTGTGAATATTCAAATAATACTGTACTGATTACATTCAGAGATTAAATAATTTTGACAAAAGACAAGAAGGATTTTATTAAATGACCCATTCACTTAGTTTATCCTTAATGTTTTGCTACTGAGCTCAATAGCTGCAGTCGCTTGAATGCGGCCAGTATTCGGGAGATAGTAGGTTCGAACCCCACTGCCGGCAGCCCTGAAAATGGTTTTCCGTGGTTTCCCATTTTCACACCAGGCAAATGCTGGGGCTGTACCTTAATTAAGGCCACGGCCGCTTCCTTCCCACTCCCAGCCCTTCCCTGTCCCATCGTCGCCATAAGACCTATCTGTGTCGGTGCGACGTAAAGCAACTAGCAAAAAAAATAAAAAAAATGTTTTGCTAAATTTTACTTCAAGTCAAAGAAATAGGACTAAGTTTCTTGTAAACAGAGAATATTTTGTAGAATTTCTCTCTCTGAAATAAACACAGATGAACTGTATTTAGTATATTCATGTCTTTGCTTTACAGCAAACTGTAATTGGAATCAAAAATAAAATAGATTATTATATAGTTGATTCTTTTATTTTTAAACATGTAACATTCAATTTTTATTTATTATTCCAATCCTTTTCTTTCTCCAAATTGCAATATTCTATACTGTGCACCTATTTTAAATATAATTTTGAAAAATTTTGTGGGTTACCAAGGATATGGATTTAATGGACATGATAAGAAATTTGTACCTACCGTAATCGCCACACACTAGTCACCGCATATGAGAGGATACTTGTCACACTTGTCAGTACAAACGATGGCTTACTTGTCACTCTTGTCCATACATTTGTAATGGGGGTAGTTATCGTAGAATATTTCTTCTCTGTGTTGCTGGCAAAATGTTTGCCAGAATTCTATCCAGTTGCCTAGTGCCACTTGCTGAAGAGTATTTATTCAGTCATCAATTACTCGTCACCGATCTGCATTTAGAGCTGTCACCCAGATGGCAGATTTCCTAACAGGTATTTACCTAGTCTTTTCTCAAATGATTTCAAAGAAGTTAGAAATTTATCAAACGTCTCCCTTGGTAAATTACCTATTCTAATTCCCCTTTATGTGAATGAATGTTTGCCCCCAATTTGTCCTCTTGAATTACAATTTTATCTTCATGCTATGAGATTTTCTACTTTTAAAAATTCCATTCAAGCTAATATCATTCCATGCTCTTTCTCCTCAGACAGAACAAAACATATCATTTAGTCAAGTGGCTCGTCTCCTTACTCCCAAGTATTCCCACCCCAAAGTTCGCAAATTTCTCATAACACTAAAACTCTTCTGTTGGAAATCATCCTGAGCAAATCGTGCTACTTTCCTTTGAATCTTTTCCAGTTATTTAGAGTTAAAATTTTTTCATGATTGTTCAGTATTGAATAGAGAAATATGCAATATTAAATAGAAGGAAGGACCCACCTTTTCAATACTCTGTTATTAAGTTGAACCAAATAGAAGTTACAACCTATTGATTTGGAACCGGTTTCAACACATTTTGAAGTGTCATCATTGGCCAATTAGCAAAGCAGAGCAAAAATCAAATTGTACAGTTCTAAAAACACATAACACAATGATCACAGTCAAAACAAGTACCGGTTGCGTAGAATAATTAACACTATTTCATGCCGAAGCAATTCCAGTTGATACCGGTATTCATAACACAATGATCACAGTCAAAAGAGTAAAAAAGATCAACAGTATTTTGTGCCGAAACAATTCCAGTTGAAGTTCATAAGCAGGTTTTGTACAATCTTGTTGTGCTGCATTCACATATGAAGACATTGTATTAAAAGTCAATAACAAGTTAAAGGACTTGTTTTAAGATGAAAATTTGAAGGATAACTAGTTATGAAATTGAATTTGTGATATACAGTTATGTATAGTTGTTGCTAAGCAAGGTCTTGTAAAGCATCTGTTTGTTTGTTTGTTTGTTTGTTTTTTTGCCCGAAGAGTGGAAAGTGTTGTAATTGAAGTCTTAGAAATACAATGTAGGACATAATTTCAACAATTCAAAGTGGATATATAAATTTAAAAAGAATTTGAATCATTAAAAAGGAATAAAACCAAAAAAAATTAAAAGAATTACAATATGAGGCTCAACTGGAACAGCTTGCTGTGGTGATTGATAAATGTATGGGAAACGATAGAGAAAAGGGCGGGGAATAATGAGCGCTTATTAGAGGGCGGGAGGGAAAGGAAGAAAAAGGAGGGGGTGAAGATAATGGAGGAGGAGGAGGGGTGTAACAAAGATGAGCTGTATCGGGTGAAGCAGAAGCTAAGAAGATTCGAGCATGACCTGAGAGAAACAAAGATATTAGTAGAGGGGGGTGAGGAAGAATATTTTCATATAAGGTGTGCAAAAAGAGGGAAAAGAGACTTGATAGAGGTTAGTTAAAATGGAGATGAGAAAATCAAAAAGGGCATTAGGCTTCTCAGAAATATCATTCAGGTTAAGGTTTGGATTGAAAAACTGGTCAAGGTGTATAAAACAGTTTTCAGTGATGTCTAGGAGAGGGTCTTTATTATGAGTGCTGAGAATTTTGATATCATGGTCTATTGTATTGACAAGTTGGATTCAATGCAATCCAGCAATATTATCTCCATAATACTTGACGTTATACGACTGATTCTTTGTCAGAAGGGCCCACTGATTGAGGTTGGACTTGAAATACTTCACTTCGAGGCAAATGGCCTTTAATTGCAAAAATCGCCGAGTTCATGCCCACTTAACTGCCATCTACAGAACTTTCCTACAACAATCTACAAGTTGGGAATGACCTCCAGAGCCATCTAAAAATTAGGACTGGAACTACCTAAAGCTAGCTATAGATTGGAACAACGACATATTGCCAAGATGCAGTTCCTACTTCACCACTTTCTAAGCTGTACACCACATTATATTTTAACAAATTGTTCCGAACACTTTTTATTACATGAGGTGTGTCATAAAAGAAATAAATATTGTTATCACCAACTGTTATGTATGGCTTTGACTCAGTAATTCCCAAACACTTTCTCCACTCTATAAAATTAGGACCTTGATCACCTACACAAGTCTTAACAGTCACTCCTATTTCTTTCAGTTTATCTACAACAGTAAAAAATAAGTTTTTCAAATGCTTGGCACTTATTCCATCCTGAGTAAGACAATACAATTACGGCTGCCTGAACTTGCTAAAAAACCATTTATCATCATAACAAATGCACTATCTGCAACGTTTGGTGTACGTTCATCACCTAAATCTTCAAACACTATGATACTGTCACTAGAAGGATCTTATGCCATGTTGTACATTAATGACATTTCATCCATTGAAATATTCACTAATCTTTCATGTTCTGGAAAAATTTTACTTTTTCTTTCAATAGTTGAAAAATACCTTCATTTCATCCACATTTAAGCCGAACACCCTCCATGTATTTCTGCAGTGTTCGTACTGAGGGGAGATCAAAGTACTGACACAGAAATCGGTAGCCTTGCGGACTACAGTGAGTTTAGAGCGAACATTAAGTGCCTCCTTCGTCAGGTATTTAGAACCTATACATTTCAGTTTTTCTCTGTCCGAGAGAACACTTTTCCTAGCTAGTACATGCTTTCTACCTTGGCAGTTTAATGTGCATGTACACCTCTTTAGCTCCCTGCACTTCCGCAGCGAACGAACCACTTCAGCTAACTTATATTGGCACTTCTTCTTCAGGCTATCAATAACTGCGTATTTCTTCTGCCGCTGACACTTCCACTGGATTACTCGATACAGATGGTGGGATATCTGAAGCAGTCTCTGTCTTAACAGCAGCTCCTGCTCTCTCAACGCCTCTTGACTGCCTACAAGATAATCTCTTCTTCTTTGACATGGGTCCATCATCCCTAGTCAATAACGTTCGCGTTAAGGAAATGCGTGGAGGTTTATTTGGAATGTCGAATACAGTTAGAACTGCATTTCACACTAATTTCTTCTTCTCGACTGACATAAACTGGCTGTCTTCAAAATGATTCGAGCATAACATCTTTTTTTTAACATCTTAACATCTTTATTACCCCACCATAGTTACAAACCATCGGTATAAAGGAATAAAGGAATAACGGAAATACTACAAGGCTAGACTAACTACTTAACTACAACTAAATCTATAACTAATTTAATCTAAATATTCTATGCCTAAATTACACTCTAACTAACTTGGTGGCGCCCCGCACGGGCAGGACACCAGACATCACGCACGGCACCATCCCTAACTAAATCTACTGAGCTGCCTCTAACATGGGCGGATAACCGAACCGAATGTTAGGGCACCCCCTGAATCTACTCTAACGTCCTAACTAGTTATTCTACAGCTAACATCTAATTTAAAAGAACTGGCTGGTCGTGCTATCCCCTTGGTAAGGAAAACTGCCTGTCCAGCCTTAACACCATTCCCAGCCACGCCTCGAGGGACACATGTCTACCCCTACAGACACCTAGTTGGCAATGTGCGTCCCTCCCATTCTTTGCGTGGCGAATCACATGAGGCGAAACCCAGTCCATCATGTGACCCGTCATGATCTTATCTAGTCCAGCCTGATGTATACGAGTCGCCTTTCTTACACATTGCCAGCACCCATCCTTGCTTCTCCTGTTTCACCACGTGCGGACATGATTATTCTTTTCACCTTGGAGTGGGTCAGTCCCACCCCACCTTTCCACCTCTTATACCTCCCACTCCCTATCCCATATCTTTCATCTGCTCTTTCTCACTTACACCCTACCTTTCATTTACCTTATTTACATCTTATCCTCTACAATTTACGCACTGATTGCTCATTTTCTTCCACTATGTCATACAGTTTTTATTTATACACCTTTTTACAACACCGAACTTGTAAACAATTCAACAGTTTCCTTACTTCTCTACTAATTTACAGCATCTTCATACAGTTCTTTCACCACTCACTAATTGCACATTTCTTTAAACAGTACCAACTCAATGTTTATACCACCTCTTAAGTTCCTCTCTCAACTTACCTTCTCCTATCTAATTTCTTTATAACAAGGTTTTCCTTCCTCACCCCTATCTAGCAATTACCTACTCGTCTCTTAATACAATCTTTTACCAATATCTACAAACTTCTTATTGTGTCTACATTATCTATAATATAACACATTTGTCCAAATCGTCCTCATCCCTATCTAGATATTACCCACCCGTCTCTTAATACCAATATCTACATATCTCTTATTATTTTATCTACATTATCTATTATATAACACATTCGTCTGCATCTTCCTCCCCTATATCTACATATTACCTAATCCTCTCTTAATACATATTTTATCAATATCTACAAATCTCTTTTTATTTTAACTACATTATCTGTAATATAACACATTCGCCTACATCCTCCTCACCCCTATCTAGTTATTACCTACTCGTCTTTTAATACAATCTTTTACCAATACTACCCTGTGCAATTCCCTTCCAAACTTTCTTTTCTTGTGATACATTATTTCCTACTTTGACTTTCTGAACCCTTGAATTTAGAAATGTTTTTACCCAACGTGTAACCCTTACGTCCAATCCTATTCCCTCCAATTTCTTTAATAATATTCCATGTTCCACTCTATCAAAGGCTTTGGAAAGATCTATGGCTATGCAATCTAACTGGCCTACTGAACCAAGACCGACTACAATATATCAGACCTTAATGTTACTATCGATTGGGAGGAAAATGGCGACTTCGTGCGCGAGCTTTTGAGACATGTTGTTGGTTCATATCTGTGTTTACATTCTGTTAAAGAGTGTTATTTTGCTCGAGTTATTGAAGTATAAAGTATATGTTTGGTAAAATAGTAATCTATAACGGTTTATCAGTATGGTGTTTTGTTAGAAGTTTATTTGATGGTATTTTTAATGTATAATAGTGTTTATATTGCCGTGCTGTAACATAGCACAAAATGGGTCGTTCCTGCTGCGTTCGTGGTTGTAGATCTAATTATACCGTTGCTGAAGCTTTTAAATTCCCTGAAGATAGATCTCTACAGGAGAAATGGATAAGGAATATTCACCCGGAAAATTTGGAAGTCAAAGACCAAACTATCGTAGGCTATGTGTGTAACCAAAATTTGTGGTTAGGGAAGATCTCTTTCCAACCGATAATGGTGAGCCTATTCGTTTCTGTTTTCTTATTCAGTCGGAGTAATTTCATGTAAGTTGACGATAAGTATTACTTTCTATGTAGAATATAAGTGTGTGAGTGTATTTATATGGGTCAGTGGTCACTAAGATCTGTAATTATACGCAGTCATGTGAGAATATGTTTGTTTTGATCGTGTTGTGAACCGGATTTAAATCGAACTATGGCAATGCCTCTCATACATCTATTCTTAAGTTCTATAAGGAATGAAACATTAAGAGAGAAGTGGATCAGGAACATACATCGTGAATATTTCTACAAAACAGTAGTGTGCATATGTCATCTGACAGTAAGTCTGAGATTAGGGAAAACTATTTTTCTAATTCTAAATGGTGGACCTATTCGTATTCTTCTACCAAAAAAAATCATTTAGATAGTGATAATTGATATGGTGTCTATGTGCTTCAAAGTATCGTGTGATTTAGATGCAATTGTATTTTGAAAGAATCTCTGCTTGCCTGCAGGAACATTTGGCTAGGTCTTGGTGTATAACAAAACTTATACTGTGACAGATGGAGCAATCTGTACACTGTTACACAGAAGAAATAGTGACTTGCAGGGATGGTGGTGGCGGTGATTGTTGTTTTAAGAGGAAGTACAACTAGGCAACCATCCTCTATATAACACTAATCACAGAGAAAGAATGGAGGGGTTTCCGACACTTCGAAAAATGAAGGTATCGGCCGAAGGAAGACAAGGGGGCACGAAGGGCATGAAAACGAAAGACTCCCCAGGAATTCATATGTAATACCGTTGGGGTCTGAAAAGAACAAGTGTTGACCAAGGGAGGTCGGATATGATAGATGAAGGTGAGGAGCCTGGCACAAGTGGAAGCAATGTCAGGACTCAGCTGAGGGCCCCGTGGTCACCAACCCACGCTCCAAAGTTCAGAGCCCCTGGGGCCCCTTTTAGTCACCTCTTACAACAGACAGGGGATACCGTGGGTGTTATTCTACCGCCCCCACCCACAGTGGGGACTTGCAGGGATTAGCTTTGTTTGTAACTCAAGGGTTTTATTGTACCAGTACCTTCCGATTCATGCTGTGGATATCTGCTATCAAGCAGTCTACACCAAATTGTAGCTCGTCCATGTAGGTTAAAGACATCATTGTTTAAGAGTCAATAGAGTTGTTTTTACACATGTTCTTCAATGGGGAAAATCCTATTATATCTTTAGTGTCTGAACGCTTCACTGCTAAATTTACCATCATGGTAAGAAGTGCTACTATAACATATGTCAACATATGATTTAAGAGTTTCCCGTAAGGAAGGCTTAACATTACCGGGGCTGTTCATTGGGCTGGCATAATCATTTCGGGTGTACTTCATTTTCATCGAGTGCTGAACATTAGAAATTGTCCACCACTTCGAAACTAAGGCAACATGTTATGTTCCATAGTTCTTATGAGAGTGAATAAATTGAGGAATTTCGAACCTTAAATTATTGTTAAACATTCCAAATGATGTTATAAATATCATTTTAACAGTTTTATAATTAATATATTTAATGCAGCCAAATAGCCATAGTTTTATAATGTATTTTCCATCTATCCAGCGAAGTGTAATCTAAGAGAAAACGTTATTTGACTAAGGGCCCGTTCTACCATCTGCTGGTAAAGTGGCTGGCAGCTGCCCGGAAGGTAAACTACCTGGAGGTGTAAATCGGCTGGTACTTTGGCTTGCGTCCAACCACCTCCGCGCAAGCGCCAGGTAGCTACCCGGAGCTAGACATCGATATACGAAGTTGGCTAGACTGATTTTCAGCATTTCTCGCTTTCGAGTGTGGTGCTATCTATCGTCAGATGCATGAAACCCATTTCGATTGTCTTATTTCCCTGTGCTTGCGTCTGCTGATTATCACCAGAAAGCCTAATAAGGGGAGTCTTAAGAGTTATGGACAACGATTCATGTCAAGCTTTCGTGATTTTAATCTATGATCTTCAATATCAATACCTAATTGGGATTAAAATCTCGAGATTACATTTTCTTACGCCAGTTATAACCTGTCATGTAAGGCAGCGTTTTTGAAAAGTATTCTCGTAGTAGATTGGTCAAGTCGCTCGCTCCGTAATAGAAGGTACGCAGGTTTTCATCTTATTTCTAATTTACATTTTAAAACGTATTTTCGTTCCCTGCCGTTGTACTTAACTCTCTTTTGCGCGCTTCCATATACGTATATACACACACACATCTTCTTTACGCACTTATTGCCTTTGAGCATTCTATCTGCAGGCTTTTGTGAATCGATTAAGTATCTACGCGATGCTCTATTTGCAACTAGTTCTGTGACCCCGTTTAGTTCCAGATGCTTCAATTTATTGATAAAGCATTTCATTTTCATTTTTAACTTTATGAAGATAAAGTTGGAAGGTACTGTAAATGTAAAGAACTAATCGGGATAAATATCCATTCATAGGAAGAGGAATTCGGGAATGAAATAGTTTCCAATTTCTTCGAAATAATTTACAAGACTATGTAAACAACTAATAGGGAATCTGCTACCTGGGCGACAGTCCTATGTGCTATTAATCATAACATCACTTGCTATAAGTAGCATACATATAAAGCAATTTTCCTAGTGGGCACAATATTGTGATAAGAACGTATGAAAAGAGGCATACAAATTAACACAACGCTAATAATGGAAATAAAAATGATTCGTCATAATAAAGACTCGAACCTGCACACTTCGTATTACGAAGCGAGCGTGTTAACCATTACGCTATGAAAACGCTTGAGATATGTAGGATACATACAGCAATATATATATCTCGTGTCCGAAAACTGAAAAAAGTAGAAAATTAAAGCCCATTTGAAATGATTCCCAAATGGATTTTGATTTTATATCCTTTTAGAGTTTATTTACGAAAGCTTGACGTATAAAACGTGTTCCCTGCGCTACCGATGCGAGAGACTGGTGTGACCGTTGCAACTAAAGGGAAGCATTAATGTTCAAAATCCTGCAATAGAATATCGATCACTGTTACAGTATACTGCTTTTTTCAGTATACTAAGCTAAATTGAGTTGCATATCACCAGAAATACAGCTAATAATGTTCAGCTCTCAGAACTTGCCCGGCAGGTAAAGTCTTATCGGGCCCTCGAAGTGGCCGATAAATTACGCGCCGGGTAACGACGATTTATGCTGCCGATAGCGCTACCTGGGAGTGGTCGGACGGAAACATCCTTTTACGCGGAGGGCAAATTACGCGCTACTTTACCAGTAGGTGGTAGAACCGGCCCTAAGTGAAGATTCGAAATAATCAGCTTGTTGTTTTCTTTTGCTGTGGGGTTGTCCATCTATTCTAGCACAATATGTGTGATTCTAGATATTTATATGTGATGAGTACTTGTTCGCGAAGCGTTTTCATCGGTGCAACTGTGATTTTCCCTATGATGTTACATTTATCATGTTAAATTACTTACCACCGTTTGCAAAATATGTACGTGATCTTTTCGTAATTTCTGGCTGATTGAACCAGATATTGTGTAGCTCTTTCAGTGGTATCAACACAATAATTTAATGTGACGCCGGGCTGAGTGGCTCAGGCGGTTAAAGCTCTGGCCTTCTGACCCCAACTTGGCGGGTTTGATTCCGGCTCTGTTCGGTAGTATTTGAAGGTGCTCGAATACGTCAGCCTCGTGTCAGTAAATTTACTGGCAGGTAAAACAACTCCCGCGGTACTAAATTCCGACATCTCCGAAAATTGTGAGTTGGTTCATCGTCGAAATGAAGTTATTGCGTGCTACCCTAACCTTCATCAGTCGGCAGCTACTGCGCCCACGACGTCCACCATCTTGGTTTTGATATTACGGTCTGATATATTGTAGTCGGTCTTGCCTGAACCCAATTGATCTGATATGAATGGATGAAAACATAACGGTATAAGTGACATTTAAAAAAAAAATGAGTTAAGTGCAGTATGTAACACCGGGAGGATGTATCCTTTCACCAGCAAAGAGATACAAGTGATAGCGATAATATTTGCGCTCTGGTGATGGGTGGTATAACTACAAATAGCATGCTTTATATGTTGTTATGATGTTTAAATGCTTTTTCTCTGAATTAACAAAATGCTACTTATACCATTACCGTCTTACTAATAAACGGTGTATAGCTTTTATACAAGGTTTATACACCGTTTACGCGAAATTCGTTACTAATAAACCGTGTATACGCCTCCTGTGTATACATCTGTTATAGTTATTCACTGAATTGCTTATACAGTCCAGGACCCTTGTATAAGCGTTGTATAGCAGCGTATAGCGGAAAAAAAGAAACGAGTGAGCAGTTTATTTTCGTGGTATTTATTGTCGACAGTAATATAATCGTTGTAAAATATTCACTTATCTATTTAACATTGAACACACGTTGAAAGAATGACGATAACGTTGATGATCTTCACGATATTTTAAACATATAAGACATACAGTACCGTACACCATTCAGAGGTTATGGAAGCTAGACATCTTCGTAAAGTAAAACACTTTAAAGAGACGGAATGACAATAAATAACTATAAAAGAAATGATGGTTGGGCGTATTTTTGTGCAAAAATGTGTTACAGCTTAATAGACCTTTGATATTGCGAATTTATTATACACTATCTGCCCCTACAAAGATCTTTCTTAATTGAGTACCTACCGTATACAAGGGGGCATATTCCTCGAGATAAAAAGTGGCATAACATGAAAACCATACGTAATATGATCTCCATATTTTGTAGTTGAATACGTAAGGTACAAATGTGATGTATAAATTCCTAATAGAAACGTTTTTGATCTAACCTTTCGTTTAGCTACAAAACAGGTTTTCCTTACTCCTGAAAAGTAAGGATTTTGGAATGTGTACCCTTTTCAACTCGCCGATTCAATTACAATTGCTTATGTTTTCCGTACTACCCCAGTTAGGAGCTTTTGATATTTTCTTACGCTTTTCCATTTCTTTTTTAGCGTCCATTACACAGGCAAGCTGAAGAAATGTTGATATCAATATAAGTCAATTTCCAGCTGTCTCACGGAATGACAATGAATAACTATAAAAGAAATGATGGTTGGGCGTATGTTTGTGTAATAAGGTGTTACTGCTCAATAGACTTTAAATTGCGAGTTTATTATACATTATCTGCCTCTACAAAGATCTTAGATCTTTCTCAAATTTGAGTATAAAAAGGGACATATTCCTTGACATAAAAAATGGTATAACTTGAAAACCGTACGTAATATGATTTCCATACTTTGTAGTTGAATACGTAGAAATATGATGTAAAAATGCCTAATAGAAACATTTTTGATCTAACCTTTTGTTTAGCTACAAAACAGGTTTTCCTTTCTCCTGAAAAGTAAGGATTTTGGAATGTGTACTCTTTTCAACTCGCCGATTCAATTACAATTGCTTACGTTTTCCGTACTATCCCAGTTAGGAGCTATTGATCTTTTCTTAAGCCATTCCATTTCTTTTTTTTTTTGGCGTTCATTACACAAGCAAGCTGAAGAAATGTTGATATCAGTATAAGCGAATATCCAGCTGTCTCACTTAGTGTTGCCACTGCCTTTTCGATATGCCGTGCTACTGTGCGACTTTCCGGAAAGTTTTGCTCGTAGATAACCAGCAGAAGCGATCATAAAGGCGGTGAACATGCGAAATACGTCAGTGAACTGCAGGAAGAGATTCCTACTCCTTGGAACGAGTGTATACGTGCTGTGTAGTAATACAATGCGTATACCTCGTTTATTAGTAAGAAAAATGTAAAACGCTTATACAGGGTTTATTCACTGTATAACTAAACAAGAGTTAAACAACAGTATAAGGACTTTTTATTAGTAAGACCCTTATAGTTTTCATCCATTCATATGTCCTGCTGAAATCCCACCAGTTGTGCCTCACAAGAAAATTTCTTTCTAAATCCATACTGGCTCCTCATGAACCAATTTTTATCATCACATATCCCTCTGATGTACTTTGATATTAAACTCTCCAGTATTTTACAAACTATACTGGTCAGGCTGAATGGTCTGTTGTTCTCTGGTTTCCTTTTAACACCCTTTCCTTTATAAATTGGTATTATTATAGATTCCTTCCATTCCTTTGGTATTACACTATTATTTATGACATAGTCAAAGAGAAATTTATATAAGGCACTATGTACCACCCCATTGTCTTTAGCACCTCCCCAGTAATTTGATCACTTCCTGCTGCTTTTCCTTGCTGAAGCATTGGAATTCTCTGTGAAAATATCTTCATTTGTGAATGAAAAGCTTCTTGTTACCATATGTGTCTCTTTCTCTCTATCTTCTGTTACGGTTTCCGACTCCTGACAATCTTCTATTGGATCTCTGAATTCCCTGCTAAAGCGGTTTGCTTTCTCAGTATCTGTTAAATAGCGTTCACCCCCTTCTCCCACCATTGTAGGAATTTGGATTCCTTTTCCTTTTTGATTCCTAATATATGAATACAGCCTTTTCCATTTCCCTTTGTGGTCATTACGCTCTTGAAGAATGCCATTCATATAATTCTCTTTTGCTTCCTTTTTCACTCTATTCAGTTTCCTCATTAGCTGTTTTCTACTTTCTCTACTCTCCGTACCTTCTTTGATTTTCCTGTTTACTATTCTACATTTTATTTTTATTTTTCTTATTTCCCTTGTATAATAAACAGGGTCTGAGGTCATTTTACCCTTCTTAACAGGTACAAATCTCTTCTCTCCTTCCCAAATGATTCCTTTGAATTTAGCCCAATGTGTATCCACATTACTCCCTTCGCTTATCCAACAACTGAATTGTGATTTAAGGTAAGTCCCAAATTCATCAACTTTAGTTTTTCTGTACAATTTCTTGTCTTGTGTGACCCTCTTATTAAGCCTTTTTGGTACCAGTCCTACATCCATTATTGCTGCCTTATGGTCACCTATTCCTTCAATTACCTCAGTTTTATCAACAGTTTCCCATGGTTTAACCAAGAATACATCCAGTAAGTTATTGAGACGAGTCGGTTCTTGTACTACTTGTGTAAATCCTCCCTCCCAAATTAACTTATTTGCCCGTTTTTGTTCATGGGCTTCACTTGCAGCTCCATTCCATTCAACCTCAGGCAAGTTTAGATCTCCCCCAATTATTACCACATCATTATTATTTTTATGAGTATAATCTATTATTTTCTCAAATATTTCCATGTCTCTTTCCTCTCTTCCAGGCCTGTATGTTCCTATAATTCCCACCTTCTTCATATTATCACAAATTAATTTTATCCCTAATATTTCATCCCTTTCATCGGTAAAACATTCATGTGAACAATAAGTTTCCTTCACCAGAATAAACACACACCCCCCCGCCCTTTTTATCTCCTCGGTCTCTACGATAGACTGTGTACCCTTCTGGAAATACTTGTCTATTACCCATCCCTTCTCTCAAGCACGATTCCCCTCCTATCACCACATCAGTCTCATAAGATTCCATCAATGTACCGAATTTTAATTGTTTATTTACTACACTCTGACAGTTTACCAAGAGCAATCTCAGACCCCTTTCCTCCCTAAAACTTGACTGTTGCAATTGGGTAACTTGAAATTCCTTACTTTCCTGAGTTTCATTTTCTAGTTGGCTGAGCCAGCTTGAAGTACAGCTGGCTCTTTCTACTAGTTTTCCTGGTCAGTATTATAACTCAAGGGAGTTGTCTTTTTTACAGTACATATCTTATGATTAATAAAATCTAGACCAATATTTGCTATCTTTTGTTTACCTGAATTGTTTAGATGAAGGCCATGCTTTGTGTAACAGTGTCTCTCGAAAGTGCTGCTATCAATTACCTGTGTATTACGAAAATGTTTACAAATTTTAACCATATCTGTATTAACTTTGTCCACTTCAATGTTCACACACGAGTCTCTAATCAAATCACGCCTGTGGGGCACGTTCACTACAAAAATGTTAGTGTGAGTCAGCTTACCTAGTGTACATTTAAGTTCAGAAATAACATTCTTAGCGTCGTTGTGAGCTACGTCGTTCGTCCCGCCGATGATCACTACTGCATCACGACTTCCGAGATTTCTTGCCTCCTGCTCCGTGTTTTCCAAACCTTCTTCATTAGGGATAGGATAGATGACTAACGATGCTGCAATACCTTCATTGACCATTTTCTCCGCAATTCCCCTCGCCTGGCTATCGCCAAATATAAGAATGTTCGACAGTTTCGCCAGTGCACTGTGTGGGATTTTAGGCCTAACTTTGCCGCTTCTCGTAACGGATTTTGCGCTATACGTTTGATTGCTTCCTATACGGATACCTTGCGTATCGCTTACTTCCCTCAGAGCTGAAAATCTATTTTTGGTTTCAATTACAATGTTGTCCTTATTAAACTGTACACTTTTCCTCCTATAATCTAAAGCAACTTGACACCACGCGCTAGAATTCACGGAGCCACCTGTGTTCTGAGTGTTAACTGGTACCGGTACTCTCGATTCCAGTACACGTAACTTCTCCTTTAAAATCTCATTCTCCGCTTTTAATGCTTGTAAATCCTGTTGCAATAAAGAGAGAATTACAAGTGCATTATCTTTACCTCCATCCTCCAAGGAATGAGACGCCAGCGATTCGTTGACCGTTGTAGACCTAGGTTTGTTACCACTATTCAAATTACTCTCGCCACAGCTAACACGGGTCCAATTATCTTCATTTTTAGCAAAACCAGCACTACATATACACTCAAAATAGTACCAAATTAAACACTTTTCACACTGGATACCATTCTTCACTCGCTTCTTGTTTACACCACACTTATTCCCGATTATTTCGCAAGAGAACCGGGAGCTATCTTCACTTACATCCTTCGCTGACGCCCTCTTGTACCGGTCTTGTACTTATCTGGAACCTATACACCTCTTGTATTAAATCCTCTCCCTTCCATTCTTCTAATCTTATCCATTACTTCATCACCCTCTTAGCTATCGTAATTTCTATCGATTCTTTACAGTGCGTGTAGAGGCGCGCGGCTGTGAGCTTGCATCCGGGAGATAGTAGGTTCGAATCCCACTATCGGCAGCCCTGAAGATGGTTTTCCGTGGTTTCCCATTTTCACACCAGGCAAATGCTGGGGCTGTACCTTAATTAAGGCCACGGCCGCTTCCTTCCAACTCCTAGGCCTTTCCTATCCCATCGTCGCCATAAGACCTATCTGTGTCGGTGCGACGTAAAGCCCCTAGAAAGAAAATGCTCCTTACAAAGAAAATTAGAATTATTCCCTGAGGGATAATATGAAATCTTTGTTTGCCGTCCGGGATGGCGGAATAATGTCTCATCACATAGTCTGTTTATCGCTGTTGATGGTTCATGCAGATTCCGATTCATTTCCTCGCGAATGTTCTCTTTTTCCTTATGAATGCTCTTTCCAGCTTTGTATTGAAGAAAATATTGATTACAAAGATAGCAAAGCCATAGTATTTTCGACATTTTTTCTAGAATCGTTGAGTGCCTTAAATTACCCTTGTTGTAATTCCGCGCAAAATTGATGATGCCATCTCCGACATAAACCATCACATTCATCTGCTGTCTCAGACTCTTCCACTTTCCGCTCACAGATGGCGCATACATCAGTCTCATCACCATATTCATCCTCCTTGAAGTGCAACTGCGTAGCAAGTTGGGTACTTGCGTCCGGCATGGTATCTGGTGTGCGGCAATAAGTTGTCTGACGCTCACCTTCTGTCTTAATGTATTAATTGTCAGAATCCAAAATGACGAACTTGATCTTAATTCTTCACAAAATATTAGATTCTAATTAATATCTTATTTTCACACCTATATATAGCTAACACTTCCACGTGTTTACTAATATATGTATGTCAAGTCTGCAATAGTGTTTAACAAATATTGCTCTTATTTCCCCTTATCAGTTCACAAAATATTTTTTCACAATTCGCGTCAATTGCGTGTCAAAGCCCACATCCTGTTATCGATTACCTGCCTAAATGTGCTATCTAGTGAGTAGCTTGTAATGTTGTTAAGAACAATCGAAGTTCAAAAAACCGTAACGTAGCAGCAAATACAGTAGAGACAATACACGACACTGAGCGAGATATCGAGGGACAGCTATTGGAGCACACTCTCGCGGATAGACCTGAACGGTACTGATTCTGTCATAAGAGCACGTGTATTTTTGTGTGAAGTTTTTGGTGTTATTTATGCGTTTTCAGTGAGTTGACATAATTAAATAGTAGCGTGTGTCATTCCTTGATATCTCCTCTCAACAAGAGGGGAAAGGTATGTGCTGTGTTTGGCTGCAGTAATTACGAAGTAGAGAAAAATGCGCGCTCGTTCTTCAGGTTCCCTCGTGACAAGACCATGTAAGTAATATTGTGTATGCATATATATTCTTCCAGTGACAGAGATTATTATAGTACTTCATAATCTTCTGACTTGCTCGACCCATGTTTTAACGGGCTTAAAACATAATTCGCATATTTTATTGTATAGTGCAGCAGTTAACCTTCAATACCGATGTGTTGTTGTAGGTGTGATCTGTGGGTTTTGAAATGTCACAGAAGCGATTTGGATAAAGTGTACAAGAAAGAAGGGACGTTACGCTTGTGTAAGAATTGTAAGATCTGTTCAGATCATTTCCAGGCCAGCGACTTTAAAAATCCTCGACTATACAGCCAAGGGTATGTTACATTTTTACTCTAATTGTACGTAAATATTCCTCAAAGCATCACTATCGACAACATTTTCAAACTTTTCTTTCTTTTATCCCTCTTCTCAGATTAAAGCCGGGATTTTATAGATTTTCTTTCTGTTAGTAGGCTTCATGTTAAGAGGAAAATTGTCCAGCTATTATACCGTAATAAATGTTAATTCATTGCATCATATGTGTAAGGAATGTGCCGATATTTTTATTGACAAATGTCTTAATGTGATGATACATTGTTTTTAAATGAGGAAAAAAGACAAATCCAACCATAAGATTTTAGGCAGGTATGCTAAAGCTAAAAAAGTAATGCATAAATGAAAGATCAAGCCATTTCACAGCAGTCCATTTCACACCTTGTTTATATGTATAATTTCAGTCTTTGAATAATAACCCTTTAAATAATTCTTCATTCATTTATCCAGAATTGCTTTAGCAACTTCGAAGTTAATATCTCAATACCACTTTCTTTCTAGACGTAATTTATTTATCCATTTCCGTATATACATTTCCATTGATATTTGAATTTAGCGCGATTTGTTCAGGTCAAGTCACTAGGAGCGCCACCGTCGAATTGTCTCCCATTTTAGCAAGGCGAAATCCGTAAGTGTCGTGTATTGTCTCTACTGTATTTGGTAGCAGTCACTTTGCTACGGTTGATTATTTCACAGTCAGGTGATCACGTTTACATTTGGTTTCAGATATTTTAAAAATAATTCTTGACTAAAAATAATTAAAAGTAAAGAACTGTCAGCTGCTGTCAGTATTCACTTTCGAATTGCCACGAAAATTTTCACATCTACTATAAATTTCGAATTCGATTGTCGTATAGTTTCGAATGACGAATGTACGTTAATTTCTTAAGATCACAGTTAAGCATCAAAAGTTCCTAACCTACTTAAGTTTGGATAGGATTAGTCGGGCAGTGATGTAGCATTTTTCGACTGTAACCTCTAAAGTGGATATTACTCTTGTTGAATTGCTAGCGATTGCATCAACATATCACTTCTTGTAACTTGTACATTTGTAAAGCAGTAGCAGTTATAAAGAACTTAACGGAATGATTCATCTGAGTCCATGGTTACGCTTTCGGCCCTCAGTCACGTGGTAATCGAATGAACGAATCAAATGCACGAATCATTTTGATGAATCGTTTCAAATGAATAGATTCTTCTAAATGAATCAGATTCCCCATCTACAGCTTGTGTCCCATACGTGCTAGTTTGGGGACAGATCGAGGGATCTAGCGGGCCAAGGCAACAAGTCGACACTCTGTAGAGCACGTTGGGTTACAACAGCGGCATGGGGGCGTGCATTACCCTGTTGGAAATCACCCCGGGAATACTGCTCATGAATGTCAGCACAACAGGTCGAGTCACGAGATGGACGTACACATCTGCAGTCAGGGTGTGTGGGATTTTATTTTATTTATTTTATTTATTTCAAAAGAGGCACCTGAGCCAAGGCTCATAATGGTGCAGTACAAATAATTACATTTGGCAACAAAGATGAGATTTGAGAACATCAGCTTCTAGGACAAAAATATAATATACTGTACAATTAATAATTATAATATTAATTACATTTGGCAACAAAGATGAGATTTTAGAACATCAGCTTCTAGGACAAAAGTATAATATACTGTACAATAAAGAATAATAAAAATAATATTAAGGTATCCTAGTGATAGAAACCAAATATGAACAGCAGTGATATAGTATACTAAATCAGTACTCTATAGGCTTGGCATTTTTACTTTTAGAAAATTAACAAGCTTGGTTTTAAAGATGGGTAAGTTAGCGACTTCTCGAATATGCTCAGGAAGGCTATTGAAAAACTTTACAGAAAAATGCCATAAAGAATTAGTGCCATACTTAGTAGACTTCAATGATTTACAGTGAATTTTAGTAGATCCTCTTGTACTGTATGAATGTATGTCAGAATTCAAGTTGCAAAGTGTGTTCGAATAATAGCTGAAGCTTTTCTACGAAGACCATCTAGTTGCAGCACATTACAACACTGGTAGACCTGTATGGTTGGTGTTAAGGTAGGTAAGTTGAAGAGTATTTTCAGTGCTCTTTTCTGTAAGATACTGATCTTTTCAAATTGTTCTTTACTGCAACATGCCCAGATATGAAACATATAATTCAGGTGGCTTTCAATTAGTGCATGATAAATACTCTTCAACAGTCCACGAGAAACTTTGTATTTTAATCGGCTGAGTACACCAATAGCAGGAGTTATTCTATCACACAGCATTGTGATGTGATTCTCCCAAGTTAGCGACTCATCTATGCTAAGTCCTAGAAATTTGGTTGATTGAACACGAGGTACCACTTGGTCATAGAAACTCAAGTTGATGTCCAGAGGAAATGTACATAATGGTTTGTGAAATATGATATAGTTAGTTTTATTATGATTAATTCTTAGTCGGTTGGTAGTAAGCCAGGTCTGAATTAAAGATATGTCATGTTGCATCTTTTCTTCAAGATTATATGTACAATTCCCTGTGTAGAAAATATTTGTGTCATCAGCAAATAATGACAACTTGCCGAACAGCGGCAAGTTACCAATATCATTGACAAATACAAGAAATAATATTGGTGCTAGAACAGAACCTTGAGGCACACCAGTTGTTATAGTCTGTAACGTGCTTTCTGCTCCCATACAACTAACGAACTGTACCCTGTCTCTGAGATAATCTGTAAACCAGTTAAGTGCTAAACCTCTAACCCCTGCTGCTTCCAACTTCAGTAATAAAATGTTATGGTCAACTGTGTCAAATGCTTTCTGAAGATCTATAAAAAGGCTTGATGCTACCATACATGAGTCTAAGGACTCCTGTAACTTAATAATAATGTCGTCCACTAGAGTGCTCCTTCTGTCATAGGAAATTGCTTCCCAGACCAGAACTCCCGATGTTGTTCCAGTGTGTCGTTGCCACAGGCAGGTGGAATGGATTCGCTCACCTGACCACGTTCTAACCAACACAAGGCCATCACTGGCACCAAGGCAGGACCGGCTTTCATTGGAAAACATAAAGGATCTCCACTCCATCCTCCGATGAGTTCTCGCTTCACATCACTGAAGTCGCAGACTGGGGTGGTTTGGGGTAAGTGGAATGTACACCGCAGGGCATCTGGTTCAGAGCAGTCCTTCAAGTAACCGATTTCGAAAAGTTCGTTGCGTCAATGAGATGCCAACAGTCGCTCGAATTGCTGCTGCAGACGCAGTCCGCATTGCCACAGCCATACCCAGAATACGGCGGTCCTCTCTCTCTTGGTGGTGCCACGGGGACGTCCGGAGCCCGGTCTTCTTGCGAGCGTACCTTCTCCTGACCACTGCTGCCAGCACGTATGCACAGTGGAGACATTCCTGCCAATTCGTTCTGCAATAGCACGATGGAAATTCCACCTTCACGTACCCCTATTAATATGGCCTCGATCAACCCCAGTGAGCTGCTGATACTGGCCTCTTCGTTGTCGTAAAGGCATTCTTGACTCACTCATAGTCACTCCGCTTTTTACATATCTCTGACAATGAGGTGAATAATGGACAACTTCCTCCCAAAATATACAAGATAAATCCGGTATTTTACCGCCTGTTAGCAAAATTTCCGGAGCTTAAATCCTTGATGGCAAAGTGCCAATTGATAAGAACCTCTTGCTATGGAAAGGGTGGCTAGGGTGGAAAGCTTACATACCAAGAAAACGATCGCGTTTCGGAATGGAATCATATGAATTATGCGAAGCTGAGACAGGTTATATAACATGATCTGCTTCCGTGTGTATCATAATGAACAGCTGAAAAACTCTGTGAAGACTGTAAATACTGTAAATAATACCTGTATTGTAGTGTAATATAGTTCTTGTGTGTCACTTATGATTTGTAGGTAGGCTGTATAAAGCTGATCCCTCGAAAGCACTAACCAACAAAACAGAAAATTTCGTGAGTATTATAATATATTCCATTGTAAATCTTTCAAGTGCGGTACATGTAAACTTTATAAATCTACAATTTACATATACAGAAATATTTATTTCCAGGAAGGGATTGATAGTGAACTGCTTAAAATATTCAGGTAAATTTGCTGTATAAATGAAAACCACAACTTTGCTCTTAGGAAGAAGCAATCTCGAAATCACAGTGAAAAGGCACTTAGTACGTTTTTGCACAAAGTATTGAAAAAATATAATTTTTCAACAATTAAATACATTACACTCAAGTAAATATTCTTCTTAGGGTCATTCAATAGTTCATTTTAGTCTAAAATTGTTTTAATAAAGTAATTAAATATTGTCTTCAATCAGGGAAATCGCTTCCCACCTGGGAGTGAGCCGTTGTGTACCGAGCTCCCCGATTAAGGGGTTAAGACTGCAACAACTACGGTCACCAAGCAAAGATCTCAAAAGTCGTTCAACAGAACATGCTACCTAGAGAGGAAACGAGTCTTACAAGCACTTCACAATGGCAAACCTAGCAATAGCCAAGAGGACACGAACGCTTACAGCACCATCAGGAGAGCATATAAAACCTACTTAGACGTATGTGAGATGAATTCACGGAACTTGAAGCAAACAGAATGATAGCAGAAACTAAAGATACCCCCTACATAGCAATAAATCCACGGAAAGCACAATCAATGGGTGAAAACTGAAATGCACATCTGGGGGGAAGACTTCGCCGACATTCTAAGCCAGAGGAGAATCACGGCAGCTTATGAGATGACAACAAGACATGGCCGCAACAACATAAGCCTATTCACAACAAAATAAATCCAAGACACCATATCATGTCTGAAAAACAAGAAGGCATCGGAACTGGATGGTATCTTCAAAGAACACCTGAAAGCATCACTAACGTACTGCTTCCAGCTCTCACGGACATGATGAATCTCTGCATTCAAGAAGGAAACATCCCGGAAGCATGGAAGAAATAGACAATAAGGATGCTCTACAAAAGGAAAGGTGACTCCTATTGAGGGATTTCCTTAGAGAATAGCCTCCTTAAAGTACTAACGAAATTGATGACAAAAAGGCTCACAGGAGAAACTGACAACAAATTTTCAGAGAAACATTTCGGCTTTAAGAAAGGAAGAAGTACAATTCAGGCTATTTAAACCCTTATTGACGACATAGAAGTCGCGATACGACTTACCCGTGGTAAATTCCATGCAGGATTCATAGAATTCACCAAAGAATTTGATGGGCTAAACAGGATAATCATATCTTCCAAAATTAGATCAGATGGTCGAGATGAACAATTAGTTCGTTGTCCTGACTCACAACATGTTAAGGAACAACTTCGTTCGAATCACAGATAATGTTTCAACATCGCACGAAATTACGCAGACTAACGGACTACTACATGGTGTCCCTCTTAGCCCTTTACTGTTAAACGTGGCACCGCACGACGCCGTGCAGGAAATTAGGAAACAAACAAAGGACCTCAAGATATATGGACTGTATCGCGATTGACATGTCTAAAGCATTTGATAGGGTGGATCATGGGAGACTACTGGCAAAAATGTGTGCAATTGGACTAGACAAAAGAGTGACTGAATGGGTTGGTATATTTCTAGAAAATAGATCTCAGAGAGTCAGAGTAGGTGAAGCTTTGTCTGACCCTGTAATAGTTGAGAGGGGAGTTCCTCAGGGCAGTGTTATCGGACCTTTATGTTTTCTTATATATATAAATGATATGAGTAAAGGAGTTGAATCGGAGGTAAGGATTTTTGCGGATGATGTTATTCTCTATAGAGTGATAAATAAGTTACAAGGTTGTAAGCAACTGCAACGTGACCTCGAAAATATTGTGAGATGGACAGCAGGCAATGGTATGTTGATAAACGGGGCTAAAAGTCAGGTTGTGAGTTTCACAAATAGGAAAAGTCCTCTCAGTTTTAATTACTGCGTTGATGGGGCGAAAGTTCCTTTTGGGGATCATTGTAAGTATCTAGGTGTTAATATAAGGAAAGATCTTCACTGGGGTAATCACATAAATGGGATTGTAAATAAAGGGTACCGATCTCTGCACATGGTTATGAGGGTGTTTAGGGGTTGTAGTAAGGATGTAAAGGAGAGTGCATATAAGTCTCTGGTAAGACCCCAACTAGAGTATGGTTCCAGTGTATGGGACCCTCACCAGGATTACCTGATTCAAGAACTGGAAAAAATCCAAAGAAAAGCAGCTCGATTTGTTCTGGGTGATTTCCGACAAAAGAGTAGCGTTACTAAAATGTTGCAATGTTTGGGTTGGGAAGAATTGAGAGAAAGAAGAAGAGCTGCTCGACTAAGTGGTATGTTCCGAGCTGTCAGCGGAGAGATGGCGTGGATTGACATTAGTAGACGAATAGGTTTGAATGGCGTCTATAAAAGTAGGAAAGATCACAATATGAAGATAAAGTTGGAATTCAAGAGGACAAACTGGGGCAAATATTCATTTATAGGAAGGGGAGTTAGGGATTGGAATAACTTACCAAGGGAGATGTTCAATAAATTTCCAATTTCTTTGAAATCATTTCGGAAAAGGCTAGGAAAGCAACAGATAGGGAACCTGCCACCTGGGCGACTGCCCTAAATGCAGATCAGTATTGATTGATTGATTGATTGATTGATATATGCATATGCAGACGACATGGCAGTAGGTTCACATGACTTACAGGAGCTGCAACAAGGATTAAACGCACTAGCAAGATGGGCAGATAAAATGGACTTCAGATCAACGCAGGGAAGACCGAACACATGGTCTTCAGGAAGGGAGGACGTCCTTTCTTCAAGGAAGGACTACTACAAACCGTAAACAGTTTGAAATATTTGGGCCTAACATTGCAGACAACAGCGCACTCGTTCAGAATTCACACGGCACAAAGAGTAGCAACAGCTACTAAACTATATACGATATCAGTATGATCACAAGAATATCTCTGAAATCCGCCATGGCCTTTTTGGAAATGAAAATAATCCCTATCCTTACTTACGGGATACAGTTAACCTGGGAGAGCCTAAGCACTAGGGACCTCATCTGCCTGGAAAACCTCAAAGACCGCTTCCTGAAGGCTGCCCTCGGGGTATCTAAATATACAAAGTCGAGACTAGTTTACGAGCTCGTGGGAGAAACTCTTTAATGGAAGACCTGCGAATGAAATTCGTCCTGCCCTCTACACATGGATGGAGGAAGTTGATGGAAGACAGGGAGAGTAAAAAGAACTGAAATCTGGGTCGAATTCTATACTACTGTGGCCATGCTGAATAGATCATGGACAGGTACAAATCAAGAACACCGCCACTTCGTGAACTCTATCACGATACACGGCTATCATCATAAAATATGCAAATCGAAATTCTTTATCGACCCAGGACTAGAATTCATTACAGCTGTACTCATGTATAAAATAAAACATAAATCTATACACCATAACACTACATATACTCTGAATTCTGACAACCATCCATATAGTACTAGGCACGCAAATGATTTTGCCTTATACAATGTTCGCTCTTATAAATATTGTATAAACAGCTTGAAGTTCTCTGCGTTCCAAATATTTAATAACATCTCTGTGGAGGTAAAAACAGCACCAACTTTGGCAAAATTCAAACAAAGAGTCAAGCGTTATTTTTGGGAAAGGTACAGTGCTGTTTAAATCAAAAGATCGGTTGTCATTTAAGTCATTCTCCCAAACAATCTTGCAAACTGTCCGGATCTATTCTTGTATATCTGCAACTTTTATGTTATTTAAATGTAAATAGTCTGTAATATATTCTTATACCTCTGCAACTCTTATGTTATGTGTATGTACTGTAAATACTCTGTAATGAATTCTTGTACCTCTGCAACTCTTATGTTATGTAATTGTAAATACTCTGTAACTCATTCCTGTACCTCTGCAACTTTTATGTTATGTAGGCCTAAATGTAAATACTCTGTAATGTATTCATGTACCTCTACTACATTTATGTTATGTAAATGTAAACACAGTCATAAATAACTCTCTGTAATCCTCATATCGATGATGTACATATTTTATATATTGTATGTGTTTATCTACTCAACCATTTACTAATAATCTTACATACACAAACCATGTTTGGATATGTAAGTAGCGGTCAGTATGTAATGTCCAGTAAAATTCCTATGTGTGAGCCTGCGGGTTCGTTGGAATTAATTGAAATGAATGAATGAATGAATGAATGAATGAATGAATGAATGAATGAATGAATGAATGAATGAATGAATGAATGAATGAATGAATGAATGAATGAATGAATGATCTGGTATGCTGTTGGCTTGCACTGCAGTAATACGATCAAAGACATTCCATAAATCCCCATTTGCGATGCGTGGATGCAGCTGTAGCAACTCCCTCGTTTTGAAATCCAACTCCATACGAGTCTGCTGTGTCCTCTCTATGAATAACGCGTTGCTTGTAGGACGATAGATTCTCATAGGTTGTGGTGTTCTTAAGGTATGCTTCAACATAACAAAGTTTGGTAGTTTATCATGGTCCCGGCATCTTAGGGGAAATGTGAGAGGGGAAATAATACACACCTTCTTGCGTTGTAATCTTCTAAATCTAGACATCGACCGAAAAATATTCTCCTCATAGAGGTTCCTAATATAATAATTTAGAGTAATACTTCAGCCCGGCTGTCATCTTATTTGTAATGTGGAAATTAATGAAATGTTACTTGGAGAGCATCTCAGAGGAGAGATGTATTCATTGCGATGTCCAGGAATCTACAATCCCGCCCGAAGAAGTAAATTTACGTTTATAACTTAATGAAGTCTGTTACACGCTATTTTCAATTCTGAAGTAGCTACTTGTATTACTATTGGCCAATGTGAAGTGGCACGTGATCTCGTTCCCGTCAATAATGTTAATCATAATCCATTACCAACCCCGATCAATGGTCTTATCCAGGTCCTATCCTAACCATCCGCACGGCAAGAACCAGTTCAGACCAATCGTGTTTCCACACGAAAGTAGAGGCCTAGGGCCGCTTAGCGGCTTCTAACCTAGGGGCTTACGCCCCCAGACCCCGTTTGCTTGTCCCTATATCACTGGTCTTGTCCAGATCCTATCCTAACCGTCAGCACGGCAAGAACCTCTCCAGACCAATGGTCTTGTCCTGGTCCTATCCTAACCGTCCGAACGGCAAGAACCAGTCCAAATCAATCGTGTTTTCCCACAAAATTTCGCGGCTTCTATCCTCATTAGTTCCTAAGTACAGGGGTTGTCAGCACTGAGCATCGTTTGACAATATCCTTCCCGAGAAAGCCGCGAGCGTGTAAACAAACAACAATCGTTTCGCGCGTGTGAAAGTCAAACGGCAATCGTTGCGCGGGTGTGAAAATCTTGACAGCCGGGCTGAATTAATAATTAATTTATACTTTCACGGCCCGTATAACTATTCATGATCTGTCTTTTGGGTTTATGCCGTGTAACGAACTATATAAACACTCTCAAGGCGTTTCAAAAGGAACCTTCCTTTTCCTCGTCAGGAGAAAGCAGAATAAATGAAACATGGCCATAATGGCAATACTGACAATACTGCGGCCTGACCTTAAACGTTAGGTGGTAAGGTTGAAACTACGTAAGTTGCACGTTAAAACTGAAACTGGCCGATGACCTTCAATTTTAGGTCCCTTTAAACAACAATCATCACCATCATCATCAAAATTGAAACTAAATAATTATGTTTGCGTTGTTCTACTACGAAAGTTGAATGTTATTACTCATAGAAATAATTAAACTCAATAATGATTTCGTTTTGTCCAAATTCTTTGCTGAATGATCAGTATTGAGGCCTTCTTTTCAGAAGGTCACGGATTCGATTCCTGTCGGGATCGGAGGTTTTAATCAAGTCTAATTTGTTCTTCTGGTTCGGGGATTGTAGGTTTGTGTGTGTTCTAACACTTTCCCTTCATATTCAGACACCACACTACACTGCCAACCATCACAGAAACATGCAATAGTGATTACTAGACATCGGATTTTTAGGTGCTAAAATGTTATTAGCTGCTTAACCCTCTACTGCATACTGTTGCCTTTAGGCAACAAATAACTTTTCACCTGTATAAATGGAAAATATTGTAGAAAGAGGTAGTTTTACGGCACACCTTCAACTGTACAATAAATTAAACACATATCCCAGTGATGCCTTGTGTTTTTATTACATAACATAAGTCAAAACAGCCCTACAACCAAAGGTAATCCTTCCACCCCGTCAACATCCACGCGAACCAACCACCGTTTATTTTACGTGGGCCCTCCCTGGCGGCCTGACCATAAACGTTAGGTGGTAAGGTTGAAACTACGTAAGTTGCACGTTAAAACTGAAACTGGCCGATGACCTTCAATGTTAGGCCCTTTAAACAACAATCATCACCATCGTCATCAAAATTGAAACTAAATAATTATGTTTGCGTTGTTCTACTACGAAAGTTGAATGTTATTACTCATAGAAATAATTAAACTCAATAATGATTTCGTTTTGTCCAAATTCTTTGCTGAATGATCAGTATTGAGGCCTTCTTTTCAGAAGGTCACGGATTCGATTCCTGTCGGGATCGGTGATTTTAATCAAGTCTAATTAGTTCTTCTGGTTCGGGGATTGTAGGTTTGTGTGTGTTCCAACACTTTCCCTTCATATTCAGACACCACACTACACTGCCAACCATCACAGAAACATGCAATATTAATTACTAGACATCGGATTTTTAGGTGCTAAAATGTTATTAGCTGCTTAACCCTCTACTGCATACTGTTGCCTTTAGGCAACAAATAACTTTTCACCTGTATAAGTGGACAAATATTGTAGACAGAGGTAGTTTTAAGGCACACCTTCAACTGTACAATCAATTAAACACATATCCCAGTGATGCCTTGTTTTTTTATTACATAACATAAGTCAAAACATCCCTACAACCAAAGGTACTCCTTCCACCCCGTCAACATCCACGCGAACCAACCACCGTTTATTTTACGTGGGCCCTCCCCATCACATTACCACAGGCTTCAGGAGTACCTCTGGCTCAACCTCAAAGACATTACCGACCTACGATTCTGCAAGTTGTACTTGCGCCTTGCAGTACGTACCCATGGCCAGTAGGTAGTAATGTACGGTTTTTGAATGTTAAAAGCTTTAATTTAATACACTGAACGTATGTTGAACATTAAAGCTTGAAATTTTCTTCACCAAACGAAAACGAAAATTAATTCATGCAGTAGAGGGTTAAAGATATTTTTAGGCAGCTTCATTTTTACGTACTTTAATAGCATCAATTAATATACCCTGTTTATTTTGCTAAATTGATGAAATAAAATAGGGTATGCCTTTTAGTGCCGCGAGTGCCCTGCTAAATTGATAATAACTCGGTTTTTTTTACATAACCTAAGTCAAGTTGTACTCGCGCCTTGCAGTACGTACCCATGGCCAGTAGGTAGTAATGTTCGGTCTTTGAATGTTAAAAGCTTTAATTTAATACATTTAATACACTGAACGTATGTTGAGCATTAAAGCTTGAAATTTTCTTCACCAAACGAAAACGAAAAATAATTCATGCAGTAGAGGGTTAAAGATACTTTTAGGCAGCTTCATTTTTACGTACTTTAATAGCATCAATTAATATACCCTGTTTATTTTGCTAAATTGATGAAATAAAATAGGGCATGCCTTTTAGTGCCGCGAGTGCCCTGTTAAATTGATAATAACTCGTTAGGAAGAAATATAAAACAAACTTCACTCATCTCTTTGCTGCAAACATCACAGAATATACTTTTATTATGCGATGAGAAATGGGATGGCCCAAGAGCTCCTTAGTTGAGCTGATGGCTCGCCCCTCCTCGTATGAGGAATGGGAATGAAATAACCGCTTCGCTTCGCGAAATGGGGAAACTCATGTAACGTTTTAATGAAAGGCGACTTGGAATCTAACACTTTCGGCATAATTAGGACACTGAACAGACGGGAATACTAAAATATCCTCACAGAATGAAATGGGGATTTTCAGTAATTACTATCTCCAACCTCGTGACAGACTACGATAGTGTACGCTGCGGGAGGTTCTTAAGGCTTTCCGGTCTGTGTGGTTTACTGCTTTCCGATTTTATGATTTTGTTTAAGATATTGAAAACGAGTCAGCAAATATTGTATTTTCTCGGAATATATAAAAATCATGTTAACCGATTTAAGGATAAAAGTAAGAATTATAGGAATACAGGGAAATATAGGTTCTAACGTCAATTCAGGCACTATAGAACCACCGTTTTTAACATTATAGATACATGGAACGTGTAAATACAGATTCATTTTTAAGTTCTGTCTTCAAGAACAAAATAGGCTTTTCCCTCAAATCCGAGGTCTTGTGATTACTGGGTAAATCGCTCCATGTAGGGTTGGCGTGAGGAAGAGCATCCGGCAGTAAAATAGGGCCAATTCCACATGTTCGACACAGCTCGCGCCTGCGACCCCACAGATCTCGGGAAAGCGGTAGAAAAGGAATTACTTTTGTTTTATGAATTGCAAGATGGCGGGCAATAAGCAACTAGCTGTGTGTGGTTCGTGCATAAAATCAATTACTGCCGAGGACGACTACATAATCTGTGACGGTAAGTGTCATAGAAAACATCACAGAGCATGTGTTAAATTAAATAAACGGGAATTCAAGGCACTAATTAAGGACAAATAAAAGAAATGGTACTGAGGCGAGTGTGAAAGTGTGAATGGCGATCTGGCCACAGGGCCGAGTGATCATAAGCTTGGGGATATGTAATCTGTTATTAGGGACATCCACACAAGGCTACGTAAACTAGAAGGAATCGAAGCTGAACAAGCGGAAAGTAGAAAGTCGGTAACCTTCTGTCCTGAGAGTTTCGACAATATTAAGCGTCAGCTGCACAAAATAACTGATGACTTTAAAAACGCTATGACAGAAGTAGCGGCATAGAAGTCTAAGTTTGCTATCCTCGAAAGGGAAAAGACAAGAACAGATGGAGGAGTCTCTAAGCTTATAGAGGTAAATCGAGACCTCCAACAGTACGTCCGGAGGAACAACGTAGAAATCCATGGATTGCCTCAGCTTGGTGACGAGAATCCACTCGCAGTTGTGAAAGCGATGCGCTTGGTGTCCTGGTGACCGACGGTTATATTGATGCGTGTCATCATATACCCCAAAAGAAGCAGGAACCCTCTCCTCCTCTCCTAGAAAAATTTTATAGCCGGTTAAATATGGATCAACTGCCCGCAGCAAGGAAGAATAAATCAACACTAAGCTCAAAAGATTTAGGTATCCAAGCAGCTAACCGAGCTGTATATATCAATGAACATCTGACATTGGGGAATAAATATCTCCATAAAATGGCCAGGTATCTACGACAATATGGATATACATATATTTGTACAGGGAACTGCAAAATCTACGTAACAAGAACTGAAAACCATCGATCAGTGCGAATTAGGAGCACTGATGATATTAGAAATTTGCAGAGCGTAGACACAAGTGTAACGGCACAGCCAAGATTTCATACCAACCCTCGTTAATGGCATTACCTAAGTGTTACAACAAATATTCCGTTTTTTCATTAGGCTGTTATGAAATTCAATACGATTCCATAAATAATTTTGTTTTACAGAACATCAGTTCATATACAGTTGCTTCTCACCTGGACGGAAACAGCTCTAGTGGTCCGTCAAAATCTTACAGTGCGGTTAGGTGCTTGTACCTAAACAGCAGGAGTATCCGAAACAAATTTGAGGAAATAGAAGTTCTGTTGCACATTATAGGCCAGGTAGACATATTGGTTGTGCAGAGAAGCCTGAGTAAAAATTGAGGAGGTGAAATACTATAATATACCAAAGTATAGAAGCATCTTTTCACACAGAGACGGCAAAGCTGGAGGTGGCTTAGGTATTTACATTTCGCACTGTTTTTATATATTTATTTATTATAGAATGTCCCAATGAGCTAGTGGCTCAAGGAGGGACTGCCCTTTACAATCACAGTTAGGCAGCTTAAGTTTCAGTTAACAGTTAAGGCATAGGCCTACACATATAACAAGGAATAATTTACAATTATTGATTAACATCATAATATCATTATTTTACATTGAAAAAAGAAGATTTTAAAAATAAGTTAACTTAGGTGGAAAAAATAGGTACACAGTGGTTATCGATTTATTCTCCAACATATTGTTCAAGGAAGTACCTACGTACCTACTTCTTTCTTAAATCTGTACAACTTATTGATTTGTTTTAATTTGGGATGTAGGTTGTTAAAGGCTGTGCTTGCTGAATAAGAAATGCTTTTAACACCATATTTGGTAGTGTTAGTGGAATCTTTGTAAAACTGGTTTGCTGTTCTTGTGTTATCGGTGTGAATATCTTTGCTGTATCGTGGTTCTGTATTAACAGAAATCATATTATTTTTATACCTGAACATAAATAAAGCTTGAGTGTATTTAATCTGGCATTGTACTGGTAATATGTTTGTTTCCTGAAAAACTTCCACAGATGGTTTTAGTAAATCAAATCCATACATAATTTTTAAACCTCTCTTTTGGAGTACTTCTGGTCCCTTTATAGCTTCCTATGTACAATTTCCCCATATTATATTCATGTACATAAGGTGTGAATGAATGAGGGAAGTATATATGTTTCTTAAGTGTTGGTTGTTTATTCCATAGCCTTTCAATCTTTTTAGTACTCCAATTACACTAATTTGTTTCTTTACATTTAAGATATACTCATTCCAACTTAAGTTATTATCGATAGCCAGGCCTAAATATGAAAACTGCTTTACTCTTTCAATTGGCTCATTGCCAATTTTTACTACATTGCAGGTATTGATAATTTGTGTTGGACTGAGCTCGATAGCTGCAGTCGCTTAAGTGCGGCCAGTATCCAGTAATCGGGAGATAGTGGGATCGAGCCCCACTGTCGGCAGCCCTGAAGATGGTTTTCCGTGGTTTCCCATTTTCACACCAGGAAAATGCTGGGGCTGTACCTTAATTAAGGCCAGGGCCGCTTCCTTCCCATTCCTAGGCCTTTCCTATCCCGTTGTCGCCGTAAGACATATCTGTGTTGTTTCGACGTAAAGCAAATAGCAAAATTATTGTTGGTTTATGAAATATCATGTATTTTGTTTTTGACGTGCTTATAACTAGGTTATTTTGTCCAGCCATGATATTAGTATGTCCATATCTTTTTGCATATACTCCATAATCGTTTGTTCGCAACTGCTGTCATAAAATATAAATATATCATCTGCAAACAGGAATATCTTACCAGTAACCTCAAGATAACCTATATCATTAATAAATATTAAAAACAGTAATGGTCCCAGCACTGACACTTGTGGACACCATGATTACCATTGCAGATGGGCCCGTTAGTTTCATTGATATTAACATATTGCTTCCTAACAGTTAAGTAATTTATAAGCCACTCAAAGGCCATTCCTCTAATTCCTGCACTTGCTAGTTTATTAAGTAGTAGGGTATGGTTAACTGTTTCAAATGCCTTTGCAAGATCTATGAAAATTCCAGCTGCCATTTTATTACTATCTAATGCATTCTGTATAATGGACACTATGTCAAAAGCTACTGAAAGTGTACTATGATTGGGTGGGGAGCCATACTGAAATTTGAAGAAGAAATGTGTTTTTATTAGGAAATTCAAGACTTGTTTTTATTACTACTTCAAGTACTTTTGCTAGTGAAGATACTATACATCGTGGTCTGTAATTACTGGGATCAAATTGTGTTCCTTTCTTAAGAACTGGTACCACTCTTGCAATTTTAGATTTATCTGGTATTACTCCTATTTGCAATGACATTTTATCTCGGTGAGTAAGGGAGCCAAATGATTTACACACCTCATGAGGAGTATGTTATTTATTCCGTCATCTGTGTAGTTATTCTTGTTGGCAAGAGCTTTTATGATTTGTGTAACTTCCTTAACATCTGTTGGCGTAAAGTACACTGAGTTGCAGGTCGTATGATTAGATAGCAAAGGTGGGTTACATTGACCAAGATCTTTAACCATGTTTTAAACTACATTAACGAAAAATGTGTTAAAAACTTTACAAATATCTTGACTAGAAGTATATTGAACATTTTCATACACAAGTTCTATAACCTTTGGTTTACTATTAGTTCTACCAAGTATCTGGTTTACTGCAAGGATTGTAGTAGGATTCAAGCCCGTGAAATGAAATTTCTTAGAACTGCCCTCCAAAAGACCCGACTTCATCATGTGAAAAAATGATGAGATCTGATCTAACCTAGGTCTAAATGAATCGATGGAGGAAAGACTTAGGTCATCTAGACTTAAATGGTTTGGGCATGTTAAACGAATGAGTAGCACAAGGTTACCATGTGCTTACTTGGAAAAGAGAATAACAGGCAGAAGGCCAGCTGGAAGACCAAGAAGGAGATGGATGGACCAAATGAGGGAAGACGTAGAGGGAAGAGAATGGAATTGAGAATCTGTCTTGGACAACGAAATATTTATGAATAGGCAACTTTGGAAAACCCTCGTTTTCAAACACCCTACCCGGCTCACTGGAAGGGCAAACTGATGATGATTATGATGATCTGGTTTACTGCCTTCCGCATTTCTTTATTAGTATCACCTTTTCTAATTACATGATTATAATATGACCTTTTTAAGCGATCTTTTAATTTTAATTACGTCCTTGCAACATATTGTGTACTCTTCGATTGTCTCAGTTGAAGGATTTTTAGCTTTAGTTTTAGCATATGGGATATTTTTTCTTTTTTGCCACTTCTAGGAATTTTTGTGTTACCCATAGCTTATGTGTCTTATCTTGGTGGTTTTTGCCCAATATTTGAACTAGCTACTCTACGTCCCTCACTAATAAAAGCACAGAGCTGGTCGTAGGCTTCATTCACGTCAGTAGATAGATTTGTACATGTATTTTTTTGTGAAAAAATCATTTAGCTTAGTGTAATTTATTTTCATGTTTCTTTGTACATTTGCGTCACCAATGGAGAGCTCCTCCTCAGCGAACCATGTGACCTTGCCGCGGTGGGGAGGCTTGCGTGTCCCAATGATGCAGATAGCCGTGCCGCAGGTGCAACCATATCGGATGGGTATCTGTTGAGAGACCAGACTAACGAATGGTTCATCGAAAGGTGGGTAGCAGCCTTTCGGTAGTTGCAAGGGTGGCAGTCTGGATGATTGACTGATACGGTCTTGTAATAATACTCATCGTGGCTTAGCTGTGTTGATACTGCTACACGGCTGTAAGCAACGGGAAACTACAGCCGTAACTACCTCCCGAGGACATGCAGCTCCCTCTGAATGAGTACGTACTGATGATGGCTTCCTCCCGGGTAAAATATTCCGGAGGTAAAATAGTCCCCCATTCGGATCTCCGGGTGGGGACTACACGAGAGGGGGCGATCATCAGGAAGATGAATACTGACATTCTGCGAGTCGGAGCGTGGAATGTTAGAAGTTTGAATCGTTGTGGTAGGTTAGAGAATCTGAAAAGGGAGATGGATAGGCTAAAGTTAGATGTAGTTGCTATAAGTGAAGTACGTTGGCAGGAAGAACAGGATTTTTGGTCAGGTGACTACCGAATTATCAACACAAAATCAAACAGAGGAAATGCAGGAGTTGGTTTAATAATGAATAAGGAAATAGGGCAGCGGGTAAGCTACTACGACCAGCATAGTGATAGAATTATTGTCGTCAAGATAGACACCAAACCAATGCCCACCACAATAGTGCAGGTCTATATGCCTACTAGTACAGCGGATGATGAAGAAATCGAAAGAATATATGAGGAGATAGAAGATTTAATACAATATGTAAAAGGTGACGAAAATCTAATTGTGATGGGAGACTGGAATGCAGTGGTAGGCCAAGGAAGAGAAGGTAGTACAGCAGGAGAATTTGGATTGGGACAAAGGAACGAAAGAGGAAGTCGGCTGGTTGTATTCTGCACTGATCATAATTTAGTCCTTACCAATACCGTACTTGGTTCAAACACCACAAACGACGGCTGTGTACGTGGACGAGACCTGGAGACACTGGAAGGTATCAAATAGACTTCATTATGATTAGGCAGAGATTCAGAAACCAGGTGTTGGATTGCAAAACTTTCCCAGGAGCAGACGTGGACTCTGACCACAACTTGTTGGTCATGAAATGCCATCTGAAGTTGAAGAAATTGAAGAAAGGAAAGAATGCAAAAAGATGGGATGTAGACAAGTTGAAAGAAAAGAATGTGAGGGATTGTTTCAAGGAACGTGTTGCGCAAGGACTAAATGAAAAGGCCGAAGGAAACACTATAGAGGAAGAGTGGAGAGTCATGAAAAACGAAGTCAGTAGGGCTGCTGAAGAAATGTTAGGAAGGAAGAAAAGATCAACTAAGAATCAGTGGATAACTCAGGAGATACTAGACCTGATTGATGAACGACGAAAATACAAGAATGCTAGAAATGAAGAGGGCAGAAAAGAATACAGACGATTAAAGAATGAAGTGGATAGAAAGTGCAAGGTAGCTAAGGAAGAATGGCTGCAGGAGAAATGCAAGGATGTCGAAGGCTGTATGGTCCTGGGAAAGGTAGATGCTGCATACAGGAAAATCAAGGAAACCTTTGGAGAAAGGAAATCTAGGTGTATGAATATTAAGAGCTCAGATGGAAAACCACTTCTAGGGAAAGAATACAAAGCAGAAAGATGGCAGGAGCATATCCAACAGTTATATCGAGGTAAAGATGTAGATAATTTGGTTCTGGAACATGAAGAGGCTGTTGATGCTGATGAAATGGGAGACCCAATTTTGAGGTCAGAGTTTGACTGAGCTATGAGAGACCTCAATAGGAACAAGGCACCTGGAATTGATGACATTCCCTCTGAATTACTGACTGCCTTAGGAGAAACCAGCATGGCAAGGTTATTTCATTTAGTGTGCAAGATGTATGAGACAGGAGAAGTCCCATCCGATTTTCGGAAGAATGTTGTTATACCTATTCCCAAGAAAGCCGGTGCTGACAGGTGTGAAAACTACCGCACCATTAGTTTAGTATCTCATGCCTGCAAAATTGTAACACGTATTATTTACAGAAGAATGGAAAAACAAGTTGAAGCTGAGTTGGGAGAAGATCAATTTGTCTTCAGAAGAAATGTAGGAACACGTGAAGCAATCCTGACTTTACGTCTGATCTTAGAGGATCGAATCAAGAAGGACAGGCCCACGTACATTGCATTCGTAGATCTAGAAAAGGCATTCGATAATGTTGATTGGACCAAGCTATTTATGATTCTGAAGATGATAGGGATCAGATACCGAGAACGAAGAATTATCTACAATCTGTATAAAAATCAGTCTGCAGTGATAAGACTCGAGGGCTTTGAAAAAGAAGCAGCAATCCAGAAAGGAGTGAGGCAAGGCTGCATTTTGTCCCCTCTCGTTTTCAATGTTTACATAGAACAGGCAGTAAAGGAAATCAAAGAGAAATTTGGAAAGGGAATCACAGTCCAAGGAGAAGAAATCAAAACGTTGAGATTTGCCGATGATATTGTTATTTTATCTGAGACTGCAGAAGATCTCGAGAAGTTGCTGAATGGTATGGATGAAGTCTTGGGTAAGGAGTACAAGATGGAAATAAATAAATCTAAAACAAAAGTAATGGATTGCAGTCGAACGAAGGCAGGTGATGCAGGAAATATTAGATTAGGAAATGAAGTCTTAAAGGAAGTAGATGAATATTGTTACTTGGGTAGTAAAATAACTAACGATGGCAGAAGTTAGGAGGACATAAAATGCATACTAGCACAAGCAAGGAAGAGCTTTCTTAAGAAAAGAAATTTGCTCACTTCAAACATTGATATCGGAATTAGAAAGATGTTTTTGAAGACTTTCGTGTGGAGCGTGGTATTGTATGGAAGTGAAACATGGACGATAACTGGCTCAGAAAGAAAGAGAATAGAAGCTTTTGAAATGTGGTGTTACAGAAGAATGCTGAAGGTGAGATGGATAGATCGATTCACGAATGAAGAGATACTGAATCGAATTGGTGATAGTAGATCAATTTGGCTAAATTTGACGAGAAGAAGTGTCAGAATGATAGGACACATCTTAAGACACCCAGGACTTGTTCAGTTGGTTTTTGAAGGAATTGTAGGGGGGCAAGAACGGTAGGGGTAGAGCGAGGTATGAATATTACAATCAGATTAGAGCATATGTAGGATGCAACAGTTACGTAGAAATGAAAAGGTTAGCACAGGATAGGGTGGCATGGAGGGCTGCATCAAACCAGTCTATGGACTGATGACTCAAACGACAACATGGAGAGCTCTCTTTAATTTGTGTTCTTACTTCTAGAATTAGAATATTATGATCACTAAGGTCACTTATTACATTATATACACAGTAATCCGCAGTGGCAATGTTTGAGTGTGTATGATCAATTAAAGTTGAGGATGTGGGTGTTATTCTTGTTGGCAGCCTTGTATTGCAGGGGTAAAATTGTAACAATTCAATAAGGATATATAGTTCCTATAAATATTGCTAATTTTTAGAAAATCTACGCTATCGTCTCCTATAAGCAATGAGATTGATTTTCGGGTATTGTACAAAACAAGTTCGAGGTCTATCAATAAGTTAGTAATATTACTCTCCTTTGGGTTGTAATATGAAATTACGTTATATCTCCGGTTTTTAATAAATACTCCTATTTGGAGAATACTGTGATAACTGTCAATGATCCTAATGACTTTAGTTGTCCATTTTCTTGATACATACACTGACAGTCCCCCTCCAATGCCCTCTCTAGCTAGATTCAAAGCTAGGTATGTTATAATGGGATGTTTCTTGATCCGATAGCCAATTTTCTGTTATAACTATAATGTCAAGTTCTGTAACCTCATCAGTAATAAGCATAATATCGTCAAACTTGTTCCTAACACTTCGTGCATTGATAGAGATACATTTAAATTTAGAATGTAGAGTTTGATTATTAGTTTGTAATTTATAGTTTTCTGTAGTATCACACTGGATCTCAACAGAACTTATTAGTTCCTTACAGCTTTAAATGTCATGTACCATTTAAAATCAGTATAAATTCGTGTGAATATAGTACATGCAGAGTTTACTGTCCGAGTTTATTCTCGAGGTGTGCGATCTTTTCTTCGTTGCTGATGAGCATGCTTGGTCCATCCCTAGCTTCACGGATATAGATCTTGCAGTCCCTTGTCCATGTGTCAAATATTTTGCCATTCTGCTTCAGTAGCCTACACCTTCTTGCAATGTTCTCATTCCTGGGCGAAGGATGGTCATTAATGAATACTTTGCGTGATGGGCAGTTCAGTACAATATCCTGGGTGTTCAACACTCTTTCCTGTATTCTTTCACCCACTATTTCGTCTTTCTTCCACCTGTTAGTGAATTTCACCACAATTCTTCCAACGTCCCCACCTCTTGACGGCAGACGATGAGCGACGTCAATTTCCTGAATACCCAAGTCAACCCCCAACGCCCTGGCTGTTCGTATTACGGTACCAAGTCATGCACATTTTCTTTGGCCATTTCTGGCATTAACAAATTATTCCGGCGGGTGTACTGTTTAGCGTCTTCTGACCCATCTAACGCCTGTTTGGTATAATTGCTTACACTCGCCAGATATTTTTCTAATTCAGATGTTCTTTTATTCAACTCACCAGTGAGAGTTTTGAACCTCTCAAACTGGTCATTTATAAATTCTGTCGCTTCCTTAATAGCACTGAGTTCAACCATGAATAAAGTTTTCAGTTCTGTAATAGATAATTGTATCTTCTCGGTAAACTCCTTAACTACGTCACATTCGCTTAGTTTAGGTGGCGTGTGACAATCGTCACGTTTACATTCCCACACCTTTTCCGGATCACATCTTACCGCCACGTAAGCCTTCTTTGACATTCGCGTGCATTCCTTGTGAAAATTACGTCCACAGTCCCCTTCACAATTAACGAATTCCTCACAATTTCTCACTTTTTAACCACACGGAGCACAAACATTACTAGCCGCTGCCGCCATTTTTAGGGAAGTAAATGTGAAAGTGAATTGTAAACTTGATCATAGCTTGATATGGGTTGAAATTTATAGGGATATATTTAGTAGTAGTAAATATAAAATTATTGATTTAGTTGCAGGATATAACCCAAATAGGAATAATGCCACACTATTTCTAGCATCCCTCGAAAATTTTCTAAGTAAAACAACTAACAATTTATGCCTATTTTTGGGTGTCACGAATAATGATATCTTAACTAGTGACCAACTAAAAAGAAAATACGTGAACCTGCTTTCTTGCTATGATTTCAAGCAATGCAATAATGTATATCCAACACGAATATGTTATACCACAAGCACTTTAATAGATGATGTGTCTATAAATAATTCTGGAATATATTATTACTTATTAAATGTTGGTAGCTATATATGTAATCATAATATATTAATATTTGATATTATTTTGCCAAATTCTAAATGTCCATCACAATCGTTTGAATTGAAAAGTCTGAAAGCAATTAATGTAAACCGAAAACACGGTAGACCTGAAAGTAGTAATATCACTGAACATAACACAATACTACTAGTAGGATTGTCATAATATATAATTCCTTTATTGACCAACTACCGCTAAGTACACAAAGACAGAAAGCACAAAATCATCGAACACAAAGAACCGGTATGTCGCCATGGATATCTTCTGAACATCTCCAGCCTTATTAAGCGACGTGATATTTTACATGCGAAACTTAAAAATCCCACCCTAACGAATAACATCAATCTCAATCAGCAATTTCGCAAGTGTAGAAACAATGTAACAAATTTAAAAAGGAGCTTAAAAACTAATATTGCTCTGTAAAATTTAGAATTCATAACAAGAACCCAAAGGAAACGTGGAAAATAATCATTGAAATCATACATAACAGAAAAACAACAAAAGGCTATAATTGTACATCTCTAGAAATAGATAACCAGATAATTACAGACAATCAGGAAATGTGTGAATCATTAAATTTATATTTTTCAAATATTGCTAAAACCCTGGCTTCAGCAATCCCCCCACAGAGCGCTGAAACACTTGGGGTTCCTATTTACTTGAACTCATTTTATCTATATCCAACTGATGAAACAGAAGTAAGACCTTTAATACCAAAGCTAAAAAAAGAGTAGCTGTGGGCAGGATGGTATAACTGCCAACTTTCTAAAAGAATTCTAGGATTCTTTAAGCGGGATGCTAACGGAGATCATTAACGAATCCTTGGCATTTGGTACATTACCTTGTGAGCTAAAAGTAGCTAAAGTAGTTGCTGTCTTCAAGGGTGGGGATGGGAGGAATCCTAATAAATATAGGTCTATCTGTATTCTCTCCATAATCTACTAAATATTAGAAACTATTGTTAAAAAGAGACTTCTCCCTATTTTAGATAAAAATATTTTCTTTTACAGTGCACAATATGGCTTTCGTTAGAACTCTAACACTGAAATAGCAACCGTAGACCTCATAAATCTGCTGCAAGAGTCAATAGATTTTAATAATTTTGCTGGTGGGTTGTTTATAGACCTAGAGAAGGTCTTTGATACAGTGGATCATGAAAGACTGTTAGCTAAATGAGAGAGAGCAGGAGTTCGTTGTGTTACTTGGAAGTGGTTTGATAATTATCTGTCTGATAGAAAACAGTAAGTAGTGCTGAATAACTGTAGGAGCTCGGCAATTAGGGTAACCAATGGCGTTCCACAAGGGTCGGTATTAGGGTCGATACTCTTTCTAGTCTACATCAACGACATTGCAACTTGCCGTTTGAAAGGACGTATCACACTATATGCCGACGACACAAACATGTTCTATACATGTTGCAATATAGACTCCATTGTTAAAGATACGCAGCATTACCGGGCGAGTTGGCCGTGCGAGTAGAGGCGCGCGGCTGTGAGCTTGCATCCGGGAGATAGTAGGTTCGAATCCCACCAGCGGCTGCCCTGAAGATGGTTTTCCGTGGTTTCTCATTTTCACATCAGGCAAATGCTGGGGCTGTACCTTAATTAAGGCCACGGCCGCTTCCTTCCAACTCCTAGGCCTTTCCTATCCTATCGTCGCCATAAGACCTATGTGTGTCGGTGCGACGTAAAGTCCCTAGCAAAAAAAAAGATATGCAGGAAGACCTCAATACTCTGTGCTTTTGGTTTCAAGCAAATAAATTAACAATTAATGTGCAAAAGACTAATTATATGACAATGACAAAACTAGGTCAGAATGAAATCCCACACAGTAAGATATATATGCAGAATACGGAAATAAAACTAGTTAGTACTTTCAAATATCTTGTGTTGGCAATTGATAGGAACTTGAACTGGACAGACCATGTTGAATACATTACTAAAATTACTAAAAAGATCACACCTGTTGGAGGAATTTTAAAGAGACTTAGTTGTCTTATCCCACAACATCTTCTAAAACAGATATGATACTCCTTAGCTCATAGTCACCTACAATATTTGAATTTAATCTGGATGCGCTGTAAGAAGTCCGACTTGTTACAGCTAATGGTAGTACAATATAGAGCTGTTAGAAATATACTTAATATTCCCTACTTAACGCCAATAAAATATATATACCTAAGTGCTAAAATACCACCCCTAAGCATGAGTACAGTATTCAATACAGATGTATTCATGTATAGAATAAAACATAAATTTATACACCCCAACACTACATATACTCTGAATTCTGACACCGATCCATATAGTACTAGGCACATAAATGACTTTGCCTTATACAATGTTCGTTCTTATAAATATGGTATAAACAACTTGAAGTTATCTGCGATCCAATTATTTAATAACATCCCTGTGAAGGTAAAAACAGCACCAACTTTGGCAAAATTCAAACAAAGAGTCAAGGATTATTTTTTAGGAAAAGTACAGTGCTGTTTAAAACAAAATATCAGTTGTCATTTAAGTCATTCTCCCAAACAATCCTGCAAACTGTCCGGAACTCTTCTTGTACTTTTGCAACTCTTATGTTATGTAAATGAATATAGTCTGTTATCTATTCTTGTACCTTTGCAACTTTTAGGTTATGTAAATGTAAAAAGAGCCAGAAATAATTATCTGTAATCCTCATATTCATGGAAGTATTTTATATATTGTATGTGCTTATATGCACAACCGTTTACTAATAATCTTATATACACAAACTATATTTCGATATGTAAGTACCCGCCAGTATTTAATGTCATGCACATTTCCTATGTATGAGCCTGCATGCTCGTTGGAATTAATTGAAATAAGTGAATGAATTAATTATTTAATCTAAGAATACTTGACAACTAACTGTTAAACGTAATGTGATGTGTAAACTAATATTTTACAATATTGGAATTTACTTACACTGTTTTGTCTCGAGGAAAGCGGAGGAAAATTTCTATAATTGAACAAGTTCAAATTATTGCAGCCAAAAATAGCACATACCTTACCAAGTATGGTTCAGTGCTTGTATGATTGTAACTCGCACATAAACAGGGTTACCTCACGTGCTATGTCACTCCTTGGTTTACTATACAGGTTTTCTGACATCACAGATGTAAATGCCCTCAGAGCATTCTACGTCTCCTGTATCTTACCTATTGTTGAATACGCCTCTCCAGTCTGGTCCATTTCTGCTTCTTCAAACCTCAGCGACCTTGACCGTGTACAATCTTTTTTTCTGTGCTATCGTCAGAGCCAGGATCCCTGCATGTCACAATCTAAGCACTATCCAAGTGCTTGGGAAACTGAACCTCAAGACTCTTTCTGCTCGGAGGAAAGTAGCCGACCTAAAGCTGCTATACAAAGCAGTTAATGGTCTGTTTAGGTCTCCAGATTTAGCTTCCTTATTCCCCCTCCACGTCCCATCCCGTAATACCAGAATGAAGACCCTATTCCATACTCCTTACTCCCGGCTTTCTCTCACCCAAAGGTCCCTTTCGGTGCGTATTCCAGCAATGTTTAATACATTATCTATAAACAACAACCTAGATCTCTTCGTAACGTTTCCTTCCTTCTGTCATGATATTTATCATATAACTTAATTTTCCTTCTTGTTCTTTCCCGTTCTGCTCCTGTATTTTTCTGTAAATGTATTTTTCTTTGTTAACAACGTTGTTTATGTAAATATGTATTATATAGAATTGTACAGTTTTCATTGTATATATGTGTGTCCTCTTTAAATATTTATATATCTTTAATTTTAGATTCATATCTATTGTACATAGCTCAGATCGTTGTAATTCGGCGTTATGCTGTTGCTGATCCTGAATAAATAAATAAATAAATAAATAAATAAATAAATAAATAAATAAATAAATAAATAAATAAATAAATAAATAAATAAATAAATAAATAAATAAATAAATAAATAAATAAATAAACTTTTGTCTCCGGATAAATTACATTTTCACGAAAATCTTCTTCATAACGGAAATCCCAGACCAAAATTTCACACTGCAAAGCTAATTGGTATTACTCAACGAGCTCGTGGTTATTACTACTACCTTACATTTTAAGGTCATCCCGCTAGGTGCATTGGCAATCAATCTCTTGCGATATCTTCCAAAGTGTTACTTATACTCTATAATTTATTTGACATTACCCAACGAGGTAGAAACCGCTTGGTGGCTATGATCGTTAAGGCGCTGAAGTCTAAACGGTCTGACACTGAGGTTAGCCGGTTCAAGTCCCGTTGGTCTAAATTCCAAACCTCTCCGCAGTGCTCATATGGAGTGAGAGCATGTGACACTGATGATGGTGATTCGTCCGTCGGATGGAGAGGTTAAACCTTGAGCTGTTCGACAGGAGTAGGCTATGTTACGGCACCGGGTTTCACCCTCTCTCTACTATCATATATCACTTCATTCATTTCATCTCATTAACTCCTGTGATGAGGTTGACGTCAGGTATGGCATCCGGTCATAAAAACCGCCACGACAGGTTCATCTCACCTCATATCCGACCTCGTAGGGAAACGGGACAAGGGTTGGACAAACAAACCCAACGAGTTAGAAAGAGCCCTCTTTTCATTTTCACGGATATCTTCTTCTTAACTGAAATTCAAGATCGAAATTTCACGCTGCATAAGCTGATTGGTATGACTCAACGAGCTCGTTGGGAAATTACCCCTTTCTCCTCCCCCTCTTCATTTTCCGTTTTACTTTCCTCAACATTGTCGTGATGATGATCGAGGAAATGCTGAGGGTTGCAGGTGTGTGTACTCTTCATTTTCGCTGCGTACCGTATGTACTTTGGTGGTGAGTGAGCAATTTCACACATGCTCACTCCATAGTCTCATTCAATTTAAATCCTCGATCACCCACCAGTCAGTATCCCTTCTTTGCAGCATCCCACTGATAACAATATATGTTTCCTTAAACTCATTTCTTGTTGGCGTAATCATAAATCCTACACATACCCAACTGGGCTTAAGTTTTTAGGTACCTATTCCTATTAGCCTTAGGTTGTTGGTACCAATGTGGAAAATTACCACTTTCTCCTTATCCCTCTTTTCCCTCCTACTTTCCTCAACATCTTCGTGATACTGATAGAGGAAATGCTGAGGGAGGCAGGAGTTCGTATTACAAATTATTTTCGGTATGTACTTTTGGGGGTGAATGAACATTAGGGATTATAATGGAAGATTTAGCGAGTTTGGGTAGATAATTAGTTTTTTTTTATTATCGGAGGACAGGCATGAATATAGGACTAAATTCTTCCTGAAATTGAGGAGACAGAAGAAGGTAGAATAATGATATTAGGGTATTATCTGCACAGGCATCACTCGATATTACCCTCATTATCTATTGGCTTCAATTAGGAATATTATGCGCAACGTACTCTTTCATTTCTCCTTGGTGAAGTACGTATTGGTTTCCGTCAAGCTGTTTCCGGTTTGATAGGGATATGTAATTCGAAAGTGTCATAGTACTTGTAAATGGCCATTTATTAGTTGACTGGATATAGTATTATAATCGTAATTATATTAAATTTGGAATTTATGCACTATACAAATTTTACTGTATATAGAAAGAGGACGTAGGTAAGTTTGTTTTTGATGACATTTGTTTACGCACGTGGGATATTTATCTGTATATAACCAAACTTGTACGGAGTTATAGCGAATACGAGGTGAGATATTTTGGTTTCTGTTGTGTATTAGATCATCAACGGTACTTGCATCACGCTGAAATACTACTTGTCTATGTAGATTGTGTCCTATATTCTTTCCGACGTGAATTGCTGTTTCTACTTGGAAGTGGGTGTACGAGAGTTGAAAGTGTGTAGTGCGATTGTTTTTTTTTAGAGTAATGTACGATATAGAGGTTATTGGTATGGCCTGATCATATTTTCGTAGTAAAATAGTTGCATATATGTATACAATTTCGTTTTCTATTTCTCACTGGTGTCTTATGAAGATGAGTAGGCTAGGCTGCATCACTTCGGTTGTATATATATTGTAACTTTACATCCCTCCTGGACATTTCTCTCGGGACATATAACTCCACTGTTAATTATTATTTAAGTCTAATGACCTTTTTATGTGTCAGAAAATGTCAATCACAGATTTTATAGGGAACAGTTTATAGAGTTTTGATCCGTTGAAGACTTCTGTCAGTACCGGTAGCTGTTTATATTGGAGCCTATTGATGATAGTTATGATTGACAGGTTAGGATGAAGAATACTCTGTGGAAGAAACTGTGTTGATCAGCACAATTTCATAGCGAGCATTTCAGTTTAGGGACGGTATTGAATAATTATATATGTATATTAAGTTCATTGCAAGGCATAAGATTTGTCAGTAGGTGTACATTTACATTTCATTACTCCTTTTCTCTCTAATCATTGCACAATTCGTGTGCTATTTTACTGTTATTTTCAGTTTAAAATTGCAATACTCCTATGTGTCTTAAAAATCAGTGGTGGTTAAAAGTACACTTCCTAACAAAAAGAGATTACCTGAAAATTTTCACTTTCCAGAGTACAAGCTTGAGCAAAATGGAGCAGCTCATTATGACAGAGGTTTTGTTTAGTAGAAAATCTCATAGCATGGGACAAGGTAGGGTGTATACAAAGGTAATGCTGATTCTGTGCAAGAGTCTGTGCAGTGTTTGTGTTAGAAAGGGACCCGTAGTAGACCTAGTTTACAGGACGTGTTATATTAATTATGTACTTAAAATGCTATTAACAGTAACCGTGCCTCCATCCATAGTGAACAGTTCCCTAACCTCTGTCTCATTTCATCTCTTTTGTCAGCGTCTGTATAAGTTAGTGTGAAGTACTTTTAACAGATTAGCAAGTCTATTATCGTTTTTGGGTCCCTAACATTCATCTCCTTTGGCATGCCCCACATTTTCTTCCATTGCTTTACCGTAGGAATAACACTGTTGGATTTGCACCTCTGAAGGATACAGATAACAATTTTCACCCTAATTCACTCAAGTGTACCACGCTCAAAGTACGACCCCTGCAGGCTGTATGTTCAGAATGTTCCTTTAACATGTAAAAGTGTTACGGTACCTAGCAAACTTAGGATCACAAAGAAAATGCACATATTCATTTTTGTAGAAAATTGAATTCTAAGTCCTCCATGGGCTATAAACTTTTATTGTATAAAGCTTCAATACTTCCTCTCGCACTATGCAAACATGCAAACTTTCTCTATTTATCAGAATACATTATAATGATAATATTTTCTGTCAAAGAAGAAATATGTTTAAGCTGTTGATGATTACTGTTATAATAGTCATAATGATATCGCTGGGGTTGTAACTAAATTAAGATCATGATCGCTACCTTCCCCCTCCTAGCCCTTTCTCATCCTTCTGCTGCCAAAAACCTTCAGTGTGTTTGTGTGACTCTAAACCACTAGCAAAAAAGAAAAAGCAGCAATGATGTCCACTCACCCTGGTGCAAGAAGGTTGGGACAACTATCATTCCTCTCTGTTTTACTTTCTGTTTCCTCATACATCACTTAGTTCCAACCCAGATTCTCTTGCTTTTTATTGCTGTGGTTGCTGTAGGCTAGTGGTAATTGTTTCTCCAGTCATTACTTTTTGTATGTTATACTATTGTGGACTCATGCACAGGTTTTTCTGGCTCTTTAGTGCTGGTGCAAACTGAGAGAAGGAAAAAGGCTGTTTCTGCAAGATTATTTCAGTCTCCTTTGTGCTCAAGCCACTGTGCAGACTTCTGGTACTCTCTTATGTCCTCTCAGTAGTTGTCATGCCATCTTCCCTCTTACTCTCCCCTCACTGCTGTTTCTGCCTGGCTCGCTGGTGGCGGTGGTTGAACATGGCTGCTGATGTAATGAATGCATAGTGCACTAACCAAAGTATGGACAACCAGTAGTTAGTTCCTAATGAACCCTGATGATTACTGTTAGTGACAGGTTGGATTTTGGTTCACTGCAAAGCACCATTAGTGATAGGTTAGGTTAGAGTTTGCGTAGGTCGTGCAGCGGCCATAGTATTTATTACTGTGCCGGGCTGAGTGGCTCAGACGGTTGACGTAATTTATGATCTTCAACTACACAATTAGAAATAGGAAAGGACTTCCGTCTTATCAATACTTATTTATTGCACTTATTGTACTACAGTACTGGTTTCAACCCCCCTATATTGGGTCATCTTCAGCTGAACAATACATTTACATATAGATCATTAAGCTATGATTGAAATTACGTTGTCTGGGGAATGTCATTTGATAACAAATATTTGGTCACGTCCAAATGGAGCATGTCAAAACGGGAACTAGCGTGTATGTCACTATGTGTGACAATGCAATTATATATCTATAATGATATGCTTTGGGTCTTAAAATTAGTTTATAAAACACTATCTCCACTTAAAACTAACTTATATGACAAAAACAATATATGTAGGAACACTTCATGCACATGAACGTTCGTGTCTTGCGTGTTATTCAGTTCATCGGTTGACTTCTGTGTTCAAGTTTTTTTATTTTTTATAGTTGTACACTTGGTTGATGTTTTTGGAGCTTGAATAGTATGATATGCTTGTAAAATTATCACAGAACATGTATAAAAGATTTTGTCTTCATATATATACGTAGCATAAAACACTTTCCAAGTTAAAAAAAGTACGAGGCGTATGGATACAATTAGGATAAAATATGTATATTCAGCTCTGCTGTGTGTTTAATCTTGTTGTTTTATGTTAAAATTGAATCATGTTGTCCTGTGACATTAGTAAAATTTGAGTGGTATTAGATTCAAAGTGGTGGCTCCTTTCCCATCTGTAGCTGTGTAGTAAGGGATTGAATTTGGAAAAGAATAATAGAGCAGAAAGTGTGATGAAGAGTGAAAAGAGGGAAATAAGGGAGGAGGAGGAGCAGTAGTAGATTTAAGGCAGGACAGGTGGGTGGGTGAGGTGAAATTCAAATTCAAGTTTAAAGATTTAACATTTAAAAAAATTAGGATGAGAAAATCGAAAGGAATATTAGGTTTCTCAGAAATGTCGTTTAAATTGAAATTAGAATTAAAATAGTGGTCAAGGTGAATGAAACAATTTTAGTTGTGTTAAGTAGGGGGCCTTTGTTCATTATTTCAAGTATTTGCATGTCTTGTTCCACGAGGACGGTTTGAAAAGTTCTTGGAATCACCGCTAGATGTCAGTGCTAGAGCAACGAGGTTCCCGCGCAGTAATCGCACATCCTTTGTGAGTGAACACGTGGCGCGTCAGTGCTCTAGCTGCAGGAGTGTGGTGGTGACACTCTTTGTTGTTGTTCCCGTGTAGTGATTTGTGACAATGGAAAAAAACTGAAATTCGAGCAGTGATTAAATACTTTGTAAAGAAAGGTATGAAAGCAAAGGAAATTCATGCTGACTTTCAGAACACACTGGGGGTCTCTGCTCCTTCATTTTCAACTGTTGCCAAGTGGACCAGCGAGTTTAAATTTGGTCAGGAGAGCTTGGATGATGATCCACGTAGTGGACGGCCAAAAAGTGTTACGACCCCAGAATTTATCGCAAAAGTGCATAAAATGGTTATGGAGTATCATCGACTGAAAGTGTGGGAGATTGCTGAAGCTGTACGGATATCTTCTGAACGGGTATATTATATTTTAACCGAAGAATTGAGTATGAAAAAATTATCCCCATTGACATTGGACAATAAATGCACCAGATTGGAAATGTCCGAACAAAGTCTGGCCTGTTTTCAGTGCAACCAACAAGATTTTTTGCGCCGGTTTGTGACTACAGATTAAACTTGGGTCGACTACTATACCCCAGAGACAAAACAGCAGTCAAAGCAGTGGAAACGTGCTGATTCACCACCACCAAAGAAAGCAAAGGCAGTGCGTTCGGCCGGAAAGGTCATGGCCTCAGTTTTCTGGGATGCAAAAGGCATTCTGCTGATAGATTAACTTCCTACTGGCCAAACAATTACGGGGCAATACTATGCAAACCTCCTAGACCAACTACAGGAAAAGATACGCGAAACAAGGCCTGGTTTGGCAAGGAAAAAGGTCATCTTTCATCAGGACAACGCTCCGCCGCACACAAGTGTTATTGCCATGGCAAAACTTCATGAACTGGGGTACGAATTGTTGCCACATCCACCTTATTCACCTGATTTGGCACCATCAGACTTTCATCTATTCCCCAAGCTGAAAATTTTCCTCGGTGGACGGAGATCTTCTACAAGGGAAGAACTGACAGCCAAATTGGAGAGGTATTTTGCAGGCCTGGAGGAATCTCATTTTCAAGATGGGATCAAGGCATTGGAACATCGCTGGACCAAATGCATTAGTCTACAGGGAGACTATGTTGAAAAATAAAAGCAGTTCCACCGAGGTAAGATACTTAATTCTAGTACATTCTGAGAACTTTTCAAACCACCTACGTATTTTGGTGAAGTTATGTTTAGAGTTACGTATATGTTGTCCTACTGCAGAGAATCTGTTGTATTTTAAAGCGTTGACATGTTCGGAATATCTGATGGTAAAATTACGTCTGGTTTGCCCAACATACGAAGGAACTGCAGTTGTTGCATCTGAATCTGTAAATTCTGGATTTTGAAAAAAACAAACATTGGATTTGTTACCAAGTTAGAGTTGTGTAAGATATCCACATTTCTGTTATTGGTTCTAAAAGCTATTTTTACATTGTGCTTTTTAAAAATGTTGGTAACTTTATAAACCTCTTTATTGAAGGTAAAAGTGGAAAATGCGGAGGTGTTGATTTTTCTTTTGTTAAGGTGGTCTTGGGACGGTGCTTCAATTTGTTGATTAATTGTTCTATAAGAGAGTTGTTAAAACCGTAAAATTTAGCGATAGTACGGATGGTGTTCAATTCATTATTTAAGTCTTTCTTAGACATTGGAGTATTAAAGGCACGAAAAACTAAGGCTGTTGTAAGTAGCACGTTTGTGTGCTTGTGGATGCGATGAGTCTTGTCGAATGGTGATTGCTGTTTGAGTTGGTTTTCTAAAAATTTTGTGGGATAAAGAAGAAGGATGTCTGGTAATGGTTAAATCTAAAAAATTAATAGTTTTGTTACTTTCAGATTCAAGGATAAATTTAATATGAGGGTCAATGTTGTTTAGAAGAAGTGTAGAAGCTGCGTTTGTATTTCTTCATTAAAAAAAAAAAACAAACTAAAGTGTCATCAACATATCTGGCCCAAAAGAGGATATTTTAAAAATTATTATTATTATTATCAATTTTTGTGTATTCGAAGAAATCAAGATAAATCTCAGCTAAGATGCCTGAGGCTGTGGCGAACCCATAGCTAAACCGTCCTGCTGATATATAGTACTATCAGAGGTGAAAAGGTTGTTGTTGACAACCAATTTTAAAATAGTAATAAAGTCTTGAATTTCTAGTTTACTCAGATGACTGAATTTATTTATCCCTTTGAGTGCCGCGTGCTATTATGGTTTTCCCACCACTGGGCGCCAAGGCCATTTTCCGTTTTTTGCAAGCTTTTGTTTGATCACACAGTTCAGCTGTTATTGTAGACTGTAGAAACTTGAAATTTTCGTTATTTTTTTTACTAATATGATTTCCTATACGAATAAAGCCCTACTCAGTTTATTTATGACCATTAGTAAACATTGGTAGCCAAAACCCAAAAATATTATTTAAAAATAAAACCAAAAAAAGTTGGGCAATAACATTTTTGTAGAACAAAAATTTTTTTATACATCGCGAACATATTTATTGAATAGTGCAACTTATTATGAAGTTCATTCATTTTGTACCTAAAATAAATTTGTAATAAAAATAATTAATTTACATGCCCAAATGAGCCCAAAATACAAGTCTAATTACACTCATTTTGTTTATATGTAAATACTTACAAAATATGGTGCAAACTTATTTTACATAAGATACTACAAATAATAATAGTAATAATAATACATTTCAGTACAAGTATGTTTTCCAAAACCTCTCAAACACACTTACTGTATGTTTTGTCAAAGCACAATGGATGGGTATATAATAATTTTCACATCAATAAATGAACAAGTAAAAGATTGAGAGCAACTAGACACAGAGCGAACAAGGTACACAGTGAGACTGCTAGTGTTTTTGCCGCGCCAATAAATATGCCTGCTGATTGGACTAATATACTGAAATAATGGCCTTGAAAATAAAAGAGACTGTTTATTGCAAAGATTGTAAGTCTTTAACTAACTATATTGGGAAATTACGAAAGAAAATGACTGTTACTTTTAATAATCAAAAGTAAATGTACTGAACGTCCTTTTGAAAGGACGTTGGCATTTTCCAGATGAAAACGAAACGGGCTTTCAAAAGGCTGTTGGCGCTTAGAGGGTTAAGTTATTTTCAATGATGGGGAATAATTTGGAGGCTTGTATACTGGGGTGCATATTTACAATGTCAAATGAATGGAGAGAAAGATTTGGTTGGATGTCGAAGTCCTTCAGTTTTTCAATTAATTCTGAAGTGTTTCCGATAGATTTTTTTTATAAACATTTTTGGATGAATTTTGATGTATTGTATAATGGACTGGGTCTGTAATTGATTATTGGGCGAATCAGAATGTTGGCTTTATGATTTGGGGGGGGAGGGCTTTAGCAGTGGTCAGACCTGGGTTCATGTTTAAAAGTTTTGTTACCATGCGAGTTGGCCATGCGCGTAGAGGCGCGCGGCTGTGAGCTTGCATCCGGGAGATAGTAGGTTCGAATCCCACTATCGGCAGCCCTGAAGATGGTTTTCCGTGGTTTCCCATTTTCACACCAGGCAAATGCTGGGGCTGTACCTTAAGGCCACGGCCGCTTCCTTCGAACTCCTAGGCCTTTCCTATCCCATCGTCGCCATAAGACCTATGTGTGTCGGTGTGACGTAAAGCCCCTAGCGAAAAAAGTTTTGTTTTTTCTTGATCTGTGAAGAGAAAAGAGACGTTTTTTTAAGTTTAAGTAGACGTTGAATTTTTGGGTGGGATCTTTTTTTAACTATTGAAAAAGAATTATTAAAGAAATCTTTATTTTTAGCCACATAGTGAGATTTATCCTTTTAAGACAGATTTGGTGATGAAAAAACTATTAGGCCTATTATTTTTCTTTTTAAGATCAAGATACGTTTATGGTCAGTGATTAAATCCTTTTTTTTAATTATTATTGGTGGGGGTGTTTGTTGTTGGTAGTGATTATTTTTTCAAGTTTTCTTTTTATATCATACTTTTTCTAATAGTTATAAATTTCATTGTGTTCTGTATTGAAGTGGGTTACAGTAAATTAAGGTTTTCAAATGTCCACCTATTCAATTGAAGTGGGTTACAGTAAATTAAGGTTTTCAAATGTCCACCTATTCAATACAATAATATTTTATTGTGAATCACATGTCATAAGGGTACTAATTTTGGCATCTGTAATACGCCATCATCAGCCGTAGATGCAAATTGATCAATTCCATATACGTACCTAAAGCGACCTAAAACACGTTTTAAAACAAGTTATGAAACACTAGCAACTTGTATTTATACTAGCACTAGTATAAACTAGCAACTACAATGATGCATGAAATGAGTTAACATTATGGTACAATTGAAATGCTGCGGTATAAAATTCATAAAATTTTTGACAATTCTGTTGTAAAGTTATTATGTAATGTCCAGCCTGTATATGTCCATGTTAAGTGAAATCTATACTATTTTTATGTTGTCAATATGAGTTGGCACTTGTTTACACAATGTGTCCGGCTCCTTCCGTCGGTCCAGCACATACGTTCAGTATGCTGCTCAAGGTTTCAAAATGAATTGGGAATCTCAATCTCAAGTCATACTACGTTCCTCATATGACCAATTAAACTTCTTTGGAACTACCTAATTCAAGTGAACAAGTGCCAACTCATATTGACAACATAAAAATAGTATAGATTTCACTTAACCTGGACGTACAGAGGCTGGACATTACATAATAATGTTCCAACAGAATTGTCAAAAATTTTATGCCACAGCATTTCATTTATACCATAATTTTAAGACATTTCATGCATCATTGTAGTTGCTAGTAATGTGTTTAATAACATGTTTTAAAATGTGTTTTAGGTTGCTTTAGGTACATATATGGAATTGTTCAATTTGCACCTAGGGCTGATGACTGCATATTACAAATGCCAAAACTACCCTTATGACATGTGATTGACTCACTATAAAATATTATTGTATTGAATAGGTCGACATATGAAAACCTTAATTTACTGTGTACCTTATTTGGTCTTGTTCTCCTGACTGCATTTTATTGATGGCTATGTTGGATTCGATTACTAAATTGGTTACTATGTTGAGAGTGTTTAAGTTTGGCCAATTGTGTTTGAGGCCTTTAGATGGAATCAGGTTTTCATCATCGTTCAAAACTGTTTTAGATAAATTAACAACAGGGGGGGTGGAATTGTTCATTTCTTGTCAGGTGTTTTATTCTTTTTGACTAGATTTTTATGTGAAGAGGAAATGTTTTTTAGGTTGTTAAGCTTTTTCTGTAAAATTTGTTCTTTTATTGATAATTCTTAAAATAATCTATTGTCAACTTGGGTTTGGAAAAAGTTCCATTGTGTGCTTGGGAGTAGGTTAGCTATTTCGAGGTGATTTTCATATAATCTATTAGTTAAAAAGGATTTTTCTTGTATAAAAACGGATCTCATTTTTCAACCTTTTTTTTTTTTTTTTTTGTGGGGAGGGGGTGTTTTAGGGAATGAGAAGAAGAATAATGATGTTTTTTGACACTGCCTTGAAGACCTTCAAATTTATTCTCTTCGCCACCTCGAGAACTGCCTGAGCACTCATCCTCATGAAACCTTCGTTTGTCAGTTGTGATTCTCAATTGTTCTAATACTACACTTTTTAAATTTTTTTTTCACATTTGTTTTTTAATGTCAACTGTTCTGCATCTTCATACATCAAGCATATGATTACAATACTAATCCTCAAGCTATTTATTTTTCTCCTCTTCAAGATTTAAAAACTTTTAAAACACAGTGCTACAGTCACATGTGTTATACTACTCCACACAAACTTACGTCTGATGAAACTATATCTTCTACATTACTGGTTATTTATCTGTGCATTATTTATTGTGTTTTTAAGTGATCAGCTAATGATGACTCGGAATTTGGGGTCGAAACTGGTACCTTTTATGATCAACTAGTGATGTAACCTTACATTACTATGTTTACATGCATTGAAAAGGTGGAACCATTACATAATTTTATTAATTTTAATTGTGATCGCCATAATTGCACTGTTCGAGAGTTTGTTGTAGCACATCAGTATTTTAGTTTATTATGGTTCCTTTGTCAGGGGATGAGACAAACTTGGATGCGTGAAAACATTGACGTTCCGTATTTGGCGACACCTCTTTCACTGCTTCTGCCACCCAAATTACATCATCTAGTGTAGAGAAAAACTTCGTCACTTCAGTGGCAGAGGCCACTGATTCCATGTTTACAAGTAATGATGCCATTATCAGTTTTCTGTAATGAATCTTAAAACAATTAATGACGCCGTTGACCATTGACTGAGTTACTCTAAACATATTCGGAGGGAACCATGCAAGCTTAACATTAGATAGCTGTATTGCTGGATGGCATTTAATGTTGTGAAATAGAATGACGTTCCTGTTGCTTCGTTCTCGAGTTGAATGACACCAACCATTTTTCCATTGGATGCATTCTTACTGGATCTCCAATGGGGAGGCAGTCTTTTTAAATCATTGTGTTTGAAGCACCTGGGTTTGGCTGCTTTTAAAATCCTCCAGAAAGAAAACCACATAAAGTATCTGTTAATTTCTCTTTGCAGAGTTTCCCTACTGTACATCTTTCCCCTTTCAGATATGTTTTGCAAAGTAGTGCTCAGAAATATAGTCTGGTTGTATTAGCATTAGGTATGCACCAAGGTTTATAGCATTAAATTAGAGAGCCAATTTTTGAAATCCAATCTGCCAACGTTTCCTCAGCGATGTCTCCAGCCCCTCTCCGCAGACCTCCTTCAAAACTGTCTGATATCGTCCTTTAAAACTTTCCAGCCACCCATTGGGAGTTGTAAAATCTTCTCTTGCATGGTAGTGTAGGTTTGTTCCTCATATGAGAAATGCCTTACTCTTGCACTCACAAACCATTCCCAAACAGTTTTGTTTATATCCTCATTTCCAGTTACTCTGAGCTCTCGTTTCACTGCCCAGTTTTTAAATAAATATTTTCCTCCTCCCCATGAGCTTGGCTGTTTGCAACACCACCAGGATGATTTACTTTCATATTGAGTAGATGTTCAAAATATTCCCTCCACCTCTCCAGTGATTCCCTGGGATCTATTATGAGTTCACCTGAATTACTCAAAATACTGTTCATTTCCATTTTCCCCTCCCTTCCTAAGATTCTTTATTACAGTCCAGAAAGGTTTCCCTGCTGCTTGACCTAGCCTTTCCAGGTTATTCCCAAAATCTTCCCAAGATTTCTTTTTGGATTCAACAACTATTTGTTTTGCTCTGTTTCTTTCATCTATGTACAAATCCCTGTCTGCTTCGGCCCGCGTTTGGAACCATTTCTGATAAGCCTTCTTTTTACGTTTACAAGCTGCTCTCACTTCATCATTCCACCAAGATGTTCGCCTTTTCCCATCTTTACACACAGTTGTTCCTAGGCTTTCCCTTGCTGTTTCTACTACAGCATCCCTGTTTGCCACCCATTCACTTTCTATATCCTGAACCTGCTTACTGTCTACTGTTCGAAACTTCTCACTAACCATATCCATGTACTTCTGTCTAATTTCCTCATCCTGGAGATTTTCTACCCTTATCCGTTTGCAGACAGATTTCACTTTCTCTACCCTAGGCCTAGATATACTTAGTTCACTACAGATCAGATAGTGGTCTTTATCATAAAAAAATCCCCGGAAAACTCGTACATTTCTGACAGATTTCTTGAATTCGAAGTCGGTTAAGATATAGTCTATTATGGATCTGGTACCCCTAGCCTCCCATGTGTAGCGGTGAATAGCCTTATGCTTGAAGAATGTATTCGTAACTGCTAAACCCATACTAGCACAGAAGTCCAGCAAACGCTTCCCATTCCCATTAACTTCCATATCTTCCCCACATTTACCAATCACCCTTTCGTATCCTTCAGTTCTATCCCAACTCTCGCATTGAAATCGCCTATTAGCACTATTCTATCCTTGCTGTTGACCCTGACCACGATGTCACTCAATGCTTCATAAAACTTGTCAACTTCATCCTCATCTGCACCAAGGAGTCCCTCGCCTGTCAAATGGGAGTGGGGCTTTGTTACTCCCATAGGTCCGAGGCTTGCTTAAAATGTTCTGAGCTCGGTAAATTCATGAAGCAACATGCTACCCTACTTGCACATAGTCCAAGTGAGGATCTCTCTTCTAACAGGTTATGGACCGCCGGTGAATTGTATAGTCCTAGCTGCCTGAGCACAAGGAGGGCCAAGACTCAGAAATGTCAGAGATGCCCACTCCCATTTCATAGCAACTGGTATCCCGACTCTCAGGACCACTTACTAGGCCACTCAGCTATTGCCCATGGTTCACGAACTAGGACGTGACTACAGTAACCCACACCATGATCCATTGGGTACATAATATATAGTAATATAGTAAATAATAATCTACAGATAAATACATTAGCTGGGCTGAGTGGCTCAGATGGTTAATGCGCTTTCCTTCTGACCCCAACTTGGCAGGTTCGATCCTGGCTCAGTCCGGTGGTATTTAAAGGTGCTCAAATACGTCAGCCTCGTGTCAGTAGATTTACTGGCACGTAAAAGAACTCCTGCGGGACTAAATTCCGGCACCTCGGCGTCTCCGAAAACCGTGAAAGAGTAGTTAGTGGGACGTAAAACAAATAATATTATTATTATTATTATTATTATTATTATTATTATTATTATTATTATTATTATTAAAAAATTCATTACTCTTTTCTAAATCGCATTCATTCGATCATCCAGTCATACAAGTTAGTCAGCTGCATTCAGCAGGTAGTCTCAGCAGGCAGTCTTAAATTTAAGTAATGAGGTGGTATTTCTGACACTGACAGGCAGGGAATTCCAAAGTCTAGAACCCTTCTCTACAAAGGAATTGTTGTACATAGAGGATCGGTGAACAGGAATAGAAAGGGAGGAACTAGAGCGGGTATTACTGCTGTGAAAGGAGGACAAATACTTAAGCTGGGATGAAATGTATAGTGGTCTGTCTTCAGAGAGCAGTCGGTATATCTGTATCAGTATGTAATACGTTCGTCGTTTATCAGGTTTCAGCCTTGCAATAGTGTGATGGTATGTGGTGACATGTGTATCATAACTCAGACTCTATATAAATCTAAGGCAACAATTAAGCGCTCGCTGAAGTTTCGAAGTTTGCTCTTATGTTGCGTCTACAAGAATGACGTCACAGTAGTCGAGGACGGGAAACACTAGTATTTGTATAAGTTTGACTCTCACATTACAAGGTAAAATATTGCGGTTCCTTTTAACTGAATGAAGTATTGAAAATATTTTTTTTCACACATTTTTAATATATGCCTGTAAATATCAGTTGACTTAGCAACGTGCTTAATCAGAACAGCATTAAATTTATCTAATGTCTGGACACTAACCTGACACTTTGAAAAATTGAGTAAATCACAGTTTTAGCTTTGAGTGCAGACTACATGATTACTTTACATAACCTTGCACTACTGTAAACAAGACAGACCTGTATACCACTGCCTTAAACTGAACTAAGAGTATACTATTACTAAAACATTTTTCTCTCCTAAAGTTACAGGTACACAAGAACCTCCTTAGTCAGGCTAGGTGGACTAGAGGTAATTCTGATTATTAAAAATCTGAATAATTCAGAAACAAACTAATAAATATAAGCTATTAATCTGTCAAACCTTTTTCTTTTTTTTGCCACTGACAAGCATAAATGGCTATTTTTTTGGCACATAAATTCAGTTTCAGTACTACTGTACTGGAGCCTTCGTGGATAAGGCGGCAGCGCGCCGGCCTCTCACTGCTGGGTTCCGTGGTTTAAATTCCGGTCACTCCATGTGAGATTTGTGCTGGACAATGCAGAGGTGGGACAGGTTTTTCTCTGAGTACTCCGGTTTTCCGTGTCATATTTCATTCCAGCAACACTCTCCAGTATCATTTCATTTCATCTGTCATTCATCAATCATTGCCCCAGAGGAGTGTGACAGGCTTTGGCAGCAGGCACAATTCCTATCCTCTCCGCTAGGTTGGGGCTTTATTCGTTCCATTCCTGACCTGGTTGAATGACTGGAAACGCTGTGGATTTTCATTTTTACGTACTGTACTCACTTCTATTTACTAAAACAGTGCGTAAGTTTCTCTTGTTTTGAATTTGTTTGGTGTTTGAGACCAACACGATTGGGTAGATATTTCACCGTTATCAGTTCAGCTGGAGTTGTTTCCGTGTGACGATCTAGATGTGCTGTTGCCTCCGCGTGAGACATTACTTCTTCCCCTAAAATGTAATTTTGATTTCCAATTCACCATCACTGTAGTCCTCGTATCACAGGTGGCAATGATTTCGTCGTTGGTCATCATGTTGTAACCAGCATCACTGCCGTTCTCCAACCAGGCATTTACGTTGCTATTGTCTACAACTGAACAACCAGGAATGTTTGCAAATATTTCAAGGAATTTGGACATGTCGAGAACTTCAGAAACTATAGCGGTAGAATCCCAAACAGCGGGCCATATTGTTTTCCATGACTACTTACTTGATGGTTTAGTAACGTGATCTCAAGAAGATGCAACCTTGGTAACTGTAGTTTGAAGTGTTGTTAGGATCGGCTGATCTCTGAGCGACCTGTGGTGCAAACATAACTATATAGTTTCAAACGTACAGTATTATTCAAAGGGCGTGCATATTTTCATGATGAAAAATTCAAAATTAATAATATGGTAAATAAAAAATCAATCTGGATAAACCGGAAATCCGGATTGATGAAGGCTGGGTAAACCTGGTTCTTGTTTATTATCTATTCCATTCACTCTGAACAATCTCAAAGCATAGATATATTATCAAATGCCGTCTAGTAGAGGGTTTAGCGATTACGGTTAGTAGTTGAGATATTGAGCTGCGCGAGGACTGCTAGATGTCGCATCTTATTACATTGCTTTGGGAAGTTACAAAAGAAAAGAAAAAGTTTGTACTACTCTGCTGCACCCCAGTGAGGAAGATGGGAGCTGCTGTTCTATATGTTCTGTCAGTTCTTAAGGAGCTTGAGATGACTAGCAGTAATTGTTTTTCCCTTATTTTTATGCAAACTGTTAAATTAGCCAGTCAATATTCTTCATAAACATTAACAACATAACTCATGAAAGTATTGATTGGCTGATGAAATGATTATGATGTCACTAATTTCTGGATTTCTTTTTCAGGCAATAATCTCCCGTAAGTTATTTGCAAAACTATGAAGATGACAACTTCTGGAGAATATATAAAATCAGAATTTCCATCGATCGACGATGATCTGTACCAGTATGTGGAAGGTATAATCTCGGGTGGTGCTGATGACTTTGAGGATAGTGATGAACTCTATGGTGCCATTGGTGAAGTGCTTCACGAAGTTGGGGACAAGACAGAAGATGAATTACGACAAATTTGTGATAATCTATTACGTTTAATGAAGCCAGATGATTCAGATGCATTGAAAAGTGGATCTGGGAAAGTTTTGAATGCACCTGTCCATCTGGCTTCGATGGCTGCTAATTTAGAAAACAATATGGAAGAAATAAAGAGTATTTGGGTTATGACTAGGGATGATAGTTTAAAGGTGGATGCGAAGAAACTAGAGAAGGCGGAAGCAAAACTGCAGCAAAAGCAGGACAAACGTAATCAAGATCTAGCTAGTGGTCGCAATGTGGTGCAGGCACCGCAGTTGGAAGCAGCCACAGCGTCACAAGTAACAAGCAAGAAGGAAGCAAAAATGGAAGACAAAGGCAGCAATCGAGCACAAGACATCCGTATTGAAAACTTTGATGTGGCTTATGGTAACCGGGTTCTTCTTCAAGGAGCTGACCTCACGTTAGCATTTGGACGAAGATATGGTCTTGTTGGGCGTAATGGGCTGGGTAAAACCACTTTACTTAGGATGATATCAAATAAGCAACTTCGTATTCCTTCTCACGTGTCTGTGCTTCACGTCGAACAGGAGGTAGTTGGAAATGATACTCCAGCACTTCAAAGCGTGCTAGAATGTGATACTGTGCGAGAAAATCTTCTTCAGCGAGAACGTGAAATTAGTGCCAAAATGAACAGTGGAAATACTGATCCTGAGCTTAGTAATGAGTTATCAGAACTCTATGTTCAGCTTCAGAACATTGAGGCTGACAAAGCTCCTGCACGAGCTAGTATAATTCTAAATGGTTTAGGATTTAATTCGGAAATGCAACAGAGGGCCACAAAGCATTTCTCTGGAGGTTGGAGGATGAGATTAGCTCTAGCCCGAGCGTTATTTTCTAAACCGGATCTTCTTCTTTTAGATGAACCTACTAACATGTTAGATATTAAAGCCATCATTTGGTTGGAGAATTACTTACAGAATTGGCCCACAACACTTCTGGTTGTATCTCACGATCGCCACTTCCTTGAAACTGTACCAACCGATATTCTCCACCTCCATTCTCAACGTATTGAAAGCTATAAAGGTAACTATGAAAACTTTGAGAAGACAAAGACAGAGAAACTACGCAATCAGCAGAGAGAATTTGAAGCTCAGCAACAACATCGTGCTCATGTGCAGGAATTCATCGATAAATTCCGATACAATGCAAATCGTGCATCAAGTGTACAGAGTAAGATCAAAATGCTTGAAAAGTTACCGGAGCTTAAAGCTGTTGAGAAAGAGGTGGAAGTGGTTTTAAAATTTCCTGAAACTGAGGGTTTGTCTCCTCCAATTTTACAACTTGATGAGGTTGTATTTGCATACAATCCTGGACAAACTATTCTCAGTGGCGTAAATTTAGGTGCTACGCTTGAATCTCGTATTTGTATTGTTGGTGATAATGGTGCTGGAAAAACTACTCTGCTTAAAATAATCATGGGTATACTGACTCCCACTGGAGGTAGCCGTCATGCACACCGTAATCTGAAATTCGGCTACTTCAGTCAACATCATGTCGACCAACTAGAAATGAATGTATCTTCTGTAGAACTTCTTCAGTCTGCTTATCCTGGCAAGCCAGTTGAAGAGTACCGTCGTCAGCTTGGCAGTTTTGGCATCACAGGAGACATGGCTCTGCAGACTGTAGCTAGCCTTTCTGGAGGCCAAAAATCAAGAGTGGCTTTTGCTCGGATGTGCATGGGGAATCCTAACTTTCTGGTTCTGGATGAACCTACTAATCATCTTGATATTGAAACCATTGAGGCTCTTGGCAAGGCAATTAGAAAGTACACTGGAGGTGTGATTTTGGTTTCCCACGATGAAAGGCTTATTCGCATGGTGTGCAAGGAGCTTTGGGTTTGTGGAGGAGGTAGTGTGAGGAGTATCGAAGGAGGTTTCGACGAGTACAGGAGGATCGTAGAGAAAGAACTATCAGACGCTTTGAAATGACCACAGAAATAAGAATAGCATTCCTGGAAATATATTCTAAAATGTCAGTTATTGTATTTTTATAGTGGAGTGTAACGGAATTGATCGGCAAGAAAGGCAAAATAACTGTATCAAAATTTGCTGGTAAAGGTCTCTGGTTATGAAATAGCTTTTCTATGGCATAAAAACAAGGCATTATATGGATGCATATACAGTATCATTAATGAGTTGTGAGTTGCTTGTTTTATGTTAAACAACCTGAAGTTTACTTTAATACTTGTGTATTGAAAAGTTGACAACTTTATACTAGTGTTACTGTTGTTGGTATTCATTTGGCATATATTGCAGGATGTCTGAACAACTTATGTAACATTTGTTTGTGGTTTCCTTCACATAATAGCAGTTATCATAGACCAGGGATTGTTTGCAGATGGCACAATGTTAAGACTCCAGAAGGAATTGACTTGTTGAGCTTTATACTAATTTATTATTGTGATAGTTCTGATCAAGAACTTTTGTTATACTGGCTTGTAGTCATCATTTAAAGAACTATAAAAATATATTAGATGCCTTCTATGTTGATGGAAGTTTGAGGGCTAAATAAAAATATGGATGGTAAATGTTGAGCAGTAACTAATTAAGCAGACCTCTGTGAGTGTGTGTGTGTTATTTAATGTTTTTCCAGAGTACATAACCACTGGTATTTTAAGTACTCTTGGTGAAAGAATGTGTTCTGCTAATCAGGTTCCACATTGAATTATATTGCTTGAAGATAGGAACATCTTTTTAGCTTAATGGGATGTTGCCAATCAGTAGCGGCACTAAGAAGCTCGGGGCCCCTCGTTTCCTGATAAAGAAAGTTGTAAGTTTATTTCATAGTACAGGGTTGTATATTATTACAATGAACGACGATAATAATAATAAATTTGTATGACGCTTTTAAAGGCACCGATTCTCTTGTTCGTAGTTTTTCTTTGAACTCCGATTTTGTTAAGAATTTGGGAAGAAAACTGCAGCAGCTCTCATAAGAGTACCTTTCCCGGTTCCATTACCGCCCATTTAATGAACATGAGAAAGGCAGTTGCAGTACAGCCAACATGGGATTTGAACCTACTGTCTCCCGAGTACATTGATAGACCCAGACAGCACACGAATACGCTGACGTAAGTGGGTTGAGGCTGATAATGTTCTTTTGACCACTTAGCATTTAAAGCTATGTTAAACTACAACTTGCCTCTTACTGAACGCGCTAGTACTACTCGGTTTAGTTTTCAAATCCGAAGGAATTAAAATAATACACCTATATGGTACGAACACACACAAGAAATACATATTCCAATTATAGTAACCAAAACACGCTGACCGTCACAACATTAAGAAATAATCTCGTTCCTATGCCCAAATAATTTACAACTCGACATCCACTGTAGGCCTACTTAGCTACACTGCCTGCTGAGAGTTATGAACAGGCTTGAAACTTCACTATTTAGAGTTTAGACGTCTTTGTTATCACATCTTCACTGATTATTGGGTTCTCTTCTTCTTCTCTTCTTCTTTTCTAGCCTATTTCAATCCACTGCTGGATATAGGCCTCTTCCATGTGCTTCCATCGTCTTCGGTCTTGAGCCACTTGGAACCAGCGTGTTCCAGCCAACAGCTTTATGTCGTCGAGCCATCTCTTCAGGGGTCTTCCAATGCCTCTCTTGTGTCCCCATGGTCTCCAGTGAACAATCCTAGAGGTCCACCTGTTGTAGTCTTGTCGAGCTACGTGTCCTACCCATTGCCATTTTAGTTTTGCTACTATCTGTAGGATGTCTGTTACATTAGTTCTTCTCCTGATGTCCTCTGAACGGATCTTATCCCTAAGGCTGATCCCTAGCATCTGTCGTTCCATGGCTCGTTGTGTTCGCTGAAGCTTGCGAGCACTTTCCTTCGTCAGAGTCATTGTTTCCAGACCGTAAGTTGTAACTGGCAGCACGCACGTATTATAAACCTTGGTCTTCAGGTTAATTGGAACATCCTTGTTAGTGAGGATGAATCTTAGTTTTCGGAATGCAGTCCAACTCATACCTATTCTGCGAGGAATTTCTGCACGTTGGTTGTCTTTTCCAAGTTTTATCTTGTGTCCAAGATAGATGTACTCATCGACAGCTTCTATATATTGGTTTCCCATTTTAAGTGGTCGACTCTCTGGGCTTAGTATTTTCGTTTTATTAATGTTCATTTCCAAACCAATCTTAGCAGAAGCAGTTTTTAATTCTTGGATCATGCTTTCTAGCTCATCTAGATTTTCACTTATGAGCACAATGTCATCGGCAAAACGCAGGTGGTTCAAATATACCCCGTTGATTTTTATTCCTTTATTATCCCAATGAAGGGTTTTGAATACATCTTCCAAGGCAAGGGTAAACAGCTTTGGAGAGATTGTGTCACCTTGTCGAACTCCTTTGCCAACTGGGATTTTATTGGTGATGAGGTCTTCGTCTTGCCAACTGGGATTTTATTGGTGATGAGGTCTTCGTCCACTCTGACTACCATTGTTGCTTGATCATAAATGTTTTCCAGAAGCTTTATATACCTTGAGTTTATTATGGCATTTTGAAGTGCCTTCATGATTGCCCAGATCTCCACTGAGTCAAAAGCTTTTTTATAATCAATGAAGGCCAGATGAATCTTGATGTTGTACTCAGTGGTTTTCTCCAGAAGAAGACGAATAGTCTGGATGTGTTCAACAGTTGAGAAGCCTTTACGAAATCCTGCTTGCTCGGCAGGTTGATAAAAATCCAGTTCTCTTGTGAGGCGGTTGGTTACAATTTTAGTCAGGAGCTTATAAAGGTGTGATAACAAACTCACAGGACGATAGTTCTCTAAATTTTCCTTATCACCTTTCTTGAAGAGAAGTATCACTTCAGCATTTTTCCAATTTTCTGGTATTCTTCCAGAGTTAATACACTTGTTCATGAGTATTCTCACGGCTTCTAGCAGATCTCTTCCACCTAATTTCAGCATTTCATTCGTTATTTTATCCTCCCCAGGGGATTTTTTATTCCTTAGTTGTTTAAGAGCACTTTCAATCTCAGCAGTGGTTACTTCCGGTGTTACTTCATGTGTATAATTCTGGGCTAGTTGTTCATCACTGGATGGTTTATTAATGGTTGATGTATACAGCTTGTAGTAGAAATCTCTAATAACTTCAGTAATCTTTTGCCTATCTGTGACTATTTCTCCATTTTGGTTCTTAAGTTTTGTAATTTTTGGTCTTCCTGTAGACATGCTGTTCTTTAAAATCTTCATGTTTTTATTTTCTTCAATTGTCTGTATGATCATGTTATTATTAAATTTCCTTAGATCTTTTCTTATTTCCTTGCGAATGGTCTTGTTAAGATTTTTGTATTCTGCTGTATCCCTGTCCATTGTCTTCCTGTCCTTAATGAGCTGCATGGTATTGAGTGAAAGTCGGCTCTTCTTATTAGTTTTCTTCAATGGGATCTCCTTTGCTGCATTTTGAATACTGACTGTAATTTTCTCATTAAGATCGTTCACGTCCAAGTATTTCAAATCTTCTGTTGGGTTAAGTTTTTTGGTAAGAGCTTGTTGAAATGATGATTGATGTGTTTCTAAGTCCTCTACTCTTGGAAAAGTGTACCCCCTTGTCATTTTGGACCGTTGAAGGTTGAGGTCAAATGTAAAGGTTGCTCGAACTAGCCTATGGTCGCTTCCTGTATCAAATCTATTGAGAACAGTAACATCTGTACAATATTTCTTCTTGTTGGTCAGGATAAAATCTATCTCATTCTTGGTTTGTCCATCGGGGCTCTTCCATGTCCATTGGATGGGCTTTTTAAAGAAAGTATTCATGCAATAGAGATTTTCGGCTGTGAGATATTCTAGCAATCTTTCTCCTCTTTCGTTTCGATCGCCTAGTCCATATGTACCAATGTTCTCTGGGTCTCCAATTTCCTTTTGACCCACTTTTGCATTGAAGTCTCCAATGATGATACAGAGTTGTGTCTTTTCTGAATTTTTCGCTTTGGTGATATCTTCATACAGCTGTTCCACTGCCTCTTCGTCAGAAGTACTCGTTGGAGCATAGACATGTATGACTTGTATGGAGAATTTACTATTCAATTTGAGGACGATATATATCACTCTGAAAGAGACACAAATCATCTTGTGTATGAATTCTTTGATATTTTTATTGACAAGAATAGCAACCCCATGTGTAGAAGCATCCCCGTTATTACGTAAGATGACATGACCTGATGGAAGGGTCTCAGCTTTTTCTCCTTGAAGGCGAGTCTCACAAATACCCAGAATATCCCATTTTATGTCATGCAGTTCTTGTTCTAGCCTTTCAAGGTCTTCAGCTAGTCTCATAGTTCTTATGTTGTATGTGGCTATTCTTACTTTTTTAGTCGTTCTTTTCGAATTTTTGCCTCCCCCAGAATCCTTGAGGCAGACTGACGTATTGTCAGTGTGAGATTCTGAGTCTTTCACTCTACTCACCTGGGGTAGTTTCGTTTGAAAATTCGAAGTCATAGGAGTTTATGGAAGGTGTTCGGCAATAAAACACCACGCTTGCGAGACGTGTTGGTGAGTTGTGATTCAGCCGCCCCTAACATGGGGAACAGACGCTGTCGGGGTACCGCCACTAACATGTGGAACCGTCGTGCCCTTTGTGTGTTGTACACGTATTAATCCCCAAGTACAGGGCTGCCTCTTCCAACATCTCCGCCGTACCGAAGGTCACCCTCTCCGCCGTTGATGTCGTTGAGGTCTTCACTCGTAACCCTGAGCTGGGACCCTTACGAGATACTACACACCGGGTCAGCGTGCTCTGGGACTCGCATAGGCAGGGGCGCCACTCCCTGGGTAGAGCTGCCTCCAAGGAGGGTCTCTACCTGCTATCAAAATTGGGTTCTCAGAACTGGCTAATTACTTCAAAAGCCTTGTTGATTGTTGTGAGTGGCAGCAAGGGCTGGTTATTATTGGAACAGGTTGGGAAACCCACATTCTTTCAGAAATAACTACCGTACTCCTATTGATGAAAGAAGCTCTGTACTACGATGGCCAAAGTTTGGAATAACCCTCTGTAATACAAATAATACTATGTTGTGTGCTGTAGCTTTATCAATATGTAAAATCACTCTTCAGCTACTGAATTAAGAAAGTCATGAGCTGCTCACAAGCCATACCCCCGCCCCGCGGGGTTTGCAGGGTCCTTATTGCCACCACTGGTGTCAATATTCTGAATGGTAAACTATTTCTTACATCCTGAGCTACAAGGGGTTAATTTTTTTTCCCCCCTTCTGATGAAAATAATCTGGCTCAGTGAAATTGAAAATGGAGTGAGTAAAATATGTTCGAGTTTGTGGTTAGTATATTTGGTTTCCTCCCATAGTTTTTGTCAGCTTTTGGTATCAGTTATTTTTCATCAATTTGATTCACTTTGTCCATTTCTCATGTGGAAGAAAGAGCTGTGGGTCATAAATGAAAAGAAGGCTGTGGTGGATGCGCGAAATCAGTGGAAAGAGAGAACGCTTTGTTGTATACCAATCGAAGCATAGAACTTAAATCGCATGAAGAGCGTTTCTTATATATTTTCACGTCTATGCTCTCCATACTCTGTCCATGCTGCAGCTTTTTATACAATGACCTGTATTATACAAGAACATGTACTCCTGTGCTTTTAAAATCAACTTTCCACCTTACTCTTGTGCAGTTCTGTTCTATATGCCTGGCAAATCTGTCTCCAAACACAAACTGCCAGACACATTCTAGACTGGTCAACCCTCGGCAGGAATGATACAATCTAATGAAATACAGTTCCAACTGCTTCTTGCAATTTGCTGCTCACCATGGGACTTTAACATACTACAACACTGTCGAAACATCTGTATCACATTAGTTTCACAGATCCATGTGGTTTTTACTTTGGGAACTAAATATGCAGAGATGTGAATTTATTTCTAGCCTTTCATTTGAGGAATTTCATGATTTTTTAAAAACATACTTTTATTTGATCTTTCTGTTGGTATGTCATCTTTATAAATACGATACAGAAGTGAATATGACACATTTTCTGTGTTATGGTCCAGATCCATGGCCTGGCTAAATGGTTAGCGTGCTGGCCTTTGGTCACAGGGGTCCCGGGTTTGATTCCGGGCAGAGTCTGGAATTTTAATCATCACTGGTTAATTTCCCTGGCATGGGGGTTGGGTGTATGTGTCGTCTTCATTTTATCATCTTCTACGGGCGTCAAATCAAAAGACCTGCTGGCGAGCTGAACATGTCCTCAGACACTCCCGGCACTAAAAGCCATACGCTATTTCATTTCTGTGTTATGAAGCTAGTGAAGATGGCATATATCGCTATAGGTCACACACTAATTTCTGCTTCTCATCCTCATCAGGAAGCCTCCGTGGCTCAGGCGGCAGCGCGCCGGCCTCTCACCGCTGGATACTGTGGTTCAAATCCCGGTCACTCCATGTGAGATTTGTGCTGGACAAAGCAGAGGCAGGACAGGTTTTTCTCTGGGTACTCCGGTTTTCCGTGTCATATTTCATTCCAGCAACACTCTCCAGTTTCATTTCATTTCATCTGTCATTCATTAATCATTGCCCCAGAGGAGTGTGACAGGCTTTGGCAGCCGGCACAATTCCTATCCTATCCTCTCCGCTAGGCTGGGGCTTTATTCGTTCTATTCCTGACCTGGTTGAATGACTGGAAACAGGCTGTGGATTTTCATTTCATCCTCATCGGGATACTAGATGTCCACAGTTGCAGAGGAGGAAGGATCTTGATGTGTGAAGTGTTGTGTAAGAACAAAAGCTGTATAAACATCCAGAGAGAAGGGGTAAAGTGTTCATACAGGTTGTGGAAGATGGAAAAAACTGGGCAATAAGTTAGACTGGAAAAAAGAATACCAATGTGTTAAGTTTTCAATCATCTTTATAAATCTTTCCTTTTGTTTATCCAGCTTTGTCCTTAGATTTTTTCCACACTGAGATTGAAGAATGACCTCTTCAGTGGATATGGATACTTGAACCCATGAGGAAGCTGAGATGTAGAAGTGAGTTTGTTCGGGGGCTGAAAATAAAATACATCTGAGAGAACTGAGATTGATGAAGGAGGATAATGGCAGTGCATAAAAATGTGAAGTTTTCGTGTCTGTGTAATGCCTCTCCTGTCCACTCTAATTTGTCATTATATTCATCATTGGTGTGTGTGTGTGTGTGTGTTCCTATTCCCTTTACTGGGTTTCTTCCTTTGTTTTATATTCATATTCTTGTTTGTTCCCTTTGCATTATCCTCTCATGAACACCGGACAAAAATTTAGGCCTCTCATGGAGAGCTGTAAATTGTTCTGTTTTCAACGCTAGAGGTCAGTATGTCTTGTGCCCCCAGTAAACTGAAACCTGATTGGGAGGTACGTGGTCAGCAGTATATCTGATGGATAGCGTACAGGAAGTGGCTGAATTTACTCATGTGTCACAGAGTACAGTGAAATATGATTATAAACTGTTCAGGTCGGTGCACAAAATGTGATTGGAAAAAGTATTCACTGCGTCAGCGATTATCCTGTGAAGCATCCACCAATCAACTCATAAGAAGGTAACAATTGCTTGAAATCTTCAGTGATGATGGGTCATTAGATTCAGAATGAACGTTAATGTAGGGAACTCCTCGTTATGGAACATCCGGAGAAGAGTTGCTCGGAAGAAACCTATACTAACATATTTGTCAACAAAACAGCACGACTTCAGTGAACCAAACTCCATAAAAATTGGACTAGAGACTGGAGGCGGGTTGTGCTTCCACAGTAAGTATGCCAGATGCAGAGTACAAGCTGCTCTAGGACTCTGTGCATGGTGCACTACAGGGAGGAGGTGGGTCTGTCAAGTTCTCGGTGATGTTCATACTCTGAATTGGTCCCCATTGTAGCATTATCCTAGGGTCACCAAATTACAAGCCTGAAAATATGAAATGCTTCGACAGCCCTTGATTATTAGGCCATATTTAAGATTAGAATTTCTAACAGGAACCACAGACCTCTTAAAGAGTACCATTTATTTATAGAGGACGAGTAATTATTATTAAAAATGGAAGCGGCCCAATTCCAGTACGTAACAAAAGCATCAAGTGTTGCAAAAAAACAATGTTCAGTCTGTAGGATTATAAGTTGCCATTTTTTCATTTTATGTAAGTTTGTCTTACTCATTTGTTACATTTATTGCCAATCAAACTATAGTTGTTTTATGCAGTGAGAAATATGCGAGGGCAAGTCAATAACTATCTGCAGTTTTGCTCTACTTGTCTTCAGGTTGGCTCTATGGCGTTGTGTGCTAACGAGCCACTAGATGGTACCGTTGTCTGCGCTGTGGTAGGTTTCAGCATCATCAGATCAGTATAGCTTTCGCTGCTGCGACGTAAAGTTGGCTGCGCCACTCTCTGTTTACACCAAGGAAGAACAGCGTTCTGTAATCAGTTTTTTGTGGTCTGAGGAGGTACCAGAAGCCGAAATTCATAGAAGACCTTCAGCGCAATACGGGGACAATGTTTTGCCACAGTGGATGCTTCCATTCCATGCTCTGACGTTTGCTCTCTGGTTCGAAGTGGTGAACCCATGTTTCATCTCCAGTAATGATGCGTTTCAGAAATATTTCACCTTCGTTAGTATGACTGTCCAGTAGGTGTTGACAGATTCTCACATGATTGTGCTTCTGCTCTTCGTGGAGTTGTTTTGGAACCCATCTCGAACAGACTTTGTGTAAGTTAAGCCTGTTATATGGTTTGCCACGTCATCAACAGTCACTCTTCTGTCATTAAGGATCATATCACGCACTTGGCATCAGTTACGGCTGCAGATGAACACCTGGATCTTTCCTCATCCTACACTCTCGTGCGACCCCTTTTGAACTATTCAGTCCACTGGTAAAACACTTTGCTGTGGCAAAACATCGTCCCCGTATTGTGCTGAAAGTCTTCTATGAATTTCTGCTCCTGCTATACACCCTCAGACCACAAAACATGGATTACGGAACACTTCCTTGGTGCAAACACACAGTGGCACAGCCATCTTTACGTCACAACATCTGTACTGATCTGATAACGCTGAAACCACAGACATAGACAACGGTACCATCTAGCGGCTGGTGAGCACAGTGCCATAGAGCCAACCTTGACAATTAGAGAAAAATTGTCTACGTACATCAGAGCTTTGTGATAAATAAAGTTTAAACACTATTTTAAAATATATGGGACAGTTCACAAGAAGCATGACGATATGCATCCCAAATGTTTTTTGCTGGGACAACGGTACACCGTAGAAAATAAGGGACAATCCGATAAAATAAGAGATGTCTGGTCAGCCTACTTTAACCACCAGGGTTATATTCAACTTTTGGGTGTACAGGTACTGCCTTTATGACTCCATGATCAGAGAAAGAATTGGATTCTCTGAACTATGAGACAAGTTAGAGACCAGAAGCTGAAATGGTATGGACACATGATGAGAATGGAAGAGGATAGAGTTCCAAAACAGGTATTTACAGAGAAAATAATCGGGAGTAAGACAACTGGGAAGGCCCAGAAAGAGGTGGATGGATATGGTGAAAGAGAGTATAGAGAAGAGAGGAGTAAAATTAGAAGAAATATTGGAAGAAGTGTCACATTTCCTTTCTCAAGTTTTCATTTATCTTGACTCTTAGAGAGTTTAAGGTTTTCATATACTCTGGGACCAAGTATCATGGTTTTGTCCTATAAATGAAGATCATTGTATTGTATTTCCCAATGATCAGGAAATTGCTGTTATATATGGCCATAGTCTTCAAATCTAGTCATGCCTTACATTTAATGAACGTAGGTTTCCGTGACTCATTGTCATTTATTAAATAAATGCAGTGGAATCTCGATCACCTTGGGAGCTATTATTTTGAGTTATAGAAATTTTGTGATATAGAGAATGCCGTTTTTGAGCATATATGGCACATAATTGAATCGTGTATCTACGGGCTTATACTACCATATTTTAACATAGACCCTGACATTGAACTGGGTCTTTTTCTTGAATTTTAACACACAATTACATGGTACTGTCCCCTTTTTCCGGGGTCACTTAGTCGGCGGAACGAGAGTCCCACGGGTAGAACGTTCGCAGGGCCGATTTTGCTATATCAGGATAGTTCTTTTAAAATTTATTTTCGCAGGCCACAGGTGATTGGATAGGTAACACTGGCATAATGAAATGCATAACAGAACAATGAACGTTTATTAATAATAGTCTGGACATCAGAGAAAAAAAACTATATGAGTAAAGCTCTGAAGTCCTTCAAATGAATATTTAAGAAAACTTATTTATAAAATGTGCTTCTTGTTTTCCTTAAATTACATTTTGAATATTTCTCATATTCATTATTCTTAAATGCTTCTTCTGGTATCAGTGTCGAATCAATATAACTGTAAAATTAAACTGACATTGGTGAAAATGTGTATTTATAATTGATAATAGGGTATCCAAATCGTATACATTTGCCCATAACACATCACCTTGAAATTGAGCATTCTACCCTCCTGATAGTTCATTTCACCAAGTTCCTTTCAATCACTTTGCTGCTAATTAATTTAACTGATTTATTGAAATTTTAGTTATGTGTTTGTTTAATTACATTTTTGAATGCCTCTCTTAATTACTGTTCCAATCAATGCTGATTATTATTACTACTGTACATTTTTACAAAACTTAATAACTCAGCAAGGATTTAAATATTTAGAGTTTATATAAGCTTCTTAATTATGCTCATTTTTTATCCTAGTTTAGCCTCTCTTGTTCCTAGTTGATTATTGGTAAAATTTTATCCCTATTCGCATCTTTACATTACCATTTAACCCTAATGGTTTACGAAAATTTCATTTTATTCATTCCAATAAATTAACTGAGATTATAATTTATTATTCTTAGGGCTTCATTTCTTTAAAGGTGGGCTCCAAAAGATACTCTTGCCTTCTATATTTTACTCATGAATTAATAATTAATCATTTAGGTTTCTAAATAGCGCTTTGATTCTTGCATTTACAGATAGTTACATTTCCTCTAATTTTTAATGGTAAAATCCTCACATAACAAATTAGCATAATTTTGATTTCACTCAAATTCTTTCCTATAAAGTTCCTATAAATTTTGGATTTTATTCAAATTCTTACATATAAGGTTTCTAGGCTATAATTTAAATTTTATTAAAATTCTTTGGCTTATTCTCTTCCTTCTCAGATTTCATTTGATTGTATTTCTTGATTTTTACTACCAATAGTCTTTCCATTAACCGAATTAATCATTAACTGAGGAATAGTACTTAATCATAATCAAGCAAAAATCCTAAATTTGGCCATAAAACACTCATCACAATGCGAATATGCATAGAATTCACCAAAAAAGAAATCATAAGAACAAAGTATACTGGTGCAAAATATCACACGCGACCATACAATCCCTTCAAGTTTACAAAAATAGATTTATCACCGTATGGGTTTTTATTATTCTTATCATTAGACTATCTCCAACCCTCAGATCCCGTAGAAGACCCTACAGTAAAGACATACACGACTCATAACAATGAATAGCAATAGAATGCGAAGACAAATGACCACAATCAGATGAACTTTTACCATCGCGAATACTTCGGAGAATACATACACTCAAATTCATGGAATTACTTCTAAATCATCATAACACATTAAATTTGTTGTTGAGTTATCAGATTATTATCCCTAAATACAATAACTATGGCTATAACCATGACTATCAAGACCAACGTGTACCCTAGCGGTCACTACGCTGTCAATACTCTACTCATTAATATCATACGACTATAACTCATACGAAATTTTATGTCTCAACAACATTATTAAATCCTCCATCCTAATCATTATTTTTACTTCCAATTTCATCTATGAACTTGTTAGCTGCATTGATGGAAAAGGGGATTTATTCACTGGGAACATTTAGGGCAAACCACCTTCCAGGGTGTGCACTTTCAAGTGATAAGAACCTGAAAAAGATGGGTCGAGGTTCATTTGAAGAAAAGGAGGGAACTGTTGAAGGTGTTGACATCAGGGTAGTCAAATGGTATGATAATAGAGGTGTGATTCTTGCAAGTACATTTGCATTTGCTAATCCAATTACCAAATGAAAAGATGGGATAGGATTTATTATTAGCATCTTGATTATTAACAAGATACTTCATTATTATTATTATTATTATTATTATTATTATTATTATTATTATGATTATTATTATTATTATTATTATTATTGCCTCAATATACCAGTGATAAATATTCGAAAATCTTAAACAATTCACATACGTCACCAATGAATCAGTGAAATACATGCTCAACTCTACCAACACCATAATGAAAGAAATACAACTCTAACTAATAGCAGAAATTAATTACTCAAGAATACAATCTTACGAAGAATCTACAGAAAAAAAGAATATTGCTAAGTGGGTACTCATGGTTTCGATGTAGACCAATGCGTCTGGAACGTAGACGTAAATACAGGTCCCCTCCCAATTACGGCGGATCGTAGACGTACAGGTTCATTGTGCTGGCTCTCACAACCTCGGCTTAGAATTTCATGACATCTGCGCAGTCAGATGATATGGAGTTGTGGCGATAATCCCTTGAAGTTTCCTTGAAAAATCTTCCTCGTTGATCCATGATGAAAGATTGGGCTCTTGTAGTTGGGCTGAAACTAAAATTTACATTAGAAATTTGCTCCACCTGTTTTATTTCACTAATTTGTGCACTATCATACTTAACTAGTGCGACAATGTACAATGTTTGCGGTCCTATTTCCTCTAGTAGTATTGAATAATGTACTGCATCTACTTCTTGTCAATCCTTAGCTTAGGTGTTCTACAGTGGCTCAACACTTTGTTAAATACTCGAACTGTCACTCTCTCACACCCTGTTTTAATCTCTATCATACATCTTTACACTATCACTTGAAGAAATGTTCTCTTCATCTGCGACTTAAACTGTTCCAAAGATATTCTGGAATAAAAAAGTTCCCATGAAATCGTAGAATAATTCTCAAGTTCAAAAACCAAATACAAACTTATTAGGAATATCCCAAGTAAAGTTCACAAACGAGGTAGAAAGTACTCAAAGTTTCCAGACCTATCACTTCAATCACGTTGCATCTTGACATTTTTTACAGAAAGTAGTAGAATATGCAGCAGTCGGGATCTAATAAGAATACTGTGTTCTCACACTGTTCTAATTCAACTCTACTTCTTCCTTCGATGTTCTCGTGCTGAAATCTACATAATGTTTGTCTCGACTTATCTCTTCGACATTTGATTTTTTTTTTCCCTCTTTGCTTTACATTGCATCAACACAGATAGGTCTTATGGTGACTATGGGACAGGAAAGGGTCAGGCGTGGGAAGGAAACGACTGTGGCCTTAATTAAGGTACAGCCCCAGCATTTGCCTGGTGTGAAAATGGGAAACCACGGAAAACCATCTTCAGGGCTGCCAACAGTGGGGCTCGAACCCACTATCTCCCGATTACTGGATACTGGCCGTACATAAGCGACTGCAGCTATCGAGCTCGGTGTTTGAACACTATTCTTTTTCTGTGAGAAATATTCAATCTCTTGACCATCGAACAAGTAAGAGGATGACGTAATCAACCTGTTAGGATTCCTATTGGTTAAACATAATACTAGAATGTGATTTGTCCTCTCTCGTAAGGGTACAGATTATTCTAGAATTCCCTTGCCCCCTTCTCCAACTTTCACTGGATGACAAGCTCTCCGCTGTGACGTAACTCAGGTGTCCTTAACCGCTCGACCCAGTTCCGTTATTTGGCTCGCAATGGGACGGCCTGTCTATCAGCTGATACTTGGTCCGTTCATATGCATGTAAAATGTACACGAAATAAAACAAATCTTCATTTATACTTATAAGGTACCATTTGGACGGGTACATTAAATACCTGATTTTTGTATCATATGAAGGTGTCAGCCATAGAGAATGATGATAATTAGCAAGATATATTTAAAGTAACTTAGTTATACTAGTCTTATGAAAAACATGAAAAAAAATACTGTATGGGAAAAACACTTTTACATTAAAGTTATACCAATAAGCCTGCTCAGTCAATAAAAATGAATCATTTTAATGTGGGTACTTAAGCCACAAATAAACACAATTATATTTGAAATATAAAATTTACCTATTTAGGAATAGTTTGTTTTGGTATAGTAGCTGTGAAAACATAGGTCAATGCACAGTCTAACCTTGCACTCTTTGTACTACCATCTATTTTCTATTTGCAGTACTGGTGAATCGTCAGCCTGCGTCTCTTCGTCTAAACAAAAATAAAGCCCAAATTCCTGGAGGGGTGAAGTATTTCTGTCGTTTGTATTCGAAGTAAAATAATGGAGCTAAAAACTTTAATTCGAAAGTGACATCGCAAATAAAAATTTTACCAGAACTATCGCTTGAAATGTTATCTGGTTTGTAAGCATCACTGTCATCTATTTCTGAACCCGCTTCTCCTGATAAAATATCACCATCGTTGAACCGGCGTGAGGACGTGTTTGTACAGTAACACAGGCGACAGTGCGGCAAGGAGAAACTACCCTATTTATCGTTTCAGTTTGAACTTCCCGATAACTGTTGCTTTCTAGTGGACACTACATCCAAGGAAGGGACGGAAACCACATGCGATGTGCGGCTGCCTATAAACGCGCAAAAATCACGCCCGTGTGGTATACGGGCGCTGTCCACAACCAGGAAAGCAGTGCGCCCGTATCCCGTACAGGCATTGTGTTGAAAGTGTTAAAGCCACTTTATATTAACAAAAAAAAAAAAAAAAAAAAAAAAAAGCTGAGATTTCTGTGACATTTCATTGGCTTTAATCAGGGCAAAGCATGTAAAGGTCTGCTGCTGACAGTAAGCATAGAAATTCTTCAAGAAACATGGAAGTCACAATGACACCACCTATTAACTGGACTCAGGGATCGTAGCGCTGTGCTGTGGTAATCAGGACGGAAGGTACTGACTCCCCGTCATCTGCTGACATTTTGTGGAGTACGTCGCGCTATGCCAGGGTGGCGTGGCGTATGTATTTCTGGAGTACAGGTCTTCATGTATTTGATGACTTGAAGCCTTTTCCCTTTTGAACTTATTTGGGCGCAGCTTTGTCTGTATGGCTTGCCTCACAAGTTAAGCACACAATTCTTTTACAGGTGCAGTGATCCTTGCCTGGTCAAGGAGGATTTGATAGTCTGCTGTAAAAGTGTTCTGCTATGACAGGCTGACTTTCTGTGGAAGTTGAAATAGTGACATCCTTAATCGGACTGATGTGTTCTATCACTCCGGTGCTAATAAGACTTTGTCATGCCAATATATGAGCGACCACGATCATACAAAACTTCATAGATGCCTGATGTTTCAAGAGGTGGTTTTCCTTTGACTGGTCAAAACACGGATTTGACCTTCCGGTCTGTGGTGAAAACTGGAATTATATTGTACTTCCTAAGACTGCGCCCTATTCTGCCATTTATATCTGCCATGTAAGGAAAGAATTCTTTTTTCTGTAGTTCTGGTTTGTACTATCCCTGTCAGGCTCCTTGATCTTTATTGCTCGTGCTATGTTTCCTAATGTATAGCAGTTTCTCTTCATGGATGCTGTCAGTTCTCTTAATGCTCTCGAGCGGTTGGTGGTTTTGTAAGGACTTATGAAGGTATCTTTCAGAATGTGTAGATTTCTTGTACATTGGATGACCTAGTGTACCATTGTTGTTCTTCTTGCACACTAGCACATCAAGAATAGGTAATTTACCTTCATTTTCTATTTTTAATTGTGAACTTTAATCTTCCTTTTAATGGAATTTAGGTGCTCCAAAAATTATTTAATGCTTCTCTTCCATGTGGCCAGGCCGAAAATGTGTCATCTACGTAACAATTGTAGCACTTACGTTTCAGTGGCACTGTACTTAATGCAGCAGACTCCAGGTGTTCCATAAAAATATTTGCAGCTACTGGTGACAGAGGCGACCCCATTGCTGCTTGTTCTGTCTGTTCATAATAATCCCCTTTGTAGTAGAAGTAGATTTTAAACAGACTGCTGCCAGATTAGTCAAGTACTCAGACAGGTACTCTGATGTAAGCAAGCGTTTCTTCTACTGGTATATTAATAAATAGTGACAACATCAGAGCTTACCATGATGTCACCTTCATTGATCCGTATCTCACATAACTTCTGAAAGAAGTGTTTAGAATCTCTAATGTGAGGTTTTGTCTTCCCTGTATGTGGCTGTAGTAGTGATGAAATATAGTGGGCTAACTCGTGGGTCGCAGAACCAATGGCACTCATGATTGGTCTTAGTGGCACATCATTCCTGTGTATTTTGGGGAAGTCATAAATTACCAGGGTCTGAATTCAGTAAGGTCTTCTGCAAATGTTCTGGAAGTGCTGAGCTCTTAGTGATTTGTTTAGTGGGATTCCTTACTTATGTTTCCTTTTTTTTAGCAGGTTCATTTTTGTTTCATAATCAGTTGTATTCATGATGACTGAAGCATTACCTTTGTCAGTTGGAATTAATGTTGCTTGCTTTACATCCCACTAACTACTTTTACGGTTTTCGGAGATGCCGGGGTGCCAGAATTTAGTCCCGCAGGAGTTCTTTTATGTGCCAGTAAATCTACCAACTTGAGGCTGAGATATTCGATCACTTTCAAATACTACTGGACTGAGACAGAATCGAACCTGTCAAGTTGGGGTCAGAGGGCCAGCACCTCAACCGTCTGAACCACTCAGCCAGAATTACAATTATGCTATCGTCTTTGCAAAACACGTCATCTGCTTTAAGTTCACCTTTGGTCAAGTTGTGATGTGGTGGCTTCATTTTTTTCAATATGTAAATAACATCTTGACAAATTTCTTCTGCCTTTTTAAAAATGATAAATCTCTGATGGTACACACTAGCCCACAATCTTCTCTACTGGGATTCTTCTTGGTGCCACAGCAAAGTTAAAATCTTTCTTTAACACTAATATCGAGGTCTGTTTTAGTACTTTATCAGGCTTATTTACTATGGCGTTGCTATAATCTAATTCCGGTGTTTTACGTTGCACCATTCTCTTGAAATTTCTTTTCTTGAATTTCTCTGCTGTACTCTTTTACATGTTCGGCCTGCTTATATGTTATCCTGCCTATCAAGGCCCAATGTTCAGTACGCAAGTTATTGCTGATCTCCATGAAAAGACCGAGTGTAATTGTGTTGTACTTATCCAAATCTCTTCTGGTTTGTTGAATCTGATTTGTCAGCAAACGTCTGCTGGCTTTCGCCAGAATCTTCTTGGTTCCAGTTGTTTGTAGATATTTTCTTTCTCAGTTCACTGAACTTCCTAACCTTCAAATATATATCCTCACCATAGCAGTTACTAATCAATGAATGTAGGTTTTTGTGGCTCATTGTCATTTATTAAAATAAATATTATATTTGGATTAAAACCACCTTATATATTATTGAGGCGTAATGTTGTCAGTAAATGGCTTTCAGAGGTACTAATATAATCAATCGCAATCAGTTTTATATACATACCATTTTTGTGTGGATCTGGCTGCATGTAGGTGAAGTTGCTTTCTCCTTGTTTATTATTTCTTGAAAATTATTGATCGAAATAGCTGAAAATGTTCATGCTAACTAGTCACTTCTGAATCTGATCAGGCACCTATGAAAAACATATCATAGAGGTGCACTCTAACCACTGATAGTTTCAGACGACCTGCAACTGCTTCAACATCATCATCATCAGCTTTTTGAATATCTTTAGCAGTCTCCTGGTTCAGAATGTGGCAGCATGAGTCCCCTTTGTCGATGGTGAGCCATTGTTCAGTGCCATTTGTACTGTGATTATCATCAGCCTGCTTCAGAGTTTCATGAAGGTCAGAGGTTTCAGAACCTCTGGTTCATTTCTATTCAGTAATTCATCATCATTATTTCCTCTTATCCAGCTCCTGCCGGGTTGGGGTATTTATGGTACTTATGGATAAGTACCATATCATGTATAGGCTATTATTATGATGGGGTTGCCACTCCCAAAGACTCTATTCAGTAATTATTTTTTTAAATTATTTTCATTGTATTCATTTGTTGAATTATATCTGCAGTTCGTTGAATCAAAGGTTTACTCTATTTCAGTTGGAACATAAAAATCTGTTCATATTTGAGAGTGTCCGTAGGGAGTTTCACTGAAAAATGTTCTTAGGGACAGTAGGTTTGTTGATGGAACTGTCTTGTACAAAAGGCAAGAAAATAGCGAAACTGAAGTTCCTGGGAGGTCTGTTAATCTTTTGTCACTAGCTCTAACTTTCAAATGTCTGTACTCATAGTTCGAGCCGTGCATGGATGCGAATATCTGCGAAGTTAGTGTCTTGGCGGATGAAAACTGTGTGGCAGTGCGGATAATTTTTAAATAATGAAGTTTATTGATTTTCACTCAGGTAATTTATACTCCTTATTTGTGGTTGCGGTTAGGCAACCCTTGATATTGGTATAGGAGGATGGTGACATATAAAGAGTCTTGAGACCAGCCATAAGTCTGACCTAAAACTAATTGGCTCCTGGCCACAATTAATGGGATGAAGGAACAATGTTCAAAACGTCAGTAGTTGTCGCAAGAGCAAATCTCTCATAAAGCTGTGACTGTAGGGGTTCTGGTGTTGGGTATCAGGCCTATATTAACAGATCTATCTGTTTCAATACCTTGGGTGTAATATACTGTAGTTAAATATTTACAGTATCTGCGGACAACCGTTTGCGATTGCGGATGAAGGAAGAGCGGATGTTGATAATATTTTGCATATTTGCGCAGGGCTCTACTCATATTTAATACTTGGGAAGTAGAGTTAAATCTGTTATTTTTATTTATTATAAACCTGGACATCAGAGGTAAGCTATCATGAGTGACATTTTACTAACTTTACAGAAGCTGGGCTGAGTGGCACAGACGGTTGAAGTGCTGGCCTTCTGACCCCAACTTGGCAGGTTCAATGCTGGCTCAGTCCATTGGTATTTGAAGGTACTCAAATATGTCAACCTCGTGTCTGTAGATTTACTGGCACGTAAACAACTCCTGGGGACTAAATTCCGGCACCTCGGCTTCTCCGAAACCGTAAAAGTAGTTAGTGGGACGTAAAGCAAATAAGATTATTATTATTAACTTTACAGAAGAGTAGAAAAAAGCTGCCGAGATGCATATTTTGCTACCTTTAAGGCGGGTTGAATCGACAGTTCTGACCATGAAGAGCCACTACGTTAAGGATTGCGGCGGTTGAACTGTTGTATGATCACTTACCATTGCTTGTTGCTAGTTTCTCCTTGCATATGCAATAGATCACATAGCTTATCTTGATTCCTGCGAAACATACATTAATTTACATATAAGAAGACACTCACCAAAACAAGTTGCATATGTTAGAAACCTTTATTTTTGCATTTACGATACTTTTCCCAGGCGTCTGGAAATAAAGCTGAGAGAACTGAATAAATATCAGAAAATGAAGGTAGTGCATCAAATTAGAAAATGGAAATTCTTCCAGCCATACAGGTTGATGTGACATGATAGCATCAGAGTCCGTTGATAGGAACCTGAGCTGAGGACGTTGACAGGCTGTTGAGTGTGCAGGGAAATAAGAGAATGGCATTTTCTTATATGAATTTATCCTGACTCCATCCACCTCCAATATTTTTTGATGCACAAATTTTTTTAATTTACCACAGAATTAGGGTTGTCAACCTCAAACTGTAAAAATAATGCACGTTCTCCACAAAATTATGTAATTTTTATCAGTATTGTCATACATTGGAACCTCCCTGGCTCAGGCGGCAGCGCGCCGGACTCTCACAGCTGGGTTCCATGATTCAAATCCCGGTCACTCCATATGAAATTTGTGCTGGACAAAGCAGAGGCAGGACAGGTTTTTCTACAGATACTCCGGTTTTCTGTGTCGGCTTTCATTCCAGCAAAACTCTCCAATATCATTCCATTTCATTAGTCAGTCATTGGTCATTGCTTCAGAGGAGTGAGATAGGCTTCGGCACCCGGCACAGATCCTGTCCTCGCTGCTAGATGGGGGCTCCATTCTTGACCTGGTTGCATGACTGGAAACAGACTGTGGATATTATCATTATCATATGTTTCAGAAGGCGGCACTTGTAATGAAGAGAAATATTTTTCCGAGCTCAGTAGCTGCAGTCGCTAAAGCGCGGCCAGTATTCGGGAGATAGTGGGTTCAAACCCCACAGTCCGTCAGCAGCTCTGAAGATGGTTTTCTGTGGTTTCCAATTTTCTCACCAAGCAAATGCTGCGGCTGTACCTTAATTAAGGCCACGGCATAAGACCTATCTGTCTCTGTGCGACGTAAAGCAACTTGTAAAAATAACAAAATAATTTTTATTACGCACTGTCAAGATGATGAAAAAGGTACACAGTTTGCACTGTCAGCAAAACTATATGAGGAGCCATGGCCAAACAGTAACTTTGTGAATTTTTCTCAGAAGGTGTAATTCCCTGCCACAAGTTTCATGAGACCAGCTAGCTCCTCCCGGTGTTTGACTCGATTCTTCAATTTTGGGAGTGTCAGCTAAGGAAGAGGTGAGGGGCTGCCGTTTTTCACCATCATGGATTGCTGCGGAGGGGAAATATACTTCCACGTGGTTTCTGCTCTTAGGATCTACATGATGGTAATCATGAACCCTTCACCGCGCTAAGCGTACACATGCGAGATTATCATCAGTTTTCAAAATTATTGTATGTTTTGTCAGTATCTGCCTATACATAGAGCCCTGCGCGGATATACAAAATATGATCCACATCCGTATCTGCGAATATTGTAAATATTTAACTATATTACACCCAAAGTATTGAAACGGATAGATGTGTTAACATAGTACAACAGGCCTGATACCAGTCCCCCCTACAGCCACAGTTTTGTGAGAGAATTCCTCTTGCAACAGCTACCAACATATCGAGTGGTTCTCTATCGGAATCTTCATTCCTTCCTTCCCCTAATTGCGGGCAGGAGCCAGTTAGGCTTAGGTCAGATTTACGGATTTAAGGCCACACCGCTTCCTTCCAATTCCTAGGCCTTTCCTATCCCATTGTCGCCACAAGACCTATCTGTGTCAGTGTGACGTAAAGCAAATAGCAAAAAGATTTACGGATTTATGGTCTCGAGGTTCTTTATATAACCCCATTCTGTAATACCGAAGTTGAGGGTCGCCTAACCACAAGCAAAAATAGGAGTATGCCTGGATGAAAATCAATAAACTTCATTATTTAGAAATTGGCAGCAAAATTACACGCACTGCCATACAGATTGCATCCGCCAAGACGCTAACTTTACGGATATCTGCATCCGTGTAGGGCTGTACCTATACAACCATGTATTGTGCATTGTAACCATCTCTGAATGATTGTACTGTAGGCCCCTTAATAATGAAATGAGACATAAACATTTTCCAGTCTACCAAACACACAACATTTCCATATAAATTATAACACTATAAACATAAGATTTTATTTCTCATTTGACTAAGTCAAGACTGGAAAGTGTGGCTAAAACAAACAGCTAATAATTATGCAGGTTGGCATCCTTGCACTGGATACATCCAGACTAATGTATTCTCAAAGCACAAAAATTGGCTGGCAAAGAAATATTTAATTGTATACATTGTCAAAACGTGTGGATGTTTGTAACCTGTGGATAGCCGGTGACCTAACAGATGATGCTTGCAATCCTACCACCTGCGGAATATGTTCATCCTATTTCAAATAAGAAGATTTTGAAAGAGACTGCCAAATTTTATGCAGTTGAGTATACATGTAAGAATCTAAAAACAGAATGAAAATACTTTAGTATGATAACCGTCTGAGAACAGAATCAATCTTCCTCCAGTGATCTGCATTTAGGGCTCTCACCCAGATGGCAGATTCTGTATCAGTTTTCTTAAGTTATGACATTTAAAACCCTGCAGAATAATTTAGATTTTATTTAGCGTATGGATTTGTAGATATATTCTGAGAACCATAATTATTACATTCATCACTATAAACAAACATCAAGTTTTTGGATGTATATGATGGAATTCGGGGTTGCCATTGAGAATTCCTCATACTGCCCACCGTAAGCTCTTTTTCTGCAGTCTTCCTCAATATGTTGAATGGTCTGCTGTGGTAAGCCGCAGTCACATGCGGGTGAGGATTGCATTCCCCACTTGAAGAGTGTCTCTCTCCAGCTGGGCTGAGTGGCTCAGACGGTTGAGGCGCTGGCCTTCTGACATAACTTGGCAGGTTCAATCCTGGCTCAGTCTGGTGGTATTTGAAGGTGCTCAAATACGTCAGCCTCATGTCGGTAGATTTACTGGCATGCAAAAGAACTCTGGCGGGCTTAATTCCGGCACCTCTGCGTCTCCGAAAACCGTAAAAGTAGGTAGTGGGACGTAAAGCCAATAACATTATTATTAGTGTGTCACCACATCGTTCAATCGATGGAGCGTTGTCCATACCTTGCGAGGTAGATCAAACCCAGGGGCCGTCTCAGAGATGCAAGGTAACAGCTGACATGTTTCTGGAGCATTTTGAAGCCATTCTCTTCTCCAGGAATCTATGATAAATCTTAATTTCAAAGTGTGAGAGGAGGGTGTCTTGAACGAAGTTTGTTGATTCTGAGGCCAGGAATATAAAAATGCAGTGGTAGTCCAGGGTTTGCCAAGATCTTATTGTATTCCTTAATCAGTGCTTTTTTTTTTTCTTTGAAGATTTGGGAGTGGTATGTGACTTGGGACAGGCAGCGAGATTGTTCCTGATATAATACGCATGGTTAAGGAAACAGCTGGAGAATAGGGAAAGAAAGTAGTCTACAGTGAAACAACATTGCATAGTTTGTATTTCAGTGGAAGTGAGTTAGGGCCAAGAGAATTTTTGGGTCATGTGACTGTGAAATTCTTGAAATGAACAGTCATCATATTAGTAAATTTAACAAGCCATACATTTTGTTAATGAACTTTCGCTAGAAATATCGTCCCATGACAGACCAAGTATCTTAAAATGCCATTTCTTAAACTTAGCAGAAGAGACAAACTGATACAAAACTTCTTGTATGATAACTCATTGAATCTCCTACTCCTTGCTCTAGTTGTTAGGATTTCAAAAAATCAATCATTGGCAGTGGAAATATTTTAAATTACCCTTTTTGAGGCATTTTTGGTGATTACAATACTTTTCATGGGTGCTTAATATATGTTTAAAGCTTATGTGTTTTTCATAAATTAAACACACACTTCAAAAATAATATTCAGTCAAAGCATAAGGAATGATACATTATTAAAGACTTGAGCAATGGTATATAAGAAGAGGAGTGCGACAGGCTTCGGTACCCAGCTGAATGCAGGCTCATGTTTTTTTATTTTCAGTGGGATGCAAGAGTATCTTCGCCAACTCAAAAGGAAGTGCTTATGTTTGTTAGTGACAGTTACAATGTTTTGTACTGTCACTTGCAGTCTATTTATAGGAATTTGTCGTTTATGATTGTATGAGTTTGGCAAGAATAAATTTTGGTGCTTAAGACAGTTTGTTAGGGCATCCCTGCCAACATGAAGTATATCATGAACTCCATAGCTAATATTGAGTCATTTAGCTTTTTATGATACTTTCCTGTTAGGGGATGGTAATTATAATTGTACATGTTTATTGAAAACTAGAGTTGCGCTGCTCTCTAATTCTTCCGGAATGTGGGGCATTGCCTAGACTTTTGTATTCATCTTGAAATCCTTTGCGCTGTTCTTCCTTGTAAGCTCACTCCATTATTTCCTGGGTTTCAGAAGAATGGGAAACCTAATTACTACAGGAAGGAGTGTAAGGTGTTCGTTAAAATGTTCACATGTGAAAGCTTATTGGTGACTAGCAAATGTACCCGTGCTTCGCTACGGTATTGAATGGTCTGTTATTGGACATTATTGGACATAATAAATTTTCCAGCTAACTCATTCTTGGTTGCCAGCGTTTCGCCCTCATGTGCTAGGGTGGGCTCATCAGTTGGTACCTAGCACACATACCAATACGCTGGCTAGAGCATACCATGCAGGCCACTGCATAGGCTAACTGGAGCCACCGGCAGTTCCAATGCACTAAGAGACTTTGTCTCATCACCAAAAATTGATGCCTGCTTGGCTATCACATGATATAGATGTTAATTCCCATAGGGAATCTGAAATATTTGTCCTGAATGAGTAAATTTATAATACCAATATAAATGGTCCGTTATTGGACATTATAAATTTTCCAGTTAACTCATTCTTGGTTGCCAGCATTTCGCCCTCGTGTGCTAGGGTGGGCTCATCAGTTGGTACCTAGCACACCTACCAATACGCTGGCTAGTGCATACCGTGGAGGCCACTGCGTAGGTTAACTGGAGCCACCGGCAGTGCCAATGCACCAAGAATGAGTTAGCTGGAAAATTTATAATGTCCAATAACGGACCATTTATATTGGTATTATAAATTTACTCATTCAGGACAAATATTTCAGATTCCCTATGGGAATCAACATCTATATCATCTGATGGCCAAGCAGGCATCAATTTTTGGTGATGAGGCAAAGTCTCTTAGTGCATTGGCACTGCCGGTGGCTCCAGTTAGCCTACGCAGTGGCCTCCACGGTATGCACTAGCCAGCATATTGGTAGGTGTGCTAGGTACCAACTGACGAGCCCACCCTAGCACATGAGGACGAAACGCTGGCAACCAAGAATGAGTTAGCTGGAAAATTTATAATGTCCAATAACGGACCATTTATATTGGTATTATAAATTTACTCATTCAGGACAAATATTTCAGATTCCGTATGGGAATCAACATCTATATCATTCTACATTGTATTCGAATATCGAAGTAAATACTGTACATGCAGTAAATAGATTGCTTTAAAATTGCGTGTCTCTTAGCGTTATCCGAGAAACAGCATGGGGAGGTCCTCACACACTGTTTCCAATGTAATGTGTTTGTTACGGATTTGTGATATAACAGCAGGCTCACTTGCCTACTGCCATTCACAATCGAGGTGGGAAGTTTACATTATAATTGCAGGCCCCATTGGCTACTGCGCGGTCACAATCGATTTGGGGAGTTTTCGTTACAATGGCAGCCCCCCCTTTCCTACTTTCAGGCAGATAACAGTTGAGTTTCTATTATAATGGCAGGCAACTACCCTACTATCAGTCGAAATGGGTTGTGCAGTTATAATGTCAGGCCCCTTTTCCTACTGCCAGTCACACCTAAGTTGGTGAGTTTCCATCAAAATAGCAAGCCACTATGCCTAATGCCAGTCACATTTTAGATGAGAGCATTTGTTTATAATTGCGGGCACCCTTGCCTACTGACAAACACAATCGGGTAGGGGAGTTTTAAACAAAACTGTATGCTCCCTTGCCTTCTGCAAGTCAAATCGAGAAGTGAACTATTCATTACAATGGTAGGCCTTCCTTACTAATACCAGTTACACAGGAGTTGGAGAAGGACCCCATTCCTACTGCCAGTCAAAGTCGGTGTGGGGAGTACTGATTACAATAGCAGACACACCCTTTCTCGATCGCTACAAATCGACATCAGTGAATATATATAGAGCGACATACGAAAGTATATGCGTATTTACAATATTGCAGACCTTCATTTACAGATTAACTGCTGCTAAACGTACGTCATATCGACAAAGGATTGTACCATAAGACGCCAGATTTAGTGGCCTAAATGGCTGGTCCTATGATATCTTATCTATTCTTGGGTCAGATTGAGTTAGAAACGTTGAACAGGGTAAAATTTTTGTAAAATTATCTCACATTGCATTACGTTTCGGATAATTGTGACAGCTACATACATAGCATTTGCCTTACATATGGCTACTGGGTGGGCCAATTTTCGTGAAGAGTTTGATGATTCTGTATTTCCTATAAGTGATTGAAAGTATGAACTATGCATATGAAAAGTCCAAATTTACTTAACATCGATTAATAGAGAAAAAACAAACGTAAAAGGGATACAGATACGACAAAAAGTCATAAGACCAAGGTTGTAGATCATTCCAAATTGAACGGAGATTGTGCAATCCATTATGTGATAGGACTTCCTGAAGGTCTGCACCATCATTAAAATTGCCTCTATATTTTTATATTCTTCGGGGATAAAAAGTGAAAAATTTAAAGATCTTGGAAATTTTCCGTCTGTTACAGGCTAAAACGTATAATTTTGTCAAATTTCAATGTTCTTTTTTGTCTGGCAGATTATGCTGCAATCTGGATTTTGGGCGAGGAGGGTAAAAAATCAGGACTTTCAGGGAATTAAACCAAAAATATATGCAGATGGTCATTATTACCCCTTAAACGGGTAGCTGTGAGAAAATTTCGCCAAAATATTCAATGTAGAGGCACACAGTCATAACGATTTTATTTATATAGATACTGTAGATAAGGAATCTGCTCCACGTACAACACCTTTTGAGTTACGTCTGCTGGACTTAACCTGCATAATTGACCATTCATGATATCTCCCTTATTAATCCTCATGTTGAGAAATGCACATGAGAAAAAAATTAGAATTGGATTTCCATCAAGTTCGTTCGATTTTCATTCAGGTTGGTCTTGTACTGTATATGTTGTGGAAGAGTAAAATCACCATTTCGGTTCCCTATAAAACCCCAGTCCATTCCGCGAACATGAAATGTTATTGACCTTTAAAACCTATCTTTGGACAGGTGGATGCTAAATATAAAGTTTGGTTCGAATATCTTCAGTAGTTTTCAGGTTGTAAGAAATAAGTTTTACACACACCCGCTTTTGAGTTAAGACCTTATTAATCCTCGCATCGAAATGATGCACATGAGAAAAAAGGTTTAGAAATTAATTTCCATTAAGGGAGATTTAAATTTAATTTGGTTTGTGTATATTTTGTGGGAGTGCAAAATCACGGTTTTGTATAAATCCCCAGTCAGTTCAGGGGTTTAGAAACAATATTCTAAATATGAAGTTTGGTGGAAATATATCTAGTAGATTCTAGCACTCGCGTACATACGGAGTAATTAAGGAAGAAAATAATACTGTTAAGAAAGTTGAAATTAATAGAAAATGGATTATAACTGAGGACAGCCGGATAACGACAAATACATAAATGCCAAGTGAATGTATTGTAAAATCAAATGCTACTCAATAAATTATGCTGGTGTGAGTTATGGATATAATAAAGCGGTAACAGAGGAGAAATTAAGGCGCAGTGATTCTTAGGTAAATAGATAAGAAGATGACTAATGGTGTTATTACTTAATCTATTCGAGGGCGGTTATAACCTCCAACGATATTCCGCCAATATCCCGCAGATAGGCCCATTGACGCCTCTCTTGCCTTCTACACAAGGAACAACCACGAATTTAAAAGCATGATGAGGAAAATGGCAATACGTTACTTCTTTTCTGGCAAGCAGTCAGAGACGTTGCCATGGTAACCTGTAGGTTCGTTGTCGGTCTGTCGGTCACTCAATTCAGAGCGTGATACCCTCAGAAAATAGTAAATTTCTCTGTCATGTGAAGAGTAAGGTAAATTATGAACATAACGAAATTTGTTTAAAATGAAGAGACGTTTCACGTATGGTCCACGGAGTTTACAGAAAATCAATAGTATAAGAGAAAATGGAGGAAAACCATTCTGGTTTTCTTAACACCCCCCCCCCCCCCCGTCTATTCAAAGATTTTAAAATGATATGCATATCGGAACCTTCCCCGGGATGAGTATACTCTAAATATGAAGTTTGGTTGAGATCTATCTGGCCGTTTCGATGTGATGGTGGAACAGACAAACAGACACGAAAAGTAAAAACCACTGATTCGGTCTTGAGTTGACCTAAAACGGATAAATATCTGAAAAGTTGGCAAAACAAATGAAATTACAGACAGCGGACCCCCTACAACTTTATTTATATAGATTGGAAAGAATGTTCTTGTGCATAAAAAACAATCTGGCTGGATCACAAGGAGTACCGGGTGTTATTTCAGCCGGTGGAGGTGAGAAATTTCTTCAGGAAAGTTCCACGTTTCACCACTGAGAATTTGGTATACTGTCGTCAAGCTATTGTATTTCCAACGCTGCCCAAACTTTTCTGTTATTTTAATGGCTGTCTTAATGTAACGTTAATGACAAAGGAAATGAAAAAATGAAATGGCGTATGGCTTTAGTGCCAGGAGTGTCCGAGGACAAGTTTGGCTCACCAGATGCAGTTCTTTTGATTCGACTCCCGTAGGCGACCTGCGTGTCGTGGTGAGGATGAAATGATGATGAAGACAATACATACACCCAGCTCCCGTGCCAGCGAAATTAACCAATTAAGGTTAAAATTCCCAACCTTGCCGGGAATCGAACCCGGGACCCCTGTGGCCAAAGGCCAGCATGCTAACCATTTAGCCATGGAGCCGGACATTTAACTAGATTTGTTCTTATTTTATACACTGATTCCACTGTTCAAATTCTTCAAGCAATTTTTTCTTTTTGTAATTTTCAGTTAAGTTCTTCTGAAACAGTGTTGCCATGTAGCTATATTACTAATTATAGGTGGTTGTGTGCTAGAGAAGTCAGAATAATGCAGGTTATGGTGGTTTTAGTCAAGCCGTGTGAACTGTGAACAGCAAGATCCCAGCGGTGTTTCAGAATTTGGGGCACTGCCAAGAGTTTTATTATCCTGAAATCCTTGGCGCTCTTCCTCTTTAAGTTTCCTCCATCATTTCAGAAGAATGTCAAATGTAATTAGTGCATAAAGGGATATATTGACTGCCCCTTACAGGTGTGTTTTTCTCAGTTTAATGGCATTCGTTGCACAGTTGTCATCGTTAGAGGCCACATATGTAAATAAATATGTAACAAAATCATTACTGTACGTAAAGAATATGTAAATATAAAAATAAATTATGTAATATCAAGATTGATTGTTATAACAAATATACTGCCATGTTTTATTTTTACAGTTTCAACCTGTGGCGTTACAATTTAACAGGGAATCCTTTCAAGGATTTTAATTTTTTGAACCATTAATAATTTAATTGTAATGCTACCTTTTTTAATTTGTTGTTTGAGTCATCAGTCCATAGACTGGTTTGATGCAGCTCTCCATGCCACCCTATCCTGTGCTAACCTTTTCATTTCTACGTAACTATTGCATCCTACATCTGCTCTAATCTGTTTGTCATATTCATACCTTGGTCTACCCCTACCGTTCTTGCCACCTACACTTCCTTCAAAAACCAACTGAACAAGTCCTGGGTGTCTTAAGATGTGTCCTATCATTCTATCTCTTCTTCTCGTCAAATTTAGCCAAATCGATCTCCTCTCACCAATTCGATTCAGTATCTCTTCATTCGTGATTCGATCTATCCATCTCACCTTCAGCATTCTTCTGTAACACCACATTTCAAAAGCTTCTATTCTCTTTCTTTCTGAGCTAGTTATCGTCCATGTTTCACTTCCATACAATGCCACGCTCCACACACAAGTCTTCAAAAACATCTTTCTAATTCCGATATCAATGTTTGAAGTGAGCAAATTTCTTTTCTTAAGAAAGCTCTTCCTTGCTTGTGCTAGTCTGCATTTTATGTCCTCCTTACTTCTGCCATCGTTGGTTATTTTACTACCCAAGTAACAATATTCATCTACTTCCTTTAAGACTTCGTTTCCTAATCTAATATTTCCTACATCACCTGCCTTCGTTCGACTGCACTCCATTACTTTTGTTTTGGACTTATTTATTTTCATCTTGTACTCCTTACCCAAGACTTCATCCATACCATTCAGCAACTTCTCGAGATCTTCTGCAGTCTCAGATAAAATAACAATATCATCCGCAAATCTCAAGGTTTTGATTTTCTCTCCTTGGACTGTGATTCCCTTTCCAAATTTCTCTTTGATTTCCATTACTGCCTGTTCTATGTAAACATTGAAAAGGAGAGGGGACAAACTGCAGCCTTGCCTCACTCCTTTCTGGATTGCTGCTTCTTTTTCAAAGCCCTCGATTCTTATCACTGCAGACTGATTTTTATACAGGTTGTAGATAATTCTTCGTTCTCGGTATCTGATCCCTATCATCTTCAGAATCATAAATAGCCTGGTCCAATCAACATTATCGAATGCCTTTTCTAAATCTACGAATGCCATGTACGTGGGCTTGTCCTTCTTGATTCGATCCTCTAAGATCAGACGTAAAGTCAGGATTGCTTCACGTGTTCCTACATTTCTTCTGAAGCCAAATTGATCTTCCCCCAACTCAGCTTCAACTTGTTTTTCCATTCTTCTGTAAATAATACGTGTTAAAATTTTGCAGGCATGAGATACTAAACTAATAGTGCGGTAGTTTTCACACCTGTCAGCACCGGCTTTCTTGGGAATAGGTATAACAACATTCTGCCGAAAATCGGATGGGACTTCTCCTGTCTCATACATCTTGCACACTAAATGAAATAACCTTACCATGCTGGTTTCTCCTAAGGCAGTCAGTAATTCAGTGGGAATATCATCAATTCCAGGTGCCTTGTTCCTATTTAGGTCACTCACAGCTCTGTCAAACTCTGACCTCAAAATTGGGTCTCCCATTTCATCAGCATCAACAGCCCCTTCATGTTCCAGAACGAAATTATCTACATCGTTACCTTGATACAACTGTTGGATATGCTCCTGCCATCTTTCTGCTTTGTCTTCTTTCCCTAGAAGTGGCTTTCCATCTGAGCTCTTAATATTCATGCACCTAGATTTCCTTTCTCCAAAGGTTTCCTTGATTTTCCTGTATGCAGCATCTACCTTTCCCAGGACCATACAGCCTTCGACATCCTTGCACTTCTCCTTCAGCCATTCTTCCTTAGCTACCTTGCACTTTCTATCCACTTCATTCTTTAATCGCCTGTATTCTTTTCTGCCCTCTTCATTTCTAGCATTCTTGTATTTTCGTCGTTCATCAATCAGGTCTAGTATCTCCTGAGTTATCCACTGATTCTTAGTTGATCTTTTCTTCCTTCCTAACATTTCTTCAGCAGCCCTACTGACTTCATTTTTCATGACTCTCCACTCTTCCTCTACTGTGTTTCCTTCGGCCTTTTCATTTAGTCCTTGTGCAACATGTTCCTTGAAACAATCCATCACACTCTTTTCTTTCAACTTGTCTAGATCCCATCTTTTTGCATTCTTTCCTTTCTTCAATTTCTTCAACTTCAGATGGCATTTCATGACCAACAAGTTGTGGTCAGAGTCCACGTCTGCTCCTGGGAAAGTTTTGCAATCCAACACCTGGTTTCTGAATCTCTGCCTAATCATAATGAAGTCTATTTGATACCTTCCAGTGTCTCCAGGTCTCGTCCACGTATACAGCCGTCGTTTGTGGTGTTTGAACCAAGTATTGGCGAGGACTAAATTATGGTCAGTGCAGAATTCAACCAGCCGACTTCCTCTTTCGTTCCTTTGTCCCAATCCAAATTTTCCTACTGTGCTACCTTCTCTTCCTTGGCCTACCACTGTGTTCCAGTCTCCCATCACAATTAGATTCTCGTCACCTTTGACATATTGTATTAAATCTTCTATCTCCTCATATATTCTTTCAATTTCTTCATCATCCGCTGAACTAGTAGGCATATAGACCTGCACTATTGTGGTGGGCATTGGTTTGGTGTCTATCTTGGCGACAATAATTCTTTCACTATGCTGGTCGTAGTAGCTTATCCGCTGCCCTATTTTCTTATTCATTATTAAACCAACTCCTGCATTACCTCTGTTTGATTTTGTGTTGATAATTCGGTAGTCGCCTGACCAAAAATCTTGTTCTTCCTGCCAACGTACTTCACTTATACCAACTACATCTAACTTTAGCCTATCCATCTCCCTTTTCAGATTCTCTAACCTACCACAACGATTCAAACTTCTAACATTCCACGCTCCGACTCGCAGAATGTCAGTATCCATCTTCCCGGTGATCGCCCCCTCTCGTGTAGTCCCCACCCGGAGATCCGAATGGGGGACTAGTTTACCTCCGGAATATTTTACCCGGGAGGAAGCCATCATCAGTACATCATTCATACAGAGAGAGCTGCATGTCCTCGGGAGGTGGTTACAACTGTAGTTTCCCGTTGCTTTCAGCCGTGTAGCAGTATCAACACAGCTAAGCCATGTTGAGTATTATTACAAGGCCGTATCAGTCAATCATCTAGACTGCCGCCCTTGTAACTACCGAAAGGCTGCTACCCCCCTTTCGTTGAACCATTCGTTAGTCTGGTCTCTCAACAGATACCCATCCGATATGGTTGCACCTGCGGCTCGACTATCTGCATCATTGGGACACGCAAGCCTCCCCACCGCAGCAAGGTCACATGGTTCGTAGAGGAGGTTTTTTAATTTATGAACTATGAATTTGGAAAATAATTTTCAATCTGGAAACTTATATTAAAACTATCCAGATTATGATACTAGTTTTTTTTAAATATAAGTCCCTTCCATTTAATTGATTCAGTGTATGAATTAATTTCTTTTTACTTTATTCATTTATTTAAGATTAGGTTCAGTTTATTTTATTCATTTAATTAAATTATTCCATTTTATTAATTTGTGTTACTATTTAAATTTAAATTCTTCCTTCATTATTTTTTTTTATGAGGTTTAAACTATTTATGGTGTTTCATGGTATTTCTCATGAATTGTTTTATACCTTGTTTGTTCATATTCTACCCTTTGTTGAGGTTCTTTTGAGCTTGGTTTTCCCAGATTCAATCGCTTCCCAGTTCTGTTCCTTGTGTTTTGGTCAAGGCCTACCCTAAGTTGGCATGATTTCGTGCTGGGATGGCCTCTAGGCTTGCTTGTGGTAGTGCTATCAATCGACACTGTGTGTTTGTGGTGTTGTGCCGTCACTTATTTTGTTGTCCTTGTGTTCGATTGACGGTATGCCACAAACTAGTATACAAACGTTCATTCCATAGTGGTTGGCGATTTGAGCTTTCTCAGCTGCTTAGCGCAAAACTCTAATCCTCAATGACACCTTACTATATTTCCTTGTCAGTGAAGCTCGCTGTTGGTGGATCTCGCAGTAAAAATTTTAATTAATGAATATCTTCATTAAAGTTAGCTCAACCGATCTAGTGACTATGTCGCTGTGGAGCTTGTCATTTGGGAAATATCAGCAGCTGTGAAGATAGTTTTCCAATGTTTCCCATTTTCACATCAGGTAGGGGCTATACCTTAATTAAGACCACAGTCACGTCCTCCCCAGTCCTAGTTCTTTCCTATCCCGTCGTCGCCACAAGAGCTGTCTGTAAAGGTGCGACATAAAATGGGGTAGTAAAAAAAAAATAGGCTCCACTATTAAAACTGCTATGACATAAAATGTTCAAAATTAATTTTAAATAAGTTTTATTTGAAGCGTTTCTAAACAGGGTGGTCAGTGAATTCTACTCTCGAAAACCAGGGGAAAGTCTTGTTTGCATCGAAAACCAGGAAGTTTCTAATCAATGTATTTTTGTTTATAACTAAACGTGTAATAGATTTTTTTTTTTTTTTAGATAAATATTTTTTTGTGGCTGGGAGTTATCTGAAAATTTATGTTACAAAATTAGCGATACTTAATGTGTGACCTGATATTACCTAGCAACCGTGCAGGCTGTGATGGGAAGTATTGATAGATGGCCAGGCAATGTTACCTAGCATACAGGTTCTGATTATTTAGCATATGGCTTATACAGACATAATCAGTAACATACATATATACATATTTACAGCTGAGAAACAAAGCAACTTGTGCTTCACAATTGAATGTCTAATTCTTCGATCCAGCGTGTAGCATCCGGAGTTAGCAGCAGGAAGTCATCCTCATCACCGTGATAGGCTCGAATCCTACATTCCCTGACAATATGACGAACAGTCTGGCGAGGAGCTCCGCAGTCACAGTTCTGATGTGAAGTATTGATGGATGGCCAGACAATGTTACCTAGCAACCATGCAGATGGCCATGACTGAGAGATAAGAAGGCTCTTTTATGAAATAGACCTCATCTCATCATACTCCACACAACTGATTATTTCATTTGTGGTATTTTCATAGACCGTGAGTCAGTTTCTCCCTTTCGAAGCACTGAATCCTCTGTTATTGAAGGTCAACCTAATGATAGTCTACTTGTTTTAGTCATGATGAGTTATAATTGGTCAGTACATGTTTTGGCTTATTTCAAACCAATCATCAGCTGATTATTAATGGTAAAGAATAATCATTCTCTTATAGACTAAAATAATTTGAACCTTCATGAGATCCTTAAAATGAATGTCTCTGAAAAACAAAAGTGGAATGTCACGTATCAAGGGAAAGAAGTAGATAAGGTTCTGAGCGAGAAAAGGCTATAGATGCTGATGAAATGGGAAATCCAAGAATCCAATTTTGAAGTCAGAATTCGTCAAGAATTTTGAGAAACCTAAATAGCAAGAAGGCACCTGGAATTGATAACATACCCTCAGAAGTACTGTGTTACAAGAAACTAGCATGCCAAGGTTATTCCCTTTAGTATGTAAGATGTATGATACAAAGTGCATCTGCTTGCAAGAAGAATTCTGTTATGCCTATTCCAAAACATGCAACTTTATAAAGTCTTTTAGTCTGGCGACAACACTAATTATAACACACATAAGATACCTGCAAAAATACACACTAATAAACCAAGAATGACATGTTTCATTCTACAAGAATTTCCTCAGATTCTATCAAATCACCTTAAAGTGTGCGCATATACAAAGGTTATTTTCTAAGTAAGGTCTGTTTTCCAATAAAAACAAAATCAGTAAAGATATTCTCAGAAACTTTATTTCACTCCTTATACCTTAGGCTATTTTTTCTACTTAGCTTCCTTCTTTGTTTAAATATTTATCATAGCGTTGTACTAATTAGTTTATGCCTATGTCATGAAACTCGGGTGCCTGTGAAGACAACCAACTTTTTCATTGATATGAAACTGAGGAGGACTAACGAGAAACCCCTGCAGCGGAACTGATGGTAATCACTCGATGCAAGGTCTAGGCTGTATGGTAGGTGGTCCATTTGCTACCATCCAAAGGATGTGATTAACTCTTTTCAGAGTAGCAGAATGAGGTCATGCTTTATCATGCAGATGACTGTAGGCCCCATTGCATATTCTATATAGCATACTAAGGGTTCTTCTGGGTTGTGCACTATGGAGCTGCATTTATTGTTGTCCCTAGTGGCATAAATTTGAATAACAGAACACCACATCTATCCCAAAACACAGTTGCCATAATCTTGCTTGTTGAAATTGTCTGTTTGGCTTTCACATTGGTTGAAGAATTTGTGTGCTGCCATTCCATTGACTCTTGCTTTGTTTCTGGAGTCATCAACCCGTGTGACAATGTGGTCCAATAGTTCATCTCCTTCCTCAATGCATTGGGTCAGGAATTTCAAAGTACTGGCCATTCTCCTTTTTTTCTTTATGTTCCTTGGAAAGCAGCCTGGAAACCCATTGCAAACACAATTTTCTGAACTGGAAGTTTTCAGTAACAATGTTGTGCAGCACTGACCAGGAAGTTTGTGGAAATTCCAGTGACAAACTGGAAATCATGAACCGCCGATCTTCATGAATTTTTGCGTTAACTATGTCTGCGATTACAGGTTGGCCCAATCATGATTCATCATGAACATTTTTCTCCCCGTCCGTGTACGACCTTACCAATTTACTGTTGATAAACTTAACCATAATAAGTATTTTATTGACTGTATTGACTTATGTAAATCTGTTAAAGAAACTATTTAAAATAGTTTCTTTAATAGGCTTACCATTTTACACACTTTGCTGTCACTCATTGCATTTGGGCATACACCTCTCATACCTGGCGGGGAATGTCCGCCACTGACACGTTCCTTGCTGTTATAAACCGAATTGCAGAGTGTATTTCACTATTGGCGGGCCGTTCAATTGTAGTGTACGAGTCTCCAGTTTCATCCATATGCACGTTCAATACATACATTTTAAAATGTTTTTTGGCATTCACATGCTCCATATATCTTACATATAGGTTAATCCAGGAATATTCCTTAAAACCTATGTTTATTTTAATATCAGTTTTAATCTTAATCATTAGTGTAGCAGCTGATGATGTCCGAATATTGTGACGAAACATACTGCAAATAGAAGGGTAATGGGATAATAATCCATAGATTATTTTGTGTATTGAACAGATGGATTTGTTGTGGGGGTGGGGGTGGGGGAAGGGGATCATAACAATGAGATTTATAACAAGTAATAACATACCACTTAGTCGAGCAACTAATCTCCTTTCACCCACATCTTTCCTATCCAGACTTTGCAACATTTTGGTAACGCTACTCTTTTGTGTCAAATCGCCCAGAACAAATCAAGCTGCTTTTCTTTGGATTTTTCCAGTTCTCAAATAAAGTAATCCTAGCAAGAGTCCTATATGCTGGAACCATACTCTAATTTTGGTCTCACCAGAGACTTACATGCCCTCTCCTTTACATCCTTACTACAATCTCTAAATACCCTCATAACCGTATGAAGAGATCTGTAGTCTTTATTTACAATCCTGTTTATGTGATTACCCCAATGAAAATATTTCCTTATACTAACACCTAGGTACTTTCAATTGTCCCCATCAATGCAATAATTAAAACGGAGAGAACATTTCATCTCACAACGTGACTTTTCATCCTTTTCACCATCATACCATTGCATGCTGTTCATCGCGCAATACTGTTCAGATGTTTTGCAGTCGCTCACAATCTTGTAAACCGAGCTCGATAGTTGCAGTCGCTTAAGTGCGGCCAGTATCCAGTAATCGGGAGAAAGTGGGTTCGAGCCCCACTGTCGGCAGCCCTGAAGATGGTTTTCCGTGGTTTCCCATTTTCACACCAGGCAAATGCCGGGGCTGTACCTTAATTAAGGCCACGGCCGCTTCCTTCCACTTCCTAGGCCTTTCTTCTCCCATCGTCGCCATAAGACATATCTGTGTCGGTGTGACGTAAAACAAAATAGCACGATCTTGTAACTTGTTTTTTACTCTATGTGCAGTAGTATAACATCATCTGCAAAATGCCTTATTTCTGATTCCAGTTCTCTACTCATATCATTTTTATATATATATATATATATAAATATATATATATAAAAGAAAACATAAAGTTCCAGTAATACTGCCCTGATGAATTCCCCTCTTAATGATAACAGGATTAGGTAAGGCTTCACCCATTCTAAGTTCTATTTTCTAGTAATGTAGCCACCCATTCAGTCAATGTTCTGTCGAATCCAATTGTACTAATTTTTGTCGGTAGTTACCCTATGTTGCCAAACTTGTTCTGTTCCGACCCTGATATTACCTTTGGTTTCCAAGACCTAAGGATTAATTTCATTTTTCCATCTTCTAAAATTTAAATTAACTCCATGCATCCAGACTATCTAAGATAGTGTTACTCTCCCCATGCTGGGATGATTTGGACTCTCAGAAAATAATCACGGTTCTGGTAGTTTTTGCTATATAACGATACATTTTTTTATATACTCTACATATTAATAGAAAAACATCAACAGTCTCATCAGAACTAGCTGGGTGCACGTACTCGGTCACCACCAGTTACTAAATGAAAGATTTATTTATTTATTTATTTTTTTTTTTTTTTTTAAATTTATTTATTTATTTATCGTATGGCAAGTATACAAAAGAAAAAGAAAATTTACACTGTATACAAGGACAAGAATGTTGGTAGCGTTCACATTTACAAATCAATGTCCAGTTGCTGTATCCATTCTAAGAAGGGAGGTGTAGACTGATGATATCTTGGGCTGGTCCATCATACTTCCTCAGAGGGCACTCCTCAATAATGTGCTGCACTGACTGCAAAGGGGCTCCACAGTCACAAGCAGGGGATTCTTGAAGTCCCCACTTATGTAGCTTGGCATTACATCTAGCGTGGCCTGTTCTTAAACGGTTGAGTTTAGACCATTGGTGTCTCTTCAGGTGAAATGAGAGATAATGAATATCATTGGAAGAAAATGAAACAAACTACACTCAAAAGCAACAGCTGAATCAATAACATGACTAGTTTCGTACAACCAAATGGTGGTAGTATTACAAACAGCAACACACAGAAGGTAGTAATATTACTACTTCCATAACGCCGAGTATGAAAAGGGTCTCCGAGTGACGAGATGCTGGTTGGTGTATGCCTCAGTCTTGAGAGAAAGGAGTAGTTGACACGTTGCCTAAACAACAGTAAACTGCAGTTATTGCTATCAAGTGGTGTGAATTCAATCATTTATTTATTTTTTTAAGAAAAGGAGTTGGGTATTCGACTGTGTAACAAAAATTCTTTAATTGATCATTGTTTTGAATTCTAGACTAACTGGTCTACAGTAACGTGCAGTTGATGTAGTACACACAACCAACAATTGTCATTGTCAGCAGATGTTCCTTGTGTGTGCTGCACTTGTAAGGTCCTAACGCCGATCAGATAATGTCTCTTACCGCTAAATACCTCAGTTGAAGAACTGTGATGTAATGAAATTTGTACTCTCATACAAACATTTCAAATACTGTTCATTTCCATGTACATAGTTAATACGATTTTGGTAGAAACAGCCAGCTGTACTTCAAGCTGGCTCAGTCAACTAGAAAATGAAACTTAGGAAATTCAAGTACCCAGTTGCAACAGTCAAGTTTTAGGGAGGAAGGGGGTCTGAGATTGCTCTTGGTAAACTGTCAGAGTGTAGTAAATAAACAATTAAAATTCGGTACATTAATGGAATCTTATGACACTGATGTGGTGATAGGAGTGGAATCGTGGTTGAGAGAAGGGGTGGGTAATAGACAAGTATTTCCAGAAGGGTATACAGTCTATCGTAGAGACCGAGGAGATAAAATGGGAGGGGGGCGTGTCTATTCTGGTGAAGGAAACTTACTGTTCACATGAATGGTTTACCGATGAAAGAGATGAAATATTTGGGATAAAATTAGTTTGTGATAATATGAAGGAGGTGGGAATTAAAGGAACATATAGGCCTGGAAAAGAGGAAAGAGGCATGGAAATATTTGAGAAAATAATAATTATACTCATAAAAACAATAACAATAATATGGTAATAATTGTGGGAGATCTACAGTAAACTTGCCTGAAGTTGAATGGAATGGAGCTGCAAGTGAAGCCCATGAACAGAAACTGGCAAATAAGTTAATTGGGAGAGAGGATTTACACAAGTAGTACAAGAACCGACTTGTCTCAATAACTTGCTACATGTATTCTTGGTTAAACCATGGGAAATTGTTGATAAAACTGAGGTAATTGACGGAATAGGTGACCATAATGCTGTAATAATGGATGTAGGACTGGTACCAAAAAGGCTTAACAAGAGGGTCACACAAGACTAGAAATTGTACAGAAAAATTGAAGTTGATGTATTTGGGACTTACCTTAAATCACAATTCAGTTGAAATGATCAAATCAATCAATACTGGTCTGCATTTAGGGCAGTCGCCCAGGTGGCAGATTTCCTATCTGTCGTTTTTCTAGCCTTTTCTTAAATGATTTCAATGACATTGGAATTTTTTTTTTTTTTTTTGCTAGTTGCTTTACATCGCACCGACACAGATAGGTCTTACGGCGATGATGGGACAGGGAAGGACTAGGAGTGGGAAGGAAGCAGCCATGGCCTTAATTAAGGTACATCCCCAGCATTTGCATGGTGTGAAAATGGGAAACCATGGAAAACCATTTTCAGGGTTGCCGACAGTGGGGTTCGAAACTACTATCTCCCGAATACTGGATACTGGCCGCACTTAGACGCCTGCAGCTATCGAGCTCGGTCATTGGAAATTTATTGAACATCTCCCTTGGTAAGTTATTCCAATCCCTAACTCCCTATAAATGAATATTTGCCCCAGTTTGTTCTCTTGTATTCCAACTTTATCTTCATATTGTGATCTTTCCTACTTTTAAAGACGCCACTCAAACATATTCGTCTACTAATGTCATTCCACGCCATTTCTGCGCTGACAGCTCGGAACATACCACTCAGTCGAGCAGCTCGTCTCCTTTCTCCCAGTTCTTCCCAGCCCAAACTTGGCAACAATTTTGTAACACTACTCTTTTGTAGGAAATCACCCAGAACAAATCGAGCTGCATTTCTTTGGATTTTTTCCAGTTCTTGAATCAAATAATCCTGGTGAGGGTCCCATACACTGGAACCATACTCTAGTTGGGGTCTTACCAGAGATTTATAAGCCCTCTCGTTTACATCCTTGCTACAACCCCTAAACACCCTCATAACCATGTGCAGAGATCTGTATCCTTTATTTACAATCCCATTTATGTGATTACTCCAACGAAGATCTTTCATTATATTAACACCCAGATACTTACAATGATCCCCAAAAGGAACTTTCCCCCCATCAACGCAGTAATTAAAACTCAGAGGACTTGTTCTATTTGTGAAACTCACAACCTGACTTAACCCCGTTTATCATCATACCATTGTCTACTGTTCATTTCACAACATTATCGAGGTCATTTTGCAGTTGCTCACAATCTTGTAACTTATTTATTACTCTAGAGAATAACATCATCTGCAAAAAGCCTTACCTCTGATTCTACTTCTTTACTCAAATCATTTATATATATAAGAAAACATAAAGGTCCAATAATACTGCCTTGAGGAATTCCCCTCTTAACTATTACAGGGTCAGATAAAGCTTTGCCTACTCTAAATCTCTGAGATCTATTTTCTAGAAATATAGCAACCCATTCAGTCACTCTTTTGTCTAATCCAATTGCACTCATTTTTGCCAGTAGTCTCCCATGATCCACCTTAATAAATACTTTAGACAGGTCAATCGCGATACAGTCCATTTGACCTCCAGAATCCAAAATATCTGCTATATCTTGCTGGAATTCTACAAGTTGAGCTTCAGTGGAATAACCTTTCCTAAAACTGAACTGCCTTCTATCGAACCAGTTATTAATTTCACAAACATGTCTAATGTAATCAGAGAGAATGCCTTCCCAAAGCTTACATAAGTGAAGGGAGTAATGTGGATACACTTTGGACTAAATTTAAAGGAATCATTTGGGAAGGAGAGAAGAGATTTGTACCTGTTAAGAAGGGTAAAATGACCTCAGGTCCTGTTTATTATACAAGGGAAATAAGAAAATTAAAAAGAAAATGTAGAATAGTAAAGAGGGTAGGGAGAGTAGAGAAACTAGAAAACAGCTAATGAGGGAACTGAATAGAGTGAAAAAGGAAGCAAAAGAGAATTATATGAATGGCATACTTCAAGAGGGTAATGACCGCAAAGGGAAATGGAAAAGGCTGTATTCATATATTAGGAATCAAAAAGGAAAAGGAATCCAAATTCCTACAATGGTGGGAGAAGGGGGTGAACACTATTTAACAGATACTGAGAAAGCAAGTCTATTTAGTAGGGAATTCAGAGATTCAGTAGAAGATTGTCAGGACTTGGAAACCAAAACAGAAGATAGAGAGACATAGGGAAACAAGAAGCTTCTCATTCACAAATGAAGATATTTTCAGAGAAATTCAACTGCTTCAGCAAGGAAAAGCAGCAGGAGGTGATCAAATTACTGAGAAGGTATTAAAGACAATGGTGTGGTACATAGTGCCTTATTTAAAATTTCTCTTTGACTATGTCATAAATAATAGTGAAGTACCAAAGGAATGGAAGGAATCTATAATAATAATAATTTATAAAGGAAAAGGTGATAAAAGGAAACCGGAGAACTACAGACCAATCAGCCTGACCAGTATAGTTTGTAAAATACTGGAGAGTTTAATAGGAAAGTACATCAGAGGGGTATGTGGAGATAAAAATTGGTTCATGAGGAGCCAGTATGGATTTAGAAAGAAATTTTCTTGTGAGGTACTACTGATAGGATTTCAGCAGGACATATCAGATCAGTTGAATTCAGGAGGCCAGTTAGATTGCATAGCCATAGATCTTTCCAAAGCCTTTGATAGAGTGGAACATGGAATATTATTAAAGAAATTGGAGGGAATAGGTTTGGACGTAAGGGTTACATGTTGGATAAGAACAGTTCTAAATTCAAGGGTTCAGAAATTCAAAGTAGGAAATAATGTATCACAGGAAAAGAAAGTTTGGAAGGGAATTGCACAGGGTAGTATAATCGGTCTGTTACTTTTCTTAATATATGCAAATGATTTAGGGAACAATATAACATCAAAAATAAGATTGTATACAGATGACATAATTGTTTATAGGGAAATAAATAACATTGAGGATTGTTCAGAATTACAAAGGGACCTTGAGAGTATCCAACAATGGGTTGAAGAAAATAATATGAAGGTTAATGGAGGCAAATCAACTGTTACAACATTTACAAACAGGAGCTTTTAAACTGAATTTGAATATACTTTGGATGAGGTAGTTATCCCAAAAGATGGCAAGTGCAAATACTTAGGTGTGAGATTTGAAAGTAATTTGCACTGGAAGGATCATGTTGATGACATTGTTGGGAAAGCATACAGATCGTTACATGTCATAATGAGGCTACTTAAAGAATGCAACAAAGAATTAAAAGAGAAAAGTTACTTAAGTATGGTTCGTCCATTATTGGAATATGCAAACAGTGTTTGGGATCCTCACCAAGAATACCTAATAAAAAAAATAGATAGTGTGCAGGGGAAAGCAGCAAGATTTGTAACAGGGGATTTGAGGAGAAAAAGTAGTGTATCAGAAATGTTAAAAGAACTTGGGTGGGAAACTTTAAGTAAGAGAAGGGAGAAAACTAGTCTTATAGGATTATATAGAGCCTATACAGGAGAAGAAGCATGGGGAGAAATCTGTGAGAGGCTTCAGTTGGAAAATAATTATATCGGCAGGACTGACCACAAATATAAAATTAGAAGGAATTTTAGCAGAAGCGAATGGGGTAAATTTTCATTCATTGGGAAGGGCGTGAAGGAGTGGAACAGTTTACCAGGGGTAGTGTTTGATCCTTTTCCAAAATCTGTACAGATATTCAAGAAGAGAATAAACAGCAACAGAGAAAATAAATGAAATATTAGAGGGCATTCGACCAGTGCAGGTTATTGTAAATAAAAAATGTGTCTGAATAAATTAATTCCATCCCGTGGTCTATGGAGTGTGGATAGCCGAAGTAGGGGACTGCCTGTAGGGGTGAAGTACAGTGAGGACTTCAAGGGCCCTGGGACCGACAGTAGCTGTGAAGGCCCTTCAGGAACTCTGAAAAGTGGTGGCGAAAGGGGATTTGGTAAAGACGCAGCAGGTCATTATGCTACTTAGGTTCCAAAATGGGTCAAAAATAAATAAGTAAATAAATGCAATGTAAATTTTAATCTTATAACCAGTTGTATAGTATAAAAATGAACGCCAATGTCTCTGCTGTGCGTACTGTACCTGGCAGATCCCAGGGCAACAGCCTCTGTCGGCGTTGCCACAGAGAGTTCGAAACTCTTTCACACGTCCTGGGAGCCTGTCCACATGGTGAATTACTGCGCACCTCACGCCATAATGTAGTCAGATCAATGATAGCTAACGCTCTTAGAGGACAAGGTTATAATGTCTATGAAGAAGTACACGGTCTCTCCAACAGAGGAAGCAACCGACGCATTGACATTATTGCTTTTAAGCCATCCTGTTCTGAAGGTTTCATCATTGATCCAACAATTAGATTTGAGACCAACGAAAACCAGCCGGAAGAGGTCGATGCAGAAAAAAGAAGAATTTATGAAGAAACGGCGGACTTCTACAAGCAAAAATATAAGCTCTCATCCATTTCTGTAATCGGCTTGATGTTAGGTGCTCGAGGAACAATACGTGCATTTTTTGTCAACTTCTGCAATACCTTTGGGCTAAATAGAGATTTTATCTATAACATCGCCATTACCACACTCAAGAAGTCCATCATGATCTTCAAGAACCATGCTTGCGGACCTCAAATAAATGTTTGACAAGCCTCACTCGACTGCCTACATTTAACATCATACGAACACATTATCTATTGTATCCACATCCATTATTGTTGTGAAGGTACTCTTTGTCTTTGGGCAACCTGCAGCTGTTGCAGGAAGATTGTATAATAAATAATAAATTGAAGTAATTCCACATACTGTATATGAGTTGACTATGTTTGTAGGCACAGGTTGAATTTTGTAAATAATATAAATTTATTAAGGATCACCTGTGTGTTTAATAGAAAAAAAATTGGTAGCGTAAATTGTATAAGATTGTATTCTAGGAAAATTTCCTTCTTCTCTTGTTAATTTAAAATTTAGTGCTTGACAATAATGTATTTTAGTGTACCATTTGCCACCAAGGTAGACACCTCATTTGCAAATAAAGAGATTTTGATTTGATTGATTTGGTACGATACATATCTAATTGTAATATTGCAATTCTGTAAGGTGAATCCAATCATGTGAATTTATAAGAAGGTTCTGGGTCCACCTCAAAAATCAATATCCTGGCACAACTCTCTGAACAATTTTAACTTTTTCTGCCTCAGTTGCAACTTTAGTTTCTGAAACGATAAAGTAAAGAATATATAATAGGAATCAGTCGAGGGATGTTCCACCATTCAACAATGCATCTCCAGCTTTCCAGAGTGAGGATTAAGGGAACATACACTTTTTGCGACTACATTGTGCCAATCAAGGCCGTACCGTCATGTAACTTTTACCATCAACAACATCAACAATGTTATTTTCAAATTACAGCAGCTGTTACAAAGCAATGAAGGATGTTTCCCCAACTCCTTGGCAATTTGTACATAATCCAATTCTACAATCTCTGATTGCCTTAACATCGGCACTTTTACAAGATTGTCATTTTTAACACACATTTTTTATTTTATTCGATGATTCAACTACAATTAATGAACATTTTAACATATGTTTTTATATCCACTGCAACATCATAGGAACTTTATAACATCCTCAACTTCAAGTTCGCATAATATTTTAAAACTCAGCTCAACATTATGCATACCCGCTCCAACTATTTGAGACTTGGACCCCAAGGAAGTTCTTTAAATTTTAATGTGTTTTTATGACTTACAACTCATGTCAACCATTTTAAGTGTATATTAAGGCAAATTTTATGTTAAGTGTGTGTTGGTGTGATGTATTTATTTGTTTTGAACTGACAAGGATTGCAATTCCAAGTGAATCGAAACCGGTCTTCATTTAATAAATGTTATACGTTATATAATGTGTTGAATGGTGGAACATCCCTCGACTGATTCCTATTATATAAGTCAAACGTCAACATGGAATTTAAAGTTATAAATTATGAAAGTAAATATTACTATCCACATCACCGTGGGTGTTATTCTACTGCCCCCACCTACAGGGAGTAACTGCTGTGGGGAAGGGGAGTTCTTGCCTACACCAGTAAAATATCGTTATCGACAAAAAGCTTACTGAGTCTTGAGTGAAATTTCTTTTTCTTCAAAGTAGATTTGGGTTTACATACCCTTGCCAATTTTTCGTAGATAATGATAACAAAGTGGCACTCTTAAAAGTACTTGTTTTACATTGGGAGGATGTCATCACCAAAACAAAAGTCTTTAATTCTATAATGATTCATTTTGATTCTAACTAAATAATTTCTCTTCTTAGAATTAAAGAATTTTTTACTTCTTTCAATGAAATCCTCTTAAATTTAGAGGATTCTTACATCTTCAGAATGATACCAATTCTACTGCCCCCTAAATTTATTCAACTACTATTTAAAAGTTCACTTGCATTTGAGTTTTTTACTTCAAACAGTTTTTATTCATGATCATAACTCAACTTCTCACAGTGCAGTGTCATTCCAGAATAGTCCACAACTTCTTGTAACCATCCAATAAACTTGCTCCTCACTCACAGCCATCTCAAATAGGCATGGGTCGCTCCTGAGGGAGCCATTATGAATAAACAGCTCTTTCTTAGGAATGGCTCTCTGCTTGCTCCGTACAAAGGAAGCTGTTCAAACAACACTCAAGGAGTGCTAGCATTAAGAAAGATGGAGAAATCTTACCTCTCAATTGCACACTCACCGACTCTTCTCTCCTCCAACTTAGCAAAACCATGTCTTTGTGACATGCACAATACACAGGGAGGGGAAGTTCAAATTCTAGCAGAAGTTGTGCTCCAGGTCAACCCATGTACATGTATAATACACATACTTATTCAACAAAATTCATAACTGTCATACTACTCGTGACTTCTAAATTTAGAGGCTACTTAAATCTTCAGAATGATACCATTTCTACTATCCTCTAAATTTATTCAACTACTATTTAAAAGTTCACTTGAGTTTGAGTTTTTTTACTTCAAACAGTTTTTATTCATTATCATAATGTAACACACACAGCACTTTAATTATATGTGTTCTACGACACTAAAACCTCGGCACACTTTTGTACTTCACTGAAATAAAAATTAAATAACTTATGATATTTACACTTTATTACATGTTTACACACTTCTCACTTGCTTAAATTAGTGTTTGAAAAAAAAATTTCTGAATCATGTTTCCCTGTGAGGTGGCCCTCTCACATGGTGTAGAAGTTGCCACTAGACAGCAAGTTGGTACAGGGGAGGATACACTTGTCTTTCTGATCACCATGCAAGGGGATTTCTTTCGAGCGGCAACAGCGGCTCTTGAAAAAATTTATCCACTTGTACAATTATAGCAGATATTCCTCATAAAACTAAGACACTTGGAGTGAAAACGTCCTAGACGATGGACTCCTCTCTGAGAGAGGCTGTAGAAGGGTCTTCTGTGTTCATAAGAGGTTGGTGTTTTTTTTTGCAAAGATGAAAAAGACCTTGTTTACTGATTTCAAGACAATTCTTGTCTACGAATTTGAAGTGTGGGTCTAGTGCTGTAGCTTCTGTTCTCGATATTCTTAAATCGAGTTGTGAGAGCTTCCAAAACTTTCTCAGCCATCTGTTGGACTTTCGTTGAAATCGCAGGATTCTAAATAAACTGGCTGCACTATTGTTTCAGTGATTGACTGAGGAGAATTACTTTGGAAGCTGTCACTTGCTTCTCACTACTGATCTCCTCCGTAACCATCTAGAAAGCTTTCAACATTTAATTTGTTAAATTTTTTCCAGTTCGTCCCTCGAAATTTGTGGCGGATTAGGGTAGTTAAGGGCAATCGTCAAAATTAATGTACCCTGGGTTTCCAAAATTCTATGCAGCATATTGTAAGTGGAGTTCCCTCTCGTAATTACATTCTGCTTCAAACTGAGGATTGGCTCACGCAAGTGTTCCTGCATTTTGTGCCGTTTCATCTCAGCCTGTGAGCTGCACTTGAAAAATTCCATGATTCTTTTCACATTTGATACAATATCCCTCACGTACTGGAAACCACACTGCACAACAAGATTTTAATTGTGGGCGAAACACGAATATGCCTCCATCCAGTCTGACATATTGTAGCTACAATATTAGCAGCATTGTCACTAATGACGCACACAATTTTCTTTTCAGTTTTCCACTCGCAAGTAGATTACAAACTCCATTCCCTTAATAAAATTGGCTATCACGGACAAATATGAATCTCTATTTATTGAGGTGTAGCCATAAGTGGTTTGACAAAGCCTGCAAATTCCAACGGTACTTTGACCATCATCCTGTACGGCTGAGGAAGGGGGTTTTTATAGTTGGTAATGTATATGCACTATTCCATTTCTGAAACAGTTTTCATAATATTTTACTCTACACTACTCTAAATTGTAGGTAATTTTCAACATTTGTCTTTAAAAAAGTAAATAAAACTATTTTCTTATACCTCTTATTGGAAATAGGCTTATGGAAATATGATCTGATAAAAGTCTGACTAGGATTATTGTGCACTGTTGTGACCTACTGTGGTGTAGCACTAGCTGCTGCTGCAGTAGAACATTCTTTATTGTTGTAAGAAGTAGAAACCTCTGCTACTGTTGTTTGATACGGAGTTTCATCAGCGGAAAGATGGGCAGGCATTATCTGTTGAACAGATGATGCTATAGTAGGATGGAAGTTTCGAACGTCACATGCAAGGTATACTGCAGCTTTAGTAGGAAATTTGTTTTGGGCAAAAATTACAATTCTCTTTTCCATTCCCTAAATCAGTGAAAACGTTCCAAACCTCACTTTTTTTTCCCGCCCGCCTCAAAGCCATTCTTAAAACTTACTATGTACTCATACTCCACAAAACTGACACAGAACTGATTCCAGAAATTCCAACTACTATAATGAGCTTGAGCTACCAACCTATGTACAAGATATTTTTTCTTTGCCTCTGAAATTCCAAGTCAGAGAGAGCTTAGTGGTTTCAGAAATAAATATTAAATAAATGAAAATTGAATTTTGGCACGTAATAAGAATTAGTGATTGTACATAACGGAGAGAACAAAATGTAGTGTTTTATAAAACAGAGCCAACGGCCATAGCCGTGTTGAAACACCGGATCCCGTGAGATCTCCGAAGTTAAGCAACATTGGGCGTGGTCAGGAGTTGGATGGGTTGCCACGCGCTGTTGGTGGGGGTAAGGGAATGGAGGAGCGGAAAGGAACTGGCCACCCCACCGCACGTAAACTCCGGCTCAGGAACACCTCTGCGGAGGTTCGGACCTGCCTTCGGGCAGAATAACCCTTACCTTACCTTACCTTATAAAACAGAGTTATGTTACTCGAGTTGATGACCATGTCTTTATGACTTGATAAACTTAACCATAATAGGTAGTTGATTTGATCCCGTACTGATTTGTCTAAAACTATTTAAAATAGTGCGTGTTTGGTCCACCTAGTCAATACACTTTTTATAATTCATACAGGTTTCTTTTAATTGGACTTCACTGATAGTAAACTCGTGTCCTCATACCGAGGTGGTGCAGCTCTTTTCAGGCACACCCCGCATGGAGGTGAGCTGCATGTACCATTTCAACCACATACCATTCGTCCTGCCATTCTTAAATTTCTGGCAGCACCAGGAATTGAACCGGGCCCCCAGGGACGGCAGCTAATAACACTAACCGTTACGCTACGGAGGCGGACAAAACTCGTGTCCTCATACCAAGGTGGTGCAGCTCTTTTCAGGCACACCCCCATTGGAGGTGAGCTGCATGTACCATTTCAACCACATACCAGCCCTCCTGCCATTCTTAAATTTCTGGCAGTACCGGGAATCGAACCCGGGCCTCCGAGGATGACAGCTAATATTGCTAACCGTTACGCTACGAAGGCGGACACTTCACTGATGAAGGAAATGTACTATGTTCCTGAAACATCTATATATATAAAGTAGCTTGTCCTGACTGACTGACTGACTGACTGACTGATTCATCATCGCCGAGCCAAAACTACTGGACATAAAGAAATAAAATTTTGGGGATATATTCATATTAAGATGTAGGTGCTCGCTAAGAGAGGATTTTTGGATATTCCGTCGCTGAGGGGGTGAAAAGGGGGGTGAAATTTTAAAATGAGTGTGTCCAAATCTCAAAACTTTGAAAGTTTACAGATGTGAAAATTGGTATTTAGAATCTTCTTTAAAAATAAGGATACACGTATTTTTTTGTTTTCTGAAAACCACATTAGGAGGGGTGAAAAAGGGTGAAAATGGGGAAAAATGGGTTGAATGCCTTCAATCAGGATACCGGTACTTATATCTCAGAAACTGAAGATATTATAGACCTGAAAATTGGTACTTTTAATCTCTTTTAAAAATAAAGAAACACGTATTTTTTTGTTTTTGGAAAATCCAATTAATGGGAGGGTGAAAAGGGGGTGAATTTTTAAAATGAGTGAATCTATATCTCCAAACTTTTAAAGTTTGCAGATGTAAAAACTGGTATTTAGAATCTTCGTTAAAAATAAAGAAAAACGTATTTTTTTGCTTTCGGAAAATCGCAATAGGAGGAGTGAAAAGGGGTGGAAAAAGGGTTGAATGCCTTTAATGGGGCTACTTATATCTCAGAAACTGAAGATATTACAGACCTTAAAATCAGTGTTTGGGATCTCCTTTAAAAATAAAGAAACACGTACTTTTTGTTTCTGGAAAATCCAATTAAGGGAGGGGGTGAAAAGGGGGTTATATTTTAAAATTAGTGTATCTATATCTCAAAACTTTTAAAGGTTATAGATGTGAAAATTGGTATTTAGAATTTCCTTTAAAAATAAAGAAACACGTATATTTTGTTTTCGGAAAATCCTAATAGGAAGGGTGGAAAAGGTTGAAGAAGGGATCGAATGCCTTTCATGAGTCTACTTATATTTCAGAACCTGAAGATATTACAGACCTGAGAATTGGTGTTTGGGATCTCTTTTAAAAAAGAAACACGTATTTTTTGTTTTTGGAAAATCCAATTAATGGGCGGGGGTGAAAAGGGGGTGATTTTTTTAAAATTTGTGTATCTATATATCAAAACTTTTAAAGTTTATAGATGTAAAAGTTGGTATTTAGAATCTCCTTTAAAAATAAAGAAACACGTATTCTTTTGTTTTCGGAAAATCCCAATAGGAAGGGTGTAAAAGGGTGAATAATGGGTTGAATGTCTTTAACGAGGTTACTTATATTTCAGAACCTGAAGATATTACAGGCCTGAAAATTGGTATTTGGGATCTACTTTAAAGGTAAAGAAACACGTATTTTTTCGTTTTTTGGAAAATCCAAATATTGGGGGGGGGGGGGTGAAAAGCGGGGGTGAATTTTTTAAAATGAGTGTGTCTACATCTTAAAACTTTAAAATTTACAGATGTAAAAATTGGTAGTTAGAATCTCCTCTAAAAATAAAGGAACACGAATTTTTTTGTTTCCTGTAAATCCCAATAGGAGGGGTGTAAAAGGGTGAAAAATGGGTTGAATGCCTTTAATGAGGATACATATATGTCAGAAACGAAAGATATTACAGAACTGAAAATTTGTATATGGGATCTCCTTTAAAAATAAAGAAACACGTATTTTTTAGTTTTTGGAAAATCCAATTAATGGCGGTTAAACAGGAGTGACAAATTGGGGTGAATTTTTTGAAAGACTATATCTACAGAATATCTTGGAAACGTAAAATATTACAGACGTAAAAAGTGGGTGATTGGTATCTCCTGTAAATGTAAAGAAACATAGGTGATTTGTTTTTGGAAACTCCACTTAAGGGGAAGTCAAAAGGGGTGAAATTTTAAAATGAGAATTTTTACAGTATATCTAAAAAAACTTAACATGTTACACAAGTGAAAAGAGGCATTTCTTTATCTCTATTAAACATAAAGGAACGTGTATTTTTAGTTTTCGGAAATATCACTTGGGTGGAGGGGGGGGGGGGTAAAAGTGACTGAAAATGGTGTTGAATTCTTTTAATTAGGCTACTGATATATCAAAAATGAAGATGTTACAGACGTGAAATTTGATATTTTCAATCTGCTTTAAAAGTAAAGAAACACGTATTCTCTTAAAATCCAATGAAGCGGGGGGGGTGAAAGAATTGAAAAATGAATTGGCTTAATTGTATGAGAATACATACATCTAATAAAAACTAAAGTTGTTACAGACGTGAAAATTCGTATTTGGATCTCCTTTAAAAAGAAAGAAAAACGCGTTTTGGGCGGGAAATCATCTTGGAGGACGGGAGTGTAAAGGAGTTGAATTACTTTCATGGGGACACGTAAATCAAAAAATTAGAAGTTAGAGTCGTGATAATTGGTATTTAGAAGATCCTTTACTATTAAGGAAACAAGTATTTTTTGCGGGAAAGTTCACTTACGGGGAGGGGGGGGGGAATAGTGTGAAATGAAGTAAAAAAAAGTAAATTACTTTTATGGGGATACTTATATCTCAAAACTGAAGGTAATAGACGTGAACATTGGTGTTTGGAATCTCCCTTAAACATAAAGAAACAAGCCTTCTTTTAATTTTCTTTCTGGGGGCGGGGATGGCGGTAAATAAACTTAACGGCGGTGGGGTATAGAAAGAGGTGAGACCAATTGATTCTACTGTTATTAATGTACTTATAAGGATCCTCCGTTGCTCAGGCGGCAGCGCGCCGGCCTCTCACAGCTGGGTTCCGTGGTTCAAATCCCGGTCACTCCATGTGACATTCGTGCTGGACAAAACGGAGGCGGGACAGGTTTTTCTCCGTCGTCAAATGTGCGGACCGCGCTGGTAACGGCTTCAGGACGGGTAATGACTAAAAATGCAGTCCGGCCGCGTGTTCAGTGCCGCCAAGGCACCCAATATGACACAACGCCGGATCTCTTGAAGGATTTTATCCATATTAAAAATGATTAAATGAAAAGATGGCAAAGATTTACGGACCCAACTGACCAGGAGGAATACCTGAGCCTAGCCCGGGAAGTACGAATTCCATTGCTGGAAAGGAAGATTGAAAAATGTGAGGAAACGTGCTGTAAAATAATAGAAAACGAGTCAGATCGGGAATTTTGGTGGATTCTCGCAGAAAACGAGTCAGATCGCGAATTTCGGCGGATTATATATCTAAAACAATAAGCATTCAACTATAAATTTCAGTATAATACCGTAGCGAAGCACGGGTATCTTGCTAGTATATGAATAAAATGATTTTCAATTATAAAAGTGTATTGACAAGGAGGACCAAACACGTACTATTTTAAATAGTTTTTAATGGCTTTATGTCTTTATGATTCAGGTTGGGTTCTGTTCCATGTGCTTCCTGATTTCAACATCCCACTCGTGTTTCTGCAGGTATACTCTGAGGGTAATCCCAAAAATAAGGTCTCCTTTTTTAAAAATAAATATAGAACTCTGTTTGTGTGGCTATTGGTCACAATATTGTGAAGAGAGTTTCTCGCGCTCGCATATAAACATATGCCGCGCTGAGGCACTCAGTCTTGGCTTGGCAGCCGTTGAGAATGGAGCTTCCGTTGGATGTTACCTCCAAGTGCGAAGCGCGCGCAGTTATTAGGTTTTTGAACGCGAAAGGTACCGAACCGATTGGAATCCACTGCCAGTTGACGAACAAAGGCATGGGAGACCGTCAATTTCCATCGAGACAGTCGTGAAAGTTGAGCAAATCATGCGTGAAGATCGGCGGATCATCCTGGATGATCTCTGCACTTTGGTTCCTGAGGTTTCCCAAAGCGCCGCTCACAGAATTTTAATGGAAAAGGTGAAATAGTGGAAGGTGTGCGCAAGATGGGTGCCACGCGTGTTGATTGAAAACCACACTTTCTGAACAGCATGGCAGTGAGCTGATATTCCATGGGCATACAGAAACTGTCACAGCGTCTACAAAAATGCATCGACCGAAATGGTGATTACGTAGAAAAATAGCTAAATGTTCAAGCTGTAAAATCATGTAAAACACTGTAGAAATAAACAGGTATATGTATATATTAAAAAAATAGGAGACTTTATTTTTGGGATTACCTTTGTACAAACCAAAACTGGCTTGCAGCATTATCTGTTGAGTGTTTGGTGGTCTCGTGGTTAATCCTGCTACAGTTGCCAACATCGATACTTTTCCCTGATAAGGCAATATTTCTCGAGGATGAAATATGATTTTTTATATTGAATTTTCATGACCGCATTGTAATCAAAATCAACTTTCAACCTATTAGATTGTATTACGTGCGTGTAGTGTAGTACATGTGTTGAAATTGGGAGGTTATGGTTTCAGATCCCACTGGTGTCCAGTTGGCCATTTTTGTTCTGTACTTAACATCTCTTTAACACGTACTACATGTACGTAACATGACCTAATAGGTTGGAAGTCTATTTCAATTTTTTTATATTGTTTGAAAAAGGAGATTTTGGAACATCCTTAACAGTCAAAAGCTTAACGTCCTCCATTTTATTGGATAGAAGTGCCTTGTGCCTCATTGCTAGGAGAGTTTTGTAAAATTAAGTTGGTGACACTTCTACAAGAGGCAGTGGTGTAATGGAGTGATTTATGTAATGAACGTTGGAAAGAGAGATGTGCTAGGAGCCGAGGTGTATAAGGAGCTAACCACTCTTTTGAATGACTCCTTTGGAGCTGACTCCTCTCTCCACTGAATGACTCTGACCTATCTCTAGTCTCAAACGGCTTGCGTTCATTCACCACTGAATCACTCAAACCTAACTGTGTTCGCCAGCTACAGTCTTTATATCAGGGTTCTGGACCAGACCATATTCGCATAAAAAGTACTGGTTCTGACCAATCGTTCTCAGAACCTTTAGGCTGGAGAGACTGTCCAAGAGGACCGCAAGCACGACCCGAAGATGATTTGCGGCATGGTCCTGTCCGCCATTTAAGTCGGCTCAAAAGATTTTGTCAGAGGCTGAGATGAATGTACACGAACTTGGTCATGACTTATTGTTAACCTTAGGATGAGTTTGGGAACAGACTGTACGTGGTACAGCTAGGATTGTAATAAAAAGACAACAATAACCAAGTGCACTAAATGCTAAGAACCTTTATTTCTACAAAAAACTGATGCTGGAATAACATTTGTATAAAATATCCTTTTCACTGTGTACTATATACAGCACCCATCAATCCTGTATTTCTGTATTGACACAGTGCAGGAAGAGCAACTCCTCCTGTACTAACTTATTTACAAAACTTTCAAATGCTTTCCTCACTTCTTATGTAGAATAAATACATATTTAAGAGAAAAGAACATAATATTATCAGATTATACGAAGGCAATGTCTTGAAATTCTATTTAATGACTCAAACAGTTTGAAACAGATGAATAATTTTAGTCTAATTCATCTTCTTATAGAAAAAGTTAAAAGTATGCATGAGATTTCTTATAAACTTTTTTGTTGTTAAATATGCATTTATTATCCATTTAAAAATTTGCTAAAATTAGGTGAAGACATCACCACAGGCCTTTCTTCTTTTTACATATTAAGTACAAGGTCTGACCAAGCTTCAGTTTCCAATTCCTGGTGCTATAGTACTTATTTGTAATTGACTTATAGCTAGGACAAATATGGAAATTATTTATACCTAATTTAATCATTCCTTTGCATTTTTGGCTGAAGATGAGAATCAACAAAGAATGTAACCTAGGTCCACTTACAGAACTGTAACATTCTATATAAATATTCCTTTCTCTCTCTTATTGCTATATTCAGAAATATTGTCAACTAGAAGAGTTATCATGAATGTGGACATAAAAATCCCTCCTCTAAGAAAGTGAAGAACATTGCACTATACCCAGCTTACTCTACATTCTCTGTAGCATACTTCCTTCCCCAGGTGAAAAACCACAAGCATTATGCAGGGCAGTGATGCTCTAACTTCCACCCTAAATCTCATATGGAATAGAGTAAGGACTTCATTTAGGATAAATTTTTGTACAAACACACACCTCCATGCGCAAGGTAGTCAGTAGGGATGGGAAGTGCAAGAATGCATCTCGAGATTTTCCAGAGACCAGCGCATGGCTCAGACTTGGGTGTCGCTCTTGAGAGCTCTGTCTCTGTGCGCAAGGTTCAGCGCTCAGCAGGAAGACTTAGTATGGTATTTCGCGTGTCAGGTAGTCTTAAACTGTGCTTGTCTATTCCTTGATTACATGTTAAACAATCAGGACGGTATTTCTCGTTGTAGTAATATTGCTGTCTGTCATCTATAAAGGACCGCATTCTATTGGTTTAAACTATTACAAACCCGAGATCTACAATTAATAAATTTTCTGTTACCATTTATCTGGCTTTATGTTAGTTACTGTAGTTATGTTCTGTTTAATGAGGAAACTGTACTTTCAGGTGTGGTCTGAGAACCTAGCCATATTAAATAATCTAATATACCTTTCACACATGGTATTCCCTTGTGCTTGACATTTTTGTAATAGTAAGATTTTAGCACATTCCTAAGGAAAGTCTGTTATTTTCTTTAGAAATTATTTTAGAAAAACAGACTGTTTATGTATTCATTCTCTAATTTAAATTTTGCCTCTAAATTTTCACCTTTACAAAAATAACTACATTTTCATACTTCTTTTAAAAAATCAGTACTGTCATTGGTATTTCAAGCTGGTTATTTTTGTGTACCTTTCAGATTATCCCTGTCTATAGACCTATCAGTCCAGTTGCTACCGCTAATTTCATTTTTGTGCTCTCGTTTATGAATGACTTAATACCTACTACACACAGCGCTGCAAGGTTGCTTTGTTTGTTACTTGTCCTAACATTTTCTCGTGTTCAACACAAAATGAATAGTGAGTATAATTGCTCCGCACTAAGCTTCAGGATTTGAGCACTGCTGTGCTGTAAGTTCCCACGGCACCATACAAATTGTTGCACTGAAGAAACGTGTCTCGAGCGAAACTAATTCCCATCACTAGTGGACACCACAGCTATGTAAATGTGCTTCCAATTTCACACGCTTTTTGTTTTTTAGAATGCCTGCCGTACAACAGGTGAAAGTGACCATTCTTAGAAAAAAAAACCACATAGCAAAAGATGAGCTCTTAGTGAAGGATACTGTTCGGAGCTCATGTGTTTGCTAGTGCGGGGTGAATCGGGAAACAGGGAGAATGTTCTTCCCTCCATACAGCCTAGCTGTCATTACTATAGCAACCTTCTTACTACTTGACTACTACCCCCACCACATGGCTCTACAGCCCTTGAAGGACCTTGGCCTACCAAGTGACCGTTGCTCAGCCCGAAGGCCTGCAGTTTACGAGGTGTCATGTGATCAGCACGACCAATCCTCTCGGCCGTTATTCTTGGCTTTCTAGACCGGGTCTGCTATCTCACTGTCAGATAGCTCCTCAATTCCAATCACACAAGCTGAGTGGACCTCGAACCAGCCCTCATGTCCAGGTAAAAATCCCTGACCTGGCCAGGAATCAAACTTGGGGCCTCCGAGTAAGAGGCAGGCACGCAACCCCTACACCATGGGGCCGGCTGGACTTGACCACTAGCTAGCAGAAAATAGTAGACCTTTGCACTTGGCACAATTCAGGCTATCAACCTTGATAATTATCCTTTAAGTGAAAACATCACCGACCTAGCTACAGTTCTCGAATCAGCGTTCTGTGTGCTCTGGATGTTAAGACGTAATGCTTTTAGGAAGACAAATTGCTATGATTCTGGCAGCCTGGCAGGTGTTCACATTTCTCAGCCTAGCAACAAATGAGCTCCAAACAGCAGAGGCCTACATTTTCTAATTCAACTGAGAAAAATAGATCAAACACCATTTCATTAAACTTGCAATATTTGTGTTTTTTCATACAAAATATCTTCCTAAATAAACCTTAAAAGGCTTAAGGTGATTCCAAGGATGGTCACTTTGTTCTGCACATGCTTATTCTGGAGGTGAGAAAAGAACCTGAGTCTAAATTTCAGACCAAAAGATTAAGATGATCTTGTAGTTTATAAAACATTTTGGAATGATTGTAGAGTTGCTTTATAAGCAGTCTAACAGTAATGAAACTTAAAGATGACTATTACAGCAATTCTGAATATCTAAACAACACTACTATCTCTCCTTGAACCTCATGTCAATTACACTCCTTTCCAGATGGTTTACAGATATCTTGAGTTAGTTTTGTATCTTTGGGGGAAATTCTACTCCATATTTTTAAAAAACCCAGCATAGTGAAGTTTTTGGTTTCTTTAAAGTTTTCTGAAAAAACATACAGAACTATTTTGAACCCACAAGCACTGGCTGAATACCACCGATACAAATTGTTATGCAGCTATGAGGTGCAAAAGAAAAAAGGTATAGAAATGATGGGGTTGAGCAAAGTTACATGGAAGGTGAAAGAGAGGAAGAGATTGAGGAAAGGATATATACACTATACTGGAGTGGTGGCAGAGAGGCGAAAAATGGAGTGGGCCTGATAATTTCAAAACTGCTGGAAGAATACGTGGATATACAGTAGCAGAGTACATCAGCGACAGGATAATGAAAATTAGACTGAGGAACGAAAAGGCCTTCATAGAAGTGTATGCACCACATAGAGTGAAGAAAGAGCAGGATATTGAGGAATTCTTGGAGAAACTAGAAAAGGAAATTATTATGGGAGACTTAAATGCACAGGTGGGAAATAAAAGACAAGGAAAGGAAGCAATAATCGGACCATGCGGATATGGGAAAAGGAATGAAGAAGGAGAGAAACTAGTTGAGTTTTGTGAGAGCAATGGAATGATTGTGGGAAACACATGGTTTTGGAAGAAAAACAGCACGAAAATGAAAGATATGGCTGGGGTGACAGAAGAATAAAATCAAGAATTCATTACTTTCTGGTGGAAAGGACAAATCACAGACAGCTGATGGATGTAACAGCTTTACCAGGAGAAGCATTCGATGGAGATCTTAGAGTTGTGATAGCAAAAATAAGAGTGGAAAAATTGGAAAAATTAAAGGTGATAAAAGAGAGTAAAATAAGTGTGGAAATTAAAAGATAGGAATATACAGGAAGAGTTTCTGGAGAGACAAACAACTAATTCCAGTTACTGAAGTAGGAAATGTGGAAGATGAATGATCCAACTTCAAAAGGGCATTTGTAAGTGGGGCAGAGTGCCTGTGGTAGAACATCGACGAGAGTGAAAGAAAGGAGACACCGTGGTGGAAGAGAAGATAAGAGAAACAGTGAAGGAAAGAAGAAAGCATGGCAAGAATGGAATGGAGATTAAAAAAAAAAAAAAGATAATTAATGTTATTGGATTTACATCCCACTAACTATTTCAGTTTACGGAGATGCCGCGGTTCTGGAATTTAGTCCCGCAGGAGTTCTTTTAAGTGCCAGTACCAACGAGAGGGTGACGTATTTGAGCACCTTCAAATACCATTGGACTGAGCCAGAATCAAACCTGCCAAGTTGGGGTCAGAAGGCCAGCGCCTCAACCATCTGAGCCACTCAGGCTGGTGATGAAAGAAAAAAAAAAAAGCAAAGGGAAGTATGTTGACGATAAAAGGAAATGTAAGACATTGGTGAGAGAAGAAAAGGTGGGAAGAATTTATGCAAAAGATGGAAACAGATGGACCTGGCAGTAAAAGAATGTTGTATGGAATTATATGAAGTAATAGGAAAGAAAGAGTTTATATAAAGCTGATGAAAGAGGAAGCTGGAGAGTTAATAACACATCCCGAAGAAGTAAAGAGAAGATGGAAAGAGTATTTTGATAAATTGCTGAATGTGATAAATTGTGTAGAGGAAACGGTAGCAATACGGTATGATGACTCAACAGTAGATATAATCATATCAGAGGTGCAATTAGCAGTCCGTAAAATGAAAACGGGGAAGGCACCAGCGTTGGAGGTGAAATTAGTGTGGAAGTGATTGGACTACAGTGGGTGTACAGATTGTTAAAGTGCATACGGAGACAGAAATGTGTACCAGAAGTTGGAGAAAGTGAATAATAATAATAATAATACCAATCTATGAATGGGGGACAAAAAGTGTGTGATAACTATAGAGGAATCCACTGTTATCACAAGTGGCAAAACTACTGGAAAGAATATTAGAGAGGAGAATGGGAAGAAAGGTAGAAGGAGAGTTGCAAGAGGAACAGTATGGCTTTAGAAGTGGAATATCTGCGGTGGACCCAATCTTTAGCATGAGGCAAGTCATGGACAAGAGTTGGGAATATGGAAAGGATCTGGTCATGCATGACATTCATAGACCTAACAAATGCATATGATAGTGTTCTTAGGGGGAAGGTGTGGGAAGCCAGGAAACTATGGTCAAAAAGAGACCGAGTACACAGACTGTAGAAATGGAGCAAGCAATGTACAAAAACTGTGTTGGCAGCGTACAGACTCTGGTTGGAAACACAGAATGGTTTAGAAATTAAACTGGACTAAGACAGCGGAGTATGCTGTCGTCTCTTTTGTTTCTGATGGTTGTGGACTAAATTGCAAAGGAGATGGAGGAAGGAAATGGGAACAGGAAGATTAAGTTATTACTATTTGCAGGTGATATTGGTCTGGAAAACAAACAGAAAAGAAAAACAAGAACAACTTGATGCAATGAACAATAAAATCGAAAAGTATGGTATGAAAGTCAGCGCAGATGATGATATAAAGAGGAGAAAGGCATTGTAAAAATTGTTGACAGTTTCAAATACCCAGGGAGTGAATTAATGCAGAATACAAGGCTGAACATGGAGATTAGCAACATGGCAATGCATTCTACCAGAGTGTAAGAAACCTTGTCTGGAATAAGGAAGTGTAAGCAGATAATGTACAAAATGTATTATACATTCATACTGACCTATGTGGCTGAGACGGGGACAGTGACAAGTAGGGAGGAGAGTAGAATTTGAGCCAGTGAAATGAAATACCTAAGAAGTGTGGTAGGAGAGAAGCTTGTGAAATGAAGGTCAGAAAGGAGGTTTGAATAGAAAACCTAAATGAGAGAAATGAATAAGATGGTTTGGACATGTAAAGAGGATGAAGGAGGAAAGAATACCAGAATAGACGATGGAGATGGAGTTTGAGAAATAAAGCAAGAGGGAGACCTATAACAAAGTGGATTGATTCAATAAAGAGGAGCACCAGGTAGCATTCCAACTGATGAGCCCACGGCTACACTGGGGCGAAACGCTGCTAATTTCATGACTGAAAAAGCCTAAAGACTTAAAGAGCTTAAATGTTTTTAACATTTGCAATCGATGAAATTAAACTATGGTTTCGTTCCAGGAACTTCATTTTTGACATAAAGGCCAAAGGCTGGCATTTATACAAGTGGAGGCACATGCTTCCCCTAGTGCACCGTCACTGCATTGTCCTACATAGGACGCTTGCAGTGGTGTCTCAACAGTGCACTAGCGCCAGCGTCTTGGAAACTTGTATGAGCCCACTGGTACACTGGGGTGAAACAATGGTAATTTTATGATTGAAGTTTAAATGTTTTTAAGTTGAAATATGTTGCTAGTTGCACCACTTCTTGCAGAGAAGGTGAAAAGAAACAGAAGAAAGCAAGTATGATTTCATCATCATCAAATAGGAGCTGTATAGTAAATGATCCCAAATTTACTCAAACACAGGAAAACTTTTATAATTGTCTTGGACAGCAGCAATAATTAGCACACAACACCCAAAATACACATTACTTTTATTATTGTGCTGAGGATCCAAGTAATAATAATAATAATCGTATGACCTCAGCTACCGTGTGCAGACATTTCAATTTGACGCCATCTGGCTGTCTGCTCATCAATTTCGATGTTCCGTTTTACTCTAGGCCCACTAGATGGCCGACTGAGTAAACTGAAACTCTCCTGGGCGTCTATGGCTGAGATTTAATTAATTTTGTTGGGTAAACACCAAATGTGTCACCAGAGATCTTTTACATGCCGACATCGTACGACATGGAGTGTCGAATGGACTTTTTTCCGCCCTTCAAAAATCTGACTACCTCTGCCGGGTTTGAACCCGCTATCTTGGGACCTGGAGGCTGACACTCTACCACTGATCCACAGAGGCAGCTAGGATCCAAGTGACTAATATGAACATCCATATTCCATCGCAAAGAGGGGAGAGCCAGTGCGCACCATATGTAGCTCTGAGTCACACGAGGTTCTTCTTTGAATACCCAGACTTCCCTTTCCTGCTGCATAACTCTCTCTGAGATTAGGTTTCCAGAACATTTCTTGAAAACTGCACCAAATAACTGCTTGCAAGAATGCCAAATAGATCAGCGCAGCAAGATGAATTTCATGCAGTTTAAAGAGACAGCCTAAATGACATCTGCATATAGTAGCTAAGGCCACAGAAATATTATTGTTGTTTTTTAAGAGTTTTTTAATAGAGTGACTTTGTTCAAGTCCTTCTGGTTTGCAAGATCTTAGCGACTTTATAACCATCCCCCACTTATCAAGTTCAAACTGTATATCTAATAGGGTAAACTGTACAGTGATGGGCACCGGAACTAAAGGAGTGTAAAATAAGCCTTCTGGCAGCGGTATGCATCCATTATTTGTACCTCTGTGTCAAAAGTACTCTTAGGTATATTCCTATGCAATCTCCATGGTCTGTGGCCACGCATGATTTGTTTGTTAGTGTTGTGGTATCCATGTTGGTTTGGTATTGAATCCTTATCAAATTGTTAAGAAGGAGGTAAGCAAATATGCTTCTATATATTCCTAATCTGCTGTTTAAATATACCGTATTAGCCTAAGTTATAATTACGTTTTGCTATACTTATTGAATTTCTACCATAACTGTGACTGTTTGATGGGCATTCAGTGCCCAGCACTGTAATTTATGAGCCATTGAGCATTACACATTTTTATTTCATCAAAGTTTTCACTATGACCTCAGTGTATACATTTTGACAATATAACACATGTAAAATGGTAATGCATATCAGTGTGATATTGGCACCGTGATTCTCCCTTATTTTTATATTTCGTTAAGTTTATCAAGAGAAATATCCTAAGAGATAATTTAAGCAGATATTATTCCACTAAAGACGTACTTTAAGGGCGTACGGTAAGCAGCATAAATAAGGTTAAGTGAATGCAAAATACGAAATATTTATTTTATTCATAAAAGCTTTCATATAGTTTTTACTTCGATTCCATAGGTTTTTTTGTTTTATTCCAGCTCCAAAATGCCAAATAAAGGAAAGGAGCCCTATAGAAAAGAAAGTCTAATGGCTGCAGTTGCTGAGGTAGGAGACAGAAACTGCAGCAAGAAACTTCTGTGTTCCTAGGTCTACGCTTCAGCGTTACCTTAAAGGACAACCTAAGTTAGCGATGTAAGGAAGGCACTGGCACCGTGCTTTGACACCGGTGCCAGAGACGGAACGGTAGGCATGGTAGGCACGGTGCCACGATTTAAAATGAACCGGTGCCAGTGGCACTGCCATAAAAATAAATCTGTGAAACTTTTACAAGAATAAAAAGGTTTGTGACGTGAATATTGATCTTACAGTATTTATACCGTTAGTAAGGACAAGAATCATCAATCAAGTCTGCTTTTCCATGAGTACATCGAACAGTATGGCGGGCACTGGCGGCTGGCACCGTTACCGAACGAAGCAGTATTGTGTGTGGCCACGTGACTACCTCGTGTCAATAGCACGGCACATACAGGCGAGTGCTTCTCAGATCCGTGCTGGTGTCAGTGGCAGTGCCATGATAGTACTTACTGGTCACCCGTCGTACCAAGTGCTGCCGGACCGTGCCACGCTATGCGTTATTCTCTTCTGTTACCGGTATATTATCGATTGTCTTGAATTCCGTGTCAATGGCAGATAGACGAGTTATATCACTCCAGTGTGAGATATTTGTACAACTTGTATATTGTTCAAATCGACCATAACATGTTTAAAACGGGAGATGCTTCATCGTACCTGGAAGAACCCTTAATAGCTATGCAGGCAGATCCGTTAAAATGGTGCATGGGAAGAAAGCTTCAGTATCCCAACATTTACTATTTAGCTGTCCGGAAGTTGTGTGTTGCAGCAACATCCGTGCCTGCCGAAGGTGTGTTTTCAAAAGCTGGTCAATTCAAAGCGAATAAAGTGAAAAAAAAAGACTTTTCTTGAATGTGAATGGAAAATGTATTTGAGGGTTATTTTGTAGTATTTTGCATGTATAAATTACGGTATGTCTATGTGTAGTTCCTTTTTTTTTCAATACATGAAGTATAAACATTTTTATATGAGGCCAATGAAAAAGTAGTCATCGTGGCACTGACAGTGCCGTGGCACCGTTATTTTGGCACGGTGACGCGCTTGGCACTGGCACTGTGCACACCAATGTCAACAGAGGCACTGGAATTTTCATCACTAACCTAAGTCTATATTTGGTCCCGATCTGATCCTTACCAACAATGAAGTTGAAAGTTTGGTTAACTGGCTAATAGTCTTGAGCAAGAAAGGTTTCCCTAGGCGAAGGGAAGATGTTCAACTCAGTGTGCAGGAATTTCTGAAATCAAACAAAAGGGAAACTCCCTTCAAGGATAACCTACCAGGAATTGTGTCGTACAAAGCTTTCCTTCAGAGACATCCGGTCCTATCAGAAAGAATATCTGAGACTGTAACGGAGGCTACTGCTAATATAAGTGAAGCAGATATTTGGTTTAAAGAGATTGAAACATATTTGAAATCAGAAAATTTATTTGATATACTCCAAGACCCATCAAGAGTGCTTAATGGAGATGAAAGGAACTTTCAACTGTGTCCAAAGAATCACAAAGTCATTGTTCCAAGAGATTCAAAAATGTTTGTGAAGTTTCAATGGGAAATGAAAAGGAAACCTTGACAGTTATGTTCACATTTGGAGCCGATAGTTCAGTCTCTCCTCCAATGATAGTATACAACTACAAAAGACTGCCTAATGAGATTGTACAGTCTGTTCCAGATTCATGGGGCATAGGCTGCAGTAACTCGGGCTGGATGAGATCCGAAATATTCTTCGAATTTGTGGCAAATGTTCTTCATCCCCATTTAGTGAAAACACAAGTGAAATTTCCAGTGATACTCTTTGTGGGTGGTCACAAGAGTCATCTTATATTTCAGCTTTGCAAGCTCTATACTGAACTTCAGATAATTCTTATAGCATTATATCCGAACGCCACAAGAATTCTCCAACCAGCAGACGTTGCTGTATTTCAGCTAGTCAAGAGCGAGTGGAAAAAGGGAGTGCTAAATCGGCATCGTGAACATCCTTCTGAATCTCTCACAAGAAAGGACTTTACTCCAGTGCTGGAAAAGATTGTGAATGAGAGAATAAAGCAGTTTTAGAGTCTGTGGTCATGTTCCATGGAATCCAGACAACACTGACTTCACTAAATGTATTGGAGGAAAGTACAGTGTTACCACTCCAACCGATATTAACAAAAATGTAAATAATTCGGATGAGAAGGACAAATTACTGACATTTCAAAAAATCTTCAGAATTGTTGGAGGGGAGAAAATTAAGCAGTTCAAGAATATTGAAAAGGTAACTGAAGAAGAACAACATAGTGAAGAATTTTTTGTATTGTACAGATTGTACAAGGAATTTTCAGAGAGAAATGATCAAAATTTGGAGTTTGATGGACTGCAAACCAGAGAAACAAATTTGGAAGAAACTACTCAGGAAAAAGATCTATAGAACAAGAACAACCTGTCCTCAGTACAGCTCCTCTACACCCGAACGAATCGCCTCAGCCATGAACACCATCATCAAGCAGTGTGTTGAAGCGTTTGGATGTTAAATCACTGGAGGACTGTCTTGTATGGCCTCAAACACCCACGGAATATTGCCTTACGTGATAACTTCCAAGTAATGGAAAGACATTCATAATGAAAAGGCAGACACGAAAGCAAATGAAGAGAGGAAGAAGGAAGACAGAAAGAGAAAAAGAGAGGAGAAAAGTTCCAAATAAACAAGAATGAAAGAGGAAACAAGAAAAGGAAGGATATTTTGACTGTCATATGAGAGGGCAATGACCCCAAAATGACTGTAGTTACATCTGTAAGAAAGATCTTGCCATTTGAGAATCGCAATGAACAATCTGGTGAGAGGAATCATGATGACGAACACTTGAAAGAGAACACGGAAAGGAGTACCTGATTGTGGACAAGGGAGTACTTCTATGAACATCCTGAGCACAGGCGAAATTAAGATGGGGAGATGTTTCTACAGGGCATCAACAAGTAACATCTTGCTGGAGAGCAAAACTAACTAAATACACTGAAATATTTTCTTCTGGACTTTGTTTCCAGTGTGGCAGCAGCCTTAATACTAAGATACAAGCAGTTTCCTGTTAAATATCAGAAGATATTCCACAAGAAATGTTTTGCATCCAGTAGAAAATGAACTAGAAGATGAGAATATTTTCTTCTGCATAAATTGTTCGGACATAGTAGATTACAGTGAAAGTGATTAAACTTAAGGAGATAATAGGTTTTGTGACTCCTTAGAAGGTATTTTTCTCTGTCTCCATCACTGTGTTTCAAAGTGCCCATCACTGACATTTAATGAATTTCTGAAATGAATATTTTATAAAAGGTCAACAATTAATGCTAAATGTCTACATAACATTCTCATAAAACTAGGAACACTTCACTATTCTCTTGCAATGAATGAAATATGTATCTTCATAATTATTCAGTGTATGTGAAATAAAACTATTCAAGCGCTCTTAAAGTGCTCGTCACTGTATGGTTTACATTGTAAAACAACAGAAACTAGAGTAAATGAAGTATTCCAGAACTGCCAACAACCTCTGAGTAAGAGAATGTGGAGATGTGATGGGAGAAAATACTAGGCTTTTGCAAAGAATGATAAGAATGAGTCTTCTCAAGTTGGCCTGCACAACGTCTGTCACATGTGGTTGTGTTAGTTGTTTAGTCAATTCCAACACTCTGTGACCTCATAGACCAAAGTCTGCCAATGCCTTCTGTCCTGTACTATTTCCCATAGACTTCCTTGATTGAGATCCAGGACTTTCTTGAAGCCATCAATCCATCTCTTCTCCTTTTACCATGAGTCTTCCCCAACAGCGAATCGTGTCTTTCTTATAGTATGACAAACGTAATTTGTCCTGCCAAGGATCATCCTGGGATGATTTCCTGTAATGTCAAGTTATTAGGTCACACTTTATTTTCCACAAAACTCTAAAGTGTCTTCTCCAACACTATAGTTTTAAAGCATCTATTCTTTGACGCTCAGACTTTCTTACTGTCCAGGTTTTGCTTCCGTATATTACAACTGGAAAGACCATAGACCATGCTATACAGATCTTTGTTGTTAAAATTATGTCTCCACTCTTGAAAACACTGTCAAGATTCACCATTGCCTTTCTCCAAGAAGCAAGCATCTTTTAATTTCATAGCTGCAATCAGTGCCATACCTGCAATGTTTCTTCCAGGAAGCAATACATTTAATTGACATGATTTCTGTTTTCTTGACATGCAACATTAGTCCAGTCTTTGTACTTCCATCTTACACCTTTAGCAGGAGGTTCTTTAGCTCTTCTTCACTTTCTGCCATAGGGTGGTGTCATCTACATATTTACACACCTCCCAGCAATTTTAATTCCATTTTTTGTTTCATCTAACTTATCATTCTTCATAATATACTCTGCATAGAAGTTTAATAAATAGGGCAATAATATGCAGCCTTATCATATGCCTATCTCAAAGGCAAATAAGATGATCTGATATTCCCATGTTTTTCAGTACTTGCTACAGTTTTTGAGGTCGACACAGTAAAACGCTTTAGTATAGTCAATAAACCACAGGCATAGGTCTCTGTGGAATTCTCTTGCGTTTTCCATAATCCAGTGAATGTTAGTAATTTGATCCTCTGCCTTATATGGAAACTAGCTTACTCTTCAGGTAGTTCTCAGTCTATACACTGTTGAAGCCTATTTTGCAAGATCTTGAGCATAAGTTTGCTAGCATGCGAGATCAGTCCAATTGTTCAGTACTCTGAACATTCTTTAGCACAGCCCGTTTTTGGAATTGAGATGAACACTGAGTTTTTGCAATCTTTTGGCCATGACTGGGTTCTCCATATTTGTTGACAGCATTCCCTCCTAGTATTTTGAACAATTCTGCTGGGATTCCATCAAATCTGCTTGCCTTGTTGTTTGCAATACTTTCTAGGGTCCTTTTTTTTTTTTTTCACTTTCTACAATATCTGGCTCAGAATCCTCAGCTTCATTCAAGAAGGTATTCTTGTATCTTTTAGCTAGTTTCTGAAACTCTGCATTTAATTTAGACAGTTATAGTGCACTTTAAATAATAAACAGTATTTGGGACATCAGAAGAAGTAAATCGTAAGGTTGGAACATTACAAGTACAAATATTATCTAGTTTGTACAGTCTGAAATCTCCATTTTGAAAGAAAAATAAAAGGAAAGAAGCTGGACAAGTTCAGGAAAATGTCACACGAGTGTTAGAAACGCAAGAATACAAAAAAAGATTTGTTAAAAGATAACACATGCTATTTGCTTCCACAAGCATACAAAATAAATTGAATTGGAAGAAAGATGGAGTAGTGGGTCTTTTCATACATCCACTTTGAGAATGGGCAATGGATGTGAATGTGCAAAGGGTGGAAACCTAAACACTGTAATTTTAAGATGTGCTACATGGTGAACTTGATAGCAGCTGCTTTCTGCTCTGGACTAGCAAAATTGATCACATTATACAAGAACTGGGCAAGTAAACATTCCTAACAGAGAATAAAATTCATTCCAAGCAAACCAATGCAATCTCGGATCATCAAACCATCTATTTCAACTGAAAATCAATTACTCAAGGAAGAGAACTGCACTGCAAGACATCTGGGCATGAACTGGATTTTATTCTAAACTCATTTGTAAAATTATGGCAAATGTGTCCAACATTTATTCCAATTCTACTGTTCATGCTAATTATGTTCTATCTTAGAAAATTTAATTAACTGCTAATTCTTCTTTCCTTACAACCAAATTATGGGCTTTATCAATTATATGTACAAAAATGAATAAAAGATCAAGAGATTTAAATAAATCATTGAAGCATTGAAAATAAATCAGGATGTGAATGGATAGAATTCAAATACATTGCTACAAGAACCCTATATGAAAGTTGTTAAAAAACGCATACACATTATGATTGACACAAAATTGTGTAATATGCACAAAAAGAATTAAGTACTAGAGGTATCATTTCACTTCCCAATCCTCATTAAATGCTCCTGCAATGATATGGTTCTCTGGGTAGCCATCTTTGCTCCATATTAATTTGAATACAGCACCAATCTGTACCTAGGGTCCTTTCCTACTTCAAGTAGGCCTACCACAGCCCTTTCATTGACAACAGCTAACACACAGTATATATAAATCAATCAGACTGTGATAGCTGGAGGAGTATATTATTTGGCTCACAGAACATCAATGGGGCAACGGAGTTGTAATATTATCTGGTGGAGAGAGATCTTTTGTACACGTCAAACCATTGTACCTTCTGGAGTTGCAATGGAAACCAATATTCAACCTTGATGATTCTGAATCAGAAATATTTATACGTACCAGCTACATCAGTCTCATGCAAACAGACTTGCTTATTAATAAGGAACAAAGCAGGCTACATGATAAAATAGGGAGGAAATCATACTTTTGATAATGAAGTGTGATGTTTAAATGAAAGTGCCTGTTTTAAATTACAAACCTGTAAATGCACCATAATGTAGCATTTAGATTAGTATTGTTCAGAGTGTAAAATGTGTATGTAAGATACACTGTAAATAGATTTTCAAAAGCTCCACACAGCTTAGCACAATAGCATGATCATTTCGAGAAGCTTGTAGGAATCTCGAGCTTTGTGAAGTCAGTCTGATGCTGCGAGCAGAAATTTAGCCTATCCCTGGTGCCCACTTTGTTGATAAAATGGCCAGTATAGATAACCCTGAGCGTGATCCTGCTCTGAAATTAAATTAAGAATGGGCTTGAGCATTTGGAATGGAGATAATTAAGGAGGTACAGTGTACAGTATGGTTTTCCATGGTTTCCCATTTTCACCCCAAGCAAATGCTAGGGCTGTACCTTAATTAAGGCCACAGCCGACTCTTTCCAACTCCTAGGCCTTTCCTATCTCATTGTCGCTGTAAGACCTATCTGTGCCGGTGCGATGTAAAAAAAAAAAAAAAAAAATACAACTGAACTGTGGTCATAATGGTGGGCTATTGTGCTAAATCACACATGGGTTCAGGAACTGCAAGTAGTTCTTGACCTTCATATGAACTACCAGATATGGAACTATGGAAGCTCAGTGTTCATTCATCATTCCTAATTTTTTCGTAAACGTGAATAACATTCAGAGGTGGACAGTCGCGCAGTTTCAGTTGGAAAGCTGTCTTGGCAAATTAAAGCCAACAAAATAAGCGTCGAATGCTACAGATGTACTGTAACACTTTCACAAAATTAAATTTATTTGCAGCTAAAATTGTGGTTATGTTAGCTTTGACTTATTTGTGTAAACTGCTGTTTTCACAAATTTAACTTTGCTGAGTAAAAATATAAATGCCATTTGACCGACGAACATGTGTTGTTACAGCTGAAAATAGTTTTAACTAAAAAACACTGACTGGAGTGAAATAATTCAAAATGTAAAAGAAATGTAATTTAAAGTAAAATCTTGTAATTTATTGTGTGTTCAGTACAGTCTAGAGTATATATAAACTGTAATAAGTATTTGTCTAAGAATGAGCAATCATTTCTGCAATTGCTCATTTGTGCCACCATCAACTGGTTCACTCCAGACTACGTGGTGTTTGTATGCTTTGTGAGCAGTTGCCAGATGGTTCAGGGTTTGCCCCTCTGTGTGCTAAATACACAAGGCCAAGGGACCACGAGGCTGGATGGGGTTAAACATCTCCACCATAGAATGACTTCTTCCCTTCATGAATGTGGAGTGTGGAATGACAGCAGACAAGTGAACAAGTAGTCGTGTCATTCCAGGTGGCAGATTCCCTATCAATTGTTTATACTGTGTTTCAAAAATACCTAAGAGTTGCAGCAGCACTTGCTGTACTGTATCGAGAGAAGTATGTTAAAATGGCACATATGCGCAAACGACTAAGATAAAATGAAAAATTGAAATTGTCAATGTGTAAACAAAAGAGAAACAGGTTTACTTCAAACCATCAGGATCCATCCAAGATCAAATAAGGGAACTTTTTGTAAAATATTGATAATATAATTATAAAGTAATGGGGAAAACTGAAGTTCAGTGGTTAAAAAAAAATTACAATTAGAATAAGTTCAAACTTTTTATAATGTATCATATCAGTATTCCTGTAGAACACTTTCTTGTTAAAAACTAATTTTTATAGCATTCTGAGCTTTTTTCTTAATAGTGGGCATTTCTTAATAGAGAACTCTTTTACATTCTCCATTGGTGTCCTTTATAGGAAAGTTCTATGGTATATAGAACAAATCCAGGAACTGAAAATCACTGGTCGAGAAAAAAAAATTCAGTTTCCCTGAGGAAATTAAGATTAATGAATAATTTCAGTAGTTGATACCAGAAATGTTTGAAACCAGTTCCAACAACTCCTCTCTAGTTGTAGTTAGGTAAAGCGCAGACTTTTGTTGCACAGGAAACTCATGATCATATAAGATAAAGCTGTTAAATAGCAAATATGTACAAATGTGATTCACTTGGTAATAGCAGACAAAACTGGCAGGATAGGATTCTTTCAAACATTTTGATGAGATACATGAACCATTGACTGCACTCTCGTACTTTACTGGAGTCTTGTCTCTGTAGAATATCACCAAAGTACAAATTGAAGATATCTGTTCTCCAAGTAATTCTCTTCATGCATATTATCACTAAACAAGAAGTTAATTATTATTTAATTCCATTTTTATTACAATATTGAACATCCGAGTATCTATGGTCCCTATTCAAAAACCTATGCCATGACTAGAAGTAATGTTTTTACTTTCGTCTCGCAGACAAGGTCTCCGAGGCTAGTTGCAAAGTATAGTGGAATGTACAATAAATATTTTCTTCATATGCAATGCAAGTATACAATAACTAGACGAGGCTACACAGGGTAAATGCAGCAATATTCTTTCATTTTAAATAAATAATAACTATTTATTAGGCATGGACCGATACTGATGCTACATATTACAAGCTCTGTTCCTTATCAGTTCCTCAATTTCATTGTTCATACTGTTTTCTTTCTTCAATTCATCTAAACCAATTGCATTTTCACCTAGTGGATCCATTTGTAATTCAGTATCAGCGTTAATGAACTGTTTGAAATTTAACCGATTGCCTTAATTCACACAGCAAAGTCCCACCCAGAATACTTCACATTCAATGGATCTCAGTTTTCAATAATACAATTTTTGATGGTAATCATTCTGTACCAATTTTGGAGAGTTTGTGGCACTCCAAACGACATCCATTTGTTAACGTTTTCAATGTCTCACACTCCTTGACATTTAATAATTCATAAGTACTCCATGTATTTAAATAAATCAGACATTAGCTCTGGACTTCATGTAAAGTCTAAGAAACTAAAGGTCATGAATGGATGTAATACTATAGTCTTCCAATTTCCTACTTTTAAATTTCATTTTTTATTTGCTTTAAATACTTCTAATTTGAATAACAACTTGTTATAAAGTGTTTTATGCAGTGATTGAACTATGTCAATGTACATCAATGTACAATGTATTAACATTGAATTATTTATAATGTTGACGCAAAGAATCAAATACAGCAACAATTATGTCACCATTTCACTACCTAACGATGGAGCACAGTCTCTGAAAGGCATAGTGGAGTAAATAATTATGTAAATCTTGTAACTGGTAACAGTTTTTATTATTTCATAAAATGATCAAGAAGCCCTTACAACAGGACAAAACATTTATGCATAAGTGATATGAAATAAAAACGACTGGTATTTATCATATGGATTTTAGTGCTAGGAGTGTCCAAGGACATGTTTGGCTTGCCTATGAGCTAGCTGCGCATCTGGGTGTGAGATGACGATAATAATGAGGTAGGGAGAGGGTGAAATCCGGAGTCGGCACATAGCCTAACACTAAGGGGTCTATTCAAGACTTAATGTCTCCATATGATGGACGAATCGCCATCAACAGCATCTTATTCCCTCCCTTCATATGAACATTGCAGAGAGTTTTAGAATCAAATCCAGGCTTTTGGCATGTAATCCAATGGTTAGAAATTGTATACCACCAACTCCCCTAGCCGCCGACCAATATTCTGATAGTAAATTTTTTCCCACCAACAAGGTTCATGGTGTTAGACCTTAAAGATCATGGCTACCAGGCAGGCTGTTAAATAGTTATTGACCGGCAGCTTAATACTGACTTTTGTTGAAGAGTGATGTCAATACGACTTCCGTTTTATTTTATTATGAGAGGGTTGTCAAACTAAGGCATGGAAAAGGCAAGAAAGTAACTTAATAAAGTAGTTTAGAGGCTTACTTTGGGAATGCCATGGAAGGGACAAACAGGATTATTTAACGGGCATGAATAATAATGTTATTGGCTTTACGTCCCACTAACTACTTTTACAGTTTTTGGAGACACCAAGGTGCCGCAGGAATTCTTTTATGTGCCAGTAAATTTACCAACACAAGGCTGACGAATTTGAGCACCCTCAAATATCACCGGACTGAGCCAGGATCAAACCTGCCAAGTTGGGGTCAGAAGGCCAGCACCTCAGCCATCTAAGCCATTCAGCTTAGCTGATGGGCATGATAGCCAAGTAACTCCATCACTGACTTTTTACCAGGTTTAATATTAATAATAATTGGCTTTACGTCCCACTAACTACTTTTATGGTTCGTAGATGCTGATGTATGGGAATTTAGTCCCACAGGAGCTCTTTTAGGCCATTAAATCTACCAACATGGGCTGACGTATTTGAGCACCCTCAAATATCACCGGACTGAGCCAGGATCGATCCTGCCAAGATGGGGTCAGAAGGCCAGCACCTCAACTGTCTGAGCCACTCAGTCAGGCAATAATAATACTGGCTTTATATTTCACTATGTATTTTTTTTTTCCAATTTGCTTTACGCTGCACCCAACATATATAGGTGTTCTGGTGACGATGGGATAGGGAAGGCCTAGGAGTGGGAAGTAAGCAGCCATGGCCTTAGTTAAGATACAGCTCCAGCATTTGCCTGGTGTGAAAATGGGAAACCACGGGAAACCATCTTCAGGGTTGCTGAGAGTGGGGTTCGAACCCACTATCTCCCGAATGCAAGCTCACAGCTGCACGCCCCCTAACCGCACGGCTACTTACTCGGATGTGGGGATGTATTTGAGCTAGAGATATGCATGAGCTTGGACTTGATAAAAAGACTAATTCATGGCATTTTTTCAATTTGCAAATCATAATTAATTTTAACAACATATTACAATAAACAGCGAGTACATACTTTTTTTTTTCTTATTCCAACGCTTGTCCTGTTTCTCTACAGGGTCGGGTATGAGGTGAGATGAACCTGTCCTGGCAGGACTTTATGACCGGATGCCCTTGTGACGTCAACCTCATCAGAGGAGTTAATGAGACGAAATCAATGACGTGACATATGACAGTAGGAAGGGAGAGGGTGAAACCCAGCGCCGGCACATGGCCTACTCCTGTCGAATAGCACCAAGGAGTCTGCTCAAGGCTCAACGTCTCCATCTGACGGACAAATCGCCAGGAACAGCGTCATATGCCCTCACTCGATACGAGCACTTTGGAGGCTTTTGGGACGCAATCCAGTGATTAGAAATTGTATACCCCTACCCTGCTGGCCAACATTGTGATGGTGAAAATTTTTCGACCAACAAGACTGGAACCGGGTAATTATAGTGTCAGACTGTTTAGACTTCAATGCCTTAACGATCATAGCCACCAGGCGGGCTGGTAAGTACAAACTCCAATCAAAATTATATTACTGTTTGCTTCGTTTTTAAACGTGTTCATATGCACATTCGTGGCTATAATTTAATAATAATAATAATAATAATAATAATAATAATAATAATAATAATAATAATAATAATAATAATAATAATAATAATAATAATAATAATCTCTACATTTCCAACGGCTAAATAATTTTATTTAAATCATATTCAATATAAAAATTTTGGACTAACAGAGCAGGCCAGGAGGTAAACTATAACCTATGTTCTGGTTGGATTCAGTTCAGATTGGGCCAGGCTTAAGAATCTTAATAATGTTATTTGTTTTATGTCCCACTAACTGCTCTTTTATGGTTTTCGGAGACGCCGAGGTGCCGGAATTTAGTCCCGCAGGAGTTCTTTTACGTGCCAGTAAATTTACCGACACGAGGCTGACGTATTTGAGCACCTTCAAATACCACCGGACTGAGCCAGGATAGAACCTGCCATGTTGGAGTCAGAAGGCCAGCGCCTCAAGCGTCTGAGCCACTCAGCCCAGCTTAAGAATCTTGGCCCATGCAGACCTCTAATTTGAGCATCTTCAAACACCACTGGACTAAGTAGGGTTTGAATCTACCAACTTAGGTTCATAAGGCCAGTGTTTCTACTATCTGAGATACTGACCCAGCTGACTATGGCTTGAATTCCAGTCAGTATATGTGGTATTTTCAAAATGAAAAAAGTATCAATCCCATCCATGTGAAACTGGAGGTCATGTGGCTATGATCACATTTTTATTTCCCCTCACATAAGTTTAGTGTTTAGGATTCCTCTCAGACAGTGAATACGGGTATAATTGCAAGTCATTATCTGCCCACATCTTCTCTAATATGTGACAAACGCATGAATTTCCTACAGTGATGATGAAAGATCTTGTAATAAACAACATTAATAATTTTTTACTGAAACAACTTAAGTATGTTGTTAGGGGTTTTTAAAGTCATTCCTTGTTTTATAAGTCCTATAGATTTATTAAAAATAGAAGTTATAAAACTAAAATATGGTTAAAAACAAACTGTAAAATAAATGTTGGAATTTATGTGTGTTTAATTTGTAAGAAAATACAATTCATTATGAACATGTTTTATATCCAGAGATACTTCACTTGTTTTTGAATCTTTGTTAGGTTCACTCATTTATTATTTTTGTTTTTCATGTAAAAATTACTTTTGTGGACATGTGCCCCTTTCTAAGTGACAAATTAATGTATTTGTTTATTTTTTACTGTTATTTTTCTATTTCTGTTTTAGAAAAAGAGGTACTGTAATTTACATTGTTTTAGTATTAATACCATAACCATTGTTATATTTAATATTATTACCCATTAAAGAACGTCAGAAATGTAATATAATATAATAATAATAATAATACACTGTTTAACCTCCTGATCCCATTGTGAGACAGTATGGCCACTGTCTCCAGAATGAGTGATCGTAGCAACTTAAAATATTATTTGCAAAAATGTTCAAAACTCACAGCTGAAACCATCCAGCTTAAAGTTCTCGAGATGTCAAATGGCTGGAACTAAAACCATCCAGCTTTAGTTCTTGAAGTGTCAAATAGCCATAAATTTCGTGCATACTTAAGATTCCTTTGTAGATGTGGATGAAAACATTGCCTGACCTGACCCAAAATATTAACCTGTGTACATTAAATTGTGTTTTCACCTTTAAGGAACAGTCAGTAAGGGCACAAAAGAATTTGTACAAATTCAGTGAAAGTGTCACTGTAATTCGTCAGGAAATTCCTGAGATATTATAGTTTGACTGTTAGTTTATCTTTAGTCGAAGGGCACATGTGGAACGCTAACTTCCTCATCACAGTGTGCACTAGGCTCGAGACTCGCTCTCAACAAGCCACGATGAACAAATAACGACGTTACGGAATGAATGGACTTCTCCCATTATTTTTCAACCTCTTAAGACTGTAAATGTACTTTTAATAGAGCTAATCTTATGTACATACCAAACAGTATGTTGTAATTTTACTAGCTTCCTCAAGTTCAGCCATTGTAAGTACCACAATAGTAGATCAAGGAGCAACAGCAACTATAATAGATCATTGGTATTTAAACAGAACATTCACAACTGTATTTATATTTTGAAATTGATATGACTATTTAATCAATTCAAGCCAATTTATATGCTTTGCCTCGTGAATTTTATTTATGTCTAATGGATGTAAAATTGCATACAGAAAAAACAAAATCACTGAACATGTAGGAATTTAAAAAAAGTTCAACACTTGCTAATTTTAAATATTATAATACCAGTACTGATAAGGAAACTCCATGAAAAGGAATCAATAAACTTCTGTATCGGTCCATTCCTACTTGTTATTTATTTCTGACCAGCAGAAACATCATTTAGGCTCAAATACCATATGACAGAGTTGAATAACCCCTCAGAAAAAGGCCACAAGAAGATAGGGGATGAAACATCTGTCTCTCCAGGACTGTAAAGGGAAGGAGCAGGTCTCCTTGATCTGTAGGTGAAAGCGCATTATTTCCCTTAAGTAATCTCCAACGCAGATGGATAAATCATACTGTAATGTGCTTTGTTCAAGAAATTTCATTTTAAAACAAGTGTTGCTTATAACTTAAATTAAATATGATACTGTCTACAGAGTGTGAATGATACATACTTGTTACAGAAAGAAAGAACTTCAACAGTTTTTCAGCTGATGATCGAAATAACAGATGGGAGGAACGAAACATTCTTCTCATAGCTGTTGAAAAATTTTCACCCACTGAAAATTATTATTCTCTTTTACACACAGCCCTCTGAAATTTCAACTTTAGAAGAGCGTGAAGGAATGTTTTATGCAAACAAATGAATAACAGCACTGTCAAATAGCCATAAATTTGCTGCACATTTAAAATTATTGTGCCTGACTTGTCCTAAAACATTAATCTGTATTCATCTCTTGTGTGCATTATATCGTGTTTTCATTGTTTGTACATCTGTTCATTATGAAACCCTAATTACTTTCAGCTTTCTTTATATTGACAGCTATATTAAACACTTTTTCTCTACCACAGTTTTGTAATCAACCATATCATTTCAAGAAATAAACGTTCAGCTTATATAGTATGTGTTAATGGGATGTTAAGAGCAGAACAAAAAAAATGGCCAACCAGGCACCAATCTTTCATTGCATCCAATGTCCTGTTAAAGCTACAATAGTCTAAGTCATCCTTTTTCTGCTGGGGGGGATCTACTGTAAGTTACAGGTCTGGCACTACAGCCAGCACAACTACAGAGTGCTGTGGGCCATTTGGATTGAGTACAATGCGACTGTGAAAGCTAAATATCCAGGATATCATCATCATCTAATGTTGGTTATAGATATTTGAAACTTCCTACAACAATGCACCAAGACATTTGTCTAGTTGAGAATCTCAACATACATTACATCCCGGTCCTCCTCTTGCGAACACTGAATGAAGAGGGCTGGTGAGCAAAAATAATTTACAGTCTGGTTTTTCAGTATCTTTGTATCAAGTCATTTTTGCCGTGCTTTACGAGACAGACATGCAAGTAAAACAAATAACCTACCATTGTACTTTATTCTTCTGATACAAAATTAAAACAAAATATTAGGAATCGAAATCATTAAAATATTAGGAACTTTAAAATACATGAACATGATAAAGGGAGGATTACACAATATAATATATAATGATATGAGACAAATGAGCATTCGAAAGAAATTAAGGAAGCAAACATTTGGTCTACATGATCGATTCCTACTCTCTCTGTCTTGGTAACTTTTGTGTTCCTTGCACTTGTAACATTCACACCCTGTCCACAGATAATACTGCACACGTAAGGACAATTATTCAGTATATCAAATACCACCAACAGCAGAAGGCCTAAGGTTTCTTTGAAAAACAAGAAAATTATGTTCACATATTTGCATTAATTTCCAACTATTTTCAATAAATAGTAAATCAAACTTTGTTATTTCACTCATGGAATACAAGCATTTACTATTATCTGTCTATCTTAACTCTCGATATAACTATTATTATGTATAAAGATTTATTGGTCATCCTAATATTTTTCTAACTTCAAAGTAAACTTTTCAAACAAACAGATTTAAATTTTGTAATATTTTACATGAAGTAACTAAATGATTTCTTTTTATTTTATCTTATCTAATATTTTTACATTATTAACCTGATATCCTAGAGTTTTATTTATATTGTTGCATACACACAAATTTAACACGTTCCGTGTGGTTTGAAACACCATGTATTCTGATTAAGAAATACTTTTATCTGTTGATACTAACATTGAAAAATACAGAATGTGGGACAAATAACTTTGTTCTTAATATACCTTCCACCGAGCTCGATAGCTGCAATCGCTTAGTGCGGCCAGTATCCAGTATTCGGGAGATAGTGGGTTCAAACCACACTGTCAGCAGCCCTGAAGATGGTTTTCCGTGTTTTCCCATTTTCACCCCAGGCAAATGCTGGGGCTGTACCTTAATTAACGCCATGGCCCCTTCCTTCCCACTCCTAGCCCTTCCCTGTCCCATCGTCGCCATAAGACCTATCTGTGTCGGTGCGACGTAAAGCAACTAGCAAAAAAAAAACAACATATATATACCTTCCTCAAATCTAATGGCACCCTCTTGTTCTTGGTGATGTAGAGGAATGAGATATTAAGTTTTATTTGATCTCTTCTCCAGTGACAAAAACAGTTTTGCATTTTAATTGGATGTTTGTAATTCACTATCCTACATGCCAGAACTGATTGTTTCTGGTCGTTCTGCATTCTAATTCTTATATTGCTCAAATTTCTTATTGTTTACAGCACATGGCATCAGCTATATTTTTACTTTGATATACCTAATATCATTGTTGAATACTGAGAGCAGCACCATTTAACTGTATCTTGTAGATTCAGTTTAATATTGCTTGAGGGTAAAGTCAGCAAATATTTTTCCATACTTTTATTTTCTACAGTATCAGGCGAGTTGGCCATGCAGTTAGGGGTATGCAGCTGTGAGCTTGCCTCTGGGAGATAATGGGTTCAAGCCCCACTGTCGGCAGCCCTGAACATGATTTTCCGTGGTTTCCCATTTTCACACCAGGCAAATGCTGGGGCTGTACCTTAATTAGGGCCACGGCTGCTTCCTTCCCAGTCCTAGGCCTTTCCTATTCCATCGTTACCGTAAGACCTATCTGAGTCGGTGCGACATAAAAAATTTGTAAAAAAATAAATATTCTACAGTAGATACTGATGTACCCAAATAACTTAGAATCTTCAGCAAATCACTCTTAAGTTGATATTTACAAGCATGCTCATTTCTGTTAGTTAAATATAACTTTATTACACAGAGCAACTAATTTAAGATTTCTCTCTCACAGCTATCTGCCATGGGATTATTTGCCTGCCATCTGGTTTGTGCCTGAACTTCATCAGATTTAAAGCTGTTGACAGAAGGATTACAGCTGTGGTATTCCCAGTTTTTTAGTTTTCTAGCAGCTACTGGACGTTAAAGACGTGTTGTACTGTTTATGGTTAGGTAAACTCTTGCACAGAGAGTATTTCTGGTTGACTATTATTTTAGAAAGAAGAAAAAGTCAGTTAAATATAGCTTTCTCAAGTTTGACAATTAGTTCCCTGGTTCATCTGTACAATCAAGACAAAACATGAATCAATACATAAAGTAGAAGTCCACTATAGCGAGTACGGTATATAACAAGAACCCCGTTTTAGCGACAATTTTTTGCTGTCCATTCAATATTCCCTTCAAGAGTTTGATGATGATCAAATTTATTAGTCAAGGCATATGGCCAGCTCATTCGCCCGACTTAGCACTTGTGTCAGTCATTTCTATTGAGAAATCTTACAGGAATAATCCTTAAACTGCAAAGAGTGTTCTGTACTCTTATTACCAAATGTGAAGTTTGCATCAGAGCTCAAGAAGATCACTTTGCACATCTTTTGTAAACATCTGGCAAGTTCAGTTTTCTTTCTTTCTTTGTTCTGAATATAAGCTTATTAGTGCTTGTCGCTTTGCTATGTGCCAGGTACTGCTCGCTCTCTCATTTAAATGCTTCTCTCTTTCTCTGCAGTCGACAAAGAACTTATAATATCAGGACACTGTTTGAAGATAAAGCCACTGAAATCTTTATTCTGCTGTAAGCAATCCCACAAATATATATGCTATTTTCGAGTTACCATTAATTAAATACATCATTGGGCCACCAGGGCCTACACGGGGAAATCAAACCATCAATATTCACTGCAGCTGGGAACGTGTTAATTGCAATGCAACCCAATTTGTTTACAAAAATTGAATATCTATATTCTAATAATTATTGCTTCACAACTAAATATGAAACCTCCGCCAGACTTGCTATGGTTATGAGTAAAACAAAGATGTTCAAAATCAGTCATAGAACAAAATGAAGCACTATTTATTGCTGAACAAAACGAGAACCAAACTTTGTATCAGTCTTCCTTACACAGTCATATCAAACAGTCAGTGCAGACTGTTAGCACGCTTCAGATCATTCCAAAACCTTCTGTGCCTTCACTTATTGCGAGGAGTAGAGCCTTCTCAAACTGTTCGTAACTTTCGTAATCAGGTAGACATAACTGGTTAAAGCTGAAACAAAAGGAAATCAATATTAGAAGAGAACTTTTGCAACAAAATAACAATATACAGTACTGTACAACTTTCCATACAACACATGGTAGCAAGGAGTCCATTGGATTTGAAATTAATTAATTTGTCTTTATATCAGATGTTCAGCACAATGTCCAAGTACTGTATTCAGTACTGTGGTGTATGTGGTACCAGTTCCTTCTACACTTTCAAATGAAATGTCTCTTTTGTAAATAATATTACCTTATTTCCACAAGTTATTATACAAACTTGTGTGATGTGATGGTGAGGGAATTACACTCTGCACTGCTTTACTTCTAAACTGACGTTTTGGCTCTGTCTGGTGGTTATGTGCTGAAACGTAGACATCCCACCGATCCCAAGCTGCCATTTAAATTGACTATTATTGGCAGAGTGCGATCTCAAAACCTAGTTGCCAATTCTAATATTTACATTCACCACGTGGTTAACCTATCTTGCTCAGTGTGTATGGTATTCGGTATGGTTCACAATCTTTTTCATTTTTCTTCAGTAATTAGTGTTTTCCATATTGGTCTTTATCTCTCTACTACAGTACTGTATAGTGTAGCTTACAGTTTAGCATAGCATAAGTTAGTACAATACAGGTTTAATTGCTGAGATCAGTGGAGCGTTCCCTTTGTAGATCATAACCTCCTTCCTGTGCCAGCCATTAGTGGTGAGTGACATGTTATTTCCTCATTCTCTTTTACTCTTAATAATGTATTATCTTTTTTAGTTTCAAATGTTGTTAGTAAGTGTAGCTTTTGTGAATTTGTTTTCAATCCCAATTTATTTCCTTTCTGAGTATGGTATTACATTTGACAAGGTCTGTTTACTGTGGTCATATTGCTGTTGTCACAGCAGTGGCACGCTGGTAACAGAGGTAAGGCGATGCTTTTTTTTTGCAAAACATTAATTTAGAAGTAAAGCTGTAGGGAGTTATATCTCCACTGTTGGTCAAGGCAAGTCTTTAACAGTCCTAACACATCCAGAATAAGAATTATTTCACAAATGACAGTTTACACCTAAAAATTAATTAACTATTATGAGCAAAAACTGGTATAACTATAGATACAATAGTACTGAGTGACATGGCCACATTGTGAGCTTGCCTTCAGGAGATAATGGGTTCAAATCTCACTGTTGGCAGCCCAGAAGATGGTTTCTAGTGGTTTCCCATTTTCACTACACCTAATTAAGCCCACGGATGCTTCTTTCCCACTCCTAACCCTTTTCTACCCATTGTCACCATAAAACATACATACATCTTCATTATAAACTGTTATGTCTTTCAGTGTTCAGTCTGCAATCCTCTGTGAATTAACTAAACACCTCCGCAATTCTCTGTTTATAACTACCTCTGTGGCTTTGTTTAGTTCCATACCTCTTATTTTTAAATCATTAGAATGATTGTTATCTTGGTCTTCCTCTACTTCTCTTACCCTCTATGTCCTGGGTACCCTATCTTCCATTTGCTTCACATGGCCCCACCATTGAAGCCAGATTATGGATACAACTTCATTCCTAACTTAGCCTGTATCTGCTCATTCCGAGTACTCTCCTGCCATATTTCCCACCTGTTTGTATCAGCAATCATTCTCGCCATTTTCATGTCTGTTACTTCTAACTTATGAATAATATATTCTGATTCTACCCAGGTTTCACTCCCGTACAGCAAAGTTGGTCTGAAAACAGGCCAGACTGGGAGCAGACTTCTTTTTTACAGGATACTGTTGATCGCAACTGCGAGCTCACTGCATTAGCATTACTGCTCCTTATTTCTATCTCACTTACTATACTACTATCCTGTAACCTACGAAACATAAACATAACAGTCTATTCCTCTCATAACATTTTCAATTACCTGGGGCATACTGAAAATCTGACCTTGATAGTCCCTCTGTGATCTGAAACCACATTGGTTTTCACTAACTTACTGTCAACCACTGATCGCACCCTCCCTTCCAAAACTGCCAGTGAACATCTTGCCTGGTATACTGGTCAATGAAATACCTTGATAGTTGTCACAATCTTTCCTATTCCCTTTGTTATATTAGGTGCAATTACTGCTGCCGTCGAATCAGATAGTACTTTACTAACATTCTATGTTAATCTTATTATTATTATTCTGTGAAGCCATTTCATCTCTGCCTTCTGACTATATTTCACTGTCTTTTGAGTTGATGCTACTTGGAAGTCATGTACATCAACTTCGAAGGCCATTGTTGTAAGCTTTTTAGACGAGGGCTGCTACTTACTATTAGATAGTCCCTCAATTGTTCTCATGTAGATTGAGTGGACCATAAACCAGCTCTCAGAGGTGGTCGTGGTGATTATTGTTTTAAGAGAAAGTACAACTGGGCAACCATCCTCTATATAACACTAATCTGAGAGAAAAATGAAAGGGATCTGACACTTCGATAAGTGAAGGCATGGGACAAAGAAAGACGAGCCAAGAAGGTCATGAAAATGAAAGATTCCCTAGGCCTTGAGTGCTCTAATACAGTTGGGGTCGAAAAAGAACAAGAGTTGACCAGGGGAGGTCTGATAAGATAGTTGAAAGTGAGGAGCCTGGCACAAGTAAGTGGAAGCAATGCCAGGACTCAGCTAAGGGACCCATAGTTGCCAACCCATGCTCCAAAGTTCAGAGCCCCTGGAGCCCCTATTAGTCGCCTCTTATGAAAGGCAAGGGATACCGTGGGTGTTATTCTACCGCCCCCACCTACAGGGGGTCAGATCCAGGTTAAAATCCCTGACTTGGTCGGGAATTGAACCCAGGGCCTTTGCATAGGAGGCAGGCTTGCTACTCCTAGACCATGGAGCCGGCATATAATATATAGGGGTATACAGTGTAATATTGTGTTCCCTTTTCATGTTTGTAAAAGTCTATTTTTGAGTCTAGTCTCTGCTTCCAACATACAGAATTTTAAACACTATAGTACACCACACAATGATGTCCACAATCTTCATACAATCTCTAAATCATAAATTTGTTTAATAATGAATACCAGTCTTAAACTATACTTTACCATAATAATTTGGAAACTCAGTATACACTGAATTGTTAACGAAGAACACTGGACTGATGACAAAGAAAGAATATCAAGATAAACTTCACAGCAGGACGAAACTTTGAAGTACTGGTGAGGTGTTTTGAATAAACTGCCTTATCTGTTATTAGTCAATATCATTTTACATCCTGTAAATAACTGATCTAATGATATCCTGTTCTAATGATCACTAAGGTTTTAGAAGAAAAGCCATACTCACCATGTATGGGCAGTCGGAAGGTTGCCGAAGGTAGGTGCAGCCGTAAGCTGGAAGCGCGGACTAAGCTCCACAAAGCCACCGGGAGGGAGCTGGGAGCATCCTGTAGTGAACTGCAGTAGACGAGCCATTTCTTCCTGAGTGAAGTTGGACACAGCAGTCCAGAACCAATCTAGGATCCGTCGGAACTCCGATGAGCCTCCGTTCACCACGTGGTGCGCTCGGAAGTCGGCAATGCTGTACTCCCCAGTGCCACAAAGGAGGAGCTGGAAAACCTTAGACTCTTACACTTCAGTTATAAGAACTGAGGAGGTAAATAGTGAAGAAAAATATGAAATTCTACAAAATTTAAAAACTAACATGGAGAATTCCAAGCTTCTTTCCCTTCTACATTTTTTTATGTGCAGTGAAACAACTCAGTCCAAAGTCAGAATATTCTCTCACAAAAATTATCCATTCAACTTCAAAATTTCTTAAAAAGTGCAGTTAAAGAAAGACTGATCTAAATTTAAGATCTTTCTATATTTGAATCAGAAGAATTTAAAAAAAAGTTACCTTTAGGTAATAAATAATACATGTATACACTCAATGGCCAAAAAAGAGAAACATTACATATTTCATACAAAATTGAATGTTAGTCCATTTGAAACATGGTAAAAATCGAATATTATTACATTACAACAATATGGCAAAGTATCATAAGTTCATTAGTCAATTCGAGAAGTTTCAGCGCAATAAACAATTATTGATCATGACAATAATAACAGTCCACCAACACGAATTTGGAAATGATGAAACCTGGAGCTCTGCACAGTTCATATGCAATCCACTTATCCCCATGTTTTCAACACGTTTTTCATTGCCTCAGTAACGGGTATTACCACCTCTAGCGGCAGTTACAACTGTGATTCAATCAGGCATGTTCAGGATGCAATCTCGAATATTCTCTTGTGGTATTGAGCCCTTATTGAAGTGCTCATTTAATTAATTAGTCATTTATTCGAATGTACAGAGAATATTTCATTTTTATTAAGTACTATTAACTGGCAGGAAACATCTACATTCAACAGCACATGTCGCAATTTCTGCAGGGAGCTTGGAGCTTGGATTTGTTTGCTCACCAGCTAAGTTTGGAAGGTGGAATTTCGACATGATGCACACACAGCCGAACAAGGGAACAATAGAACTCCAATGGACAACATTTCGGATGCCCGGGTGAGAGGCTAGGGTCGCCTATAACAAAGAGATATAAGAGATGTTTGAAGTAAGCATCAGGTACGTGATGTGTTGAGCCGTTGCCTACGAGATATACAAGGCCGGGAAGTGGACCGATAGAAATGCGGGTCGCAAGTAGTTTTATAAACGTCCGCCAGAGGTCTCGACATCTTGCTATGCTGCTCGCGCGAAATACATTCAATTAATAGTACATGTTGGTTTCTAAAGACGTAAAAATCTACAAATAATGCAGTTAAGACCACCTAAAATGTGATTTCGAGTGATTGGATGTAAAGTAAAGCACATTTAAGTGGCATTTGGAATTATTTTAGGCAAAGTCAAGTGCGGTAATTAATAAAAGTAATGCATTAAAAATGACGTACCATGATCACTGCTCGTATCACTCACATTTTTAAGATCTTCCAACTTACAGGCTTCATCCTGAAGTTCTTTTCCAAGTCATGAGCATCTGTAATTGTATGAGTTTCGTTGTCGAGGAGTATTGGTTTTAAAAGTTTTGTAATGAGAGTTACAGTCAGTGCTCTCTGATCACACTCGTCACATTTAAATGCCTCAATGAACTTAAACATGAAGTTTTTAAACTAGATTCGTATTTCCCAGATAACGTACGCGTAAAATTCAACATATTTTTCAGGAAGTAAACACATTTTTTGAAGGGGTAGCGTAATGCTCCACGATCTTTCATCCCAATGCGGCACATCAATGGACTGTCAGTAGTGGCCGAGGATATCTGTCCCAAGCATGATTCACAGTTGGAATTTTCTTCCGCAACTCGAACATGATAACCACATATCATGGCCAAGGAAGACAACTCCAGAGTGACAGGTTTTTGTGAAAAGGCATGGTGTAATTTTTAATATCAATAGTATCTACGATAATATAAAATTACCGGGCGAGTTGGCCGTGCGGTTAGGACCGCGCAGCTGCGAGCTTGCATCCGGGAGATAATGGGTTCGAATCCTTCTGTCGGCAGCCCTGAAGATGGTTTTCCGTGGTTTTCCATTTTCACGCCAGGCAAATGCTGGGGCTGTACCTTAATTAAGGCCATGGCCGCTTCCTTCCCACTCCTAGCCCTTTCCTATCCCATCGTCGCCATAAGACTTATCTGTGTCGGCGCAACGTGAAACCAATAGCAAACATCTTCCAGATATTTTAGGCCTATTAAAAATAGTACATCTGAAAGAAAATAGAATAATCGCGAATTGATTAGTTAGCTTGCCTTCGAGCGTCTCATCAAGTAGGCCTATTTCCAGAATTGTTGCTGATCAGGATTACGATTGTAGTGTACTCTGGGCTTGATAGCCATTCATCTATGATAAGGGATCCTAACGTTTCCTCCACGCATGTCAAATTCATGGCTTCGTAATGGAGGTTTTCTTTAATGAGGTGGTGGTGGTGATTATTATTTTAAGGGAAAATACAACTAGGCAACCGTCCTCTATATAACACTAATCTGAGGAAAAAATGAACGGATCCGACACTTCAAAAATGAAGATATCGGCCAAAGGAAGACAAGGACCACGTGAAAATGAAAGAATCCCTAGGCCTGGGGAACCTAATACCATGGGGGTCGGAAAAAACAAAAGTTGACCAAGAGGAGTCTGATAGGATAGATGAAAGTGAGGAGCCTAGCACAAGTAACTGGAAGCAATGCCAGGACTCAGCTAAGGGTCCCGTGATCGCTAACCCATGCTCCAAAGTTCAGAGCCCCTGGGTCCCCTTTTAGTCGCCTCTTATGATAGGCTGGGGATACCGTGGTTTCTATTCTACTGCCCCCACCCACAGGGGGATCTTTAATGAGGGGTGTTATTCTAGTTTTTTTGATTCGAAAAGCCAACCTAGGCCTAATTCGTGTCTTTTGATGCGGTAGTCGGAGGCAGTGAACTGATCTAATGAATCTGTAACCCGTAATCTGAAGTCTCAATATTTAAAATGTAAATTACAGACTCTAGATGACGTCCCAGGCAACCAAAGCGAAACTAATTTGACCTCCCCCCCCCCCCGTTCGGATGTAGCAATTATCCACTTCTCCTTTAAAATTGGATCGGCTGGAACTGATTGAAAACTCCAATTGTTCTCTTTTTTTTTTTTACGAATTGGACTTACAGTACGATATACCATATTTTATAGAGTATATGAAATTTACTTCGAGTTCATTTGAACACTACCAGTAAGTGAAATCTATAAGTAAACGTATTAAAAGCATTTTTCTCCATATGTTAATACACCACAGCACATGAAAACTATAGCACGATGTCGAGACATCTGGCGGCGGTACTACGAACCTGGTTGGGGACGGTTTTTATGCTCAGAACTAGCGCACACTTCCCGGCCTTGTATATCTCGTAGGCAACGATTGAGCCAATGAAACGATAGAGCCACCATCGATATGGCTAGGCATTGGTCTAGGGAAGAGATGGCCCCAATCGAGGATTTGACGGTGTCTTCGAGGACGAGTTAATAAAAATGATGACCGCGTCAGTTAGTTACCCTATTATTCGGTGAGATTCTGTGCAGGTAACATCGTAAGAAGTAGTTTTTATTTACGCGAGTGATCGTGTGGGGACTCGTAAGATTTTGTTGTAAGACGCTCAGTCTGCATTTGATATACTCAAGTTTGCTAGTACTGGGAGAATGGAATTTAACTTACGATTACCAAAGGGGAGAACAGTTCCATTTAATCATTTCAAAATGCATAGTAGCCTGCCTGTGTAAATAGTTTTCGGAGGGCATAAACTTTACAATTTCCAGTCCAGCCGTTTATAAACTGAAAAATATTTGACCTAGTTACGCAAGTAGATAAGAGAAGCGGTTCCGCTACTGAATGGGAACTGGTTTCACAATCAGTGGAATTTACCCCCGGCTGTAGTATTCTAGTAACCGGCAGGTTGATCTTGACCTAGTTTCTACATTGTGAACGAGGGGATGTTTTAGATGACATCCGGAAGCAGAAGCAGCAACAGAAAATACAACATCACCTTTCTACCCCTCGACGGAGACAAAAGGACTGATCTAAATCTTTTCTGAAGGCAGCATCATCATCAATATGGCTGGCTAAAAACAAGATGGGATCGGCTGTCTCCTGAAGATGGGTGGTCATAAGTCAACGTAATAGATGAGTACAGAGTTTTAATGTAATTATGCGAGTGTGAACATGTTTAATGTTGCAAAAGGGGATAGGTTAGTTTGATATTTAATTTCTGTAGATGTAGCTTTGTTTGGAAGGACTACGTACTATTTAAAGTAAATGATAGGAAGCTTGTTTATGTAAATATAATTGTAACATAAATGTGGACCGTTTGCATGAGGTCACAGCTTGCTTTCTAACATTTTATTCTGATTTATTTAGCTGAGTGGTTAGCGTCATTTCTTTTACGAGTCAATTTCTTATTTTAGCCTCATATTTTTATTTGTTTTGCTTTGATGTTTGAGACACAGTGTACACCTCGGGGCTTAATTGTAAATATAAATAAGGATTCAAATTAAAGTCAGGAAGGACTAGATTAAAGTATTGTTGATGGGAGCTAAAAGTGTACGGAAACATGCCGTCACGTTTTCTGGGATTTATTGCATGATGTGTGAATGAGAGTGTGTAAGATGGTGGAGTGTGGATCCACGAAGATGTTAGCATCATCTTCACGACTATTTTGTATATCTAGATGGTTCACGAGTTCCATGAACGCAGTTTCGTATTTCGAGTTCCAAATATTAGAATAAAATTTCTGTAAAATTTATTATTAATAATTTTTATTATCAATACGAGTTTCTCACGATGTAGGATTGAAATATTTCAGTAACTTTCCGATGTTCAGACATGATCGATTGTCAATGTAGCAATTTCTTAGTTTCAGTTTATCATATTTATTATAGAGTTGGACACTTTATTATTCATGTTTACTTTGTGCGTGAGGACTTTGATTTGTGACCAGCGTGGTCTTGTTTCTTTCCATGCGAGCGAATGTTAGACGACGCAACTTTAGGACATGAGATATTATTTTGTGTGATTTTAAGTAAGACGACGCATTCCTCGTCTGAAAGGCTTGCATTTTCCTCATTGTGACTTGCCTCGGGTAGACTGTTGAGCAGCGTGTGTAAAGGGTTGTACCCTGTGGTTATGGTATTGCTGCTTTATTTTGGGAGACGTGGATCTCCAGTTTGAGTCATTCCGCCGTGTGTGATATGTTTGTCTACCCAGGAGAGTTTTATATGAGCGGCCTATACTTTGTGATTTTATTGTTTCTGTCCATATCTCTACGGTTGTGGCAGTCGACGAGAGTTTTATATCGCGATGTTTGTTCCGGATTTTCTTTTACGATATAACCGCGTTGAGGAATATTTGATGTCATGTCATCTCTTCCAGGTTACAACGTTGAAATAGGTGTTGAAAGGTAAAGCCTACTCTGTCATTTTTGTTTTTAACTGATTTTGTGTCATGTACTTATTTTTCTGGAACCAGCGTTGAATAAGAAGTGTTGCTTAAAGTGTAATTATGTTTCCTTTTATTTCCATTGAGGCTTTGAGTGGATGCGAGTTGTGTGAATGCCGCATGCTTTTCTTAGTGAGCCCTGGAAAATATGACATATTTTGTTTCTTTGAATGTATATATTTTGCCATTTATTTGATTTTGATTTTTGTGTGGTTCCAATCCACATTGTTTGTAGTGCTCATGAGATTGCTCATGACTCGAGATGTATATTTTGTGCATAGGATGTTTTACCACTCAGCGTGTTATATATTGTACAGTTAGGTTAGTTTTGTCCCCCCTTTTGCGCATTAGATCACGTCTTTTCTTAAGGTTAGGGACCCCACTGCAATGTCAAGTGTGCAGAAATGGAAAACGTACTCATCTACAGTTAAAAATCTTAACAAAAAGTAAAGCCAGGAGCATGGTGCGAGCACGCAAGCCCATGTGTTAAAATTAATTAAACTTCAAGATTTGATTTGATATGTTAAGTATGTGTGTCGGCATACATTGTAAATTTGTAATATATTCTGATTCTCAAGATGGACTTTATCAAGCTGGGAAAAAAAAATTGAGTCTTGTAAAATCTGGATTATTTGATACTTTGCTATTTTTAAAATATTTATCTTGTTTATTTTAATAAACAGATTTTCCTCCAAAACTGACGTCATGCTTCGCCTTGCTTTATTTGTAGTTTTAATTGACCTCACCATGTCCGTATTAAGTTATATGTTCCCCATCAAGATCCACGGTGTATGTATTTTTAGGGCATTATTTTTTATCATAGTTCGGACTGAGCACGCCTGGGTTCAGCTGACTAGTCTGAGGCAAATTACCTTGATGGTAAAAACGGGGACAGTATGAGCTCCCATTCTGCCTGGAGTGCAGTCCGAAGTTGAGCCAGTGTGTCAGGGGAACGACTCCTAGCACCTCTCCCAAGCATAACCCAGACATGCTCAATCGGGTTTAGGTCGGGACTACGAGCAGGACACACCATGTGCTCAATTCCGACTTCATCCAGGTACTCACATACACAAAACAGCAACGTGTGGGTGAGCACTGTCATGCATCAGAATGAAGTTCTTGCCGAACACAGTGGTAATCCCTGCCCAGACCATCACAGAGCCTCTACTGAACGGTGTCCTTGCAGAGAAAGTACAGGGTGAATAACATTCCCTGGACCTTCTCACTTCCATCCGGTGCCCTCAAACAGAATCTGGATTCATCCGTGAACAGCAATGATCTTTACTGCTCCACAGTCTAATTTTGACGGGCATTGGCGAATTGCATCCGAGAGGCACGGTACGCACTTCTAAGCAGATGTCCTGTGGTGAGCCTATTGGCCTTTAAATCCGCCTCATACAACCTCCTTCTTACTGTTCTTTCACTGATGTTAGTGCCCCGTACTTGCTGCAAATGATTTCTGGCCTCCACAGCTGTTGTGTGTCGATCAAGAAGAACTTGGTTTACGAGTAAGCGATCATTGCACTCGGTAGTACTTCTCCTATGACCGAAACCGGGCCTCCTGGTGTAGATATTTTCAAAGTTCTGAACACGTTAGAACAAGACGTGCCTACACAGCGTATACTGCACCCATCCTCCATTAATGCTACTTGCTGCATTGCCAGTATGATCTGACTTAGAAGCGAGACTAAATGTAATGTCCACAAAAATAAGCGGCACAAGAATTCACAGCAATATACCTTAAGACAGCTCTTTGTGGTTATTCTTGTCCAAAGGCGGGAAAACAGCAATATTGGTGTTGTGATTGTCACGATCAGTAATGTTGATAAATTATTGCGCTGAAACTTCTCAAATGGGCTAGTTACCTTAAGAGATACATTGCCATATTGTTATAATGTTATAGCATTTAATTTATACAACATTTCAAATGGACTAACATTAAATTTTGTCTGAAATACGTAGTGTTTTGCTTTTTTTTGCCAGGTAGTGTAATATTGGATAAGGGGCTGATAAAAAGGGATTTACAAAGCTATTTTTGTACAGGGTACAGCAAGGTTATAGTGTGAGCTAAAGTGCATCATTTTGGGGAATATTTCCTAAAAATGTTGGAAGTTCTGAAGATGTGAAAAATCAGATAGGCAGTTTCTTTGGTCAGCAGGACATCGGTTCAATCTTCACCCTCATCACTGGTATTGGTTATCTCATGGAAGGTTGCTGCAGCATTGGATTTTTATATGTTGGTGTATTATTGTATTTCATTGTGGCACATGTTTGAACAACGCAGATTCATATCTGTGGTTATAGTGTATTTCTTGTCTGTTGTGGATTTATTCCAGACAGTTGATACTTGGGGCGTGGGTTCTAACTCCACAGCTGTAGAAGCAGTGTAGTACTGTTAATGTCATAAGCATTCGTACACCTGTGCTGACGAATGGTGTGTAGCACTGAGTCAGCCATATACTTGCTGGGACTAGAGTAATACGACTGATGGTATTGCAAAACAATACATTCCTTTATTTTTATATATCTAAGATTTGAACAAAATGTGTATACAATCTCTAGTATTAAAGAAATAATGTCAAGAAACACAAAAAGCTGTCATGTCAAAAGTCTTCGTACATGTACTATCTTTGTTGTGAATGAACTGAATGCATTCTCTCTCCAGGTTTTGAATACCTTGTTGGGTTTCCCTTCGCTTTAATGACAGCTTCAAGACGCCGTGACATTGATTCAACGAATTTTTTCATTATCTCATTGGAAATAGAGGCCCTTAAGTCACTGGTAAGATCCCAATTAGATTATGGTTCCAGTGTACACGACCCTCACCACAACTACTTGATTCTAGAACTGAAAAATATCTAAAGGAAAGCAGCATTATTTCTTCTGGGTGATTACAAGAATGTTGCAAACATTCAGCTGAGAAGATTTGGGAGTAACGAGACAAAGGTGTAAGCTGAATGGAAAGTTCACAATATGAAAATAAAGTGTGAATTCAAGAGGGCAGTATAGGAAGGAGAGTTAGGGATTAGAATAATTTACTGAGGAACATATTCAATAAATTTGCAACTTCTTTGAAATCATTTAAGGAAATACTGGGTCAGCAACTGATAGCTAAATGCAGAACAGTGGTGACAAATGGTCTCAATAGGAAACTCACTTCCAGCTCATTTTCGTCAAAAATACTGAGCAGGTTATCAGGGATGAGCTCGTTGAGTCCCTTGAGGAAGTGCTCCACCTCGTCCTTGAGACTCGTTGCCAGGCGATACTGAGCCAAAGTATCCAGGTACTGATGTTTTGTGGTGTTCCGGACTCTCACCTTGGCACCACCAGGAATCAGCTCTGCAACCTGTAATCCATCACAACATGCCAGCTTAGCTCAGATGATCCGATTAGCTTCATATATTCCTTTAGTGCAATTCTTTGAATAGCATAAGCTTTCCTGAAATCAAAAATACGTATATAATACGACACAGCTAACATTACATTTCTGAAAGTGACATTTTAAAACCTTTAGGCTTACTTTTCTCAGGAAATGCAGGAGGAGGGCAATCAAATTTAATACAAATCTTAAATTGCCTAAATACTACAAGGAAGACTTGCAAAAATGATACTTTTTCAGTAAAATGTAAGTAGTATGGCACCAACTACCTCCTAACTTTTTAGGAAAATATACACAGTAATTTCTTTTTAGAGCCCATGTCAACAGGGTAAAGCAGTTTTTGGACACATTCTTAAGTGCTGAGTTACCAGTTGACTGAGTTTTTTCATTCATTTATACTCTTTTTTTTTTTTTTTTGCTAGTTGCTTTACGTCGCACCGACACAGATAGGTCTTATGGCGACGATGGGACAGGGAAAGGCTAGGAGTGGGAAGGAGGCGGCCGTGGCCTTAATTAAGGTACAGCCCCAGCATTTGCCTGGTGTGAAAATGGGAAACCACGGAAAACCATTTTCAGGGCTGCCGACAGTGGGGGTCGAACCTACTATCTCCCGAATACTGGATACTGGCTGCACTTAAGCGACTGCAGCTATCGAGCTCGGTATATACATTTTTTACAAGCCTCAATTCCTAACTTACCGGTATCAGTGGGGTGATTAGCTTAAAATGTTTATAAATGTTGGTTCTTTATAAATCTAAATGCAAATGGAAAGTCCTACACTTATGTTCAATATTATTTTGAGAGAAAACAAAATTAGACTTTTGTGCTCATGTGTACATTATTTTTATACAAAGTAAAGGTCCCAAAATAATATTATTTCCTAAAATCTGCAGGCAACTAATACTTTTTAGTTGTACATAAGTGGATATTTTAAAATACTTTCTAAACCTGGAATGTGGTGATAGCTCAATTTTTTGTAGTGGTTGTTTGCGATACCGATTTGTTCAACTATCTGCACCAAGTCCACTGGCACAAAAGTTTTTAGAAAATCAATGATTTTTGGGTTGTCATCAAACACTACTTGGCTCTAAGAGTCCGACACAATTACTTGAAAGCCTGGTGGAGAAAAATAAATTGGTCCGCCACAAAAATAGTAATAAAATAGGTTTTGAACTCGCATGCTTTTGTTCTTTAATTTAGAAGGAGGCTCTGTTTCTTTCTCACATACAGTATTTTCAGAACTCTCTGTATTACTCTCACTTTCAAAATTGCTTAACAATTCATCAAAATCATCATCTCCATCATCACCTTCCACTATGGTTAATAACTGAAAGATTCTTTGATCCGAAATAACATCGCTGTATGAGCAACTATATTGTTGTTCCGCCATGTTTGTTTACATGACAGATGAACTCCACAGACATCTACAAAAAGCTCTGTAAGTTACTTCCCGAAGCTATAATCCGTGATCAATTAGTTCTACGTAATGTCCTACAGATGGCAGAACATGTCAGAGATCAAGTTGGCACTTGAGAGTAAACGAGGAAATTAAAAAAACTAAAGTTCTCACGCACCATCTACGGACGGGCATGGCAGTGTTGGACGACTGCGTCGGCCCATTATAGGCAGGTCTCATCGGGTTAAAACAATAATCACCACCGCCATTACCACCTAAGCAACAGGCGTGGTCAGTGCCTGGATGGGTCACTATCCGGTACTGCCACACCGTAACACTATTTTAATGTGTCAGCTACATCATAACAGAATAGCGAGTTCCCTGGCAAGACACACATACTGAAAACACACCACAATACATAAACCTCTAAAAAAAAAACAGATGACCATAATTAAACTACTAGACAGTCTTAAACTGAAAACACACACAAAAAGACAGACAGAGGAGTTCCAATGGGCGCACTGGTATCGGTATCACACATACCACCTATCTCTTTGGAGATAGCTGCACACTTAGTTCAATATGGAACAAAAATGAGAGTGATGGTTTGTAAGATAGCTGCACATACAGATGACCAGTTATCCCTCATCATAATCCCATAGTTTGTTCAGAACATTTGTTGGTGCAATAAAGAGGATGGTGTTAAATCAAGGTCATTATGTTAGAACAGCAATCTGAAGGACTTAAGCATCTATGTAGTGATATATGTATAAGGATTTTCTAGAATCGTATTACCAAAATTTAATTTTAAAATGCCAGTATTTTGCATTAGAATAATCCTGTGACATATGTTACATACTCTAATACTTCTTCTGTGCAGGGGCCGATGACCTAGATGTTAAGCCCCTTTAAACAACAAGCATCATCATAAATTCCTCTGCTTATAGTTGTTCCCCACAACAATGAAGAATGGTTTATAATATTCTGCTAACTAACAGGATATTGATGGTTCTTTTTATTTATTTATTTATTTATTTATTTATTTATTTATTTATTTATTTATTTATTTATTTATTTACTTACATTTTATGGCCTTCATTGGACCACTCTAGCCAACTTTATACAAAGAATTTTTTAGTTTCCTGTCAGCCCTGTACTTCTTCATTCTCTCTGATCTCATCCTTCTTTCTTCATCGGAAATCACCCTTCCTATTGTATGTTTCTTGATTCTGATTTGCAGTCTGGTTTGTTTGTCTGTGAGTTTCTTGATTTTGTCGGTTTTGTTTCTTAGGTCTTCCCACTGTAATTTGTAGTTCATCCATATCTTCCTTGATTTCTGTAATCCACTTAATGTTGCACTTACTATTCCATAATTTTTCTATTATTCTCCTGATGATCCTGTTCTCTGGTGTCCTGATTAGATGTCCAAAAAATGAAATGCGTTTCTTCCTGATTGTGCTCATTACTGGTTCTATTTTTTTGTAGACTGTTTCATTAGAAGCTACTCTCGAGTGTCCATCTTTTTGGTATGATTTTTTGATGCATGTTCTAATGATTCTTCTCTCTATCTTAAGTATTTTGTCTATTTGTGCAGTGTTAGTTGTTTTGAAGATGATTTCGCTTGCGTATGTTATTTCTGGTTTAATGACTGTTTTGTAATGTTTTAATTTTGTTGTTATTGACAGGCCTTTCTTGTTGTAGGTATTCTTGGTGACATATTGTGTTCTGGTCAGTTTATTTATTCTGATATGCCATGCTGGCTTTTCATTGAGGTTATATGTTATAATTTTTCCCAGATATTTAAATTTATCTACAATTTTAATTTCTTGGTTTCCTAAGGCAATTTTGTTTATGAGTGGTGGGTCAGTTAACATGATTACTGTCTTTTCAAAAGATATTCCAAGACCAATTTTCTGTGCTATTTCCTGTAGTGATATAACTTGTTGTCTGGTTTACTGAATATTGTTGGACAAGAGAGCAAGGTCATCAGCAAAGCCTAGGCAATTTAAACTTATGTTGTCTTTGGGTCTTCCAATTCGGATGTTCTTTGGGTTACTTTTGTACCATTCCCTCATTAAATATTCCAAGGCACAGCTGAACAGCAGTGGTGACAAGCAATCTCCTTGTCTTAAGCCTGTTTTTATGATGAATGGCTCAGAGAATTCCCCTCTGAACTTGACTTTTGATTTAGTGTTGGTTAAGGTGAGTTCAATCAATTTCATTAATTTTGGATGGAGCCCAAAATTTCTTAATATATTCAACATTGAAGGTCTATGGATACAGTCGTAAGCTTTTTTAAAGTCAACGAAGGTTATTGCAAGAGGTTTGTTTTGCTTCTTGTAATATGCTATGGTTAATTTTAAAGTGATGATTTGTTCTGCACAGCTTCTCCAAGGTCTGAAGCCTCCTTGGTATTCACCTAATTCTTCCTCTAGTTGCTCTCTGATCCTCCTGTATAGGATTCTGGAGAAAATCTTGTATGTGCAGTCTAAGAGAGAGATACCTATATAATTATCTGAATTGCTTTTATCTCCTTTTTTGTGGAGTGGGTGAATTATGGCTGTGGTCCAATGTTCGGGGAACTTTTCTGTTATTCAGATTTTTGTTAGGGCCATGTGTAAGGATGTTCAAACTGTATCACTGGCATATTTCCACATTTCTGCAAAAACTTGGTCTTCTCCGCATGCCTTATAATTTTTCAACTCTTTGAGTGCTGTTTCCACCTCTTGGATTGTTGGGGGATTTATGAGTTCAGGCAGGGTTTTGATGGGCGTGTCTGTATTAATTGCTAAAAGTTCCTGGGGTTCTTCACAATTCAAAAGTTTAATGAATGCTTTTGCCATGATTTCGGCATTTTCCTTGTCATTATGTGTCGTTTTTCCATCCTCACTTTTCAGCATTAATGTGGGAGGGGCAAATTTTTGTACTTGTTTTCCAAACATTTTGTAAAAGTCTCTGGAATTGGTTTTGTGGTAGTTTTCTTCTATTGAGTTGATTAGATCTTTCTGTGATTGTCTCTTGGTTTGCCTGATAATTTGTGTGAACTTTTTGCTGATATTTTTGAAGTTGGTTGCACTTTCTTCTGTTTTGTGTGTTTGAAATTTTAACCATGCCTGATGTCTTTCTTCATGAATTTTGTCACATTCTGAGGTCCATCAGGCATGTCTTTTAGGTGTGCTCAATGGGGCTAAATTTTCAGCTTGTTGCCTGAGAACTGGAACCAGTTCTTCTAAGTTATCTGTCAGTTTTGTGTTCTGTGTGACTTCTATTTCGTTTATTGCGTTTTGGTTTCTTTACACTTCTTACTTTTTCTTTCACACATAAAATCATTCATTTATTCATTGCAGAGACGGACAGACAGGCAGGCAGGCAGACAGACAGACAGACAGACAGACAGACAGACAGACAGACAGGATTGAAGTTTAAAACAGGTCAAAATATGCTGTATTAAGCCATCCTCTAACTGTTTTGGCCAGGCTTTCAGAGATTTTCTCGGAAACAGTACATTATGGTAAGCGTTACGGAAATTCCCATCTATGGCAAGATGAGCAAGTAAATCCCCGGCAACATGCCACTCGAGATAATGAGCTACAGGTAACGATGGTCAGTAGCACACTCAACCCGATCACATTCGTAAAAGGATCAGATAACAGCCATGTTTCCATTCGAAGAAAAGGTTTCTGGGTTCCTGCGGGTAATTTTAAACCAGTTAGTGATACACTGAACACACTTATAACACTGTGCAACACATGGCAGTAGGTGGGGGTGACATTATATCAAGGCAGTTATTATATTATTTCCATAAGGAATATGTGTTCACTGCTTGTAGTGGGTGGTAACTGACGTTGGCGATATATAGGCAGTCAACTGACAGGTCATGAAATTGAAAGTGGACTTTTACAGCAAGATGAAAGTAGTATTAGTAGTTTTTCAGTTGATTTGAGTACGGGGAGCGAAACAAATCATGCAAAGGAGGAACTGACAGTACTAAAAGAAGATGAGATCATGGAATGTGACCATGATAAATCAGCTGGCAGTGCAGTTTAGTGGGCATGGAGCGAGTTCAATACACTTTAAAACGTTCCTCTGGTAAATCACCCTGAGAATATGCAGTAACTTGTATAGTTTTAAAAATATGTGTTATTTTCTGACAACATGTAAAATATTCCTCAGCTAGGCAATTTAATTACTACCTGTAATCTAGCAGTCACACTATTTAATTACTGTATGGCTTTTAGTGCTGGGAGCATCCAAGAACACGTTTGGCTCGCCTGATGCAGTTCTTCCTATTTGTCACCGATGTGCGAACTGTGTGTCTGAATGTGAGATGATGATGAAGATGATGAGGTAACGAGGGGGTGAAACCTGGTGTTGGCACATAGCATACTTCTGTTAAATAACACCAGGAGGTCTGCTCAAGGCTGAACATCTCCATCCAACAGACAAATCGTAATCAACAGCGTCATACACCTTTGCTCCATTTGAACACTGTGGAGAAGTTTGGAATTGAATCCAGGCTTTTGGTAAGCAATCTAGTGATTAGAAATACCACCACCTCTCCTGTCCTACTGACCAACATTCTGATGGTGAACTTTTTTGTTCAGCAAGAGGATTTGAACCAGTTAACCATGGTGACAGACCACAGACTCGATCTGTTAATGATTATGGCCACCAGGTGGGCCACAACTTCTAGTAGGTTGCCCTGTCCTGCAACCACTTATGAATGTGATTATTTGATCTTGATACAATAATTGATGGTAGCGTGCAATTGATGCACTATTCACATAAATAACCATTACTTTGTCTCCTGAATTTTTGGCTTCCTTCATACTTGTTAGTAACTAGAGGCCTGAGCAGTTGAAAAAAGTGTAAAGGTCAGTTTGTTTAGAGCCAAATGGGAAGCTGTTCTCCAACAACTAAATGGATTGAGAACTCTAAAAATTCTGCAAACCCATACATCACTAACTCCCACAATTTGGATGAGGAAAGTGACGTCTGTCTGCATCAAGTGAAATTAGTAAGATCTGAAAAAATGTTAAATACCAGGGACAATTGTACAAATGCTTGTAAAGTTAGGCCTGAGCTCCGAGACATCAAATATCAAGCGTGTTGTAAACTACTTCTTAAGGGTGAAGGTCATTATAATAACTGGATCTGGCTCCTGAATGATGTCCTCAAAATGACCTGTAATGTTGCAGCAGTCCAAGCTGTGCCAGGGAAAAGTCTGGACAGTAACCACGGTCGGCGCCACAGTGAGATCGAAACCCTTTTGCCCGCGTATGTTACCAAATGTGCTTCAATGAAAATAGGAAAAGAAACACCATTTAAATAGATTATCATAGATTGTAATTGAGGATATAGATTTTAATACTTTTAGTATGTTTGTATATTTACCTTTTAACTTTCGAACACTGTGAGGCTGAAGATGTATCCAAGGGGTGCAAAACACATTTCTCTAATTTTATATTAAAGAATAAACTTTTAAGTATTGTATTTTTGATAAAAATCAACAACTGTTCAAAGTTGACAATACAGGAAAAAAATGACTTACGTTATGTGTAAGAATATCATAGCCTTTAAAGCTGATTCAAAACTTGGCAATATACTAGATCCAACTGTGAGGTTTGAACTGAATTTAGAGCAGCCACAGGAGGTTGACAATGAGGAGGAGGCCATGTATGAACCCACAGTACCCTGCTATAAAAATCAATACAACCCTGAACATATTAAGGGGATCAGATTGATGGTGGGTGCTTGTGGAACAATTCCAACCCTTCTTGTAAAGACCTGCAAAATGCTGGGCATCCCAGATTATACCATCTGTTGCAATTTTATGAAATCACTTATACACTATGTAACAATGTTGTCTTGTTTTTCATATCATCACTATTTTTCTATCTTTTATATGCCATTGTCTAACCATATTATTTGTCCTTGTGCAGTCTTGAGAACTCTGAGGAAGGTAATAAAACAAAATTATACTTTTTTAAAATTATCAACTACCCTGTGTTTTTTAAGTAATACTTTTCGTTTAGCAGAATCCTCAATTCGGGATATCATACTTCACATATTCAAAAAGAAGAAAAATGCAAGTTGAATGATTACAATAGTAACTCATTCTTACCTTAATGAGCTGACCTGAGCAATCATATTCTTCCTCCACAAAATAGAGGTCCATCTCCTCAACATCATGGTCCAGAATGTATTTAACTTTACTCAGGTACAAGTCAGGATCATCCTGTTCAAAGTACTGTAACACATAAATGATAACAGACATGATGAGAGACATTTTGGGCCAATCAAATACAAAATAAGAAGCACGGGTTCACAGTTAAAAGAACATATGTTTATAAAGTATCTTGATCAATTAGTTCTTAGAAACTGTAGCTAAAATACTGCAAACTAACTTGAGAAGTTACTTTTTCACTTATAGGTGGAGATTGTTATGCTATTTTTCATTATACTTGTATTTATAAGTATTAAAATGTAAAATTACAGTACTAGATATGTAGAAAAGCTAAGGACACAAGGAAGAACACAATAATGGAAGTATGGGTAGAGCAACAGAAAAGAGAGACAAGAAGAGACAACATAAGACAAAAGGATAACTTGGCTAGTTCACATGGACACTGCGTGTGAAAGTGTTTTGACATCTATTTTAAATCATTCTGCTTTTGCAGAAGTATCTTCTTTTGCTTTAGCATTTGTCCTGCCAAGTGGATCCAGTTGCTCCATTTCCTCCAGTTGTGGGTCATGTGACGGTAGAGATTCATGCTTTTGAGATCTTTATGTAATTTATGAGTCCAAGATTGACTCAGTTGTCATTGTAGTCTTTGTCCAACAATTTCCAGGGTATAGTTCTAACTGAATAATAATAATAATAATAATAATAATAATAATAATAATAATAATAATAATAATAATAATAATAATAATAATAATAATAATAATAATAACAACAACAACAATAACAACAACAACAACAACAACAACAACAACAACAACAACAATAATAATAATAATAATAATAATAATAATAATAATAATAATAATAATAATAATAATAATAATAATAATAATAATAATAATAATAATAATAATAATAATAATAATAATGCTATAGTTATGAGTAAATAAAATGGAAAGGATGTTTCATATGACAAAAGATATATACAATAAGAAATCTCTATCCTGGAACTTGAATTAAGACATTATCAAACAGTGGCTCAGCCAGAAATTATATATGTAGCAGAAGCTCTTAAACTTACAAGAACTGGGGATCTTCAAAAATTAGAAAAATTGAAAGAAGAATTTTGAGAAAAATACTGGGACCTATAAGAAACAACAATGTCGAATTCAGATTATGATCAAACAGAGAGCTATATTTAAAAGTTGAAAAACTGACAACTGGAATGAGGAAAAGAAGAGTCCAGTTTTTTGGACACATTTATGGAATGAATAACAATAGACTAAACAAATCTTCAAGTTATTGAACAGTTACAAATCCAATCCAACGTTGTTCACTGTAATTGAAAAGGATATGAAAAACGCTGGAATTAAAATAGATACGATAGAAAACAGAACACATTTCAGAGAGAGAAGAAAATGGACTCAAAAGCAAAAGGAACAACATTCTCAGAAAATGAAGGAAGTTTGGAAACAAAGAAAGTTAAATGCAAAGAAAAGTAACCAAAGTTAATTTATCATACCCTCGAGAGGATGATGATGATGATGATGATGATGATGCCTTAGCTACCTTGTGCAAGAATTTCAGTTTGATATAATTTTAGCTTCCTGCATATCAATTTTGACATTTTGTTTCACGCTACCAGATGACAAAGAAATAGATCTCCAATAGGTGATCTGTGGCAGCTTTTAAATTAATTTTGTGGGGTAAACCTCCAGCATGTCACCAGAGATCTTTAGCATGGCACAGAGTACTGAATGAACCTTTTCCCCCCTTTTAAAAATCTGACTGCCTCTGCTGAGTTTGAACCTGGGAATGATTTTGGGATCCTGAGGCTGATGCTCTACCAATGATCCACCCAGCGACAGATTCTGCACAGTGCAGTACCGTACTTATCAGGCACACATTAAACTCTTTTCTTTCATGTCCTCTGTCTTGTTCTAGATAGGCTTCAAGTCGTCCTCTCAACCCTAAGATTGTTGGGGGTCAATAAAGAATACCATCCTAGTCTTAGGTAAGAAGTGTTCCTAGCATGACAGTTTTCTGATCCTACAATGGATGACCTCTGGGTAGAGATGAGACAACTTATCATGGCAGACAGTAATTTTCATTCTTAGGAATGTCATAACTAGGGCCTGGATTTTTATGTAATATCGCAGTACACATTAAAAGGTAGTAAATATGTGACATTAATAAAATATACAGGGTGGTCGGAAACAACTTGAACCATGAACGTTAGAGGGTTGGTCATACTGATACCTCACGTCGTCGTCATTTTATCAGCTGCTGAAGTTAGCGAATCACATCGCTCTGAGGACGAATTCAAACGAGCTTTGATCAGCTGCTGAAGTTAGCGAATCACATTGCTCTGAGGACGAATTCAAATGGGCTTTGTGAGGCAGTGTTCCTAAATTTGCAAGTGGCTTAGACCAGTTTGAGCCATACTAAGAAATCAGCATCAAACAGAAACACACCGTGGGTTTCAGGCGGTGTCTCCGTAGCATGATATCACTCCCCTGGCGAAGTTCTTTATCTTCGATGGGTGCTCTAAAACGGATCTTAAGCCATGTGTAGATTTAGCGACACCACCTCGTAAAGCCTGTAAGAATTCACCTGTGGAGTGATCTAATTGGCTAACTTCAGCACCTGATATAATGACAACGGCGCAAAATGTTGATTTTTTTTCAAATTATTTATCACCATGACCAACCTTCTAATGTCAGACTCGTTGGCTGAATGGTCAGCGTACTGGTCTTCGGTTCAGAGGGTCCCGGGTTCGAATCCCGGCCGGGTCGGGGATTTTAACCTTCATTGGTTAATTCCAATGGCCCATGGGCTGGGTGTTTGTGCTGTCCCCAACATCCCTGCAACTCACACACCACACATAACACTATCCTCCACCACAATAACACGCAGTTATCTACACATGGCAGATGCCGCCCACCCTCATCGGAGGGTCTGCCTTACAAGGGCTGCACTCGGCTAGAAATAGCCACACAATGCCCATATACCTGCCTGGTTCACGTTGTTTGTGACCACCCTCTGTAGTAGTATTAATGCATTAAATTTACAAAAATGTTCATATATTTGTTTTAATATGACTTAGGGTTATGGTATGAGACAATACAATCGAACAGATTATAAAGTGATGACAATAGTTGTAGGCCTAATTATTTACATGTCATCATCTAACTCATGCAGAAATGTTTTGTATAATTATGAGATTGAGCAAACAGTGAATGAAAGTTGAGGTTGTGAGTAAAAGCCTCAGAAGCTTTGCACTTACAACAATTAATTAAACTGTGAAAACAAAAACAAAGACTGACTACCAACTTAATTCATAATGCCACATTACTGAATATTAACAAGAAATAAATTATAATAACCAAATTCGCCAGTACGCCAAGAACACAGCAATAAACAGAGACTTTTTCCTGCACCTGGGTTGGATGTTAGCTACATAGTGCAATGGCAGTTCCTATGGCTGACACTTCGCCCCTTTCAAAATGTACTTTAATGCACGAGTATTGATTAAGAACTGAAACTTAACAACTTCCTGAAGTAAAAAGTTAAACAGAATCAGATGATGGACACACAATGTTTATGCACAAATTAACATTACATATATAAAGAAGGCTGTTCCAACACATTTCCAATTTTCTTTTGTTTACTTTGTCTCTTGGGTCATTTGAGATAGAGCGTACTCACAACCTGGCTATCCCACAACTTAAATGCACAATTTTGAAAAATCCTGTTACACCATAGTTCCTGTCATCTTATAACAAATAAACAAACAGATGGGCAGACCAAAGAAGCCTCCATGGCTCAGGTGACAGAGCATTGGACTCTCACCGCTGGGTTCTGTGGTTCAAATCCCACTCACTCCATGTGAGATTTGTGCTGGACAAAGCAGAGGCGCGACAGGTTTTTCTCCGGGTACTCCGATTTTCCCTGTCATCTTTCATTCCAGCAACACTCGCCATTATCATTTCATAGCATTCATTTCATCTGTCAGTCATTAACCATTGCCCCAGAGGAGTGCGCCAGGTCTCGGCAGCCAGCACAATTCCTATCTTCGCCACAAGATGGGGGTTTCATTTATTCCATCCCTGAACTAGTCAATGACTGGAAAACAGGTTGCAGGTTTTCATGGACAAACGAAAATTGTGATGTGTTGAGTGCATTTTTCTCAGATCATTTCATTTTCAAGATTGTTTAATGGGCTTGTGGGACAATCTGTAGGACCCGCGTACATGTTTCTTCCTGAAACCTCTGGTTACACTATATTGCAATATTTCCAAAACTTCGTCGAGGGCAAAAATCCCAGTGGAAACGTGGAAATTGTAATATGATTGGTTAATAAACATCACTAGGTTAATCATGTACGCTAATTGGACACATAAACCTGCTGTTTAGTTTCGTGTTTCATCATACCGGAATGCTTCTCGCTGGGAATGCTTGGTAGTGGTGGCATCATTCTATCTTGAGTCATCTAGTGATAGCTCTGCCTTGCAACATTTCAGTTTAATAATTTAACATAACTTAAATTTTACATAATAGTTAACAATTACTAATTAAGTCCAGCAATTTTCCCCAACAATAGCTATTAACCTCAAATGTTTGTATATTAACGTCACAATGGAGCAGTTCAAGTCAGTCTACATCATTCTTTCATTTAATAACAGTTTTGTAACTTAAATCTAATATTTTCCATTTGACTTAGCCTCAGTACTGCAGCTTCAATTTCAATATGCACATTTGTGTGATAAAAGAATTTCATTCGCAAAAGTAATTCACTTCACCCTTCAGAACTTAGTATTGTGTAAGCTACAGTACATTTTGATCTAATTTAACCTTGTAGCCTGTACTCACAGATATGGGATTAGCCCAATGTGTAAATTGAAGAAGAATCTTCAGATAGGGTCCAAGTACATTAACACTTTCGCTCCGGTTGACTGCTCTAGCAGTCGGGACGAAGCTGTACCGTGCACCCGGTGGACTGCTGTAGTAGTCATATTGGAACTATGCCTTATAGCCTGTCGACTGCTGGGAAACTTTGGCATTGGAGGTCTCTTGTGGCTGTCTTAGGAGTCTATAGTTACAGCTATGATCACCAGATGACAGGTGTAACCAGTTTGAAGATGAAAGCAATGTGTCTGGTGTGCTGTTCACTTCGCGCCTAGATGTTTTTTTTTTCTTTTTTTTTCCTAGTGGCTTTATGTCACACCGACACAGATAGGTCTTATGGCAACAATGGGATAGGAAAGACCTAGGAGTTGGAAGGAAGCGGCCGTGGCCTTAATTAAGGTACAGCCCCAGCATTTGCCTGGTGTGAAAATGGGAAACCACGGAAAACCATCTTCAGGGCTGCCAATAGTGGGATTCGAACCTATTATCTCCCGGATGCAAGCTCACAGCCGCGCACCTCTACGCGCACGGCCAACTCGCCCGGTGCGCCTAGATGCTCCGCTGTGCTGACTTGCTTGTGCTTCTCGAATCAGCTTTCAATTGCTTTGAAATCGTGAAAGGCCTGATGATGGAGGAAAGATATACTGCAGAGGAAGCTCTTGCCCTCGTATTGAAGAAGATGACGATGATAGTGATTTGTCATCTGATTCTGGTGACAGAACGACTTCAATCACACCTTGTACTTCAGGCACATTTACTACTCCAGTTAGTGCTTCCTCATCTAAAAAGTTGGCCTTCTTCGATGATTCAACTGAAGATGAAGCTAGTGATGATGAACATCAGGTGCCTGAACCACCGAGCAGAAAAATAAATCTGAAAACATAGAACCTGAATCTGTAGAAACATAAGTTCGACGCAGCTAATTTCCGATTGAACAGTTTTTAGCTGTTTTTAACATGAGTATCGTAACTCTTCTGTGCGAGGGGGATGAAAAGTGCTAAAAGTATAGTCATATTTCAAATAAAATACTTTTAAACTCTGCCTGTTAGGAGTCGACTGTGGACTGCAGAGCGGAGCAAGACAAGTATCCCATAAGCAGACTCGGTAAACTACCCGCTGCTTGCGTCTAGAGGGTCATGCTACCATACTCGCTAAGCCGGAGTGAAAGGGTTAAACATCATCATCATCATCATCGTACAGTTTCAGTTTCCCGGGTACTGTTAATGAGCCTCTTTCACTTCTTCCTGTCCATATACAACTTGTCATGGAAAATATCATCCACTGTCCATCCTCTGTTAACTAGATCAACTTTGATCATGTCCATCCATCGGGTTTTAGGTCTTCCTGCAGGTCTTTTTCCCTCCACCTGTCTTTCCAAATTTATTCTGGCTGTTCTTGTAGGCTCTATCCTCATCACATGCCCGTACCACCGTAGTCTGGATATGCCGATTTGGTCTAATATGGATGTCTTTATTCCGGCTTCTTTCCTCACTTCCTCATTTCTTAACTTGTCCATCTTGGTCTTCTGGATGGTGGATCTAAGAAATTTCATCTCTGATCCTTGCAGTTTTGACGAGTCTCTTTTTGTGATGGTGCACGCTTTCAATACCATAGGTCAATATTGGTATGAAATAGCTGTTAAACATCATCAGCTTGGCCGCTTTTGGAATCATGTCATCCCATAAAAGTGTTCTTACTTGTTGGTAGAATTCTGATCCCTTTTTCACTCTGCTTGTAATTTCCTTTCTGACCAAAGTCCAAGTCCATTAAACAATCTTGAAAATCAAATGATCTTGAGAACAACGCACTCCACACGCCACAAAAACAAAGCATGAGACAAGAATCTGAAGTGCAGAGGTAAAATTATAATTTTATTGATGTAGTTATCTATAATCTTACCTTATAATGTACCCTGAGTCCAATGATCTGAGCCAGAAAAGAGCGGGTAAAACGAGCCCGCACGAGCTGACGATATGAACCACCGAGTGCAGACTCGTACAAACATTTGCCTACAACACGCCCTGCAAACTCGTAGTGCTTCAACTTCAGATGTGGGGGACGGCGGGGGTTCGGATGAACCAGAGCTTGCTGGTTATCCGAGAAACTTGCGAACAGTCCATTTCTAGCATCGAACAGTGCAGCACATATAAGTTCAAACCACTCACGACGAACTCCTCCCCAGTCCAGCCCTGTCAAAGAGAGATACAGAAATACAAATACAAATAGAAAGTATTTATGAAGGGGAGAACTTGTTAGGTATTGTTAAGTACCGCACACACTTGTGTGTTTGGTGGGGTTCAAGGGGAACTAGAACAATATCTACCAGCAATATTACAAAACAAACAGGTAACGGAAGGAAGGAAGGAAGGAAGGAACAAGTGTTAAAGCAAGTCAAATACGCTGCCGTCCTAAGCCTAAAGAATTTAAAACTTCTGGTAAGTGGGCAATTTCTTCAATTAAAAACTGCATCACTTTTTAAATCAAAGTTTAATGTTTTAATGTTATATACTGATACTAATTGCACTTCTTTAACTATATACAATATGGCAGTATTTTTTCAGGGGAAGAAAAAAAGAAAATTACCAGTATGCCGTATTTGAAAAATGAGATAAATCTATCTTGGTCAGCATATTTAGTTATAAAGTAGTAAGATATGATTCACCTGTCTGGAATATCTGATATTACGTTCAATGCTAGTTAATATTTGGTACAACTGGAGGTAACAACTGCTTTTCAATGTTACTCACACAGTTGGAATTATTAATAAAACCTGAGTGAGTGAAAACAAAAGATACGTTTCTAATTGGGATTAACAAGAGTCAATTTGTAAAATCAGTCTCTTAGCTCACTATATCACTAGAATATTCACTGTTGTATAAATTCATAAAGCACTACTGAAGAGAGAAAAATGAAAACAAATTTACCTTTTAATATGGAAAATAAGAATAGTAGCATTTCAAACTTGTGAAATATTAGGATATCTCTTTGTTTTTTCTTCCCTATCAGTCCACTAAGATTTTAAAGAAGAGTCTGCTTCTTGTCACCTTGCGTTCTAGGCCCTGGCAGGACATCTGATTTTGTGATTTTTGATCTCAAAATGTTTACTTCTGAGTGGTCCACTAAGTTGAAATCACTTTTACATTTCATAACGTTAGTTCTTCTGCTGAACTCCACCTCAGTCACACTTAGGTGTGATGCGACTCAGTTAATATGATGATTATAATATTCCCATTCAAACATTTTAAATTTAGATCCATTGCAAGTACCTCACTGTGGGGATGTATATTTCACAGAAAAATTGGAAAAATAAAGTACAGTCAATTAGTTGGACCTACGAAAACATGATAATACTAATTCACTTTTGAGATATGGCATAATTCATAGGAGCTTTTCATCTTTCTAAATGAGATATGGCTACCTTTTTATTCTTTTTATAACTGGCTTTATGTCTCATCAATACGGAGTTGCCAGATGTTATTTGTCTTGGTCAAATGGAACCTCTCGCCCCCACTGGTTCCAGTATTGGGCCACTGTGTCCTCTTAATGCACCATGTGCATAGAAATTGCACAATATCACCTAGCTCTAAGGAAATCCACATTGTGGCCCCTATCAAACTTATCAAACTTTGTCAAGCGCTGATAACTATAAGGGATACTCATTGTTTGATGAATTCTCTGATTCTTCACACATGCCACTATAATTTTAGCAGTACAACTAATTCAATTTGGCAGTCTATCTAGATGTTACAGGAAATTGTAACACTCATCTATACGTGCTCATGTATCAAATTACATTCAGATTGCATCGTTACTTCTGGGTGCTTAACTTTTTTTTCAGTCAGCAATGTTAATCAGTTAAAATTTGGAGTGGCTAATTTTTAAATTTAACCAGATAATTTTAAAAATAACATTTTCTAATCCCACCTACATTATTTGTTAACTTTTGTGGAAAGTTCAATTTAGACAATGATTTGATAACAATCTAACACACAGTTGGAATGCTCTACAGTTGGCCAACAATTTCAATAATCTTGCTTTAGACATACCTTGCTCTCCCTGAAATGTTATCTCAAAGTTGCGACACCAGTCACTCACTGAGAAGCCCTTCGTTGCCTTCATTGACTGGAATAGAAAACAAACTTAAATTACATCGATTTACAATTTCTTTATGTTTATTTATTTATTTATTTTAATTGTTTCAGATATCAAACAGAAACCTGAAAGAGCTGTATTACTCACAGATTCCAATAACTTTTCACGATTGATTTTCATGGGTAGCTTCTCATGGTAGTGTTTCTGATGATACTTGCGGACTTCATGGTAGAAGAAGTCCTGTTTATCTTTGAAGGTTTCAGATCCACCTGGAACACCAAATATTAATATTCATAAATGAGAATTGTTTTTTAAAATATCTTGATATAAAGCAGCGACTTAGAAGAAGTCCCACTAACTACTTTTATGGTTTTCGGAGACGCTGAAGTGCTGGAACTTAGTCCCGCAGGAGTTCTTTTACATTCCAGACGTATTTGAGCACCTTCAAATACCACCGGACTGAGCCACGATCGAACCTGCCAAGTTGGGGTCAGAAGGCCAACGCCTCAACCGTCTGAGCCACTCGGCCCGGTTTAGAAGAAAAAGCAGAACCACCCATTTTTGACGGGTTCTTTTAATTCACAGTTTCATTTATGATCTGTGGACATGCTTGGAAAAAGAATCACAGTTAAAAAGGGGGAAAACAATGCCCTTAGATATGCTTGATATCAAGCTCAGCAAGAGATTTAGGATTACTAAATGATATTAACACAATCTTAAAACTACAGAACAAGTTGAAAATTGACAAATGCAGTGGAATGCAGTTGAACTAAATCATGTCAAACAGGAATATAAACAACTGGTGATCCATAGATTTTATTACTTGGATGGAAAATGACATTTATTATTTATTTAGTGTATGGTAATGCAAAGGTATTATACAAGTAATGTACATAATAAAAAAGAGATACTGAGAGATCATAAGATCAGAATATTCACTTGCTCTTGAAAACACTAAAATTTTAAATAGTACAACTCACAGAGTTTCTCATTTGGGTACCAAAATAATTGTTGTCCATTTTGCAAATGAAGGAGAAAGATAGTTATCCTGATATCAGTGTTCGGCTGACAGGCATGTTACCTGGTGCTAAGGTCAAGGCCAATTATGTTTATGTATGATAACAGCATATTCAAATTGGAGCAAAGTGCTACCAACTCTAGGGATTTTTGAGGACAGATGGAAATACCAGGAAAATTTTACTGACATGATCTATGAATTGGAAGGTTTTAGTAAAAATTTCATGAGACGCTAATTTTAATAAATTTGATTGTATTTTTAGGTAATAAACAACAATGACATTTTAAGGAAACTGTAAATATAATAATGTAGTTTTAGCATTCTTGTATGACATTTAGGATATATTTTAATTATAACACATAGTAGATTTCTATTAAGAGATGTTTAGAACTTTTGTGTTTGATGTGTAATATTGAGTTAAAAGGTCCAAGAGATAATTGGTAGGAGAGGAAAAACTGCTGAGGAAGAAGACAGTAAGTCCTCGGAACATGTTCGGTGTATGAGGTGATAGAAAATAATTGATTAAACAACTCTAAGAATTAACAAGGCTGACTTTTAGTTACTAAGGTATATTAGCACAAAAGTTGAAGTCTCGAAATGACATCCTTCATAAACTGTGTGGAACTACCTGAGGATCTTCTCCAGTTCATTGGCTTCCACTGCTAACTGGTATAATGCCACCTGATTTACGCTGATCTAGTGCCCTTATGAAGGAATTCCACAAGATCTCAAGAAATCCTAGTCTACCCGTGAATAGTGACCTGCGACTTCTGAATCTTAATAGACTAAAATCACGCCATCCAACTCTGCGTGATGGTGCTAACATGGATGCTAAGGATTTTAAATCTCTTGATGAGTGGAAAAGTAGATGGGAAGCAGCAATGGATGAGCGCTTTCATACCTTCTTCTCAGGTCCCAGACTTCCAAGTGGATCCCACCTACCACGCAAGACCTGGACTGCCCTGAATAGAATCAGAACAGGACATGGTCGGTGCAGAACCGCTCTCCATAAGTGGAAAAAGCTACCTAATCCACACTGTGACTGCGGAGCTCCAAACCAGACTATTCGTCATATCATCAGGGAATGTAAGATTCGAGCCTATTATGGTGATGCTGGTATTTCCAGATGATGTACGTTGGATTGAAAAACTTGATATTCAATTGTGAAGCACAAATTACTTTGTTTCTCAGCTGTAAATATGTATATATATTACTGATTATGTCTGTATAAGCCATACGCTAAATAATTTTTTTTATTGGAGTAGAGATTTTAGTCAATACAGACCATTATAAAAATCAAAGTACGATGGTTAAAGTAATAAACTCTGTCTGTAACTGCTTGCAATAGTCACAGTTTGGTGAAGTCCACCATTCCCAACTGGTGAGTGTAGCACACATCTGCCTTGATCCGTCCTTATTTGATTGAGAATTCTCCAGTGACACCTGGGAAGGTGGAACTCAGCTGGCTGAATACATGGGTTTCGAACAATTTCATGGTGTGGCAGAGAAGAATATTCTTTCCAGTAATGTTTCCAGGCATTTGAGATGTTGAAAGAGCTCCAGAGAAAGTTGTCCACTGTGTGTCATAATGGTTGCTGAGATTTCAGTCTCTTAATGTATCTGCATGGATTGGTGAGCACTGATTGCTATAATTTTCTTCCATGTCTTCAGTAGCAATTCTGATTTCCTTAGTGATAGTTGCGGTATATTGCTTAATATAGGAAGCCAGTGTGTGTTAGTACAACAAATACAATCAGTAATGAGTTAGTCGGATACCTATTACTTTGGTATGAGCGGTAGCAGTGGATCGAAGGATGGAAGCACTAGTTCCCCAAGAAATGCCTATTAGTTTCTGGAGTACTGTATGTTATTCTGTGTTGGCAGCAACATTTGAAATGTGGGTCTTGTATGTCAGTGATCTGTTTAATGTTATTCCCAGATATTCGGGTGTGTTGCAGTATCTGTCCTCCAAGTGTAATGGTTGGCTTAAAATCTGCATATCTATTGCGGAGGTGAAACACAGATACAACGGTGTTTTTAAGGTTAAGTTGGAGACAGGATCGTTAGAAGTAACTATCCAGTTCCTTCATATCTGAGGTAAGTGTTAATTCTGATTCAGAAAAACACTGCAATATCATCAGTATAAATAAATTTCCTGGCTGGTAAGTCATGTGTGTACAAACTGAAGAGAACAGGAGCTTACACAGACCCTTGTGGAAGCCCATCATCTGGCTTATGTACTTTGCTCTTTGAATCCTCAGTAAAGACCTGGAAATATCTGGTGCTCAGCATGTTACTTATAAGATTAGTGAGCTTCAAACAAGGAATGACACTGATGAATTTGAGAAGACCTCCACACCACACTGTGTCATATGCAGTTTAGAGGTAAAAAGAGCCATGTGTATGAGTTTCTTACCAAAACCATTTTCAATATGGGTTGCTAGCGCAAGAACTTGTTCATCACATCCTCTCTCAGATCTGAAGCCAGCCTGTTTCCGTCAGTCATGCTTGTTGATGGTATCAGAAATCTCTATATATAAAATACGAGTTTTGTTTGTGCATTGCTCAGAATTTTAAAATAATGATATTTCTGTATCAGTCGTGACCACAGTAACAAGGAAATGCACTTTTTAATTTTCCATAATTTCTGTCTGTCCATACATATGTACACACATCACGAAAAAACGGCTGAATAGAATTTAATCAAAATCGGTGTACGAAGTCGGGGAATAAGTCACTACAATCTAGGCCAAAATAATTTTATTCATGCTGAGTGAAATGGTAGTTTAGGGGAAGGCCTAAAATGTTTTTCTCAAATATGTATGTTACTAGCTGATGTACCCGTGCTTCGCTATGGAATTTTACATTGCATACAGAATTCTAGGTTAGTGTACACGTTGCGAGCAAGATTGTATTAAATTGCATAACACTTAACGTTACCCTAGAAACGCAACCAAACGTCTTTTCTCATATGAAGACTGGGTTAGGGAATTTTCATTGTAATGGTAGGTCCGCTTGCCTACCATCAGTCACAATCAGGTTGCAGAGTTTTCATTATAATGGCCTGCCTTTGTACATCCTCATCCACTATCTTAGTGGTTTTCCCAACTGAAATGAACATAGGTCATTACAACAACGTCAGTAGGAATGGCGCGATTAAAAGCAATGCTTTCACATGAAATACTCAATCAAATGAAAAACCACACATTTTCTCGCTTTTAACGAACAGTACTACTCTGCCGATCTAACAGTCGAAAGTTCCAGATCTGGAATGACCAAGCTGCAGACAGCAGTGATCCGTGAACACTCTTTGTCTCTTTTTGGCGGGAAGGGGGGCGGGGTCGAATAGTGGAGGGACCCAGGGCAAAAACTGTGCCCTTTTATTAATCCATTTCCTAAAAGTACCCGATGAGTCGGAAAATCTCAATTCACTACACTGGTGGTGGTAAAATCTGACTTGGAGGCACATTTTTCCCTCCAAGTCAGAGGAGAAACCCCCCACTTCACTGCTAATTTGGCTACTACTAAGTGAGCTTCTGCCTTAAGTGTGCACACTGCTGATTCAAAACAGCATGTCAGAGTAGGGATCGAATAGCTGGAACACTATGATGAACCAGTGTGTTACGTACCAGCAGTATCAGAAAATGTATGAACCAGAGGAATGGCATGCTAAAGAAGAAAGTTTTCTAACTCCCCAGCTATTTCCTGCCAATATTCAGTCAGGCAGTTATACTCAGTATGCAGCAGTAATCCCATCTATCGGAGTTGAGTGGCAGCATAAGAGCCACAGAGCATCACAACAAACAATGGTCAATGTGACGTCATTGTTGATCAATGTTATGCGCTTTCGATACTGTAGGCTTTCGCATTTAGTTTTCCTCCAACTCTGAAATACCACTCTTATCATATTTAAAATTGAATAAAACATAAATGATCGGAAATTGTATTCTCTATAACTTTTGTTATGTAGTACTTTTCGACAGGACCAATAACATACATAATTTCTAAGCACCTTCCCCTAAACTACCATTTCACTCAGCGAGAATAAAATGATTTATAGCCTATATTGTAGTGGCTCATCCCCCAACTGTACATACTACTTTTCAATAAATTCTCTTCAGCTGTTTTCTCATGATGCGTGTACATACATACATTACATTACATTACATTACATTACATTACATTACATTACATTACATTACATTACATACATACATACAGAAATTATGGAAAAGTAATAAATGGATTTCCTTGTTACTGTGGATGTGACCAATACAGAAATACCTTTCTTTTCAAATTCTTAGCAATGTATAGTACAGACAAAACTCTTATTTTATATATATATATAGATTACTAGCCGATGTACCCGTGCTTCGCTACGGAATTCTAAATTTTATACAGAATTCTGGGTTAGGTAGTGTAAACGTTGTGAGCAAGATTGTATTAAGTTGCATAGCTCTTAACGTTGCCCTAGAAACACGACGGGGAAGTCACCAACGTCTTTTCTCATATGAAGACTGGGTTAGGGAATTTTCATTGTAATGGTAGGCCAGCTTGCCTACCGTCAGTCACAATCAGGTTGGGGAGTTTTCATTATAATGGCAGACACTCACTCTCCGCCTGCCTTTATAGATTCTCAGAAAGACTCTCTTAGTGGTTTTCCCAACTGAAAGGAACATGGGTCATTACAATGACGTCAGTAGGAATGGCGCAATTCAAAGCAATGCTTTCATATGAAATACTCGACCAAATGAAAAACCACACATTTTCTCACTTTTAACGAACAGTATGCTGCCGAACAGTCCAAAGCTACAGAGCTGGAATGACCAAAACGCAGACATCCGTGATCCGTGAACAATCTTCGTCTTTTTTTCGGCGGGGGGATTCGAATAGTCGATAGTCCCAGGGCAAAAACTATGCCCGTTTACTTATCTGTTTCCTGGGAGTACCCGATGAGTCGGAAAATCTCAATTCACTACACTGGCGGGGGAAATAACTATCTGACGTGGAGGCAATTTTTCATCCAAGCCAGAGAAGAAATCACATCTTCGCTGCTAATTTGGAATAAAATTAATGTAGATTTAATAAAAGTGAAGAGGAAGAAGCTTTAGTGAATTGTGGTACTATAATTTGGAATAGGCCTAAATTGTAATTCTAGACCAGTTCATACTGCTACTCCTACTACTACTACTACTAACTGAGGCTCTGAAGTGCGCACACTGCTAATTCAAAACAGCGCGTCAGAGTAGGTATCGAATAGCTGGCATACTATGATGAACCAGTGTGTCACGTACCAGCAGTATCAGAAAATGTATGAACCAGAGGAATAGCATGCTAAAGAAGAAAGTTATCTAACTCCTCAGCTATTTCCCGCCAATTTTCAGTTAGGCTGTTATACTCGGTACGCAGCAGTAATCCCATCTATCGGAGTTGAATGTCAGCATAAGAGGCAAAGAACATTACAACAAACAACGGCCAGTGTAATGTTATTGTTGATCAATGTTACGCGCTTTCGATATTGTAGGCCTTCACATTATTAATTGTCTTCCGGTTCTGAAATACCACTCTTATCATAGTTGGTACGGTAAAACTGAATAAAACATAAATGATCGGAAATTGTATTCTCTATAACTTTTGTTATGTAGTACTTTTCCATAGAACGAAGAACATAGGTATTAAAAAATAAAATTTTAGGTGCCTTCCCCTAAACTACCATTTCACCCAGAGTGAATAACATTGTTTATAGCTTAAACTGTACTTTCTTATTCCCCGACTCTATATACCGATTTTCATTAAATTCTGTTTACCCATTTTGTCGGGGCTCGGCGTTGATATGGACTTAGCAACAAAAATCCAAATTCATGAATATCTATGTTATCATAGCCGGTACGGTAAAAATGCATAAGATGTAAATGATCAGAAATTTAATTCTATATAACTTTAGTTATGTTGTATTTATCGATATGACCACTAATAATATAAATATTTGAGAATTGAATTTTAGGCATTCCCCTAAACTACCATTTCACTCAGCATGAATAAAATGATTTATATCCTAGGTTGTAGCGGCTCACCCCCCGACTTTACATACCGATTTTTATTAAATTATCTTAAGCCGTTTCCTCGTGATGCATGTACAGACAGACAGACAGACAGACAGACAGACAGACAGACAGACAGACAGACAGACAGACAGACAGACAGACAGACAGACAGACAGACAGACAGACAGACAGACAGACAGACAGACATTACGGAAAAGTAAAAACTGCATTTTCTTGTTACTGTGGACATGATCGATACAGAAATACCATACTTTTCAAATTCTGAGCATTGTACAGACAAAACTCTTATTTTATATATACAGATTGGTCCTATCCATAAATACTACATAACTAAAGTTATATAGTATTCAATTTCCGATCATTTATGTCTTATACATTTTTACCATAACGGCTATGATAAAAGAGATATTCAAATTTTGATTTTTGTTGTTAAGTCCATATCAGCGCTGAGCCACGAGAAAAAGGGTAAAGAGAATTTAATGAAAATCAGTATTAAAAGTCAGGAATAAGGAACTACAGTCTACACTACAAATAATTTTATTCACTCTGGTTAAAATAGTAGTTTAGGGGAAAGAGCTTAAAATTTAATTTTTAATTACCTATGCTACAGGTCATATTGAAAAATACTACATAACAAAAGTTATAGAGAATACAATTTACGATCATTTATGTCTTATTCAGTCTTACCATACCGACTATAATAAAATTGGTGGTGATAGCGATTAAACTGTGAAGGTGATTATAAGAATGAGAAAAAAAAAATCAAGAAGGAACGATCGCTTGAATAATAACACAAGAGGGAGTGATGAAAGAAAGGAGGACTCACTTTACATTAGATGCTCTAATATCACAGAGTCTAAAGAAAACTAAATGTGAAAGCTTGCAGTACAGAAAGCTCATAAAATTGATCAACAATAACATTACATTGACCATTGTTTGTTGTGATGTGCTTTGTCGTCTTCTCTTGCCACTCATCTCCGATAGATGGGATTACTGCTGCGTACCGAGTATAATAGCTTGCCTGAATATTGTCCGGAAGTAGCTGGGGAGTTAGATCTCTCTCTCCTTTAGCATACCATTCCTCTGGTTCATAAATTTTCTGATACTACTGATACGTAACACACTGGTTCATCATAGTATTCCAGCTATTCAATCCCTACTCTGAGGTAATGACTTCAGTTGGGAAAACCATAAAGACAGTCTTTCTGAGAATTCCGTTGTGAAGCACGGGTACTCAGCTAGTTCTATTATAAATTAGTCTTTCTAGTAGCTTCAGTATGACACTTACTCAGCTAGTTCTATTATAAATTAGTCTTTCTAGTAGCTTCAGTATGACACTTAGGAGGACTACAGCATGATAATTTACCACTTTTGATGGATCTTTGTTTGGCTCGGCAGTTGCTATTATTTTGGATTTCTTAAAAAGTGGCGAGAGACTGCCTTTCCAAAATGTTCAAGAAAAAGGTTGTAAGCCATCTGATCGTAGCTGGTTCACAATGCAGTAAAAACGTGGCGTACATTCCACTGATACTGCAGCTTTCCCTGGTTTTATGCACTTGAGAGCTTTTGTAGTCTCTTATATTTGGAAAGGAACTGAACATTTTGAGGATTTAGGTGCTAAATGCTTCCTTATATGCACATGAGTTTTGATGTGGCTTTAAGGCCTTTTTCTTTTGTACCTTCTGAGACAGAGATCATACTTCAAGACTTTCAAAGGAAGTCAAATTTAATTAGCCAGTCAAACTCTTCTCATAAGAATTTACTGTAATATTATCCAAACATATTTTACCCACATACTCAAAATTTTTATTTCTGCTTTTAGGTCTTATTTTTACTTTATAACTTGAGGTAAGAAAAAACCCCCTGCATTTTCACTGTATTCTTATTTCAACAGGTTAACCTAAAATAATATAAATGTAGTTAAAACTAAATTCTTCAACATCCCCCCCTCCTAAATGCAAACAGAAATTAATCTCCCATCTTATACATAATGTTATGGTATTTGCTTTACTTCCCACTAACTACTTGAACGTCTTTTGGAGACGCTGTGGTGCCAGAAGTCTGTAACGCAGGAGTTCTTTTACATGCCAGTAAATCTACTGACATGCGGTTGATGTATCTGAGCACCTTCAAATACCACCGGACTAAGCCAGGATTGAAGTTGCCAAGTTGGGGTCAGAAGGCCAGTACCTCAACGGTCTGAGCCACTCAGCCTGGCAATCTCCCATTTTGCTTCACTCATGGACAAGATGCAACTTTATTTGTATTGCTTATTGCTTACAATAGCAGACGAGGTGTTATCGTATGGAAAATAAAGATGACTTCTGTACCTTTTACATAAAGTGATAGTATTCACTAGTTATGCAGTAATCTCTAGATTACCTACTTACATAACAACTGTTTTTCTTCATTTTTTATATATCACTGGATAAAAAATAATATTAAAATATATTGGAATTACAGTAGAAGCAATAATGGTTCATCAAAGTCAAGGTATTGGTCAATACTAGCATGTGTTAAAAGTTCAATATATGTGGGTAACTTCAGTACATCCTGCTGAGCGAGCTGGCTGTGTTTCAGACTGTGTAGGCATTACCTAGTTTTCAGCAGATGGTGGGTTCGAATCCAACAACTGGTAGCCCTAGAGATGATTTTCTTTGATTTCTGATTTCCATATCAGGCAAATTCTGAGGCTGTTACCTTAATAGAAGCCACGGTCACTTCCTTCCCAGTCTTAAGCCATACTTATCCCATTGCAGTAAAAAATATCTGTGAGTTAGTGCGACATCTAATCACTAGCAGGAAAAAAAAAAAAAAAAAAACCCACCGAAAACACTGCATGCTGAGGAACCTTGTGTACCAATTACAAAAGGAGATAGTAACCTTTATATTACCTAGTAACATAATAACTACAGTAGAAGTCCGCTATAGCGAGTACGGCATATAACGAGAACCCGTTGTAACGACAATTTTTGTCTGTCCCTTCAAAAATCCTATATTAAACTGTGTATTATCCTTCGGTTACAGTGAGAGCCCTATCACTGATTGTTTCCTCACTATGTCCACTAGCAAATTCTCTCGTCAACATTCAAAGGCAATTTCGGAGTCGATTAGTAATACCTGTCAACTGCTGTTCTGATAACAGTTGTTAACTCATTAAAAATAAAGGCTGAGTAAACGATCGCTTAATTTTATTGCTAAAGACTGCAATTAAGTAAGGATGGAATACTCCTCAAGATAATGGCAGCGTGCATCATTGATTTCAGAGGTCAGTTTATATTTTCTCGCATCTGTTAAATTTCAGAAGGGCTATTATCATATAAATTTATAGCGAGAAGAGCATTTCTCTACTGGCGCTAGAAATATGTATTCACGATAAATATAGTACGATTAAGTTAGGTTATGCTTTGAATAAGAAAACTGAAATTTTTGCCACAAAATGCGATTGATCATCTTCGGTACGGTAATTTTTTCTTGGTATGTGCATTTGGGAGCTCTCTCATCGACATTCAAAGACGATGTTGGAGTCAATTAATAATACCCGTCGACTACTGTTCTCTAAAGAAAATTCGAAATGAAAGAGGATAACACGTTTTCTGATAAATGCGTAAATAACGTGGCCGATGGTAGTCGTTAACTTGTTAAAAATAAAGGCTGAAGTGAACAATCTCTTAATTTTAATGTTATATACTGAAATTAAGTAAGAATGTGATACACCTCAAGATAGGACAGAGTACATCACCAATTTCAGAGAATAGTTTATATTTTCTCGTGTCTAGTTAAATTTCGAAAAGGCTATTTCCATGTAAATTTTAGCGAGGAAGTTATCATTTTTGTACATGCGTTTGAAATATGTTTTCGCGATACATATATAGTTAGGTTAGATGATGCCGTTTGAAGAAGAAAACAGATCTGTTTGCCAAAGAAGCCTCTGGAGTGATACCGTATTTCTCCGAATCCAAGACGACAATCTTTTTCTCAGAATCTCATGTGAAAAATCAAGTAAATCAAGTAAAGGACCGTCTCTTTATTATACATTGAAAGTTAGAAACTTCATTTTACCGGGCGAGTTGGTCGTGCGTGTAGAGGCGCGCAGCTGTGAGCTTGCATCCGGGAGATAGTAGGTTCGAACCCCACTATCGGCAGCCCTGAAAATGGTTTTCCGTGGTTACCCATTTTCACACCAGGCAAATGCTGGGGCTGTACCTTAATTAAGGCCACGGCCGATTCCTTCCCACTCCTAGCCCTTTCCTGTCCCATCGTCGCCATAAGACCTATCTGTGTCGGTGCGACGTAAAGCCCCTAGCAAAAAAAAAAACCAACTTCATTTTGTTCCGTACTGAACAGGGATTACAGTAAAATGAAAATGTTAAGGTCCACCTTTTCAATACAATGAAGGTTTATTGATGTGAGTATATATCATATAACGTTTAAAGTCCGACTCATTGGCTGAATGGTCAGCGTACTTGCCTTCGGTTCAGAGGGTCCCGGGTTCAATTCCCGGCCGGGTCAGGGATTTTAACCTTCATTGGTTAATTCCAATGGCCCAGGGGCTGAGTGTTTGCTGTCCCCAACATCCCTGCAACTCACACACCACACACAACACTATCCTCCACCACAATAACACGCAGTTACCTACATATGGCAGATGCCGCCCACCCTCATCGGAGGGTCTGCCTTACAAGGGCTGCACTCGGCTAGAAATAGCCGCACGAAATTATTATTATTATAACGTTTAAAGAAGATTGGTACTAGTTTCGACGCTCATTGCGCGTTATCATCAGCCAACGAATCAACTGAGCAAAATACAACTTATCAAATAGCATATATAACACATGATAGCACCTACAAGACAAATGTTAAACTATGACTAGTTAAAATATATAACACATGACAGCAAATACAAGAACTAATGTTAAATGTTAAATTGTAACATGTTAAAACAATGAAAGCAAAACAGAGAAGGTAACACAATTGTTAAGGTGTGATACATGAGAAAATAGTCCAGCTTGAGGTTTGTAAAACATAAGGTGTATCTATATACAACACTTGAATGCACCTACTAAGGCAAATTTTATATGTAACGTTAAAGTGATGAGAGTATGGTGTGTACAACCATCTAAAACACATGACAGCACCTATAAAGTCACTGTCAGATCATAACCAGTGAGGTGCATCTGACCGTAAAATATAAAAATTTTGAGAAGGTATCCCATTTTCATTTTACTCTTGATTATATATCGCTAGCTGTGGTGACTGGTTGTACAGTGCCTATGTGTAATGTCACCGGATCTCGGGGAATATTGAAGAGTGAATGACATTCTATTTATTTTTTTTTCTAGTTGCTTTATGTCGCACCGACACAGATAGGTCTTATGGCGACGATGGGACAGGGAAGGGCTAGGAGTGGGAAGGAAGCGGCCGTGGCCTTAATTAAGGTACAGCCCCACATTTGCCTGGTGTGAAAATGGGAAACCACGGAAAACCATTTTCAGGGCTGCCGACAGTGGGGTTCGAACCTACTATCTCCGAATACTGGATACTGGCCGTACTTAAGCGACTGCAGCTATCGAGCTCGGTGACATTCTATTAGCCTCTACACAATCGTTTCTCAAATCTGCAGAATGGCATCAAAAAGTGCGAACCTTCGAATTCAGTAGCAGAGTTATAACGCGTCTACTGTACCTGACGCTTAGTAAAATTAAGTTTTATAGATAGCAGGAATAGTCGTTTTACATCGCACCAATACAGATAGGTTTTATGGCGACAACGGGATAGGAAAGGTTTAGGAATGGGAAGGAAGCGTCCGTTGCCTTAATTAAGGTACAGCCCCAGCATTTGCCTGCTGTGATAATGGGAAACCACAGAAAACCATCTTCAGGGCTGCCGACAGTGGGGTTCAAACCCACTATCTCCCGGATGCAAGCTCACAGCAAAAGAATACGCCATAACTAAAGCTAATGTTCGGCATCTAAAAATAGTCTAAAATGCAAACTCTATAAGAAAGGAGGCATTCATACCAAACACTTTTAAAGACTGATTTAAATTTTGTGAAGGAAAAAGTGGAGGTCGTCTTGAATTCGGAGAAATACGGTACTACAATTTTTTCAGAATAAAATTAAACATTCACTTTCACGTAGTATGAGATTTCAAAAAACAAACAAGTAAGCCATAGTGTGGATATTATCCTCGAAAATGCACGTTTTGAACAAACTGATTGCCGTTACATACTGATCTTAATGCGTATGGGGGTGTTCCCAACTTTTACAAAAAATCGGATATAACGACAATCCGTTATAGCGAGTAAATTTTACGCTGTTACGAATTCTCACCATAACGGACTTCTATTGTATTTTAGTGTCACACTAACATATAGAAGGTGTTTGCCAACTCTGTGATGAGCTAAGGCTACGCCTGGGAAGGTAGTAACTATGGACTTAATTAACCCTAGAAGTGGCAATGTAAATTATTGTGCGGGCAGCCATATTTGGCAACTATTACCTGTTTAAATAAAATACAAAACATTCGCAATATATAAAATAAATCTACGAAGTTTTATATACCTATGTAAAGCTACAGTCTGTTCAAAAAACGTAATTCTTAAATTCAAAATAATAATAATAAAACTTTAAAAATGGCAAAGCCCAGAAAACTATCTTCAGGGCTAGGAATGGTGTCATTCAACCAACCACCTCCTGAAGGCAAGCTCTCAGCTACAAGTCCCAAACCACGGAGCCAACTCGCTCAGTCATTGCAAAGTGTTGATGCCCCTATATCACACTCATACTGACCGATGTTCTTCAAGAGGAAGTGAGTGAACGTTGCTGCGATTACATTCCTATCCTTTGCGATAAGCTCGACTTTGGGCTGACATCCATCATCCACAACAAATGAAGGCTGGCTGTGCTGGTTGTTGTTGCTCTGGAAGTGGAACTGAAACAGACAGTACATCTTGCTAATTATCTGGATTCTTTCAGTGAGAAAATGGTTGATTCTAGGAGGGGATGTTCCACTTGATCAATACAATCCAATTAAATTTTATATTGAAACACAGGAGTAGTTTCGGCCCTTTGGTTGGGCCATCCTGAGTTGAAAACATAAATAGTTTTAAATACTAAAATAGCACTCTTCAGTAATTAAAAGATTGTATCACTGTTGTGGTATTTAAAATGTTAACTTAATGGTAAAAAAAAGGGGATTTTAAAACTTGCTGTACACCAAATATTTCTTCACAAACTGTGAACACACTCATGTAATAATAATAATGTTATTTGCTTTACGTCCCACTAACTATTCTTTTACGGTTTTCGGAGATGCTGAGGTGCCGGATTTTTGTCCTGCATGAGTTCTTTTACGTACCAGTAAATCTACCGACATGAGGCTGACATATTTGAGCACTTTCAAATACCACCGAACTGAGCCAGGATCGAACCTGTCAAGTTGGGGTCAGAAGGCCAGCATCTCAACCGTCTGAGCCACTCAGCCCGGCACACTCATGTATGTAAAATATTACTGTACTGTGGAACTGGCTTGACAGATGTTGTTACTATATTATAAAAGTTGGTCACAAGGGGACATTCTTAGTTACTATGATAGGTGTTGGTAAAGTTGGTGAGCTGTTGATTAAGGAATTGTCAATTTTGTGCCTAGTTTGAGTCTGTGGTTGAGAATAAATACGTGGATGTCTGAAAAAAGGAAAAGACTAAAGTTGGAGATCATAAAAGATCAGGATTTGAACTTACTCCCTCTGTTCCCAGCAGCTTCACTGATGGTGCACCGAGTGCTGTCCGTCACTTGGAATGAGCTATTACTTGGAATGTGAGAGAAGGGGAAGGAGGGGAAGATAACATGATAGCAAGCATAACTGGCAGTCATATAAATCATACAAATTTTAGTGGAAAATGGAAGGGTATGTATAGACTCTTTAAGGCAGAAACAGATTCCAAGAAAGACATTCCAGGAATCTTTAATGAACAAGAGGAGTGTGTATATGAAGATCTACAGAAGGCAGAAGTATTCAGTCAGCAGTATGTAAAGATTGTTATTTACGAGGATAATGTCTAGACAGAGGAGATGACTAATACTAACAAAGCATTGAAATTTACATGCGATAATAAAGACATTTACAATAAGATAGGAAAGTTTAAAACTAAAAAACGTAATCGGGAGACAGTGGGTTCGAGCCCTAATATCGGCAGCCCTGAAGATGGTTTTCCGTGGTTTCCCATTTTCACACCAGGCAAATGCTGGGGCTGTACCTTAACTAAGGCCATGGCCACTTCCTTCCAATTCCTAGGCCTTTCCTATCCCATCGTCGCCATAAGACATATCTGTGCCGGTGCGACGTAAAGCAAAAAAAAAAAAAAAAAAAAAGCAGATGGAATTGATAATATTTCTGGGGATATACTAAAGGCAATGGGTTGGGATATAGTACCATATCTGAAGTACTTTTCTGATTACTGTTTGCATGAAGGAGCTGTACATAATCTGCTTTACATCGCTCCGACACAGGGCGACGATGGGATAGGAAAGGGTTTGGAGTGAAGAGGAAGTGACAATGGCCTTAATTAAGGTACAGCCTAAGCATTTTCCTGATGTGAAAATGGAAAACCATATAAAAACATCTTCACAGCTGCCCAGAGTGGGGTTCAAATCCACTATCTCCCAAATGCAAACAGATGGCTAAGTGACCCAAACTGCGCGGCCACTTTTTCGGTTGGAGTTATACTAAAAGAACGCAGAGTTGTTATAGGAGCCCGTGTGTATAAACGGAAGGGTGATAAACAAACCAAACCAAACCCCATGGCACTACAGCCCTTGAAGGGCCTTGGCCTACCAAGCGACCGCTTCTCAGCCCGAAGGCCTGCAGATTACGAGGTGTCGTGTGGTCAGCACGACGAACCCTCTCGGCCGTTATTCTTGGCTTTCTAGACCGGGGCCGCCATCTCACCGTCAGATAGCTCCTCAATTCTAATCACGTAGGCTGAGTGGACCTCGAACCAGCCCTCAGGTCCAGGTAAAAATCCCTGACCTGGCCGGGAATCGAACCCGGGGCCTCCGGGTAAGAGGCAGGCACGCTACCTCTACACCACGGGGCCGGCTCGAAGGGTGATAAACATAAAGCCAAAAATTACAGGCCAGTCAGTTTGACATGTGTTACATGTAAGCTATGAAGTATAAAAACATTTTGATTATGGAGGGAAGGGATGGTAGGTTACATTACTTTAAGCTATTAAGTCCCCATGTATACTTACCTTAGTGGAAGGGCACAGACGGAAGGTAACAAGTCTTTTGGGTATGAACTTGAGCAGGAACTCTTTGACTGTAAGTTGTTTGGGTGAAACATAACAAAACACTTTCTTTGGCTTGGTCAGTCTCTCTCCTTGAATGCTGACCAATCTCGCTTCATAGCAGATGTTGTGATTCTTTGAGGCCACATTCTTATGGACAAGGGTGGCATCACTTCCTGTCAGCAAGATAAAACTCATATTAGATGCTTTAACATGTTCATTTCGAGTATATTTCATCATAGTAACAAAGATAGTTAAGTAAGAGTGGTTCTCCGGAGGAAGGACGACGGAAGAGGGTACGAGCATTCTTAGAAGTAAACTAATTATAGCACGTAAGGAACTAACAAGTAAAAAAAAAAGTCATATACAGAGTGTAAGAAAAACTCTGGGCAAAATTTCAAGAACAAATTCCTCATCCAGAGAGAAAAAATGCCCAGAAATTTATAAATATTGCATTACCTGTTTTTATTTATTTATTTATTTTAATTTTTTAGCCAACATGAGACTACTTTAGTCAGGTTTATGGATGTTTTTCTTCTTTTTGTCAGCCCAATACTGTTTCATCCTTTCTGAATGTAATTTTCTTTCTGCTTCCGGAATCTCTATTCTTTTTTTTTTTTTTTTCTATAGTCTAGTGTGTTTATCTTTCAATATCTTGAGTGTCAAAAATCTTATGAAAGTTTGGGCTCCATCCAAAATTAATCAAATTGATAGAACTCACCTTAACCAACACTAAATCAAAAGTCAAGTTCACAGGGGAATTCTCTGAGCCATTCATCATAAAAACAGATTTAAGACAAGGAGATTGCTTGTCACCACTGCTGTTCAACTGTGCCTTGGAATGTATAGTGAGGGAGTGGTACAAGATTGACCCAAAGAACATTCAAATAGGAAGACCCAAAGACAACATAAGTTTAAATTGCCTACGATTTACTGATGACTTTGCTCTCTTGTCCAACAATATTCAGGAAACCACACAACAAGTTATATCACTACAGGAAATAGCACAGAAAATTTACCTTGGAATATCTTTTGAAAAAACAGTAATCATGTTAACTGACCCATCACTCATAAACAAAATTGCCATAGGAAACCAAGAAATCAAAATTGTAGATAAATATAAATATCTGGGAAAAATCATAACATATAACCTCGACGAAAAGCCAACATGGCATAACAGAATAAATAAACTGACCAGAGCACAAGAATACCGACAACAAAAAGGGCCTGTCAGTAGTAACAAAATTAAAACACTACAAAACAGTCACTCAACCAGAAATAACATACGCAAGCGAAACCATCTTCAAAACAACTAACACTGCACAAACAGACAAAATACTGTACTCAAGGTGGAGAGAAGAATCATTCGAACGTGCATCAACAAATCATACCAAAAAGATGGACACTGGAGAGTAGCTTCTAATGAAACAGTCTGCAAGGAAATAGAACCAGTAATGAGCACAAACAGGAAGAAACACATTTCATTTTTTGGACATCTAATCAGGTCACCAGAGAACAGGATCATCAGGAGAATAAAGAGAGATAAGATCCAAGAGAATGAAGATGTACGGGGCTGACAGGAAACTGAAAAATTCTTTGTATAAAGTTGGCTAAAGTGGTCCAATGAAGGCCAGAAAATGTAAATAATAACAATAATCTTGAGTGTATTTGTTTTGTATTTTAAATCTTCTATTGTAATATGTAACTCACTCATGTCTTCTTTAAGTTCTGTGATACATCTAATATTATTTTTATTCTTCCATAATTTCCTATTATCTTTGTACTGATTCTATTTTCTGGTGACCGTATTAGATGCCCTAAGAATGATATTTGTTTCTTTTTCATTGTGCTAGTCACAGGTTCTATTTCTTTATAAACTGTTTCATTGGAAGCTAGTCTCCAGACTCCATTTACTGGATAATTTTTATTTAAACAGGTTCTCACTATTCTCCTTTCTAACTTGAGTACTCTCTCTATTGCAACTGTGTTTGTTGTTTTCAATAATGTTCCACATGCATATGTAATTTGTGGCTGGGTGACTCTTTTGTAGTTTTTCAATTTGGTTGCTATTGAGAGACACTTTTTATTATATGTATTCTTGGTAACATGCTGTGCTGTAACCAGTAACGGTGATTGGGAACTGAAAGTGCGAAGGCAAAAAAATGTAGACAACAAACAGTTTGTGGGATACAGCGGTCGGGGAAGGGGGTACATCGAAACCAAAAAAGAAAAGCTACAAAAGGGTAAGGTTTTTTTATGCTCTCTGAGAATTTTCTTTTCCAATTTGCTTAACGTCGCACCCACACATATAGGTCTTATGGTGACAATGGGATAGGAAAGGGCTAGGAGTGGGAAGGAAGTGGGCATGGCCTTAATTAAAGTACAGCCCCAGCATTTGCCTGGTGTGAAAAAGGAAAACCATGGAAAGCCATCTTCAGGGCTGCCGACAGTGAGGTTCGAATCCACTATCTCCTGGATGCAAGCTCAGAGCTGCGCGCCCCTAACCGCACGGCCAACTCGCCAGGTGAGTGAGTTTTGACAGAGAGGTAAAGATTGACAGTTTAGCAATGTAAGTACGGTATTAATAGTTTTTTTTTTTTTTTGTTGAGATCTTGATTCAATACTATACAATAAAACTTTCATCAAAGGATCAATATTACGCATTTATTACAATTAAAAAGGAGTATGGTGTGGTTATACAATTCAAATCATTTAGTATTTGACTACACAGCAAGAAACTCACACACTAAAGAGACTGTTAGACTGGAGAATGCGCCCAGCAAGCGGGTGAACCATACCTCAGTGTCCATGACCTTGGCGAAAAAAAATACCCCTACTACCCTTCCTCACAGCACATGCAAAGTCTCCACCATTTGCTGTGGCGCTATACAAACGACAAACGACATTTTGTACGTATTTCTGCAAATAATTGTGTTAATAATTAAAGAAAATAAAGGAAAGAATTAGCTGATAAGACTACAGGGCTTGTACAAATTGCTTTTCTTAATAATTCCTAGTTTCAGCGGGCCAAGCTGAAATAAAAATGTAATATTTTCTCCAGAAAGTGGGGAGAGGGATTTCTGCTACTGGCTGTAACCAGTTTATCTATTCTATTTTGCCATGCTGGTTTCTCGTTCAGGTTGTATGTGATTATTTATTTATTTTATTTAGTGTATGGCTTTTAGAGCTGGGAATGTACGAGGACATGTTCGCCTCTCCTGTGCAGGTGTTTCTATTGACGTGCATGGGCAACCAGCTTGTCTGGGTGTGGGATGATGATGATGATGATGATGATGATGATGATGAGAAAGGGAGAGGGTGAAAGCCGGTGTTGGCACACAGCCTACTCCTGTTGAATAACACAAAGGGATGTTCTCAAGGCTTAACGTCCCATCTGACGGAGGAATCACCATCAACAGTGCCATGTGACCTCGCTCCGTATGAACACTGCGGAGAGGCTGATTAGAAATTGTATACCACTACCTCTCCCACCCTGCCGACCAACCTTCTGTGGTAAAAATTCCTTCCATCAATAAGGCCTCGAACTGGTTAACCATACAGACTTGATGCCTTAATGATCATGCCCACCAGATAGTGCACTCCCACAGCTTCCAGCTGGAATGAAACCTGAGATACTTCTTATATGGGTAACCTTCATTGGTGATGACATAAATACATCTTTAACACACACAAATGGTTCCCATAGTTCCAATCATACGTAGCCCACATTTCAGTCCTTGTGCCACCAGTTACCCATGAGCTCTAGATAGGTCCCTGTGAGGGTACTTGAAGTATTTGACTGCTCTGGAAGATACAACGACTGTAAGTGTTCAAACTGCACCTGCCACCAGGCTGCTAAGTTTTTGTGCCAGGAAGTGTAAACATTTAAACTATGTGAGACTTAAGATTGAAGGTACACAGATTACTATAAATATTCTTCTTGTAATGTCATCTCCTCACAGAAGGTTTGTGACCATCTTGGAGTAGTTCTCTTATTTTGTTTTGTGCTCTGCCCACATCCACATTTACCTTATATTTTGTCTTTTATGCTCAGAGCCAAATTTGTCATTTCTGAAGATTTGATCAAAACTGGCTGCTTTCCCACATGTTAAGACTTCACATGATTTCCTGGTATGACAGAGTACCTTCTTGTTGGTGACGTGGTCTACCCTTGGAATCTTGACCAAAAGATGTCCATTTCTCTCTCTCTCCAATTGTGCCTCTCAGCATCGTGACCTTGCAGACATTGTCTCTAGTGGACAAGGGCCCTGATTCTAATTTACCAAATCCCTCTTGCACACATTTTTGAAAGGTAATTGAAGGTGTGCCTTTGTTTACAAAATCAATCTACTGGCCACTCTTCTTCGTGGCCTTTTACCTATAACAGTTCCCAGAACTACTACTAACATCCAGTGAAGCAGTCAAAGGATAGGAATGTTCACTGATAGTGTTACACAGAGGGATACCTATACATATCCAATTCATTCCTTACTGACACACTTATTTTCCTCTTTGTCCACGACATACTTAGTATTCTTAACCACCAAGCAAGTTGGTCATGTGGTTAGGGGCACACAGCTTGCATTCGGGAGATAGTGGATTCGAACTCCATTTCAACAGCTCTGAAGATGGTTTTTTGTGGTTTCCCATTTTCACACAGGGCAAATGCTGGGGCTGTACCTTAATTAACGCCATGGCTACTTCCTTCCCACTCCCAGTACTTCCCTATACCATCATTGTTATAAAACCTATCTGTGTCAGTGTGACATAAAGTCAATTGTAAACAAAAGAAATGGATAGGAAGCATTTTGAAGGCATCAGGTTGACAGGGCTCTTAAACTACAATGACAACTACTACCGACTAAATTTATAAAACTACTATTAACAGTTATTAACAAGTGCATTTGCATTCCAGTTTTCCATTTAATACGGATGAACACACAGCCCTCAGGTGTAGGGTGTGGCCTCTCACAATGCAGAGTAGTTCCTAGAGCACTTCACTAATATCTCAATGCACTTTGCGTAATCAAAACCGTCTTATTCCTGGAAGAAGCGCTGACCATCTCGTAACTCACTCAGGTTCACTGTGATTGTAAGACTCATGTGGACTTTGCTCTTTATGTAAGCCTGAGGAAGATTCTCATAGTTTCCACTTCCATATCATTCCGGGTGCCTTCTCCATAAGATAGCTTCCAGCTTTTTCTAAGGAGCTTCTTTATTACCAATCTGAACAATTAATTCACTGCGGCTACTGTTTTGCTCATTGTTGCCTCGCGCTGGGCTGAGTGGCTCAAATGGTTGAGGCACTGGCCTTCTGACTCTAACTTGGCAGGTTCGATCCTGGCTCAGTCCGGTAGTATTTGAAGGTGCTCAAATACGCCAGCCTCGTGTCCGTATCCCCCTGTGGATGGAGGCGGTAGAATAACACCCACAGTATCCCCTACCTGTTGTAAGAGGCAAAAAAAGGGGCCCCAATGGCTCTGAACTTTGGAGCGTGGGTTGGCAACCATGGGTCTGCTGGCTGAGTCCTGGCATTGCTTCCACTTACTAGTGCCAGGCTCGTCACTTTCATCTATCTTATCTGGCCTTCCTTGGTCAACATCTATCTTATCCGGCCTTCCTTGGTCAACTATTGTTCTTTTCAGATCCTGACGCTTTTAGGTTTCTGAGGGCTAGGGAGTGTAATTTTCATGCCCTTCGTGGCCCTTGTCTTTCTTTGGCCGATACCTTCATTTTTGGAAATGTCAGATCCCTTCCATTTTTTCTCTCTGATTGGTGTTATATAGAGGATCGTTGCCTATCTGTACTTCCTCTTAAAACAATAATCACCACCACCACCTCGTGTCCGTAGATTTACTGGCATATAAAAGAACTCCTGTGGGACTAAATTCTGGCACCTCATCGTCTCCAAAAACCGTGAAAGTAGTTCATGTGATGTAAAGCCAATAATATTATTATTGATGCCCCTTTCAAACTGTTGCCACTCTGCCGGCATTGTAGCCTCCAGCTGCCCCCCCCCCCCCTTCCCCTTCCTGCATACAAAGAGACTGTGCTAAGTGAATTTTTGTGCTCCTAAACAATCTTAAGGCACAACAAACAACTGTTAGTGTCTCTGTTGCAGTGTGTCTAAGGGCTAATTTCTTTCTCAGAGCTACCAGTATTACTTAAAAGTGAGCATAGATAGACAATTTTGTGCACAATTTCAAAATCATAAACATTCTCTTCCTGGACATTTTTCCATTTATTGCGGTCAAAACTTCATGTGGATGTGGCTCAGTTTCACAGCCAGATGCCTTTCCTAAAGCCAACCCTATTGTGTGTTTGTATGGTGGTTAGTAGTATGGTGCGTTCTATGCAGCTAAAATCCCTGACCAGGCAAGGAATCGAACCTGGGGCTCTCTAAACTGTACGACAGTATGCTGATCATTCAGCCAAGAAGCTGGACTCTAAATCTGATGACATGCCACAAAATATTATTTAGATGGGGAAAATCTCTCACGCTGGTACCTTCATCTTGTCGCGATGTGGGAGCTTGCATGCCTAAGTGATCCTGAATGCTCCAGGTTGGGGGTTGATCATGGGACTAACAACTCCATATCAGGAAAACACATCATTCCGAAACTCAAAGACAAGAATAGCCGGGCTGATGATAATGGTAAACGACCCGTACGAGGAAATGGAAGAAGCAAACGGAAACAGGATATGTATGCAACTTGGAATGTATGAACCTTGAATAAGGTGATTGGGACATGTAGAGACAATATGATAGGTCTGTCAAGAAAATTTACAAAGGAAATCCAGGTGGTAGAAGATTTAAAGGAAGACCTCGAAATAGATGGCTGGATGATGTGGAGGAGGATTTAAGAAAGATGGGAATAAGAAGATGGAGGAAGCGTGCTGAAGATCATGAAGATTGGGCTACAATGGTCAGAGGGGCCAATGTCCTTCATGGGCTGTAGCGCCAAGGAGTAATTAAGTAAATGAGGAAAATGGAAAACCCCAGTAAAAACCAGAAATTTTATAATGCACTTACCACTAAGGACAATGATGTCAAAATCTCCATTATGAAGCTCTATTCCTCGGTACGAGACGGTGGCATGGAAGCAGCCTTCAGAGGGGAAGCGGACCTGAAGGTTAATGCGGCGACTGCAATGGTCATATTCGAGCAGCACACTGCACGGAACTGCTTCCGAACAACCAATCTGTGGATATGAGAGATACACAACTTGACTTAGGCATGCATGTGCCAAGCCTCCATTCAGCTTGCAAACTACATATATCAGCCACTAACTTAAGCAGGCACTACATCAGTACTAGAGTCCTGTTTAACCGATGGTGCTTCGGGTGAAATAAAATTTGGTTTCAAAACAACTACAGGCATTAACTTGCCAAAAATGCAATATGTACAAATGCAAATGTAAAAGATCCACCATACATCACATATTCAGATAAAATGATTGCCTGACAGCAAGTACTAACACATGTTTCAATCAAATAATTGGGCATTTTCAGTTAATGCCATCAGCACTAATCCATTAACACTAAAATATTAAAAGAACAATGGAATAAAATCTATGGGAAACTAATGTATGATGCATTAAAATCAAAACAAAACTCAAATTAAAATATGAATAGAAAGTGCATCTATCATGTCATAAAATCACACATTCTGGCAAGCTAATCACTAAAGTCTTAAAATTGTTCTTTGATGTGTTGATACACACGGTTTTGATGTGGTGAAATCCAAATTATGTGTCGCATATAACGAACTGCATAAAAACGTTTAAAATTAGGATATACAGAGAACCAGTCGTAAGGATGCAGACCAGTCTGAGAAGTTCCAACGGGGTCAGCGGAGAACATCGTACGATTTACGTGTTTTACACAGTTGTCAATAGCAAGACCTCAATATTCAGAAGGTTCAATGGTTCGCTGTTGAAGTTCTGCAACATTACATAAGACTAATCCATGTTAAAAAAGGATGTATATTCTAATTTTAAACGTTTTTAAGCACTTTGTTATATGCGACACATAATTTGGATTTCACCACATCAAGACCTCATGTATCTACACATCAAAAAACAATTTTAAAACTTTAGTGATTAGCCTGCCAGAATGTGTGATTTTACGACTTGATCGATGCACTTTCTATTCATATTTTAATTTTATGTTTTGTTTTATATTTTAATGAGCCATACACTAGTTTTCCATAGATTTCATTCCACTGTTGTTTTAATATTTTAGTGTCAATGATTCAGTATTGATGGCATTAACTGAAGATGTCCAATAATTTGACGAAACATGAACTAGTTCCGGTACTTGCCGTCAGGTAATAATTTTATCTGAATATATGATGTATTGAATTGGTTGATCTTTTACGTTTGCATTTGTACAGGTTTAGCGACGTCAATATGGAACCAAAATGAAATTTTAAATATGTAAAAATGCAGTATACAATGAGATATCAGCCACACAAAACTGAATACAAATTACAACTGGCACGTGTCTCCTGACCTTGGGAGGGTACAGTACAGTACAGTACATGTGCTAAAAGTAGGTTGAGTGTACACTGTACTGTAGTGTGCACATTACTGTATAGGCCGGATATTTGTGTACAATACTGTCGTAAACAGCTAGCCTTACCACAATGAACTTTACTCTTTGATAAATAACAGTTAGACCAAAACAAATACAGAACTGTATATTGTTATCAGTGAACTTCAACAAAAGTTACTTTTTTTCCCTTTTATATTTCTTATTACTGTATGACAAAAAGGATTGTTAAAAATGTCTTTCAGAAGTCCTTTTCCAATGCTCCCAGATAAAACACGATCACGCACTATTTTTAATGATTCTGTTAACCCAGAAATTTGGTTAATTCAGATTCCGTTAAATGGGACTCTAGTGCATCTGAAAACAAAGAACAGCAATGCTGTAGGCTGGGATTTATAACTCTTGCACACTAGAGCCATCATGATCAAGCAGCTGAACTTATGTTATCCTACTGCTTTTTTTTTCTTTCTGCAATTCGTTTTATTTTGCACTGGCTCCAAGTGGTCTTATGGCGACTATGGGATTAGACAGGGCTAGGACTGGAAAGGTAATGGCCTGGCATGAAAATGGGAAAACATGGAAAACCATTTTCCGGTTGCCGAAAGTGGAGTTTGAAGCCATTGTGTCGCAAATGTAAGCTAACAGCTATACAGCTGATTTTCTCAGTATCCTACTACTTTAATACTCTCACTTTTCACAGAATAACATCTTATAATTTGGGCTGTTGTGAGGGGTGTAGGATAGAAAAGTTAGTGAAACGAAATTCGCAGGAGTTTCAAGCCTTTGTATGATAGGAAGTTACTGATGGATTTAGTTCATCTAGGTATGAATGCATGGAGCATACCTCCCACTTCACAATTAGGTGTGGCAGGTGGGAAAGGTCACATGAGAGGGGGAGGGGGGGGAGCAGATAGCTGGAGGACAATTTCAGTTACAACCACTGTCCAATTTGGATGCAATAAACTGCATTAATTTGCTAAGTAAACCTATTTTCTTGGATGAATTGTGGTATTTAGTCAGAAGTTTCATTTTGGTGTTGCAAGCGGGTAAACAAAATTAGCATAACATCATGTTACTATGTCTGATGAAGGAAACGTACTCAAATCGACAGAATGTATTAAGAAGCTCAGGAAAAGTCTGCTATGAGTGGGGTTGAAGAGAGCGGAAAATGTAGGGAGCACTGCTCTACTGCTCACGTGATCAACAGAGATCTCGTGCCAAATCCCAAAAGACACCCTTCACTAATACTGAGAGACAAAGGAGGTACAGGTAACGTCAGAAACCGACTACTTTATTGGAAGTGTTATTTAATTTGTGATAAGTGTATTATAATATGTTTAATTTAGATTATAATTAATCTTGGAGATAAATAAGCATTTAATAAACATGTAGTATTTTGGGAAGCTAGCTGTTGTTTGACATGTCAGTGACACAGCCTACCAATGACGTTCATTTCTCTTAAGGACAATCATAGCGTAGGTTTACATTATAAATGTAGTTACCCTTACTGTTCACAGTTTGCTGAGAGAAATGAAATGAAAGGATGGGACTCGGGCAAAAAATCTGTCAAGACCTCTTGATCATGCTGAAGACCTAATGTAATGGCAAATTACCTTATGTCAAAAGCCGAGTCTAATATCTTGGAGATTAATGCAGCAACTAAGGTATGAATATGAGCATTTCCAGGGCTTAAGTGAAATCAGTGAGGAAGGAAACGTCAGGTACGAAATACAAACAAGCTGCAGAAAACAAAGTTGAATTCCAATGCTACACAGAAGAATGCCACAATATGCACTATGATTTAGAGGTAATTTCCCCCTTTCAATACGTGTTTATTATCTTATATTCACATATAACTATCATTTAAAATATAATTCTATCTTAGGACATCTTATTTTTGGTCACATCTTCAGCTATACATATACACAGATCTATGAATGGGGACAGCAGGATTCATGTTATGGGTTTTGCTGGTACTGTGGTAGCCACACATTCATTTGACTAGAGTAATGGTAGTTAAGCCAGAGTCTGCATTAAAAATGGAGATGGTAGATGCAGTCACAATGACCTTTTTTGGGGTAGGATCCTGGTGAAAATGGTGAAGGAGGATATATATATATACAGCAGGTCTTGGAACAGTTGTGTTGGGTCCATGAGTTTTTTAATTTGTACTCTATCTCTGCGTGCTTACACGGTAAGTTGCTGCTTTCTATCTGTTTCGTGCATCAGGATCTTAGTTTGCATTTACATTACTGAACAATCTCATAACTTTAGAAGTACACTTTACCATTATTTTAAATATATCACCAAATGTAAAAGCAAGCTGGACCATTATTTATCCTGTAAAATGTTGTCAGCTTCTTAGCATTCTTCTAAAGTTTCTACACAATCAATCACTACTGATCTGCATTTAGGGCAGTTGCCCAGGTGGCGTATTCCCTATTTGTTGTTTTCCTAGCCTTTTCTTAAATGATTGCAAAGAAATTGGAAATTTATTGAACATCTTCCTTGGTAAGTTATTCCAATCCCTAACTCCCCTTCCTATAAACAAATATTTCTATTTCGTTCATTATGGCTATTTACCTTCAATATTCATGATATCTGAAATATTATAAGTTATAATATTGTTTTACAAGATAGTATGCTTAGCTTATAATCGTGGAGATAAACCGGTGAATAGCTATGATTTTGATACACAAGATGAGCGGACGTAATATTTAAAAAATAAGTACAGTAGTCACAGTAATCTGAAGGAAGAGTCTGTACGAGGTATGAGAGAAATGAGATTGGCTGCAGTAGTTTGAACAGTACTAACCTAACCAAAAAAGGTTATTTTAATGTAGGGCATCTATTTTTACAGGGTTGGTACTAAGCATGTCACTCTGTTAGAAAGTTGCCTTATTACCTTCCTTGGGGACAAAATAAGGAGAAGTGATAAAGAAAGCTGTTAAGTGTATAATTCACAGTAAGAAAGCAGAACACATACATCAGTATTTGTCTGAACAGTTGGCAAAGAAACAAAAAAGGAAAAATAAGAATATAAAAGCTATTCTGTTACATTAAAAAAAAAAAAAAAAAAGAGCAAAAGCTCTACCCTTCAGCAATGAAAAGCTGCAATCATCCGTAAAAGATGTTATTTCAAACACAAGTTTGACTGGTAGTTAAGAGCAAGTTTGCTGCAGCAATGTCTAAAAGAACCGTACAAAATGAAGAAACCTAAGGAGGGATCGATGTCAGAATAGCTGCATATTTCTGAACATAAAGCAAACGTTGCAGGTTCTCCTTACAAAAACTTGAAACTGTTTATTTCATTTATGTGAAGCTTGCATTTTTACTGAACTCTAATTGTGATCATAAAGCATGGAACTTCTAATTTTATGAAGAATCAGAATCACAAAAAATTATAATTAATTTCAAAGTCCAATGTGGACTGGTGGAGATTCGAACTGCAGACACCTCATTGAGAAACTAGAGACAAAGTCACTCATCATGTAAATAAGGACTATTGTCAGTATTAAGATGGCACCCAGAAGTACTCTGTGATGTGATTTTTGAATTTCTACAACACTCAGGATGGCACGACTGAGCACAATCGTCATGTGGAATACTTGTATAATGAGCAACATGCCACAAAATACCTCTTAAACTTATTTTAATGTAGGATATGTTTTTCCGGAGGACCTATTTAGTCAAAAGTGACACATGGACAGCTGTATAGTGCTTGCGTGTACTGTGCCAAAGTAAATCCTGCCTAAACCAAAACATGAACATTTCGTTAACACTTTAGCTGCCACCTCTTGCAAGTGTGCGTCATTGTTTATGAACCGGTTTTGCTTATCTTAACTGGTCTGCACAGTGGTTGGGCTTTGTTCCTCTGTAACGGCACTCCGACCGAGGCTCAGTCTCAAGTTACATATTTGGGTTATTGGTTCATGGCCTGTTGCTTTTGAACGTGGAATGCATGAAAGTGACAATGGAAATTCTACGGGTCCATCAAATTCCAACACAGAAAGTAAATGCAAAAGGCAAATCAATTGAGAAAACGATGTAAATTGTGCCACAAAAAGGGAAAAAGTACTGATTCCATTTATTACCATATTTTCCTCAGTTCCCTTTGCTTAGTGCCTTAATTTAGGATTTACCATTAGTGCTATGCATGAAGCAAATGACTACAATAATATTCACTACTGTGTCAGAAAGCAGTTACTGAAGGTTATTATTGGTATAAACAATTATTATGTAACAATATAACATAATTTCTTATAAGGCCATATAAATATGCTGCATTAATAACATGCACACGTGTCTCTGCCGGCACCTGTGCGTCACCGATGATTTTTCATGTGTATGTGTAAATACTTCACTTGTAATGTTAAAAGTGCAATCTACTACCTTCTAACTAACAGAAAGAAAAGAAAAACATATCTGCTCATGGGGCAATTCATAGGTTTATAATTAAGGCAGCAGTGAACATGTTAATGGATGTTTCTGGTTTACAGAAGGTTGTGTTTTAAAACAGTACTGTATTACTGTAACAAAAAATAGAGTGGTTTTATTGTCGGAATCAGCTTACAAGGTTGCAGTCCCTCTGTCCCCATATGTGTTTCTAAGTGTTTTGTCATGACTTCTTCACAAGGGAATGCTGCAGGACATTCTTTAGGTCCTCATGTTCTTTCATTTCCTCCAGCATAACTGTGTTATGTTTAGAAGACATTCTTACTGTATCACAAAACTGAATTAATCACTGTGGTTTACTCTACTAACAGCTTGCCAGCACAAAACTCAAGATGAAATGTAAGTTCCTGAAAGAGGGCTGGAAGGATTAAGTGTCAGAAATCCTTTGTTATGTTCTGAAGCACAAAAGAGGAAGTACTCTGTCAAGAATACTATGGCATTTTCCAGGCCCTTGAAGATGGCAGTTACCAAAGGTGGGGTTAGTGGTTTGCAGAAGACCAAGTACACTCAGTTGATCATCATTACAAAGTCCGGCTCCATGGCTAAATAGTTAGTGTGCTGGCGTTTCGCCCAGAGGGTCCCGGGTTTGATTCCCGGCCAGGTTGGGGATTTTAACCTTCATTCGTTAATTCCGATGTGTGCCATCTCCATCACTAGAATTCATCACAGGTACGTCCCCATCCTCTCAGACATACAGGTCGCCTATACAGTGTCAGTTCAAAAGACCTGCACCAGCCCTTTTCGAAGGCCACGGTAACACTTACATTTTTCTATTTTCATTAGGATATTTATGCAAATGGCACCCAAAAATAGTTCTGTTTCTGTGTTAGGCAGTTTTATGTTTTAAAGTATTATTCTGCAAAGGAAAACGCTCCATACTGAAATTCATTTTCCACTTTTACAGGTTTCCAAAAAAAAACCAGAAGACTCAGTTTAGGTAAGTTTTGGTGTATCACATGTTTCTTTTACCTATTTATGCATTTTAATTATGCAAATAATATTAGTCTATTAGAATAAAACAATAATGTCCAAGCTTAATCCCTTAATAGTTAATACTTGACATAAGTGAAAGTTCTCTAAAATAAAATTCTTCATTTACAAATTTGTGTCATTTCATAGTTACAAAAACAACATTCTATGTACGACGGCTTCATTAAAACTGTTAATTTTTTTATTACTTGAATTATTTTCTCCCACCCCAGACATCCAAGTTATTGTTGTTTAATATTATTATTATTATTATTATTATTATTATTATTTTTTTACAATTTGCTTTACGTCACACCAACACAGACAGGTCTTATGGTGACGATGTGAAAGGAAAGGGCTAGGAGCGGAGAGGAAGCGGCCATGGTCTTATGGTAATTAAGGTACAGCCCCAGTATTTGCCTGGTGTGAAAATGGGAAACCATGGAAAACAATCTTCAGGGCTGCTGACAGTGGAGATTGAACCCACTATCTCCCAAATGCTGGATACTGGCCGCACTTAAGTGACTGCAGCTATCGAGCTCGGTGTTAGTAATAATACAAGATACCAGAAGAGTGAGCTGTTGCATTTAAGTGCTCTTATAACAGGACGCACAACATAGGGCTAGAATATTGATAATTTCACATCATCTGATGTGTCATAATACTAAAACATGCACAAAATTAGGATGGTAAAATATTATAAAATGGCTGTCAAATAATATAGAACTACAGAGAATTTACCTCTTGACTCTGTCCAAAATTTAATTTATATCAAATGTACAATCTCTTGCAGGCAAAAGCTGCCATCATCATCATCATCACCATTATCATCCCTCCAGGTAACTGGTGGTGGTTTAACGAACACAAGTACCATTATTTGTTATTGTTAACATGCAAATCATCTAGGTTTTTATTTCAAACCAAACATTACTTAAAATGATGATGATGATGATGATGATGATGATGATGATGATGATGATGATGATGCTTGTTGTTTAAAGGGGCCTGACATTGAAGGTCATCAGCCCCAAACTTTAAAAAAAAAAAAAAAAAAAAAAAAAAGAAGAAACAAATATACATTAGCAATTGGAAAAACTCAGCAGAGTGGCCTTCCATGCAAAATATTCTGTACAGATAAGTTTAACAGTTCTTGAGGCTTCTGAATGCATATTCTAATCATTATAAACAATCTTTTCAAGTGGCAAAATTTTATTTGTTGATAATGAAATGGATGAACAACAGGGGTCATTAATCACTCGGTATCCATATTCAGTTATGTTGATTGTCAACACAGTACAAAGGTAGTAATAATAAATTTGAATAAAGCCCAAAGAATGTACATGGTATCAACAAAAATGTATTATAAATGTTCTTCATTCAAATAAATACAGATTTTTGTCAGATATTACTTTCTTTCTTACATATTTTGGCATCTTGCTCTATTAAGATCTTCCACATTTCCTGATTATGACTAGCAAATTCAGTTTCTAAAGTTGCTCCCCAAATAAAAACTAATTATTATTACAGATAGCACTACATCAAGGTGAGAAAGAACACATTACTTCCTGACTAAAAGATCTGAAAATATTAACATGCTTTTGCTGGCACAACATACTAGCATGTTGGAAGCCAGTACTAATCCATGGTGTATCATAAACGTACATGATAGGAGAACCAAGAAAGCCTCAGTGAACATGGGATTGAAATTGGACCATTTAGCAAGGTAATTGTGGATGCTCCACCACTGACGTAATTGCTTGTACACATGGCTAAATCGTATGCTTTACAAGGCAAAGAGTACCGTATCGTGTGCAGTTGTAAGGATTACATTTTGAGCACCTCCTGTAACACATACGAGCGTACAATACTATACTGCTTCATGCAACATTGTCCTGCTAGAGCAAACAGCATGTTATTGTTAATGAGGTGTGAGATATGCTCTAATTAAGATGACTGCACTGTACACGATGTGTCCACATGTACAAACAATTTTCTTATGAACGGTTCAACTGCAACCCCATGTTCACTCAAGCATTTTTGCTTCTATTATCATATACTTTCTGCCATTTCAGTTTGTGTCATCACTTCTGATACACCCTGCATTGAAGACTGTCAGTTCTAGACAAAAAAAATTTTTGATGATACTGTGCTATCATGCACCTCTAATCATGGCAAAATCATTAATGTCTAAATAATAGTACATGCACAGGCTACTGTAAAAGGAAAATTCTTGTCTGACAGCGAAAGAAAAGAGTTTCCTAAAAATGTATGAGTTCGGAAATGAGTCATACCTGTCTCATCACAGCCAGATAACACTGAAAATGGATACAGTACAGGGAAATAAAAACAGGCTCTATTTAAGAGTAATTTTAACAACAATTAGTTAATGAATTCACAGGTTTATGAAAGTAGGTTTTAAATTATCTCTTTACTTGAGAGGCTGGCTGAAGTACTCATGCACTACACGACAACATCTGAGGTGTTGGACACACAAACAGGAAGTGATAATAAACATTCCAGAGGAGAAATAAAAAGGAAGAGTAACTTATCAAGACAAGTAGAAAAGGATGCACGAAACAAACAGACACGTCACTTTGAGGAAGTTAAGGTAGGCTTCAGGTTCTCATGTGAGAGATGTTTCAAATCACTGTTCCTAATTTTGTTGTTACAGAGGGCATTCAACATAATTTTTTTCATTATGAAATAGTGTCCAGAAATTCTTGATTCAAGATATAGTGATATGAAAGAAATGAGGGTTTGAAATTATTTCAGCATGGAAAGTACCTTTCTTATTTAAGTTTAAGTGATTGTACAGTAATTTAAAGTAATAAGAAAATGGTTTGAAAAAATTATAAGATCTGTTCAAAATTATGACTGCCATCATCGACACATGAAATACATCATCATTCGATTGAATGATGAATTTTTCAAAATATTTCCAGATGATTATAAAGATGATCAGAAGCAAGAAGAATTCTAGCACAAACTCTTCTTATGTATTCATTGGTAACTTGTAAACGATTGACTTATATAACCCTAGGTACAAAAATTACCTGGAGTCATATCTAAGAAATGTGCAGGCCACGTAGGAGGACCTGCTCTCCCAATCCAATGAAGTGGAAAATATTCATTTTAATAATTTTGACAAATTCACTGCTAGTGAACCACTGTGCTGAAAAACCATATTTCTCTGAATATTAACTGGGACACCTTCAAGTAATTCCAGAAGCATATTCTCCACAAAAACATCATAAATACATTCGCTTAAATCATACAGGTCCCAATATGTGATGATCAACAACTCCAACCAGAATGTTTACATAAAACTTCTACTGATGCCAACATTCTCAACACCCTTATGATTCATTCATCCCAAATGTGGCTGTTATGTGTTATCTCTTGACCAACATGTCTTGTCTGTTCATAATATACATTTAGTAAAACCAGGCTCATTGTTAATTCTACCCAAATGTCATTCAGCAAATTGATGTCTGTTAGGATAATCAGCAGGAATTAATGTTTCCACTGTTTTAATATGAAATGCATTCTTTTAATACTCCCTTAAAACTCTTTATACAAATAGCGTAAGTGGTTAGTATCAGCAAATGCCGAACAGTTCGAGTGCTAGTTGGTGGACTACATGCAAACCATTGCAAAACCTCATCTTCAAAGTCTAATGTTCTAAGAGTTTGATTTATTCCTGAATCTATTTTCTTTACCTAGGACTGGCCATTATCTCAATGAAAATGCTGAAAATGTTTGTGACAAGGAATGAAATGTTGAAAAATGTGACAGGGAATGTGGTGCTGAGGATATTACTCTGTGTAAATTTGTTATACCAGATTAGCAATGCAGTAAGCTTGAGACAAGCCAAAACATGTACTGACCAATTGCAACACATCACCAGCAATAGAAGTATTGATTAGGTTGACCTTGAATAACAAAGCACGTATTTTGTAACTGACAACCGTCAATATGGATCACAATAAAATTTGTAACAATTGCAGTAAGCTGCTCCTTATGCCTGATGCATGTTTGATCAAGACCGGTCTTGATTGGAGTTGGTCTTGGTTTGATAATTCAAAGTTTTACAATCAATGCATTCCCAATGAACAGAAATTGAATAAACAGATCTTATGGAAGTGATTTTGAGATACACAATGAAAACATCAGTTTTTCTACTAATGAAAATACACTAGCTATTTATTTAATTGAAAGTACGGTATTTAGTGCCAGGAATGTCCCACGTCACTTTCGGCTCACCTGGTGCAGGTCTTTCTATTTGACACCCATAGGCGACCTGCATATCTAGGTATGGGATGATGATGCTGATGATGATGAAGTAGGGAGAGGGTGACATCCAGTGATGGCACATAGACCAAACGTTCTGCTCAAGGCTTAATATGAATCTATACTTTTGGTATGCAATCTAGTGTATGGGATCCTCACCAGGATTACTTAAGTCAAGAAGTGGAAAAAATCCAAAGAAAAGCAGCTTGATTTGTTGGTGATTTCTGACAAAAGAGTAGCGTTACAAAAATGTTGCAAAGTTTGGGCTGGGAAGACTTGGGAGAAAGGAGACGGACTGCTCAACTGAGTGGTGCCCAAAATTCACAAAAAGGAGACACCAGCACATTCAATTATAAATAGCAGAAATAGCCCTACTTATAAAGTTTCGAAGTTCTACATGGTTTTCTTAGTAAACATTTTAAGTTCAATAACGAAGCTTATATAAAAAAATTCTATTGAGTTTTGTGATAAATTGAACAAATTCAATCTACTACCTAACCGTATAATGTGTTCATATGATATTACAAATATGTATTTAATATTCCAGTATGTGAGAGCATCAACATCTTTCTAAACGTAGTAATCTAAGTAAGTTTGAAATAGAGGACCTCATCAAGCTTTTAAGTTTCGTACTGAATAATAATTACTTTACTTTCAACAAAAAAAATATACCATCTAATGGGTTTGGCAATGTGAGATCCCATTTCTGGAATTCTAGGGAATATTTATATGGACAGTTTGGAATCTAACAAGATAGTGAATAAAGTTAATGGGCTTTGCTTATGGCTCTGGTATGTAGATGATACATTTGCTATAATAGACAGGCAACAAAACAATAGTGAGAAAATTTTAGAATTTCTAAGTAATCTAGATAATAATATCAAGTTTACAAAAGAAGACGAAATTGATAACTCTTTAAATATCCTGGATGTAAAAATAACACGTACCAATGGTAAGTTTGATTTTCAGATTTATAGGAAACCGACTTTTGCTCCACTAACCATAAAAAAGGAGTCCCTACATCCACACTCACATAAACAGGCGACCTTCTATAGTTTAATGTACAGAGCATTAAACATTCCGCTCTTGGTAAGTAATCAGAAAAAAAGAACTTGATAACATAAAGGTGTTAGCAAAGTTCAACGGTTATAAGTTAGAAATGATCTATAAAATTATTAGTAAAGTTAAATTAAAAATAGCAACTAATCTATCCCCGGTGAAACCTAAAAAAACCAAAGTTTGCTACTTTCACTTACACAAGTCCAGCTATCCATCAAATTATCAACCCAATTTGAAAACACGACATCAACATTGCTTATAGACGTGCACTACTAACCAGAACATATTATTTAATCATAACACTGTAAATTCTACTAATAACCGATACTCGGGCTCCGGTATCTACAGACTCACTTGTTTGCAACGTAATTTTTCGTACATGGGACAAACTGGTCGTAGTTTCCAAACCAGATATTTAGAACATTTCAATGCATCAACACATAATAAATACTCTGCTATGAGCTTCCACATGAAGGAGACTACAATAGAACAAGATTTAAAGATCATAAAAAGGATAGACATGGGCAAGCTAATGACCGAATATGAAAACATTCATCTTTATAGATCAATATTTCAAAAAGAATCAAAATTTGAATGATGTAATGGAGATAAAAAGTCCTATATATGAACAGATTCCAAAGTTACTTTCAACTTTTAAGACTGAGGATAGGAACTTTACGAAAATAATTAATTCTCAACCTACAAACACTTCCGCTACAAAAGTGATAGCAACTTCCCCCTCCCCAGTATATGCCAACTCCCCTCTGCACAACACCAGCAGTCCTAAAGCCCCGCCCACCCCACCTTCCCTGACTCACCCCCCCCCCCCTCCCCGCAACAACAGTCACACTCCTATAACACGGGAAGAAGCATAGCGACGGTCAGACTCGCTGGTGCGATTAACGCTACAAGTCAACGCTACAACAGTCAAGGGGGTAAGTATTAAAATGTATCCATGTTAATATTAATTAAAATTTCCTTTAAATTCAATATTCACACAAATTTCTTTCAACTGCAGAACTTCAACACGCAATTGGCTATCCCATAGTGGACTTAAAGTTACATCCATTGTTTAAGTTGAACGTCTCCTTTTGACTAGCTAATATCGCAAGATCCCAAACACTCCCAACAAAATGACGGCATTAACCCCAGCTAATTCTGCAGCTTCATTAACGTTATTAAGAAGATTCTCTACATTAGTTTTAAACAAATATTTCATCAACTGTGAAGCCTAAACACATCCTAAAGACAGATCACAAGTCTTAATTTTAGATTAATAATTCTTGAAATGTGGAGTTTATACACATCTTAATGATAGTTAACATACTTTAATAACTTGTCTTTCAACCAGTGTTCCATTACAGCTGTTTTTATGACATTGTGGTTACAATACTATTTATCTTATTGAGGTTAAGATGTAAAAGATTAGTATAAGAAGTTCAGCTTAGTAGAAGTATTTTATGTGGTGTTCTAGTCTTTTCCATAGATTACAGCCAAACTCTTAACTGTTTTAAGTAGAATAATCTCATATGCTCACCAACAAAATCAGGATCCTGATTCTAATTTAGAGAAGATATAATTGGCTGATGATGCTTGTAATACAAGTGATACCGAGCTCGATAGCTGCAGTCGCTTAAGTGTGGCCAGTATCCAGTAATCGGGAGATAGTAGGTTCGAACCCCACTGTCGGCAGCCCTGAAGATGGTTTTCCGTGGTTTCCCATTTTCACACCAGGCAAATGCCGGGGCTGTACCTTAATTAAGGCTATGGCCACTTCCTTCCAATTCCTAGGCCTTCCCTACCCCAACGTCGCCATAAGACATATCTGTGTCGGTGCGATGTAAAGCAAAAAAAAAAAAAAAAAATACAAGCAAAACATGTCCCATTAAAAAACGAATGTAAAAAGTTTATATCCTAATCACAAGGATTTTATTGTATTGAATAGGTGGCTATTTAATAAACAATTATAATTTTGATAAGTAAGTGGTATGTTCTGAGGTGTCAGTGGAGAGATGACGTGGAATGACATCAGTAGACAAATAAGTTTGAGTGGTGTCTTTAAAAGGAAAGATCACAATATGAAGATAAAGCTGGAATTCAAGAGGACAAATTGGGGCAAATATTCATTTTTGGAAGGGAAGTTAGGGATTGGAATAACTTACCAACGGAGATGTTCAGTACATTTCCAATTTCTTTGCAATCATTTAAGAAAAGGCTAGGAAAAGAACAGATAGGGAATCTGCCACCTGGGCGACTGCCCTAAATGCAGATCAGCAGTGATTGATAGTGATTAGAAATTGTGTACCACCAGCCAACATTCTGATGGTAGATAGTTTTCCACCAACGGGACTTGAACCGCCTAACCATGGTGTTAGACCATAGAGATCATGGGCACCAGGTGCGCTATACGAGAATAGCTGAAATTCAACTGAAGGTAACAATGGAAATGAATGTCAAAGAAAAGTTTTTACTTTTACTGAATTATCTCATTTTTAGACATTTCTTCATTAACAAAAAATATTTACTGTAATTACCTGCCCTCTGTCACATCAGAAAATTATGAATTCTGAAACACCCTGTCAACTTCTGGAAAGATGATTACAACAATATAATTTTGTACCAGTTTAATAATGTCACATCAGCACACTAGAGAGCCATACAGTCTGGATGAGGTGTTATACAAGAGAATGCACGCATGGTTCCAGGGTATTGTAGTGCTGCTATTGCACTGGAGAATATGTAGAGAATGGTTCGAAAGAGGGCATATCAGAGAAAATAGTCTGACACTGTCAAGAAAGAGAAAAAGAGAGTTGTCATGATCATCTTGTAATGCTGTTGGTGAGGGGCCATTCTGCACCTTATTGCTATAACCTGCATATACTGTATGTTGAATCATCTGCCCGAAGGCTCGTTGGATTCCCAACAACTGCACTATCAGCTGTCATAGATGGTCCAGGTATAGCCGAAGAGATATACTAGGGAAATGAGGAACAAGGTAGATTCCTGTCAGTCTGCCAAGCTCGTACAGTGTGTTCATCAGTTGATCCTATGATTGACACTTCCATACCATTCATCAAAGGGACTGGTTGAATAAGGAATACCTCAGTCATTTTCATTTTGTCAAATTGAAAGATGGGACTGAGATACATCTATGAAAGTAACATTTTTTTTTTTTTTTGCTGATACAAGAAGATACAAAAATGTATCTCACAGAAATTGATTTGGACAAAGGTTCAACATGAGAGAAGAATTACGTACTATCCAATTTCTTCAACAGTTTCATAACAGACCACCTGGCATGCCTTTCTACAGCTACCTTTGATAAACCATTACCAGGCACAGAATGAAGCTACTGGACAGACCCAGCACCAAACCTGTCCACTCCCCAGACTGCGCGTCTGTATATTACTCTCCACGGCGAAGATACACCAGCAAATTTTCATCAATTTGCATTACGTGAAAGCATGATTAATCAGTCGATCTGTCTTGTGACGAAGAGCTAATTGCAGGCCTTAAAAAGGCCATTGTGACTTTCAGGCTCCTCATCTTATCTGTTGCCGACTGTTTAGTCACTGACATTTGCACCAGTTATTGCCCTGAGAACATTTTGGTGTCCCACACAGTAGCATCACGCTGCTGAAAAGCACAGTTGATTATCCGTTTTCTAACCTATTTAGTGTACAATCCTGTTTCCCAAAATCATTTCCAGGCTCTATCAACAACACATTTAGCTACACTAAGGTCTGCACCCAGTGCGCAGTGTGACTGCACAAAAAAGTACCTCATTTTGACTGACTGTACGTAAACAAGCTGTACAAACATGAGCTTGGCATCCTACAGACACTAGATGTTGCTGTTAGACTAGGTGTCTCACTGCTCACCCACTTTATTATTTGACATAACACAATAAATTTTGCAGAGGGATTAGCTATATTTGATAAGTATGCTGAAACAAGACAAAACAACACAATAACTGGTTGAATGCTACGCTCAAGCAAAAGCATGTCCCTCTTTGAGCAGTATGTATGACCACATATCTCACTTCATGTTTGTTGCTCATGTTCTGTAACTTTCAGTTTTACACATAGTTATCATCATAAGTTAAAGAGTTGGAATTCAAGGCGACAAACTGGGGCAAATAATTGTTTATAGGAAGAGGAATTGGGGATGAGAATAAGTTACCAAGTGTAAATTTCCAGCTTCTTTGAAATCATTTAGAAAAGACTGAATAAACAACTGATAAGGAATCTGCCCCATGGGCGATAGTCTTAAATGCAGATAAATGGTGACTGACTGACTGATTGATTGATTGATTGATTGATTGATTGATTGATTGATTGATTGATGAAGAATGAAGATATCAGCATGAAATATTTCAAGGTAATGTATAAATGAACAGCAGGTTCTGGATTTGTTTCTTTGACAGAAGTAATGTATCTTTTAAAAATTAATTAACACTGTAAACATTAGAAAAACTGATACAAAAGATAATGATTAAAGAAATGCTGTAAATATTTTCTGCAGGAATATGCTAGGGATTCTGAAGTATGTTGTTGATAGAAGAATCATGTTAATATTGAATAAGTAGCAGTATTATAGTGAAAATCCAATTTAGCAGGAAAGAATATATATGGAAATTTGATACCATTTTTCACCTAATATTGTTGATCTTTTTAAAAACCTGAACATTGAATGGTACTTTATGTGAGCAATTCACATATCATTGAAGTTTCCGAGCTATACACACTTGGGAAGATTGAAATTGTTTCATCACAAAGTTGATATTAGAGATACTGGAGACTGTGCAGCCAACGACTTCCGGCAGAGGAGCCCCTTTAGTTGGGTGCTGGTCCCCGAGTGGAGGAAATGGCACAGAAATGCAGCAGGCAGTATCTGTTCTCCAGGTTACGGGCAGTCACATATAAAATGCCTATATGAAGCATCAAAGTGGATCAGGACAAAGAGTCCAGGAGTACCCCAGAAGTAACGCACATCTCTTGTGTTTCCAGATAGGTCCTAGAAGTGCATGGTGGTCAATGATCTATTGCCTCACCCAGGAGCTTCCTGGATAACAGTGATGGAAGAAGAAAGATTGGAGATATGGAGATACAGAAACGATACTAGGTTCAGGCCAGTCGGATTGTTCATACAGCTGTCTCCACCTGTTTTGTCACAGATGAAGCACCTTGTGTATGCGGAACTCAGTACAGCTTAGTTATGTGTAATCTGTGAGCCTTTTCCTTTATCAGGAAAACTGGGACCGTATCTTAACTAAGGCCACGGTCACTTTCTTGTCACTACTAGCCCTTTCCTCTCCCATAATCTGCGTTGGTGAAATGTAAAGCAAAAAAGGGACTTTTCCATAAATTTTATAACAAAAATCTAGGGCGTGTCTTCTGTGCACAGAATAAAGTGTTATTAAAATTTAGCCGTACCAGTGGTATTAAAAGAGGCACCATCTTGAATGTGAAATCATCTATAGCATCAACAGAGATGTAGCAAATCAGCAGCAAGTACAATGTTAATGGTCTCCCTAGAAACACCAATCCATCCATTGATAACTAGCATCAACTGTGTAACTTATGTAATGAAACGCAGACGGCATACGGAGTACCATCACTTAAAATTGAAGTAAAGAAGTACAGCCGAATAATCGGAAAAAGAAAACATTACTATGATGTACCGGTAACGGCGGTACAGACTAAGTCCCCGTTATGAAAATCTTAAACTTACGTGCTATGCTCCAGAACGCTTACGAAGAACTGACTAGGCAGCGAGCAAGAGCTGCGCGCGTGTGACGTAGTGAGCGGGTGACGCCACAGCACGCCTCGCTGCGCTACAAAGCCTGGACTGATGGAGAATGTTCTACAAGTTTCGGATTAAATATAAATACGTGCTGCTTCGCTCAGCAGAGCAGTGAATGCGAGCGTATGTCGCAGCATGTTATAGTGAGCAGCAGTGCGCTGCAGAATGTGATACCAGTTTATGGCCGGGATTTCTATAAGCACATTAGACTGTAATATTCGCACCGTCAGTTCGCGGGTGTGGTAATCGAGCGTGAAGCCGCTGCTAAGTTTCAAGTTCGTGGACTTTAATATAGTCACGTTGAATGTGGACTTATTCAGATTTCCTTATATTGTGACAACCTTTTACTCCGATAGGACGTGAGGTGAATTGTGTGTCGTCTGGACATTATTTATTGACTGTTACTCTATACGAGTGTCCGAGACCCGCAAACATTTTCGAGTGTTCGGAATTGAAATTTTATGGACTTGAATCTGATTGCTCCTTGCCGAGGACTCGATACTTTAAGTTATAAATTGTGTTTAATCCAAATTTAATTTACCAATCCGTGAGCTGTGGTCATGAACTGTGAACTGTGCAGGTGTGGACAGCGCATCTCTATTTTAATGAACAGTGCATTTCCATTCTAATAAACAGTGTACATTTAATTTACGAACAGTCAAAACCAAGGACTGTCAGTACTCAGTTAATTTCGTCTTTTGGTTTCAACACGTGAACGAGTTTGATTCACGAACGGAACATCTTTATTTCATTTAAATTGAACAGTGCTTCAATGAACTTACTTCACGTTGTAATAGGTGCAACAAACTTTCAGTAACTTTAAACTGGACAATCAGTTCCGAGTGGACTTTATTTTGTGAATGTTTCTTTCACTTGACACGTGATAAAGTTAAGTGACATTTCACCGAGACATTTGTGTTTGGACTTTGTCAAAAGCATTTATAAACACTCTATCATCTGTGCAGAAGCAGCCTTTGCACTAACTCGCCCCAGAGCTGAACGATGTTCATCCATGTTCACCATTTACAAGGACTACCTCGACGCCATGGATCTTCAAAACACCGAATAGATCTTCTAGAACTTCCATCGGGGGACGAATGGTGGGTCGCTGCTATGGAAAATGGAGCTGCCGGAATCTAAGGACATCGCCAGCCATAGGACGAGGAACTTTTTCGACTGTATACGCTGTACAGAGGTGATATTGATCTCAATTTTTTAATAAACTCTGAAACAAAGTTTTTAAGATTTCTTTTAAACAAACCCTCTCCCTCTGTATGCACTTCAGCGACTGGTACATGCCCTGCGTCTCATCTCTACCGAAGTACCAAATTTACTGTTACAATAAGGATATGGAAATAATTGCTATCCTTTGCGCAATGTGTACTGCGGGGTCGGCACAACTGAGTTTGCAACTGCTGATATTTGTTTATTAGGATATATTGCAACTTCAATCAACCCAATTTTTAAAAATATTTTAAATATTATTAAGACAATTTAAATGAAATGCATTTATTTAAGAGGGATTTGTTTTCCAAAATGTTAAGGGGAAAATTGGGGTGCGTCCATAATGCGAATAAATGTGATGTGTGTTCCTCTTCATGTTCTTATCTTTCAACTGTATATGTTACTTGGGGCTAATATGCTATTGACTAATGTACACTTTAAATTTTAAAGCCTTGAAATTTAAAACAAAGTAGTGTTTGTAATATGTGCTTTGGAACATCTCTTTGCAAAAAAAAAAAAATCTGTTTATATACGAGTATTCAACTTCACTAGAACTGCCAATGTATATTGCTTTTATCGCAAGGGCTGTGGCTGGATGGTAACAAGTACAATGTACAATCTGCTTTAATAATTAGGAATTACTGTATATAACTATATGCAAAACTTCAGACAACCTGAGCAAGGATTAAGCACAGCAATTCTAAAGGCCAGAGTGCAGCAGAGCGTGCACTTAAATGACATTATACAGAGCAGAATAGTAAGTGAAGTTTATATACTACTTTGTGGTTCTTGTGTGCCAAGGATTTCAATGTGCAATCAAATTATCAACACAAAATATGCCTAAAAATAATGCACATAAGACTAGAATAAATATGGCATTTCAAAAATTAAGTTCCCAGAAGGAAACGATTGCAGTCTGACTTCTTTTGTTCTTGAAAGAACATCACTAGATTCTATCAAATCCTCTGAATTAATGGTTTGATTACACACTTTAAACCCAGAACGTATAGAACACAAAAGCATTGAATGAGGGAAATTTTTATCACATTCAATTCATTTAATCCTAGGTGGACTCGTAAAGGGAGAAGAACCACATGCAGAGTACTTCATTTCAACAGTTATTGCAAGAGTGGACACTGTAAATGGTTTTACACTTCTCAGTAATATTATTCAATTCATGAAAAAAAAAAGTGTGAGATTTGACAGAATCTGATGATATTCTTCAGAAGCAAAACATGTCATTCTATTTTAATCAAATTGTTTCTTTTTGAGGTATTTTCTAAATTTTATTTGTTCATAAATTAGTTTCGACAGACCGTTTAACCTAGTTGTGAATTAACTGAGTCAAAACTGAAAAGAAATAGCTTCCATCGTAAAAAATCAATTACAAATGTTAAAAACATTTAAGCTCTTTAGGTCTTTCAAATGCTTTGACAAGCCCACTGCCACAAAGAGGCGAAACACTGGTAATTTCATCATTGAAATGGCCTACCTTGAATGTTTTCAATATGGCATTTCATTGTTTCTTTCGTTTTCTACTCCACTAGTGTGTACCTTCCGAGTCCTTGCCTAGGTAAGTTGCTCTTCCTCTGAATTAGCCGTGTGATTAAGGACTTTACAACCAGAACATAGAGAATACTAAAACACTGAATGAGGGAAATGTTTATCAAATTCAACTGATTTAATATTCAGGATTAGGGATTATTATTTCAGGTTACAGTTCTATCACTACAACGGATATGGGAAGAAAGAAGACTTGTGATATCACACTCAAAAGCCACATGCTCTATTTGCTTGTGTTATTGCAACATATAGCTGACTTGGTGTGCCCTATAATGCAGCCCTTCACATTCAAATACTACCACGAATTCAAACCAGTCCCTTGTGAACAATATAATTGTCAAGTGCATCATCCTGCATCTAGCTTGTTCATTTAATACATCTGCAAACATTTTACTAGTATTATGTCAAATAAACACATTTCCTGAATACTTTCCAGCCTCTAGACATCACCTTAAGGTCAAAGACATAACCAAAAATTAAATTCTTCCTTGATCAACAAAAAACTAACAGACCAGCATTATTTATAGCTTTTTATTAAGGTATTTACCACATGAATTGCAGTAAATGCATGAAGATATTCAAAACAGAATGTCATATCCCTGTATTCTGGATTTAACATACTGTAAAACCAGTCCCATGTCTTATGATCACAATGAGTCATGAAAAATTTAATGCTAGCTTTTGATTTTATTATTTCATCCTTGGTGCAAGATTAAGTTACAGGATCTTCTTCCAGATCTACTCTAACTCATTAATGTATCATCCATTCCCAAGTTTACAACAGTTCTTGAAAGCCATTAATCTTATTTCTTAAATAAACTTTTACACCAAGCAACCTTAATTCACCCAGCTACCACTGGTATATAATAGAGTACTCTTTATTTGTGAACAGCTGACCAGTATCTTCCTTCAGTCTGTAATTAAGAGCTCTCTCTCTCTCTATTGATTGCTATCTTCAGAAAATGTACTGTATCTGTACATCTCTGTACGCTGTCCTCTAAGTGTTCCCTGGTTATACTGTTTAGTACTGAACATTAATGTGGGTTAGGCTTCCACCCTTGACCTTTATTAAAGCTCAAACTTTGTGGGGGGAGACTGTCTACCAAGTGTCAGAACATCTCCGGGGGAATGGAAGACCATTCTTCTTGCTGAGTTGTAGCAAACGTAGTTAGTGATACAAGTTGTTGGGTTATGGAACAAAGTCGCCATTTCAGCTCATCTTAAGAAGTGAGCAACAGGATTGAGGTTGGGGCTCTGGGATGACCAGTCCATTTTCAGAATCTTATAGTCCACAAACTACTCACAAACAGACCCCACATTATGGCACAGAGCATTAGCATGCTGAAACACATAGGGCCGATTGCAGAAACAATGACTAGTTTTAAGCATTAGGCAACGTCTACCTAAACATCTAAATCGATCGCGAACTTCCATTGCATAAATAATGTTCAGCTGGTGTTTAATTAGGCATCGTTTAAAGTTTCAATATTGGTAAAAAAATGGAGATAGAATTATCTTTCATGCAACTCTCTGCTTGTTGCAACCAATGAAATTCGTTGGTGCGCGCACCAAGCGCCAGTCAGCTGTTTGTCTTCCTACACATGACATGACTCAAATATGGGTGAGCATGAGCATGACTTGCCCACAGGTAAGAATATAATTTTCGGTGGAAATTAAATCTCATAACATTGTCGACACTAAAGCAACACGCCACTGTATGGGGAAGTGTAACTTTGATTATAGTGTTGTTATGGTGAGTGTTATCTATTGCAAGAGACTATCCTCATTTTTCCCTATTGAAAGTCTGTTAAAAGGAGAACAATAAAACTTTGACTTCCACCTATTCAATACATTAAATTAATACATTTAATGTATTGAGTGTTATCTATTTGTAAATAGCTTCGATGAAGGGAAGATGAAATAATAGTAATGTGTAACCAAATGTGTTATACGGACCATACAGATGTAGCTTGCATTCTGGAGATCGACGTTTCCCTATTTTTACACCAGGCAATACTAGGGCTGTTATTATGGCCATGGCTCTTCTTCTCCAGTCCTCTTTAAACAATAATGACCACCACCACCACCACTTGCCTTTTCCTATCTCACAGTTGCCGAAAACTTATCTGAATTAGCGAGGCGATTATATATAAAAACTACATACAACCTACTTTTTAGTTTTCACTGTTATGTGTGCTTACTTGGCAGTAAATATATGTGAATTCATCCCGGCTGATGTATGTGACAGCCTTCTGATGATTGGGACAAGTAATTCTGACATGTATGCAGTCAAAGTGATCTATAATTCCATGGAAATCACCCCATGTGTAACAAAATATATTGGTTGCCAAGAATTGTATTCAAGTTGATATTTACCAGACAGTCCCTTTGTCAGTCTTAAGAAACAAGTTAAATCGTCTTTTAAGCTCTACTTCCCTGTACATTCCAAATGAAGTGCTGAGATTTCGCAGCGGGCAACCCACAGAGAGGCCGTTGGACTAACCTTTCTTCCCAAAATCGTCTCAACATGATAATACAAATTACATGTTTCATGGTACATAACCTCTGATTGTGATTCACTCCTCTCATTTGAGGTTAAACAATGTTCTCGGCAGTGTTTAAACATGACCGGTTGAATATCGGTTTTAGACAGTGTCGAAGTGATAAATAACATCTCTGCAATGCGGCAGCCATACTTAGGCATTGTTTAACCGTAGACATAGTCTAAACACCGTTTCTGCAATCGGTCCATAGTGATCATCTCCAAACTGGTCTTCTAATGTAGACTACACACGCTGGTTAAAATGTCCTTATATCCTCCCCCCTTTAACTACAGTATTACAAGAGGACCAAATTACTTCCATGAAAAACACCCCTACACTGACACCTCTCCTCTGGCAAATTTCACTGTAGGCACTATACAGGCTGGCATTCGCCACACCGAAACCTTCCCGTCCGACTACTACAGAGTATAGCGTGATTCAAGTCTACCACTAAAGCATGCGGTATATGGGCAGATGTCTGAACCTTGAACCTTAGTCCACGTATCCACTAGCATGCAGTCATGGTGTTAGCTGTACAATTAGTGGCACTGTGGAATTCATGGGTGATGGTACCACATGATGTTCGTGTACCGTCTTCCTCGGTGCTCGACAGTTCCAGCCATGGCTTTATTGTGACTGTGTTTTCCTGCTTCCACTTTACAATCACATTCCTGACAGCTGACTTGTGCAATTTGACAAGGGCGTAAATGTCCCTGCTTGCTGATGTGGCAAACAAATAATTCCACGTTTGAAGTCAGTCAGCTTCCTTCCTCCACCTAATGTTCAGGTATCTCATACTACTAAACTACTTGAGTCCTCAGCACCAGCGACTTCACTTGTACAGAGGAGTGTCCGGATGTCTTTGATCAGATATTGTACATTTTGGATAAGTTTTTCCTCAAAAGAATCAAACTTGCTTCAATAAAAGGTTACTTCTGATTTAGTATCTAATGTTTGGTATACAAGTGCAAAATAAATTGGTAGCTTAGTAGGAAAAAGCAAGTTCTTTAAACATTAGATTTAATTGTATAACATTACACTGCAGAACTTCTACAGCTTCTTCATTTATAAACAGAAAGCATTAGGAGAAGAGTTGCAGGAAGTACATACCTGAGTTATAGCCACAGCATAGCCCTGGGTAGGGTTATCCTCTGGCTTGAAGAGGCACAAGTTGTTGAACTCATCGCGGGGCTCGATGGCAAGGGAGTGAGGTATTCCTGCCGTGCAGACCACGATGGAGCTGTGACGCACAAAGATCGTCTTGTGGGGATCGGGAGGTCCTACACAACAGGGAGATGAAAACTTAACCTTACTGAATGAAGAAAAATCAATATACAGTCAACGGCACAAAAATTGGCCGCTGCAGAGGATGACTTTCTTTCCTAATCTTCTTCTAGGATGAACATATTGTGCAGGTGACAGGATTCCAAGAATCATCTCTTTGGCCACTGACTTTCCACAGTTTATGAATGTCCTCATGTTTTCAGAATGTATAAAATTAAATATGGTAGTTCTTTGCTGACCAATTTTTGTGCAGTTGAGTGTACATGGTTATATTCATTTACAGAATTAAAACAGAAAAGCCACACTGTTGTTTATAAATATCCAAAAACTGAAAGGCTCTGGAAAAAAAAAAAAAAAAAAAAAAACAAACATATTTATAAAGAAGTACTGAGGAAATGATGAACATTTCACTGCCATACATATAAGATTTACAGATGATGGTTGTGAAAGTAGTGTGCAAGTAGGAGATGGAAGATCTCAGTGGTTTAAAACAAGAAAAGTTCTCTTTCCCCATTGCTCTTCCTCTTACTCATAGATACTATTACAAAGGAACTCGCCATTTGCGAGAAACTGAGAGAGATGATCAGAGGAGACTGGATCTTTGGAACACCAAGTTTAAAGAATATAAGTGAACTGTGAGCAAAAGCAAAACAGTGGTAATGAAAGTTAGCAGGACAAACACACCTTCTAACCTCACCCTCGAGGGAGAGAAGATTGAATGTGTGAATACCTTCAAATATCTGAGGAGTACAATATAAAATGATGGAAGTGCCAAGGACAAAGCATTGAACAGCGATCCAACTTCTTCCATCAAGTACGGAACACAGTATGGGACAAGGGAGTTCCTCAGAGGGCTACCGTAAACCGACCCGGTTTAAGACTTATCTCCTGCCTATCATGACGTATAGTGTGGAGAGTTGTGTCATACATAAAAGAGAAGTAAGTCAACTCCAAGCTGTTGAAATGAAGTTCCTTAGGTCAGCTGTACAGAAAACAAGGAAGGACAGAATTAGGAATGATCAGATACAAAGAACCCTGCACCATGGAAGAAAGGCTGAGTGTTCCAAGGCTGAAGTGGCTAGAACATGTTAAGCGGATGCAGGAGACTTGAACACCAAGGAAGCATCCTGAAAAGATCATTCTGGGGCGAAGACCAATTGGACGCCCTAGAAAAAGGTGGGAAGATCAGATAAAAGAAGAGGAGAGACATGGGATGCCCTAGAGAGGAAAGAAGCATACCAGGACCGTAATAAATGAAGGCACATCGTTCTTAAACATCCTACCCGGCTCGCTGGAAGGAATTCATGATGATGATGATGATGATGATGATGAGAAATAAGATTTATAGAATAAATAAGTAGTGTGTCCAATCCTGGCTTGTACAACCTGCCGTACTTGTGATATTCTGAGGAACAGCCATCAACAAACTTCACCCGTGTCTGACACTTGATTACATCCTAGGCATTTTCAATAAAAGATGGGATCAGGTGATCTAGCAGGCTACAGCATAAGTAAAGGGTTGTACGGTTACTGTAAAATGGATCTGGTACTGACTTACTGAAATAAGACCTACAAGAACACAAAATAGGCACTATTAATGGTGACATGGATACGTGTTGTTCCAATAGCACCTCATATCACAAATCCTTGCATTGATGCAGTACGGCTAATGAAAACACAGTTCAGTATTCTGCATAACCCTTTCAGATTGGGGCATGTTTAAGAAGAGTGTACCTGAAAAGACCATCTGTTAAAAATAATATTTATTATCAATCCATAACGTAAGTTGTAAGTAAGATATTGATATGATTTTCTTTCAAAATGTTGAGAGAACTATTCTCTTTGTTGCACGACATGACGAAAAATATACTGTGAACAAGAGGACTATTTCAAAACTCATTTTAGGTTTATTCTATCAAAAAAATATTGCCAGATGGTCTCTTCAGCTAGGCAGCCATTGGCGATATATTGTCAGACAGTCTTTTCCGTGAAGATGGGCACTGGTTGTCAACTGATCCTATAAGGGTTAAACACATTCTGCAATTCAACCTTTCAGTCCTACTGTTCGATGTACCATTGCACCCTGGAAGTTGTGTAATGACTTGCTAATGTAGCTTTTGGTGTGTGGTGGTGGTGGTGGTGATTATTGTTTTAAGAGGAAGTACACGTAGGCAACCATCCTCTATATAACACTAATCAGAGGGTAAAAATGGAAGGGATCCGACACTTCAAAAAATGAAAATGTTGGCCAAAGGAAGACAAGGGCCACAAAGGGCATGAAAATTAAAGACTCCCTTGCCCTCGGAAACCTAATAGCTTCGGGGTCGGAAAAAGCAAGAATTGACCACAGGAGGTCAGATAGGATAGATGAAAATGAGGAGCCTCGCACAAGTAAGTGGAAGCAATGCCAGGACTCAGCTAAGGGCCCCATGGTCGCCAACCCACGCTCCAAAGTTCAGAGCCTCTGGGGTCCATTTTAGTCATCTCTTATGAAAGCAGAGGATCTTTTTGTGAGTGCAACAAGCACAGAAACCATACTGTAATGAATTGCAATAAAGTGCTGGATTATTAACTGCAACACTACACTCCACGTTGAGTTGCTGTTGGCTGTACTCTACTATGAGTTACTATGGAGTTAAATATGGCAGCCTGATCTATATTCAAGCCTGGGCTTCTAAGTATTAAGGGTCTTAGTCCACCAAGATGACTGCTATTAATAGATTTGTTGAAAGGTATTGTAAAGGTGGATCTTATAAAAATAATTTCTTTATAGATCATCATCATTATGATCATCTAGAGTAGTTTCCAACCACAGGTTGGCTCTGCTTGGAACATAGGCCTTCCATCGTTTTCCGTCCATCCACCACTTCTCTTCTGTCGCTGTTGTCCAGTTCCCTCCACTTGCCTTGGTGCTCTTGTTTACACCTTTCAGCCAACTGTCCCTTTGTCTTCCTCTAGATCTCCTTCCCTTCAACTCCATTTCTAACATCTTTCTTGGTATCTTCTCTACTTGCATTCTCTTAACATGTCCATACCACTGCAGTCTTGATTTACCATTTCCCGAACTCTCTCATTTCTTATTCTGTCCACTCTTGTTAAACCTACCCGACACCTTTGAAACTTCACTTCCACTGCCTGTATTCTACTTTTATCCCTCTCCTTCATCCCCCACGTTTCTAATCCGTACGTCAAAATTGGCACAAAATAAGTCTTCTAGATAATTCCTTTACATCTCCGTGGTACGTCCCTGTTCCATATCAATCCTCCCACACTCTTCAAGAATCCATTTCCTCTTTCATTGATTTCCATCCTCTTTCCTCCATTTTCTTCAATTACACTTTCCAGGTATTTAAAGCTTTCAACTTTAGAGATATTACAATTTAATTGTATCACTTGTAACACTACTCCTACATTACAGGGCCAGCAGATTGGTGGCCAAAATACCGTACTACATGAAAGGGCAATTGTCTGTTCAGTCAAGAGATCAAGGTGTTCCGAGACAACTTATCATGGACTTGTTGCATTTTCTTACAAAGGTGGACTCATAAGGCATTAAAAAATGAATTTAAAAAAATGGAATGAACATTATATAATGTAGATGACCACAGAGATTTTCAGTGACCTAGGGAGCAACGTAGGTAAGGCAGTAAAGGTATGCTCAGTTCACCCAGCAGGATGTGGGTTCGATTTCTTGTCAGGAAGTCGAAAAATTGAAGAAATGATATTTCCATTTCTCAAGGTGCACATGGCCCTGAGGTTTACTCAGTCTACACCAAAAAGGAGCTAATCATTCTATCCCACTTAGTGTTGAGGTTAGAGATAGTGGAAGCCTTTACCTTCCACTCCGCCAAAGGTGTTCATGGGCTTTAGGGAGATGACTAAATTTTCAGCCATGTAGACACTGACTAGGTATGGGCTATTTTACAAACTATATCATATACCAAAAGGATGGTATATAAAAAAACAAACTGAGTACTACTGAGCATGACAAAACACTATGCATAATATGTGCGCATAAATGACACAACGTTCATATTTTCATAATTTATTTATTTTATTTGAGCCAGCCAGATGGCACATGCCTTGGTTGCCCGACCCTAGTTACGCCACTGTAGCTGTCTGTTCTGAAACAGATTTATAATCAAATGAAATGAGAATCCACTGAAATGGCACTGAAAGTATTTTCCAATTTTCTGTCCATATAGCCTTTCTTCTTAAGTTCTGATAGCGGCTCCTGCATATTTGACATTTTCTTGTTCCTGCGAACCAGAACCATTTAAAGCTGTTTGATTTTCTTCCTTAACATCACTTCCCTATTAACACAGTGACGACGGGCACCGGATGGAGATTACTACCCCTTGCAGACCACATAGTTCAAGCCTCCAAGAAAGAAATGATACTGCTGCACTCAAACCACTGTAATTTGAAATGTATTCAAGATATCAACCTCAAACTTGGAACATGTACTCACTAGGTTGCTTCATAGTCTGTACGTTACGATACTTTTTAAAGCAATACCGTTTGTGGCTCCATTCAATAGACTTTCTAGGCACAGTGTAGTATGAATGCCATATTTGTGCCATTTGTATACTCAATGTTTTCAAGTATGCAAGGATTTCTCTTTACAGCTATTCATCGTTTAGTGTTAACCATTAATCATTAGCTATATCTAATTCACTGTCACTCAGTACCTATTATAACCAGTCTGTACATAATTATTCACAATTATCAGTAGCCATGTTGACGTCAGCACGGGTGTTCCAGGGAACAGCTCTACATATCCGACATTATTTTGTTAAATACATGAATGTTTAAAGAAAGAAAGATGCAGCAATAATTTATATTCCAAGACTACATCATTTGGAACTCATAATCTCGCCCACAATTTCATCAATAGTCAAGAAAATACAAGGTGCATAAAAGCGAGAATTCTCATAGCCCGTCACCTATGGTCGGCTGGAAATTACGATAATTCTCAGTGCTCATCACCCATCTGGCACATCAGTTAATGAATCTGCATATATGTTGAAATCATTTGTCATCATATAGGGCACGTTGCCATGGGCGCGCCATCTTGTACAATGATTCTTGGTGCATAAGAATACCCATGTATATACGAAGTTTCCATGGCTACAACGATCGTACCATCAAAAAATACATCGACACTAAAATCTACGATCCCTCTACTCCACGACATGATTGAAAGTAGTTAAAATTATAGCCAATAGATAGCACAACAAGCTACAAATGATACACGTACGTAAAAATGGAGATGTCCGGGCCCCGTCGTCAACCGCTGGCCGCAGTACTACAGAAATCTCCGGGGCCGGTCATCAATGTGTTAATGTGAAGAAGATGAATGGCATTCACAGTCAAGTGATGCAGATCTTTTCGAGTATAGGCCCACCTATGACGGAAATCTACCATGGCCAGTATATGAGGAAGGAAAAATCAATGAAAAGATGTGAAGAAAACTGAGTCTTTTGGAATGTGGTGCTGGCACAGAATGATACACATACTTTGGACTGCATTTTGCACCAATGACCCTATTGTTAAACAGCTTAACCTCAGAATAAGATTATCACTGATGTGCGAACAAAGAGTTTTATGATTCTTAGGTCACACTATGTGATGCGCGAAAGAGAGTTTAGAAAAACTGATCATCCTTCTTACATGGGTGGACTTATGAGGCATAACTTTCATTTGTGAATTTCTGCCTGCACTAGCCTAACATTACCAAGAATGTAAGAGGTATGAACATCACATGTACTCCCACACCAGCTATCTCTCCTTGAGTTATTACTTCTCACTTATCACAGGACAACGAAACGACTGTAGAACAAAAAATTCTGAAAGAGGGCAACAAAATGAAGAAGCCCAAGAACTTACCTGGCAAGAAGTGTTTCACAAAGGGACTGCCTTGTACGTGGCAGCTACCGATCAAGACCGAGATGCGGTACTGCCCAGCATGACGGACAGTGAACTTCACTACTGCCACATTAGCGGCGCTGGGATCTGTACCGCCAAGTTCTGACACCGTCGCCACTCTCCGCGCACCTTCCGTCACCTCGACGAACAGGTTATCTGTATCACAGATGGGGTATGGTTGCCCATTTCGTTGATAAAACTGAAACAATGCAGACAAGATATTAAAGTTATTATGCTAGAAAGACAGAGAGGACCAATGAGGGCAGAGGAAGCAGTGGGACAGACAGAACAGGACAAGGACAAACTCTACTACCGTACTGTCTTTGTAAATGCTCTCTGCCAATCAATTGCAGTTCTTGATCTATATCTTCTTGGCAGTCAACAACCTCCTTTCAGCTTCACTGTTTCAACAAAGAGGCAGGCATCCATGCACGTTAACGAGGTCATTCTTGATATGGAAAGTGTAGGATAACATCAGAAATCATCAGAAATTGGAGAGATGAAGAAAAAAAAAGAAAAGTTCACAGCTGGAGGAAGACAAAGAACAAGAGCGTGGAAGAAAGAAAGAAAAAAAAAAAAGGAACCCAACAAGTTCGTGCATGTAAAAGAAAGAGAACTCTCTATAAATTAAGTTTGTGTACGAATTATATACAATTTTATAGCGTAAATATTAAATTTAGTCAATAAACCAGCAGTTCTCCAAGGATGTACCCCAAAATTGCCTGCTGGTGCCATTAAAAAATAATACATTTGAAAATATGAACATATAGAAACAGGCTTGAATATTTCAGTGCTGTTATTTATTGAACTCTGAGTACTGCAAAGATCAATAGGAACTTCAGAATATTCAGCCGGGAATTATATTATTATTGCAAGCCAGTGGGAAATGTGGGGTGTTTACTTTTGGACAATTTTTCAACACAGGGAGAACTGCAGACAAATACACCAGTAATTCTTAATCTACAGAACAAAATCTCTTCCGTTTCTTATTTTAATGTTAGCCAGTGCTGAGAATACCTCTTCATAAAGTTACATTATTGAAACCTGAAGTAGTTTAAGTAGGATATGAGGGATCGACATGTTTCTCGAGCATTCCCAGGGTTTCTATACTTTTCACTAGGGTTCATGACTAGTCCCTAGCGTTTGAGGTCCTTCAAAAACAGGCTGGATGTGCCCCAGTATTCCACAAAGTGAAAAGTATGCCGTGAACTCCTGCAATATGGTTTGTTCAAACGCAAAGGTGACAAGACTCACTGATAGCACCCATGGGAGAGTATGAGGGTAAGCCATAAAGTAAGCTTCCCTACTAAAAAGATCACGATAAAGAACACTACTTTATTTTAGCACCATAATTCATTTTTTGACATAATCACCAAAGTTATTTAAGCATTTTCTATAGCATAAAATGAGTGTAGTCAGGCTGAGTAGCTCAGGTAGTAGAGCACTGGCATTCTGAGCTCAAGTTGACAAGTTTTGGAGATGTCCCACTGCAATTTTCAGTACCAGTTTCTTCATTTGAGACATATGACTTATCATTAAAATGTCTGGGACTTCCCGGGTCTTGTATCATTCTACAGAGTGTCTCACTCAGAAGATCAAATCTGGATAGAAGATAATCTTATTACATGAAAAAGTTGATGTGGCAACACTGTACATTTCTGTGCTTCTTCTCTTTATAACTGTGTGTGTTACACTGTTCACAGTAGCCATTTGAAAGAGAAATTGAATGAGTATTAAACCTGTGATATGGAAGGAAATGATTAACATAACCTCCACAACCCAAGAAGAACTTTTTAACCCTTAAATTGTGAGGTGTGGTCACACACATCGTGGGAAACTTTTAAAGATTTATTCTATCCCTTTCTGTCTTTAGCTCCTGTCTTTTCTTTCGTCTACCTCCCTACCATGTGAACTTGAGTCCCTACACAGGTCAGTGTTGCTGTAGCTGTTGACACGTGCTTTTGATTGCGTAGTAAAATGTTTGAGCGGTATGACAGACCGCACCACAATGGTTCATGCATGCGGGTGGTGGACCATTTCGATTAACTCAAGTAGGGGAGTGTGGATTTGAAAGCACTGTACAATCATTGCTTGAAGAGGATCAAGTGATAATTAAAATGACTCTGATGAAGATTTCTTTATTACAAAGGGTGAAAATATTTTCTGTACGTTGCATCAGTGATGGTGCGGAAGGGGAAGAAGAAGAAGAAGAAGAAGAAAATGAGCCTGCGAATGACGATGATAACACTTCTTTTAGAGCATACTACAGAAGAAACATATATTCATGGTGACGTGAGCATTCTTGAAAAGGAGCAGGACACAAAAGTATAAGAAGTTTGCGTAAAATGTTATATGTGCTTTACATGCTGTGATTTTTGACAAAATGATGTAAGTTACCTTGTTTAACTGTCTTACTCTGTCAGTCACATGTATTTGTTCCTAAATAATAGCTATATAGTGATATTTTATAAAGGATCCTTACACTAAAATTAATTAAAACTAATGATCAGTGAAAATATTCTTCCATTCTCTATTAGGAGTGAAAGTAAGGGTAATAGATGTACGCTTTGATTTTATGAAATATTTGCAATTTTAACCCATATTAGATTAATGTAAGCATCAATACAAGCAATTATAAGTTAGTCGTTTGATTACGTGTGGCTATGTGTAACTAAAATACATCAGCGGTCTCTCAGACCTCACCTCACAAGTTGAGGGTTAATACTTTTAGCGATGGAGATGCTGGATACTTCCATTGTATGCTGTTTTGTTCTGTGTCTGGTTCAAGGAGATAATAGTTTTATCTTATATTGCTATTTTGAAGAGAGTGGCTGAGTCATCCTGATACTGCATCAACTGTAGCAATGAAAGACTTGTACAATGACTTTCTTGTGCGCAAAACACATCATGAACGTGCTTTCCCATATCCTAGTCTCCTGTGCACAACATTCCACATAGCACCACGATCAACACTGAATGCCTGCAGCAGGAAATATATGGCATCTTGTCAATGTATCTGCCGACCTGTTCAAGGAGTATCTGTGACTACCTAGATCTTGTATCATTCTACAGGGTGTCCCACTTGAAGATCAAATTTGAATAGAAGAGACTCTATTACACATAAAAGTTGATGTCGTCGTAATCACTGAAGAAGTGTAAATGGTTATATGACCACCACCAGTGGATAGCTTTTTGCGCCACACACAAGGGTGACCACATACATCAAATATCTTTTTGCGCCACACACAAGGGTGACCACATACATCAAATATCTTTTTGCGCCACACACAAGGGTGACCACATACATCAAATATCTTACAAACAATGTTGATAGACATGTTGAATCTTCACCTGGGAACTTGTGTTTCTTGAATTATTTCTTTAAAACACATTTTTTGGATAGGCACAAGGTGCGTAAAGGAGAAAAGAAAAATTCTGCCAAACATGCTCTGGAAAGTTATTACATATTCGAAATAAGACTGCACTTGGGCGAAGCAGCTCTGGTGCTTGTTTATCAGAATTCACAGATGACAGCAGGTTGAGCAGCAGACATGTCAGTGCCCTGAGTACAGTCAAATTCGAGTCTTGCATTACCGATGGGACACAATGTCAGTTTAGAGAAGAATCTGTTAGTGCTACAAATGCAAAAACAATCCATGATGAATTCAGAATTGAATATGTGTTGATTGTTCAGGGTCTACTGCATCACCAAGGACTGACTGCCTAACTATCTGAAGTCATAGATTTAGTGCACAACTGTACGTGGCAACAGATGTAAACAAGCCGTAGTTCCTCCTTTAGTGAAGTGCAGTCATATTTTGAACATATAATACCAGCACATTAGTGCTAATTAGGTTTTTGCTGAGCAATTTTTCCCATTATTTGGCACTAAAGAACAATAAAAGTGAAATACTTTAATTTATTTGGGTAGGGAATACCAAATAACAATAATGCCGATCTTTAACATAACTGGAGCAATTTATATATATATAAATCTGTATCTATCACATCATTTCTCAACATTACACACATGTGTGGAACATTTTTCTTGGAGAGACACTAGTAACATAGTGAGTTTTGGTTCTACTACTGCATCGACATATTCCAGGCCTGATATCTGCTGGCCGACAACAGCAACAGAAACAACAGTAACACACACTGCGAGATCTGCACAATCGTTGCAGCATGATGGTGTGGGCCAGGTGGGAAAGTGTTAGCCACAAGTTTGACAGAAAACTTCAAGAGTATAACTCACCTTAACAGTGAAGGTCATTGTCTCTCCGACAGACTGAGGATCTTCCCACTCGAAGTTCACCTTACAGTTGCCAGGGAGCAGGTACTTGCCTGTCACATATTGGAGCAGGGTGTGCTTGGCCTCAGGGGCCAATGCAGGCTGTGTCATGGCTGCCAGGGTTACCAACCCTGCCACACTGACAGACACCACCAGCATCCCACCTGAACAAGAACAGGTTCAGCTGAGTGCACAAGATACAAATGTCAGGTTACAAGACAAGTTTCTCAATCTGGCTGAATACGACAATTTCAATAAGGTCAAAATGAAAATAGTCACTTGTAAACCACGAACCCCATAATCCTGCATACTCTCACAAGCCCCGCCCCATTTCTCCACTTCACCTCCTCTTAGCCACATTGTCTTGCGTCCTGTCTGCAGGAGCAAGTCAGTCGAGGGCTGGACTCCGTAGTCAGAGAACACAGGTAATACAAGCTGGCCATGTAACGAAAGTTAATTTTCATTCTTCATAACTTACCTTGAATGTTTCCTGTTAGTCACCATTTTTTAACTCTTAATTTGATTTTTATTGTCCATTCTACAGACTAGAAATCAGACGGTTCAACTTCAGTAACAAGTTACGTATATCAGCCTATGTCTCAAGATAATAACTAAGCCAACAATATACAGATAATAGCTGAACTACACCAGGTGACAGTGAAAACACTGAACAAAAAGGTCTCCAGCTCAAGGCTGTTTCAACGATCACCACCCTACAGTTTTAAATTTTCACCCTGTTTTTTAAGAAAAAACTTTTTAACTAACACTTAATTCTGTGTGTCTGATGTTTTAATTTATTTTATATTGTATGTCTTACTGAGGATGACCGTATGCCGGGTTGATTACATAAAGTTTTGTCTTAATTGGATGTAAATATTATTGTACTGACTAGGAGGATATTGACATAATTTTGTACAATTTTGTAAGAAAAACGTATAAGTCTCTACCTTGTAGGTAACGTCATTTTGAACCTCAGTTTAGATTAGGACTTTCACCATATGGGAAATAAGTGTTGCTAAAGTGGAATATGATGTCAATAACAGTGATAATAATTTGCCACTATCTGAAAGAAAAAAAGAGATGTGCTATCCGATCAAAAGTATCTGGACATCACTGCACACTAGTAAACAACAAAAACTGATGCATCATAACAGTGTAAAAGGAGGTAGGGAGGTGTGACTTTCAACATGGGGTGATCATTGGTTGCCATATAAGCAGGAAATCTGTGAAGGACATTTCTAACCTTACGAATGTACCTAAATCAACTGTCAGTGATCTAACTGTAAAGTGGAAGCATGGAGATACAACCGCAGCACAACCTTGATCTGGTCGGCCACATTTACTGGCATCCAGGAACCAACAAACATTAAAAAGGGTAGTACGAGAAAATTGTCGCTTGTCTGTAGAAAGAATCACCACAGAATTTCAAGGTACAGTCAGTCCTATGACTGTATGTCAGGGGTTAAGAAGAACAGGGTTTCAAGGTCGAGCAGCTACCAATAAAACAAATATTTCCCCTCTTAATAAAAAGCGTCATCTGGCATGGTGTTGAGAGCAATGCTACTGGACACTGGAACAGTGGAAACAGGTAATTTGGAGTGATGATTAATGTTATAAACTGTGGCAATCTGATAGGAGTATTTGGGTATGGAATGCCTGGGGAACACTATCTGCCTGAATGTTTACTGCCTACAGTGAAGTTTGGAGGAAGTGGCAATGTGGTGTAGGGATGTTTCTTGTGGCATGGACTGTGCCCTCTAGCAGGACTGCGTCACTGTAAACGCAGAAGGATATTAATACATTCTGAAGGCTTTATACTGGAATATGTGATAAGAGTTGCTAAAGTGAAACTTACGACAATATGGGCTTAGCACAAGGAAATTTATTTTATGTAATTCATACCGCCTAGCATGGAAAAATCAGTTCAGTGATGGCTATTGTTTTTAACCAGCATGATAATGCTCTGAGTCATAAAGCAGGCTCTGTAAACCAATAGGTTAAGGATAATAATATTCTGTAAATGGACTGGCCCGCCAATAATCCTGATCTAAACCCAACAGAACAGCTGTGGGACGAGTTAGATCAGCACCTTCGTTCCAGACCCCACCATCCAACATCAACACATTCTCCGGCTACAGCTCTTTGAGAAGAACGTGCTGCCATTCCCATGCAAATGTTCCGACACCTGGGGGAAAGTCTCCCCAACAGAGTCAGGGATGTGATAAAGGCAAAGGGTGGACCAACATCGTATTAAATGCAACTACTAGAGAATATGTTACCAGCAAACTCTGTCTTCATTTTGCGGTCTGGGTACTCTTGATCAGATATTGTATTCTGAATCAGCTGGGCTGAGTAGCTCAGATTGTAGAATGATGGCCTTCTGAACTCAAGTAGGCAGGTTTGATCTGTCTCAGTCTGGTGATACTTGAGGTGCTCAAATAAATCAGCCTCATGTCGATAATTTCTCAACACATGAGAAAAACTCCTGTGGGACAAAATTCTGGCACTTTGGCATCTCCAAAAAACATAAAAAGTAGTTAGAGGGATGTAAAACCAACATTATTATTATTATTATTATTATTATTATTATTATTATTATTATTATTATTATTATTATTATTATTATTATTATTATTATTATTATTATTATTATTATTATTATTATTATTATTATGAATCAATGCAAGTATCAAACTATACAACAGTAGATGATGGCGTAGTTACAACAGAGGTACAAATGGACAAAGTTGTGGTAAGTGAAGTGTAGAAGAAAGGAAGAAGGAAGGGATGCTTTAGAAGCCATTAGGGTTGTGAAAATTTTCTACAAAGCTTGGGGAAGGAGCAATGTAATTGTGATGCATATGAATATACAATGTAATTTAGAAAGTGAGCATCGGACAAGCAGAAGAAGATGGACAAAAATTACTTGTTAGTATTCCTAAATAAAAGCTTGGTTAGTAGATGGGTCTTATGGTGATGATGGAATAGGAAAAGGCTAGGAGTGGGAAGCATGACATAAATAGTGGCTTAATTTAAGTACAACCCTAGCATTTGCTTGGTGTGAAAATGGGGAAACCACAGAAAACCATCTTTTCAGCTGCCAGCAGTGGGGTTCGAACCCACTATCCCCCGAATGCAAGCTCACAGCTGCGTGACCCTAACCGCACGGCCATTTGCTCAGTGGTGGGTACTGTAAATATTGTACAAGCCAAAACTCTTAAAAGACATTTAATAACTGTATTTTATGGTGGACATACTTCAATTTTTCACTTTAATGTCAGGCTTAAAAGTAAAGGAGTACAATCCAAAATCAAACTAAGTTTTGTTCTATATAACTTTCCACATCATTTGACTGATAGCATAAATGTTGGTACGACGACACTCATTTATGAGGTACCATGTATGTTGTTATAACTAATTTCTACTGTAGAGACAGGACAAACATGGCATATGACCACTAATATAGAGGGCTGTGAGCCTTAACTTCGCCACAAATGAAGGCATGAAATAAATAAATAAATAAATATAGAGACAAAATACCTATAAAAGAAATATAAGCCACATATAGAAAAATAGGAACACATAACAGGAAAAGAAAATGACGTGTCACCATCAGGGGAATGAGCAACAGGAAGAGGAGACAAGGATATCTCCACATCTTTTCAAACAGATGAGCTTTCTCCTCACCCATTTCTTTTCTTCACAGCCTCAGACAAGCTTATTTCTACTTACTGGCTTTGCTGTGAGAGAGAGAGAGAGAGAGTGAGTGTGTGTGTGTTACTTCGGTAATTACTTTCTGTTTTTAATATTTCAAACTTTAAGAATTTATAGAAAACTTTGAAAACAGTGTGAGGATTGGACTCATCATCACAATTCTCCTGAGGGGTTGTCAGTTCAGTTCAGTGTATAACAAGATGTCACTTCACTTTTGAATGCCGAGTTTGCTGTCTCGCTCTCTGTCTGTCAGTATTCTGGTGTAATCCCTTCCTTCTCCTCTTCCTCCTCTGCTAGTCTAGCTTGCACTGCATGCTTTGTGGTGGCACAACATGTGCGAGGAAAAGAGGACTATGTAATCCTGCCCAAAGGTCTCTCTCTACCCGTATAAAAGGTATTTTATGAACTAAAGCAACAAGCATAATTCTACACCTAGGTTCAGGCTCTGACAATGGCGGATGGTGCGCTAATTAGGTAGATTGGAAAAATTTGACCATTTTTGGTCCCTTAGTTGGTCTGTATTGACTAGTTTCATATAATGTACAATGGGTGATTGTTTAAATGGACAGTGTGTGTATGTGGGTTTAAAGATAATGTTATATATGATGATGTTTTATGTAAAACAGAATAAGGTTAGATCTTGAGATGTGGGGAATGTTGATATTGATACAGAAATTGCTGATGAAGGGAGTTAGGGCTGCTGAAACATGTACGTGTGCAACATTGTAAAAAATCAGATACTGACAATATATTGACAGGGCGGATCAAACAATCATGCGTTGTATATTATACTAATTAGGTAAGCAAAGGATCTGCCATGGGATGATGGAAAACTGTCAATATGAAAATGATATTAGTAGAACCAATCATCTTTCCTTCGAGACCATATGTTGCAAAACATGCATACTGAAAATATTGAGCAAAATAAATTAGATAGAAATATTTTGAATTAGATATATAGGAACATGGATAGATGATGATGATTTTTGTTTGTAAGCCATCAGCCCTGGATAAACACAATGACAGGTTACTATGGCAAGAGAACACAAACGTAAAAGGACATTTACCTTACTATCTCTACCTACACAACCATCTTCACACAGATCGACTCTCTCCTCATTAATTCCAGTTCTTGTATATCACTTTTTCTCAGACGCCCATGAGCTCATTTCCGCTTTCCACATCAAAACTGAAGATCTACCAAGATGGCCTTCAGTGAGTGTTGAAGCCTGGAAGAAGATACGAACTTGTCAGAGGCTGAGAGGAATTGTTGATGAAGAGAGAGCCCATCTATTTGAAGACGGCGGTGGACGAAGATGTAGAGACTGTCCTTGTCTCCTTCTCTACCTCTCTCTTATCACATTGACCTGTTGTTATGTTTATCTTATAATGTGTTCCTATGTCTGATACTTATATGGGGAGAATTAAATAGTTTGACACATGGAGGACGATTGTTTGGAATGTAAAAGCTAAGAAAAGATAGGATATTCCACTTGGCTTCTAATACTAATGAAATATTAATGATCATCTATTTCTATAGGTATTTATAATTCTTGACCAAGATAACAAGACTCACCCCATGTCCACGCGTCCTCGTGCTGCGTCGACTTCACTACTGCACTCCACAGTTCAGCCTTCAGCTGGGCAAGATCATCTTTGGAGGTGGGAAGCGCCTGTCGGGCCGCGTTCCAAGCCACAAAGTCCTTGCCCAGCAAGGAGCGGGCTTTTGAATCCTCCAGCCAGTACACGTCGTCCAGCGACGAGACTTCCAGCTGAATTAACCTTTAACACAGCATGCAAATGATTATATTTTATTTTGCTCGATATTTGTACTATTGTGTGGATTCCACCAGCTGAATAGGACTGCTTGCAAGGCCAGCTAAGAGAGAGAGAGACAACCTTCATATGTCCAAGATCAACTATTACATCTGACTTTATGTGATTCATAATATTGGGGTCTATTTACAAGTATGAGGCCATAACAAAGTGGCTCACTTTAAGTCAGGAATAACAACTCATGAGGTCAGATCTATTTTTATGAGAATTAAGTAATACAAAGCCGTCTGATAAAGTCTGGTATAAATTTGTAGCAGCAAAAGTGGACATCGAACTCAAGCAGCATGGCAGCAGTCATTAAGCGAGACACACAGCGATGATATCAAGTATCACCGCAAGGTTTCTTTTGGCCATTCAGGTCACATTAAATGTACTGTATGTTAAACGGCTTGCTTTGTACGAAATGTTTTCACTAGATATTTCCTGCTCTCACATAGTATAACTTAAATCTTAGAGGGTAATCCTCAAAGTACTGCAATTGTCATGTATAGAACTTGGTGGGAAGAAAATCAGGAAATCTGTGAAGAAAGTCTTTAATATATTTTACTAACTGACAGAAGTGACTGAACAAGCATTAGATATATAATGAAGCATACAATAGACATCCAACAATGATTTCTGTAATGGAGTAAACAAAGGGGAACATTAGTATAGCACTGCATCAGTGTACAGCCATCCACATTAAGCACAATAATTTCAACTGTCGTAGAACCAAGTTTCCAAAGTCGGGTCTGCAACAACGTTCAAGGGGGTCCGCAGACATTTTTTAAGAAAATAATATAGACCAACTGCCACTCAAAAAAGGGTTGAAAGGAAAAGAAGAAAACTGAAGATATGAAATCAGAGATTATACTGAAATCTTTGAGCAAATCTCTATTTTAATGGAAGGAGAATGTTCCAAAGGAGATCGTCAACATTATAAAGTCACATGTGGAGCAAGTGCACTTGAAGTAAAGGGAGTCTTCCTCAGCAACATGTGGATGAGGAATCCATCTGCTCAAAGGCTATCAATGAACCTCTTTCTCATGCAACAAAAAGAAGATTCATTGGCAGAACTTTCAACTGACAGTTCATTAAAATGACAGTTTTCACAATTACATGAAGTCAAAGTTAAGAAATGTACTTGAAGCAGACAGTGACTTAATACTGAAATTATGAAACATTAAACCCACCAATTCAGAGCTGTTCACAAGCAGCTTCATTGTTCTCATTAAACTGTTTGATGTCATTTATATTATAATTCCCTTTTGATTTTAGTATGTCTGAATTACAATACAAGAGTTTGTGACACATTCACTGTTTGTTTTACTTCAAAACTCAGAGAGGATCTGTGAAATTTTTATATTTTTTAAGGAGTCTATGGACTGGGAAGTTTTAAGAGACTGGCACACAGGCTCTTTACTACCAGTGCATACACTACAACGATACGAATGAGCTATTCAACAGTAAGGACATATTTTTTTCATAGCTATGCTTTCTGTGTTTCTGTACTTTAGATAAAATAATTCTACATCAATTATTTTAATCTGTGGGTTTTTTTTTGTGTGTGTGTGTGACAATTTAGAGGAAGACTTAATGATGGTCTAGTTTGAGTGATCAGTCCACAGACCATTATGACAGTATCCTGCAGCCTACATCTGTCCTCCTCTGTTCATATTCACACCTACATCTTCCCCCACTCTACTTTATACACTATTGTCCTTTAAACCCATCTCCCTTTGCCGTTCTACTTTTAATTTCAAGACTATGCCTGATAAGTCTGCCTCATAATATGACCTTTTTTCTGGAGCTGCAATCTTCCACCTCCTCCCTGTTTTACGGCAGGTTCATAGCAATACAATGGCACCCGGCATTGTCAAATGAATAGCAGTGGGGAGTCCTTCAGTCTGTTTGTGCTGTTCCCTGCTTAGTAGCATTGTAATCCAGATTTTATTATATGGCACATGGGTATTGCTATGTAGGGAAAGGTCATCTTGTTCTGAGCCTGTGTTGAGCCCAGACTTGCTGGTATGCAATATCACCACGTCTCCACAGCGTAATGGCTAACACTATTAACTGCTGTGCCACACCAAGTTTGCACCATTCTAACATCACGTTCTGTGGCGATGTCACAGATATATAAAACTGTAATATTCCCAAACGTGACATGTAATTTGCTTCTATTAGACAGAGGGAGCCTCTTGCCATCAGAGATTGACGAAGCATTTCTCTCTTGCTACTCTTTGCCTTTTGCTGTCGGAGAGAGTCAACATGACTTGTGTTAAGAAGATGGGAGCGCTGGGCTGTGAAATGATTATGCTAAATTTTAAATGGTATTATAAATTTATTTACCATTTGCCCTACATGACTCTCTATCTAGATCGTAAGTTATCGTTTGTTATCAGATTCCCCTTGATTTGATTTTCAACAAGAACTGATGATGACTCCAAGGGAGTTGAAACCGGTCTTCTTATAATTTAATATATTTTACAATGTGTTGAATGGTGGAACATCCCTCAAACTCTATCTCTGCCTAGAGTCAATGTTCATAATGATATAGAATCGCCGGGTTCTATCCTACGAGGTTTAAGATATTTATATCACTTTTTTTGGTTTGTCATAATTATGCCCACATTGTGTTCTAAGATTCTAGCTCTGCAGGCTTTTCATTATTCATTTGCTGCAGACCTTATAAGTCTTTCGTTTTGTGCATCTGTTTTTTGTACATTTATTCATATGTGAGGGTGTTGGATAACATTGATCTGTGAGAATGGTGTGCTTGCCTGTGGTTTTGATCCAAGACCTTTTATTATTTTTCTGGCTGAGCTTGTTTGGTGTTGATATTGTTTAACGCTAATGCTATGCATTTCACGTTCACCTTGGGTGGGGTGATATGAATGTGTCATGTAGTGTGCATACTGTTTGATGGTCATGATTGTAACTGGATGAGCCTGGCCTACTATGCGGCGACCCAGGGTTACGATCTGGGTATTTGAATCAAGCTTGCGAGCCTGTGATTTTGCTTGTCATGCTGAACGGATTGTCTTATAACGTGTCTTGACACCACTATCTACTAGTCTTGCACATTCTGGTCTCTACGCTGTATGTGCGTGCATTTGTGTGGATTGGCTGGTTGGATTTTTGTTATTTTTCTGCATCTCACAGGTGTTATTTTTTACACCATCATTATTCTCTTTTCTATGTTTGCTCTTGGCTTCACACGCCTGATTACTTGTTTATTTCAATCGTTTTTTCTTTCTGTTTTATCTGTTTAATTATTAGATATACTTATTGATCTCGTAACTATGGCAACCTATCAGTCTCCTTGTTGTGTTTTGTAGTTTCAAGCCTAGGATCAACTATCTCTTTTATTGGAATTATCTTCCTTATTTTCATTATTTGAGAAAGTATAATCTCAAATCGAACTGTTTTATTCCCTATAAACATGGTAAGTTCATTAGAATGATATCAATCTTATCCTCCGGTGTTTTTTGTATCTGGAGATGCTGTCTCTTTGGAGATAATTGTTGTGTTCGCATCTTTGCATGTATGATTGTCGTTCAAGTCTAGCATTACCGAATGTTTTGACTGCGTGGCTTTTAAAGTAATGTTTATTTCTTTCACGCATGTCCAATTTCTCACTCTGCAGAAAGGAATGCTTTGAGTCAAGAGTTGATTTATTTTTCCAAGAAAGATCTATTTTAATCACAATTGCAAACGCATTTTGTAACGCCTCCATTGCATCCTCGTTGATGTTTACAAAGCAGAATTCTGTGGTTGGAAAAAAAAAAAAAAAAAAAAAAAAAAAAAAAAAAAAAAAAAAAAAAAAAACCATGACTGCGAGTACAATATTGTTTACGTCTGTAAACGTCAGTACCTTCTCCTCTGTATCCCCTACTTCTTTTCCTGTTTGCATATTAATTTGAATTTCATGTTATGTTAATAAACCTTATTCTTATGATCCCAATCTTTTATTGTGGGTACCGGTATATGCCTTTTCTACTTCCTTTCATTAGTTTAAGAGGCACGAATTCAGTTCCTGGCAGTCTCTGGCCTGTTATGACCGGTCCACGAGGTAAATATTTTGTGTGCGTTAGGGCTGGGTGGTGGTGTACTGCCGTTCTCGGGGGCCCGGGTTCGATTTCTGGTTCTGCCAGAAATGTAAGAATGGCAGGAGGGCTGGTATGTGGTTAAATGGTACAAGCAGCTCACCTCCAGTGGGGGTGCACCACCTCGGGACAAGGACACGAGTTACTTTTACCACTCAAGTTCATTGTAATCGGTGCTGGTATTACTTATTATCTACTACTACCAGATGCATGCCGTATTTTGATAGGACAGATTCTGAATACTGTGGATGTTGGGAGATCGACCATTCCAGTAATGCAGATTTACATAATTTTATCATTACTATATTTTAATGAGTGCTTACTATTCTTTCAGTTTGCAAGAAGAGAGCTAAAATATTTGTTGGTTACTTAGAATTTATATGGTACCCATTATCATTACAAGAAAGAGAGATTTTTTGTCTGTACCATGCTTTTCCCTGTCATCTTTCATTCCTGCAACATTCTTCAATATCATTTCATTTTATCTGCCAGTCATTATTAATCATTGCCCCAGAGAGTGCAAAAGGCTTTGACAGTCGGCACATGGGCGCTTCATTCATTCCATTCCTGACCAGGTCGAATGATGGAAATAGGCTGTGAATTTTTTTGTTTCTCATGCTCATGAGTGGTAGGCATATAGTTAATCTAAGATGGCATGATTTATGGTAATATATGTAGCATGATTTGCACATGAGTGATGATATATTTCTGTATTTTCCAGAATGTTTTGAGCAGAAATTGATAAATGTGTAACAATTAGTAGATAATTATAAAAGTGGGGAAACAAAAGACTAAATATAACCTCATCCATCCCATCAGAGAAACCTAGACCTTCTTGTTCCACAATCAAGAAGCTATAAACACCTACAAACCTATGTCTACATAATGAAATCTTTTGCAGTGGTGAACAAAATTAAAGGCACTTTCTTGGTTGACGTACAAAAAATGGTATGTTCAGATATATGGTTTGCATGGTTTGTAGAACTTTAGATTCATTTAAATTAGAGAGAGAGTGTGATTATCTAATCAATGGTGTATGTTATCTGTGTTGTTTTGCTAAAGAGTAGCAAGATCTTTCAAAAGACATCACTGCCAGATACATCCATAATAGGCAACTTGATGGTTTTTGGAGTGTATACCTGGAAAGGGTGACGCAGTTGCTGATTCGGAATTATTTGATAAGATAATCAGCTATGCGGGAAATGATATGGAAAGGAACATGATTGTAGCAGATGATCTCAATTTAACAAAATAATGTCAATTGGGAAGGTAATGCGAACGACAGGAAGGACGACCAACAAATGGCAAATAATATAATATGGGAAGGACAGCTGAATCAGAATGTGATGGAACCAACTACAGGGAGAATATTCTAGACTTGGTGCCAATATAAACCAGATGAGCTCCATTCAGAAACTGAAGAGATAGATGGTAAAAGTGATCACAAAGCTGTTTTAGTCATAGTTAAAAATAAATGTGAAAAATAAGGTTTTAAAAGTAGGATTATTAAGCAGTACCCAATGGTTGATAAGAGAGATATGAGGGAGTTTTTAAGAAGTAATTCTGATCAGTGGAAAGAGGTAAATAAAAATGTAAACAACCTGTGGAATGGGTTTTAAAGCAATTGTTGAGGATTGTATAAACAGGTAGAGTATGTACCTTTGAAGGTGGTGTAAAGAATGGTAAAGGGAAATAAAGAGTTTAAGAAGGAGGTCCAGAATAGAAGGAAACAGAATTAGGAATGGTTATGGAAGTACGAGAGACTGAAGGAACTTACTAGGAAAATTTAGCAAAAAAGCTAAGGATGACATGATGCAAGCATAATTGGCAGTCATATGTAAATGGAAGGGTATGTATAAGTACTTTATTGGAGCACCAGGAACCAGGAATGACACTCCAGGAATAAAAGATGACCAACGGGAGTGTATTTGTGAGGATTTACAGAAGGCAGAAGTAGTTAGCCAGCAGTATGTTAAGATAGTTGGATATAATTATAATGTCCAGGTATAGGAGGTGACTAATAGCAGTGAAGTACTGAAATTTACCTACAATAATAAAGACATTTACAAAAAGATACAAAAGTTGAAAACTAGAAAACCAGCTGGAATTGATAAGATTTCTGGGTTTACTCTAAAGGCAATGGGTTGGGATATAGTACCGTATCTGAAGTATACTTGTTTGATTACTGTTTGCAAGAAAGAGCTATACCATACAAATGGAGAATAGTGCTATAGTAGTCCCAGTGTGAAAAAGAAAGGGTGATAAAAACAAAATGGATAATTACAGGCCAGTCAGCTTGACATTTGTCAAAGGTAAGCTCTAGCGAAGCATTCTTGCTGATTAAGACACATTTACATAATTACTAATTAGTTTGATAGAAAGCAGTTAGGGTTTACAGAAGGTTATTCCAGTGAGACTCAATTTCCAGGACTCTACCAAGATAGACTGTAGTAGATATTTTAGATTCAGGATGTCAAATGGGTTGTGTCACCACTGACCTATCTAGGGCTTTTCATAGGGTACATCACGGAAACTACTGACAAAAATGAGGGCTATTGGACTAGACTAAAGAGGAATTGAATGGCTGGCTAAATTTCTAGTAAACAGGACTCAGAGAATTAGAATTATCCGATCCTGTGGCTACCTCTGTGGAACAGAGGTAGAGTGTCGGTCTCTGGATCCCAAGATAGAAGGTTCAAACTCTGAGAGGTAGTCAGATTTTTGAAGGGCAGAAAAAATCCATTCAACACTCCATGTCATCATGTTAAAGATTTATGGTGACACATTTGGTGTCTACTTGGCAAAAAAGATTAAAACTCAGCCATAGACGCCCAAGAAAGATATGGTTTACTCTGCCACCTAGTGAGCCTAGACTAAAAAGGAGTATTGAAATCGATGAGCAAACAGCTAGATAGCACACAATTAAAATGTCTGCACACAGTAGCTGAGGCCACACAATAATAATAATAATAATAATAATAATAATAATAATAATAATAATAATAATAATAATAATAATAAATTATGAAAACTAAAGTCAGTCCGGCCATTCTATCTGGTCGATTTCCTACATTTTTTTAAAACTGAAAGGTATTCATGCACAGATTTGTCATTAACTCATCAGGTACTATAAATCACTTAACTTCTGACTTCCTTAAATTATTTGATTTTTTTCAATTTTTTGTTTCTTTGAAGCAATCATATCTTTGGTTCTAATTGAGGTACGGAGTTCGTTTTGGCCTAAGAACACTAAGTGGATCAAGCTCTTTCATTTCACCTCTTAACTATACACTTTTTTTTTTTTTTTTTGCTAGTTGCACCGACACAGATAGGTCTTATGGCGACGATGGGATAGGGAAGGGCTAGGAGTGGAAAGGAAGCGGCCGTGGCCTTAATTAAGGAACAGCATTTGCCTGGTGTGAAAATGGGAAACCACGGAAAACCATTTTCAGGGCTGCCGACAGTGGGATTCGAACCTACTATCTCCCGAATACTGGATACTGGCCGCAATTAAGCGACTGCAGCTATCGAGCTCGGTACTATACAAATTGGTTGATTCTGAGGAAAGTTATGAGTGCACATTCAATCTGACGTCTCATTTCTTCAACATTTTTTCTCATTGAAGCAATCATATCTTTCGTTCTAATTGAGGTACGCAATTCGTTTTGGCGTCAAAACACTCAGTGATTGATTGATTGATTCTTTTGAGGTGATAACTACTTAAATTGGTAGATTCTGAGAAAAGTTATGAATACATTTGTCTCCATGACGATGATCTTTGAAGGACTTTTTAACCGTTCGGTGCGTAGTGTTGTTCCAATCAATCAATCAATCAATCAATCAATCAATCAATCAATCAATCAATCAATCAATCAATCAATCAATCAATCAATCAATCAATCAATCAATCAATCAATCAATCAATCAATCAATCAATCAATCAATCAATCAATCAATCAATCAATCAATCAATCAATCAATCAATCAATCAATCAATCAATCAATCAATCAATCAATCAATCAATCAATCAATCAATCAATCAATCAATCAATCAATCAATCAATCAATCAATCAATCAATCAATCAATCAATCAATCAATCAATCAATCAATCAATCAATCAATCAATCAATCAATCAATCAATCAATCAATCAATCAATCAATCAATCAATCAATCAATCAATCAATCAATCAATCAATCAATCAATCAATCAATCAATCAATCAATCAATCAATCAATCAATCAATCAATCAATCAATCAATCAATCAATCAATCAATCAATCAATCAATCAATCAATCAATCAATCAATCAATCAATCAATCAATCAATCAATCAATCAATCAATCAATCAATCAATCAATCAATCAATCAATCAATCAATCAATCAATCAATCAATCAATCAATCAATCAATCAATCAATCCTGATCTGCATTTAGGGCAGTCGCCCAGGTGGCAGATTCCCTAACTGTTGTTTTCCTAACCTTTTCTTGAATGATCGCAAAGAAATTGGAAAATTATTGAACATTTATCTTGGTAAGTTATTCCAATCCCTAACTCCCCTTCCTATAAACGAATATTTGCCCCAATTTGTCCATTGAACGTTTAATTCAATTTCTTTGTGTGATGCACTTTCAAGTGTTCTGTTGACATGATATAACATTCTATTACCACAGCAGATCATATGCTTTATTTCATTAACTCGAAACTTTCCAAATACATCCGTGACGATAGTAACGAACATACCATACTTTGTTCATTGCGGACGGAGCCAGCAGGAAACTGCTAGTTGTTGTTATTATTATTATTATTATTATTATTATTATTATTATTATTATTATTATTATTATTATTATTATTATTCATTTGATCCTGTAGTGATTAATAGTGAGTGATTAAGAGGAGAGTGGGGGAGGGTTCCTGAATGCACTATTATTGGACCTTTATGTCATCTTATATACAGTATACCGGTAAATCAATAATACGGTAAAGAACTGGAATCAGATGATGTTATACTACATAAAGTACAGGATTGTAAGTGACTGCAAGAAGACCTCAAAATGTTGTGAGATGGACAGCAGACAACTGTGTGATGGTAAAAAGGGTGAAAAGTGTCGAATAGACTTTTTTCCACCCTTCAAAAATCCGACTACCTCTGCCGGGTTTGAACCCGCTATCTTGGGGTCCGGAGGCCGACATTCTACCACTGATCCACAAAGGTAACAAGAACAAGATGAGAAGATATGACGACCATATGATAGGAGGGTCTTAGCTATCCCTACATAAATCAGGAATCGTGGCAGACACTTAACTTCGTGAGAGTGCTAATCAACTTCTTCTTCTTTTCCTCTCCTTCTCCTTAGGACGCTGTTTCTCTCGGAAGGCTGGCGATCCAATTATTATGATTACGAGCCGAACAGCGGATCTGAAGATCTCGGAAAGTTGTTCGTCCGAACAAACAGCGTAGGCCGTTGAGCCAGGAATAAATTCTTGCATCTTCCTACAGATCATCTTCGATTTTCTTTCAATTATGGTTTAGAGAAGTTCCCACTGTTCACCTCTCATGATGTGTCCAATGCGCTGGGGCTTCCGCTCTTTGGTGGTCACAGAAGCTCTTTTCGTTTACTCATTCGTCCAAGGACTTTTTTTATTGATCTTCCTTCCTAATTCGGAGCATTCTTCTGTACAAGTCCCTTTCGAAATAACCGCTTCCTGTAGATGATGAGTGATGTCGTGTGGCCCCCACAGAGGCCTGGGGTGGGTGTGGGCACACACTGTGTGAACCTGATGTCCTACTCCTGTCGAATAACACCAAGGGGTATGCTCAAGTCCAACGGACACATCACCATATGGACACTGTGGAAAGTTTTGGGACTGAATGTAAGTTTTTGGACCACAATCTGCTATCTTGTTGGCCTACATCCTGATGGTGAACTTCTTCCTCCACAAATGGGAATCGAACCAGGTAACCGCGGTGTCTGACCATAAACGATCATGGCCTCGAAACTAAAGAGAAAGACAGGAGTTGTAGGCTGATATTCCGACTAGTAAAGAGGGTAGTTATGCATACCTCTGATAGTGATGCTGCAGACTGTGCTGGCCCAGCCACTGTCGCAGAATTAGTCGCTGTTGTAGGAGCTGGGCCGCTCGCTGTAGGCGCTCCTCATCGTGCGCCGGTAACTCTGGCAGATCATCCACCTGCGCGCAGTTCACCAGGTTTGAGATACCTGAAACACGCACATCACAACATTTTGTAAATAAACTTATTCAAGCACGAGTTTCGCTCGCGTATGTTCACAACTCTTACAAATAAAGGGAAAAGCTTTCTGGAGGCCTCAACCGATATCAAAAATTCTTTCACCGTTATCCCCCAGTAGGTGTTACCCATGGTACCGTTGCCTGTCGTAAGAGACGATTAAAAGGGGAACCATCAGATGCTCTCGACTTTGCAGTGTGAGTCAGCAACCACAGTTCCCCCGAATGAGTCTGGCATTGCTTCCACTTACTTGTGATAAATTTCATATTTGAGCCCGTATTGTCAAAAAGTGTCAACTTGTGAAAATCTTAACAACATATGTTCCACATTTACAATACCGTAATCGTCTTTATTAATAAGACTACATTAAACTATATTGGTCATATATGTTTCGTCCTCTTATGGGACATCTTCAGTCACACATAAAAGTTCTTTGTGCAGAAGTGATAGCATGTGAAGTTCACGGCGCTGGTGCAGTGGAAGCCACGACAGCTCCTTATAATAAGGTGATATATGAGCATCATATCGCAGATTAGAGATATATTTTACGCAGCTGTTCAGGCTCCGGTCCAGTTTCTTGTTACTGTCACAGGTTATTTCAGTCAACACAGTGTCACAGTAGTCAAATATAGGTAGTATAAGAGAGCGAATTATTTTTACTTTAAGTCGAACAGAGAATACATTAGCGAACGTTTCAGAGGATTTAAGCATTAATGTACTTTATTACATGTGCTTATCACCTGTTGAGTCCAATTAGGGTCTCAGTCATAATAATTCCTAAGTTAGTAGAGTAGGGTATGATTTTATTGTTTAAAATTATTGGGGGAGATGTCCTGTTGCTTGAGGGAATATAGGTTTTTACTGGTACCGATAATAATAACTTGAGTCTAATTTGGGTTCATTAATAAACTGTTTTTATTTGCATAGTCACTAAGGTGTTGAAGGTCGGAATTTATTTTAGTAATTGCAGTATCAATATAACTCGGTTTTGAATGATAGTAAATCTGTACATCATCCGCGTACACTTGCAATTTTCAGAATTTAAGAGCTTTTGATATATCATTAATTTGGATGATAAATAGCAGTGGTCCGAGAACCGACCCCTGAGGGACACCGAGGGTCTTACTTCGCCATCCTGAACTCAAATTTCCAACTGTCACACGTTGCCGGCGATTTTCAAGCTACAGTAAGATAAAAAGAAACGCAGTGATACACTATTAAAATTTAGCTCTCGAAGTTTCTGCCGTAGTAACTGGGGATTGACAGTGTCGAAGGCACTACTGAGATCTAATAATGTCAGTACAGTCACGTTCCGTTAGTCCATTACACGTCTGATATCATCTGTCTCTCGTAGTAAAGCTGTCGCAGTGCTATGTCCTTTCCTGAAGCTGGATTGAAAGGGATTAAGGAGGGAATGCTTGGTAAGGTATTCAGTAACTTGTATGAAGGGTACCTAGACACTTAAGGTTAGTTAACATACCAATGCCAAATTCCTAGAACCATGCCAATGCTAGATACGCAGACCCTTAGCGTAGTTACCATGCCATTGCCAGATACCTAGACCGTAAGTGTGGTTACCATACCAATACCAGACTTCTAGGCCCTTAAGTGTAGTTACCATACATGTGCAGATACTTAGACCCTTAAGGGTAGTTACCATGCAAATGCCAGATACGTAGAGTATGAAGGGTGGTCACCATACCCATGTCAGATATCTAGACCCTTCAGGCTTGTTACCATACCAATACAAGACACCTAGACCCTTAACGGCAGTTACCATGCGAATGCCAGATATCTAGACCCTCAAACGTGAATACAGTACCAATGCCAGATACCTAGACCCTTAAGCGTGCAAACAAAACCAATGCAAGAATCCCAGGCACTTCAGGGTACTTACCACAACAAAGTCAGATACCTAGATCCTTAAGGGTAGTTACCATACCAATGCCAGATACCTGGACCCTTGAGGGTAGTTACATACCAATGCCAGATTCCTAGAAACTTAGGGTAGATACCACGCCAATGCCATATTTCGAGACCCTTAAGGGAGTTACAACAGCAATGCCAGATACGTAGACCCTTGAGGTAGTTACCATACCAATGCCAGACACTTATACCCTTAAGTGTGGTTACCATAACAATTCCAGATACCTAAGACATGTAAGGGTAGTTAGCACACCAATGCCAGATATCTAGAACCTTAATGGTATTTACCATACTAATGCCAGATACGCAGACTAATAAAGTGTAGTTACCACGCCAATGCCAGATATCCAGAGCCATATGGGTTGAGACAATACCTATGCCTGATTCCTAGACACTTAAGAGTAGTTATAATGCCAATGTCAGTTTCCTAGACCCTTAAGGGTATGTGCAATGCCAATGCCAGGTGCCTAGACACTTAAGGGAAGTTGCCATGCCAATAAAAGATACCTAAACTATAAAGGGTAGTTACCACGCCAATACCAGGTAATTAGACCCGTAAGGGTAGTTACTATGCCAATGCCGGATACCTAGACGTTTTAGGGTAGTTACCATACCAATGCCAGATACCTAGACCATTAAGGGTGGTTACCATACCTGCCAACTTTATATAAGCAAAAATCAGCAGATTTTGATATGAAAATGAGGAAAAATCAGGAGATACAATTGGTCAAAACTGCTTATGCTACATGTCTTACGCAAAGTAGTACTATGATTTGTATTTGAAACACTTATTGTATCAAAGCAGACTGTTGGTATATGAGGCTGCAAGGCTAAAAATTACACATCTCCTTTCCCTCACAGGAAGTATGTGTGTGAGATGATCGGTCCCTGATAAGCCTTCTGAAAATAGTATGGACTCATGCTCCACATGTATGAATTCGTCATCCACTTAGATGCCACTACTTAGCAAATGCATAGGTTAATATATTGCATCAAGCGCCCGCGCGATTATGCGAAGCGCAATGCTATTTGCCAGTGGCGGCTAGTGGTTTCTGAAATTGGGTGTTGCACTAAACCGGGAGGTACACCTCAACTCCTCACATTCAAAAGAAGCGCCTTAACGAACACTATGCGACAAATGTGAAACTGCTACTACATGAAGTTTTTTTTTTTTTTTTTTTTGCTAGTTGCTTTACGTCGCACCGACACAGATTGGTCTTCTGGCGACGATAGGACAGGAAATGGCTGGGAGTGGGAAGGAAGCGGCCGTGGCCTTAATTAAGGTACAGCCCCAGCATTTGCCTGGTGTGAAAATGGGAAACCACGGAAAACCATCTTCAGGGCTGCCGACAGTGGAGTTCGAACCTACTATCTCCCGAATACTGGATACTGGCCGCACTTAAGCGACTGCAGCTATCAAGCTCGGTCTACATGAACTTGGGGACAGAAGATGTCACGACTGAAGTACTGAGTAACTGTGTTATTGTGAAGTTGCCTAAACTGACTAGATTTAGTTGCTTTGTGTTTGTTTACTTCAAGAAGTTTGGACATTTCTCCACAGATGTCACTACCAAAGACTATGGTCATGCACTCTGGTGCAAGTTAAAAGAAGTTGTTATTCAAAGAAATTTTGTGTTCATGGTTTTTTTCTAGTAAATCAACTTTAATTAGTTTTTCTTATATATTTCAAAGTTTGCAACGCTTCTTTCTCATTTCGCCAGTTTTTATCTGGCCAATGGGAATTTTCTGTAATTATTTTTCAGCCTATCACAGGCTTCTTTTTGGTTCTTTGGGTGTAACTTTTGAATTTGCCAATAAAATTGAGAGGGATTAATCCAGAATCCTCTCAAACCTCCCTTTGGGTATATAAACTGCGGCTGCTCTGGCTACCTGGTCTCTTGATCGCCGTATTTCAGAGTGAGTCTGTGTGTTAAGACAGGAGGCGGGGCGCCTCATTCTTCGCCAGGCAGACCAGCAGCCAAGGTAATGTCCACCTGACTTATTCTTCTGTAGCTACCCCCGCAGACTTACATGAGGGGAAGGTCCTAATCTCTAACTATGTAACCTGTTTTCTAAAATGTAAACCTTCTTTCGGCTAATGTAAAATTCCATAAATTTTAAAAACGGTAAATCGGGGATAGAAAGTGCGTTACCCTCTCGAGTTCCCCTTCAACTTGGTTTGAGGTGACTATGATTTGTAACCTTTTCGCTATTCTGTAAAGTGTTAGATTAATCTCCATTCTAGTCACCTCAGTAGCTTGGGATTAGCCCCTGTATCATTGGGCCGAGAGCCCCGTTAGGATTTTTATTCTTCATTATCTAGGAGTGCACGTATACGCCTCCATTCATTTTGGGTTCGGGCCATTAATTTGACCAGTTATTCTTTTTCCACGAAGGCCCAGTAGGTTGGGTACTTGATACCCCTGTGTACTAGAGAGGTCAGAGATCATAATGTTTTGTGTAATGTTGCCATAAGTGGCCGGTTCAAATTTGGTCAATGTTTGAGAGCATGTAAGCTCGTTCCTCTGGAAGGCTGTAATTTGTGGGAGCAAAGTGCTCTTGAATTTGGGAGATTTCTATCCTGGGCTAAATAATACCACTTTGAAATTGTACCTGTGTGAACTTGTGCTTGAAGCCCAAAGTTCTCAATCTTGGATCTTCCAATTTTTGAAATTGTCATTGTACCGTACCTGTAACCTCATTATTTCACCGAGTGAAAAATTTGTTATTTTTGTGATTTAAAGAGAAATATAACCTTTGTTAAAGTTTTGATTCAATTTCTGATATCGTAGTTAGACCCATTCAACACTCACACCTTCTTTCACCTCTCTCTGCGATCCACCAAAACACGGTAACACCTACTAAAACTGTAATATATCTGGCATTTACAACCCAGGAAATAACAGGCTAATTATACAAAGTAACTACAGTTACTCTTAATAGTAATGTTATTTGCTTTATGTCCCACTAACGACTTTTTACGGTTTTCGGAGACATCGAGGTGCCGGAGTTCTTTTACATGCCAGTAAATCTACTGACACGAGGCTAACGTATTTGAGCACCTTCAAATACTACCGGACTGAACCAGGATCGAACCTGCCACGTTGGGGTCAGAAGGCCAGCGCCTCAACCGTCTGAGCCACTCAGCCTGGCACAGTTACTTTTGCCTCAACTTGAATGGGACATTTGCCGTCCTGTTTTTCATTGAAGCAAGATGTTGGTAACATTGTGGGTGGTCTGGTATGGCGAGGAAGAGAAATTACCCAGCAAGTTGCCCGTGCGGTTAGGGTCAAGTAGCTCTGAGCTTGCATTCGGAGTATAGTGGGTTCGAAGACCACTGTAGGCCGCCCTGAAGATGGTTTTCCGCGGTTTCCTGTTTTCACACCAGGCAAATGCTGTCGCTGTGCCTTACTTAATGCCACTCAAACATCTAGCCCTTTCCTATCCCATCGTCGTCGTAAGACCTATCTGCGTCGGTGTAACGTAAATGAAATTTGTAAATAAAAAAATGGAGATGAATTACCTTTGCGAGAGGAGATGAAGTAGGGATGAAGCAATCTCCGCATAGTGGCGTAATCTAACGGGGAGACATTTGGAACTGTTTCTCGGTAGGGGATTGGTAGTCTCGTGCAACTCCCTGAGACCGATACTGGCGAGCATGCTACCTGATACACGGCAGGCTTAGGCTCGCCCCTGCTGAGGTAGGCTACATTGCGCGGCACTGTCCGCTAGGGAGTTGCCGTAGGAAAGCAAACCTAATGAGTTTGATTCGAAGCCAGCAGCGTTTGCTGGTCCGTTACGAAGAATTAGTACAGCGAACGACCGAAGATGGTTGATTTTAACATGTTTCCGAATACCTGTTAAGTTTATTAAATTAAAACATTAGAAGAAAATACGACAAATGAAGTGAAACATTATTGGGCGTTGTGCAATCCTGCGCCAATACCACGCACCGCCCCTGCTATTTGTATCAAATAACTAGCTGATGTATCCGCACTTCGCTACGGAATTCTCAGAAAGACTGTTATTATAGTTTTCCCAACTGAAGTCAACATAGATCATTACAATGACGTCAGTACGAATGTTACGATTAAAAGCAGTCTTGTCATATGAAATATTCGATAAAACGAAAAACAGCACATTTCCTCACTTTTAACGAAAAGTACTACGGTATCGATCTAACAGTTCAAAGTTCCAGAGCTAGAATGACCAGGCCGCAGACAAACCCGAACACTCCTGCGGAATTATTCTGTTTAAGTGTGCACACTGCTCATTCCAATCACTGTTTCAGAGTATGGATCGAATAGCTGAAATACTATGATGATTCAGTGTGTTACGTACCAGTAGTATCGGAAAATTTATGAACCAGAGGAATGGGATGCTAAAGAAGAGAGAGATCTAACTCCCCAGCTACTTCCCGCCCATATTCAGACAGGCTGTTATACTTGATACGCAGCAGTAATCCCATCTATCAGAAATAAATGGCAGCAGGATACACAAAGCACATCACAACAAACAATGGTCAATATAATGTTATTGTTGATCAATTTTATGAGCCTTCCATATTGCAGGCCTTCACATTTAGTTTTCTTCCGACTCTGTGATATTAGAGCACCTAATGTAAGGTGAGTCATCCTTTCTTTCATGACTCCCTCCTGTGTTATTATTCAAGCGATCGTTTCTTCATGACTTTTTTCTCATTCATATAATCATCTTCACAATTTAATCACCATCACCACCAATATTATTATAGTAGGTACGGTAAAACTGAATAAGACGTAAACATCGGAAATTATATTCTCTATAACATTTGTTATGTCGTACTTTTCGACATGACCAATAAGATAGGTACCGGTAATTCAAAATTTAAATTTTGGCGCCTTCCCCTAAACTACCATTTCGAACAAGGTGAATAAAATTATTTCTAGCGTAGGCTGTAGTTCCTTATTCCCCGACTTTACATACCGATTTTCATTAAATTATGTTCAACCATTTACTCGTGGTTCTGTGTTGATATGGACTTATACCAAAAATCAAATTTCATGAATATCTGTTATCATATCCGGTACGGTAGCAATATATAAAACATAAATGATAGGAAATTTAAAAATATATGAATTAAGTTATGTAGTATTTATCGATAGGGCCAATAATAACAAATATCTGAGAATTAAATTTTAGGCCTTACCCTAAACTACCATTTCACTAAGCGTGAATAAAATTATTTATGGCCTAGATTGTAGCGACTTGTTCCCCGACTTTATATACCGACTCCATTAAATCCTCTTCAGCCGTTTTCTCGTGATGGGCACAGACAGACAGACAGACAGACAGACAGACAGACAGACAGACAGACAGACAGACAGACAGACAGACAGACAGACAGACAGACAGACAGACAGACAGACAGACAGACAGACAGACAGACAGACAGACAGACAGACAGACAGACAGACAGACAGACAGACAGACAGACAGACAGACATTACGGAAAATTAAAACGTGCACTTCCCCTTGTTATCGTGGTCACGACCGTTACAGAAATATCATTCTTTTTAAATTCTGAGCAATGTACAGACAAAACTCTTATTTTATTTATATTGAGATAAATTAAAATTAGTGAGAATTGTCTCCAAATGGCTCCTAAAATCCCTAGAAAAGTCACTAGTCGTTATCGCTGAAATTCTGTCAATAAATTACTAGAAAAGACTCCGTATCTATCGACTAGTCTCTAGAATCGACTAGACAGATGTGAAATGTGAACGAACACGCACATAGCACGCGAGAACGAGAGACGCGATATACAGGTTTTAATAAACATCCCACATTCGTGCACATTTCTCGCATTAATAAACGTCAATATTTCATTGGAATGCGGCCAATGGCTTAAAAACATTGAATTGGCGGGATTTGAAAACAATGTTTGGAGTTCATCCAAAAAAAGAAAAGGTAAAATCAGAAGAAATAATTGAATAATCGGAAGGCGGGCAAAACTGTCGAAAATCGGGAGTCTCCCGCCTAAATCGGGAAAGTTGGCAGGTACCATGCCAATAACAGATACCTAGATCATTAAGGGTGGTTAAAATGGCAATGCCGGATACATAGACCGTTAAGGGTGGTTACCATGCCAATGCCAGATACCTAGACCCTTAAGGGTGGTTACCATCGAATGCCAGATACCTAGACCCTTAGGGGTGCTTACCATTCCAATGCCAGATACCTAGATCGTTAACGGTGGTTACCATGCCAATGCCAGATACCTAGACCCTTAAGGGTGGTTACCATCGAATGCCAGATACCTAGACCATTAAGGACGGTTACGGTTCCAATGGCAGATACCTAGATCGTTAAGGGTAAATACCATACCAATGCCAGATACCTAGACCATTAAGGACGGTTACGGTTCCAATGACAGATACCTAGATCGTTAAGGGTAAATACCATACCAATGCCAGATACCTAGACCATTAAGGACGGTTACGGTTCCAATGGCAGATACCTAGATCGTTAAGGGTAAATACCATACTAATGCCAGATACCTAGACCATTAAGGGTGGTTACCATGCCAATGCCAGGTACCTAGATCATTAAGGGTAGTTAAAATGCCAATGCCAGATACCTAGACCCTTAAGGGTGGTTACCATCGAATGCCAGATACCTAGACCCCTACGGGTGATTACCATGCCAATGCCAGATACCTAGACCCTTAAGGGTGGTTACCATCGAATGCCAGACACCTAGACCCTTAAGGGTGGTTACCATTCCAATGCCAGATACCTAGACCCTTAAGGGTGGTTACCATCGAACGCCAGATACTTAAATCATTAAGCGTAGTTACCATCGAATGCCAGATACCTAGACCATTAAGGGTGGTTACCATTCCAATGACAGATACCTAGACCCTTAAGGGTGGTTACCATCGAACGCCAGATACTTAAATCATTAAGCGTAGTTACCATGCCAATGCCAGATACCTAGATCATTAAGGGTAGTTACCATACCAATGCCAGATACCTAGACCATTAAGGACGGTTACGGTTCCAATGGCAGATACCTAGATCGTTAAGGGTAAATACCATACCAATGCCAGATACCTAGACCATTAAGGGTGGTTACCATGCCAATGCCAGGTACCTAGATCATTAAGGGTAGTTAAAATGCCAATGCCAGATACCTAGACCCTTAAGGGTGGTTACCATCGAATGCCAGATACCTAGACCCCTACGGGTGATTACCATGCCAATGCCAGATACCTAGACCCTTAAGGGTGGTTACCATCGAATGCCAGATACCTAGACCCTTAAGGGTGGTTACCATTCCAATGCCAGATACCTAGACCCTTAAGGGTGGTTACCATCGAACGCCAGATACTTAAATCATTAAGCGTAGTTACCATCGAATGCCAGATACCTAGACCCTTAAGGGTGGTTACCATTCCAATGCCAGATACCTAGACCCTTAAGGGTGGTTACCATCGAACGCCAGATACTTAAATCATTAAGCGTAGTTACCATGCCAATGCCAGATACCTAGATCATTAAGGGTAGTTACCATGCCAATGCCAGGTACCTAGAACCTTAAGGGTGGTTACCATCGAATGCCAGATACCTAGACCATTAAGGGTGGTTACCATGCCAATGCCAGGTACCTAGATCATTAAGGGTAGTTACCATGCCAATGCCAGATACCTAGACCCTTAAGGGTGGTTACCATTCCAATGCCAGATACCTAGACCCTTAAGGGTGGTTACCATCGAACGCCAGATACTTAAATCATTAAGCGTAGTTACCATGCCAATGCCAGATACCTAGACCCTTAAAGGTGGTTACCATTCCAATGCCAGACACCTATACCGTTAAGGGTGGTTACAATGCCAATGCCAGATACCTAAATCATTAAGGGTAGTTACCATGTCAATGCCAGATATCTAGACCCTTGAGGGTGGTTACCATGCCAATGCCAGATACCTAGACCCTTTAGCGTGGTTACCATGACAATGCCAGATACCTAGATCATTAAGGGTAGTTACCATGCAAATGCCAGATACCTAGACCCTTAAGGTGGTTACCACGCCAATGCCAGATACCTAGACACTTAAGGGTGGTTACCGTTCCAATGCCAGATACCTAGATCATTAAGGGTAGTTACCATGTCAATGCCAGATACCTAGACCCTTAAGGGTGGTTACCATCGAATGCCAGATACCAAGACCCTTAAGGTTGGTGACCATAGAATGCCAGATACCTAGATCATTAAGGGTTGTTACCATGCCAATGCCAGATACCTAGACCCTTAAGGGTCGTTACCATGCCAATGCCAGATATCTAAACCATTAAGAGTAGTTACCATGCCAATGCCAGATACCTAGACCCTTAAGGGTGATTACCATGCAAATGCCAGATACCTTGACCCTCACGGGGGTTACCATCGAATGCCAGATACCTAGATCATTAAGCGTAGTTACCATGCAAATTCCAGATACCTAGACCCTTAAGGGTGGTTACCATTCCAATGCCAGATACTTAGACCCTTAAGTGTGGTTACCATGCTAATGCCAGATACCTCGAACATTAATGGTAGTTACCATGCCAATGCCAGATACCTAGACACTCAAGGGTGGTTAAAATGCCAATGCCAGATATCTAAAAGTTTAAGGGTAGTTACCATGCCAATGCCAGATACCTAGACCCTTAAGGGTGGTTACAATGCAAATGCCAGATACCTAGATCCTTAAAGGTGGTTACCATGCCAATGCCAGATACCTAGATCATTAAGGGTAGTTACCATGACAATGCCAGATACCTACACCCTTAAGGGTGGTTACCACGCCAATGCCAGATACCTAGACACTTAAGGGTGGTTACCGTTCCAATTCCAGATACCTAGACTTTTAGGTTGGTTACCATTCCAATGCCAGATACGTAGACCGTTAAGGGTGGTTACCGTTCCAATGCCAGATACGTAGGTCCTTAAGGTTGGTTACCATTCCAAAGCCAGATACCTAGACCGTTAAAGGTGGTTACCATCGAATGCCAGATACCTAGACCGTTAAAGGTGGTTATCATCGAATGCCAGATACCTAGACACTTAAGGGTGGTTACCATTCCAATGCCAGATACCTAGACCGTTAAGGGTGGTTACGGTTCCAACGCCAGATACCTAGATCGTTAAGGGTGGTTACCATTCCAATGCCAGATACCTAGACCGTTAAGAGTGGTTACCATTCCAATACCAGATACGTACACCCTTAAGGGTGGTTACCATTCCAATACCAGATACCTAGACCATTAAGGGTGGTTTCCATTTTAATGCCAGATACCTAGACCGTTAAGGGTGGTTTTAATACCAATGCAAGATACCTAGACACTTAAGGGTGGTTACCATCGAATGCCAGATACCTGGACCGTTAAAGGTGGTTACCATTGAATGCCAGATACCTAGACACTTAAGGGTGGTTACCATTCCAATGCCAGATACCTAGACCGTTAAGGGATGTTACCGTTAAAATGCCAGATACCTAGACCGTTAAGGGTGGTTACGGTTCCAACGCCAGATACCTAGATCGTTAAGGGTGGTTACCACTCCAATGCCACATACCTAGACCGTTAAGGGTGGTTACCATTTCAATGCAAGATACCTAGACCGTTAAGGGTGGTTACCATGCCAATGCCAGATACCTAGACCCTTAAGGGTGGTTACCATCGAATGCCAGATACCTAGATCATTAAGGGTAGTTACCATGCCAATGCCAGATACCTAGACCCTTAAGGGTGGTTACGGTTCCAACGCCAGATACCTAGATCGTTAAGGGTGGTTACCACTCCAATGCAACATACCTAGAAAGTTAAGGGTGGTTACCATTCCAATGCCAGATACCTACACCCTTAAGGGTGGTTACCATTCCAATGCCAGATACCTAGACCGTTAAGGGTGGTTAGCATTCCAATGCCAGATACCTACACCCTTAAGGGTGGTTACCATTCCAATGCCAGATACCGAGACCGTTAAGGGTGGTTTCCATCGAATGCCAGATACCTAGACACTTAAGGGTGGTTACCATTCCAATGCCAGATACCTAGACAGTTAAGGGTGGTTACCGTTCCAATGCCAGATACCTAGACACCTAGACCGTTAAGGGTGGTTACGGTTCCAATGACAGATACCTAGATCGTTAAGGGTGGTCACCATTCCAATGCCAGATACCTAGAACGTTAAGGGTGGTTACAATGCCAATGCCAGAAACCTAGACCCTTAAGGGTGGTTACCATCGAATGCCAGATACGTAGATAATTAAGGGTAGTTACCATGCCAATGCCAGATACCTAGACCCTTAAGGGTGGTTACAATTCCAATGCCAGATACCTAGACCCTTCAGGGTGGTTACCATCGAATGCCAGATACCTAGATCATTAAGCGTAGTTACCATGCCAATGCCAGATACCTAGACCCTTAAGGGTGGTTACCATTCCAATGCCAGATACCTGGATCTTTAAGGGTGGTTACCATGCCAATGCCAGGTACCTAGACCGTTAAGGGTGGTTACCATGCCAATGCAAGATACCTAGACCCTTAAGGGTGGTTACCATGCCAATGCCAGATACCTAGACCTATAAGGGTGGTTACCATGCCAATGCCAGGTACCTAGAACCTTAAGGGTGGTTACCACGCCAATGCCAGATACCTAGACACTTAAGGGTGGTTACCGTTCCAATGCCGGATACCTAGATCATTAACAGTGGTTACCATGCCAAATCCGGATACCTTGTTCATTAAGGGTAGTTACCATGCAAATGCCAGATACCTAGACCCTTAAGGTGGTTACCACGCCAATGCCAGATACCTAGACACTTAAGGGTGCTTACCGTTCCAATGCAGATACCTAGATCATTAAGGGTAGCTACCATGCCAATGCCAGATACCTAGACCTTTCAGGGTGGTTACCATGCCAATGCCAGGTACCTATAACCTTAAGGGTGGTTACCACGCCAATGCCAGATACCTAGACACTTAAGGGTGGTTACTGTTCCAATGGCAGATACCTAGATGGTTAAGGGTGGTTACCATGCCAATGCCAGATACCTAGACTTTTAAGGGTGGTTACCATGCCAATGCCAGGTACCTAGACCCTTAAGGGTGGTTACCACGCCAATGCCAGATACCTAGACACTTAAGGGTGGTTACCGTTCCAATGCCAGAGACCTAGATCATTAAGGGTAGTTACCATGCCAATGCCAGATACCTAGACCGTTAAGGTTGGTTACCATCGAATGTCAGACACCTAGACCCTTAAGGTTGGTGACCATGGAATGCCAGATACCTAGACTCTTAAGGTTGGTTACCATTCCAATGCCAGGTAACTAGACCGGTAAGGGTGGTTACCATGCCAATGCCAGATACCTAGACTCTTAAGGGTGTTAACATCGAATGCCAGATACCCAGATCATTAAGCGTAGTTGCCATGCCAATGCCAGATACCTTGACACTTAAGGGTGGTTACCATTCCAATGCCAGATACTTAGACCCTTAAGGGTGGTTACCATGCTAATGCCAGATACCTAGATCATTAAGGGTTGTTACCATGCCAATGCCAGATACCTAGACCCTTAAGGGTCGTTACCATGCCAATGCCAGATATCTAAACCATTAAGAGTAGTTACCATGCCAATGCCAGATACCTAGACCCTTAAGGGTGATTACCATGCAAATGCCAGATACCTTGCCCCATAAGGTTGGTGACCATGGAATGCCAGATACCTCGACTCTTAAGGTTGGTTACCATTCCAAAGCCAGATATCTAGACCGTTAAGGGTGGTTACCGTTCCAATGCCAGATACGTAGATCCTTAAGGTTGGTTACCATTCCAATGCCAGATACCTAGACCGTGAAGGGTGGTTACCATCGAAAAGCAGATACCTAGACCGTTTAAGGTTTTTATCATCGAATGCCAGATACCTAAACCCTTAAGGGTGGTTACCATTCCAATGCCAGATACGTAGACCGTTAAGTGTGGTTACCATTCCAATGCCAGATACCTAGACCCTTAATGGTGGTTACGGTACCAACGCCAGATACCTAGATCGTTAAGGGTGGTTACCATTCCAATGCCAGATACCTAGACCTTTAAGGGTGGTTTCCATTTGAATGCCAGATACCTAGACCGTTAAGGGTGGTTACCATACCAATGCCAGATACCTAGACCCTTAAGGGTGGTTACCATCGAACGCCAGATACCTAGATCATTAAGGGTGGTTACCATTCCAATGCCATATACCTACAGCCTTAAGGGTGGTTACAATTCCAATGCCAGATACCTATACCGTTAAGGGCGGTTTCCATTTTAATGCCAGATACCCAGACCGTTAAGGGTGGTTAACATACCAATGCCAGATACCTAGACCCTTAAGGGTGGTTACCATCGAATGCCAGATACCTAGACCGTTAAGGTGGTTACCATCGAATGCCAGATCCCTAAACACTTAAGGGTGGTAACCATTCCAATGCCATATACCTAGACCGTTAAGGGTGGTTACCGTTCCAATGCCAGATACCTAGACCCTTAAGGGTGGTTACCATTCCAATGCCAGATACCTAGACCGTTAAGGGTGGTTAGCATTCCAATGCCAGATACCTACACCCTTAAGGGTGGTTACCATTCCAATGCCAGATACCGAGACCGTTAAGGGTGGTTTCCATCGAATGCCAGATACCTAGACACTTAAGGGTGGTTACCATTCCAATGCCAGATACCTAGACAGTTAAGGGTGGTTACCGTTCCAATGCCAGATACCTAGACACCTAGACCGTTAAGGGTGGTTACGGTTCCAATGACAGATACCTAGATCGTTAAGGGTGGTCACCATTCCAATGCCAGATACCTAGAACGTTAAGGGTGGTTACAATGCCAATGCCAGAAACCTAGACCCTTAAGGGTGGTTACCATCGAATGCCAGATACGTAGATAATTAAGGGTAGTTACCATGCCAATGCCAGATACCTAGACCCTTAAGGGTGGTTACAATTCCAATGCCAGATACCTAGACCCTTCAGGGTGGTTACCATCGAATGCCAGATACCTAGATCATTAAGCGTAGTTACCATGCCAATGCCAGATACCTAGACCCTTAAGGGTGGTTACCATTCCAATGCCAGATACCTGGATCTTTAAGGGTGGTTACCATGCCAATGCCAGGTACCTAGACCGTTAAGGGTGGTTACCATGCCAATGCAAGATACCTAGACCCTTAAGGGTGGTTACCATGCCAATGCCAGATACCTAGACCTATAAGGGTGGTTACCATGCCAATGCCAGGTACCTAGAACCTTAAGGGTGGTTACCACGCCAATGCCAGATACCTAGACACTTAAGGGTGGTTACCGTTCCAATGCCGGATACCTAGATCATTAACAGTGGTTACCATGCCAAATCCGGATACCTTGTTCATTAAGGGTAGTTACCATGCAAATGCCAGATACCTAGACCCTTAAGGTGGTTACCACGCCAATGCCAGATACCTAGACACTTAAGGGTGGTTACCGTTCCAATGCCAGATACCTAGATCATTAAGGGTAGCTACCATGCCAATGCCAGATACCTAGACCTTTCAGGGTGGTTACCATGCCAATTCCAGGTACCTATAACCTTAAGGGTGGTTACCACGCCAATGCCAGATACCTAGACACTTAAGGGTGGTTACTGTTCCAATGCCAGATACCTAGATGGTTAAGGGTGGTTACCATGCCAATGCCAGATACCTAGACTTTTAAGGGTGGTTACCATGCCAATGCCAGGTACCTAGACCCTTAAGGGTGGTTACCACGCCAATGCCAGATACCTAGACACTTAAGGGTGGTTACCGTTCCAATGCCAGAGACCTAGATCATTAAGGGTAGTGCCCATGCCAATGCCAGATACCTAGACCGTTAAGGTTGGTTACCATCGAATGTCAGACACCTAGACCCTTAAGGTTGGTGACCATGGAATGCCAGATACCTAGACTCTTAAGGTTGGTTACCATTCCAATGCCAGGTAACTAGACCGGTAAGGGTGGTTACCATGCCAATGCCAGATACCTAGACTCTTAAGGGTGTTAACATCGAATGCCAGATACCCAGATCATTAAGCGTAGTTGCCATGCCAATGCCAGATACCTTGACACTTAAGGGTGGTTACCATTCCAATGCCAGATACTTAGACCCTTAAGGGTGGTTACCATGCTAATGCCAGATACCTAGATCATTAAGGGTTGTTACCATGCCAATGCCAGATACCTAGACCCTTAAGGGTCGTTACCATGCCAATGCCAGATATCTAAACCATTAAGAGTAGTTACCATGCCAATGCCAGATACCTAGACCCTTAAGGGTGATTACCATGCAAATGCCAGATACCTTGCCCCATAAGGTTGGTGACCATGGAATGCCAGATACCTCGACTCTTAAGGTTGGTTACCATTCCAAAGCCAGATATCTAGACCGTTAAGGGTGGTTACCGTTCCAATGCCAGATACGTAGATCCTTAAGGTTGGTTACCATTCCAATGCCAGATACCTAGACCGTGAAGGGTGGTTACCATCGAAAAGCAGATACCTAGACCGTTTAAGGTTTTTATCATCGAATGCCAGATACCTAAACCCTTAAGGGTGGTTACCATTCCAATGCCAGATACGTAGACCGTTAAGTGTGGTTACCATTCCAATGCCAGATACCTAGACCCTTAATGGTGGTTACGGTACCAACGCCAGATACCTAGATCGTTAAGGGTGGTTACCATTCCAATGCCAGATACCTAGACCTTTAAGGGTGGTTTCCATTTGAATGCCAGATACCTAGACCGTTAAGGGTGGTTACCATACCAATGCCAGATACCTAGACCCTTAAGGGTGGTTACCATCGAACGCCAGATACCTAGATCATTAAGGGTGGTTACCATTCCAATGCCATATACCTACAGCCTTAAGGGTGGTTACAATTCCAATGCCAGATACCTATACCGTTAAGGGCGGTTTCCATTTTAATGCCAGATACCCAGACCGTTAAGGGTGGTTAACATACCAATGCCAGATACCTAGACCCTTAAGGGTGGTTACCATCGAATGCCAGATACCTAGACCGTTAAGGTGGTTACCATCGAATGCCAGATCCCTAAACACTTAAGGGTGGTAACCATTCCAATGCCATATACCTAGACCGTTAAGGGTGGTTACCGTTCCAATGCCAGATACCTAGACCGTTAAGGGTGGTTACGGTTCCAATGCCAGATACCAAGATCGTTAAGGGTGGTTACCATTCCAATGCCAGATACCTAGACCGTTAAGGGTGGTTACCTTGCCAATGCCAGATACCTAGACCCTTAAGGGTGGTTTCCATCGAATGCCAGATACATAGATCATTAACGGTAGTTACCATGCCAATGCCACATACCTAGACTCTTAAGGGTGGTTACCATTAAAATGCCAGATAACTAGACCCTTAAGGGTCTTTACCATCGAATGCCAGATACCTAGATCATTAAGCGTAGTTACCATGCCAATGCCAGATACCTAGACCCTTAAGGGTGGTTACCATTCCAATGCCAGATACCTATACCGTTAAGGGTGGTTACCATGCCAATGCCAGATACCTAGACCCTTAAGGGTGGTTACCATACCGATGCCAGATACCTAGATCATTAAGGGTATTTACAATGTCAATGCCAGATACCTAGACCCTTAAGGGTGGTTACCATTCCAATGCCAGGTACCTAAACCCTTAAGGGTGGTTACCATGCCAATGCCAGATACCTAGATCATTAAGGTTAGTTACCATGCCAATGCCAGATACCTAGACCCTTAAGGGTGGTTACCATGCCAATGCCAGATACCTAGACCGTTAAGGGTGGTTACCGTTCCAATGCCAGATACCTAGATCATTAAGGGTAGTTACCATGCCAATGCCAGATACCTAGACCGTTAAGGGTGGTTACCATCGAATGCCAGATACCTAGACCGTTAAGGGTGGTTACCATCGAATGCCAGATACCTAGACCGTTAAAGGTGGTTACCATTCCAATGCCAGATACCTAAACCCTTAAGGGTGGTTACCATGCCAATGCCAGATACCTAGATCATTAAGGATAGTTACCATGCCAATGCCAGATACCTAGACCCTTAAGGGTGGTTACCATTCCAATGCCAGATACCTAGACCGTTAAGGGTGGTTACCATGCCAATGCCGGATACCTAGACCCTTAAGGGTGGTTACCATCGAATGCCAGATACCTAGATCATTAAGGGTAGTTACCATGCCAATGCCAGATACCTAGACCCTTAAGGGTGTTTACCATTAAAATGCCAGATACCTAGACCCTTAAGGGTCTTTACCATCGAATGCCAGATACCTAGATCATTAAGCGTAGTCACCATGCCAATGCCAGATACCTAGACCCTTAAGGGTGGTTACCATTCCAATGCCAGATACCTAGACCGTTAAGGGTGGTTACCATGCCAATGGCGGATACCTAGCCCCTTAAGGGTGGTTACCATGCCGATGCCAGATACCTAGATCATGAAGGGTATTTACCATGCCAATGCCAGATACCTAGACCCTTAAGGGTGGTTACCATTCCAATGCCAGATACTAAACCCTTAAGGGTGGTTACCATGCCAATGCCAGATACCTAGATCATTAAGGATAGTTACCATGCCAATGCCAGATACCTAGACCCTTAAGGGTGGTGACCATGCCAATGCCAGATACCTAGACCGTTAAGGGTGGTTACCGTTCCAATGCCAGATACCTAGATCATTAAGGGTAGTTACCATGCCAATGCCAGGTACCTAGACCGTTAAGGGTGGTTACCATCGAATTCCAGATACCTAGACCCTTAAGGTTGTTACCATCGAATGCCAGATACCTAGACCCTTAAGGTTGGTTACCATTCCAATGCCAGTTACCTAGACCGTTAAGGATGGTTAACGTTCCAATGCCAGATACGTAGATCCTTAAGGTTGGTTACCATTCCAATGCCAGATACCTAGACCGTTAAGGGTGGTTACCATCGAATGCCAGATACCTAGACCGTTAAAGGTAGTTACCATCGAATGCCAGATACCTACACTCTTAAGGTTGTTACCATGCCAATGCCAGATTCCTAGACCCTTAAGGGTGGTTACCATGCCAATGCCAGATACCTAGACCATTATGGGTAGTTGTCATGCCAATGCCAGATACCTAGACCCTTATGGTTGGTTACCATGCCAATGCCAGATACCTAGACCATTATGGGTAGTTGTCATGCCAATGCCAGATACCCAGACCCTTAGGGATGGTTACCATGCCAATGCCAGATTCCTAGACCCTTCATGTTTAAATGCTATTTGTTCGGGGCGTCGACCTATGTAGATCTTTTGCTCCTACTGGCACATATGTGAGGAAACTGCGTGTATTATGTAATTGCGAAAGTGTAATGTGTTGAATTTGAGGAAAGGAACACCCAGTGCACAGACCAGGGGAATTATTCATTATAATTAAAAACCCCTGACCCGGCCGGAATCGAACCCGGGGCCGCCGGGTGACAGGCGGACGCGTTGCCCTCCCCCCCCCACCGCGGGACCGGACCGGCCCTTCAGGTAGTTACCATACCAATGCCAGATTCCTACATACTTAAGGGTAGTACCACGCCCTTGCCAGATACCTAGACACTTATGGGTAGTTACCATACCAATGCCTGATACATAGACTCTTAAGGGTAGTTACCATGTTAATTTAGATACCTAGAGCCTTTATGGTAGTGCCATGCCAATGCCAGATGCATAGACCCTTAAGGGTGGTTAGCATTCGAATGCCAGATACCTAGATCCTCAAGGGTGATTACCATGTTAATGCCAGATACCTAGACCCTTAAGGGTGGTGCCATGTCAATGTCAGATACACAGACCCTTAAGGGTAGCTCAATGCCAATGCCAGATACCTAGACCCTTAAGGGTGATTACCATGTTAATGCCAGATACCTATACCCTTAAAGGTGGTTACCATGCTAATGCCAGGTACCCAGACTGTTAAGGGTGATTACAATTATAATGCCAGATACCTGGATCCTTAAGGGTATTCACCATACCAATGCCAGATACTTAAGACACTTAAGGGTATTTACCTTACAATGCCAGATACCTACACCCTTAAGGGTAGCTACCATGCCAATGCCAGGTACCTAAACCCTTAAAGGTCGTTACCATGCCAATGGCAGATACTTAGACACTTAAGGGTAATTATCTTACCAATGCCAGATACCTAGACCTTGGAGGGTAGTTACCATGCCAATGCCAGATACTTAGACACTTAAGGGAGCTTACCATGCCAATGCTAGATACTTCGACAATTAAGGAAGTTACTTAAGGGAGATGAATATTGAATTTTCACGACCGCATTGTAATCGAAACGGACTTTCAACCTATTAGGTCGTACTAAGTGTACGTAACACGACCTAATAGGTTGAAAGTCCGTTTCGATTACTTAAGGGAGGTTACCATACCAATGCCAGCCAGATACGTACGACTGTGAGGATAATGCATAATAATTTCATATTTTGTTTTCAGTAGCGAGCTTAGGCTAGGCCTGGAGTCGCCTTTCTTTCGTTGTACGTAAGGCCTCTTACACCTTACCATTACTGTCAACGGAATAAAATTGCTGAGGATATCACCGTACAGAATGTCGCCCAACTGGAAGCCATTTTTTAAACTCTCCTGATGAATTTATAAGAGAATGGGAAGCAAATTAACACTATCCGATATGCCAAGACATCGTGATTCGTGTTGACAGTTTAGAAGACCTCCAATTACACACATCTTCATGAAAAACAGAACACCTTGAGTAACTAGGGATAGGAAGTTCATATTCACAGGACATGTTCATTACTATGTTCTGCTGAAACGATTAGCATTTCATTCACCTAGGTTCAGCATGTGTCCTGTCGCTTAGTAGGCAACCATGGGCGCTGATAACTTGTTCCATGCGTGATGGCATCGACGCGTATAAGGCGGGAATGGCGTCCTGGTTCCACAGTTCATCTTTGGTGGTTGGCACTGGGTCACAGCGCCACACCCGTCGTTTCACCATATCGCACACATTTTCCATTGGCGACAAGTCCGGTGATCGGGCGGGCCAGGACAACTGTCTGACATCCTGTGACAACAATAAGACACGTGTTCGTGCAGCAACATGTGGTCACGCATTGTCCTGGGGTGTCGTACAGAAAGGGTATGGCTACGGGTGTCATTCACGTAGGTCAAACTGGTCATAGTGCCCTGACACGCACCAACTGTGATTTGTGGTTGAATCCAATAGCACCCCACACCATAAGACGTTGAGTTGGCGCTGTATATCTTGTGCGAATGTAGTCAATGTGATGACTCTCTCCCTGTCTGCGGCGAACCAAAACGCGGCCATCATTTTCAAACAAACTGAACCTGGATTCGTCCGAAAACACTATCTGCTGTCATTCCTGTGCCCAGTGACGTCGTTCCATACACCATCGCAGTCTAGCATGTGTATGCACATTGGTCAAAGATAGGCGGAGAAGTGAACGACGCGTCGGTAACCCAGACCGTAATAAACGGCGACGGACTGTCACTCCCGATAGTGTACGATGTGTTACACTGTTCCACTGTTGCGCCAGAGCCGAGGAGGACGCAGATCTATCCTGCAATGCCATTCGGATGAGGTGTCGATTTTCTCGGCTGGGGGGGGGGGTCCGGGTGGTGTAACCAGACCCATCTCGTCGTGTTCTAAGGCCTTCTGTGAACCATTCTGTTCACACCCGTTGTAGTGCCGACACACCTCGTTCCACATGAACAGCAATTTCCTGGATGGATGCATCACGTTCTCTCATGGTAATAATGTGACTCTTTCAAACTCACCCATTTGACGGTACGGTTCTCGCATACGTCTGCGAGGCATCCTGCACGTCTGCTCAAGTCACACTGATCCAGTACCTTCGGTTTATAGGGACAACGAGAGCCGCAGGCACATTTTACGAGTCGGTGGTAATGCGCCGAGATATCGATGTGGCCCTTGAACTGAGGGCCGACATGGTTCAAATGCTAATCATCTCTTCAGAATAGTGTTGGCTACTGAATGCATGATTCGAAGCAGTGTATCGATTCATTCAAGTGTCCGAGTGAATCGATTCACAGGAACGGCGAGCTCACGGCACACGATTCAGCTTACTCCCAGCGGACAGTGCTAAGTGCATTCACTGGACGTTGACGGGGAGCCGAGCTTCCGCTGCAGCGAGACAGTGAATCATGGCACATCGAAAGAATCGCGAACGAGCGCGGCTCAGTGAGACACATGATACACACGGCTCCTTATCGGCTCACTGGACACGCGGAGAGCCGAGCTTCCGCTGCAGCGAGACAGTGAATCATGGCACATCGAAAGAATCGCGAACGAGCGCGGCTCAGTGAGACACAAGATACACACGGCTCCTTATCGTCTCACTGGACACGCGGAGAGCCGAGCTTCCGCTGCAGCGAGACAGTGAATCATGGCACATCGAAAGAATCGCGAACGAGCGCGGCACAGTGAGACACATGATACACACGGCTCCTTATCGGCTCACTGGACACGCGGAGAGCCGAGTTTCCGCTGCAGCGAGACATACAGTGAGCCATGGCACACGGAAAGAATCGTGAACGGGCCGGCTCAGTGAGACACAAGATACGCACGGCTCCTTATCGGCTCACTGCAGCGAGACATACAGTGAGCCATGCTACACTGAAAGAATCGTATGCTATAACGGACTCTCGAGCTCAGCTCATTTGAAAATAATACTCCTTTGCATTCACTGTCCTCTTCTTACAGGGAGGTATAAATAATAGATGGATTTATTTGCAGTGTTAAAAAGGTAGTCACAACATAATTCTGAAGTAGCTAGTAAGTAGGTAAGCTGTTAGGTTATACTATTTATTAGTTTAATGAATCTTAGTATTATAACTTAGTTGACATTTGACAATTAAACTCGACTCTAGCCTGCCCTATGACTATGAGTCATGCTCATGACCACTCAAAAGTACCTGTTTTATATTGGGAATAACGGCTCAGTATTTTCTCAGTTCATATGTCACATCGTTGCACAAGACTTCAATCATATGTGCACAGACGCAATAACAGTATGTTGAATCAGAAAACCAGCGGGCTACTGTACATCTCGGGTAGCCTATACAAAATATGGCGATTTAAAATAATCCTCAGCTGATAGAAAAATACATATTTTCAAAAATGACTGAGCGAGTTGTCGTGGGGTTAATATCGCGTGGCTATGCGCTTGCATTCGGGGGATGGTGGGTTCGAATCCCACCGTCGGCAGTCGTTAAGATGGTTTTCCGTAGTTTCCCCATTTTCACACCAGGAAATGCTGGGACTGTACTTTAATTCAGGCCATGGCTGCTACCTTCCTCAGTATTCGGGAGAAAGTAGGTTCGAACCCCGCTGTCGGCAGCCCTGAAAATGGTTTTCCGTGGTTTCCCATTTTCACACCAGGAAAATGCTGGGGCAGTACCTTAATTAAGGCCACGGCCACTTCCTTCCCACTCCTAGCCCTTCCTTGTCCCATCGTCGCCATCAGACCTATCTGTGTCGGTGCGACGTAAAGCAACTAGCTAGCTACCTTCCTCATCCTAACCTTTCCCACCCTGCGTCGCCGGAAACCTTCGATGTATTAGAGTAACTAGCATTTTTTCTAAAAAAAAAGAGTTCATAGTATGAAGACCAGATGGCAGCTGCGAGCACTGAATGCTGTTGCTGCTGTCTTACCAGCACATACTACACAGATGCAGTAGGAGCGGTGACCAATGAGCCGTGAATCGGATCACTGTATCGATTCAGTAACGTGAACGTAATCAAATGAATCGATTCAGTAAAATGAATCGAATGTCCCATCACTACTTCAGAACATACTAATGCACATGCCCTGGAGTATGAACTTGCTATCTCTAATCTTTCAAGGTGTTCGGTCTTGACTTGAAAATTTTAGTAAATTAATTCATTGTTGTAAGGGATGAGAAAACAATTAACGGTGTTATCTCCCTGAACGGAGAGACCATTTTATGTCACATTTCAATTAACGTACCTTGGACGGTGGCTATCACAAAAATAAAATCTGGATAATGACATCAAAACCAGAAAAATGTTTGACGTGCCGCACTCTTAACCTCTTGCAGCTATTGCCACTGTTGTTGTTAAGGTACTCTTTGTCCTTGGGCAACCTGCTAATGTTGCAGGAAGATTGTATAATATTGGAAGGATAGTGTTTCTGAATTAAAGCATCTTGTGTGCCTCTCTAAGGTCCGGCTCGAAACTTGTTGGCGTGTCGTGAGGTGTTATGTGTTTCCGGTGCTGCTTGTTAGGATGGACTCTACGGAACGACTGCAGTGAAGGCCTTTGAAAGTGAATGTACCGCAGAATGTAGAAGATCTAATGCGAAATCGTGGGAAGTCTTAATCCTGCGCAAACGCAAGAAGGCGGCCTATTTTGCTCTGGTACAACTGATCATAGAAGTGAAACGTGGACGTGGAACCTCCCACACTGGTGCAACATCAAGAATACGGCCACGGTGATGGTTTTCAGTCTTTTGTGAGAAGAAGAAATTTTACGGGTAAATCTTCCGAATGCCTAAATAACAGATATTCAAGAACAAGACTTTGATAGAAAACTCTGACTTTGCTGTAGGTTTGTTTTATAGACGCTACCTTCTCCCAAGTCTACTTTGGCGAATATAGACGTTCCAAAGACGACGCTGTATGAACTGTTATTGAGGTTGACAGTGATGTCTGTAATAATAATAATAATAATAATAATAATAATAATAATAGTACTGGTTGGTACACCTATAGGCCGCACATTTGAATTTTCCGCCTTAAATTACTCCTCTACAGGTGAAACTCTGAACTTTAAAACTGAATTAATTCAACCGTTTATCTGAAGATGTCACTGTGTTAATTTCGAATTGTTTTTGTTTACTAATTATCAAGAAGTATGCACATTCTCTCACAGATGTCTCTACCAAAAACTATGACCCTGCACCCTGGTGCGAAGTGAAGGAACTTTTGTTGAAGAAATTTTGTATTTATAAGTTTTGGTCTTTACTAAATTGTGTTCTTTCATTTGTGGGTTGGCAATATTAAGCTTTCTTTCCGCCTGTTTTGAACTTAGCCAATCAGTAATTTCTGTAATTAATTTTCCACCTATCAGAGGTTTCTTCTTCGAATTTCCATGTGTAACTCTTAGCTACCCAATAAAGTTGAGTGGGTGTGTCTTTATTATTCATGAAAGGTCTTGAATCTTCCACGAGGGTTTAAAACTGCTGATTTTCTCGGCTCTTCGCCACTTCAACAACATCTAGCTTAGTGTATGGAAGTATAGCAGGGGGCGGGTAGCGCCTCTTCCTTCGGGCAGCAGCTCTTCAACAAGGTAATGGCCGTTTAACATCTTTCCTTTTTCCTTGATAGCTCAGCAGTTTAACCCGCGGGGCAGGTTCGAAACCTTTAATATGTAACCTATAACTTAAAACATGTACACCTTTTCCTATTTTGTAAAACATTTATCTTCAACTGTAATTCGGGGATAGAGAGTGCTTTACCCTCTCGAGCTCCCCTTCATTTTTGAATTTGAGGTGACTACGTTTTCGTAACAATTTTTCTCTTCCTTCTTAATGTGTTAAATTTATTTTGTATACAAGTCACCTCCTTAGATTGGGATTAGCCCTTGTGCAATAGGCCTAATGCCTCTTAGGTTTTAAAATGTGTATTTAGGAGTGCTAATTCACGCCTCCATTCCTTTTGCGTTTTGGGCCGTTTTTATTAACCTAGTATTTGTCCACTAAGGCCCGGTAGAATGGGTACAAGATACCCCTGTTTCTTTGTAAGTGTGCCTTGAGGGCAGTTTGTAGTAAAGTCCGTTTATGGCCTTTTGATAGGCTCAAAAGATTGAGAGCGGTCAGCTCTTTCTGGTATTTTGAAAGGTGCCTCTAGGAGGCTTGATATTACTAGGCGGGAGCAAGTGATCCATGTTATGAGGGGTTTTCTGCCCTTTGGTAATATGTTGGTTGTGAACTGAGAGCTCAGGAATGGTAAAAATTAGGGCTTGTGGCCCAGATTGTTAAAATCTATCTAAATCTCGGCTTTCTTGGCCTTGTACCTGATTTGACTTGTTGTACTCGTTAAGTTTTCAAATTCTATGTAAAAATTTGTTAAATTTTGTTGTCCGTTGAAAATATAACCTTTATTTAAATTTTAAATTCATCTCTCGGACTTGTAGTTAGACCCATTCCAGCCCGCACCTTCTTTCACCTCTGCTGATCCACCAAAACACGGTAACAACAATGATGATGATAATAATAATAATAATAACAGAAAACAAGAGAAGAGCGTATACGGCTAGCGTATCGTTAATTTTGTGTTTTATTTTTCCAAACTTTAGAAGAGAATAAAAATATTTTCAGCTTGTGAACACTTGAAAATCTGAGACCTTTTCCTGCCAATCAGTACAGATTGGTTCTAATTATTCTGCTGAAGCTGGTTGACTTACACTTCGTAAGTCAACAGAAACTACACTCATCGGAAAAAGAGCGAAACAATCCATTTGAAACAAGGTAAAAATCAAATATTATGATATTACAAGTATGTGGCAATATGTCGTAAGTTAATTAGCCCATTTGAGAAAAGTATTACAACAAATAACAAATTAAAAAGTCTAATAATTCACGTTTACCCGTGGAATAATATCTTAAAGCATTTAACAGTTGTATTGCAGGAATAAGTATTTTCTCTCATTAGTTCACCCTCTAACATCGCGAAGATGTCTAACACCGTTCGTTTATCGAAACTGCACCTAATTTTGAATTCGTTGTCCCTGTAGAACTCAGTCGTATAACTCGACGAGGAGCAAGTGGGGCTTGGATAATCTTCTGGACATATTCAAAAACCTCCACAAACTGGATTACGTTTAGAATGTCCGCCGTTGTCAAAGTATGGGCCAAAGTCTACTTTTCGCAAAGTCTCGACTATGAATCGAAAATGATGACTTTGGTGTGTACAAAGTCGACTTAATACTATCTGGAATTTCACGAGAGCATTCTCAGATGTTTCCAAGAACGTCAGAAAAAATTAAAACAGGTCAGTCACGCGGAAAATAAAATCAATGACAGGGACGAATTTAGAAGGATGGTCAAAAGCTATCAAACGGTTTTAAGTGGATTTATAGACCGAACCACGGAGGAGGGCCCCGCCGGAAGAACAAAAGAAGGCACAGATCGATAGACTTAAAGAGATACTGGCAAAATGTCAAAGCCGGCAGACGAACACGATCTAGGGATGAAAATGACATTGGTTGTTAACGCGTAGTTCATAGAGGTTCAACTCAATGTAAATTATTATTATTATTATTATTATTATTGTTACCGTGTTTTTGGTGGTAGTTATGCGTGAAAGAAGGTGCGGGGGTGGTGAACGGGTCTCAAGCTACTGAAGTGAAATTAATTTTAAAATCTAACAAGGTTATATTTTCTTTTCAAAATTAGGTAACAACAAATAGAACAGGTACTTAGTAGCCGAAGCACGATTTACAAATACATTTACATAGGTACCCCATTTGGGGCTTCAAAAGTCAGAAACATAATTCTTGAGCAATGAGCCCAACCTTACAATGAACACCATACAACAAAGGGGCCGAAAACCCCCAAACATGCCAGAAACATTTGCTTCCAATTACACCCAAAAAGCCTCCTTGAGGCAGAAACACAATTTTCAAGAAAGGGCAACTTCCCCCTAAAATACAAGCCTATCATAGGCCACTCCGAACTCCACCTTTAAGTTGTCCTCAAAGGACATATACACAGGGGTAAAATACCCAACCTACTGAGGTCTGTTAAATGATAAGAGGGTTAATACCTGACCTCTAAAATACAATTTGAGAGGAGGCGAACTTGCACTCCTAATACACTTTGCTTAAGACCTACTTGGCACTAGGCCGTTAATACAAGGGCTAATCCCATACTACAGAGGTGACTTAATAGCAATTTACATTATATTACGGAAGAATTGGTTGAGAAAAATAAGTTCACCTCAAGACGATGTGAGTGGGAGCTCGAGAGGGTTAAGCACTCTCTATCCCGATATGTCGTTTGAAAATAGAATAGATACCAGTTGTTTTTCACATTTTAGGAAAAGGTTACATGGTTGAACGCTTAGAACCCGCCCCGAAAGTTAAACTGCTGAGCTAGCAAAGAAAGAAGTTATTAATCGGCCATTACCTTGTTGTTGACCGCTGCCGAAGAAAGAGGCGCTTCCCGCCCCCTGCTATGTACTTAACGCACTGAAAGATGGAACAAAAGTGGCCCGGAGACCCAAAAATCAGCAGTTTATAACCTCTCGTGGAAGGTTCTAGGCGTTAGGGGAATGAAAACACCCGCCCACAACGTTTTTATTGGATAGGACCCCGCAACAGATTCAAGTTGGGGGGAGATACCCCTGATTGGTCAGAAATTAATTAAAGAAATTCGGGATTGGTTACATTCATAACAAGGGGAAGAAAGGGGTAAATATTGCCAACTTAAACAATGACAGAAAGAAATTTAACAAAGAACAAACTCTTGAAATTAAATTTTCTCCAAAAAAATAGTTCTTTGACTCCTCACTAGGTTGCACTATTGTTGATCTTCAGTAGAGTCCTCTAGAAGAGAAGGTTCACACTTCTTACTTCAAGCGAAACAAAAACACATCAAAAGTGACACAGTTCTAAAACTCAAAATTTTCCACGTGGTGACATCTTCTGAGAAGGTAGAGAATTAATAGCGTAGATATTCAGAGTTCCTCCAGCAGAGGAGTTTCAAAAGGCGCACATTTTAAATTAGCGGCGTGGAGGTGTACCACCCGGTACAGACCTCCCCCCCCCAAAAGTTCCACCAGGGGTGATACATGAAATAGTTTGAAAACAAAGTCCAAGTTTTGATGTTGATATTAAAATAAATTGCAGAAGTATTTGAGAAATTCTTAATCCAGTTCCGAAATTTTTGTTGTAATTGGTAACGTAAGGTTTTTATGTTTGTAGAAGGCGAATTTCTGAAGATAATCTTTTAAAAGGTGATGAAAAATTTTGCAATGTCCACCAAATTTGTTGTTGAATTCCCAAGTGTAGTCATCTCTTATAGTGACTGTCCATGTAGTTGATGTAGGCTAAGTTGGATGGCCAGACCGGCCGTTGCAGCTTGCGTCCAAAGGAGGCCGCTCGGACCCCTCAAGTACCCTGAGATACCGCTCGCCCGCACTATGAGGGGAGCAGAGGTGTTGAAGTACGCCGCGCCCGCGGTGAACATATACAGGCTGCGGGCAAGTAGCAGGTTGTGCGCCGCACATCAGCCTTGGCCGGGAGGAGAGCTCCGGCTCGCCGTGCACATGTCGTCCTCGCTGGAGAGGAGGGGGCCCATCCCCCTCCCCAGTTGCTGCACGGCGCTGCGCGGCTGCGGGGGCACTGAAACATAAAAACTCGGCGGCAGACTTATGTTGGACCATCATGTTTCTTTGAGGGCACAGGCTAGGTGAGGAGGTTGAGGGGTCAGCGGCGTGCAGATATCCATGGCATTTACTCAAATTAAGCCACAGTGTGTATGAAGCAGGAGACGGGAGCGTGGTAATGGCCGAGGCAAGGACAGAATGGCAGTTTAACGGATCGGGGAAGGTTTTACAAGAGGATTACATATAAGACCAAAATATTATAGAAGGGGCAGAAAGCCTTAAAAGTTGAACTCAAAAAAAAATATAACCTTCATATTCCTTTCAAATTATATGAAGCAAGTTGACACAAAATTTACACTGGTTTCACCTGTGACAGGTGAACCCTAAATATCCTCTCGGTGGCCGGATTGCTTACTAACAACGTAACTGGCGTAAGAAAATCGAGAATGATACAAGGCCCATGAAATCTGGGGGCAAGCTTGCCCGCGGGAACAAAATTCTTGACCATCACCTGGTCACCTACCTTCAAAGTGGTGGGTCTCCGTCCACGATCATACTTTTCCCTAACCTTTTCATGAGACACCTTAAGATTAGCTTTAGCCTTCTTCCAAAGATCTTTAATGTTATCCGGATCTATTGTCTCGGGTAGAATGTCATTCAGAGACCAGAGGTTAGAGAGCGGCGAGTTGGGAACAAACTTGAACATCAAAGAAGCTGGAGTAAACTTGTGAGATTCATGAACCGCCGAATTCAAAGCAAAAGCTATCCAATGCAGGGACGTGTCCCACCTGGAATGATCTTCATAATGATAGGCAATCAGTGCGGACCTGAGATTACGGTTAACCCGTTCAGCCAGAGATGGTTGAGGGTAATAAGCCGAAGTAGTTACATGAGAGATGGACAAGTCAAAACAGAATTTTCGAAATAAATTTGATGTAAAAGCCTTAGCATTATCAGATACAATATATTGGCACGGACCAAAAGAAGCAAAAATAGAATTTAAGCAAGTAATGGTAGACTGAGCGGTAGCCAGCTTAGTCGGAAATAACCAGGAAAATCTGGTAAAACCATCTACACATACAAAGATGAATTTGTTGGCATTTCCCTTCGACTGGGGGAAGGGTCCTACATAATCAATATACAGGCGTTCCATGGGGCGCGATGCTTGATGCGAAGACAAGAGGCCTACCTTGGTGGACATGGTGGGTTTACTGAGCAAACAAGATTTACAAGCTTTTACAAGTTCACGGATTTCACCGTCCATACCTTTCCAGATGAACATTTCACGAATCTTTTCACGAGTTTTAAAGATACCAAGATGCCCTCCTAATGGGGTCTCATGATAATACTTGAAGATCATAGGTACAAGAACCGCTGGAACAACAACCTTCATCATCTTGTCATGCCTCGAAGGGCAACATAAAACACCATTCCTCAGAACATAAGGGACAACATGTTCCCCAGAAGAAAGGGTTTCCATTATCGGAGCCAGCGTCGGATCTTCACGTTGGTATTTCTCAATGTCCCTAAAAAGCATGGGAGCATCTGTTAAGATGGCATTAACACCAGATAGCATGGACTCGGGGGGTGATGAACTGTCGACCTGTTCATGGTTCTCAACGTCGTCTGAAAACATACGGCTGAGTCCATCGGCAACAACATTTTCGGTACCTCTAATATGCCTGACATCAAATTGGAAGGCAGAAATACGGATGGCCCAACGGGCTATACGACCAGTACGACGCGGCCTACCTAAGACCCAGCTTAGGGCTTGATTATCTGTTTCCAGGTCGAATTTGACATGTTCCAGATAGAGACGGAACTTTTCTAAGGCAAATAAGACTGCCAACCCTTCGAGCTCATAGATGGAATACTTGGCTTCTTGAGCCGATAGAGTCCTAGATGCATAGGCGATGGGTCGCCTCCCTAGTTCAGTCTCTTGAAGAAGGACTGCAGCTACAGCTGACGATGACGCGTCCGTTTGGACGATGAATTTCTTTGAGAAATCAGGCATAGCAAGAACAGGGGCATTACAGAGAGCTAATTTCAGATCTTCAAAAGCGGCTTGTTGAGAAGGTCCCCACTCAAATTTGATGCCTTTCCTACGAAGGAGGTTTAAGGGCGCCGCTCTATTAGCAAAGTTAGGAATAAACTTCCTGAAGAAATTCACCATACCAATGAACCTGGCGATACCTTTAATGTCCTTGGGAGGTTTAAAATCACGGATGGCCTGTGTTCTAGAATGATCGACTGCTACCCCATCGGGTGACACAATATGCCCTAGGAATGACATAGAGGGCTTAGCAAAGGCAACCTTGGACAACTTAACGGTTAACCCAGCCTTACGAAGGCGATCGAGAACTTCTCGCAGATGATCTAGATGTTCTTCAAAAGTCTCTGAAAATACGACGACATCATCTAAATAGTGATATAAGTACTCGAATTTGATGTCGGAGAAGACCCTATCTAGTAACCTAGTGAGTACAGCTGCTCCGGTGGGGAGCCCGAAAGGCACGCGGTTGTATTCGTATAAATTCCAGTCCGTAGCAAACGCTGTAAGATGTTTAGACTCTTCGGCAAGGGGAATTTGATTATAGGCCTGATTCAAGTCCAAGATGGTGAAGAACTTGGCCTTACGAAACCATGAAAAACAAGAATGAAGGTCAGGAAGGGGCACAGACTGCAACACCACCTTCCGATTGAGGGCCCTGTAATCAATGACAGGCCTGAAGCCTCCTTGGGGTTTCGGGACTAAAAAAATAGGCGAAGAATACGCTGACTTAGAGGGCCTAATAATACCGTCCTTCAACATCTGGTCGATAATTTCTTTCAGAGCCTTCATTTTAGGTGGAGATAGCCTATAAGGTGGAAAACGGACAGGAATCGAATCCGTGACCTCAATTTTGTATTCAATAAGGTCAGTAACACCAAGAGTATCAGAGAACACCTCGGAAAACGACTGACACAGTTTGCGAATACTATCAGCCTGCTCCTCAGGTAGATGTCTAAGGTCTAACAACATCTCATCCTGGGTAGGCGAAATAGAAGAACCTGACACAGAATTACACCTTAATAGAGGGATTTTACAATTAGAAGCAAATTTGAATGTGCACGACCTAGACTGGAGATCGAGCACAAGACCAGTGTGAGAAATAAAGTCCGCTCCCAATATAATGGGGCTAGACAATTGCTTGGCCACAAACAATTTAACTTTCCATGTAAACTTAAACACACGAATTTTGACCAGTAAGGAACCTAGAATTTCTAATGGAGATGAATTAGCCGAAACGTATTGAACAGGAGGAGAGACATAGTCAGGAAGTTTACAAACCGTTTTCAATTTAGAATACCATTCAGCCGAAATAATCGAACAAACACTGCCTGAATCTAAGAGAGCTGTTATAGGCTCGTTATTTAACTCAATCTTAAGAAAAGGAACAGGTGCGGGGGTATCCGCCGCAATCCTAAGACAATCTTTAGGGCATTCAAAAGATGAATTTGAAGGCTGATCGTCCTCTGAATTTACAACCTGTTTACCAGGGGCTGAGTCTCGGGAAGATGGATTAGTCGACTCAGCCGAAGCCACTAGTCACTTTTTATTATTGGCATAGATGGAATTTGCACCAGAAGTTGAGCAGGAGGGGGTGCTATTTGAGTTCGGACAATTCTTGGCAATATGTGAGAAAGCCCCACATTTAAAACAGCCTTGTGATGACCCGGCTCCATTCCTTGTCCCACTTGACTTGATCAGCGGACACTTGTTGCGCAGATGGTCAGGCGACCCGCAAGCATAACATTTACGGGGATTGACTGGTCGGCGAGGTGGCGGCCGAGTGTTACTAAAGGAAGGTGGGGGTTCTTTCGCGACACGCAAAGAATCGGCGTATCTAACTCCTTCCGCTGAGACGGCCAATGCTTCAAGTTCAGAGAAGGTTTGCGGGCACGCCGCGAAACACAAGTATGATCTATAAGATGGTGAAATGCCTTCTACAATAGCCTGTACAATCTGATCTTCAGGAAAATGAAGGGCAAACACTCTAGTGTAAAAATTAATGTCCTGTATGAAATCAGCCAAGTTTTCGTCCAAGCGCTGTACACGATAATAGTACTTCTGAATAAGGGAGGACCTGGCCCTAGCCGGGATGAAATTAGCTAGCAAATGGGCATGGAAATCCTCAATAGATGATTGCTCGGCAATGGCTCTTACAATTTTATCTGAGAGAATACCCATAGCATACGGATAGATAATTTGCAAGATTTGACATGGAGAAAGAGAAAAAACAAGGGCATGATCCTGAAATTCCACTAGAAATCTTAAAAATGAAATTACGTCACTGGTGGTATTAACGGAAAACTTAGATATACCTCTGAGCAACATTGCCAATGGATGAGGCAAGCTACTAAACCCGGGTGACATAGTAGGTAAAGGTTTCAATGGCAAAGAAGTTAATTCAGAACGGATGTTACTCAGCGATGCACGGCGTTCAGACTCGTTGTCCAATGGGGCAGAGATAGTTTGAGCAGCGATGGTTTTCCTATTTACTTCTCCCTTAGCAGGTTCTTCCTCGCTACCTACATTCACTATGGTGGGTTGATCAGATTTGGGAGGAACTTCCCCAGTCAACAATAGAGTGACCTTGCTAGACAAATCAGAAATATTTTCAAGCAGCGTACTAGCTTCCTTCCTCTGAACGTCATTCAGTTTTAGAGACAACAGATCGTTAACCCTATTCGAAAAATGATATAGCCTGCCTTGCACACGCTTAATTTGATTAGGAGACGGATCATTTTCATCAAAAAAACTAACTACAGAAGCTAGCCCGGTAATATTCTCAACGATCGTGGAAAGAGAGTCATCAATTTCTTTCTCTCCCAAATTGGGGATGGAAATAGGCAAATCTAGGGACTCTCTAAGCTTGTTTGTGTCTACTGCAACCGTGCCTCCAGATTGTACATTTCTGATAGTTAATTCATAGATCAACTCCTCTTTGCGCAAATAATTAAGATGGAGAACATCGCGAGGGCCTGGCATGATGACAGAACACTTTTGAAAAGGTCAAAAAAATTCCAGCAACTGAGAAAATGGTTAGAGTTCGGATCAAAACAATGTGTAGCCGTCAAAAGGGGCTAAATTGAGACCCATTCAACCACGCTCTGCTACCACTTGTTACCGTGTTTTTGGTGGTAGTTATGCGTGAAAGAAGGTGCGGGGGTGGTGAACGGGTCTCAAGCTACTGAAGTGAAATTAATTTTAAAATCTAACAAGGTTATATTTTCTTTTCAAAATTAGGTAACAACAAATAGAACAGGTACTTAGTAGCCGAAGCACGATTTACAAATACATTTACATAGGTACCCCATTTGGGGCTTCAAAAGTCAGAAACATAATTCTTGAGCAATGAGCCCAACCTTACAATGAACACCATACAACAAAGGGGCCGAAAACCCCCAAACATGCCAGAAACATTTGCTTCCAATTACACCCAAAAAGCCTCCTTGAGGCAGAAACACAATTTTCAAGAAAGGGCAACTTCCCCCTAAAATACAAGCCTATCATAGGCCACTCCGAACTCCACCTTTAAGTTGTCCTCAAAGGACATATACACAGGGGTAAAATACCCAACCTACTGAGGTCTGTTAAATGATAAGAGGGTTAATACCTGACCTCTAAAATACAATTTGAGAGGAGGCGAACTTGCACTCCTAATACACTTTGCTTAAGACCTACTTGGCACTAGGCCGTTAATACAAGGGCTAATCCCATACTACAGAGGTGACTTAATAGCAATTTACATTATATTACGGAAGAATTGGTTGAGAAAAATAAGTTCACCTCAAGACGATGTGAGTGGGAGCTCGAGAGGGTTAAGCACTCTCTATCCCGATATGTCGTTTGAAAATAGAATAGATACCAGTTGTTTTTCACATTTTAGGAAAAGGTTACATGGTTGAACGCTTAGAACCCGCCCCGAAAGTTAAACTGCTGAGCTAGCAAAGAAACAAGTTATTAATCGGCCATTACCTTGTTGTTGACCGCTGCCGAAGAAAGAGGCGCTTCCCGCCCCCTGCTATGTACTTAACGCACTGAAAGATGGAACAAAAGTGGCCCGGAGACCCAAAAATCAGCAGTTTATAACCTCTCGTGGAAGGTTCTAGGCGTTAGGGGAATGAAAACACCCGCCCACAACGTTTTTATTGGATAGGACCCCGCAACAGATTCAAGTTGGGGGGAGATACCCCTGATTGGTCAGAAATTAATTAAAGAAATTCGGGATTGGTTACATTCATAACAAGGGGAAGAAAGGGGTAAATATTGCCAACTTAAACAATGACAGAAAGAAATTTAACAAAGAACAAACTCTTGAAATTAAATTTTCTCCAAAAAAAAAAAAAAAATAGTTCTTTGACTCCTCACTAGGTTGCACTATTGTTGATCTTCAGTAGAGTCCTCTAGAAGAGAAGGTTCACACTTCTTACTTCAAGCGAAACAAAAACACATCAAAAGTGACACAGTTCTAAAACTCAAAATTTTCCACGTGGTGACATCTTCTGAGAAGGTAGAGAATTAATAGCGTAGATAAAGTTCAGAGTTCCTCCAGCAGAGGAGTTTCAAAAGGCGCACATTTTAAATTAGCGGCGTGGAGGTGTACCACCCGGTACAATTATTATTATTATTATTATTATTATTATTATTATTATTATTATTATTATTATTATTATTATTATTATTATTATTATGTTGTTGTTGTTGTTGTTGTTGCAAATAAGGCTGTTGCGTACTTAAAGTACTTGAAGCATTTCTTTTCCTTTCATGGTGCCTGCATTGCTTTCACTGTTTTGCTCGGGGGAGGGGGGAGAGGGGGTATCTTTTCTGCTCTTTGGTCCAAATTGTTGTTTTCTTCCTTCTTCTGGTTAACTTGCCTTGTGCGAATTTTGCATCTGAATATGTCTCTGCTCTTCTTGTGTGATTCCTGTCCGTTTCACAGAGTCTGTTTTTGCTCTACGCAACGATTTCATAGTATTCGGCCATTTATTTTGTCTGTTACTGTTCGTTCTTTTGATGTATTAAGTACATTTTTAATCCACGTTTTCTACTGGTAAGGTGAATGTCTGTGTACTGTTCGCCTGTGAGTTTAGGCCTATAATTTTCATTTTGCGTGCTTTTACCTAAACGTTTTCGATAACTGCTTTTGTATATTAGTGTTTCAGATCCTTACGTACATTTTGGTTCAATGATCGTATTGAAATGTCTTAGTCTTGTGAGTTCGGAAATGCATTTTTAAGTAGATATTTTAGGTAGTTGATATATGCCGTTCTATTTTTTGTATCTAATTTCGGTGGCTTTTGTTTCGATTCTGTTTCCCTGAATTGTTTCACGAGGTATTAAAATTGTGGGAGTCGTTAAATTTTCCGTACTTTGTTTCCATCAATATTTGTGGTCGTTTGTTTAGGTATGTTATTATTTATTTATTTGTTATTCATTAATCAGCCAACTAGGAACCACAATAAGTTTCATTATACACTCTGGCGTTTAATCTAGTAGGTTTTCATTAGCTCGCTGTGTGGAACACGGCGCTCATCGGACCACTCTGCACCAGTTGTCCACTTCTCATCTCGCAGAGTCCCAAAAGTCACGAAGCTTGCTCTAAAAAGGTCTCGTTTGTGGACGTCTTCTAGTCGTAGCCCCATTTCTTCGAGGTCTTTCTTCATGTAAACGTACCAGGATTTGGTTAAAAATTCGTTTTGTTCGCCGAGAGTCGTCCATCCGTAGTAGGTGACGGTAAAAGTAGATTTCTTGTCTGGATTTTCTTATGTAGATCCCGTTTTTGTAGTTTGAGCCAAGTATGTTGTGGAGAATCTTTCTCTCTTTTTGTTCTAACTTAGCGAGCGCACACTTTCGAGAAAGGATAAAGCATCCAGACACACAGATAGATACCGGCTTGACGATTGATTTGTAATGGTAAATTTCGGCATTTATAGAAAAGCAACCTTTTAAATATTATTATTATCTATATAAAATAAGAGTTTTGTCTGTGCATTGCTCAGAATTTGAAAATAATGGTATTTCTGTATCGGTCATGTCCATAGTAACAAGAACATGCACTTTTTACTTTTCCGTAATTTCTGTCTGTCTGTACACGCATCACGAGAAAACGGTTGAAGAGAATTTAATGAAAATCGGTATGTGAAGTCAGGGGATGAGCCTCTACAATCTAGGCTATAAATCATTTTACTCACGCTGAGTGAAATGGTAGTTTAGGGGAAGGCCTAAAATTGAATTCTCAACTATTTATGTTATTAGTGGTCTAATGAAAATCGGTATGTGAAGTCAGGGGATGAGCCTCTACAATCTAGGCTATAAATCATTTTACTCACGCTGAGTGAAATGGTAGTTTAGGGGAAGGCCTAAAATTGAATTCTCAACTATTTATGTTATTAGTGGTCGTATTTTAAAGGAAATGGGTATGCAAAGTTGGGGAATAAGTTGCTATAAAATCTAGGCTATCAATAATTGTATTCACGCTGGGAAAAATGGTAGTTTAGGGGAAGGCCTAAAATATCATTCTCAAATATTGTTGTTATTAGTAGTCCTATCTTGATGAAAATCGGTATGCAAAGTCAGGAAATAAGTCACTATAGTCTAGGCTGTAAATTATTTTATTCACGCTGAGTGAAATAGTAGTTTAGGGGAAGGCCTAAAATGTAATTCTCAAATATTTCTTATTAGAGGTGTAATCGATGAATGCTACATAACTAGGGTTATATAGTATTAAATTTCCTATTATTCATGTCTTATACATTGTTACCGTACTGGCTATGATCACAAAGATATTCATGATTTTGGATTTTTGTTACTAAGTCCATATCAGCGCCGAGTAACCAGAAATGGGTAAACAGTATTTAATGAAAATCGGTATGTAAAGTCGGAGAATAAGAAACTACAGTTTATGGTATAAAATATTTTACAAATCACAGAGTCGAAAGAAAACTGAATGTGAAGGCCTACAATATAGAAAGCTCATAACATTGATCAACAATAACATTACATTGACCATTGTTTGTCGTGATGTGCTTTGTGTCATCTGTTGCCCTTCATCTCCGGTAGATAGGATTACTGCTGCATACATAGCATTTTTTATTTGATTTACGTCGCACCGACATAGATAGGTTTTATGGCGACGATGGGATAGGAAAGGGCTAGGAGTGCCTTAGGCCTTAATTAAGGTACAGGCCCAGCATTTGACTGGTGTGAAAGTGGGAAACCACGGAATACCATCATCAGCGCTGCCGACAATGGGGTTCGAATCCACTATCTCTCGGATGCAAGCTCACAGCTGCGCACCGCTAACCTCACGGTCAACTCGCCCAGTCGTACAGAGTGTAACAGCCTGCCTGAATATTGATGGGAAGTAGCTGGGGAGTTAGATAACTTTCTTCTTTAGCATGACATTCCCCTGATTTATAAATTTTCTGATACTACTGGTACGTAACACACTGGATCATCATAGCATTCGGGCTATTCAATCCCTACTCTGAGGCACTGATTGGAATGAACAGTGTGCATATTTAGCGGAATAATGACAGATGAGTGTTCATGGCAATCTGCGGCCTGGTCATCCCAGCTCTGGAACTTTGGACTATTAGATTGGCACCGCAATCTAACCGCAGCACTGTTCGTTAAAAGTGATAAAACGTGCGGTTTTTATTTGATCGAGTATTTTATATTATAGCATTGCTTTTAATCGCTACATTCATACTTACGTTTTTGTAATGAAATATGTTGATTTCAGGTCAAGAAAACCACAAAGTCAGTCTTTCTGAGAATCCCGTAGCGAAGCACGGGTACATCAGCTAGTTATATATATAAAACGCTAACGTGTATGGTTCACAAAATTCAACTCTGAAACCAGAGGGAGTTAAAAGGTGTGATCTGTATCAAAATCGTTCCAAATCGTCTCAATAGTACAAGAAAAATCTTACATTTGTTGAAAAGTCAACGGAAATATATTTATTTTTCAAGATCAAATCACCGAGCTCGATAGCTGCAGTCGCTTAATTGCGGACAGTATCCAGTAATCGGGAGATAGTGGGTTCGAGCCCCACTGTCGGCAGCCCTGAAGATAGTTTTCCGTGGTTTCCCATTTTCACACCAGGCAAATTCCGGGGCTGTACCTTAATTAAGGCCACGGCCGCTTGCTTCCAATTCCCAGGTCTTTCCTATCCGATCGTCGCCGTAAGACATATCTGTGTCGGTGTGACGTAAAGCAAATTGAAAAAAAGAGATCAAATAATTTAGTGTTCACTCCAAAAACTGCAGGCGAAGGCTTACCCTAACCCGCAATACATGCTGTACTTAGCAGGTTGCTAAGCGACTAACACTTTCATTAATGATTACTACCTGTCAAGCCAGAGAGTATACACTTCCTCTCATGATGGAAGATTACTATTCTCTCACCTTCCCCGAGCTTCTTAATATACTCAACAGATGGCAGAACGTTCCTAATAACTTAGATGCTGCTAAGAGAAAACAGTCTACGTAAATACAGACGGGAAGGTTGATGCTTGCTGCTGATGATGATGCTTGTTGTTTTAAGGGGCCTAACATCGAAGGTCATAGGCCCCAGACGGGAAGGTATCAAGTCGACTAGCCTTCTTATGATCATTAATAAAGCGCAGGGACAAACTCTTGAATAAGTGGGTGTCTACCTACCCGAACCAGTATTCAGTCACTGTCTGTTGTACGTTGCACTGTCTCGGGCGAGATCGTTTGAAAATGCTAACATCCAGATACGGCCGAATGGTCGAAGTACAGAGAATATTGTATTGAAAGACGTGTTATAAACTAAATTACGAATTAATCAGTTATTATGTACCGGTATTAACTTAAATGTTCATAAAACCAACGAGATGGGCAGGCAAAACAATAAGACTATGGCAGACATATCAAGACGAGTTATCTGACCTATTTATAACGAATGCTGCGGACCAACACGAGTCCACTAAGTATTATTATTATTATTATTATTATTATTATTATTATTATTATTATTATTATTATTATTATTATTATTATTATTATTATTGGCTAAAGTACAGGCAAGGAGCAATGGGACGTATCACAAGAACAAGCGTTTTATGATGCTATCGGGACAGAACTAGCGGCGGAGAAAGACCACGCTCCATGAATTATTCGTGAACCGCTGGGCTATTTCCTGGCTACATAAAGAGTAGCACTGTATTACCTCAAAACTTAAGATTGCAATTTTCTTCACATGAAATATTAAATAATCCATCGGGAAATTAGTCCTTGAGAGGAGACGGATTACACGATCATTTCCTTGCGGCCGGAATAATTCAGTACCCACACGGCAGGCAGCCGACTACTCGGGCAAGGGACGTTCTGATCGACCGAGGACATTAATCACCTCCTTACTTTAGAGATGAAGTTGTCATTGTAGCCGGCTGGTCCAGACACTGAGCCGGTGGTATGTTCTTGACGGGACACGATCTTTCCTTGTCCTACACTGCATGCACGGATGACCTGTTCGTCTAGATTAGTGGTTCTGTCCGTAAAGGACTTCAGCCCAGAGACTGGTTGGATTCACAAAAAACACCACCAAAGGTGGAAAAGAAAAAGAGAAAAATAAACCAATAAAATAAAAAGTAAATATAAAAATTGGTGTCAAATTTTCCTTTGGGAATTCAAATGCTCATAAATATGTCTTTCAATGAATGAAACTCAAAATGATAACGATTAATTTATTTGCATCTGACGAATCGTTTTCGAGAGACTCTGTATGGAATATGAAGTCGACAAATGTAGGATTCAGGGCATTAAAAGGGGAAAACTGACTCAGGGCCTGTGAAACCACCACGAATGAAATAATTAGTTCTCTAGAGTACGATGAGATGAGCCTTCTATATGTCTCAGTCATGGCCATCCATCAATACTTCACATCACATCCTGCAAGATCACATCGACCACTTGTACTCTACCGCCCCTCTTTAAGAATATGTCTCTCAGTCATGGCCATCCCTCAATACTTCACATCACAGCCTGTAAGATCACATCGACCACTTGTACTCTAACGCCCCTCTTTGGTATTATGTCTCTCGGTCATGGCCATCTATCAACACTTCACATCACGCTACTGATCTAGTATACATAAAAGACGAACACTGGTTGCCATGGATACAATGACGTCGACACTAACTCCAGATATACCCCCAGCCCAGGTGGTGGTGGTGGTGATTATTGTTTTAAGAGGAAGTACAACTAGGCAACCATCCTCTATATAACACTAATCAGAGGGAAAAAATGGAAGGGATCCGACACTTCGAAAAATGAAGATATCGGTCAAAGAAAGACAAGGGCCACGAAGGGCGTGAAAATAAAAGACTCCCTAGCCGTCGCAAACCTAATAGCGTCGGGGTCGGAAAAGAACAAGAATTGACCAAGGTAGGTCGGATAGGATAGATGAAAGTGAGGAGACTGGCACCAGCAAGTGGAAGCAATGCCAGTACTCAGCTGAGGGCCCCGTGGTCGCCAACCCACGCTCCAAAGTTCAGAGCCCCTGGGGCCCCTTTTAGTCACCTCTTACGACAGGCAGGGGATACCGTGGGTGTTATTCTACCGCCCCCACCCACAGGGTGCCCCCAGCCCAAAAGCATATCCATGCAAAAACCACTTGCCCGGTACTGTGTCGCGCTCACCAGAATACGTACCGCGTGATACGACTGGCCATTTAAAACGACACAATTTAGCAGGTCACCAATATATTTGTAAATTCGATAAATACACATGAATTATTAATTTTTTACTAGTTATTCGATTTTCAAAAGGAATGGTTTTATTTCATAAATTGTTTGTTGAAACTGGAAGCTGATTTAATTACTATAGACATCTAAACTTCCAAAATAAAATCATATTTTAATATGAGATATGCAAAATTGCTTTTATTCACCTTGACCATATATTACAAACATCTAGTCTCCATATTGGTTTAGGCACTTGCCGCTTCGCGGGATGACTTCGAATATTCCCTCCTGGTAAAAATCCTGTCCTTGCGTCTGTCGTGAAGTGTTTCATCTCCTCATCAGAAGGGAATCGTCGGCCTCGTAGGTGCGCCTGCAAGTGAGGAAAGAGGTGAAAGTCGCTTGGAGCGAGGTCGGGGCTGTAGGGAGGGTGGTCAATGATGTCCCAGCGTGGTGGTCTGCTGGTCTGTATGAGGTCGCCCGTTGTCGTGAAGGAAGATGACGCCCTCGGTGTCAAGTGCTGGCTGCTTCGCGCAATCGTGTCAACGTCTCGCAGTGTCGGTCAGCGGTCACTGTGTGCCCTCCACGAGTATGACACCCGCGCTGTACCAGGACAATGAGGCCACCACCTTCCCGACAGTTGGCGTCACCTTAAACTTCTTTGTCTTTGGAGAGGAGAAGTGTTTCCATTCCACTGACGATCGCTTACTGCTGGTGGATGCATGTTTCGTCACCCTTGACAATGAGGTGAAGAAAACCGTTCCCTTCCGTGGAGAACCGTTGCAAAAGTTGCAGAGTTGCCGCCATGCGCTTTTCTTTGTGTTGGTTGGACAGATTTCGCGGAACGCGTCGGCAATAAACTTTCCGGTACTGCAGAATATCGCGAACAATGTGACGAATGCTTCCGAACAACATTCCCAATTCTACCATCGAATGCCGCAATATGATCTTCTTGTTGTCCTGAATCAGCTCCTCCACGCGAGATGTGTTCAAATCTGTTGGTGCCGTGCTACGATCCTCGTCGGTGACCTTTTCTCTACCCGCCACAGACTTTCGACATGGACACCATCTGCGACATGCTGAAGACACATTACAGTTTCTCCGTAAACCTTTACCAGCTGTCGGTGAATTTCAGATTCGGTTACATCTTTCGCCCACAGAAATCGAATAACTGAACGGATTTCTTCGCCAGACCAGTTTTCCAAACGATTAGTCATTTGTGTTTACCTACAACTAACGCTATACGTGGTGGGTCGCTGAAACTCTGCACAGTTGCCAACCTCATATATTAGAATTATCTCACACTACTGATTTCTCTATAACAGAGGAAATTCCGGGAATATCGACCTTGTAACCTTAGTTTATGATCATCCCTCGTGTATAAACTAAAGAACGAAAGTACATCGTATCTATCGAAAATGGATATTTATATCAGTAATAAAAATATCGAGAGGTCTGTCAGGTTTGTTGCAATAATGAGAGATCAAGTAATTTACGTTCATTTATTATTTTCTCAGCGTAGTGATGACCGTCAAAATTTGAAGTTTACTTCACATATCTATACGTAATACTTAGGGTTTGATTGGTCGGAGAAGTACGGTTACAGGTAATGCCAATGATAAGGAAAGTAAAATCGTAACTACGCAAATAAATGGAGAGAAATATTTCATGTGTAGCGAACCAACAAATGAAGATGTCGTCAAATCGATCGGCGCTGTTAACCCACTTCCTCGACAATGTTATCTCAAATGTATGAGTTCTGGGAATTACATGCTCAGTGAAGGACATCGAGCCATTCTCCAGCAAACTTAATCAAGGGAGCTGATTGGAAAGATATCTAGGAAACATTAGTTTATTTCTTATTCATGCCTCAAGTCCCGAGTGTAATCACGAAACCCGAAGCTGATTTTCTTACTGCGCTGTTACACGACAAGTCGTGCGGCTCTTTGAGGGTGCATGTGCTCTTTACTTACATTAACGAACAAATTACGCCTAAAGGGATATACGGCCGAGCTAAAGCCGAGACGTTAGCCAGCCATTCTTACACACCTCATCTCATTGGCTACTGATTATATTCACTTAAATACTGAGAAGACAGAAGTGAGTTACTTCCTGAGAAGAAAGGAGTTCAGTGAAGCATTGTCCAATGAAAAGGGCGCGAGCTAATGAAATGCCAGTTCGTTCTGAAGATGCCTATACGTGATCACAATGCCAATGTGGAAATATTGTTCAGTTTAATGAAAGCACGGTGGAGACCAGAAATAAATAAACTTCTCCTTCTTCCTATGTTCCTATTCCTATGGGGTCACGAGTGCAAACTGTTACGAGCATGTGGATTTAGTACTGTTTTACGGTCGGATGCCCTTCTTCACGCCAACCCTATGTGGAAGGGTGCATGTTTCTGTCATGGCTGGTACTGTGGTGTGTTGTTCTGAATATGAAGAGGAGAGTGTTGGGACAAACGCACACACCCAGTCCCCGAACCGGACGAATTAATCAGAAGCGATTAAAATCCCGACCCGGTCGGGAATCGAACCCCGGATCCTCAGAACCGAAGGCCTCAACGCTGACCATTCAGCCAAGGAGTCGGACACCAGGATGAAATAGACTATTGAAAAAACTTTTTGTTGACTCGATCAAACCAAACCCCATGTCGCAACAGTTCCGAAGGCCTGCAGATTATGAGGTGTCGTGAGGTCAGCACGACGAATCCTCTTGGCCGTTATTCTTGGCGCTGTAGACCGGGGCCGCTACCTCACCGTCAGGTATCTCCTCGATTGTAATCACTTAGGCTGAATGAACTTGGAACCAGCCTTGAGATCCAGGTAAAAATCCCTGACGTGGCCGGGAATCAAATCCGGGGCCGCCGGGTAAGAGGCAGGCACGCTACCCCTACACCGCGGGGCTGGCTTGTTGACTTAATACAATTTCAAAAACAAAAATTGCGTCCACGAACACTTTTTTAGGAACATAGAGGTTCTTCAGAGTACACCTGAAGACACGATTATTTTCTTATTATTCTTATTATTATTCTGGACTTCTTCCCAACTACGTGTGTGATTAAGCTCAGTTTTACGACCGGATGCTCTACCTGACGCAACTTAATGTGGAGAGATTTCTTCACTACTACATGTTTCTGCCCTGCCTTGTATTATTATTATTATTATTATTATTATTATTATTATTATTATTATTATTATTATTTACAAGCTGCTTTACGTCGCACCGACACAGATAGGTCTTTTGGAGTCTATGGGACAAGAAAGAGCTAGGACTGCGAAGGAAGCGGCCGTAGCCTTAATTAAGGTACAGCCTCAGCATTTGCCTGGTGCGAAAATGGGAAACCACGGAAAACCATCTTCAGGGCTGCCGACAGTGGGACCCGAACCCACTATATCCCGAATGCAAGCTCACGGCTGCGCCCCCCTAACCGCACGGCCATCTCCGTCGGTGGTTGTAAGTTTTACAAAGAGGAAAATTCCTCTTAGTTTTCATTATTGTGTTATTCATGGGGATCACTTTAAGTACCTAGCTGTTAACCTAAGGAAATATCTTCTTTGGGGTAACCATACTGATAAGATTGTAAATAAAAAACAGATCTCTTCATATAGTTATGAGGGTATTTCGGGGTTCTAGTAAGGATGTAAAGGAGAGAGCATATAAGTATCTGGTAAGACCCCAATTAGGGCATGGTTCCAGTGTACGGGATCCTCACCAGGTGTACTTGATACGATAATTGAAAAAAAAATCCAAAGGAAAGCAGGACGACTTGTTCTGGGTGTTACGAAAATGTTGCAAAGTTTGGGCTGGGAAGACTTGGGAGTAAGGAGACGAGCTACTTGACTAAGCTGTACGTTCCGAGTTGTCAGTGGGAAGGTGACATGCAATGACATTAGTAGAGGAATAAGGTTAAGTGGAGCTTTCAAAGGTACGAATCATCATAATATGAAGATAAAGTTTGAATAAATAAATAAATACATTCATTTTTAAGAAGAGGAATTAACGATTGGATACATTTCCAAGCTTAAGAAGAAAATGGGAATCTGGCAGACCTACACGCAGATTCATGATGACTCATTGACTGATTGCATATTATGTATTCTGTTGATCTGGACTATCCGCAGTGTCCATATGGAGCGAGCGCATATTTTAACGCTCTTGATGGTGATTCGTCCGTCGGATGGAGACGTCAAATTTGAGCAGAATCCCTGATGGTAATCGAGAGGAGTAGGCTTGAGCCAACACCGGGCTTCACCCTCTCCCTACCTCACTATCATCCTCCTTCTCCACCCACGACCAAGCAGACGTGCAGGTCGCCCATGGGATTCAAATAGAAAGACCTGAGCAATAAATAAATAAATAAATAAATAAATAAATAAATAAATAAATAAATAAATAAATAAATAAATAAATAAATAAATAAATAAATCAACCAACCAACCAACCTTCCTACAATCTAACGCTTCATAAAAAGGGCTAGCTCGAAAATATCCCAAAAGAAGAGCGAAAAATCATGAGGAAAATTTTAGGACCAAGACACACGGAAGAAGGGTACCGCCTGCAATCCCGGAAATCCATAGAAAAAAGATCTAATATTGCGACAGACCTTAGGAAAAGAAGGCTAAAATTTTACGGATATGTTAAGAGGCTTCCAGAAACCAGGCTAACCTACCAAATTCTTGAAAGAGTTAATAAACTGAAGAATTTTCCTGGGACACAACAAACGAAAGCGGACATCAAAACGCACAAATTGAACCTGAAGGAATTTTGAATGGAAATATATATATATAGAAAGAAAATTGACAACTGGGAAGTTACTACAGAGAATGAGGTACCAAAAGATCAGGTACCAAGTGGACGGAAGAAAGGAAGACGATCCTCCGCAAACGAAAATATAAATAAAGCATCGTGTGTTCCGAAAGGAACCATTCACGCATACTAATAATAATAATAATAATAATAATAATAATAATAATAATAATAAATATTATTATTATTCTTTCTGTCTGGCTAAATGATTAACGTGCTGGCCTCTGGTCACAGGGGTCCCGGATTCCATTCCCGGCAGGGTCGGAAATTTTAACCATAATTGGTTAATTCCCCTGGCACGGGGACTGGGTGTATGTGTCTTCTTCTTCATCATCATTTCATGCTCAACACGATGCGCAGGTCGCCTACGGGTGTCAAATCAAAAGACCTGCACCTGGCGAGCCGAAGTCCTCCGACACATCCCGGCATAATTCTTCCTTTCTTCGTTATGCCCAACTGAGGAGCGCGACTGAACTTATTTAGCTGATGTCGTTGGCTTTTCTTGGGATCTTCTGACCAGGTTTTCTTGGATGATGTGCAAGGCGGTGATTGTACAACTGTCTAATACAATGTCATCTGTGAAGCCTATTTCCTGAACATCTTTTCCAACTTCGACCAGCTAATTGTTTTTTTACTTTCATTGATAGGGCAAGGTTCAGATTCTTTTGGTCGATCACTGATGACTCATTCTGAGAATATGTCCGCAAAATTTCAAATGTCTTTTCCTAAACGTGTCTGAGATTTTCTCTGAGTGTTGTTTCCTTATCAGCCCGATTCCCTCTGTACAGACAATTCCCTTCAGATTTTCCTTTCTTGCTTTTCTACATCCTTAATCAATGATCTGCCCCAATTATCAGTGTTTGAGATGCGTGTACTGTTTCAGGCTTCAATACACTGTTGTTTGCATTTCGGCATATTATTCTTTTTTTTACTTGCGAATTGACCACTGAGGATCTGAAGTTTCCTCTTCCTCCACTACTCCTTCATATGGGCGCTATGCTGTTTATTCTGCTCATCCGTCCCAGGCTCTTCCCGTCTTTGCAGTTCTTTCGACTTGAAACCCTTCCAAAGTTTGAATCCTGGTCCGAAATGTTTTCCTGTCTAACGTCTGAACTTCCTGGATGTTGGACTCCTCTAGGTATTTACTAACTTCCTTAATACACGCCGTCGTTGTCTTCTTGTTCCACAGGTAGTAGAATAACTTTCTGGTTAGTCTGGTTTTGTCCATTCTGTACAAATGTCCGAGAAATGATAACCTCATCTTTTTCATGGTCTCTGAAATTATCTCCACGTTTTTGTAGACTTCATTGTTGTCCCGAAGTTTTCAGCCGGTTTCAGTATGGATTGGGCCCAAGATTTTCAGTATTATTCTTCTTTCTAGGATCTCCAGCTTCTTCAACTTGTAATTAATCGAGAGGCATTCGCTGATATACACATTATTATTATTATTATTATTATTATTATTATTATTATTATTATTATTATTAGCGTATTCTCCCAATAATGGAAGACGTTAAGCAAACAACTCAATCAAGCTTTCTTTGGGTTCTTCTTGTTCTTCCAATAGGCTTTCATTCTCTCTGAGAAGGCTTGTTTACGTTCTTCCGACCATTTCGGTCTGCACTGTTTTTGCTTTGGTTGCTCTGATGTAACTTCCCACTTGTTGACTTTGTGTCTGAAGGTGTCTCTTTCTAAAATGTCTGTTGCACATATGTTTGCGTTTTTGAGGTCCTTTCGAAGTTCGTCCAGCCAAGGTGTTGAATTCTTAAGTGAGCTAACATAATTTATTATTATTATTATTATTATTATTATTATTATTATTATTACGCCAGTGGTACACATACAAGGCTGGAGTATTTGAGCACCTTCAGAACGAACTCGCGAACGTGATCTTAGAAAGCCAAAGCGTGGCGTATGTCTCAGTTCAGTGAGAAACTCGTAAGCCAATGTTAACCACTCTGCACTCTTTATAACACAAAGGCTCGTTTAAACGCAAGCACCCTAGAGAGCGCTCCTGCATCTCATTATGTTCATTTTGTGTGGCGAGTGCTCGTGTTTAAGTCGAGGATGTCAACACTCTCTCAAGTGGCCCTCCCCCAGGGGCTCACACCTAGTCTACTGACCCTGACAATATGACGTTTCCGAGGCGTACGTACAATTGGCTTCAAAATTACGTAGACTCGAGTTTATCTCTCTATAGATATTGAACGAGGGAGACGATCTCCACTTAAAATACATGAAAAGCATCTCTTTTTAAAAAAATTACAAGTTTAGAAGAGGTACAGAATATATTATTCATGTAATTAATGCTTCAGATATTTTGACGGAAAGAGAATCTGTTTTCCAACCTTCTACCGACGAAACTTCCTTTAATAACGCGCATAATAAACTTTGCTATCTGACTGGGATACAATTTTAACACAACGTAGCCTAAAGTATTTTTAACAAGCTTCTAAAATTTCTGAGAAAATGTCCGTAAACTTTCAAATGTCTTTTCCTATTATGTGTCTGAGATTTTCTCTAAGTGTTGGCACAGGTCATGAGATTTCCTTACCATCTAGGTTCCCTCTGTACAGACTGATCGAAACATTTTCTTTAAGACGTTTCTTTCTTAATTTTCTACATCTTTAATGAACGATCCGAGTTTCAGATCCATAAAGTGCTTCAGGTTTGATTACAGCGTTGTAATGCCTTAATTTTGCATTTCGGGAAATTATTATTATTATTATTATTATTATTATTATTATTATTACTATTATTATTATTACGCTAGTGGTTTTAACGTCACACGGATACAAGTACACATACACGGCTGGAGTATTTGAGCACCTTCAGATGGAACCCGCTTACGTGATCTCAGACAGCCAAAGCTCCTGAAATTGTTTAATATGAGAGTTATCAATTCTGTGAAGAAAGGTTTATTCAGTAGCGGAAACTCGGATGAAGTCATACTAAGCGTCGTCACAAACGCTCCAAGGTCCTTTCATAAAGAACAAATACGAAATATTTGGATTAGTGCATTGATTTTATCATCATCATCATCATCATCATCATCATCATCATCATCATCATCTGTTTACCCTCCAGGTTCGGTTTTTCCCTCGGACTTAGCGAGGGATCCCAACTCCACCGCCTCAGGGGCAGTGTCCTGGAGCTTCAGACTCTTGGTCGGGGGATACAACTGGGGAGTATGACCAGTACCTCGCCCAGGCGGCCTCACCTGCTATGTTGAACAGGGGTCTTGTGGAGAGATGGGAAGATTGGAAGGGATAGGCAAGGAAGAAGGAAGGAAGCGGCCGTGGCCTTAAGTTAGGTACCATCCCGGCATTCGCCTGGAGGAGAAGTGGGAAACCACGGAAAACCACTTCCAGGGTGGCTGAGGTGGGAATCGAACCCACCTCTACTCAGTTGACCTCCCGAGGCTAAGTGGACCCCGTTCCAGCCCTCGCACCACTTGTCAAATTTCGTGGCAGAGCCGGGAATCGAACCCGGGCCTCCGGAGGTGGCAGCTAATCACGCTAACCACTACACCACAGAGGCGGACGCATTGATTTTATACTGAATTATATTTGATATAGAATGTTTCAGCCTTCTTCCTATTCTTCTGGCGCTTTTTAACACGGATATGTTTTTGATCTGGAATTAGTGTCATCAACTTCTCGACAGTATTGTGACCACGGAAACCAGCGTTCGTCTATGTACACTCGGTCAAGAGTGTGTTTTCTTCGTGGAACTACAGTAAGAGCTTAAGAAAATCTCGTATCAAGAGAACCCTGCTTCAACTGGACGGTGAACGAACCCAGGGCCTTGGGATAAGAAACGGCTACTCCTATCTATACTCCACAGAGCTAATAATAATAATAATAATAATAATAATAATAATAATAATAATAATAATAACAATTACGAGGTCTAGAATGTTTTTCACTTTCTCACAATTCATGAACCTTACAATTCTTTCGTTGTTGCACTCAGTTTTTTTTCCATTTATGGGAACTCTTTATTTCCCTTGTGTGCGGAGTCCAAGGGCGCAACTGATGTACACTCATATTTGACCACAGAGCGCAAGTGACAAGGGCGCAACTGATGTACACTCACATTTGACCACAGAGCGCAACTGATGTACACTCACATTTGACCACAGAGCGCAACTGATGTACACTCACATTTGACCACAGAGCGCAACTGATGTACACTCACATTTGACCACAGAGCGCAACTGATGTACACTCACATTTGACCACAGAGCGCAACTGATGTACACTCACATTTGACCACAGAGCGCAACTGATGTACACTCACATTTGACCACAGAGCGCAAGTGACAAGGGCGCAACTGATGTACACTCACATTTGACCACAGAGCGCAACTGATGTACACTCACATTTGACCACAGAGCGCAACTGATGTACACTCACATTTGACCACAGAGCGCAACTGACAAGGGCGCAACTGATGTACACTCATATTTGACCACAGAGCGCAACTGATGTACACTCACATTTGACCACAGAGCGCAACTGATGTACACTCACATTTGACCACAGAGCGCAACTGATGTACACTCACATTTGACCACAGAGCGCAACTGATGTACACTCACATTTGACCACAGAGCGCAACTGATGTACACTCACATTTGACCACAGAGCGCAACTGACAAGGGCGCATGGTACACCTGTGGGGAATGACCGGGAATATAACGGGTGCAAGTAGAAAGGCGCAATTCTCAGCCGCGTCCGAAAAATTCATTAATAAAAAATTCCAGTGCGCTATGTTTGCGAAAAGGACACTGAGCTCGTGGCGCAGCGGCAAGAGCTCCGATCCGTAAGCGCGGGGTCGCTGGATCGAAACCCGGCGATGGACTGTTTTTCAAATATTTCACACCTCTCACAAATTAAGGCGTCTTCAATAATGTTTATTTTCGAATCAATTCCAATAAATTATTCTTTTAGCGGGAAAGGGGTTCTGAAAAGAAATCGTACAAAAATGCAAAAATACGGCATTTATCACTTGCGCAAAATGCCGCAATAATTATTGTTCTCCCTGCTTCTATTACCAATATAGCTGCCTCTGTGGATCAGTGGTAGAGTGTCGGTCTGCGGATCCCAAGATAGCGGGTTCAAACCTGGCAGAAGTAGTCGGATTTTTGAAGGGCTGAAAAAAAATCCATTCGATACTCCATGCCATACGATGTCGGCATGTAAAAGATCTCTGGTGACAGACACATTTGGTTTTTACCCGACAAAATCATTAAATCTCAGCCATTGACGCCCAAGAGAGTTTCGGTTTACTCGGTCTGCAATCTAGTAGGCCTAGAGTAAAACAAAACGTCCAAACCGACGAGCAGACAGCCAGATGGCGTCAAATCGAAATGTCTGTACACGGTAGCCGAGGCCATACAATTATTATTTATGACCACACAACTGAAGAACTCGCGAGCATCTGGTGGTAAAACCGGACCAAACTCACATGAAGCATTCACTCCAAAATAACTGAGAAAAGGCAAGAAGAAGAAGAAGAAGAAGAAGAAGAAGAAGAAGATAATCAGTCAAACTGTTGGTCTTTCTTTTTACGTCGTTAGAATCTTCACAGATTCCAATTTAATCGAGGCAGTAATGATTAAAACTTGAAGGGCACCGCCATGGTACTTCCAGAATATTTACAAGAGACCCCCTCCCCGCCCTTCATCTTAATTCACTCCAGTTGGTGATGTGGAAGTAAAAGAAGCGAGATGAACGAGCGAGTTACCCAGATGGATTTTAGAAGGAAGATAGCGCATGTTAGTGAGCATTAATATCACCGCTTAAACAGATGAAACTAGTCTTTGTCGGGCACTCAAGAACAGCAGCGAGCTCTTTCAGCTGGAGCATGAACTGTGCACATCAGCCAATCTAACATATTTCCGTGCACTATTGAGAAGAATTACACGCAGATACTTCAACAGATTTTGAATGATGACGATAACCGTGTGTAAACATGAAAGTTATCGAAAATGAGTAACCAACATATGTCACATTGGGACTTAGAAAGTGGCATTCATAGACATTTAAAAAACATATATTTTGAAGAAGCGGAGTTTAGTACTTTTTAGGAAAGAATTTTGTATTTAAAAAATAAAAATTGCAATATTTTGGCCCTTAAAGGTTTATCTTCCTCTTAAAGACACTTTTGAGAACCATCTAACAACGACTATTGCAGCCAGTTCGAAGGAGAGGCAGGAGTGAAATTTTCAACTTCGACAGTTTTAACTGTATCGTAACGAAATGTTAACTATACCGTCTATAAGGAGAGTTCTTCACATACACGGTACCAATTTACAATTACTTAGCTGTGTTAGTTCTGAAATTATTGCCTATTTTTATACTTAAAAGGAGATCTACGCCTCTGTAAGGTAGTGATTAGTGTGATTAACTGCCACCCCTAGAGGCCCGGGTTCAATTCCCGGCTCTGCCACAAAATTTGAAAAGTGTTACGAGAACTGGAACGGGGTCTACTCAGCCTCGGGAGGTCAACTGGGTAGAGGAAGGCTCAGCCATCCTCGAAGCGGCTTCCCACTTCTCCTCCAGGCAAATGCCGGGATGGTACCTAACTTAAGGCCACGGCCGCTTCCTTCCTATTCCTTGTCTATCTATCCCACAAGACCCCTGTCAAACATAGCAGGTGAGACCGCCTGGTCGTGGTACTGTTCCTCCTCCCCAGTTGTATCCCGGATCTAATGTCTCACGCTCCAGGACACAGTTCTTGAGGCGGTAGAGGTCAAATCCCTCGCTGAGTAGAGGAAAAAGCCAACTCTGGAGGGTAAACGGATTAAGAAAGAAAAGAGATCTAATAAATCAGACCCTTGCGTTAAAGTTTGACGAAGCTAAACTATTTAGAAATATAGGTCGTAGACACAGAAACATACATTACTTATGTTTTGCGTATTATTCTCTGTAGGAATGTTTAAACTTTCATTTTTTTTGAAATTCTATACTAATAATATTCAAAACTATCCGTCAAAATTTAAATTACTATACTTTTAAAAACCTTACTAAATTACAAAAATTTCCGATTGCGTCGCAAGGAGAATTTTGTACACAACACAATATTTAAAAGAACAACAGCAAAGCGAGTAAATAGCAATTCAGTTACTCACTTCAGAACCACCCAGTCTCTGTTACTTGGACATCCTGCACATGTCATCTTCTCCTGGTAATTGGCTCTGGTTTGTCCCTGAGCAACACGTCGAGGGGGGTGTGCTGTGGTTTTTAAATACCAAGCGCTCTGATATTAAATGGCCACTAAGGGCCTTAAAAATGCCGAAATTACTAAAGTAATATTTTCTGGTATAGAAAGGGTTGGGATATCTTTATAAGAATAAAACAAAGAACTGCAGTTTTTGGTTCGAAGTCAGTAAATTTCGGTCATATCTCCCGTTAATAACGTTATTGGTCTAATGTCCTACTAACTACAGTTTTGCGGTTTTCAAAGACGACGAACCCAGTGTTTGGGACAGCGCTGGATATAACTGAAGGGGACTAGATATGGAGACAAATGTATAATACTGACAAAGATGAATGGACATGCCCTTCTCCAATATCAAGCTTCTCTGTTGTGTTTGACGAGCAGCTCATATCTTCGCTCTGTATTCACCATTGAACAATGCGCTAATATATCACATTAGTTAAACTCCATACGCAATTTAAAGCTGTTTTTATGTTTTCAAATCTTAGCGGAGTTGGCTCAGCACTGCAGTAGAAAGCGTGCCAAGCAATCCCTCTACTTGGCAGCGCGTGGCTCCATAAAACAATTGGCCTCGTCTCTCTCGGCGGATTACTTCCTCTACAGCATCGTTCGGCACTGCGGCCATGGGTCACTATCAACAACAACAGGATATGCCTTATCCATTATAAAAGGACATTTCAAAGGGCGCAGTAGTGAAAATTACGATCATTCGTGAAATCAATGTAGACAAATACCTTGAAGTTTACCAGAATTTATATTGGCACCGGACACCCAACATTCGAATTACTAGAAATGGTGCTTTACGTCGCACGGACACAGATCTTATGGAGACAATGGGACAGGAAAGGAGTAGGAGTTGTAAGGAAGTGGCCGTGCCCCTAGGAACGACACAAATCCAGAAAGGTGTACGGCAAGGATGTATAATGTCTCCTATTTTATTTAACTTACATTGAGATTCTTCTTTCCTGTCATTTTTCCTATTTATCTAGGGTCGGCAATACGTCTGGATTAAACCATGTTTTACGGCCGGATGCCCTTCGCGACGCCAACACTATTTGGAAGGACATACAGGGTGTACGGGCAAACTTTGAGGACACATTCCTGACATGTAGAAGAGGACGTGAGTCTGCAGTAGCGTCGGCCAATTGCAGTTATGGTTACAAAATGATGACCAATGTGGTGCGCGCATGCAAGACACTGAGGTGAACAGTTTACAGCGAATGCTATGTTCGGAGGCTTCTTAGAAAATAGATTCAAGAGATCTGTTGGTTTTACAGTTGTGTGTAATCTCCCAGTAACCTCGACCCCCTGTGCACTACCATATGTCCTCTGGTATGTGTTAGAACAAATTAGTTATTAGTTCAGTCTCCTCCTTGGGTTTGACAATGAAAGTGACTGAGGTATGAGCGATGCTAGTAATGCCATTGCTTATGCAGCCAGTCCCTGCCATGAATGGCGTGAAAGGGTTGCTCATAGGCTCGGTTGGTACATGCATTTCAGTGACGTCTGGGCGACCTGCGGCGGCTGATAACGGAGCTATTGAGGTCCAAATCAGCCTCAACACACACACCGCACCTTCGGAAGAACAATGCCGTAAGTGTAAAAATGATTAATGTAGGAATGTATTACAATATATAAAAATAATATATTAAGAACTGATTTTTTTTTTTTTTTTTTTTTTGCTATTTGCTTTACGTCTTATGGCGACGATGGGACAGGGAAGGGCTAGGACTGAGAAGGAAGCAGGGTGGCCTTAATTAAGGTACAGCCCCATCATTTGCCTGGCGTGAAAATGCAAAACCACGGAAAATCATCTTCAGGGGTGGGGTTCGAACCCAATATCTCCCGGATGCAAGCTCACAGCTGCGCGCTCCTAACCGCACGGCCAACTCGCCCGGTAAGAACTGAATTTATCAGGCCTTTGTATATCTTACATCTGCAATGCTAACGAAGGGCATTCTTTTTGCACATTTCATATAAGAAAGTGTTTGATGTGGTATGCTGATGTTCCTGTGTGTTTCCCATGATTAATGTAGAGTTGTAGAAAGAGTGTTCTAACATGAAAATAAAGAGTTTCCTGACCCATGTCTACGTGTGAGGAGTTGCATTCAGTATTGCGTGTGGTGTGTTTTAGGTGAGGATGAGCATCAAAACGATCACACACACCAAGCCCGCCAACTAATGGTTAACAAATATGGTTAAAGCCGGGAATAGAACCCAGCATGCAGCCAACAATACGAACTTACACTTATATTTAAAGCTAGCGAGGATTCACAACACAGAGTATTTGATCATGATGAGTGTTGTTTAAAGAGGCCTAACATTTGGTTCTGTATGAGTTGCGCCGTGGAGATTCCCCGCCGGGAGTAGAAGTGGTTTGACAGCTGCCTTAAGCATCTGCTACCTGCGCTGCACCGCAGGGGTTTATTTCCAAGTTCAAGGAATGTCTGTGAATGTCTGTAGTACTGACATTTTGAAATTAATATATACAAAATATTATTCACTCTATCTTTTTTTTTTTGATAGTTGTTTTACGTCGCACCGACACAGATAGGTCTTACGGCGACGATGGGGCAGGAAAGGGCTAGGATTGGGAAGGAAGGGTCGTGGCCTTAATTAAGGTACAACCCCAGCATTTGCCTGGTGTGAAAATGGGAAACCACGGAAAACCATGTTCAGGGCTGCCGACAGTGGGGTTCGAACCTACTATTTCCCGAATACTGGACACTGGCCGCACTTAAGCGACTGCAGCTATCGAGCTCGGTATTCACTCTATCAATGTTGGTTTCTTGCACATTTAGAAAACCTGCATCGTATTTATATCAGTGGGTGAAATGTGTATAACTACGTAGTTTGACTTAATTTACAAACCAAGTGTGGAAACATGGAATTAGTCTTTCAGTCTTATGAAGAATGTCCACAGCCTATTTGTAGCTAACTGACAGGGTCACGAATAGAATGAATGAAGAATGAAATACCGCTAAAGGAAGAAAATACTGCCGAATGCGAGATCTGACATGCTTTTGCGGACAAAGATTAATGGATGGCAAATGAAATGTAGCGAATTTGTTGAATAAAGAATGACCAGTGAAAACAGAAAAAAAAACCTGTCTCACCCTACGTTTCCCCGACATGCACCCCTTATGAAGTGATAGGGTTCAAGAATGAACCATAGCTACTGCCAAAGAAAGGAAATTGTGTAGCCTGGCGAGGCCTGTCGCATTCCCCTGGGTATAAAAGATTAATAAATGACAAATGAAATTGTTTCAAACAGTGATGGTGATATAAATATGAAGAAGTCAGAAATAATATTTTGAATGCCAGCTTTGTCCAGCATAAACGCTATCTAAAGTGATCGTAGATTTAACCCCCGGAGCAGTGATGGGAAGCCTACGTTCCATCAGCGACATGAAGAAGCTTTCTTAATCTTAACAATAACTGAAATTTACAGTTTTCCGTCGCAAATGTTCATTCTATCAGCGTTATTTCATTCCCTGTGGAATTCCCAAACAAGACCTCTAGTTCCTAGAATGATTAATGACCACGGCGCAAGTTTTACTGATTTTAACACGGCGCAACTTTTACTCGGCGCAACTCATACGACACCTAACATTTAGGTCTTCAGCCCCTAATTGTACGAAATGAGACGAAATGTAATGAAAATTTAAAATTCCAAAATTCATCCACTGTTTAGAATTCAAAAAGACGACGACGAACAATGATTATGAATTTGAAACAATCAGTGGATTCGACTCGCAGTTCGGGAGGGTGAGGCACTGCGGGTGGAATCCACTGATTGTTTCAAATTCATAATCATTGTTCGTCGTCGAAGGCCCTACTTCCAAAGCACAATGCTGAATCAATGATGCTTGTTGTCTAAAGGGAAACAACGGCCCCTCATAATGGTACTCATCGCTAGTAAAGCAAACTATGGTATATATCATGTAGCGGTACTAATAACAAGTAACGCAGACTCACACATTGTGGTACTAATCACAGGCGAGGCCCAGACCCCTCGTGTTCTTGAAAACGCAGACTCATGATATCCACACCAGATGCTGAAAGTGCAGCCTCTTTTTATCTCCTTGGAGTGTTCCAGCCGAACCCGCACAGATGGGAGCCCACACACCCACGGTATTCCTCACATAGTAGCACTACTCGTAACAAAAGTCGACTCATGGTGTTCCTCGCGTGATGGTACTAATCACAGGTGATCTCATTGTTCAAAATTCAGCATCCCTAGGTTGCTCCTTTTAGTCGCTTTTTACAACAGGCAGGCGATACCGTGGGTGTACCCTTCCTCTGCGTCCTCCACTCACAGGACGTGACAGAGTACTTCGTTTGCTATCAGTTTTATGTCGTACCGACAAGACAGCGCTGGGACTGGAGCAGGGAGCAATCGTGACCTTCATTAATGTACCGTCTGGTGTGAAAATGGGAAACTATCTTAAGGTCTCCCGACAGTGGGGATCGAACCCCACCTCCCAAACTCAAGCCAATAGCTACGTGGCCCCGAACTGTTTAACTTAATATCGTTTAAATAATTTAACACCGTTTAGAGATATACTGTGCCGAGCGAAGTCTCTACGGCTATGGATCCAAGTTCTGCACTTGGGAGCAGCCTGGGTTCGAACCCCATCGTCGGCTGTCCTGAGGATGGTTATCTCTAGTTTCCTATTTTCACTTCCAGGGAAATGCCGGGGCAGTTCCTATTCATTCCATTCCTATCACCTCTGTACCTACTTTCGCTCACCATCATTCATTCAAATAATAATAATAATAATAATAATAATAATAATAATAATAATAATAATAATAATAATAATAATAATAATAATAATAATAATAATAATAATAATAAAACAATCTTCATGAAACAGCGGCAAGAACAGGTCTGAACATTTCATGTGAAAAGACGAAGTACACTAGTGTCCAAAAGTTAAGCATAAGTTACGAGCAAGCAGGGCAACAGGAAATAGACCGCAAATCCCACGACATATGCACCTAGCAACCTTACGTGTTCGCTCTGTATAGGAAAGGAGTGTTCCCTGCTTTGAATAGCGGCGTAACCGCAAGGAAAACACAGCCAGTGCCTGCGCCCCATATTCCCTCAGTCGTGTTTGCCCTGTTATAGTGTGCGGAGTGTAGCCTCGTGGTGAACATGACAACATAATGGCACAACAACGCCATTTGGACCCCGTTTTGCAGGGTAGAATACTCGGCCGCCTCGAAACAGTCCAGACAGACCGAAGTCGCCGTATCCTTGAATGTGCCACAAAGTGTCATTTCCAGGCTTTGCAGAATTTCGAGACACAGGAGATGTTAGTCGTAGACCAGTACCAGGTCGACCAAGGGCAACCACCCCACAGCAGTACCGATATCTGCCCTTAACCGCCCGACGAAATCGGAGTGCACCTGCAGGACAATTGTCGGCGGTGCTTGCAGCCGTCTGAGGGGTTGCCGTTTCCCGGCAAACTGTGTACAGGAGGCTCAGAACAGCAGGGCTGTTTGCTCGACGTCCAGCGGTGTGCGTCCCGCTCACTCCAGCACAGAGACGGGCCCGTTTACTGTGGAGAGGTCAACATCGAAACTGGGCCATGAATTAATGGAGGCATGTGCTCTTCACAGACGAATCCCGCTTCACTTTGCAGAACGATTCCCGTCACTCACGAATCTGGAGAGAACCGAGTAGCCGATACAACCACAGGAACATGCTGGAACGGGACCAGTATGGTGGTGGCGGGGTCATGGTGTTGTGCGGCATAATGTTGAATGGCCGTATGGACCTGCACATTATCATGGGTGGTCCGAGGAACACTGTTAACGCTCGGAGATATAGGGATGAGGTACTGAGACCACAAGTTCGACCCTTCAGAGGTGCGGACGATAATGCCCGACCGCACCGCACTGCTCTGGTGGATGAATTTCTGGCTGGGGAAGTCATTCATCGCATGGACTGGCCAGCGAGGTATGCGGATTTGAATCCTATAGAACAGGGGTGGCCACTAACCTTAATTTTGAGAGCCGCAAATTTACGAGCAAATTTAGGAGACAAAATTGGGAGCATGTTTACAAAATGGTTTATAAAATGAAGACACGCTTTTCATTTTATAACAAATGAAGGAACATTTCTTTTCTACACTACACAGAACATTATTGTTCAGTTGCATATCAAGGAATGACATTTAACTTTTGAGAAGTGCTTCTTCCAGTGTTCATTTTTGCTGTTAGTTTATTTATTTATTTATTTTTTTGAAATCTGGCTGATAATTTGTCAGCGCAGTTCACAATATTACACTTAAATGTTCATCAGTGAGTTTAGATCGATATTTATATTTAATTAATTTAAGCCGCACATCACTGCTGCTGACTGCCGCCGACCACGAGATGTTGTTGGTTTCCAATAATTATGTCAATTAATTTTACTCTGAACTTGGTGTCAAGAGCCGCATGTGGCTCGCGAGCCTCGTTGTGGCCAGCACTGCTATAGAACATACCTGGGATGCACTGGGGAGGCCTCCACCAAGGACCCTCCAAGACCTTCGCATTGCCCTTTCGGAGGAATGGGATCGGCTGCTACAAGAGCACTTGGACCATCTGATAGAGAGCATGCCACGTCGCTGCGAAGCATGTGTGACCGTTAGGGGTATCCATTCACCCTATTAACAGCATATTTTGTTGTGGAAGACATTGCCAAGTTTTGTTACTTGTTGTCAAAGGTGTATCTCAGCTATGAGAACCTTTCTCATACTGTTTTTTGGGCAAGTTGTGGGACATATGGTATGTGAGTCACCTTCCATTTGTTCAGCAATGCGTCTGACATTCCTATGAGGCGGTATGGCCTCGTTTAGTGATTATGCTTGTATGTGGAAGGTATAAAATCAGGATTTAACAACCATCCTCTAATCTCTAGATATGGGAAATTCTGACAAGTAGATAAATTCAAATACCTAGGCGAAATTATACAACCAAACGGGATAAATCAGCAAGCAAAGAAAGAAAGAATTACAAAAAGCCTACAACATTTTCTGGAGCAGATACAACAAAAGAAATCTATATCCCAAAACGCAAAATTATGACACTACAACACAGTTGTCAAACCAGAAGCCCTTCATGCATCAGAAACTCTGATAATTGGTGGCAGATCACAAATTAAAAAAATAGAAAAACAGGAGAGGAAAATTCTCAGGAAAATTCTAGGACCTAAATGGAAAAAAAGTATTTGGATTAAAAAGGAAATCACCGGGAATCTATCACGTAACAAAAAAAATCAGACACCATTAAAAAAAAGAAGATTAAATCTATGTCACCTGATCAGGATGGATAACAATGGGCTAACAAAGAAATTACTAAATTTCGCAGTATCTCTAAACAAATCACAACTGGCTTACAGAAATAAACAAAGATCTTCAGGAAATTGGTATAAATGAAGAAATCTTGCAAGACAGAAAAAATCAGAAATCTCATAAACAAAGGCACATTTGCTGATCAACCTAAAAGACAAGCTACAGGATGGACGGAAGAACGCAGAAAGAAGTAGAGCGAAAGGATGAAGAGATTTTGGGAAGACGAGAAGAAACGTTGTGCTAAATAAGTTCACTCACGCTTCTTAGTTGGGCATAACGAGTCAAAAATAATAATCTTATTGATTTTATGCCCCATTATGTGTTTTAAAGGTTTTCGGAGACGCGAGGTGCCGGAATTTTGCCCCGCAGGAGCTGTATTGCGAGCCGACACAAGGCTGACAGTATTTGAGCACCTTCAAATACCTCCAGACTGAGCCAGGATCGAGCCTGCTAAGCTGGGCTCAGAAAGCCAGCACCGTAACCGTCTGAGCGTTCATTTCATCTTCCTTAGCTCCTCATTTGAGACTAGCGTCAGGAAGGTCATCCCCCCGTAAAAACGTGCCATGTGGATTCATCTCACCCGACCGCGCATCAAGAAACGGGACTAAGCGCTAGATAAACACCATAGAGTTAATATACTGTACGGTACTCCCTGCTATTGTGATGTATTCCGCGAGAGTGTCGGCGTCATGGGTTTTATTTCTTAATTCTAAATTAATTTACAACATTTTCATGACCACGCTGACGCAGTAGCACGGAACTCGCCTCAAGACCTTACCATTATTAATAGTTGCTTCACGTCACACTGACAAAGATAGGTCTTATGGCGACGATGGAACCGGAAAGGGATGGGAGTGGGACGGAAGCGCCCATGGCCTTAAAGTACAGCCCCAGCATTTGTCTGGTGTGAAAATCGGAAACCACGGAAAATCATCTTCAGGACTGTTGTCAGTGGGGTTCGAACCCACTATCTCCCGGATGCAAGCTCAAACTCACAGCTGCGTGGTCCTAACCGCACGACCAACTTGCCCGGTGACACGAATTAAAAGGTACTCTGAGCTCCACTAACTGTTAGCCCCGCAGCACGGCGATTTTACTAGTGCACTTTATTGCATTACCCGGTGACATATTCAAGTCAGACTTCTGGTCCTGCCCCTGCATACTGTCGTCACACGTGTTGTCTAGGAGTTAAATGTTGATGTATTACAGTGTGAGCAGCGAGCAGCTGGGCAGTTCAATGTTACTTCCAGCAGAGGAGAGACCACCACGTTCCCTTCCCTGAGCAGCGGTCAGGCCATGAACCCGCCCGTGCCGAGCGCCATCTAGGTCGCAGCCTTGCTCCGGGCTTATGGCATGGGATCGATCCCCGCCGCCACAATACACGTGCAACACACTCGCACACACGTCACAACAGTTCGGGTCGGTCTAGACTGCACATAGGCAGTTCCTCGTTTTTGTTAATAAAACATTATACTGATACAGTAGCACGCAAATTTATACTTCAGGGGCTGCCTGTCAGAGACGGTAAAGCCGTGCTCGATTCACTCTGAAGTATGTGGGTTCCATTCCCCGCCAGGAAGTCGAAAAAAATGCCGGGCTGAGTGGCTCAGACGGTTGCGTGCTGGACTTCTCACCCCAACTTGGTAGACTCGATCCTGGGTCAGTCCGGTGGTATTTGAAGGTGCTCAAATACGTCAGCCTCGTGTCGTTAGATTGACTGACACGTAAAAGAACTCCTCCGGGACTAAATTTCTGCACCTCGGCGTCTGCGAAAACCGTAAAATATAGCTAGTGGGACGTAAATCCAATAACATTATTATTATTATTATTATTATTATTATTATTATTATTATTATTATTATTATTATTATTATTATTATTATTATTATTATTATTATTATTATTGTTAAGTCGAAAAATTGAAGAAACGACATTTGCAGTTCCGGAGGTGCAAATGGTCCTGAGCTTCACTCAGCCTACACAAAAAAATTAGTAGCAGGTTAATTTCTGAGGCCAAAGGCACCCCGGCGTAGAGCTAACCACTCTACCTCATCAAGTGCCGAGGCTAGGGATAGTGGAAGTCTTTACTTTCTACCCCTCCAAGGCCTTCATGGACCCTGCGGAGATGACCTTGCTTTTATATTTAGGTATATATGGCCGTCCCAGTGCAAGATATGTGCAAAAATAATATTATTGAAAAATAGCGGTTTGAAGTTCTCTAAAGATTCTACACAATGCCTGTACAAAACCGCAACAAAATGCAGAGAACGTGAATGGACTGTCCTTAAATTTCCAGGGTAAAATCAATTACGTATCTGCAGATGATGTTTTACACTGTCACGGCACGAATTAGATCCATTACTCAAAATATGTCAGCTTCCATTACAAAGGATACCAAACGAACCCAAACTCCATGGCGCAACAGCCCCGAAGGGACAGGAAAGGGCTAGGAGTGGGAAGGAAGCGGCCGTGGCCTTAATTAAGGTACAGCTCCAGCATTTGCCTGGTGTGAAAATGGGAAACCATGGAAAACCATTTTCAGGGCTGCCGACAGTGGGGTTCGAACCTACTATCTCCCGAATACAAGATACTGGCCGCCGACTGCAGCTATCACGCTCCGTCAATAACTAATTAAAATTATTTTTTTTTGCTAGATGCTTTACGTCGCACCGACACAGATAGGTCTTATGGCGACGATGGGATAGGAAAGGCCTAGGAGTTGGAAGGAAGCGGCCGTGGCCTTAATTAAGGTACAGCCCCAGCATTTGCCTGGTGTGAAAATGGGAAACCACGGAAAACCATCTTCAGGGCTGCCGATAGTGGGATTCGAACCTACTATCTCCCGGATGCAAGCTCACAGCCGCGCGCCTCTACGCGCACGGCCATAAATGTAATATAATTGAAAGTAAACGTAAAATGTAATTTAAATGGAATTTAAATTATCATAAAAACTCATTTTAAAGTTAATAAATGAATCTTGGAGGAAAAAACAACAAAACAGGCTATAATGTTACTAACCTTACATTTAGTTCATAATCTAACTTTTGGGGATGATTCTTATGTCATTAACCTCAATGTATGTACAACCTCCAGCAATTCCTTCTTTATAGCTTTAGATTACTTATGTCTCCAGTTTCAAACGGGATAGAATTCCAGCAAGGTATGATCCCCGTTAAAAAGATAGGGAGAGGGCCAAAACCTGTGTCGGCACATTGCCTACTCCTGTAGAATAACACCAAGGCTTAATGTCCCCACCCGACTGTCGAATCACCATCAACAGCGTCATGTGCCCTGACTTCATCAGAATACTGCGGAGAATTCGGGAACAGAATCTAGGATTTGACACGCAATCTAATGATTAGAAATTGTTTACCACCACCACCTCACCTGCCCTGCCGACGAACAAACATTGTGATGGCGGGGTTTTTTCCCACCTACGGGACAGGAAACGGGTAACTACGGTACCGCCTTAACGATAATGTTTACGTTCCACTAACTACTTTTATGGTTTCCGGAGACATCGATTTGCCGGAATTTAGCTCCTGAGGAGTTCTTTTACGAGCCAGTAAATCTACCGACACAAGGCTGACGTATCTGAGCACCCTCAAATACCACCGGACTGACCCAGGATCGAGTCTACCAAGTTGGGGTGAGAAGTCCAGCACGCAACCGTCTGAGCCACTCAGCCCGGCATTTTTTTCGACTTCCTGGCGGGGAATGGAACCCACACTCAGTCACTCAGCCCGGCGACGCCTTACCGATCATGGTGAATTAGTGGTTGAGCGTCCGTACATCTTCAAGTGTTACACGAGGATACACTGGTTAATCTGTTAGAAGTAGAGGTGATGTTCTCTGTCTGTGGGAACTGGCAAGGTAACTGATCTAGACGCCGAGAGTGTTCAAATCACATTTCTAATTCTGACAATAATGGGGGGGAGGGGGATAAGCCGCAGCAGGTACTGCTCCTTCCGAGCTACGAGGAGATTGCAGTATCGGAGCGGAACAGAGCGTCAAGAGTTTATACACACTCTGTAGTGAAAATAAAGGTCACCGGCACACACAGTGGCGTGGCTCCCAGGGGCAGTGGTTGTGTCGTGCGGGGTGCAGGGTGAGCAGGCTTCGCTCAGGTAAATGTATTACAAACATGCTTTTAAGTAAAATAGCGACGCTCAACAAGCTGCGAGTCCGTAATAAAGAACTAGTTAATATATTACACAATTTTCTGAGCTCGTGGCAGAGACTGAGCAGTCCGTTCACTTCTGTGTTCTAATCTACGCCTGGCCAAGCAGCTCAGTCAAAGTGTTGAATCCAATGTTCAAGCCAGTTGACTCCAGACGTTTATACCAACCCTTACTGTCCATTTTCAAAATACTTAACCTAAGAATGTATTTTGATTAAACAGGAAGAAGGAAAAATAAAACTTTGAAAACTTTCAGTTTATTAGACAGTGATTAGTACACTATAGTTTATGCTGAAGGGATGTTAAGTAGCCAGCCGGAAAGATCCGCTATGAAATGCAGTACCAGGCTGGCGTTGCCGAAATGCGGATGCTGCGTTGGTCAATGGGCGTCACCATCAAAGATCGGCTCAAGAACGAACACGAACAAATACCACAGATATAATCGGAGAAAATGTACAGTGACCAACAAAAATGGTATGGTCATGTCCAATGAAGAAATGAACGCCATCTGCTTCATCGAGTTTTCAGAAGTGAACAAGCGCCAGATGGCAAAGGAAGACCAAGAGCAAGAAGGAAAACATCTTGCAAGGAGTTGCCCAAGAAAGAAAATATTCCGGAGGAGCAGAACAGCAACAAGTCCCAAATGATGGGAGAAGTCGAACATCAATTCCATTTACAAGGAGAAGAAGAAGAAGAAGAAGAATAGGACACCAACAGGGAAAAAACCACAATCTTGTGATTTCGCCTGAGCGCTGGCTTGAACTTTGAACCAACACTATTTGGTCTCCTGGCGTAGCTTACGGCAGGGTCGGGTATTTTAAGTGAACAGATTACTCAGTCTCAATCGGCATGTGCTGTAAATACTGAACACAATCTAATAAGTTGGCAGTTTATTTTAAACACAACGCGGTTTTGAAAATAGCTATTCACTTTAACTGTCCCACAGCGGCCGAAAAACGCCTAAAAAGGACTACATTCGTTGCTCAGATCCTTTCCAACAGACCAAACATAACGCAGATCTCCATAGCTCAATAGGTAGAGCATCAGAACGAAATTCGGAAGCTTGTGAATACGGTTCACACTGATGTTCTGTTGGCCATTTCTCTTCTGTACGTAACATCACTTCAGTATGCACTGTATGAACAGAATACGAAGTTTATTTCAAGGACGTGAAAAGTAAACATTCACTTAACATCAAGCTACAGCAGAGAATGTTTGGACCAACATACGAGGAGGCAGAATGGTGGGAGATGAGAGAAGTTTGATATTGTCGGAGACGGACATGAGCAGGGCATTTCATGAGAAAGGAAGAACGTGAGGTGTGCTGTATCAGAGGTAAGACCCAACACAAGATGGTGGATTCGGGTCCGCGTGGATGTGAGGACGCTGGGCTTTACGGAGGGGATGCATCAGACAGTAATACTTTTTCTCTAGCCGATAACACATGGGATACACATCCAAAATGCTGTCTAACTTCGGATATCTCAAGGATCAGTACTTCAACAAAGATATGCTATTATTTCCATACAGACGTGATAGACGATAACTTACAGTCTCCAGACAGCCTCTTTATGTCACGATTCTTCCGCCACCAGTACTCACCTAGAACAAAAAGAAAGCCTCTGTTATCTATGTTTCCAATGTTTGAAACAGGTTCAACATTTGGAGGGGAATAAATCATATCAAATTTTGCTACATCAAAATCTACCTCAGTGAATGAATAGAATATTCTTCTCTTTCAGTCAACGTTGACCAAAGTATTAGTTTACTCTAATCGTAATTAATACGTGGAATTAGTTTTCTTATAATAAAACTTACTAAAGTCATTTCAACCAGCAAACTGTTACAAATATAATTAAAACATTATTGACTAATTTACCAATATGGATATTCTTGGACGTATGCTTAATAATTACTCAAACTTGGAATTATGAGTAGCAGTATTTCCTAGACTTTAACTAAGTTGTATAGTCTACGATAATTCCTTACCACATGCATCTTGTGTGTTTTCACCATCCTTAGATTTATTTAGGTTTGATGTTTTCTACAGTTTCTTTCATTCACTGTTTAATAACTTAAAAGCAAAGCAAAGAAACAAAGTCAACTCCGCACGGGTTATGAAGGCCTTTGGAGGGGTGGAATGTGAACCTTTGCACTATCTGTAACCTCGGCGCTTGAAGGGGTGCAGTGGTTAGCTCTACGCCCGCAGGAATTATCCTGGTACTCATTTTTGATGCAGGCTGAGTGAACCTCAGCACCATATGCACCTCCGGGTTTATTAACTTTAGAAGAGAGTAAAGTTCAGTTCATTTTCAGATTTACCTATCTCGTTCCAATCTATATATATTTCTCTGATTTTTCTTGTCTCTTAACAGTATTTTAGTAGATGTGCCACTTCTATACCTTTATTGCAAAAAATGCAATGATTTTCCTTATTTTTTGCCTCACGCCTTTATTATTTCAAACTCCCGTCAATCACAAAATTGTCCCTAACATTTCAGTCCTTACCGTCATATTTGTACTTATTTTACAAAATTCTATTAGTATTCCCTTGCAGTTACGTGCTGTCCTTGCTGTATGCCTGCCTGGGTCATCTTCTGACACAATCTCAGCGAATGATGATAAAGTTCTCTTAAAACATATTCATTGTCCTCCATGTTACGTGATACGTTACATAACATGGAAAAGAAATGTGTGAGTGACGATCGCTGGACTGCAACACCTTATAACCACAATGTCTGATAAGTGGATTTGTATGTGGAGGTAATTACATTTCTTTTGCTAGTGGCTTAACGTCGCACCGACACTGATAGGTCTTATGGCGACGATGCGGCAGGAAAGGGCTAGGAGTGGGAAGGAAGTCGCCGTAGCCTTAATTAAGATACAGCTACAGCATATTCCTGGTGTGAAAACAGGAAACCACAAAAACCATCTTCAGGACTGCCGACAGTGGGGTTCGAACCCACTATCTCCCGGATGCAAGCTCACAGTTGCGCAGTCCTAACTGCATGAGCAACTCGCCCGGTGTAATAAAAACAATCATACATCATCGAATACATTTCTTGAAGAGATTTCAGCCAGCTGAGTAACACAGTCGCTAGAGAGCTGGTCTTCTGAGCTCAAATTGATGGGTTCGAACCCAATTCAGGCCGGTCCCATAATACCCCAGCCTCTTACTGGCGCATTTCACGACACACAAAATAACTTCTGAGGGACAACATTACGGCACCTTGGCGTCTGCGAAAACTGAGAATTTACTGAATAGTAAAACCGATTACATTATTATTATTATTATTATTATTATTATTATTATTATTATTATTATTATTATTATTATTATTATTATTATTATTATTATTATCATTCATGGGCTGGATAGCTCAGATAGTTAGAACGCTGGCTTTCTGAGGCCAAGTCGACAGGTTCAAACCTCGCTCAATCCAGTGCTATTTGAAGTTATTCAAATACATCATCCTCGCATAGGTAGATTTACCGGTAATTAAAAGAACTCCCATGACCGGACCCATGGTGTAGGGGTAGCGTGCATTCTCTTACCCGGAGGCCCGGGTTCGATTCCCGACCAAGTCAGAGATTTTTACCTGGATCTGAGGGCTGGTTCGAGGTCCACTCAGCCTACGTGATTACAATTGAGGAGCTATCTGACGGTGAGATAGCGGCCCAGTCTAGATAGCCAAGAATAACGGCTATGAGGATTCGTCGTGCTGACCACACGACACTTCGTAATCTGCAGACCTTCGGGCTGAGCAGCGGTCGCTTGGTAGGCCAAGGCCCTTCGGGGCTGTTGCGCCATGCGGGGAGGAAAGAACTCCCACGGGACACAATTCCAGCACATCGGCATCTCCGCAAACCGTAAAAGTGGTTAGTGAGACATTATTATTATTATTATTATTATTATTATTATTATTATTATTATTATTATTATTATTATTAATAATAATAATAATAATAATAACAAGATTTGTCAAGATTTGTCATACAGGAGTGAGCGAATTGGGCAATAATCACAAATATCAAAATATCATAAATTAAATTAAAATAATATCATTCTAGCTGAACATATCCAGAATCCACAATTATTATTAGCTCTAGTTATATCGTGCCTCTTTCGTGTAAGTTCATGATTGACGCTGTGATTATTACTTCAAAATGAGTAACTGTTTGGTATGCTACCAGCTTGCCGGAGCTGATGGGAGTGTTGCATACGCTATCTATGTCACGGCGGACCGCTGGGAGCGTGTGCTGGATGCCAGCATTATCATCACTGTTCTCGAAGCTGCGGCGCCTCTTGTTCGAATCTTATTTTCTCTACACTTCCAACTTAAGCGCAGTAGATTGTAACAGGGAAGACGCGAGGGATCTGACGTGTGTGCAAGGACATATGAAAGGTGAGATTGCATCTACAGTAGTTTTATGCCAAATGTAAACATTCTTGGTATCGATATTTTCATGGTTACCGTAAGATTCACATTACTTTGAAAATAGTTTTTTTTAAAGAATCAAATACAGTTAACAATCTCATACCGAGTAGTCTTAGTATTTTAGGGAGATTCATGACGCCAGTTTCGTAGCATACAATATGTTTAATATACATGCAGGATATGGACACAACTTCCACCGATTCGAATTGGAAGAGACAATTCATTTCCATTCAATTTTGAGAAACTCCAATTTGAATATTTCAAAAGTGCTTAACATGTCCATCGATCCCACAACAAATGTGCAACGCAACGAGTAAGCTCTCCACTACACAAGCTCGTGATCCACGGATCGAATCTCGCCCCTCCGTAGTGCTTTCGTGGATACGTTGACATACATTTGTCTTACGGCTGGGGGGGGGGTCTCTGAAAATTTGCGTCACGAAATTAGCGATATAAAATGTGCGACGCGGTGTTACCTAGCAACCGTGCAGGCTATGATGCGAAGTACTGATGGATGGCCATGACTGAGAGACACATTATCAACGAGGGCCGTTAGAGTAGATATGGTCAATATGATCTTCAAGGCTGTGATGCGAAGTAGGCCTAATGATGGATGGCCATGACTGAGAGACACATTATCAACGAGGGCCGTTAGAGTAGAGATGGTCGATATGATCGTGCAGGCTGTGATGTGAAGTAATGATGGATGGCCATGACTGAGACACATACAGAAGTCTCTTTTATCAAGAAAGCCTCAACTCACCGTACTCTAGAGAACCGATTATTTTATTCGTGGGAGTTTCATGGGCCTTGACTCAGTGTCCAGATTTCAATGCACTGAATACGCCTGTAGACTCCAAACTCCATCCGTATGTCTCACGTAAACGATCCGTTGGATGCAAATAAATCGTTATCAAATTGAGTTTCATTTATAGACAGGCATATTTATGATGATTGATTTTCCCAAGGGAATGACTTATGTATGAAGGGTGAATAGTTCATATTTAAATAACTCATGAGAAATTTGGTATACCCCTTGTGCGACGCAACTTAACGGGCCTGAAAATTTAACCATCAAAACCAATAACAGCTGACGAAGATCCAACAAGGGGCGCAACTAACTTGCTTATCCCCGAGAAAACCTTGATGATGATGATGATGATGATGATTTTATTTCATTATGTGCACCGAAATGTTTAGTTCACATGAATTTTACCGCCACGAAACTATTCGTAATTATGTTTTTTGATAAGTTAACTCATTGATAGGCCGGAGATTAAGAGAAGAGAGGAGATGGCAGTAGTGGGAATGAGCACTCGCACAGTCTTAGAGGTATGCGACAATAATCCCGACCTCTCTTCCCGTTTGTCCTCGATTTGTAATCAATGCTTCCTGGTTTATCCTCCGCACTCTGTGCCAACAAGCTGCTCGCCAAACGATGTGTGAAATGAGGTGTGTTATACGTGTCCCTGCACCCTCATAAAACAGCCTACTGTTATATCACACCGCTACGAATGGACAATATAGCTTATATGAATGGGACATGGGAGAAAACTGAATGGCAAATATTTCGTAAAGAATATGCTTCTGCTCGAGTTAGGAAGACGATGCTACGGGTAGCGAGCTTGAGGCTCCGGTTCGATTCCCGGCCGTGTCAGATATGTTTAGCTGGATCCGAGGGCTGCTTCTAGGTCCTTTCTGCTTATGAGAACAACTAAGGAGCTATCTGAGGGCGAGACAGCGGCCACGGTCTAGAAAGCCAAGAATAATGGCTGAGAGGACTTGCCGCGCTGACCACGCCTCACCTGGTAATCTGCAGTTCTCTCTGTGAATCAGTGGCAGAAGTTTCATGTCGTACTATGTCAGCGTGTGAGAGTTCCACACCCAGTGAGTTCGCTGCGTTGTGCTGTTAGCCCCATCATCGAAACAGTTTCGCCATTTTTACACCAGGCAAATGTTAGAATTATACCTTAATTAAGGCCACGATCGCTTCCTACTTCCTTTCCCGCTGTCGCTGAAAACCTACAGTATGTTGACACAGTTGAGTGCTTAGCGAAACTTAACAATTGGTAGCCCAATAGAGTTCCAGTTTCTCCGCCATCTGGTGGCTTAAACCTGAACGAACGTTGATACTGACAACCAGCGCCCCTGTTACTTTCATTTTGTTACTGTGAACTTCTTGTCTCCCTCTGATCCAAGTTGTTCAGATCGTTAATTTTCGTTTGTAATTTTGGTCAATTTGCTATTTGTGAATTTCGGATCCAAGATCTCCCTGCATAGGATGGATTCTCTTGTGGTTCGTACCAGTTTAAAACCATTCTTTGATTTCACCTATCCTTTTCTTAATGTATGTTTGTCCTTTACTCTTGGTTTGACAGAATTCTACTATTTGTTTTGTCTCTGAGGCTCCATTGTTTTCTAACGGCGTTTGTAAACGTTTGTGTATTTTCTATTGTCACTGTGAGTGTCTGCGTATTTCTGTGTTGTTCGCCTGAGAGTTTCGGGCTTACAATTTTCCTTAGGATTTTGCATTCTTTATTATTTTTACTATTTACTTTACGTCGCACCGACACAGACAAGTCTTATGGCGACCATGGCACAGGAACGGGCTAGGAGTGGGAAGAAAGCGACCGTGGCTTTAATTACGGTACAGTCCCAGCATTTGCCTGGTATGAGAGCATGAAAATGAAAGGCTGCCTAGGCCTCGCAAACTTAATGCCGTCGGCGTTGGAAAAGAAAAACAGGTGACCAAGGGAGGTCAGATGGGAAGGATGAAGGTGAGGAGCCAGACAGAAGAAAATGGAAGCTATGCCAGGACTAACTCTCCTCCTACAGGCAGGGGATACCGTGGATGCATTCTACCGCCCCATCCACAGGGGAATATTGAATTGTATACTTTACTTTTTCAGGCGCTTCCAATTTTCAGCATTTGCCTCTTCTCAAATGCCAGCCCTCTCCTTTCCATGGTTTTAGCTATTTTGCCCCTCCAGGTTCCCCTTGGTGGAATTATCTCCCCGCAGTTATATCATGGAGAGGTTTCTTAGAGTATAAGCTGTCCTTGTGCAAGTCGAGAGTGTTAGCCAACGACTGTCCACCCACAAGGGAATCATTTTTAAGTGTCTGACTAGCGATGTCCCGCATGTCCTGAGAAGCTGTCACTTTCATTTATGCAACCTTCCTCACGTGGGCTCAGAACCACTTTTCATTTTAGGCCTCCCGTCGTTTCTTTACTCGCAACACGTTGACAGCTTTGTAGATTCCACGAACGAATCTGTTGCCCTTCATCTTATAAGGAGACGAACCCAGACGTACTCGGGCAGAACGTGGCTGGAACTTTAACCGCACCCAAATACGAGAACATGGGATTTGAACATTTCTATGAGTGCTTCCTAAACCCGTGATTCACGGATGGTATCTCTCCTTCGGAGTGTTTTTTGTTTGTTGCTGTTTTCTTCACTTATTCCCCACTCGTCTTATTGTTTGTGAGCGGTACCACCGTGCCTCATGTAGCAATCCGTAGTCGCAACACAACTCGTACAACGATCTGTACTGCAAATTACAGGCAACAAATTCAGGGTGAGCCAAAAGTCCGTTAACATTTGACGAGGCGGAATATTGGCACACATGATTGGAATGACATGGGGTTTTATCGACACCAAAATAAAGTAAACAAAGCTTCACTAACAGTACCTTTACTGGTAAAATCAACATGCCGCGATTGCAGGCGCATATAACGCCCTCCCTCACAACGGCTCCTTTTATACCGTACATGGGTCCCATGCGGCATCAATGACGTGTTGTTGTCCAGCGCCATCTGTTGGCCTTTTTGTCCACTCGTTGTTGGTGTCAATAAACCCCATGTCATGTCAAGAATGTGTGGACATTTGTACCTGATATGTTGCTGTCCAGCGCCATTTGTTGGTCATTTCGTGTACTTAATGTTGATGTCGGTAAAACCCCATGACATGCCAATCATACGTATCAATTATTAGTTCTCTACCTCCAATATTCCGTGAAGTATTGCCTCGTCAAATGTTAACGGACTTTTCGGTCACCCAGTATATTAAGGAAGACATGTGAAAAATACTGTTTAAATGCTCTGGCCATAACTCCTTACTTGAGCATAGAACGAATACGGCTGACATTGCATTCTAGTAACCAGCAAATACGAACCAGCGCTCTATCGCCTGAGTTTTTTTTTACTTGCCTTACGTCACACCGACACAGATACGTCTTATGGCGACGATGAGACAGGAAAGGCCTAAGATTGGGAAGGAATCGGCAGTGGCCTTAATTAAGGTACAGCCTCAGAATTCGTCCGGTGTGAAAACGGGAAACCATCTTCAGGGCTGCCGACTAATTCAGGACACAAGCTCACAGCCGCGCGACCCTAACCGCACGGCCAACTCCCCCGGTACGGTCTGAGCTACTCAGCTCGTCACTAACAACTAACGGGATTGTTTTTATCGTTTTATGCTCACTGAGTTGGAAGAAGTGTGCAATTGACCAAAACTGGGGACAGTAGCGCTATCAGATTGAAATAACGAACATTAAAAAAGCGCTAATGTAGCTCATTACTGCTGCCCTGCATGATGATAACAACTAACTGCTGATAAGCGGGGAACTGCACTGCTTGGTTGATATGGCCACATAAAACATTGATTGCCTTCACAACTCGCTCGCTTCACGCTACCGTTATGTCGCGGGGCGTTCTAACAGTAAAACGATCCCTCATTCCTGTAAAAGAGTCTGCAAACTTCTTAAAAATGTAGGAAAGAAGAGTATCGCAACGAAAAACCTTCAAGAAAGACAGAAAGAAAGAAACAAAGCTCCGGAGAGAGCTACAGCTACATTATTATTATTATTATTATTATTATTATTATTATTATTATTATTATTATTATTATTATTATTATTATTATTATCACCCGTTAGACGAGAGATCCTCACTTGGGCTATGTGCAAGTAGGGTAGCATCCTGCTTCATGAATTTACCGAGCTCAGAACATTTTAAGCAAGCCTCGGACCTATGGGAGTAATGGAGTCCCACTCCCATTCGACAGGCGAGGGACTCCTTGGAAACGACTTGGCGAACAAAATGGAATTCGATGGGGAGCTATCAATATTAATGGGGCTTACGGAAGAAAGAAAGTAGAACTGGCTGAGTCAGCAAAGGTGATGCATCTGGATGTGCTAGGAGTAAGTGATATTCGGGTAAGGGGAGATAACGAGGAAAAGACAGGAGATTATAAAGTGTACTTGACGGGTGTTAGAAAGGGAAGGGCAGAATCTGGAGTAGGGCTCTTTATCAGGAATACCATTGCTCGCAAAATAGTTTCTGTTAGGCACGTAAATGAGCGAATGATGTGGGTAGATTTGTCAGTTGGAGGAATTAGGACAAGAATTGTGTCCGTGTATTCACCATGTGAGGGTGCAGATGAGGATGAAGTTGACAAGTTTTATGAAGCATTGAGTGACATCGTGGTCAGGGTCAACAGCAAGGATAGACCGTGCTAATGGGCGATTTCAATGTGAGAGTTGGGAATAGAACTGAAGGATACGAAAGGGTGATTGGTAAATGTGGGGAAGATATGGAAGCTAATGGGAATGAGAATGGGAAGCGTTTGCTGGACTTCTGTGCTAGTATGGGTTTAGCTGTTACGAATACATTCTTCAAGCATAAGGCTATTCACCGCTACACATGGGAGGCTAGGGGTACCAGATCCATAATAGACTATATCTTAACAGATTTCGAATTCAGGAAATCTGTTAAGAATGTACGAGTTTTCCGGGGATTTTTCGATGATACAGACCACTATCTGATCTGTAGTGAACTAAGTATCTCTAGGCCTAGGGCAGAGAAAGAGAAATCTGTGTGCAAACGAATAAGGGTAGAAAATCTCCAGGACGAGGAAATTAGACAAAAGTACATGGATATGATTAGTGACAAGTTTCGAAGAGTAGACAGTAAGCAGGTTCAGGATATAGGAAGTGAATGGGTGGCATACAGGGATGCTGTAGTAGAAACAGCAAGGGAATGCCTAGGAACAACTGTGTGTAAAGATGGGAAAAGGCGAACATCTTGGTGGAATGATGAAGTGAGAGCAGCTTGTAAACGTAAAAAGAAGGCTGTTCGTAGTTTACATGGATCATCTGCTGAAAGGTATAAAGGTATAAAATGGCAGGGAGGGATTCAGTTAGGTGGAAATGTAGTAAGCAGTCTGGCCTATGCTGACGATTTGGTCTTAATGGCAGATTGTGCCGAAAGCCTGCAGTCTAATGTCTTGGAACTTGAAAATAGGTGCAATGAGTATGGTATGAAAATTAGCCTCTCGAAGACCAAATTGATGTCAGTAGGTAAGAAATTCAGCAGAATTGAATGTCAGATTGGTGATACAAAGCTAGAACAGGTCGATAATTTCAAGTATTTAGGTTGTGTGTTCTCCCAGGATGGTAATATACTAAGTGAGATTGAATCAAGGTGTAGTAAAGCTAATGCAGTGAGCTCGCAGTTGCGATCAACAGTATTCTGTAAGAAGGAAGTGAGCTCCCAGACAAAACTATCTTTATATCGGTCTGTTTTCAGACCAACTTTGCTTTACGGGAGCGAAAGCTGGGTGGACTCAGGATATCTTATTCATAAGTTAGAAGTAACAGACATGAAAGTTGCAAGAATGATTGCTGGTACAAACAGGTGGGAACAATGGCAGGAGGGTACTCAGAATGAGGAGATGAAGGCTAATTTAAGAATGAACTTGATGGATGAAGCTGTACGCATAAACCGGCTTCGGTGTGGGGCCATGTGAGACGAACGGAGGAGAATAGGTTACCTAGGAGAATAATGGACTCTGCTATGGAGGGTAAGAGAAGTAGAGGTAGACCAAGACGACGATGGTTAGACTCGGTTTCTAACGATTTAAAGATAAGAGGTATAGAACTAAATGAGGCCACAACACTATTAATAGTTGCAGATCGAGGATTGTGGCAACGTTTAGTAAATTCACAGAGGCTTGCAGACTGAACGCTGAAAGGCATAACAGTCTATAATGAAAATGTATGTATGTATGTTATTATTATTATTTATTATTATTTATTATTTATTATTATTATTATTATTATTATCATCATCATCATCATCATGGTCCACAGTGGGTGGGTGAAGGTGGGACTGGACGAATAAAATGAACACAAACATCTAATATATTTAGTATCTCTTTTTTCTTTCTGTCTATTGTTTTTTCTTTAAGAAAATTACAACAATAGTGGGTGATCGATCACTATGAATAACAAGTGGTAACTTTACAACAAGACTGAGCCTCGTTAATAACAGGGGATAACTTGACTTATCATTTTCCAAGTTCTACACGACTTCAGGTACTAGTGCAGACTCGCTGGCCTTTCATTTGTAAAGGAAGGCAACGACAACGCACCGTAGGGTAAACAGGAGCTAACCTCAAACATCTCATATGCCAAGAATAAACTAAATTCCGAGAGGGAAACAGAAATGATATTTAGAAAATCAGCCGGCACAAAATAGAAAGGACCCGGCGAGTTGGCCGTGCGGTTAGGGGAGCGCAGCTGTGAGCCCGCCCCACTGTCGGCAGCCCTGAAGATGGTTTTCCGTGGTTTCCCATTTTCACACCAGGCAAATGCCTTTCCTATCGTCGCCATAAGACCTATCTGTGTCGGAGCGACGTAAAGCAAATAGCAAAAAGAAAAAAAGAAAAGAAAAATAGAAAGGGGATGCTGAAATTATTACAAGCGATCCCATGACACTTACATTACAATAAAACCTAATGGAGGGCGAGACCCAGTGAAACAAAGGATAAGGAAAAAGGAAAATAGAGTCGAAGAAGAAAAGGAAGGGTTAAATTTTGGAAGTCGTAGCCAAAGAGAAAATATTTGAAAAATGGAAACAGGGGTCTACACTTGTGCTTCACTTTAAAATATTACATCCATTAGGGCTGCTACATTCGTTTCTAGAAGGAACTAGAAAATGCTAAATAATACAGAAATAATTAAGTTAACGGAACTCCTAAACTGAAACGGGCCTACCCTAGACTTTACATTCTAAGATACTCCGTCGGCCACTCGATGTTTCTAGAGTCACGTATTTTTGATGTAGTGGCCTACCTCACTGGTTTCCCCAGCGCGCCAGCCGCGTTACGCGATTAGCGAACCTCAGCCGATGATCAGAACAAGACAATTTTAGTACGCAACTTCAAGCCTCTTTCATTATAGCACCTGGACGCCGATTGGGCGCAAAGAAAACAGTAGCGACAACCTTAAAAAGAGCGATTAAATGGGAGTTAACACCCAACAGTTACAATTCTTTCTTAAAAGCAAAGTTCCAACACAGGCTCCTAGGTGGCAGTCCCAAAGAGGAAAGCGATACCTATAGGTAGGCTATAGAAGTGCATATCTATGTCAAATGACTAAAGTGCTGCCTAACTCTAGGGACAGACTTTTTTCATGCCGCAATTATTATTATTATTATTATTATTATTATTATTATTATTATTATTATTATTATTATTTACTTTGCTCACAGAAGTCATCTGGTACTTTAGTATAGTCGCACGAATATAATTATCAAGTACAATGTTGTCCTGTCAGTGAAAGCGCGACTCATGTGATGACTGACTTCTATCCAATGACATGCGCGACCTCGCTCAAAAACGATCGTATTTTGAATAAAGAACATCAGGTTACTTCCTGCGAGCAAAGGCGGCTGGGTTTATGTTGCAGTCACTAGCTTCACGGTTTTCGGAAACGACCATGTGTCAGCATTTCATTCCGCAGGAGTTCAGTAAATGTACTGACACCGGGCTGAGACGTAATCGAACGCACCGAGTTGACGTCAGAAGGCCGGCACTCAACCGTCTGAATGACTCAGCCCGACGAAGTAACATTTTAGTGTTATGTTCTCTGCAGTTATTAATCGAGCAAGACTTCCCGCAGGAGAGCTCGTGTTCGAGGACAGTCATAAGAAAAGTCTTCCACACAATAAAGCAAGTGAGTGCACTCGGAACTCTTGAAAATGGGGCACGTATATTCCCACTTCAGTTATCAATTGAAGCGACGATGCGTTCAAATAAGAAATAATATTTATCAAACCATTGTATTTTGTGGTACGTTGGTGACGATTGCTATTTCACTTTTTCCGTCAAAATATAAGTTCACTCATTATACAGGGGCATCATAAACTATGAGGACATAAAATAATCCGCTTCTAGAGCCAACTGGACAAAGTAAAGTGATGTAGTTTTATCAGGTGGGGTCTCCGCGGTCGATCTACTTAATCTCAGTTCGAGTTTTTGCTTCCTAACGACAGTCTGCATGAAATGAAGGTGGATCGGTACTCTATTTGTACAAGAATTCGACTACCGGTTTGGCACGGATTTTGATGTTCATTGATAAATAAATAAATAAATAAATAAATAAATAAATAAATAAATAAATAAATAAATACAAGAGTTTTACTTGCACATTTGAAAACCTACAACCCGTTTTCCAGTCATTGACTGGGTTAGGGATGGAATGAATGAAGCAGATGGGATCGCCACTCCCAAAGTGATTTATTAATGACTGATAGATGCTATGAAATGAGAATGGAGAGTGTTTGCTTGCACATTTATGAGAATTTAAAAAGAATGGTATGCCTGTATCGGTCGTGTCAACAGTAAGAAGGAAATGGGCTTTTTAATTTTCCGTTAGGGGAAGGCCTAAAATGTATATCTTAAATTAAATTTCTGATCATGTGTCTTATGTTTATACCGTACTGGCTATAACAGAGATATTCATGAATTTCGATTTTTGTTGCTAAGCCCATATCAACCCCAAGGCACGAGGAAATCGGTGAACAGAATTTAATGAAAATCGGTATGTAAGGTCTGGGAATAAGGTACTACAGCCTCGAATATAAATCATTTTTATTCACGCTGGATGAAATGGTAGTTAAGGTGCCTAAAATTATCCTTTTTTAATAGCTATGTTATTGTAGAGCCTCCGTGGCTCAGGCGGTAGCGCGCCGGCCTCTCACCGCTGGGTTCCGTGGTTCACATCTCGGTCATTCCATGTGAGAATTGTGCTGAACAGGTTTTTGTCCGGATACTTCGGTTTTCTCTGTCATCTTTTATTCTAGCAACACTCTGCAATATCATTGCATTTCATTTCTCAGTCATTAATCATTGCCCCAGAGGAGTGTGAGAGGCTTCGGCAGCCGGCACAGTTCCTATCCTCCCCGCTAGATGGGGCTTCATTCATTCCATTCCTGATCCGGTCGAATGACTGGAAACAGGCTGTGGATTTTCATTCATTCACTTATGTTATTGGTCCTATCGAAAAGTATTACATAACAAAAGTTATACAGAATACAACTTCCAATCATTTATGTCTTATACAGTTTTACTGGGGATGGTTTTAACGTGTAAAACTACGTGGTCATCGGTCCATACCGACAAGGTGTTAATAAAACTGAGAATAATCGTGAAGGAATGATCGCTTCAAGAATAAGAGAAGAGGGAGTCGTGCAAGAAAGAAGGGCTGCCTTTACATTAGATGCTCTGAGAGTCGGAAGAAAACTAAATGTGAAGGCCTGAGATATCGAAAGCTCATAAAAGAGATCAACGATAACATTACCTTGACCACTATTATGATGTGATTTGTCTCATCTCCGACAAATGGGGTTATTGCAAGCCTGAATATTGGCGAAGAGCAGCTGCGGAGTTAGACTGTCCCTTCAACCATGCAGCTAGTAAATAAAATTTGTGGGTGAAATCTCAAAATCATTCAAGATACGTACAGGGGTCAGACAAGAGATGGGCTCTCACCGCTTTTATTCAACTTTATCTTGGACAAAATTATCAGACAATGGAAAGAAAAAGCAAAAGGAATTCAGTTAGGAAGAACGTGTGCAGATGATCTGGCAATACTCACATGAAATTTCTATCAAAACAGGTCTACAGATATCATATGAGAAAACACAGTGTGTGGAAAGATAACACAACAATACACAAGCCATGCACGCAAAATATGGAAAGATCACAAGAGTAGAACAATTCAAGTATCTAAGGGAATATATACAAATAGGAGGATCAAATAAGGCATCTGACACAGAAAGAACAGACAAACTTCAGAAAGCGTACAAACTCACATGGACACACTACAATACAGTTGTACTACCAGAAGCCCTTTACGCTTCAGAAACAACCACAATTGGAAAATCAGAGACAGAAAAACTAGACCGCAAAATCCTCGGAAAGATTTTTGGAGCAATACACAGAGATGGTATATAGATGAAGATACCAACTAAAGAACTATACGACTACACAGACAAAGTCACAAACAAACATGATCAGAAAACACCGACTAATGTTCTATGGGCACCTACATAGAATGGACAGCAGCAGAAGCACAAAGAGGACTTTCGATGTAGCTGATACCTCAATAAAGAAAAACAACTGACTGAACGAAATAGAGGAAGATCTACAACAAGGAGGTATCGACAAGGCAACGATCAATAAAATAAACATATTCAGAAATAAAATTATGAATGCGAAATTTAAAGTAAGAGAGAGTAAAGAAAACAGGGAAAGTATGGACTGAACAAAGGGAACAAGAACACAGTCAAAGAATGAAGAGATTTTGGGAAGAGAAAAGGAAAAAGCAAGAAGAAATTAAATAATCATGTAACATTCAACTTCAATCTTATCTTAATGGCAATAATGTATAATAATACATGCAATTGTAAGAACATTGTGATTCAAGACGTCATGGGACCTGTTTGTCACCTGATTTTCGTATATTAATTGAGTACATAGCGTTTTGTTTCGTTTATTTCGTCTCAAGCAAACAAACTGTTTTCGGATCATACGCTACAAATACAACATCACTTTACTTTGCCAAGTTGGCTCCAGAAGCAGATTATTTTATGTCCGCATTGTCTATGGTGTCCCCGTACATTTGAGTGAACGTATCGTACTTAGACGGGAAAGAGTGAAGTAACTACGATACCAGCTAACAGTGTAATATGAAATGACCTTAGCCTCGAAAGGACGAGGTCATCTGTGGCTGTAGTAAAATCCAAGAGGTAAAAACGAGGGAGTGGTTGAACCCAACCAAGAGTCATGTGCTACTTCAGCCAATTACCACAGAGCAAGTGAAGGCGTTTTCCTCTAGGTAGACCGACTTTTCGGTTATTACACCTGGATTTTACTCTCTAATTTTTCCTACGTGGCGCTGACTACGTCAGTTCATTTGCACTGTAAAACTGGATTTTCCATAGTCTGTTCAGAAAGACAGTAGTCAAATCAACTTTTCAACAGATTCGTCCACTGGTTGGATTGTCTACAGCTGTTTTCCCCATATTTCTGTTGGCGATGGTGTTCACACCTCATTGCTGCATAAGTCACACACGATGATCCAAAAGTCCACTAACATTTGACGAGGCAATACTTCAAGCAATATTGGATGCAGAGAGACATTATTGGCATGACATGGGGTTTTATCGACACGAACAACGAGTGCACAAACAGGTCAACAGATGGCGCTGGACAGCAACACGTCAGTGATGCCGCATGATACCTGTGTACGGTATAAAAGGAGCTGTCGTGAGAGAGGGCATCAGAAGCGCCTGCATGTGATGCTTGGCCTCCACGGTCTCCAGACCTCAATCCGTGTGATTATTGGTTGTGGGGTTATCTGAAGTCGCAAGTCTGCCGCGATCGTCCGACCTCATCAGGGATGCTAAAAGACAACATCCGACGACAATTTCTCACCATACCTACGGATATGCTGTACATTGTCCCTCGACTACAGTATTGTTGATGAATGATGGCCAACATGTTGAGCATGTGTTATAAAGAACAGATTCTTTGCTAAACCTCGATTGTTATGCTCATTATTGCTTGTGTATCGTATGAAGCGCCATCTGCTGCTCATTTTGTGTACTTCATTTTAGTGTCAATAGAACCGCATGTCATACCAATAATGTGTGTCAGTTATTACCTCTCTACCTCCAATATTCCTGAAGTATTGCCTCGTCAAATGGTAACGGACTTTTCGGTCGCCCTTTACATTATTTCCTAATTCTGTACGAAGTCCTACAGCTTTACGCCGCTGCAAGCTTCGGCTCCCAAGTCTATTGATCAAAATCGTACAACACGTAACCACATAGTCTATCTGAAATGAGTGCACTAAATGAGCAATATGTTGGCAATACCTTAATAGTTCCAACCAAGCACTATGGACGTAAGTGCTCTATAAAAAGGACAAGGTAATCTATTCACACGTTCAGTGGCTGTGTAATTAGGCGGAACAGCCAATTATTCCGTGTCACTGCCGCTGACAAACAGCGCGCCCAATGATGATAGATGGAAGCTCCTTCGCATACAGTTGCCCCGAGCCTCCAGGATCATATCTACTGTACAGCTCGTCAGCCATCTCCACCATGTAGTGAGTTCTTGAACAGGGTATGATATTTTCTTTTTGTGTTACGTCGCTCCCACACAGACTGGTCTTTTAGCGCCGATGGGATAGCACAGAGGTAGGACTTGGAAGGAAGCGACCACCCACCATTTATTTCGTGTGAAAGTGGGAAACCATGGAAAACCATCTTCAGGGCTGCACAGTATGGTGGCGGCCGTCTGAACTGCCATTCTCTCTTAGCTCCAACTATGAGAAGAAAAACAAAGGCAATGACCACGAAGGGTGTTGGCCTCACAAACCTATATAAGAGAACAAGAGTGGACCAAGGGAGGTTGGACATAAAAGACGAAAGTAAGGAGTGTGCCACCCTCGGCAAGCTGTCGCCAACCCAAGTTGAAAGACACTAAGGTTACCCGATTTAGTCGTCTCTGCTGACAGGCAAGGCATGCCGTGGATCTTTTTTTATTTATTTGCTTTACGTCACACCGACACAGATAGGTCTTATGGTGACGATGGGATAGGAAAGGAATAGGAGGAGGAACGAAGCGACCGTGGCCTTAATTAAGATGCAGCCCCAGCATATGCGGTGTGAAAATCGGAAACCACGGAAAAGGATGTACATGGCTGCCGACAATGGAGTTCGAATCCATTATCTCCCGAATGCATGCTCACAACTGCGCGCCCCTAACCGCACGGCCAGCTCACTCGGTATCCCCTCCCCCTCTCTCTCTCTTCATAATGTTCCGCAAATAATTTGTAGTCTTTTATCGACTGAGTTGACTAATGGGTTATGCAGCTGTAAGTTCCCGTTCGGGGGAAACACTGGGTTCGAACCGCACCGTTGGCAGTGCTGAAAAAAAAAAAGATTTTTTGTGATTCACCATTTAAACTCCAGGAAAATGCCGCAGTTTTAACTTATTTAAGGCCAAGACCACTTACTCTCCCATCGCATCGTCGCCAAAAACCTATCAGTATAGCACTAAGCAAGTGGCTGTGGGCGTTAGGTCTGTAGCTCTCAGCTTGAATTCGGGAGATAGTGGGTTCGAATGCACGTGGATGCACTCCTTCAGCAATCAAGAGATGAAGGGAAGGATAGCAGTGATACTGAAAAGTGGAAAATTCGCAAATGTGTTGTCGGAGAACACCGGCCGTGATTACGAGGGATCACTATTTACATTCCGTATTGAATTTTTAAAGTAAGTCTCTTGAAAACTAAAACTAAAATAAAAAATATCAGTAGGGAAGAAATTAAGACCACGGACACTACCTTCCCAATCCTAGCCCTTTCCCATTACTGAGTCGTCGATGTGTGCGGCGTTAAACCACAAGCAAGCAAATATATACATAAGACCGGAAGAATGCTAGGAGGATAGAATGACAGGTAGGGAATACGATAGGTGTTATAGAAAGTGAAACTGAATTAAAAGGGGAGACGTAGGCAGAAAACATGAAAAAATCACAATTTTTTTATTGGTTTTCCTGAAGGTATATATCAAGGAGAATATAATCCCAAAATTTTACATTGAGATTCGAACTACAAATGACATTGAAAAATTAAAGAATCATGCACTGCAGTATGACACGCCCACTACTCAACCTCTGTGGGATTACAAGATGTCTTCTTACACAGTTCTGTCAGTTAAACTTCTGGCAACAATTTATAGAAGGCCAGATATTTTTTTCCTTCTTCACCAGACAGTTGTAGAAACAAGCCAACATGATATAGAAGGCTGTGGATGACAAAGGACTTGATTCAATAATTGTGTGTGTATGTGACTTTTATAATTGGTGTAATTCAGTGATTTAGTGATCACTTGGTGTAATTCAGCGCTTTAGTGATCCCTATATGTATTTACACAATGCCCAGCATTGATAAATTGTATAAGAAGTATAAACACTCACATATAAACAAAACAAAGTCAAGAAGACATGGTGAGGTTAGGGATAGACAGACCTGAAATTGTGAACTTGGATTCATCTGTAAGTTCTTCAAAGCAGAAATTCGGAGCAGACATTCTGCCAGAAGAAGAAAATGATGGAGGAAGGAGTGGGTTTAGAATTATTGATATTGTATTGTTAGCAGAAGTAATACAGAAAACTTGCAGGTGTTCTGTTTGTGGTGGAGGAAAGGTGACTTGATGGATGATGAGAAGAGATAAGGTTTAGCAAGTACATTACACATTTTGTGTGAAAATTGCAACAGTGATATACCATTGAAAGCAGCCAAGGCCAATAACAGAATTTATGAAGCAAACATTAGGTTTGCTTATGGCCTAAGGTGTGTTGATCTTGGTATAAAAAGTGGGAACTTGTTATGTGGTATTATGAACATGCCTGCTCCAACACCAAGATACACTGCTATGAACATGTCACTTTCGAATGCAGCGGAAGAGGTTAGAGAAGAGAGTATGACATTAGCAGCTAGGTAGAGAAGCAGAGCAGACAAGAGAGCAGCAGAGGATGCTAACCAAGAAGATTTGTATGGTTATCGGGAGTTTTAAGAGAGGTGTAGTCTTGAAAATTTTATTATGAAAAGTTTTCTTGGATTTTCTGAATTTCACATTTTTCATTCTTTAGGTACAACTGTCTCAAGAACTACTTGATGTAATTTCATAAAATTTTGAACACAAGGTATCCAAGTACATACGAAGTTTGAAGTGGAGTAGAATTTTAATATGTTGAATAAGAAAAATGTTATACATTAAAATATTTTGTTAAAACTAAAAAAAAAATTTCCATCAAGTGCAAAAAATTACAGAAAATCAACAAAAAATTTTAGGAAAGAGTTACTGCACTTTAAAGTCTCTATGCTAGTGTAGATTATTAATATATTTTGAATTTGAAATTTGAAGTCATATCTTACACAAAATGTGTACCGAAAGACAGTGGCGTATGAAAAAATTAATTCTTCAATAACTTAAGAGAAAATTACCACAGTACTCCTTAAACATACACAACAACTCACTAGGTCCTTTTCAATGAGTGTACCGAGTTTCAATTAGATTTGATGAAGAATGTGGAAGATATGTGTAATCAAACATGTGACTGTAATTCTGCCTACGTCTCCCCTTGGTGCAGGAAAGTTAATGAAGTGATCAACTGCAGTCTACAAGACAGAAATCAGCGCTCGGACGTGATTGTGATGACGTACTAAATAGAGAATTTTAGTTTTGTATGGTGATAGTGGTCCGACTCTGTGGTGTAGTGGTTAGCGTGATTAGCTGCCACCCCCGGAGGTCCAGGTTCGAATCCCGCCACTGCCACGAAATTTGAAAAGTGGTACGAGGGCTGAAACGGAGTCCACTCGGCCTCGGGAGGTCAACTGAGTAGAGCTGGGTTCGATTCCCACCTCAGCTATCCTTGAAGTGGTTTTCTGTGGTTTCCCCACTTCTTCTCCAGGTAAATGCCGGGATGGTATCTAACTCAACTCCTTGTCTATCCTTTCCAATATTTCCATCCCTCCGCAAAGGGCCCTGTTCAACATAGCAGGTAAGGCCGCCTGGGCGAGGTACTGGTCCTCCTCCCCAGTTTTATCCCATAACCCCAAGTCTCACGTACCAGGCCACTGCCGTTGAGGCGGTAGAGATGGAAACTCGCTGAGTTCGAGGGAAAAACCAAACCTGAAGGGTAAACGGATTAAGAAAGAAAGATGTTGATAGAGACGAGACAGCTAACTACAGTTTATCGTATGTTTTCTTCTCCTGTACTCTCGGGTTTCGGCACCATGATATGCTTTGTGGGTGGCAAATGAAACGTGCGCTTGATACAAAACATAAGAGATGGTGGTTTTAATTCTTCTTGTAAACACACAATAATCTATAGTCAACTGCTTCGTTACTATCAACATAGAAACGTAAATCTCTATTTGATGCATCATCACAATTTTCAACAACTATCTTTACACTAGTTTCTTTTCAGACGGGATTTACTGTACTGGAGTGAAATCTAGGAGGATAAAAAAAATATCTTATTCATAATTGGAAATAACGGACATGGAAGTAGCGAAGCAGCGAGAATGGTTGCTGATAACAGCTGCGATCAATGACAGCGGGCTAAGTTAGGAGAAAACTCGATGAAAACCGGCTTCGATGGTGATATTATGTAAGCCGAATGAATAATAATAATAATAATAATAATAATAATAATAATAATAATAATAATAATAATAATAATAATAATAATAATAATAATAATAATAAAAGAAATACTCATCAACACTACATCTAAAGTAAGGTTCCAAGGAGAAGTATCAGAACCATTTGAGATCAAGACGGGATTAAGGCAGGGTGATGGCCTTTCACCGATAATGTTTAAGCTGGTTTTACAGAAAATAATTAGTGTGCAGAAAAGAATGTCAAAAGGAAGGCGGTGTACAGCTAGGTTATAAGAGAGACAACCTGAACGTGGATTGTTTGGCTTTTGCCGATGATATAGTGATCTTAAGCGAAACAGAAGATCAAGGTAAGAAGTTTACGCAAGTTGAAGAAATTGCAAGAAAGCCAGGGCTGAAAATATCATATGATAAGATACAAGTAATGAACACGCTGGCAGATTAGGAAATGCTACACGGGAAGATAAGTATCCAAATTCAAGTATCTGAGTGAGTAGATACAGTTCAACGGTCGTGATAATGGAAATAATAAGAGTAGGATCATGAATTAGCTAACAAACTTAAACAAAACGTATACAACAAAAAATCATTGTCGATAGGAACAAAAGTAACGCGCTACAATACAGTAATAAGGCCAGAAGCACTGTAGCATCGAAATGCCTAACCTACAACAGAAAAACAGAAGGTGAGGAGATGAGGATAGAAAGGAAAATTTTACGTACCGGTACAATATTAGGTCCTAGCAAGACGGAAAAGAAGGAATGAAGAACTGTACAAACAGATTAATGAATTGACTGATGAAATGAGAAAGAGACGACTGAAGTTTGCTAGACACATTCATCGGAGGAGTAACGACAGATTGGCAAGAGCACCACAACCTCAATGAAAGAAGTTATCAAAGATCTAACTGAATTAGGCCCAAACACAAAAAGAAACACAGACACAAATTCCGGAAAAGAGTTCACAGACACAGGGAATTTCAGAAACCAGACAGGCAACACCGAACTTTGACAGACCAACACAGGGAGGCAAGAGGTTTCGGGAGCAGGAAGCGGAGAAGCAGAAGCATAAGCTAAGTGTGGTCCATACAAGGCCAAAACGAATGTAAAAAAATGACAATGTGCAAAGCATAGAGGATTAGAGAAGTAGCGGGAGAACAAGGCGGCGATCACTTAATGACAAGAAGTATGGAACACAACCAGCTGCAAAATACAGGATTGTGGAGGCACTTAGTTAATTCACCGAGGTTTGCAGACTGAACAATGAAAGGCATAACAGGCTTTAGTGAAGATGTAGGCACGATGACCTTTCTAATATTTGGGATGTTAATTGATCCGTACCAAAGAACCCGCAGATCAAGGAAGTGGAAAAACACAGCATACAGTAAAGAAGCATGTTAATAGAGAAATGCAGGTTTTGATGTGATATATGAAACAGGGCTAGACAGGAACAAAAGAGCGCAGTGTCACTCTACTCGAGTACCACTCCCATCGCCGGTCGCTCAATGGCACGCGGATATCCACCTTACGCGACGCTCAATGTTGCTTAACATCGTACGATTCCGTGTTTCAACACAACGAATTCGCTGTCGAGAAACTTAAGCTCAACAAACAAACAAACAAACAAACAAACAAACAAACAAACAAACAAACAAACAAACAAACAAACGAATAAATAAATAAATGAATAAATAAATAAATAAATGTCCACCTCTGTCGTGTAGTGGTTAGTGTGATTACCTGCCACCCCCGGAGGCCCGGGTTCGATTCCCGACTATGCCACGAAATTTGAAAAGTGGTACGAGGGCTGAAACGGGGTTAACTCAACCTCGGGAGGTCAACTGAGTAGAGGGGGGTTCGATTCCCTCCTGAGACATCCTAGAAGTGGTTTTCCTTGGTCTCCTACTTCTCCTCCACGCAAATACTGGGACAGTACCCAAATTTAGGCCACGGCCGCTTCCTTCCCTCTTCCTTGTCTATCCCTTCCGATCTTCCCATACCCCGCCTGGTCAGCATAACAGGTGAGGCAGCCTAGGCGAGATATTGGTCCTCCTCCCCAGTTATATCCCCCGACTCAAAGTCTCACGCTCCAGGACACTGCCCTTGAGGCGGTAGAGGTGGGAACCCGGGCCTTTGAGGGTGGCAGCTAAATTCTTTTCTATTTGGAAATTATTCTTTTTTAATATTGAGTAGTTTCAAATCATCTTCGTATTCTTTGAAAAATGCTGGCTTAGCTATCTTGTTTCATAGTGTCTAAATAATCGTTTAGTTAATCTGTCTTCGTTCATTCTGTTCAGGTGACCAAATAATCTTTTCTGAAAGCATGATCTATTTCTTCTGATGGCTTCTATCAATTTGTATGTGCCGTTCTCCCAAAAGGGTCCCATAATTTTTCTCTTTTCTGTTTTACTTGTTCTTCTATCTGAGAAGGCATTCACACACTCTGTTGCATATAAAGCTCCTGGAAGGATTACAGTTTTGTAGCTTCTGAATTTAACATTGGTGGATACTGACTTTTTTTTGTATATTCGTCCTTGAGGGATAAGCTTTTTCCATTTTGTGAATTCGTGCCTTCATGTTCTCCTTTTCTACCACTGTTAATGTTATTACCTCCACCGACTTCACCAGACTGCGCTGACGACCAAACAGAGAATGCTCAAGTGATATTCAGTTATAATTAAAGAGAAATATTCTAGTATTATAGATTTTCATTTTGTCAATAAAATTATCTTGATGTAAAACAATCCTTTTGAAGTGCTGCTTGTCGATGAAAAACGCAAGAATATTTCTTAAAAAACCGTTCTGATTCAATTTTTTTCAGTGCGGATGTTCCAGTGGTAGAGGCAAGAGTTTCCTCTAGCTCTGAAATAACGTGAATTACTTTATTTGAATATGTATACTCTATTAATATTGCATGTACAGTACTAGAAATAAGGAATGATCCATCCCGTGTCGTTGAAAAATTAAAGCCCAATAGTACATGTTACATGGGGCGTTATAGTCGTCATTGGAAGCTGGCTGCGTGAATCCACATTAACGCTACTGGAAACTTTGGTATACACTGCAAAGTGTAATACGCGCTACTCGGCACCTTGGTGTTAATATTAGCTGGGCTGGGCACATAAGAGAGGAATATCGTCGTTGCCGGGGCAAATGTGATTATTTTTTTTGAGAATTACTGACTCTCAGCACATACATTATGAAGAGCGAGAATGCCTTGACAATATGCACACAATATTGCACCTTAGCTGACAGAACCTTACCGGCCAAAGCTAAAATATTTCACATAGGAGCGACGATATGCATTTTTGTCCAACGTGTCTCCAGTTGGGTCAGTGGTAAAGTACTTAATCCTGGATCCTAAGGTCGAAAGGTGTGTGATAGTCATGGTGATGATGACGATGATGATGATAATGATAATGATAATGATGATGAAAAAAATGAAATGGCTTTTAGTGCCGGGAGTGTCCGAGGACAAGTTCGGCTCGCCAGGTGCAGGTCTTTTTGACTCCCGTAGGCGACCTGCGCGTCGTGATGAGGACGAAATGATGAGGACAACACACACACACCCAACCCCAGTGTTAGCGGAATTAACCAATTATGATTAAAATTCCCGACCCTGCCGAGAATCGAACCCAGGACCCCTGTAAACAAAGGCCAGCACGCTAACCATTTAGCCATGGAGCCCGACATGATTATGATGATGATGATGATTGTTGTTTAAAGAGACCTAACAGCTAGATCATCGACCCTTAATGGCACGAGATGCAACGAAACGACAATTAAAACTTCAAAAGGTATCCACTGACTAGAATCTAAAACGAATGATAATGAAAAAAATGATCGTGAAACAAAAGCAATCAGTGGATCAAATTCACAATGCCTTAATTACTGGAATGGTACTTAATCTAAAGGGGTCTAAAAGCTCACCGGCTCCTCAAACTGTACCAATCACTAGTAAAGCGGAACCACGGTGTTCCTCCTACATTGGTTCTAATCACAGATAATGTAGACCCATCGTATGCCACACACAATGGCACCACTCACAGCTGACAAAAACCCATGGTGTTTCGCACATAGTGGGACTAATCACAGGCCACGTATACTCAAGGTGTCGCTCACATTGTGCTACTGAATCATAGGAAACGTAGACCCGCGGTGTATCAACATTCTTGCACCACCCACAGGCAACACTGACTCATGGTGTTCTCCATGGAATGGTATTACTCCCATGGTAATTCTCCCCGGTTATACTAATCACAGACCCAGCTGGAGTCCGTAGCGGTTCGCGTTCCGTAGTGATTATTGCTCTAAGAAGGAGCACAACCAGGCACATACAGTAGTACTATTCGCAAGTAACGTCGGTCCACGGTGTTCTCCACGTAATGGTACTGATGCCAAGTAGTCTCATGATTCTAATGTCATCATCCCTTGGTCGCACCTTTTAGTTGCCTCTTACGTCAGGCAGGGATACGATGGGTGTAATCTTCGTTTGCATTCCTCACCTACAGTGTGTTTGGGCGCGCGCGTGTTAGTGACTTAACGCCAAACAAATACGAGGGCAGTACCTTAATTAAAGTCACGACCGGTTCCTTCCCAATGCTCGCCCTTTCCAAACCTTACGTCGTCGAAATATGTCCATGTATCAGCGCGAAGTAAAAAAGAAGAAAAACTAAGGTAAGAGGAAGAACAAATTCCTTTCTTTCACATGTTTCTTCCTTTGTCTAAAAGACGTTCCATTTTTGAAAGTCTGTTGAACTTATCTTTGCGTTTTTGAGGACCTTTCGAAGTTCATTAAGCCAGGGTGTTGAGTTCGTGAGGTTACATAATCTATTATTATTATTATTATTATTATTATTATTATTATTATTATTGCGCGCTCGAGCCAATGGTAAGTATCCCTCACCGAGAGCTGGATACCCAAGGCCCAAATGGCTCACTCAAACACCAGTCCGGTACATATTTCACGTGAACGCGACTGGCTCAGAAATAATAATTAATCTTCCGAACATAATAATTAATTAGAAGGTTCAGTTCACGGCTGCGGATATCCGCGCCGGATACAATGGCACTCTCCACGCAGCAGTGGGGCTATAAACACTGCACTATGTACTGCACTGGCACAGAGACCATGCGGCGTGGCATAGCGTAGCGCGGCGCTATGCGGAGCCCCTACTCAAAGCAACCCGTTTGTCACTCTCGTAATTGTGGTTGCTTACTCGCTGCCTGCCACACACGCGCACGCTCAATCATTCATGGTTTTGACTATCATCGTGAACTTCCCTTTTATTTTTCGGCTTGTAGTTAATTAACTGGCTAACCTCCTTGTACGACGGAAATGTCTGAATCCTGATATGGCTTTATACTGCAGCAGTATGGGAAGAAAAATGCAGTTTATATTACTAATGATATGTTTGTCCGATCTTGAGATAATTTCGTTCTTTGGCACCTTAAAACAACAATCACGATCTTTGTATTTTCTTACGTCATATGTCTACTGTGTCTCACACTTGATATTGTTGTTGTCTTGGTCATTAGTCCATGGAGTGGTTTGATGCAGCTCTCCAAAGCACCCTATTGTATGTTAACCTTTTTATTTGTATATAACTGCTATATCTTAGATCTACTTTATTCTGTTTATCATATTCATCCTTTGGTCTACCTCTACTGTTCTTACCACCTACAGTTCCCTCAAAAACTAACTGAACAAGTTCTGGGTGTCTTAAGACGTAGCCTAATGTTCTATCTCTTCTTCTGGTCAAAATTCACCAAATCGATTGGCTTTACGTCTACTAACTACTTTGACTGTTTGTTTTTGGAGACGCCGAGGTGCCGGAATTTTGTCCCGGAGGAGTTCTTTTACGTGTCAGTCCATCTACCGACACGACTCTGAGCACTTTCAAATACCACCGGACTGAGTCAGGATGGAACCTGCCAAGTCGTGGTCGTCAGAAGGCCAGCGCCTCAACCGTCTGAGGCACTCAGCCCAGCCCAGCCCAATCTTTCTCCTCTCACCAACTGTTTTCAGCATCTCTTTATTCGTAATTCGATCAACGGCATTCTCTTGTAACACCATATTCCAAACTATTATCTTCCTTTGTGAACTAGTTATCGCCCATTTTTCAGTTCCTTACAAAATCATGCTACAGATAAAAATCGTGAAAACATATTTCAACTTTGTATATCAAATTTATGTTCGTAAGTAAAGCCTTCCTTGCTTGTGCTGCTCTGCATTTTATAGTATAGTTACTTCTGCCATTGTTAGTTGTTCTGCCACTAAAGTAACTTATTTTTAGACTTAATTCCCTCATATAATATATTCTGCATCACGCCAGTTTAATGAATACATTCCATTACGTTTGAATTTATTTTCATTTTGTACTCCTTCTGCAAGCGGAGGTCCATATGGTCCTGAGGTAAATCAGTAGCAGTTAACTCCTGGAGACAAAGGCGGCCGGGCGTAGAGCTGACCACTGTACCACTCCAAGGGCCTTTATGGCCTGCTTTTGTTTTTACTCCTTCTCCAAGACTGTCTTCATACCTTTCAGCAATTTCTCCAAGTCTTCCGGAGATTTAAGAACAGTATCATCAGCAAATCTGAGTTCTGATTTCCCCTCCTTGAACTATATTTTCTGTCTTGCACTTCTTCCTGCCTTTCCTATTCACCTAGGGTCAACACTTTGTACATATTTAGCGCAGTCCTGATGTCAACTCTATGAGGAGAGATACATTCACAACTGCATGTTTCCCTGGTGGGTTTTAGTGTAATAAGTTGTATGTAAATGCAGATATGTATCAAGACAAGCACAAACACACAGTCCCCGAGCTAGACGTATTAACCAGACGCAGTAAATTATCTTCGACCCGGTCGTGAATCGAACCCGGGACTCTGTGAATCGGAGGCCGGAGGCCACTGCGCTGACAATTCAGTAAACGAGCCGAAAATTCCTCGCTCACACTTACGAAAGAGACAGAGCAAGTTGGCCGTGCGGTTAGAGTCGCGCAGCTGTGAGCTTGCATACGGGAGATGGTGGGTTCGAATCCCGAGCCTGACGATGATTTCCCATTTTCTCACCAGGCAAATGGTTGGGCTATACCTTTATTAAGGCCATGGCCGTTATCTTCCCCTTTCCCATCGTCCCGAGGCCGAAAACCTCCCATGTGGTGTTGTGACGTTAAACAAGTAGAAAAAAACTTTTGAAAGAATGTATGTAATTCAACTTCCTAAACTGATTCAGGAATAGAGGGCTTCCCTATCCACCGCTGTAACATCTACTCCTCCGAAACCTTGTTAATGAAACCAGCTGTTTGCTTTCATACGTGCTATACAGAGTATAAGAGATGCATACCAACATTTAAATCATTTGAAGTTGAGAGCGACGAAAATAGGGAATATTTTAAAATGATACAAAATACGAACAGCACAATTTTTTTTTTTTTTTTTTTTTTTTTTAGAATTTGCTTTTCGCACCTACACAGATAGGTTTTATGGCAGTGATAGGATAGGAAAGTGCTAGGTGTGTGAATGAAGTAACCGTGGCTTTAATTAAGGTACAGCCGGAGCACTTTACCTGGTGTGAAACTGGGAAACCACGGAAAACCATCTTGAGGGCTGCCGACAGTAGGGTTCAACCCCCCTATCTCTGGAATACAAGCTCACACCTGTACGACCCTAACCGCACGGACAACTCGCTCTGTGAACTGTACATACTACAGTCGAGTAGTGTATACGCATGCGCTCAGCAATAAGAACAGAAGAGCACAACGAGGAATGCAGGCCAGTTTTCTTTGAGAGTGCGTAGCGAACACATGCATTAACCAGTTTAAGTGAAATAAAACTGACTTTGTACAGAATATAGTGAACTATACAAAAAACAACCAAAAGAGTTGTAATACCGTTGCGTTATAAAATCCATTAGCGCAATAATTCGTCAATGTCGAGCTATGTGATGAAGTGATACAAGCGGAATTTCAAGAAATGACAATTAAAAAGAAAGGGCTACTCATGGTCGTACCAAAACAATGCCACGTAGCAGTGAAAAGACTGTGAAAAAAATACTATTGTGATACTGAAATTATACACAGTTGACTGAAGCTCCTATCTTCTCCATTCACACGAGGTATTCACTTTAAAAGAGACTCTGCTGCCGTGTCTCGACATAGGTTACCCCATTTTTAGCTTTAAGAACAGATAGTTACAGAAACTTACTCGACTGCTCAAAGTTAAGTCAGCGGCCAAAACAAGATGTTCAATTCGTTCTCAGATGAAAATAGCATGGAAACATACCGGAAATTTGCCTCCAAGTAGAGAAGGCAGTATAAACAATGTCAAGACAATTGGAATACAGACATCATAACAAGGAGTTTTATGACACTTTCTTCAGTGACTGTGTGAGGAATCGCACGCAATTTTCACATCGGGATCTTCTTGTATGTTGTATAAATGTTCGCACACAAATATCACGTGTAACCAATCATGAGGTGAATGTCAGCTATGCTCACTTCCTTCATAAGTCCGGCTCCGTAGCTAAATGGTTAGCGTGCTGGCTTTTGGTCACAGGGGTTCCGGGTTCGATTCCCGGCAGGGTCGGGAATTTTAACCATCATTGCCTAATTTCCCTGGCACGGGGGCTGGGTGTATGTGTTGTCTTCATCACTTCATCCTAATTACGACGCGCAGGTCGCCTACGGGAGTCAAATCAAAAGACCTGCACCTGGCGAGCCGAACCCGTCCTGGGATCTCCCGACACTATTTTTTACCTCCTTCATAAGTTGTACAGTGTCTCTTTGGAACTGATCAGTTATTCTCCTCTTTACGCATTTCTACGAATCGAATTGGTTTACTTCCATCTGAGACAATCACAGAAAAACCTGTCCTTGGCTTTAAGAAAGATGCTACCATAGAATTTTCTTGAGGACGACTATGCCGAACTAACATTCAAAATGGTCCGTGACAATATCAGAATACGAATCTCATATTTCGCGAATATTTGCTGTCTGCTGAAACGTGCTCTTTTCCGTACTCATCGTATCCAGTCATTCGCGTGCCCTTTATGACCCGTGGGAAGAGCTGAGAAGAATCTATCAACATAGAGAAATGGAAATATGGCTTCAAGTTGTTAAATTCCAAGAAAGAAAGATGTGAGAAAGAAGGGAGAACTACGAGCGCCTAGAGGGAGCCTGCCGCGTTACCTTCAAGTAATGAGGCTAACTTCTTTACGACCGCACCTCTGCACAAAAATATGCACAGCTCGCTTAGCCCACACAACCGCTATTACAGCGACAGAGATTACACCAATGGCGTTCCTGAAAACATTTCCCTGCAGAATTCGAAATTGTAATTTGCTTCTCAGGAAAGGGTTCCAGACTTGAGATAACCGGGACGACTTTCATAAGAGTTTACACCAAGTACCGTTGTTTCTTATGCGAATGGGATAGTAGTGTGAGAAAGAAATCCATCTACCCGTGCTTCACTTACTCCCGGAGGGAAGGTGAAAGTTAACTTGGAATTACCCTAAGTCTGCCTGAAATATATCACAATTCGTTGTAGGCACGGATTCACACTAGGCTAGGTATAGTAACTTTATTTTCTCCTGATTCATACAGAATTCTCCCAGTTAGATCATTATCGCTGGAGAAAATATACAAAAAAAAGCAAGGTATAAAGTAGTCTACATCTTGCTGCTCGTGTGCCTGCATGAGTGAACTCCCCCTTCTCCCCGTCACAGATAACCAGCAAACTGGGGGCGGAGCTCCTCTTACAATCACCCTCGCCCCCTCACCCCTCCTCTGCACGGGATCCGGTAGCATAGGAGGCTATCATAAAAATATTCGCATGCTTGCTTAAGGACACCTGAACCTACCCCAACAATCCCAGCTGGCTTGACGCTCTCCAGCCTTACGGATATCCACTAAGAGGCTGATTTTAATTTAATTTCTTAATAATATGATTTTGCTGGAAAACAATTAAATATATCAACATTATTGTTAAAATTTAGCAGAAGTTTTCCCACAACTACAATTTTTATAAGAACAGGGTGTATTATCCCATTCATTATTATATTATGTTTATGGCTTGTTGTGAGCAATAATAGTTGTACTGTTCGCACAACTTGAGGAAAACATCTTAGGTTTTTAGCCATTTCCCACAACTTCCACTCTGTACATCAAAAAAAAAAATTCCTAAAAAATCTGACTTCTTGCCGCCGCATCCAGCCGCATATTTTTGTGACAAGGCGCGGTCGTAAAGGAGATAGGCCACTAAAGATCGGCCATTAAAACAATCCACGGAAATGCGAGTGAACCCAGGATATGCAGAGAAGCTCTCACCTGACAGGTGGATATGTTGTACTAGGTTGGTAGTTGTACGACACAAGATGACGGGCCCTTGTTGGACGTTCAGAACCGCAGGAGCATTCGCATAGCTGAGACATGTCTGGAGACCTGGATAACTTCGCTATAACACTAAGTTTCGAATATTAAAGAGCAGTGTTAAATCACGCCTCCTATACGAGCGCGCGCGAAGCATGCAAAGTTATCGAAGAGTTGACCAACAAACTCCAGACCTTCAAGAACAGATGTTTGGGGAACATATTAGGAATATCGTGGTTTCTGCTAAACTTTGGGAAATAAGCAATGAGGAGCAGGTCAAGAAAAGAAAGTGGTAATGAATTGGGCATATCATGAGGCAAAGTGAAGGATCAACTTCGAAGGAAACTTACGAGCGGAACTTGCAGAACAAGACTTGGCACAAGAACTGCCAGAGAACAGAGTGCGGTGGCGACTCTTTGTGGAGGCCCAATCCTTCATTAGGAATTTATTATTATTATTATTTAAAAATTCGGAAAGGGAGAATCGGCTGCTAAGTTGGTGGCAGTTAAAATATATAAGTACAAAATGTTTGCTATAATGGAATGGAAGCTGTACAGAAGAAATAAGAAGCAGAATATCTAAGCGAAAGTTGAGAGGGGTTTTGATATCTAATGCAGTCACAACGGATTTAAGAAGGAGGATAAAAAGTGTTTCGTGTGGAGGATGGTGTCATATCGAGCTGAAAGATAGACATTAAAAAGGAAAGAAACAAAGTATTTGGAAAGTTTTGAAATATAGTTATGGAGAAGAATGGGAAGAAGTGAAGTGGACAGACAAAGTGCTAAGAAAAGTAAGAGAGAATAGACACCTGACGAAAACGATAAGGAAGAGAAAAATATCCTGGTTGGGTCACATTCTACGTAAAAATTTGTCTTCAACAGAGGGCGATGGAGGGAAAAATAAATGGAAGGAAGAGGAAGGTTTGGAATATTAACAGATATGAAACAAGGGAGAAGCTATGAACAACTAAAGTAAGAAGCTCAGGACAAAGAATCATGGAGGATGTCCAGTTGATACCAGTGTCAAGACAGATTCACTGAAGAAAGAGAAGAAGACAAAATGCCAGCAATTTAAAGAAAAGCTGTGCGGAACGGTGATAGAGGTGGATATTCAAAGCGTAAAGTTGAAAGAAAAAAAAAGTCTTCACTAGTGCGAACAATGGGGAGTTCGCTGTATTTAATCTTAATGACGGTATCAAGCGATGTTATAACTTATATATAGCAAGCGAGCGTGGTTACTCCGCAATCGGCCGAGGGCGTGACGCGAAGTTTACCGGTACCAGGAACTAGAACCATGGCAGGCACGTCATGTAGGTGTGACTCACCCCTCATGTTGCATGTCTCGACCTCTCAAGGTCTCACCTCCATGTCCATCACGAAAATCCTCTTTTCTCGTGAACCTCATTTCTGAGAAGTAGAGCTAGACTAGGCTCGCCCTACTGACCCTCCCCCCCCTCAGCTTGATAAGTGCTATCTTTTTTAAGAGACGATTAGTTAACAACGGTCGCACACAATGTACGATTTTAGCGAAAAGTGGAAATTAAAACACAATAACACGTTTCGTTCAATTGCATTCCTCAAGTCACAAAAATAAAATCACCTCTTGAAGTTATGAATTGTGAAGATGCCCCAGGGCTCCCCAGTGGAGACAGAGAACACACTGACACTGTATCACTGTTGTGAAAACTTCCATTTTCGAAGCGAACGCCGCATCATTCGTCACATCTCCCACAAGCCCACCTGAGCTTCGAAATCGCGCTTGATGCAGATCAAAGTGTCATAGCGATACGGGGGACGATTGCGGTGATGGTGATTTTTAGGAGGAGGATGTTGCTGAAGTGCAATCATTCTTTCCTTTGATTAGGACATTACTCAGCAGTACAGAAATTCATTCTACGATATAACAAAGGATAATAACCCGTTTTTATATTCCATTATTATGCATTTTTTTTTGCTGATTTGTTGATGATCAGCCATTATTTTCATCTTTTAAGAAGGTTTCAGATCAATATGTAACATTTTGAAGAATATTTAGATTATTGTTTTAAAAATTTAAGCATTCTTTATTGCAAGACTGAAAAAAAATATAAAAAAAACCGAGCTCGATAGCTGAAGTCGCTTAAGTGCGGCCAGTATCCAGTATTCGGGAGATAGTAGGTTCGAACTCCACTGTCGGCAGCCCTGAAAATATTTTTCCGTGGTTTCCCATTTTCACACCAGGCAAATGTTGGGGCTGTACCTTAATTAAGGCCACGGCCGCTTCCTTCCAACTCCTAGCCCTTTCCCGTCCCATCGTCGCCATAAGACCTATCTGTGTCGGTGCGACGTAAAGCAACTAGCAAAAAAACAAAAAGACTAACAAAAATCAACAAATGACAATATAAAAAAAATATACCTACATTTTCTTACATATAGTTAAATTTGCCAAACCTCAAGGTCAAGTCTTGTGTATCCAATATATGTGGAGAAACACAATACCTCTGATAATTAGCAGAAAGTACGGGGTGGCCCAAAAGTTCGTTGATATTTGACGGGCCCATACTTCACGGAATATTGGAAGCAGATATGTAATAATTAACACACATGATTGGCGTGACATAGGGTGTCGGTGTGACGTAAAGCAAATTGTAAAAAAAAAGTAATTTAAGGTGATTTTTTTACTTATTCTATATAATTTTCCCATAAATGTAAGGGCATTTTATTGATCATTTTTCATTGATATTTTATGCCAACAACATCCGCCCGCTAGTTATTATTCTTTTAACAAGATGTACAACTATATATGTATTTACGTCGCACCGCAACAGATACGTCTTATGGCGACGATGCGATAGGAAGGGCCTAGTAGTGGAAAGGAAGCGGCCGTAGCCTTAATTAAGGTACAGCCCCAGCATTTGCCTGGTGTGGAAATAGGAAACCACAGGGCTGCCGACAGTGGGGCTAGAACCCACTATATCCCGGATGCAAGCTCACAGCAGCGCGCCCCTAACCGCACGACCAACTGGATATCACACCTCTCCCACTCCCATTAACATCAGGAAATGGAAGAGTTCCTATTATCCGCAGAATGAAGGTATCAGTGAAATAAAGGGAAGGTGTTCGCTACCGAAAGGGACAGAAATTAAACCACACAGAAACAGGTCACAATAACAGCTTAGAGCAAAGAGCAATTAGAACGTGTGATAACGAACTATAATTTCCTGCACAAATGGCGGACTTAATTAAAAACCGTATCAGGCATCGTTAAGTATTTCGAGCTTATGCACCGTGAATGGCCTGGCTGAGTGAACAAGTAAGAAGTAGCCTAGAGAAGGACTGAGCGACAAAAACGATGCGGTGGGGCTTAATTTCCGCCACCTCCACATATTGAATGATTGATGATCAGTGCCCTGCTGGAATTATTTCTTCTGAACCACCTTCTTTGTGAATGTAACTGTTGACGACCTACTAGCAATCGGCTGTTTTACAGCTGGCTTTACGTCGCACCGACACAGATAGGTCTTATGATGATGTTTCTTGTTTAAAGGGGCCTAACAGCTAGGTCATCGGCCCCTAATGGTACGAGGTGAACGAAATGAAAATTAAAACTACAAAATGTATCCACTGACTAGAATATAAAACGAATGAGGATGAAAAAATGATCGTAAAACAAAAACAATCAGTGGATCCAATTCACAATGCTTTAATTACTGGGATGATACTACCTAAAGGCGTCCAAAATCAAGGTCACCGGCTCCTCATAATGGTAACAATCACTGGCAAAGCAGAACAATGGTGTTCTTCACATTGTGGCACTAATCACAAGTAATCACATGGTTCTAATGTAATCATCCCTTGGTCGCCCCTTTTACTCGCCTCTTACGACAGGCAAGGGATACCGGGGACGTATTCTTCATCTGCGTCCACCATCCAGAGGGGGTGATGGGTCTTATGGCGGCGATGGGATATGCAAGAGCTAGGAGTGGGAAGGAATTGACCGTGGCAGCAAAGCCACGGCATTTACTTCGTATGAAAATGGGAATCCATTGTTAGCACTGCCGACAGTGGGGTTCGAACCCACCATCTCCCCAATGCAACCTCACAGCTAAGCGACCCAAAACCCGCAGCTACTCGTTTTTTAGTATGCATTAAAACTGGAACTAAAGTAATATAACAGCCAGTTCTCCCCACTCACACGACCTTGCAGCCGTGTCTCGCCACAGCCTTCCTCTACAGTCGGAGAATTCTTCAACTGTTCACATCATTTCCGTGTATTTAATGTTTCCCACTTTGTTACAGTTAAGATGCGAAGAGGATTTTTATGGTAGGGTAATATATCATTCCCCGAGAGAGATATATGTGACACTTGTCATAAACAAACACCTCGTCAACACGAGTGTGGCCCGACCCAGATATGAACTCGAACCTTCAAAGTTTCTCTCATCTTGATAATTTGAGTGATGTATTGATGTCATAACAACGATCACTTTAACGCTTTTTTTTTTTTGGCCATGGGTATAAAATAATCGCTACTGTATGTCTCAAAGGGACTCAATATGCCTGTCATTTTAATTTATTATTTTACAATTTCCACCGATACAGATAGGTCTTATGGAGCCGATGTGATAGGAAAGGGCTGGGAGTTGGAAGGAAGCGGCTGTCGCCTTAACAAAGGTAGAGCCCCAGCATTTGCCTGGTGTGAAAATGGAAAACCACGGAAAACCATCTTCAGTGCTACCGACAGTGGGGTTCGAACCTACTATCTCCCGAATGCAAACTCAAAGCTGCGCGCCCTAACCGCACGGCCAACTCGCTCGGTACCTGTCGTAAGAGGCGACTAAAAGGGCCTCCAGGGGCTCTTAAATTAAGAATGTGGGTTGGCGACCACGGGGCCCTTAGCTGAGCCCTAGCATTTCTTCCACTTACTTGTGCCAGGCTTCTCACTTTCATCTATCCTGTCAGACCTACCTTGGTCAACTCCTGTTCTTTTCCGACCCTAACGGTATTAGAACATTAGAGGCCTGGAGAGTCTCATTTTCACGCCCTTCGTGGCCCTTGTCTTTTTTTGGCCGTTACCTTCATTTTTCGAAGTGTCACACCTTGCCCTATTTTCCCTTTGATTTTTGTTAATAGAGGATGGTTGCCCAGTTGTACTTCCTCTTAAAACAATAATCACCACCAGCACCACATACACACAGCCCTGCTCCTGACGTTTGTCGATCCTCCACTGCGCTACACAACAGTAAATTACACATTATAAGATTACTATCTGCCTGCTGTTATTTCTTGATAGATACAGTACTTTTGCATCCACCTCTTGGCACAGGCCAGAGTAAAGTGTAGCTTCCACCGAAGTCCCAGTCTTCATCCATGGCTGTGACAATATGGAAGTTGCTGGGGTATGGGTGGTGCTGAGTAATGACATTCAGAGTATGACTAGTGCATCTGAGTTTTATGAAAGGTGCTGCTCATAGGGTCAGTCGTGCTGCAATAGTACTTTCTGACCCAGTGAGGAAAGCAATGGCAAACTACCTCACTCCTCATCTTGCCTAGTACGCCTCATTTTGGTGCTGCCATTGGTTTTTGGGGTTTCCTTATAACCGCATAACCTCGGGTGGTGCTATTTGAGGATCCAACCAGCCTCTGGGCTGATGACTTAACAGACAGACAAGATTACTATTTACCAGTAGTTTTATTCGTTTCTCGGAGATCAGTTACAGTGAAAGACTCAACGAGTATACAGTGTTGCCAACCCACTCAAGTACAGTTCTGGAATCTTCAACGCCACATAATTTTGCTCTTACTAAAACTACTCTGTTACTTCCTATTAGTTGACTGATAACGTGGCAAAGAACAATTATAAGAAGTGTAGTGAATTCGGTTATCTTTTATGCTATTTTCTTGCCTTTAAATGCTATGAGGAGTAACCATATGTATTCAGTGAATAGCGCAACGTATTGTGTATGTAAGATTTGCAGTCGTTCCTCCGTTTACCACGCCTTTTTTCCCCTTCGTGCAATACAGGCAACAAAAATATAGTTTACTCACATAACTTTTGAAATATTAAAGGAGACGAAATGAATAACATAGAGACTATCCACAGATAGTTTCAGCTCCAGAAGCAATTCACAACGCTTTCCTTTCACACAGACTTGTTAACAAAAGTTGAACATTCAAACTATAAGGGAGGTTTATTTTCGAGAATATAAAGAAGACAAGAAAGAATGAAAAAATATTTTTAAAAAGTGTCCCAATTCCACCCAATATTTATGATATTATTAACTGAAGCATATATAAATAGATACATTGATAGGGTACTGCTTCATTTCATACATAAACTGTATGTAGCTCATATAGTGGTTTACAAGTACTAACGTTTTTTCTCTCTCCTGAAAAATTTAGTCTATAATGGAGTTGGGTCGTTCGTGAACTCTCAAGTTAATTGTAAATATATATATTCATCGTACAATTATTTGCCTTCAGTGCCAACTACATTGAAATTAAAGTAATCTGAACATTTTCTGACTGACAACGAGCCCTCCATTCCTCATCCCTGTTCCTCAGTCTCTCTCTGGAATACAATGTACGAACTCCAGTCTACGTTAAAATGTTTTGTTTACAGAGCGGGAGTTCGCCAGAGGGCATACTGTTGTTACTGCACAGTAGACTTTCCTGATGCTGCACAGGCTGAGCTGAAATAAGTGATGGATTCAAGTACGGACAAGGATGCGGCCAACAGGTGCGCAAAGGGTCACCAAGTTTACCTCCTAAGATCTCTCAATAAGGATCGAAATATTTGACATGCCGTACTTTTATCTTCGAAATGAAATATCGAGTAGAGTGTCACTAAATAATAAACAGTCTGTTACGCATGATTCAGTCGACGTAGAGGGTCGTGTAAAATTGGCTGATGACCTGAATAAAACATTGTTAAAACAGGAAGTTCAGTTGCATTCAAGTAGATCGATCTGTCCAGATATTTCACGCCTCATACCACGGACACAAACAATAGTTATAGATTAAAGTGTATCCTTGTAAGGATAACACCCCTTTATTAAATTAGTAATGCAAAATAATTAATTATGCTTAATTATTTGTAAACGTATTCATTGCTTCTTGTTTTGTTAAAAACAAGATACTTTCTGATTTGCGTAATTATATCTTCATAGTCCGAACCGTGGGCTGAATGGTAAGCGTCCAAAGTGCCCCTGGTTCGATTCCCAATCGAACCGGATATTTTAACTGTGTATGGTTAATTCCTACGGATCTGGGACTGGGCGTTTTTGTTCCAATACATTCCTCTTCATATTTAAACAACCACCGCAGAAACACGCAATAGTGATAACATACCTCCACATACGGTTGGCGTCAGGAAAGGCATCCGGCTGTAAAAACCTGGCAAGATCGACACAGTTTGCACCGGTGACCCCACGAGGGTGAAAAAAGAGTTGGTGGTAGTAGTAGCAGAAAAATATATCTTCATAATACGATATTGCGAAAAGTGCCTTTCATGTAATTGAAAAGCATTAAAACATTTGGATTTAACGAACCCGTCACTGAGCCAAGTTTCAGAGCATCTCTCTTGGAGACGGCTGGGAAAGATGACCGAGGCTCATATCTAGTTACAATACGTGTGATGGGAGACTTGTCGAGTTTAACCTCGGGATTCCAGACATGACCTCTGACCACACCACAGCCTGCGACCTGATAATTGCGACAGTCTGCGAAATAAAATACCATTAGCTACAGAAATTAATTATCAAGCAAATTAATACAGCACAAACCAAAATAGCAGTTAAAGCGCATGGAACAAATTGACAAGGCTCGGTCTGTGCGTACATGAAAAGCCTGTTCACTGAAACAGCGAAACTCCATCAGTTCGTTACTTATTCTTAACCCTCAGGTACTGACGTGGAGTTTCAAAGACTTCTGTACTTGATGGGTCATTCGCTTCTGTTCAGACCGTCCACTTTGCATCCTTGTTCTTCCTGGTACCTTCCTCTTTGATCGTCTTAAGCAATTACGCAGCTGGTAATTATTGAGCAATGATGTGGAAGCGGAATAATAATGTCTGAAGTAGTGTAGGAGTCTCACAGAATCCACATATATACAATGAAGTGCATGCCAGCTTTTTTATTAGGTGTGATGAAAGAAACATATTCAGTAGTTTGTATTTATCATACCGTATGATGTAGTAACCTGGTATTAATTTATTAATGGGCATATTCGTATTTATTTGATGAGAAGAAATATTAAATTGTTCGGTCATTAATAAGTACGTATGCCATGTTTAGTACAAGTAAGAAAGCACGTCATGTCGAATCTTACTCTAAACCGTTTCCTACAATGCGTGCTAAACACATATGATGATGATAATAATAATAATAATAATAATAATAATAATAATAATAATAATGTTATTTGCTTTACGTCCCACTAACTACTTTTTAAGGTCTTCGGAGACGCCGAGGTGCCGGAATTTAGTCCCGCAGGAGTTCTTTTACGTGCCAGTAAATCTACCGACACGGGGCTGTCGTATTTGAGCACCTTCAAATACCACCGGACTGAGCCAGGATCGAACCTGCCAAGTTGGGGTTAGAAGGCCAGCGCCTTAATCGTCTGAGCCACTCAACCCGGCCAAACACATATGAAGTCGGGGAATAAGGAACTACAGTCTACGCTATACATTATTTTATAACCAGTGGCGAGGCGTCATTACCTCGGCAACGGCTCGATAGTCACCGAGGCATTTTTGTTTCTCCTATCATGTACATTCCACTTGTGCCAACACTAATAACATCCGGCAGAAACAGTGGGCAGCAACACAACAGTGGATTACGACTTCGACTGAAATTAATTGTGCCACTTCTGAACAAGCAGCCATTTTAAGTTGATTAGAATACAAACAAGCTATTACAGTTATACACTCACTGAGTCGAAACTAAAAAAAAAAAAGGCTTCCTCTATAAACAAATATGTGATAATATTTGAGCTTACAACTCTGACCAGAAAGGTTCTGTTATCTAAGGTTCAGTAGTGCATGAACTCGATCACAGAATTTTCGTTCTGTGATACGTGTGCTGCGGATCAGTATTTCTCCCCTTAAGATTGCCCCATAACAGTAGGCCTATCTCGAGCAACGATATACAGAGTGTTCGGGAGATAAGAACAAATATTTCTTCTGCTGGTTACTGGTAAGATCCTCAATACAAATGATGTCGAAATATTGTCCTATTTCAAACATTTAAAAAAGTTGAAAATGTGATGTTTGTAACTCACGCAGTATTTAAGGTAGACGACTAGGGCTTTGCTGGCCTACATTACAATATTTTCCAGTGTAAAAACGTTCCCTTTTTGTACGTAGAACGTTACAACTTTAGCATGCACGCTGTGTGAAGCATGGTACAGCGGATAGTATAGGCCGAGGGGCAAACGAAGCTACAACATACCTCACAAACATCGCACTATATTTCTAACTCCTCCCTCGAACAAACCATTCGCTAAATTTAAAATAAAAAATAATATTTTTCGAACTGCGGACATTCATCCCTACCTTCCATAAGGTTACCTGTTGTTATCTCTCAAACATTCTGTCTACACATAAACACTATAAAATGAAGAAAACCTACAACCTGTTTTCCAGTCTTTGACTGGGTCAGGGATGAAATGAATGGACCATATATAGGCTATTATTACAATGGGGTCACCACTCCCAAGGTGATTTATTAATGACTGATAAATGCTATGAAATGATAATGGAGAGTGTTGCTGGAATGAAATATGACAAGGAAAGCATTCGCTTTGTCCAGCACAAATCTCACATGGAGTGACTGGGATCTGAACCACGGTATCCAGCGGTGAGAGGCCGACGCGCTGCCGTCTGAGCCACGGAGGCTCTAAACACTATAAATATGCGTGATAAATAATCTAAAGTTCGTTTTATATTCTACACAGAGTGGAAGTGAAGTTTACGCACACAATTCCATAGGTTCTTCAGAGATATTGGCCGAATATTCTGACATCAGGAAGCCAAGGTCGCTGGTGACTCGGTTACTGTATAACTCGAAAATCTCCCTCTGTGAATATCTGGTAGAGTGTCAACGTCGGGATGCCAAGATCACTGGTTTAATGCCAGCACTTAGTAAGGATATCTGAAGAGTGGACAAAAAGTACGTTCAGTATTCCATGCCGTATGATATCGGCATGTAAAATGATTTCTGGTAACGCACTTGGTGTCTACCAGACAAAATTAATTAAAGCTCACCCAACACAGATCCGAGTTACTCTGTCATCTGGTAGAGTAAAACCGAACTTCGACTACGCAGCTCGTTTGGCCAGGGAACGAACAGAACGAGTCTGGACAGATTCATTGCTGCTCAGTCGAAATGGGCGATATCTGTTCGATAACAGGCTCCAGTCAGGGGATGATGAAACTGTGCCTGCTTCACGTGTGTGCGTCACGAGTGGCTGTACAAGAGAGATGTTCAGATAACCAATGCATGCATGAGTGAGTCACTTCAATTTGCGAGTTTCCAAGCTGTTGGATCTGTTCCGAGTCTTTTCTGCTCATTGTGATCAGACAGGTTGGACAGTTTGGTAGACTCATCTCTTCAGTGAAGTCGAGCGCCTTTTCGAGTTTGGTCCTTCCAAACACTCACTGAACAGAGTTCTCGAGCAGGAAGTTCTGAATGAGTCTAGACTGAGCGGGGTCCATTTCTTGTCAATGAGTTTGAGGGAGTCTACACGTCCTAATCCCCATGTCACTTAGAACGCATGAATCACTAACGTCTTCCTACAGCACATCGTCAGTGTTGGTACTTGTTGCAGGACATACAAGGTGCATGATGTTACAGGAATGATGGAAGACGGTAAAGGAACCGTAGTGCGGAAACGTTCGAGTCGAAAGTTATTAATAATGCACGTTGTTTAACGCCCTAACAGACGCAGGGGTGCCGGAATTTCGTCCTGCTGTAGTTCTTTAACGTGCCGGATGCCAACGATTTGGGATTGTCACCTTTAAACACCCTTAAGAGCCATCGACCTCAGTCGAGTTTCAACCCGTTAACTTGGGATTAGTAGACCACTACACCACCGCGGCCGGCAGTCAAAAGTTGTACTGTACACTACATGTGCTAAGAGTGCAATAGGGGAGACATAACTGAGCGACTCCAATGCAGACGGCGTACGGTGTCTCTACTGTAGGCTTCAGTCTGTGTTGACCAGCCCTAACCCGGCTACGGAACTTGCAGATTATTTATAACTTTTGACTCGAACGGTTCCTGATCTCAAATTGATCCTTTTGCCGTCCTTCATCATCCCTGAAAGTCTGTAACATCATCAGGGATCCATCCTGAGTATTGTAAAGATGTTACGTACTTAATTTCGTCTGAAGGCGAACTTTTTTAAAACTATTCCCTTTGCGAAAAGCTAACGATCATGAAACTCAAATACTGATAATGAACGATATCAATTACAAGTTGTTTTACGACACACCGACACAGATAGGTCTTATGGCGACTATGGGACAGGAAAGGGCTAGGCGTGGGAAGGAGGCGGCCGTGGCCGTAATTAAGATACAGCCCCAGAATTTACCTGGTGTGAAAATGAAAAACCACGGAAAACTATCTTCAAGGCTGCCGACAACGAACGATTTATTTGCATCATTTCACAGAGATGGGTACAGAGGACTTTCTCTCATCAAGGCGCCTTGGTGACGCTGAGTGGAGGTTTCTGGTAGGAAAAATAGGAGTTGTAATTGGAAATAATGTATATCAAGGAGGTTTCTGGTAGGAAAAATAGGAGTTGTAATTGGAAATAATGTATATCAAGGAGGTTTCTGGTAGATAAATAGGAGTTGTAATTGGAAATAATGTATATCAAGGAGGTTTCTGGTAGGAAAAATAGGAGCTGTAATTGGTAATAATGTATATCAAGGAGGTTTCTGGTAGGAAAAATAGGAGCTGTAATTGGTAATAATGTATATCAAGGAGGTTTCTGGTAGGAAAAATAGGAGCTGTAATTGCAAACAATGTATATCAAGGAGGTTTCTGGTAGGAAAAATAGGAGTTGTAATTGGAAATAATGTATATCAAGGAGGTTTCTGGTAGGAAAAATAGGAGTTGTAATTGGAAATAATGTATATCAAGGAGGTTTCTGGTAGATAAATAGGAGTTGTAATTGGAAATAATGTATATCAAGGAGGTTTCTGGTAGGAAAAATAGGAGTTGTAATTGGAAATAATGTATATCAAGGAGGTTTCTGGTAGGAAAAATAGGAGCTGTAATTGGAAATAATGTATATCAAGGAGGTTTCTGGTAGGAAAAATAGGAGCTGTAATTGGAAATAATGTATATCAAGGAGGTTTCTGGTAGGAAAAATAGGAGCTGTAATTGGAAATAATGTATATCAAGGAGGTTTCTGGTAGGAAAAATAGGAGCTGTAATTGGAAATAATGTATATCAAGGAGGTTTCTGGTAGGAAAAATAGGAGCTGTAATTGCAAACAATGTATATCAAGGAGGTTTCTGGTAGGAAAAATAGGAGTTGTAATTGGAAATAATGTATATCAAGGAGGTTTCTGGTAGGAAAAATAGGAGTTGTAATTGGAAATAATGTATATGAAAAAGAACTGCAACTCTGCGTCAAAGGAACTTACCATGTAGCCGCAGTATCTTGGCGTCCAAGGCCTATAGTAACGACTAATGTGACGTCACTTCCGTGGCACATTTTGTCGCGTTACACACATTTTCGAATGACCCCAACCATAAGGCATAATCGTGTCAAATTACTTTGACATAACTTATACACTGCAAGTTATCCGCAGCTACAAAACATTTTGCGTAGGTTAAAACGAATTGTACGTGTCGTGATAAAGTAACTTCCAAAACCTAAACCTGTAAATAACATGTCCGCCACATCAACTAGGACACGTCAGCGCAACTGTACATGCATTCAAAGGATCAGCCTAACTTTTTCTTTGTTTACGGTGACCTTAATGTCCTTAAAATCTCTCCGAGATGTATGTCTGTCACAAAAACGATCAGCTGTTCGTCATACCGACAAGGACACAGCAAACTTTGTCGCTAGACTGTACGTTATTACGAGCAGCGCAGGTCTTAGAGCTGGCTGTGCTATAAAGACGGTGGCTACCACATCCGGTGTTTGACCTCCCCGTATAATTATGACGGAGACGTGCGCGGTGATACCAATTGACAACCCTGCTGGCCGGAAGTGTCGACACAGACCCTGCACTGCGACAAACAAGGGTCGTCTTTAGGTAACGACGACGCAGTGAGGAAACCTGAAATCTCTTATTTCTCCAAATGAAACAAATGTTCAGTGTTCAAATAATGTCTTATATAATCCTAATATAACTTGATATCCATCTTGTGGTCCGGGGGTAGCGAGCCCACCTCCTGAACAAAGGCCTCACGTCAAGTCTGGAATTTTTACCTGAATCTGGGAATTGGTTCGCGGTCCACTCACAAGGGGAGGTCGTCATGTGGTTTCCAGAAAACTGTTAAAATCTTGAGAATTTGCCCTTTATTGAAAAATGTTTTAGCCCTGTTTTTGTCAATCCAGCGTATTTCATTCAAAATTTAACGATTAAAATCTATCCTCAAACTATTTGTAGTCTTTTTCCTGCAGATATTTCTGATTTGTCTCCGTGGCGTAGTCGCTAGCGCACTGGCGTAGGGAACTGAAGTTTCCGAGTTGAGGATAGATTTTAAAGGTTAAATTTTGAACAAAGTAAGGCCAATTGGCAAACAGGCTCGAACAGGGCTACGATATTTTTTAATGAAGGTCAAATCCTCAATATTTGAACACGTTTCTAGAAAAGCACATGGCGACCTCCCCTTGTGAGACTACCTGATAACACCTGGGAAGCTATCTGACGGGGAGACAGCGACACCGGTCAACAAAGCCATCATCACGTCGTAACACGCAGACCTTCGAGCTGAGAAGCAGTCGCTTGATAAGCCAAGGCCCGTCAGGGCTGTAACGCCATAGGATTGGTTTCTTTGTTTTTAATGCCTTACTTGATACAATTTATGAAACTGTTATGAGGGGGAGAACTCGGTAAGCTTAATTCAGTTTTGTCGATCACTGCAGCGAAACTCCGCTTAAGCAAAAAATTGCTATTAAACTTCGCTTTACTTCGGTTCTAAGTTATCGAATTAGCATTAACGTGATGTGGTGCATCCCACGCCGGCAGTCAACACATTGCTGATAACAACATAAGAGAAACTAAACCAACACTGCAAACTTAAACAATAGAAGCTTCTTACATTTTATGGATGGAATGCCGCAACAATGAATGTATTTTCCCATGCGGCCTGCAGTTAAGAACCAACCGTAATACACGATTTTCTCACATCAAAATGCACAAATCGCTTTATAATCAATGAAATGAAATGAAATGGCGTATAGCTTTTAGTGCCGGGAGTGTCCGAGGTTATGTTCGGCTCGCCAGGTGCAGGTGTTTTGATTTGACACCCGTAGGCAACCTGCGCGTCGTGATGAGGATGAAATGATGATGAAGTCGATAAATACACCCAGGCCCCGTGCCAAGGAAATTAACCAATGAAGGTTAAAATTCCCGACCCTACCTGGAATCGAACCCGGGACCCCTGTGACCAAAGACTAGCACGCTAACTATTTAGCCATGAAGCCGGACGCTTTATAATAAAAATCACGAGAATAGAACTAGCTTTTGGCTGTTGAGGCCGTGTGCGTTTGCAGAGTTTCACCCAGACGTGCCATTTGGGCTCATCAGTTGGACTGGCACGCCCTTCCAATACTCTGCAAACGCACACGGCCTCAACACCCAAAAGCTGGTTCTATTCCAGTGATTTCAAGATCTGCGGCCGTGAAAGCCATTTTTGTAATCACTTTATAATATTCATTTAGCAATAATGAAGTGTGTGCGTGAGGAGTGAATTACTGTGATATATTTTTTCTTCGAATATCACTTCACATCCATTAATGGATTTACTTGGAACTTCAAAATAAAATTATTATCATCATCATCATCCTCATATCTTTCTTTTTATTTTCAACCATTTTCTTTGCGTCCCACGGACACAGATTCGTGGTGGGATTTAGATTCATTTTACAGAATCGAATCATTTGTGCTCGCCGTTGCCATCTAGTCTTCATTCTATGAACTGCTTTCCTAGGCCTCATCCAGCTTTCAGCACCTGAAGCCACCTCTTCGCATCAAGTTTTGATGTTACACCCCCCCCCCCCCCCCCTAAAGTGACAAATGCATTAAATAAGCACATAAAAGTATAGGTTAACAAATATATGCACACACAATCATCAACGATCTACATTTAGGCCTGTCGCCCAGGAGACATATTCCCTATCAACTGTTTGCCTTGCCTTTTCTTAAATGATTTCAAAGAAATTGGAAATTTCGCTGTATTCGCTGTTTCTGATTAAACATGTTTTAGTTAAGCTATTACGTCAGTCGGCTCATGACCACATACACTAGTGATCTCGTGATTCGATTATAGAAGTCTTGTGCAATGATGCGACATACGAACAGACAGAATACTCAGCGTTTCTTCCCAATATAAAACAGATAATTTTAAGTGGTCATGAGCACGACTCATAGTCACAGAGAGCTGAGTTGAATCAAATGTCGAATGTCAGCTAAGTTATAATACTAATATTCATTCAACTAACAAACAAAATAACCTAATAGCCTACGTACTTACTTGCTAGCTACTTTGGAATTACGTTTTGACTACCTTTTAAACACTGCAAATAAATCTAACTATTATTTAAACCTTCCTCTAAGAAGAGGACAGTGAATGCAACTGGGTATTATTTTCAAATGAGCTGAGAACGAGAGTCCGTTATAGCGCACGATTCCTTCAGTGAACCATGGCTCAGTATATCTCGTCTGCAGCGGAAGTTCGGCTCCCCGCCAATGTTCAGTGTTCCGATAATGAATCTTGTGTGTGTTGTGTCTCACTGATCCGTGAGTGTGCCACTCAGCACTTCTCTCCTGCGAGTCAGCTGAATCGTGTGCCGTGAACTCGCCATTGCTGCGATTCGATTCACTCGGATAATTGAATGAATCGATACACTGCTTCGAATCGTACACTCAGTAGCCAACACTAACACAGATAGATCTTGTGGCGACGATGGGATAGGAAAGGGCTAGGAGTGGAAAAGAAGCGGCCGTAGCCTTGATTAAGGTACAGCCCCAGCATTTACCTGGTGTGAAAATGGGAAACCAACGAAAGCCATCTTCAGAGCTGCCGACAGTGGGGTTCGTACCTCCCGCATACATGTTCACAGCTGCGCGCCCCTATCCGCACGGCCATCTCGCACGGTCCTTATAGCTTTCTAGCTCTTACAAACATGTGGGAACAACGGCAGGAGGAAACTCGTAAGGATAAAAAGCGTGTGAACAGTCTTCGGAAATGGGGTCATGTGAGGCGAATGGAGGGGAATAAATTACGTAGGAGGATAATGTACTCAGCCTTGGAGGAAACCAAAAAAGACGATATATACATAGCCTACACCTTCATCAAAGAATGTCACGTCTTTCAGCTTTCAGTCTGCAAGCCAGTGTGAATTTACTTAACGCCTCCACAAGCCTCTAGTGTGTGGCCTTGTTTAGCTCCATTACATATTATCTTTAAATCGTTAGAAACTGAGTCTAACCATCGTCGTCTTGGTCTCCCTCTACTTCTCTTACCCTCCATAACAAAGTCCATTATTCTCCTAGGTAAGCTATTCTCATCAATTCGGCCAATGAAGCCAGTTTATGCGCACAGCTTCATTAACCGAGTTCATTTTTAACTTAGCCTTCACCTCCTCATTCCGAGTATCCTTGTGGAATTGTTCCCACCTGTTTGTATCGGCAATCATTCTCGTTACTTTCATGTCTATTTACTTCTAAATGAAGATATCCTGTGTCCACCCAGTTGGTTGAAAACAGACCGATGTATAGATAGTCTCATCCAAGAAGTGATTACAGAATACTGTTGATCGAAACTGCGAGCTCAGTGCATTCGTTTTTCTGCACCTCGATTCAGTCTCAGTCACTATATTACCATCCTGGGAAAACACACACCCTAAATACTTGTAATTATCTACCTGTTCCAGCTTTGTATTCCCCAATCTGACATTCCGTTCTTTTAGGTTTCTTCGCTACCGAGATCACTTTAGTCTTTGAAAGTCTCATTTTCATACCACACTCATTGCACCTATTTTCAAGTCCAGCCTCCCATTAACACCGAGTCGTAAGCAGAGACGAAACTGCTGACTACATTTCCACGTAAATGAATCCCTCTAAACCAGTTTTCAATTATTTAAAAACTAAGAAGTGTGAAAGTAAATGAGGCACGGAGCTATGAATGTGCTTAATTAACTGACAGAGGCTTGCAGACTGAACGCTGTAAGATATAGCAAACAATAAGGGAGATGTATATCTTCTAATCTTGCAAGATGGAGGTCAGTCGATCTGAAGACGAGGTCAGTAATGTGACCTTAATACAGAACAGTTCAATATGCTGATGGATCCTAGCATACAAAAGAAATGCTCACACAGCCAAGCAGAAGGTGCATTCAGGCTTCACTTCTCTTCCAATCTCGCTACATCAGCAAATGTAAAGATGAATACTCGCTCCAGAGTCCGAACAATGGCAATACATAGACTGGCCAGCGGCATACATCGTCTCTCGGGATTACTTCTCTCCGGCGGCCGTTTCTCAGAGCAAAATACCCACAATTCATTCGTAGCTTGGTTCATAAGCCGTGCAACTATTTTTTGACGATAAGTGTTTAAGGGAAGCAGGAATTGTAAAACAAGGATCGAAAAAACTGAAATTTCTGAGATTTTCATCACCCTTGAAATTTGAATTTCACCGGGCGAGTTGGCCGAGTGGTTAGGAGTGCGCAGCTGTGAGCTTGCATCCGGAAGATAGTGGGTTCGAACCCCACTGTCGGCAGCCCTGAAGATGGTTTTCCGTGGTTTCCCATTTTCACATCATGCAAATGCTGGGGCTGTACCTTAATTAAGGCTACGGCCGCTTCCTTCCCATTCCTAGGTCTTTCCTGTCCCATCTTCGCCATAAGACCTATCTGTGTCAGTGCGACGTAAAACAAATAGTAAAAAAAGAAAAAAAGAAAGAAAATTCAGAATTTCTTAATTAAACTGGTATTTTATGTATTAAGAAACTAGTTCTAAACAGTTCTTTTTTACGTCTGTCAATAACAACCGAGGACAATTAACTGAAAACCTCTCTGAGATAAAAATAAAACTGATTTTATAGGTGCTTCTATGTATTTCAAAATAAAGCTTAAAAGAGCTACTTCCCCTTAACCACGAGATCAGTAAGCGAACTATGGAAGTCAGCTTCTTCCAAAACGCTAATTCTAATTATTTTTACTCCGTAGATGGCATCCGAAATCAATTTTTGGAGAATTAGACTTAGCCTCGAGATTAGCACCTTGTCAACGCGCCTATCCCTTAAATTATTACACTTAAATAATAACGGGCATGAGGCGAGCCAAACATGTCATGGGACATCCCGGCACTTATAAATAAATAAATAAATAAATAAATAAATAAATAAATAAATAAATAAATAAATAAATAAATAAATCAATCAATCAATCAATCAATCAATCAATCAATAAATAAATAAATAAATAAATAAATAAATAAATAAATAAATAAATAAATAAATAAATACATCTGTGATGCACCGAAACAAATTGCTATTCTGGAATAGAAAGCAGCAAAAATAGAACTTAAAATCTCAAATGAAAAATATATAGTCTATGTATCAGAAATATAAAAAATGCTCCGCCTGAACTAAAGATACCACTGATATGAATAAAATTGCAGGAGTAAGAGAATTTAAGTACATAGGTAAATGGATCACTGAGTATGTCAATGAAAATAAATCAGTAGCTTCAGGAATTCAGAAAATGGAAATTGCCTTCCAACACATAAAGAATCTTTATAAGAAAAAATGCCTGTCCTAGAACAGTAAAATGCATCATTACTTAACAGTAATCAACCTGATGCTTCAGAAACGTTCAATTTACATCATAAAAACTTAAAGGAAAAATCAGAGATTAAAGAAAAGAAAATCATGAGAAAAGCATTAGGACCTAGAGTTACAAATGAAATAGGCGGTCTGAGACAGCTGAGGCGCTGGTCTTTTGACCCCAACTTGGCGCGTTCGATCCTGGCTCAGTCCCGTGGTATTTGAAGGTCGTGTGTCGGTAGATTTACTGGCAAGTAAACGAACTCCTGCGAGACTAAATTCCGGCGCCTCGGCGTCCCCGAAAACTGTCAAAAGTAGTTAGTGGAAGGTAAAAACAATAACGTAATTACAATGGAATACATTACCCCAAACTCAACTCGGATATATAAACTTACTGAGACTGCGATGAATTCAACTTTTAAGCCGTTTCGAAAGAATGAATAACACCAGACTTCCTTATCAAATACACAAATGTCTGCAAAATGGCGTAAGGAAGTAGAGAAAGACCTCACTGAATTAGGATCACCAAATCTGCAGGATAGGAATGTAATCAGGAAAATTGTTCACACAAGGGGACTTGAGGAAGATGAGAAGAAACCAACACTATAGTAGCTACCTGGTCGGAGGGACAGAAGTCACAACAATAAATGAAAAACTGTTGGGCAACGAGGAAAGCTCAACATACGTTGATTCCGCGTGGAGCTAAGTGGCCCATTCGCACAGATGAAGAATAAATAATAAAGAAATAACGTACGACAAAAGGAATTGCGGAATTCAAACTACGGTAGTAGTAGCAGCAGATCACCTTTAAATACTGTTTTTTAATTCCTAGCAACTACAGCACAATACCTGATTTCCAGTATTTGAGTGCTATCCATACTGAATTATGCGAAGAAGCTCGGAATATTGTCCGGTGTCTCACCGTCCTAACACGTGCAATGAACAAGGAGAAATGCGCAACAGGAGTAGTTGTGACGGGGAGAGAGATGTCTTCCTCACTTTCATCGGACCTCCCTTGGTAAAGACTAGCTCCTTTCCGACCCCGACAGTGTTATGCTTCCGAGTCCTCCGGAGCCCTCCGTGGCCGTTCCTTTTCTTTTATTTTCTTTTGCCGAAATCTTCATTCTTCAAAGTCTTAGTGTTAACAGAGGATGGTTGCCAAGTTGCCATCCCCACCACTCACCTTGCTAAGGCCATACGCTATACACAAAGCGGGAATGGTCGGAGGTCGATCGGAGGCAACGGATCAATTAATTAACTAATCAGTGCTCAGGACACTAATATCCCACCGGGCGGTGGAGGCGAGCAGCGTGGCTCGGGAAACTTATCGATCTGATGCCAAAAATAAGAAAATAACTTTATTATTATCTGTCCACTCGAACTGCTTAATCCTGCATCACAGCAAGTGCGGCTGATACAGAGGATTTTCACTTAATTATCTGGTGAACGGTGTTTGCCGTTAAGGAATACATGAAGACATTATTATTAGCACGAAAACAAAAGAAGCACATTAAATCATCGAATTAACGTCATCAATTTCCGTCACCATTGTAACCATGGTAACCAGGTCTGTAGCGTCATCTCCTTACTGTGCGCTTTCTTCCTGGAACTGAGAGCTTCAAGTCCGTTCTACTCCTCAGCCCACAATTAAAATCCTTCGACTGGCCGTAAAACCAACTCAAGGTCTTGGAATAAGAGACACTCATGCTAATTCTACACCGCAAATAATAATAATAATAATAATAATAATAATAATAATAATAATAATAATAATAATACATTTACGAGCTCTAGAATGCCTTTCATTTTCTCACAATTCACGAGCTTTACCTTTCCGTCGAACTACCGGAACTCTTATCTCCCCCGTGGGTGGAGTCAAATCATGCATTATCTACACCCCTCGATGTCGTAAGAGGCTACTAAGAGGGAAACAACCAAAGAATCTGTAGCAGCTCTCTCGTCTTCTAAGGCCGAAAACATATGTAACTTTCTCCTACTAGCCAGGGAACTGCTTCCCTTGGACCAGACGGATTTTATTGTTTCTAGGATGAATGGTGAAGTAATTTACTGGTAATTTTGGCATATACACAATGGCAGTGTTATAATTAAATGCCGAAAAATAGTTGAGTGGGCCGAAGCAGTTCGCTGGTGACAGTGAAAACGTATAGTTACACCTTAAAGTTACATGAAACACGTTTTGCCAAAAATGAGACACTGACAACAAGAACAGAATGTCATGTTCTACAAAGGTATTCTACTAATTCTCCAGTATATGGACTTGCTTATTATCGCTTATAATGGAATGCCATCTTGGTCATCATCATGTAAACCTCCAGGATATTAATACAAGATCCGCCACAGGTCAGTCTATAGAGGAGGACAGCTTTCAAAAATTCCGCGGACGTTTAATCCAGAGTCGAGTGCAACATCAATTTGGTGCCAAGTAAGGTTGTTTCGTACTCTTCAAATACAGGCCATTTGGCTAATTACGTCATATCTTTTCTTAACATTCGGAAGTACCTATACGTAGTCACGGCCCCTTAGATATGCAGGGTGAAGCCGAACTCCTCTGATAAACTTCCCGACGTTGTTCTGAGTATATTGGTACAAGGGACCCGTGGTCTCCGGTACTTCGCTACAGAGTAATTCTATTTCGTTTGGTTTGTTTCCCAGTTAGCGTTGTACCTCTATTGCACTGAAAGTAACAGGTGGTAGTTCTTGACAAACACCGGGGTGTCGACATTCTGAACATTACCTGCAAGGGAACAGTTCTGTACTTGTTACGTACTGTGCGGTACAGTGACAGAACAGATCGAACACACTGTGATAAAAGTGTACGTGTTTCGTCTGAGGGTTGTTGCACTACTCTGTGTTTCATGCTGTACATTTTGGTTACTGGGTATTGCAGGCTTTTTCACTGATATGAAGTCCGTCTTTGTAACGTAACGGTTAGCATTTGGGTGCCCGGGTTCCATTCCAGGAACTGCCAGAAATTTAAGAATGCCAGGAGGGCTGGTATATGCTTACAACCGTACAAGCAGCTCGCCTCCGTTGGGATGTACCTGAAAAGAGCTGCGCCACTTCTGTACGAGGACACGAGTTTGCTTAGTGATATGAATGTATTTTTACAGAAAAAGGGTGAGTGGGGTAACAAAGCGAATAAATCGTAATTACATTATTACTCTGTAACGTCGCTTGAACACAATGACACTAGGATGGACAAGGTAGAGGCCGTGGTCTTAACTAAGGTACAACCCCAGCGTTTTCCTGGTGAGAAAATAGAAAACCGCGGAAAACCATCTTCAGGGCTGCTGACGGTGGAATTCGAACCCACCATCTTGCGAATGCAAGCAGACAGCTACACGCCCAACACGCTCGGTAAACCGTGGCTTTTCAGACACCCAACATATGCAATTATATTTAACTCTAACGTGCTTCATCAGACCACAAAACTGTTTTGTAGAAATTAGGGGACATGTACATTACGAATCACAAATAACTCACAGGATCATCCTAGTTTACACCGTGGAGTAATTCCATCATCATCATCATCATTGGCATTTATTGGTCAAACAAATATACATATGTCTTTTCGAACATCGACTGTGTCTCCTCAAATGGCTGGACCCACAGACTCGATTACACTAGGTGTAGCAGCAGACGATCCTCAACGAGCAGCATTCTTTCTTCTTGTATTCATTAATGAACAAAACAGGCGTTCAGCCCCGAATACATGTTCACAATCATAATAAATAAATAAATAACTAATAAGATTAATAAACGTAGTCCAACCTAAGCCACCCCTCTCCACCATATACAAAATAAAATAAAATGAAATGAACAATAACGCCCCGGTTCTATACGAGAACCAACTCCATCTACACCAGTTCACAACAGCCTGGTCAATGTTTACATTCTACTGCTGGTGTTACAACTTCCTGCTTGTTATCACTCACACGTACGCAACCTTCTTGCTTCAGCATTTTCATCACCTCTATTGTTCCCTGACCTACTCCAGAATAAGCTACCACAGCAACATTACCAGATTGCATTCCAAACCAGCCATAACACTAACATTGCTTTCAATCTTTCAGATTCCACCTCCTATAGTAAAAGGCTAAATAATAACAGCAATATTCCGTCATTGCATTCCAATCCATCATACCACAGCTTTTACCAATCCGCGTTAACATTGCTTCCTTTCATTTCATTCCGCCATAACACTCCATAATAACAAATACCAATCACTCATATACCAACACCTCTCCAACATCATATCTCTTCCTCCTCTCCATACAAACAAACCAAAATTTACAAAATGATAATAAACTCACCTCTCTCCAGCTCCAAAAAATTAAATACTCATACCAGACACCAATACAATAATACCACCTCCCAACTCCCACGAAATCAGCCGTAAATAAACCATCTCAATACCAAACCATACATCACCTAATCATAAATACTAAGCCTTCAATACTTCCAACACCACATTTCAGCAATACAACACCAACTCCACATTATATACCATCTCTACTTATATCACCACTTCTCCCACACCACATTCCGACGATATAACACTTATCCAACACCACATTTACCACCACTCCTCCAACTCCAAATATCAACAATAAATATACCACTTCTCCATTACCACATTTCAGCCTTCACAAATAAATACCATCATAACCTAATAAAATGACCTCTCCATCTTCAAAAATTTCGGCAATGAATAACAAATACCAATCACTCATATAATCCAACTCCACAACACCACCTACATCTTTTACTTCTTCGCCAATCCTGCTCTTTATTTCTTCTTTCTATAAAGAGCCGCCAACATGGCCCTCAATTCTCTATCTCTCTGCTCGACATTTCGGCCCCTGCTCAGATCTCGCGTCAGATCGAGCTTCTGCCCGAGCCTCTTACCCTGCTCTTCACTTACTTCACTGCATACACTTCCCTGCAAATAGTCACATTCTCACTTGGCCTATCTACCCGCACTTCTTCACTCCGAACACTGCTATCGGTCACTTTATCACTGGACACCTCCCCCTGCCTCTCTTCACACGGTACACTGTTACTTCTTGTATTTTGCCTATCCTCTCCACTAATCGCTGTACTACTCCCTTTTTCTTCAGCCCGCTTTGACTTCATCTCTAAGTCCATCCTCAGCACACTGCTATTCGTATTGCGCCTCACTTGCCTACAGTTTATTGCACTACTCTCCTTTTCTCCCTCTTGTTTTAACTTCAATTCTAAATCCATCAATCTATCCACAGACCAGATTCTCTTCCAATTCCTGTCTGACACCACTAAATTTTGACCTCTGATAGTTGCCCTCAGCCCCTGTTTTACAGCCAGCATCTTGTGTTTTCTGAGTAGCCTCTCATTTCTGATCGCGTCACTTCCCACGTCTCTCCTTGTCCATATTTTATCCCTCTGGACATTTCCCGCATTTGCTAACACAATATCCGCCATCAACGTTGAAAACAATTGAACCTTTTTAGGCCTATTGCCTCTAGTCCTCCCCCCTCTCTGCACATCGTCAATATCCACTTCACTAAAATTTATTTTCATTTTTCCCTGTATTAGGTCCACTACTTTATAAGTTGTAATTACTTTGACTTCACACGTCTCCTCAGGCACTCCATAAATAAACAAGCACTTCTTCCTTCTATCTAAAGTATTCGGTTCCACTTCTACTTTCAGCTTCAAATTCTCCTCTTCAAGTCGCCCTACTTTTTCCCTTAATGCTACCACTACCTCGGTGTTATTTCTCACCTGTACTGCTATGTCGTCCGTTTTTCCTCTTATCCATACTTCCATTTTTTCAATCTTACTGGACTGTTCTTCAATCATCTCTTTTATCTGCCCGAAAGGGCAAACTTCTGTCAACACCTCTCGTACAGCTCTTTTGATTGCGTCCATATTTTCTCTTTCCTCATTTCTCCTAGATGACGGGCCTGGGTTCAACTCGACTCCCCCACTACATAATAAAATTATAATCACTGCTGCCGATAACAATAGTTCTCCTTTCCTCTCCATATCCATTTTACACCCACCTGGCTTCTTTTCTTCCTTCTTCATTTTCCTTTGCCATCTTCCTATCGTCGCTCTGTACTGCTCTATACCAATCATTGTCGGCCCACTTCTCGGCGACCTTCCAGCACTCCACACTCTCGAACTCCACTCCCCCTCCCGGGAATCACCGCTCAATGCGACCTCCTTTGTCGGTGGCTTAGGCAAGACTGTCCCAACACTTCATGATTTACTGGCATTCTTTCTTCTTGCTCGTTATTTCCTGCTATTCCGTCTCTCAGATTTTAATTTTGTTCAAAATTGTTAACTTCATCACATACGACTTGTTGCCATTTTGCATCATCATTAGATATAGTTTTCCAGTTGACATTATCAATTTGACATTTCTTCAGGTTACATTTCAAAATATCCTTATATAGTTTTAGCTGGTCCCCGCGATTATGCAGGCGATTCCTTAGTACGGAATAGATGATTTCCTTTGGGAGGCGTGTTTATGGCATGAGAACGATATGTCCAGACTAGCTTAGTTGATTCCTGATTATCCTTGTCTCCATGCTTGTAGTGTTGGATTCCTCAAGGATTCTAATGTTCGTGCAACTGTCATTTAATTTTCATTTCATCCAGCATCGTTGATGGCATCTTTCCAAGCATTTTAGGTGTCTTCTACAAGAAGTCCAAATCTCACAGCCGTAGATAAGTGTTGGAATTATAACAGCATTTTACATATCATGATTATCAAAGACTCTTGTTAGGAGACTGCCTAAATCGGCACTAGCGCATCGTAAACGAGACTTGCATCAATGTCTGCACATGTTGAAACGTGGTTACCAAGATAAAGATTCAGAATGTACCTGATAGGGACATGAAGCAAGGATTGTGGATCAAGAGAACACGCGTTTAGTTGTCTGGAAGCAAGTACGCGGGAACTCGAAGCGTGAAGCTAGGGTGTGTCTCCACCAAGCTGGGTGAGGGAACCCCGACCACAAGTCATTTGTGAGGGGGAGAGGTAAACTTTTCACAATCGTAATCTCGAACCCATCTTTAAAACAGCATGGCCAACTTCGTTTTTGATACAAAGGAAATTAATGATTTTAATAATATTGCATTGTAAAGGGATCCAAAAGAACTGTTCGTCATCAGAGAATTTTATTAAGGTTTGTGGCGTCCTTTATGGCGATACCTTCCTACAAAGCAAGGAATATGTGGTTATATAAGAGTGGAAAGTCACAGAGGTCATGTGTTTGTCTCGACAGCCACTTGAAAGCGGGGAAGTCCCTTGAGTGAGTTGAAAATGAGCACAGATATTTATTTATTATTCTGGATTGTGCTATCAGATTTCGTCCGGGCGAGTCTTAACCATCTTATAAGACCACTGGTCGCCTGATTATCGTACTATTGTGCCTCTAATACCCAGTGAACAGGGCGTGTGGAAATTTTGAGAGGGGGAATCTTCCTAGTTGATATAAGAAGCGGCAAACGTTACCCGGCAGCATTTTTAGTTTTTATCTCGCGAGGAACAGGTGTGTGTCGATCGTGGACCATAATTTGCCTTTGTATGTGAACCGTAAATACAGGTATTAGTGAATATTGTTCAAATTAGATACATATAAGAGTGTAATTCATACCGGAAAAAGAATTGAGTTCGCGGACGTGTTATTTGTCTTCACAAAGAGCCCGTGCTCGAATTAAAATTATTATTAATATCTTCTACCCCTGAAAAAAGTGTCGGATAGAACTAACTAAATTAGTGAAGTAGAGTGAATAGGAACACAGGGTTAGACACCATAACGTGTGCTCAACAAGTATATTGTGCGCAGTCGAACTGATTACCGTGTCCCAAGATATTCGATCCCGGGACGTTGGATTAAGCCTGTGCGGTACAGCGCATAAACTGAAGGATTCGAGTGTGATACCATTAACTGTATGTATCTGTGTCACAGATACCAATATTTACTAGTGACCCGAACTATAGATCTTCGTCACAACAATCCTAGCCAGCGCTTGGAATTCATGGTCATCAACACAGGCGCTATGTACTACTAGACACAGGATGGACATCCCGTAGCTGACGGAGGCATCATGAGAAAACGAAGGCTAAGTAGTTCCATTGTCATTAAAATGACAGTAGTGGATCGGAAATTCATTCAAAATACAGTAATAATGTAAATAGTAATTGACAGGGTTCATTTAATTTAAAATGTAAATGTACTAGTGAATGGCACCGTGTTTTATCTAGTAACAAGTCTGAGTGACTTAGATTTTGTATATGTGGGGAGTTTTGTGTCTCTGTGGGAAGTTTGTATTTCAAATTATTATTTGATTTGAAGTTTCGTTGGTATACTTTGTTTTGCTGTAAAATGGTGAGTTCCATTAGTTTTCAAGGGAACGATAACGTTAGAGGGTTTTGGTACTCCACCAAAGGCAGTGTTATGCATGCCCGGTAAGTTTACTGTAGAATAGTCAGCTTGATCAAACGAGTACTACAGTGACCTACAGAGATCCGAACTATGCCCTCCTTGAATTTAGCTAGGTTCCCATCTATATTTGAATTTTAGTGTGACCAAATTTTGTTTTAGTCCAGGTAAATAACTTTGGGATTTTTGTTGTCAACGAATTAATTGTAAAGAAAGTATGCGAGTATTACGTAGGAGTGGTATTATGATATGCCATTGACCTAGATGATTGTGTTGGTTTATTTAGAACAGTGCAGTTTATTCCATTGGGTAATAGGATAGATCAATGTTAGAATTCACTCAGATCTGTTTGTATTTGGTGTAACATCTTCCCAGACATTTGGGAATAGTTTGAGTGTGTTTATCCTTAATTTTCCCTCACACGCGAGGTGATGCTAAAGACAGTTATGGTTACAGTGAGTCTTGTCCTCAATACATCCGAACAATTCTCAACGAAATAAATAATTATCATTATAATTATTCTTTTGTATTTACCATTGTTTACTTGCGCCATTTCCCATCATCATCAGGAGTCTAATAAACCACTTTTATTTACAAATTTTAAATAATGTTCTTCGTTTTTAGTTAGATGACACCCCTATTTGTCCTACCCTTTAAGCCGCTAAGTTATATATATTTATTATGTCCAATACATTTTAAACCCAGTTTACGACCCTGTAGGTATATCGCCGGAGACTCGTATGGGCAGGGGGCGGGTGCAACATGTAACATTCTTAACGTTCTCCATACACTTCTGTCAGAAAGTTGCAGTCCCTTAGAAAGTCTTCTTCTCGATTTCTTAGGTGATTGAATGAATGCGCGTGCAATGAACCGCAGATTTTCTTCTGCAGTTACTGATTTTGTGCGGCCACTGCATGGTAAGTCAGTTACAGAACCTGTCTGTTTGAACCTTAGATTTAATGTGTAGATTGCTTCCCTGCATGGTGGCTGAGTATGTGGGAACTTATCAACGAAAGATTGTTTTATATCTCCATAATTCAGATCAAGTGATCACCACTTGTGAAAAACTAACACGCGCTGTTCTGTGAACAATTTTCTATTCAATGAATGCATAAATGAATTCAGCTTGTCACTTGTTACCAACAAACCAGTCCTGCCACTACTCTTTCAACAAATTTCCTTCACTGCGCACAGGTGTCGCCATTACTTAATTAGATTAGATTTGATCATCGACAATAACGTGCAAAAATATGTAGTGCATTCTGTATATTAGCACAGGGGAGGAATCTGCCGGATTCCTGTTGAGAATCAGCCACTCCGTCATGCTGTGTACAGCCAGGCGTGAAGCGATGTTCTGCTGCCTTAACAGATCGTCCTACTGGTGAGCTCCAATCCAAAGCGCTTCCTTGCAGATATCAGCAAACTTGGACTTTACTCTCCGACGATTGAAAGGAGCCCTAAGACTTATCCTATGTTTACCTACAAGATTGTTTTGTATACTACGAAATAATAATAAAAATTTCCTTAAAAACAAACAAATATATGACCAATATTAAAACAGCTCCTCATCACTAGAATACAGAGCATGGTAAGATAGAAAGAGTTGACACCTTCAAGTACCTCGGAGAAATCGTACAGCTGAAAACTAGCAAGAGAGAAGCCAACTGCATCAGGCGACAGAAGATGGCGGTAGAACACACGTTCTATGCAAGAGGAAACCCAGCTCAAGGCGAGCTAAACTACGACACTACAATACAGTGTCTGTATACTAGTGAATGCCACCGGACGACAGCAATGTGGGAACTAAGAGAAGCCAAAAATTTGAGAGAAAAATTCTCCGCAAGAATCGTGGATGGCCACTATATATTGCGAGAAGGGAGAAGTATACGAAGAAAGTGAAAGATTGATTGAGTCAATGAAGAAAAAGAGACTCAAATTTGATGAATACCTGTATAGAATCGACGAGAAGAGGCTGATAAAACAGATTTTTAAAACACTTGATAATAGACCTAATGTTTTCGACAAATGGTTCAGGGAGGTAAGAAAGGACCTTGAGTAGTCTGGATTAAATCAGGAAGACATTCTAAACTGAACAAAGTATAGATCAGTGATCGACAGCTTCAGAGGTTTCCATGGCGAACAGAAAATGAATAGGGGATGGACAGAGGAAAGAAGCCTGCCAGAGAAGAAATACAAAGATTCTGAGCTCTAAAGAAGGCTTCAACTAATGTGTGATTGTTGCTTAACGTGGTCTCAAATGGCCGTAAACGAATATGACAATAATAATAATTTTAACGTCTATTCAATTCTTATAGATTTAACAGACGCTACAGTGTCGCAATTTTGTCTTATAGAGTTCTTTAACGTCCCAGCACCAGGGGATTCATCGCTCGTGGCAGCTCGCTTATGACGAGTTCACTCGTATCGGGCGAGCTCGACATCCATGATTCAGCAACTCTGCTACGGCAACTGCAGAATAGGAATTTTTAAAAAAGAAAGTTAATAATCGCCCACCAACTCTCTGCGAGAAGAGGCCACCAGAAGAAGAGCAATGCCAGAATTCTCAGCAAATGAATAAGTGAATAGAATACGTTCCATAAGAAACATCATGAAGAAATTACAAGTGATCATTAAGGCGTTGAAGTCTAAACGGTCCGACACCGTGGTTAGAATGTTGGCTGGCAGGGTAGGCGAGGTGGTGGTATACAATTTATAATCACTAGATTGCGTGCCCAAAGCCTGGATTAAATTCCAAACCTCTCCGCAGTGCTCATATGGAGTGAGGGCATATGACGCTGTTGATGGTGATTCGTCAGACCCTTTGGTGCTATTCGACAGGAGTAGGCTATGTGCCAGCGCCGGGTTTCACCCTCTCCCTTCCTACTATCATGTATCACGTCATTCATTTCATCTCATTAATTCTTCTGATGAGGTTGACGTCAGGAAGGGCATCCGGTCACAAAACTTCCATGACAGATTCATCTCACCACATACCCGACACCGTAGGGAAACGGAACAAGGGTTGGACAAACAAACAAGTACAAATAATAATTATAATGGGCATTTGTTTAACAAAAAGATAATATCCACTCCTCATTTGAGCAAACAACATAAAATCTGTATAAAACCTGCTCATCCAACTTATATCTACATAGTCACACTTGAAAACGCCCACGTTAACAGTCACGTGAATAACACAGCGAGAAGCCTGTAAACAGTCGGACTATATAATGTGGCCTAGGAGAGCACAGACTTGGCATTCAGAGAAGCAATGCAGTCAGAATGTCATGTTGGTTTACGGGTCACCTGAGACCCACTACGATGGCGGCACACCTGCGGCCCAAGAACACGATGCGCCGTACTGCGACATCTCCATTCACGAATTCGCTTCCAGAAAAAGCTTTTCTATGAACTACTTTCATCAAGCAATCATTTATTTACAAGACAGCCACGGGAGCTGATGGTTTACCTTACGAGTGAGATGTTCACTTCGGAACCAGCACTTCACTGGCGTGCAATATTTTATTCCATATTATGGCGAATTTACTTACTTTAAATTACGTCCTTTATTATAAATAATTTTGAGACTCCCTATGGAGCCAAAATACTATTTTTCTTTTATTTTTACAATTGGCTTTATGTCGCACTGACACAGATAATTCTTATGGCGACGATGGGATAGGAAAGGACTAGGAGTGCGAAGGAAGCGGCCGTGGCCTTAAGATACAGCCCCAGCATTTGCTTGGTGTGAAAATGGGAAAACTGCGAAAAGAAACATAAAAACGAATGCGGAAAGGTGAAATAAACAAAATCATAAATATAGAAAGAAGATAACCATTCTTGGCTCAAGGTCAACAGAAGCAGAACACAACAGGCCACGATCTAATACATACGTGGATGTGGAGAATATAGTGCACACCGTGTGTAAAAGAAGATTGTAGTTTTTAGGACATTTGGACCGAATCAATAATGCCAGACTGACAAAACAAATTTTTAATAAAATCTTAAAGCTTAAAGTAAAAGCACCATGGTTTTTCACAGACATTAAATGATCTCAAAAGAATGAAACATTGACATTAAGGATACACATAATGGGAAGTTGTTAAGGGACAAAATTCAAAAAGTGATCTTCAGGGATGAATAAGAAAGAAAACAGCCATATAACATGGAACAGCCCCGGAAACAGAGATCAGAACGGATGAAACAGACGTGGGCGAAGAGGAAGAAAGGACATAGCAAGAATTGAAATACTGATTTAACGTGCTGTGTAAAAGTGATATTCGATTATAAATAAATAAATAAATAAATAAATAAATAAATAAATAAATAAATAAATAAAAATCCTTTTTTTGCTAGTTGCTTTACGTCGCACCGACACAGATAGGCGACGATAGGACAGGAAAGGCCTAGGAATGAAAAGGAAGTCGCCGTGGCCTTAATTAAGGTACTGCCCCAGCATTTGCCTGGTGTGAAAATGGGAAAACCCGGAAAACCATCTTCAGGGCTGCCGACAGTGGGGTTCGATCCCACTATCTACCGGATCCGAGCTCACAGCTGCGTGCTCCTAACCGCACGGCCAACTCGCCCGGTAATAAATAATGTTGACACGTTAGCATCCAAATCAAGACCAACTGCAATACTCAGACCGTAACACAGAAAAATCATGGCGGCAACAACAGCCCGACTGCTGCAATTGGCTAACGCGAAATTCTTAAGTACATATTATACCAATGGTGGTAATGATGAACGCAACATCATAGAGAAAAATTACAGTTCCATGTATGAACAAGCCTGGCCAACAACTACCCATGTACGGTATATGTATAACAAGAGTTTTACCTGTACATTGCTCAAAAATTAAAAATATTTATATTTCTGCTTCGGCCGTGTCCACATTAAGAAGGAAATGCAATTTTTACTTTTTCGTCATCTTTGTCTGTCTGTACGTGCATGACGAGAAAACTGTTGAACTTGAAAATAGGTAGGTAAAGTCGAGGAACAAGATACTACAATCTAGGCTATAAATCATTTTATTTACGCTGGTTGAAATGGTAGCTTAGGGGAAGGCCTAAAATTGAATCCTCAACCATCTATGTTATTAGTGGTTCTATCGATAAACACTAACAAAAGATACAGAAAATACGGCCATAGATAATACAGTTTTGCCGTATCGGCTATGACAACAGAGATATTCATGAATTTAGACTTCTGTTGATTAATCGATGTCAACGCCGAGCATCGCAAAAATGGAAATATTGTTCATTCCGAGTCCAACTCCTTGGCAAGATAATGAACAAACTAAAGGTCAGACACTTAGTGTGGCTGGAGCTGATTCAGTGGCGAATGTTTCTTTTTTCTTCATGAACAGCTTTGAAATGAAATGGCGTATGGCTTTTAGTGCCGGGAGCGTCCGAGTACATGTTCGGCTCACCCGGTGCAGGTTTTTGTTTTGTCTCCCGTAGGCGACCTGCGCATCATGATGAAAATGAAATGATGATGAAGACGACACATACACCCAGCCCCCGTGCCAGAGAAATTAACGAATGATTGTTAAAATTACCGACTCTGCCGGGAATCGAAACCGGGACCCCTGTGACCAACGGCCAGCACACTAACCATTTAGCCATGGAGCATGAACAGCTTTACGTGTCCCTTTCGCGTGTTACACCAAAACAAAAACGTTTTCGTGTTGTTCATTAGTGGAGGAAAAATGACTAATGTCGTATACAAGGAAATCTTACAAGTCCTGGGTTAAAAGAAACCTGTGGGCTTAAATTTATTATTATTATTATTATTATTATTATTATTATTATTATTATTATTATTATTATTATTATTATTATTATTATTATGCTTGTTGTTTAAAGCGGCCTAGCATCTAGGTCATCGGCCCCTAATGGTACAAAATGAGACAAAATGCAATGACAATTTAAAAGTCCAAAATTCAGCCTCTGACCGGAATTCAAAACATGATGATGAACAATGAATGGATGAACATGAATTTAAAATAATCAGCGGACCCAACTCACAATACTGATAAAAATTCCACAATCGATCCACTGACTAGAATTTTTTTTAAAAGACGACGACGAACAATGCTTATGAACTTAAAACTATCAGTGGATCCGACCCGCAATGCTCCACCTTCCCAGAAACTATCTTAAAACAATAGTATTACTGACCAAGGGACTGCTTCGAAAGCACCATCCTGAATCGATGATGCTTATTGCCTAAAGGGGTCCAAAATTGAGGTAAACGGCCCCTCATGATGGTACTTATCGCTAGTAGAGTAGAACCATGGTATCTGTCATGTTGTCACTAATCAAAAGTAGCGAAGACTCACCGTGTTCCACACATTATGTTACTACTCACAAGTATTGTACGTCGCACAGGTAACGCAGACCAATGATGTTTCTCACATAATGGCGCCACTCGTAGGCAACGCAAACCTCTGCTGTCGCTCATATCACAGACAACGCCCAGACGCGTGGTGTTTCTTACATAATGGTACTAATCACAAGCAACGTAAGACAGAGGTGCTCCGGATATAGTGGTACAACTGGCAAGTAAAGGAGACCCATGATGTTCCCCGCGTGATGGTACTAATTACAAGTAGTTTCAGGGTTCAAATTCAATATTCCCTTGGTCGCCCATTTTAGTAGCCTCTTACGATAGGAAGGGGATACCGTGGGTGTAATATTTTCTTTAAAAAAATTTCAAAGGCCCAATGCCAGAAAAGTTCGGAACTATTTTGAACAATAATTGTCTGAGATAACCATGATGAGGTTATGTCATTATGCTCGTTCTTTTCAAACATGGCTAAGCTCCTGAATGAGAGTAAGAAAGACTTGCAAGCTCGTATTTAAGATCTGCTGAATATTTAATTTGACAAGCAAAAGCAAGCTCCAACTGTTCTAATGCAAATTTTATCTTTCCAGCTCTCTCTACATTCATTTCAGTATCGAGTGGCATGTCCTCCTTCGTAACAGCTTCATCACTATAACTGGCAAGACAACTCACCAAATTCTCCAGTTAGCTCCATCTGTTTCCGCTACACTCCAAGATCCAGCCAAACGTTTGAACAGGCAGGCAAAGATTCTTGTAAAATGCACTGATATCTAAGTCACTCAACGCTGTGAAGCACGCACACTGATGAAACATATCCATTATCATATATTATTAATACCCTAACACAGTCTTCTCTTACAATTGTTGTGAATGGATTTACTATCCTTAGTTTCACTTATGAAAGAGTCAACATTTCCAACTGTATCCTGTTCACATCCTTACTTAAAACTCAAGTCATTAAGAGTCACGATGTACATTCCTAATCCAATTTTCTATTAATGTCTTTTCCTTAGAAAACTTGTACAAGAGGCATTGCCGTAGTTCGACTTACAACCCGGTACAATGCACGAGTGACCCATTCAAAAACGAACACATTCTCACATTACCGTATTGCGTATAACTGCAGATCCCAAATGTCCACTGACTTTATATACTCCCCCACGTATATTCTACAAAGACACTAATATTTATCGTCAACTTGTATAAATTTACACCGGCTGGATATGGAAACAACGAACGTAAACAAACCCACGTTTACAATATGCTTGGGCCAACCGAATCGCCATCTTGAACAATCGAGAGTAGCATTAAGGCCTGTTGTGTTCTTGTTGAGAGTTTTGTGTTGAGCAGTCACGTAAGTAATCGATCTTGTCTGCACTCGAGCCAAATGTACAGTCATCGTGCGCTGTGATAGACAACGGACGTGTGTTCGAACCTGATGACTTGGAACTACTGAATAAAGCGACTGTGGTGCGTGTGAAACGAAGCAAAGTGAAAGATGAAACCCGTAACTGAAGATTACAAAGGACCACCCCCGCCCCAGGTAAAGACTGCCGGCCTAAGATCCGCTGTGAGAAGATACTTTTGTAAATAGCCTAATCATCAGTTGCGTGTGTTCTAAGTGGAACGTCCTAGATTAAATTAGTTCAAAACAACAGTGAACGTTTTATTTGTAAAATTAATTCCACTCGTCTGGAAGGTGCAGTCAAATGTGTTCCAGCAAACAGATGAGATTGATATAAAGAGTTCGCCATTTTTGGAGACATTCTCCTGACTTTCTGGAAAGTGGCAAAGATGCGTCGCAGATGTGGGTGAAAGTGTTTGTTACCGTACGTATGATGAAATGCTTAAACATAAAGAACTTGAAATATTGGTATATTCTGTGCTTAGGTTCCTGGTTCAAATTTATTTGTTGAACATATAATCTCCAAGTGGACTGATGCGATGAAAAGATTCTCTTCTGACGTCAACAAATATGTAAGACGTCATGTCAAGAATTTCATAGCATGATGAAATCTGAATGTGACGTTTAAAAGGCAGCAAGTCAAATAGCAAGGTAAATTAATCCTGTACTCAAATCAGACGTGTCTATTATTTCCATAGAATGCGCCGCTTTTCAGTGGCATGTACAGTACATTATTTCATTTGGCAAAAGGTGCCAACCCTAATAAAGTGAAAAATAAGAATAATACACTTCTTAAACATAATTCTAATGGCTAATGTTGCGGACTGAGTGGCTCAGACGGTAGAGCGCTGGCCTTTTGACCCCAACTTGGCAGGTTCGATCCTGGCACAGTCCGGTGGTATTTGAAGCTGCTCAAATATGTCAGCCTTATGTCGGTAGATTTAGTGGAACGTAAAAGAACTCCTGCCAGACAAAATCCCGGCACCTCGGCGTCTGCTAACAGTAAAAGTAGTTAGTGCGACGTAAAGCAAATAACATTGACATTATTATTAATGCTCAATGTACTATTAGGTTAATCTTTGTGTGTGTGCGTGCGTCTCCAATCCTTGTCTCGTTTCTTTGCAGGATCGGATTTCAAGTGAGATGAATCTTCGGAGCGAATTTCTACGACGGGATGCCCTTACTGACGTCAACCCCATCAGAGGAACAAATGAGAATAAATGAATGACGTGATATGTAACGGGAGGAGGAGGAAGGGTGGAACCCGTTGCCAGCACATAGCACCAATTTGTCTGCTCCAGGCTTAACGTCTCCATCGGAGGGACCAATCACCATCAACCCTCACTCCGTATGAACACTGCGGAGAAGTTTGGAATTGAATCCAGGCTTTTGGCACGCAATCTAGTGACTAGAAACTAGATACCAGCCTGCCAGTCAATATTCTGATGGTGAAAGCTTTTTCGACCAACCGGACTCGAACCGGCTAACCGCGGAGTAAGACGCCACTAGACAGGCTGCTTCTTTCCATGTTATTAGGAGAGCTGATAGGCTAACTGCAAAAGGGATTATTTACAATGTATGTGTCAAAACAATTTTAGTTACGATAAACTAATACTCTTCTCATTTTATGGCTATTTGAAACTAGGCGAAGGGAAGCTCCCATTGCACTGTCATAAACATGGGCTTATTACTCTGATAGTGTGACACCAGCCTAACAAACAAGTCGCTAATAGGTTGGTTGCTAAGGTGAAAGCTCGCCAGCGGCGTGTTACCGCGCTTACTTGTCAATAATGTATTTAATTTAAAGATAGATACTATTTTAAATCTGCAAAGAAATGAACAAAGAATCCCTACATCTTGATTGTGAACTCTCAGTAGACACCGTGCTTGTTATGAATAAAACTATTCGAATTTCCTGGGGACGAAGCGCGCCAAGAAAACATACTAACAGGCCTACCCATTGGCTTTAAGAAACGTTAACAAATCTCAATTGATTTCACTTCTTAAACTTCTCATCTTATTATTTTTCCTGTCATTTCTCCCAATTCATTGGTTCTTTAATGTGGATCTTGCTCACTTTTACGATCGGATGTCCTTCCTGACGCCAAACCTATGTGGAGGGATATATTCATTATTGCGGTGTGCTGTATGTAAACGTAGATACGTCTATTAAGACGCACACAAATACCCAGTCCGCAAGGCAGAGGAAATTGCCATACGCAGTTAAAGATCCTCAGACCGACCGATCCCGCTACGCTGTTTGGGTTACGAACCTGTGAGCTTGCATTCGGCGGTTCCAATCACAGCGCCGACAACCTTCAAGATGGTTTCCCGTCTTTTGACACCAGGCTGCACCTTAATTAAGGCCACGGTCCCTTCCTTCCCAGTCCCAACCCTATCCCGTCCTATCGTCGCCATAAGACCTATGCGACGTAAAACACATACAAAAAATGCTATCAAATCAAATGATTTGGAAAATCAAATGATCATAAATATGTATTTCAATAAAATGTGTAAGGCGATGTTAAACTAGCAACCGTGCAGGCTGTGGGCATGCCATACCGATCCATGGCCTGTTAAGCTCTCAAGGTGCTGTTGCTAGGTAACATTGCCTCACATCTTTTGTTACATCACAATATTTCGTTACACCGCTTTTCTGATAACTCCCAGCTCTAACACATATTTACGTCAAAAGTATCTGTCTCCTGTCCGTCGATTACCAAACAATGCCTGAACAGAATTTATTGAAAATCGGCACGGAGAAAACACTACAATCTAGGCTATACATACGAAGGTCGATCAAGTATAAACGAGATTTTTGTTCCTGAACATCAACACTTGGTAGGACTGGCCCCGCGCTTCTGCTATGTTTAGGCGGGACCGTTAGGAGTGGGGAGAACATGCTGTTAGATATTTCCCGCCGTTTCGTTAGTAACGCTCACGATGTCGGAGCAAGAGTTGCGTCCCTCCACTGCGCAACGCATAATTATAACATTTCTTGCTCGTGAAAGAGTTACAGCGGAGGAAATTTGTCAGAGATTGACTTCACAGTTCGGTGATCAAACATTGTCAAGGACGCGTGCGTAATTTTATTATCGCAGAGTGAAATGTTACTTTAGGGGCAGGCCTAAAAATTAATTCTCAAATATCATCGTTAATACAGGTCCTATTGATAACTGCCACATTCCGGTGTTCTACCGATGTTAATGTTAACCTTATGGACAGTAATAAACGTCTCATACATTTTTATTGAACTAGAAAGAATTGTCGGGTTCCGGTACAGTCCCAATGAAAGACTTTAATATTACTTATCTAGACTCACAGAGCGCGCTGATGCTAAGCGGAATATTGAACACTTTCGCGCATCGCCATGTTGCGGGCGCTTCAGCTTCGAATGCATGGCTAGCACGTGGTAATGTTTACATACCCTTGAATGTTTTCGATTTGAATCAAGCCTGTTAGTGGATCTGGTTTGGTATTATATGTAACGGAGTGATAATATATTGTCAAATATTTTCAAGGAATGTGGGAGCTGATACATTACGTTAGTTAAGTCGATCGGCAATATTCGGCCTAAAGTAGGCATTACATGTGGAATGGAAAGATATTCACGAGCGCTCAATTTCCCCCGGCGCTTCTCTTTAATCGCTTTACGAAACCGGTGCAACGTTTGACAATACGACGCCGCGTTGATCGTCGTTCCTTTCGGCATGAATTCCACGTGCAGCAAACCCTCCATGTCAAAGAGCACTGTCGCCATAACCTTACCGGCTGAAGGTTGAACCTTGGCTTTCCTTCGTTGTGGTGATGAGGGGTGCACCCATTCATACTGATGTTCGCTTCGTTTCGGGGGTGAAGTAGTGGATCCACGTTTCGTCGCCTGTGACGATTCGCCGCAGAAATCCGTTGCCGTCTGCGGCATAGCGTTGCAAAAATGCGAGGGAGGATTGGAAACGTTGTCCCTTGTGCTCATCGGTGAGAAGACGTGGGACCCATCTTTGACACAGCTTACGATATCCAAGGTCCTCGTGAACAATGGCGAACACACTGCCATACGACATGTTCAGCTGCGTCGCGATTTCTCTCATTTTAATGCGCCGGTTCTGTCTAATGATCGTATTCACACTGCTGACCTTTGCACGGGTCCTGGACGTTGCGGGCCTGCCTTCGCGATGGTTGTCCGTGATATCCGTGCGTCCGGCTTCGAATTGCTGACACCACTTTGACGATACCTTGCCGGGAAATTGCCCGCTCCCCATACACAGCACTAATTTCACGATGAATGTCCGTGCAATTCTTCCTTTTGGCCCACAGGAATCGGATTATCGCACGCACCTCATATCTGGAGTGAACGTCCAGTTGACGCGCCATTGCATTTGGCCGCTATTCCCACAATACTAGACGAGACACCACAGCGACCTGCCTAACAGATGTGTGGGCAGTGCCTGTCTCTTCTTCGCTGTGCCCACGTTTGCGACACACAGCGCGCTGCTGCGGCGCGTTAGTGCAACTAACCTTTTGATCCACCTAAGGTAAGGGTTATTCTGTCCGAAGGCAGCTCCGAACATCCGCAGAGGTGTTCCTGAGCCGGAGTTTACGTGCGGTAGGGTGGCCAGTTCCTTTCCGCTCCTCCATTCCCTTACCGCCACCAACAGCGCGTGACAACCCATCCAACTCCTGACCACGCCCAATGTTGCTTAACTTCGGAGATCTCACGGGATCCGGTGTTTCAACACGGCTACGGCCGTTGGCTTGATCCACCTACGTACGTATAAAAAACAACTATATTACTCCTATAACAACAGCCCTGCAGTGTCTTTGTACAAGGATGGAGAAGTAAATGGGAGTGAAATATCGGCACTCTTATCTATATAATTCAGAAGTAAGAAGTGAGGAAGTTTTATACGATGAGGAACACATAGTTGTTCGGTAGCAGTGGCGATCTGACGGAGCGAAGCCTTGGCCTTGGCGAAGCCTAGCACACTTATCCCCCCGGTCCCCGCTGCTATCGGACATTCAGCAGCAAGCAGCTCTCAGAAATACGAGCGACGTTTTCTCTCATTGTTTCAAATTTTGTGAATGGAACAATGTGTCAGATGCTTACATTATAATGTGCTTTAGATTTACGGTGTTCTCATTTGAGGTTCGGTACGCCACTGGCTACCACAAGTTAAGACGGAGAGCAGAATGAGGGGCCTTACTAGCAGACATGAATTCAAATGAAATGCTAAGTTTAGTACTTCCTCCCTCTGCCTGTTGCTGGAGGGTGGATAATGACTGCTAGATTAGCGTTTTAATCATCTCGTGACTACGTAACTGGTTATACACAAGGGTGGGAGCACAGATGGATCGCGTGAGATACCTGCAGACCTTCAGGCACATGGAAACCGCACGAAATGCATGGGGCGTCTACCTGGCTTCTCGTAGCAGAGTCCGCAACGGGTGAGTCGTCTTCTTTTCATGTAAGCCTGATTGGGCTGAGTGAAATGTTAGTTTAGCGGAAGGCCAAAAATGTAATTCTTAAATATTTACGTTATGAGTGGTCCTATCTCAATGAAAAGTGGCATGCGTAGTCGAAGAATGAGCCATTATAATCTAGGCTATGAATCATTCTATTCACACTGAGTGAAATGGTAGTTGAGGGGAAGGCCTAAAATTTAATTCTCAAATATTTAAATTATTACTGGTCGTATCGATAAATACTACATAACCAAAGTTATATAGAATTAAATATCCGCCATTTATGTCTTATACATTTTTACCGTACCGACTGTGGTAACACAGATATTCATGAAATTGTAATTTTGTCGCTAAGTCCATATCAACGCCGAGCCACGAGAAAATGGGTTAACAGGATTTAATGAAAATCGTTATATAGAGTAGGGGAATGAGAAACAACAGTCTAAGCTATAAACAAATGTATTCACCCTGGATGGAATTGTAGTTTAAGGGAAGGCGCCTAAAATGTAATTTTTAAATACCTATGTAATTGGTACTATCGGAAAGTATTACATAACAAAAGTTATAGAGAATACAATTTCCGATCATTTATGTTTTAATCAGTTTTACCGTACTGACTATGGTAAGAGTGGTATTTCAGAGTCGGAAGAAAACTTAAATGTGAAGACCTACAATATCAAAAGCGCATAGCATTGATCAACAGTAACATTACATTGATCATTGTTTGATGTGATGTTCTTTGTCTCTTATGCTGCCTCTCAACTCCGATAGATGGGATTACTGCTGCGTACCGAGTATAACAGCCCGACTGAATATTAGCGGGAAACAGCTAGGGAGTTAGAAAACTTTCTTCTTTAGCATGTCATTCCTCTGGTTCATACGTTTCCTGATACAGCTGGTACGTAACACAGTGGTTCATCATAGTATTCCAGCTATGCGATCCCTAATCTGACGCGCTGTTTTGAATGAACAGTGTGCATACTTAAGGCAGAGGCTCACTTAGTAGTAGTAGTAGTAGTAGTATGCCCTGGTATAGAATAACAATTTAGGCCTATTCCAAATTATAGCACCACAATTTAATAAATAACTCAAAATTCGACCATGAAAAGAGCCGTTTCTTAATTAAAGCTTCTTCCTCTTTACTTTTATTAAATACTACATTCATTTTATTCCAAATTAACAGTGAAGAGTGGGTTTCTCCTCTGGCTTGGAGGAAAAATTGGTCTCCAAGTCAGATAGATTTTTCCACCGCCAGTGTAGTGAATTAAGATTTTCCGACTCATCGGGTACTCCTAGGAAACAGATTAGTAATTAGTAAAAGGGCGTAGTTTATGCCGTGGGAGTCTCCATCCACTATTCGACCCCCTCCCTGCCGAAAAAAGACGAAGGGTGTTCACGGATCACGGCTATCTGCGGCTTTGATCATTCCAGCTATGGAACTTTGGACTGTTAGATCGGCAGCGTAGTCCTGTTCGTTAAAAGTGAGAAAATGTGCGGTTTTTCAGTTGATCGAGTATTTTATATGATATTGTTTTAATCGCTACTTTCCTACCGACGTTTTTGTAATGACCTATGTTGACTTCAGTTAGGAAAACCACAAGGTCAGTCCTTCTGAGAATCCAATCCCATAGCGAAGCACGGGTACATCAGCTAGTAAATAAATAAATAAATAAATAAATAAATAATGTTAATACCGCAGGGTTTCCGTAGAAACCTGGTGCAGGTCTTTCGAACTGACATCTATCGGCGACCTGCGCATCTGTGAGGATGGAAACTGGATACAGCTTCATTTTAAAGGTAAGTCTATAAACTGTATATTATCAAAGCCGTAGCATTGTACAAGATACAAAAGGTTTGACAATTATTCTTCCGTAAAATATTCTATTGAGTTCTTATGTCAGCAAGCGTTCGTAGAAGTCCAGTGTCTAACCAACTACGTAAGAAAGAAAGAAAGAAAGAAAGAAACGAGCATGTTTACTGAATACCATTGAAGCTATGTTTCGCGCTATCTCCGCAGGGACAACAATGCAATAAATATTGCATAAAGAATCAAATATACAGACAAACTAACGATTCATCCATCAACATTAAACTACTCGCCGCAGCGAGGCGGTGCCAGCTACTAACTTGTATGACGTCATCCGTTCTACTTTCTTCTCGGCAAATTGCTAGCTTGGTCCCCTTTATTTCAGTGTCGAAGCAATTGATTTTTGTTTCTCAACTCCCGTGCATGTACGAGACCCTGAACTTGCCGACACACATGTATGGAGTGGCGCAGCACTGTCCCAGTTGTCTCCGGGATAAATTCTTCTTCTTCTTCTTCAAGTTAAGGAGATACGCTAGAGCTTGTATAGTACATTTTAAAGGCAGACTGCCATACACCCGAAGTTTTACAAGTAGTAGCCGAGTCGAACATGACATCGGACACCCCCGGCACTAAAAGGCATACTATAAGTAAATAAATAAATAAATAAATAAATAAATAGTACATGGAAAACTATCTTCGGGCTGTCGACTGTGGGGTTCGAACCCACTACCTCCCGGATACAAGCTCACAGCTGCGCGCCCATAAAAAATAATAATGGGACCTGAGACTTCTCTAAAACAGTAAATAATGCACAAGTAACTTCATGGCTGAGCTGTATTATGTTTGTATGTGACTTTTGAATTGTAGTTTACTATCGAATGTATCGGTGATAGAGATTTACGTATGGTTATGATCAAGGGTCTGCATTTTTCTGAAATGGAGTTGAGTCTCCCAGTACTGCATACAGTAAGTCCAAGATAGCAGTGCGACGCACGGATAGGAAAGGGCTAGGGTTGGGAAGGCAGCGTCCGTGGCCTTGATTACGGTGTGAAAATGGGCTGCTACGGAAAACCATTCTCATGGCTGCGAACGGTAAGTGGGCATACAATAGGTTTTCCCTATATTTTGAAAGAAAATCATTTGCGACGGCCAATATTTGCGCGCTTGAGTATACCTAGGGGAGACGATTGTTTTGTTTCATTCCGAAGCAGCTTCATGCGACGATGGAAGGTGTTACGAAGATTATTAAATAAGCAATAAGCAGTTTTTTGACGTTGTTTAATCTACAATTTTACAAATACACCCACAGCAAACCTTCAAAATGGCTACGCGAGGGCACTTTCCTTTTCATAGAATCCATCACGCTGAGTAGTTTGCTTCTTGAACAGAAAGACTCAGCCTTTCTGACCACCGCATTGGTCATGTGTCGACTTGCTAGACAAACCGCACTTTCATTCATTGGAGATGTCAAGGGGATACAAACGTTGAATGGGCACAAAAACTCGTCACGAGAAGTTCTCACACGTACCAGTATAGAAACACCATCTTTGTTGCACATCAGTGTAATCACTCGTGCAAGGGGCCAGTCGATTTCGCTGGAGTATCACTTCCTACAACATCTCAGACCACTACCTTACGATTTCCGCCTTTTGTACTGCAATAATGAACGAGCTGCCCTAAATACTCTTTCCGAAATCAGTCTATATAGAGCCTAAAACTTCGTCCTTTAGGACTTAAAAGATCCGAGTGTATATCGCTCTGGTTTCTCCAAACGCGCCGCAGCGACATCTGGTATGAAGCAGAACGAAACACACTCAGCCATCTGCCAACACAATCAAAAAATTCATAACGCAGATAAAAAGATGCAGACGAGATTCACGAAAGACGAGTATGTAACATTTACATAGGCTTCTGATTGCTTATGCATGAGCCGACGGTAAGATGGAAAATAACAAAATAAAGACGATATTAATCTTGGAACTTAATGGTAGGCCATAAATATCAGCAATGCGCCTCTGTAGCAGTCATTATAGTAAACATTCATGTAGTGTGCGACCCTCCAATTACTTAGCATGACCTATTTTATAGTAATGATTAGACAAAAGCAGGGCTCTCAGTCCACTGGGATGGAATGACACATGTATGCAACACTTCGGAATTCTTCCTTACGAGAATGAACTTCCAAATGTTTCACAAATATGTTAGTGACCTAAACAACAAATAAGTTATATTATCTCGGATATGAGATTTTCAGCCCGATATTCACTCTCCAAGATGTACAATTGCAATCATGCAAGATGTAAGCTATGGGACAGCATTCTTTCTGGTTATATTAGACATGTTTGCGAAATTAATAACTGGTTCGATAGAAGGCATTTCGGGTGAGGGTGACTGAATGGGTAGCTATGTTTCTAGAAAATAAACCTCAGAGAATTAGAGTAGGCGAAGCTTTATCTGACCCTGTAATAATTAAGAGAGGAATTCCTCAAGGCAGTATTATTGGACCTTTATGTTTTCTTATAGGCCTATATAAAATTCTATGAGTAAAGGAGTGGAATCAGAGATAAGGCTTTTTGCGGATGATGTTATTTATAGTGTAATAAATAAGTTACAAGATTGTGAGAAACTGCAAAATGACCTCGATAATGTTGTGAGATGGACAGCAGGCAATGGTATGATGATAAACGGGGTTAAAAGTCAGGTTGCGAGTTTCACAAATAGGAAAAGTCCTCTTAGTTTTAATTTCTGCATTGATGGGGTGGAAGTTCCTTATGAGGATTACTGTAAGTATCTAGGTGTTAATATAAGGAAAGATCTTAATTGGGGTAATCACATAAATAGGATCTCTGCACATGGTTATGAGGGTTTTTAGGGGTTGTAGTAAGGATGTAAGGGAGATGACATATAAGTCTCTGGTAAGACCCCAACTAGGGTATGGTTCCAGTGTTACCGAGCTCGATGGCTGCAGTTGTTTAAGTGCGGCGAGTATCCAGTATTCGGGAGATAGTAGGTTCGAACCCCACTGTCGGCAGCCCTGAAAATGGTTTTCCGTGGTTTCCCATTTTCACACCAGGCAAATGCTGGGGCTGTACCTTAATTAAGGCCACGGCCGTTTCCTTCCCACTCCTAGCCATTTCCTGTCCTATCGTCGCTATAAGACCTATCTGTGTCGGTGCGACGTAAAGCAACTAGCAAAAAAAAAAAAAAAAAAAAAGTTCCAAAGTATGGGACCCTCGCCAGGATTACTTCATTCAAGAACTGGAAAAAAATGAAAAGAAAAGCAGCTCGATTTGTTCTGGGTGATTTTCGACAAAAGAGTAGCGTTGCAAAAATGCTGCAAAGTTTGGGCTGGGAAGACTTGGGAGAAAGAAGACGAGCTGCTCGACTAAGTGGTATAATCCGAGCTGTCAGTGGAGAGATGGCGTGGGAGGACATTAGTAGACGAATACGTTTGAGTGGTATATTTAAAAGTAGGAAAGATCACAACAGGAAGATAAAGTTGGAATTCAAGAGGACAAATTGGGGTAAATATTCGTTTATAGGAAGGGGAGTTAGAGGCTGGAATGACTTACCAAGGGAGATGTTCAATAACTTACAATTTCTTTCCAATCATTTAAGAAAAGGCTAGGAATACAACATTTATTTATTTATTTATTTATTTATTTATTTATTTATTTATTTATTTATTTATTTATTTATTTATTTATTTATTGTTCTTCAGACAGGTATGGGACATATACAGAGCGAGTTACCTATGATGCTCACCTCTAATAATTGACAAACAGTCAAAGCTATCAAAAATCTGTTTTCACTTACAGTAATGTCACCAAAGGGAGAGTGCCAAGATAACGCTATTAACCCTCAAGCACACGCGCCAGATCTTAGGACGCAGACACATGCGTGGCGATGCTTTCCACCCCATACGTCACTGTATTGTAAAATATGAATTACTGTATTAATTGGAGATTTTAAGATGGATTATGTAAGAATGACTCTTTCTGCGGGGATCCAGCCAGAAAGGTAAAAGAGCGGGGAGAGTACAGGAAAGTTATTTGTACATTTCACTATGGAATAAAATGACCTGGGGTGGATTCCACCCCATACGCGTGTATTTGAGGGTTAACTTGGTTTTCTTAAATGAAACTACACAGTTTTGTACACCTAGTACTAGAGCCTAGTACTTCTCGAGAAAACTGAGTGTTGAAATGTGCTTCGTTCACCAGTCATGGGCCGTCCCATACGAATGAGTCAGCAACCAGGCGCCCTGCCACATGCTACGCAGCTAGGTATTCACTATGACAGTACATCCCCTCCATCAATATCTGTGACGAGCGACACTGCGCTTACTGGCTCAAAAACGTCAATACGCGTTTTAAGAAACTATCTTCGGCGTTTTTCTTTTAAACCCAACGACTGTTTAAAAATGTCTGTATTCCCATCACGCATTTTATTACTCTTCTTTCGTATGGTATAGTATATATTTTTCCAAATATATCAGTTCACAAAGCGTGAATGACCGCAAGGATGCCGAATTTTTACAATTCAGGCGATGACAACCGAAAATATTAAAATTATTTTGCAGGAAGGAAACACCAGATGATTTGTGAGTAGTATAAGTGATGATTTAATATTGTCACCGAATCTTTAAAAATGTCCACTATAATTTTTTCCAAAGTCGTGTGCTGGATTCAAAGCTTTTTCAATATTTCCCACGTATTCTTAGTACACTGCCTCTGCATACTCATCACGGAGGAATTTTCTGCGTGAATGTTCTGTCTCTCATTCAGCCTATGGGACGTATGGTTCACAAATGATGTTCATTTCCTGGTCCATTTCCTTGGTCTGGTATAAGTCTCTTTCGGGCCGGATGGTTGGATCAAGTCTGCTGGTGGATCGCTCTTCCGTGGAGGAGACACAGTGTACTTCTTCATAAACTCTCCACTTCAAATCCTCAGTGCAGAGGCTAAGGTTGCTCTCATTATGACGAAGGGTACTTTGTACTTTAGGCAATCTCTCTCTCTTTTTTTAGTTTTTTGTTTTTTGCTATTTGTTTTACGTCGCACCGACAGAGAGGTCTCATGGCGACGATGGGATAGGAAAGGCTAGGAATGGGAAGAAAGCGGCCGTGGCCTTAATTAAGGTACAACCCCAGCATTTGCCTGGTGTGAAAATGGGAAACCACGGAAAACCATTTTCAGGGCTGCCGACAGTGGGGTTCCAACCCACTATCTCGCGGATAAAAGCTCACAGCTGCGCGCCCCTATCCGCACGGCTAACTCGCCCGGTAGGCAATCTCTAAATTAATGCCCCTGTGGGTGGGGGCGGTAGAATAACACCCATGGTATCCCCTGCCTGTCGTAAGAGGCTACTAAAAGGGGCCCCAGGGGCTTTGAACTTTGGAGCGTGAGTTCGCAACCACGGGACCCTTAGCTTAGTCATGGCATTGCTTCCACTTATTTGTGCAAAGCTCCTTACTTTCATCTATCCTATCCGACCGTCCTTGGTCAATTCTAGTTCTTTTCCGACCACGACGCTATTAGGTTTCCGAGGGCTAGGGAGTCCTTCGTGGCCCTTTCTTTGGCCGATACCTTCATTTTTCAAAGTGTCGGATACCATCCATTTTCTCTCGGAATAGTGTTATACAGAGGACAGCAATCACCAGCACCACTCTAAATTGAGGAGTTGTCACAACGTAATAAATCCAGTAAAACCTGTCCTCAGCAGAAAGCACAGGGACCGAACTGTTTTTCCGCTATATACAAGATTCCGGTTCATAAAGGTGGTTAAAAAGTAACATAAAAATCATAAGTGCACACCTCCGTTAGATAATCCAGCAGTAGCCTGACTCTCGTCTATCCTATCCGACTAGTTCATCAGCACTAACACACATTTGTTCTTATTTAGAACCACCTCATAGTGGACACTAGTAGAGTATATACACTTATTTACCACAGATTGCAATCGTAATAAGAGTAACAGTACTGTCCTTTACTTCTTCCAGTAATCCAGAATTTTACGATGGACACAAGTATCCCTGCTAGCACGGTAAATAATGTCGAACAATTCCGCGTCATGTGTTTAGTCGGTTCGAGTTCCGTTCGATGAAAATATTTTTACCATCAGAATGGTGGCCGGCAAGGTAGGAGGAGTGGTGTCATATAATGTGTAATCACTAGAATGCGTGCCAAAAGCCTGGGTTAAATTCCGAACCTCTCTATAGTGTTCTTATGGAGTGAGGGCAGATGACGCCGTTGATGATGATTCGTTTTGAATAGTTGTATGTAGCTTTCTCAAGAGTACGCAGATCCACAGACGTCAAAGTACAACGCCGAGCTACAACTACACTCAATACGGCTTGTAAGGATTCCGTTCGAATGCCGTATGTAACATGGAAAGTGTGACTTTTATTCATAAGGTATCTTAATAGTTCATTTAGAATTTCCGATTACTTTATAGACAGTAATTTCAACTATCAAGACAGTCTTATGTATTAGTAAATAAATAAATAAATAGAATTTAATAAATTGAATGTCTAAAGCACGGGCGGCACGAAGGTCGTGTGACGCACGTCCATGACAAAGTGCTTGTATTTCGTATCGAGCCATTACGCGCACGCATCCATTGTAAGGCCTTGGATTAAAGCGGACAGCATTATTCATTTAGATTCCCCTGACCCCACTGTAGCGCACACGAGCCGGGCTTTTCCAGTTATGAGGCCAGTAGCACCATTATCGCAGTCTCTATAATGTTTCATCCTTCGCAGATTCGGACGTCTTTATTTTCTCCTCCTGATTAGTGTTAACTGCCGCAGCGTACCTGCCTATCACGCCGAGGCCCCGGATTCGATTCCGCCAAGTCAGGGATGTTTACCTGGATTTGAGGACTGGTTCGAGGTCCACTCAGCCCACGTGATTACAACTGAGGAGCTAGCCAACGGTGATATAGCGGCCCCGGTCTACAAAGCCAAGAGAATTCGTGCCGACTACACGGCTTTTCGTAATCTACAGACCAACGGTTGCTTGGTACCTCATGGCGCTTCGGGAGGGGGGTTGCACCATGTGGTTCCGTTTGGATTAGTGTTAAGAGAGGATGATTGCCTAGTTGTACTTCCTCTAACAACCGCAACTTCCACTACCAGCAGCACCCGCCCTCCATCAGATCTGACGCTTAATAATAATAATAATAATAATAATAATAATAATAATAATAATAATAATAATAATAATAATAATAATATATTTGAAGAGGCAGCGCACAAATTGTGCATAGAGTTGCGAACACACTAGAATTACTGACATCACTAACTTTCACAAAAGATCACAACAGAAGATCTCCGATTTGTACAAGTGAGTACATAGTATCGGCTGCATTGCACACCGCATTATTTACATACGCGGGATTCGTCTGGGTCACGGAAGTACTCGGTATTACACAGCTTATGCTGGTATCCATGTACCGCCATCGAGTTCACAAAGTGTAGTAGGTCTTGGTTAGTTTTTGACCTTGTCCTATTCACCAGGGTCTCCGTTGTATAAAAGTCGATCCAGATTTCGTCTCTTTTCTTGGATTAATTTCTCCAAGGCGTCTGTGAATGGTAACCCTGCCTTCATTAGTGATGGGACATTCGATTCATTTGATTCCGTTCACGTTACTGAATCGATACAGTGATCCGATTCACGGCTCATTGGTCACCGCTCCTACTGCATCTGTGTACTATGTGCTGGTAAGACAGCAGCAACAGCATTCAGTGCTCGCAGCTGCCATCTGGTCTTCATACTATGAACTCCTTTCTTACAAAAAATGCTAGTCACTCTAATACATCGAAGGTTTCCGGTGACACAGGGTGGGAAAGGTTAGGATTAGGAAGGTAGCAGCCATGGCCTGAATTAAGGTACAGTCCCAGCATTTCCTGGTGTGAAAATGGGGAAACTACGGAAAACCATCTTAATGGCTGCCGACGTTGGGATTCGAAACCACCATCCCCCGAACGCAAGCGCATAGCTACGCGATACTAACCGCACGACAACTCGCTCAGTCATTTTTGAAAATAGGTATTTTTCTATCAGCTGAGGATTTTTTAAATCGTCATATTTTGTATAGGCTACCCGAGATGTACAGTAGCCCGCTGGTTTTCTGATTCAACATACTGTTATTGCGTCTGTCCACATATGATTGAAGTCTTGTGCAACGATGTGACATATGAACTGAGAAAATACTGAGCCGTTATTCCCAATATAAAACAGGTATTAACGCTGGGCAGTGGTGCTCGTCAGTCCTGTTTTAACCTTTCATAGTTAACGTGGTGTTTGAGGTCCGATTGAACTAAGATCCTATAAGGTTACGTTTGACTAATGACAACATCGAATTTCACATAAGTCAGCCTTCGACCTCAACCCGCATATTTTGAAGATATTACTGCAATTTTAACCTCTATTATTATATGATTCAACAAAAAGAAATTTAGACGCATCATTGGCATCCCAACAACACTTAGAACAAGCTGTTCATCTGTTTTAAATATCTAACCAATTTAAAACGGCTACCTGAGTTTTACCAAAAAGGACTTATTTTATACTTTTATTACTTGAAATGTACAATGGTCCTCTTTTCTGTTTTATAATGTACAGTAATTCCAAAATGTGATAATTATGTAGATAGGATATGACCTTGCAAGAACATTCTCAAAGGACCATATATGGTGTTTAAGAACAATAGAATATCTTTTAACTATACAGATGGCAAATAAGGAAAGAAGGTCTTACGTAACTTAGCAGCAATAGTAAACATATACACGGAAATCATTAGTCAACACTAGTAGATAATAAGAATATATCGAATTGTACATAAAAAATCCTATTTTAAATCTAGAATTTAAGAAATTCCGAATTTTAGTGTTCTTTAGGGATATCATGTGGTCAAGTGATAGATGATGTAATGTGATCAACATTGTTAGCCATCTTTGTACATATATGTATTTTATTAAGGGTCCTTGCTTACTTTAATATTGGGCTGATGATGGCATTGTATAATGCCGAAACCGGTACCCACCAAATAGAATAATAAAGATGTGATATTTTATGATTACACATTGTAAATGGTATTGAAAAGGTGAAAAACCTAACCTTTAATTTGAATATAAAACAGGTACTTTTGAGTGGTCATGAGCACGTCTAATAGTCATAGGGCAGGCTAGAGTAGAGTTTAATTGTCAAATGTCAACTAAGTTATAATACTAAGATTCATTAAACTAATAAATAGTATAACCTAATAGCCTACCTACTTACTAGCTACTTCAGAATTATGTTTTGACTACCTTTTTAACACTGCAAATAAAACCATGTATTATTTAAACCACCCTGTAAGAAAAGGATAGTGAATGCAAATGGGTATTATTTTCAAATGGGCTGAGCTCGAGAATCCATTATAGTATACGATTCTTTCAGTGTACTGTACCATGGCTCACTGTATGTCTCGCTGCAGCGGAAGATCGGCTCCCCGTCAACGTCCAGTGAGTGCGCCACTCAGCGCTGTCCGCTGGGAGTAAGCTGAATCGTGTGCCGTGAGCTCGCCGTTCCTGTGAATCGATTCACTCGGACACTTGAATGAATCGATACACTGCTTCGAATCATGCATTCAGTAGCCAACACTAGTCTTCATCCGGAAATCTCCTTGGCACGTTCATACGCTAGTCCAGATTTTGTGTATTTCGATATCTTCAGGGTAACTTTCGGAAAGCTAATGAAAACCTGCTCGATCAATTGAAAACTAAGTAAACGCCAGAATATATAACATAAACTTATCGTGGTCCCTAGCTGGCTGAGTGAATAATAAATAACTAAATAAAAATGAACACATAAATAAATAAGTACATACATAAATCATAATAATAATAATAATAATAATAATAATAATAATAATAATAATAATAATAATAATATGAAGAAAAAGCGTAAATTTCTGAGGAAAATTCTGGGACGCAAGAAAGCAACAGGAAATTAGTTTACCTTCCGTTTGGAATCAAATCAAGAGCTGTATGAAATATGCGAGAACATTTCAACCTCGATAGTAAAAGGCGACTGACTTCCTATGGACACCTGAGAGGAATAGGACGGAACGTCTACCAAATAAGATCCTCATCTTCCAGGAGAGAAGAAAGACCAAAGTACCATGGCTGAAAGAAGTTCATCAGGATCTTTAAAGATGTGGCATTGAGGAGAGAGACATTACAAACAGAACAGTGTTCAGAAGGAAAACTGCGGAGGTGACGGATCTGTTCGTAGAGAAACCCAGAACAAGAAGGCTGTTCTCGGATGAGGAACCAGCAAAAGTGAGCCAGAGAATGAAGGAGTAAGAACATCAACAGTCAAGGAAGTTGTGTAATCGTAACCCTCATGAGGTTGAAACAGTCCTATATATATATATATATATATATATATATATATATATAATATGTTATGAATTTTACGTTCCACAAACTATTTTTACGGTTTCCGGCGACGCCAAGGTGTCGGAATTTAGTCCCGCAGGAGTTCTGGTACGAGTCAGTAAATGTACTGACACGCACCTGACGTATTTCAGTACCTTCAAATACCACGGAACAGAGCCAGAATCGAACATCTGGCGCTTAAAATAGGCTTCTAAAAGGAATTAACATCCGAACTTTCAATCAACGAGAACACTCAAACATCAAAGGGTTCAGTACACAGTTTGAAAACTGTAGCTCTACCCTTTGCAAATCCTCATCCCTAGAGTACGATGAGACATTGCTAATCTGGAAGGCCTTGCAATGAGAGGAGGAGGTATTATCACTGTAGTAGGTACAGATTCACATTTCAGTAAGGTGTTGAAGTGTCCGAGTACTAACATTCATTGTTAGTTTCATTTTACACTGAGAGTTTTATTTGTTTGTGTGCGATTCACGACAAGTGTCCAGATGATAAAACTGTACAATTCAACAAGTAGGACGCGACAAGCAAGCGGTATGCAGAATATCAGTGGATTGCATACTACTACTACTACTACTACTACTACTACTACTACTACTACTACTACTGTTTTCATTCCTCCCCTGAAGGGGGAGGAGGGCCTCCTAGACGGTGACGCCGTCTCTATATTTGCTTTACGTCCCACCGACACAGACAGGTCTTACGGCGACGATAAGATAGGGAAGGAAGCGGCTGTGGCCTTAATTAAGGTACAACCCCAGCATTTGCCTGGGGTGAAAATGGGAAACCACGGAAAACTATCTTGAGGGCTGCCGACAGTGAGATTCAAACCCACTATCTCCCGGATGCAAGCTCACAGCTGCGCGACTCTAACCCCATGGCCAACTCCCCGGTACGCCGTCTCTCAGGCCAGGAGATGTGCGGAGAAGGTGAGGGGGTTGAGATGTAAGCGGGAAGCGCGCTGACAGACACTTTCTGGGGGGGGGGGGGAGGGGAAGAGGCTTTCACTTGGGCAGAGTCCGTAGCAGTCTAGCAAATCCCTATACGAGCATGCGCCAGCCAAATCTCCATGGTTGCATGCAATAAAATAAAATAATAATTTATGAGCTCGCTTGCCCTATTATTTATATATTAAGAAAAATAAATCAGTATAATGAAGCATAACATTATTTTGAGATCAGGAATTTTTATTCAAATTGGGACTCTGACTTGCATGCCGCGTTTTGTGAGGGTTGGCAGCAGTGAATTAGTTTGTTTTCACGCGGAAGACTTGAATGAGTGCGGTGGTACTGGTCAGTAGCAAAGAAAGAGTGGTGGGGAAGAAGTAGTGTGATCGCCCCCCACCCACCCACCTGAGACACCACCGGCCGCTACTGGTTGCTGGCATAAAAGATGTCAGGGAAAACCGGAATACCCGGAGAAAATCCTGTGCCGCCTTCGCTTTGTCCGGCACAAATGGCATATGGAGTGACCGGGATTTGAACCACGAAACGCAGCGGTGAGAGATTAGCGCACCACCGCCTGAGCCACCGAGGGTCTCTCATATATTTATTATTTTCGGTAAATATATATTTTCCTTCAAATTTTTGCGTCATTTTCCCGCTCATTCAAAATCATTTTTGAAGATTTTACGTCATTTTATACGCCATTTGTCGTCATGAACGAGGTCATCAGTATAAAATATACATTAATATGAATATACAATATTGATAATTTATCCAAACTTTCTTTAAAAACAGCAATGATGCTACTCAAATCCTCAAAATCTACAATTGCAACATATGGGATCAAGCGTTTTATGGAAAAAATTTACGCTTAGCGACCTAGAAAGAATTGAAAAAATGAAATCATGCTTTCTCAAACATGTCCTGAGAGCGGAAAAAACTGGTCGTCTAGAATGGTATATGTATTTTTTTTTTTTTTTTTTTTGCTACTTGCTTTACGTCGCACCGACACGGATAGGTCTTATGGCGACGATGGGACAGGAAAGGGCTAGGAGTGGGAAGGAAGCGGCTGTGGCCTTAATTAAGGTACAGCCCCAGCATTTGCCTGGTGTGAAAATGGGAAACCACAGAAAACCATTTTCAGGGCTGCCGACAGTGGGGTTCGAACCTACTATCTCCCGAATACTGGATACTGCCCGCACTTAAGCGAGGTATATGTATTAGTCAAAGAATCATTCTATATCGAAGATCTCCGATTTAAAGTGTTATTATCAGCCAGAGGCCCATTCATTAAACTACCAAAATACAAGAATCTTTCAAAGGAACGGAACAGGCCCAGACTACATTGCTCTAAATTTATTATCTATGTAAATACATTGCATAGTTCTGGGTATTTCTAACTGAAGAGGTGGAATTTTACAGTTTCCTATGAACTACAGATTACATTACGCACAATTCTAGTTTTCTGGCAAAGCCAAACTCCTTCCAGAGCCGCATGAAGAATGCTGGTACCGTACTGCCTGCTCGAAGCATCAGCCCAATCACTGGGGACTGTCGGAATGTAAATGTTCTTTCTCTCAGCGTCTACTTCTTCCAATATTCAGACCTGATCGCAGGATCTATTATATAGTCTTGTTCCTTGCTATTTTCATGAGCAATCCTGTCATCTGGTGATATGCAATGGATTTCTTCATAAACCTTTCCTCCGAGGTTCATCTACGATTACAGACATTTTTGAGTTATAATCACTTTTTGCGTTACCTGAAAGTCGTAACATCGCCGAAGACACTCCACCCCAATTTCAAAATAATTTCGCATTAAAAACTGGCAATAAGTAGAGAACATGATCCCACTTATACTCTATCTGTTCATTTGAGGAGGTCTTCGTAGATATAGGAGTAAGATTTTATGCAGAAAGCATTAGAAAAACAACAAATTGGATGCTCAGTTCAGCACTTTATCCGAACATAAGAAATTTGGACAACAGGATATTCCAACCAATCACTTGCACCACATAACCGTTAGTTATTGGCGAACACCATTTGAAGACAGCCGGCTGCGGTATCATGCTCCTTATAACAGACTCTCACGAAAAGCTTGGTGTTGTATTCATGGAACTGAAACTTACTCACCGTGTATTTCTCTGAAGATTGCTCCAAGATTTTCATTCCCACCTCTACATAGGATGCTGCATTTGTTTTGTTACCGACAAGAACGTGCATTGTGTGTGCAGGCACGAACCAATCTGCAGCCCCTTTCTTAGTAGAAAAATTGACGTAAAAGGAACCTATCTCCTGGATTAAGCTTCCCCATTTATTCTGTTCCTCTCAACGCTTTTATTCTCTGTACCTTGGAGTTGCAGTTATCTCCATGAATAGCGTGAGATAAATCATGGAACACTCTGGGTACTGACTAAAGTGTATCAGTCTTCCCTAGAGGTCGTCGGTCTTGCTCAGGAAGGTAGCAACAGAAAATGGACGGTCTAAGAGAGAATAAAAATCGTATTTCTTCGAGGAGAAGAAAGGACATGGCAGGGTGTATTAGGCACAGCCGCTAAGTTAATTATCAATCAATCAATCAATCAATCAATCAATCAATCAATCAATCAATCAATCAATCAATCAATCAATCAATCAATCAATCAATCAATCAATCATTTTTGGCTGTCACCAGGATGGCAGATACCCTATGAGCTTTCCTCTTAGTATTTTCTTAAATTATTTCAAGGAAGTTCGAAAAGTATCAAACATCTCCCTTGGTAATTTATTCCAATCCCTAACTCCTCTTCCTATAAACGAATACTTGCTCCAGTTTGTCCTCTTTAATTCCATCTTCATGTTCACATTATTAGGCTTCCTACATTTAAAAACTCCACTCAAACTTATTCGTGTACTAATGTCATTTCACGCCACCTCCAATGACAGCTCGGAACATACCACTTAGTCGAGCAGCTCGTCTCCTTACTCCCAAGTCCAGCACAAAGTCTGCAACATTTTCGTAACACAACTGTTTCGTTGGAAACCACCCAGAACAAATCATTTACCATTTATCAATTATACATTCTGTCATTTTCATTACCTTCCCAGTTAAAATTATTGGTAAATCGAGGACAATCGCTACAAGCACGTTCCTTACACAGTTGATTACTTTACCAAATAATTCCGCGTTATAACAATAATTTACATGAAACCTCCGCAGTGAAATGTAATGAGAAGTAATAAAAATGTTGATATTTTCGCATCGTGTTTTGTCGTTGAGTCCTGCAAGAGGTCAGCACTGCAGGATCAAGTTTGCGACGCTCCCGTATCCGCCTCATTCGTTTTTCAGACGTACGATTGTCTTTATTCGATCCTTGATTTTATTTTCCTCCAGTATACGTTTACTATAAATTTTCGCCCACTTACTGGTCACATATTTGGATATTTCTGTCAAGTATGCCAACATTCGTCAATCTACATGGCAAATTACACCCCGCGGAAACTGACTTATAGTGGTCACGTCCTGTGTAATAATGTTTGATGTGTGTGCTTCTTTTCGGCGGCCCTCGACTTCAGCTTTCTTTGCAGTACAGTAAGAAGCTAAATTTAACACGGTTGTCTGGGGACATGCTTTACCCCGCCTTAACGCAGTAGGTTACCCAAAGAACACAATGCTCTGAAAAACGCTGTACCTAAAATACACACATTGGACATTCCATTCTTCACACGATCATTATGTTCAATGTACCGTTGACAGAGAACGCTTTTCTTTTTAGTGACATCACAGCACCTGCACCTAACTCAAGACTTAACTTGGAGATTGTCTGACAGAAAGTAAAAACCAACACGGTCACTTGTTTGTAAGCGCGGGTGCAGGTGAACAAGTTTAAGTTGTTGAAAGGCTGGGGAAGATAATCTTAACTTGGCTAGTTGTCCACGTCCCGTCATTTCTGCGAATGGACAGGCACGCAGTTCCTAAAACCCCATCCAGTCATCCCTTGAAGTTCTATTTAGCTGTTCGTTACTACATTTAAATAATACGATATTTTATGTTTTTTTTTCTTTCGGAAAGATGCTTTGTACTGCGTTCAATCCAAATCTGCGGCAAATCGGACGCGTTTAATCAGGCTGCCATTGTGTGTCCTCCTTCCCTCTCTCGACCCCCACATACTTTTTTAAAACATTTTTACTCACTTTTTCATGTCTATTCTCTTCTTTTGTCCTTGTCTGTCTTTCGTTGACTTTTTAAAAAAAACATTCTACCATATTTATCCCCCATCGTCTTCGATTAGTCTGGTGACATTGCTGTCTATTTCGCAACACACAGACGTATTGAATGGGAAACACCTTAATTTGAAATATTTATTTATTTATTTAACGCATGGCTTTTAGTGCTGGGGGTGTCCGAGAACATGTTCGGCTTGCCGAGTGCAAGTCTTTCTATATGACGCTCATGGGCAAGCTGCGCGCCTGGATGTGGGATGGTTATAATGAGGTAGCGAGAGGGTGAAACTCGGTGTTGACGCATAGCCTACTCCTGTCGAACAGCACCAAAGGGTCTGCTCAAAGCTTTACGTCTCCATCCGACGGACGAATCACCATCAACAGCGTCATATGCCCTCACTCCATACGAACACTGCGGAGAGGTTTGGAATTTAATCGAGGCTTTTGGTTAGAAATTGTATACCACCCCTTCTCCTACCGTGCCGCTCATATTCTTCAAAGCCATCAGACGTACTTAATTTGAACTAAGATGGCGTGATTGTTGCGATTATTATTATTATTATTATTATTATTATTATTATTATTATTATTATTATTATTATTATTATTATTATTATTATTATTATTATTATTATACTCGAGTCGAAAACATATAAATTTACAGTTAATGTACAAGTCAGTTTGAAGTACATGGGATGATATTACACATGCGCAGTATTGTGCAATGTCCAATGCACTAAGTGGCTTGTAGGAGATCACACTTTGTGCAAGATGTTTGGCACAGAGGGCACAGAAGCACAATCTCCGATACTGTTCAGAAATACTTGCAAGTTTGTGCAAAATATAATAATCACGAATGTGTTCGTTGTTAATCCCCGCACGATAGAAGTCTATAACTCATAGAAGATAATATTTTACATAAGTTTTACTATGTACAATTTTTTAACGGACAAATTTGACGTATTCTGTGTTGGCTCCCTTAAAATTGCTATATCAATAATCAAATAATATAAGACTATTGAACAACATATCTATCCCTGAAGTTAAATAAATACCGGGCTTTGAGATATTGTGTTCAGACATTTTCCCGCAATGTCGTAACAAACAAACAAACAAACAAACAAACAAACAAACAAACAAACAAACAAACAAACAAACAAACAGATTGAACTGAACATACTGTATATTAATAAATTTTTTTACATCTAATCCAAGAGTGAGGCAAATATTTTAAGTTTGCAGACAAATTATAATTTTATTGATCTATATATTCACTTTGCGGCGACCCTGCATTTCCAGGTAAACATGAGTTATTGAGGTAAATATGAACTGTTTCAATCTATCAGTGGATAGAGAAGCAGGGCGAGGCCATTCCTCATGCACGACGATCTCCGTCATAACAGTTTAAAGTGTGTAACACGTGCTGATAAATGAAGTGAGGTCAAAAGCGACATACATTATGATGATGGATGTCAGAGAACATCACGTGTGTCCCGCTCCTTGCAATTCCATTACCGCTCAGCCGCCATTTGCTTCATTACCTCATACACATTGCAGGGCGCCACATGCTCCCTCACACAGCTTTCAGTCTAAGTATGAAAAATCAACCCAGAAAACTATCAATCAGGTTACTATCTCAGGACCCACATACGATTTCGTACGAGCTTCGGAGACCTTTACGACAAAAAGATGTGGTAAGTTCCTTTATAAAATACACATTCACAATTCGGTAATTCTGAGTCTCTTTCTGTCCTGAGTTTCCATGTACCGCGTCCAAATTCAAGATTTCTCCCATCAACATTCACCGATTTACAGACTATGCAGTGCATAGAGTGCATGTAAGAAAAATAATAAGCTTGATTTCAGCGCCTTAACAGTCTGAGCAACTCAGACCGGCCTTTAAAAATAAGCTTCTGTTGCTGAACATCTGTTGTATGCGGTCGCGGTAAAGTCATGCCATTTCAGCAGGAAGGAAGATCTTGTAGTGCGATGTACCGCTCTTTCTCTAACGTCACTGAAGGTCCGAGATCACTAACCGAGAAGTTTTGCCATCCAAAGAACTCTGGAAACCACCTCGTTACGCGAAATGTCTGTAGAAGCCGGTCTGTTTATTTTAGGAAACAGCGTGTTGGGACAGTGGGGTAACAGTTGAGACACCGTGTGTGGGTGTGTGGGCGCGCGCTACCGTGGAGTACAGGGTACTGTGTGGACTGTCATGGAGTACAGCGTACTGTGTGTGTACCACCATGGAGTACTGAGCACTGTGTTATTGCTGTGGAGTTAAATTCAGTGAGTGATCTCTCTGTTGTGGAGTTGTGTCTGTCGTTCTGTCCTGTAGTGTCGTGTAGTTCGATCTCTCGTGTCTAACTGTAATGAAGTTAGCGTGTCTCTGTTATGCAGCGTGAAAGTTCGGCGAGGATCGGCAAGTGACATTTAAAGAGGACTGTTAGAGTGTATGACCAACTGCTCGTGGCCGTCCAGACGGACGGCGCACGTCGTGTATACCTGTGAGACTGTGTAATGGGAACTGCGTAGCTGGTGTCACTGTGTTAGTTTGTAAGTGAACGAGTGAACAACCGGTGTCAGTAGAAAGAGCGCAAACTGGTGAACTAACGTGTATGTGTAAGAGTACCTGTAATTAGTAGCAACGCTACCAGTTGTGTCTTCATTTACCCCCCCCCCCCAAATCACGTTACAGTATTACAACTTTACCGTTTGCTTTACGTCGCATCGACACGCATAGGTCTTATGGCGACGATGGGATACGAAAGGGCTAGGAGTGGGCACGAAGCGGCGGTCACCTAATTAAGGTACAGCCCCAGCAATTGCCTGGTGTCAAAATGAGAAACCACGAAAAATCATTCTCAAGGCTGCCGATAGTGGGGGTAAACCCACTATCTCCGGAATTCAAGCTCACAGTTCGCGCCCCTAACCGACTCAGTCGTTACCATATAAAGTAGTATTGATTGGATATAAGCATATTAACTTTCATTTAAGATGTATTAATCAATACGATCGAACATGGCGTTCTTTTCCTATTCTAATCTATTATCTTTATTCTTGTAAAACTGTTTTAAATGTGTCGCACACGAACTAAACGAACAGAAGAAAACAAACTGAAAAGAGAAGAGTAAAGTGACGTAGTAAGAAATGAAACAGCACAATGCAATCAGTCCGGACACTAAGTAGTTAGATCAACCTGTGCCATTTTCATCCCACGTGTGAGTAGGCTGAGACTCGCACGACATCTGAAAACTCGGTAGACGAACGTGATCCGTCATGCTCCTTCAAACGCCCTGATCAAGTCAGATTAGGACCCCGAGATTTCGATTAGGACATTAATCTAGCGACGGGTTTTAGTCTGGCATCGAGCTATACAATTCACACTCCTTAGTGCTCCTTGCACGCTAATGTACACTGATGGGAACCCACAATGTAGTTGAGAATCAGAAATCTATAAAGTAACCTCCACACAGCGCTGAGGTCAATCTAAGATTGAAAATCGCTAGCGTAGGAGAGAGCGAAGGCGCCACAGAATACAGTAGTTAATGAGGGTTCAATTTCCAGCCTTCACAACACGCAAGATGAATAGCTCTGTTGATACCTTTCCAACATGCAGGAGCCTCTTAACTAGTCCTGAATTAACTAAAAGGTTATCATTAGATCACGGAGTTTAGGCACCAATAAATTAGAATGCAAACCAATTTAGTTATTAGGAAGTGCCGACTAGCCTGCTCTTCCGTAATGTAGCGAGAGTAACATGAATTGTAGGGGTTCTGATGGGCTGTACTCATAATGTTTATGCAAAGCTCATAACATCACCGATGTGTAGGCTTCGCTATACTTCTTTTTTGTTTGTTGCTTTACGTCGCACCGACACAGACATGTCTTGTGGCGACGACGGGACAGGAAAGGCCTAGGAATGTGAAGGAATCGGCCGTGGCCTTAATTAAGTATTTGCCTGGTGTGCAAATGGGTAACCAAGGAAAACCAGGTTCAGTGGGGTTCGAACCCACTATCTCCCGCTGTGCGCTCCCAACTCGCCCGGTAGACCACACAGTTATACTTGTTACTCGCTTCAGTAAGTTTGCATTCTAACCTATTACGGACTAAAAACCCATCTCTGGTTATTATTCTTTGGTAATAGGTAATAATAATAATTTCGTGTGGCTATTTCCAGTCGGCTGCAGCCCTTGTAGGGCAGACCTTCCGATGAGGGTGGGCGGCATTTGCCATGTGTAGGTAACTGCATCTTATTGTGGTAGAGGATAGTGTTGTGTGTGGTGTGTGAGTTGCAGGGATGTTGGGGACACCACAAGTACCCATTTCCCGAGTCAAGGGAATTAACCATTTAAGGATGAAATCTCCAACCCAGCCGGGAATCGAACCCAGGACCACCTGGACGAACGGCCAGCAAGCTAACCATTTAGCCATGGAGCCGGACAAAGCAAAGTCCTGTCCTCATCCCGAGATTGTGCAGCTATTTTCAGACACACCCCCAATAGGGGTGAGCTGCGTGTACCATTTCAACCATACACCAGCGCTCCTGCCAGTTTTAAATTTCTGGCAGTACCGGGAATCGAACCCAGGCCCCCCAGGACGGCAGCTAATAACAGTAGCCGTTACGCTGTGGAGGTGGACAGTAATAGGTAACACCGGCATACAATCAAGTGAATCCAGTTTAAAGAAATGTAATAAACTCAGTTATACGCTACAAATCTGCGACTCATCACTTATTCCTTTTACGTTGTAAGCATTTACGTTCTTCTCTTCACGATATTTCGACATTTCAAAAAAAAATTTGGGGAAAATTTGTCCAAGTTTGTCGGGTTGATGTTCTGAAACTTTATAACTTGTTTGTAACTCTTAGTGTTTTATTTTAAATTACCGGTCGAGCTCTGAAACCTCACACAACGACTTAATAGGCGACCACCTTGTCGCAGCGTATGACGTCACGCTGTCAAGGTGAATGTGGCTGCTCTTGCTCTTTTAAATCGTGTACTGCTTATTATAAAGTTATTAAGATCTGTGGGTGCGTGTGGTATACAGAGGAGCGCAAAAAATGTACCCGCTGTTTGAAAGTCCATATCTTCTGACAAATTTGACTTGCATGCACAATTTTTGGCACTGAGAAGGGAAATAGTGTTATATCTTTGACACGACCACCAGCAGCTTCTAAACAACGCCGATGGCACCGAACTGGAGACCGAATTACTTTTTTTTTTGCTAGTTGCTTTACGTCGCACCGACACAGATAGGTCTTATGGCGACGATGGGGCAGGAAAGGGCTAGGAGTGGGAAGGAAGCGGCCGTGGCCTTAATTAAGGTACAGCCCCAGCATTTGCCTGGTGTGAAAATGGGAAACCACGGAAAACCATTTTCAGGGCTGCCGACAGTGGGATTCGAACCTACTATCTCCCGAATACTGGATACTGGCCGCATCCGAATTACTTCTGGCGTAACGTTATGATGTGACTCCTTTGAGCACATGGTTCGCGAAGATGAGGGATTTGCAGGGAAATTTGTGTCGTTGACAAGATGCAATTCAAACGTAATGGTACTGCCTGGCACGATGGTGTCTACTGGTCTCCTATCAATCCTGACGTTCATGTGGAGAAATAGTAGTGTCATGTGCTGCCCGCCAGATACACGCTGCAGTTCGGTGCCATTGGCGTTGTTTAGAAGCTGCTAATGGTCATTTCAAACATATAACATTACTCTCTCTCTCTCTCTCGGTGCCAAACGTCGTACTTGCAAGTCAAATTTGTCAGAAGATATGGACTATCAAACAGTGAGTACATTTTTTGGACCCCTCGGTATATAAAATCGTAACAGTGACTTTCGCACAGTTTTCCCTCAATGTCGGACCTGCGCGATAAGTTATTTTCCATTAAAAAGGAAGTCTTTAGTTCTATGTAATTACCGATATTTATTTATTTATTTATTTATTTATTTATTTATTTATTTATTTATTTATTTATTTATTTAATCCATTTGTCTATTTGAAAGTACACAGACCGTGCGCCCAACTTCATAATGCAGTTATAATACATATGTGCATATAAAAATAAAACAAAATGCAAACAAAGAAAATAAAGACAAAGAAGAAGTTAATAAACATACAAAGAAAATGATTACGTAAAGTACTGCACTTTATTTCACGTCAAACTGACTGTGGTCACGACATGTTCCACAAGTCAGAGCTCGCAACAATATCATTTCACGTTCAAAGATCCAGAACATATAATTACTTGAACTCGCCATTCAAGCGGCAACTGTATATCTCTGAGACGACACACACCTATAGTTGAACCAACATGTATGTATGTTGGGTAATCAGCCCGAAGGCTGGTTTGATCCTCTGCAGCTTCGCCAACAGCTGTCATAAATAGCCTAGGCGTCACTGAAGAGGCGTACTAGGGAAACGAGGAGTGAGGTAGTTTCCCGTATACATTTCAGTGGGCTTGGCAGAACCAACATAGATGTAATAAATTCATAACACACATAGCCCCTACTCTTAAATTAAACTGATTAATATTTTTTGAAAACAATTGCGTATCAAGAACTACATGTCACCATTTCACCACCTGACGATGTAACTAAATCTTCCAAACGTGGTGTGGAGTAAAGCATTTATTCAAACTTGTGACTCGCGAGAGTTTTTATTATTTTCATAAATAATAGAGTCTTTGTCCTCCAAACTGTATGCAGAGAAAGGGGATTCGGGTTCGAGTCCCAAGAACGGCAATGTCTTTATCTTATAAAATAATACACAGGGATGGGAGTTCCGGACAATGATTGTATGAACTTAACAAGTCGCATGTTTTACAAATCGTGTTGTTTACGTCAACTCAGGGAGTTTTACAAAGCACAGCTATGCTCGGAAGAAAACAATGGTTGGTACTGCAAGGTGACTAAAACAAGTACAGTATAACACACATTTACGTTCTCTGTAGAAAATGGTGATACACTTTAACTAAAACTGAACGGTGTACTTTAAGAGCCATTAATTGTCTTACAATGGACAGTCGCATGGTGTTGTATAAGTTTCCAGCAAGTAAGATGTTTGTTGTCGATATCCACATGGCAGACGAATTACATTTTGATAATAATTAAAATTAGTCTGATAAAATGTTAAATGCGAGGAGCATACAACACCGTCTGCCCATTTTTTTTTTTTTTTTTTTTTGAGCGACTGTAGAGCTGTGAACATTAAACTTCGAAGAAACAGGGCTGTGGCTTGAAGCTTTGTTGTTAACAACTTATAGAGTTACCTACGCTATCTTCTCTTCTCTCTGTCCTTTGTACAATTGCTCGCGGTCAGCACTTTATGGCTGGATGCTCTTCCTGACGGTTGTATTCACTACTGCGTGTTTCTGTGGTAGTTAATAGTGCGGTGAGGCGTACTTATATGAAGAGGTGCGACAAACACTCAGATATCGAAGTAAAGGAATTCCCGGCCGGGAAACCTACGTTGGGCCGCAACACGCTGACCATTCAGCCAAGACAGTCTATTAGAAGACGTCGCCGGAAACTCAGCCGATCTTACAGAGACTCAGTTGAGAGATACAAGAGTTCGACAAATATATCACAAAGACAAACATCAGTTTTGCCTAGATACCTTTGAAATATGTTTTATTTCTAATACTCTTATGAGACACTTGTTCGAAGATATTACTCCCCATTCACCTTGTTTAATAACAAATGGCATAAATGAAATAAATGAGATAATAATGTAAAACTCACAGTCAAAAGGAAACCTTCTGCAATCAGGAGCCTGTACTCACCTGTAACAAAGAGAGAAGTAACATTCAATACAACGGAAATAAGACAATCAAAAGATTAAATGTAGAAATCACTTCGGTAGTAAGAAATGTAACTTCAATACTCCTGCGAGAGCAGTAATTACTATCTGAATCGGCGAATATTAAAGAGTCTCAGGGCTCGAATTCACATTAAGAGTCTCCTCGAACTAATTTCAAACGTAAGATTATATTTTTTAAATGCCAGACAAAATTCAGCCATGTTGACTGTTCGTAGAATTTCAGTTCACATTTGATGAACAGGAGTAAAAGTGCCTACAGAAAAGTTCGAGAATGCTATTTGCTTCATGGATTTTACATTACTAAAACCTTAGGTACTGTGTGCCATACAAATGTACTGTTTATATTTTGTTACTACGCATCTGCTTTACGTTGTACCGACACAGATAGGTCTTACGGCGACGATGGATTAGAAAAGGCCTAGGAGTGGGAAGGAAGCGGCCGTGGTCTTAATTAAGGTACAGCCCCAGCGTTTGCCTGGTGTAAAAATGGTAAACCACGGAAAACCATCTCCAGTCTGGTTCAAACCCACATCTCCCGAATGCAAGCTCACAGGGTGCGCGACCCTAACTGCACGGCCAACTCGTTCGCTCAATGAAATATACGTGATGAACCTGGGATGCGATTGCATTTCTTAACAAGACGGAACAGCAATGAATATATACAAGCACTCTCCCGCAGTTTCTCAAAGAGACATTTAGACACGTAGACAACGGAAGTGGTTTGCTTTCCAGGCTTCATCGTCGTACTAACACAAAGTGCTTTTGGCAACATTGGAATAGAAAAGGAAATGAAGATGTGGTGAGGTGGTGGTTCATGTTTTAAGGGGAGGTACAACTAGATAACTATCCCTCTCACCTTTAATCAGAAGAAAAGAAAGGGAAGAAGTCCTACCTTACGAAAAACAAAGTGTAAAGGCAGAAGAAGGACAAGGACCACGCAGAGCGTGAAAATGGAAGACCTCCTAGGTCTCGCAAATCTACAATACCGTCGGGGTGAAAGAGTTGACAGTGCAGGTCGGATAGGGGGGATAAGAGTAAGTGAAAGCAATCCCCGCAGACGCCACCTCATGCCAGGATCTATTTCGAAGAGCCCCTTGTAGTAGCCACTTACGACAGGTTAAGTGGATGTATTATAGTGTCCAATCCTTACGACCTGCAGAAAAAATGTTACTCTACCGCAGGGCCTCTCAAACGCCCAAAATCTCACGCGTGCAAATCGAGGCGCAAGAGCTCCGTGCACTGTGCATCGGTCCCGCTCGGCTCGGCTCGGACCAACGCTTCGTCTCTGGGCTACTCAGCTAAGCTCGGCTCAACTCGGCTCGGATCTGGAGCGCTACGGAGCAAGTGAGGAAGAGGGAGACAGGGGGAGCGAGCGAGGCAGGGGTGGGGAAAGAGAGAGACAGCGTTATTGCTCCAAATCGAGGAGTAGGGGTCTGCACTCTGGTCAACTAAGCGAAGTCGTCTTTTGCACCGTGCACAGTGCATGCACCCTGAGAGGCCCTGCTCTACAGTATGCCATATGCGTCCAGTCACGACTCGGTACGTCGAAGGAAAGACGAGTAGAGGAAGACAATGATTTGTAATTGCAGCAAATTTAGACTGTGAGCTGCTTCACTCTGTGGAAAGTAATTCAGTATATCATAAATTTAGAAAGTGGCTGAGAAAGAAAGTATTTATTTACAGATTTTACCTCAGTATACATTTTTTTCACAAATAATAATCTGTTAATGTCTAGATTTGTGTTATACTGTGGCCACCCTACGGCTATGGTGCCAAGCTCTGCATCCGGAAGACGAGTGGACTCGAACCCCAGAATCGGCTCTTCTGAGAATGATTTTCTGCGGTTTCTCATTTCCTTTTCGAGGTCAGTTCATATGACAGACGATTCTTTCTACCTGCTTTCCCAGGTTTAACGTTGCACTAACACATCGAGCACACAAGGATGAGAAAGGTAGCCGCCATGACAGAGGTACAGCCCCACTCTCAGGGCTGCCGCCGGTGAGATTCGAACCCACCATCTTCAGAATGCAAGCTCACAGCTACGCGCGGCCAACTTACTCCTTACCCAGTTCCATTCAGCATCATCGATTTCATTTTCCTTAGCTCCTCAATTGCGGTTGCCGTGAGGAAGGGCATCCGACCGTAAAAATAACTTCATCTCACCTCGTCCCCGGACCAAGGAATACACATACCAGCAGAACTCACTCACACGTCGTATTTTTCTCTTTTGATTCATGATTTCCCCAACGAGAAGTAAAAAAAATCCAAACCAAACCTCACGGCCCAACAGCCCCGATAGGCCATGGCCTACCAAGCGAAGACCTGCAGATTACGAAATGTCGTGTGTTCAGCAAGGCCAATTTTCTCGGCCGTTATTCTTGGCTTTCTAAACTGGGGCCACCATTTCACCGTAGATAACTTGTCAATTATAATCACGTAGGCTGAGTGGACCTCGAACCAGCCCTCAGATCCAGGTAAAAATCCAGGCCCTGGCCGGGAATCGAACCTGGGGCCTCCAGGAAGTCACTCCACTGTATATTTACCAAAATATTACAGCGAAAAAATCATACGTTACAAATAACATTCCATTCAGAGTTGAATTTGTTCGCTACAGAGAGTTATGGATTAACCAATCACAGCGCAATTCCTTCGTCCGCAAGTACGAATAAAGCTTGTACTACAGAGAAGTTTGTCAGACCACTCGACAAGGAAACAAAGCCGATCGAGAAGACGGTAGCCATTCGTCGTCGTCGTCGGATATTGAGTAATGTCTGCGTTCTTCCGAGAACAAGTGATAGCGACGATAAAGGGGAGTGAATTGCTTCTCCACGGCCAGGCGGCAAACTACCGCTGTCGCGCGGTACAGTCGCGGGACTTTACCCGGACCTCTACAGGGCCTTTGTCATAAACATTGTCTGAGAATATTTCACCATAAATTGTACTTTTGAGGATGAATTACCCTACTAATACAATAAATTCTCCATAGAACGCAACTGTTAAACTGATTCAGAACCCTTGTCGACGCTTATTAACAGGGCTTGGGTTTCTGTTAAATATATTTTCATCGCGATCTCGTTTTTAAACTTTAGTTGAACACATTTCTAGCTTTTGTGATTCGGTTTTATATGTCAGATAAATGCATGTTTAACCGTACTGTGAGCCTTATTTGATAGCAAAATTGTATAAAAGCACAATTTTGATAACTTCGCCCGTTATTCGCATGTTTTGAGCCCACAGTGCCAAATGATTTTGTTTGTGTTTGGTTGTTTTCTAATTCCTTTCCGCAGACATACTTTGTGGTTAACTGAAGTTTGAAGGTGACGGATTTCGAGAGCCGCAAGTTGTCAAAATGGAAAGGAGAAAATAGTACGAATGTGCCCAGTTCGCTGCTGGTCTTATAACAAAATTTTGAACAGTGTTATACTCCTCAAGTTTTTAAGCCACAGGAATCCGAGACCTACTTCTACATGCATTATAGACTGGTATGCCTTTCAATGTTCAGTCTGTAAGCATCTATGAATTAACTAAGCGCTTTAAAAATATTCTCCTTCCTACTAGTTAATGAATAATGTTATTATTTTTTACGTCCCACTAACTACTTTTCGAAGGTTTTCGGAGACGCCAAGTTGCCGGAATTTTGTTCCGCAGGAGTTCTGTTACGTGCCAGTAAATCTATCGACACGAGGCTGACGTATGTGAGCACCTTCAAGTACCACCGGACTGAGCCAGGATCGAACCTGCCAAGTTGGAGTTAGAAGGCCAGCGCCTGAACCGCCTGAGCCACTCAGCCCCACCCCTACTAGTTCTATCATATCGTTTAGTTCCTCGCCTCATATGATTCAATAATATAAAAAAAAACTAAGTCCAAGTACTCTCGCCTTGATATCCCTCTACTTCTCTTACCCTCCATAACTGGGCCCATTACGTTCCTAGGTAAACCTATCCGCCCAAAAAAATTACCCGCACCTGACTCCACCACCGAAGCCGGATTATAAGCCTTTATCCCTCATTCCGAGTACCTTACTGTCACTGTTCGTACAGCAAACATTCTCGCTACTTTCATGTCCGTTCCTTGTAAAATTAATTAAAAAAGCAACGAAAAGAAATCCATAGAATCGTGACTACAAAAATGTAAACTGCTTTTCAGTTAACAAACAATATTCGTAACAAAAATGTATGTCCTGGAATTACTAAATCCGACACTGCACAACAGAAACACTCTACGCATGAGACACAGTCAATCTCCAACACAAAACACACAAGGAATTATTAGAAGTCAAAGAATGCAAAATTCTGGGAACAATTTTACGACCAAGAAGCAAAGGAGCACGTTGCCTTAAACGCAATACAGAAATCTACAAACAAATACCCCAAATACTGTCACAATGCGCATGCGAAGAATCCAGTTCCTGGAACACCTAAGAGCGAATGAGCCCAAACAGACTGTCAAACAAAACGCACACAATCCTAAGAACACAAGACTTCTATATTGGATTGGTACAAACAAACAGAATAAGGACGTTAAAAAAAATTAGGATCGCGACATCTACAGCACCGAGATGTAATCATAAAACTCACACAAACACCAGGATTCGAGTAAAAGGAGCGAAGGACCACACGACCAACGGTCGCACAGTCGTATGTGACCCATTCGCGAAGAAGAAGAAAATCAAATATTTTTATTTTGAACTTGTTTCTTGCGTAGTTAACGTTTGTTACCTGTTTGCCATCACCCGGCGGTGGAACAGGAGACATCTAGAACTGCCTTTGGCCGCGGCATTTGCTTCGTGTTAAAATGCGAAACCATGAGACAAAGGCATTCGAACCCTCAATTTCCTGAATCCAAGCTTACAACTACACGACCAGTACCTGCAGCCAACTTTCTGGGTAGTTGAAGTATTTAAACACTAATTGAGCCATTGAGTTTAAATCTACCGTCGACTTTCTACTGTAATGTTATCTGGGCTCTACTGACTCAACTATCACTTCGCAGAAGTTTTCTGTAAGGACCAGATGTCACTAGAGTCTACTTTCTAGCGCCTCAGAAACTCTAATATTGACAAAGCTTTTGCTTTGAGGTTGGTTACTCAATCTGCCTTCAATTGTTTTGCTGTTAGCATCCTTTGATTAAATTGATCCGCCAATCATAGGACTTGACACCAAAATCCTATCCTCCAATCACTTACTTTCTTATGGAAATCTCTGCCGGTCCTCAATATAAGGAGTGAGATTTTTTTAGACTAATGTATTGAACATTGTTCAAGAAAAGACACAGCTGTTGAGTCAGATTAGGAGACACAACTTTCTTGGGTCGGACATAGGCTTCGACATAAGAATGTGTTGATGGAAATTTTGGAAGGTAAAGTACAAGGGATGCGCCCTCGTGGAAGACCAAGGAAGACATTCTTAATGACATTTCTTGTCAACTGAGGATGCAGGGGCTATGCAGACGCAAAACGTACTGCACAGGATGGACCCAGTTGGAGAAGACTCGTCGCACAGCAAACCAGTCATTACACTGAATTACTCAAAGAAGAAGGATGTCCTTGGGAGGAGACGCTGGAGGTGGGGAACCGGCACGCCGGTACAAGAAGACAGTTTTAACAATGTATGGCAGGATATTTAATATGTGAACTCTCTGCGTATGAAAACAGGGAAGATTTCTACGTACCCATTTAGCAGGTAACTGCAAGGTTCAGACTTCTTTAAATTTTAATGTAGGATTTTCTCTTTTGTAACTTAAATTAAATGTAGGCTTCTACTACCAATCTTCAGACTTCGAAAATCTATTCCCTAATGAGAACTTATTAAAATGTAAGGAAGCACGAGTAGTTACCCTCGTTTACCTTCCTTCTACTTCGTTTTCGGTGACAACGTTTTTTCTAACAATCGAAATTTATTACCTTTTCCGCCTTTATATTGTCCACACTTAGTCACCTTGTAGCATGGCTTAGCCTCTGTATCATCGGGCGTTATTCCCACTTAGGTGTTTGCAGTTAACTTATTTTTTGGGAGTGCTTGAGTTTCCGCCTGCATTCAACTTTGGTTCTCGGCCTTTCGAAAGTAACCATCTTTTCTTTCCTTCTTTTTCATGCTCGTGTAGTGTTGGCCTTATGCCTCTGTGTATTTAAATTCTTTTTTTTCGAGGATAGCGCAGGTATTAAGTGATAACGTATTACAGCAGTGTATTTAATGCTTCAAGTATTTTGTGGTGACCGAGATGGCCACGTGTGTAATGTCATGGCCCAATAAAGGGCACCGTGTAAAGTATCTTAAATGGACTCATGGGTTCGAGACCCGAATGATGAAAAATTATTTCTGAAGTTACGGCTTCTTTCTCTAAATAGTAACTTCACTCTATCAGGTCCAGGCTAGCCTTCGTTTTGAAATTGAAAAATCTGAATGGGACTCACGGATCTGAAATCCTTGATTGTGAAACTAGTGATGGGAGTTTTCCTCTCAGGTTATGTAAATACCTTGAGCTTACGAGCTTCCCTACTATGCATATTCTCAGCTCCATGATTGTAATTTATTCTGAGCTGCATTTTTGTAAACTTTTTAGAGTTGACGAGGTGTTTTATCATGAACCTCTTGAGATTTCAAGTCGCTTTATTGTAATGTCTACTGAGCATTAATGCTCCTCCTGTAATAATATTAACTTCCCCCTCTCTCATGTAACTCCGTTAACACGTTGTCGTTGTGTTAAATACTATTCCATTGGAAAAGGAAGAAAAACTCCACTCAACTGTATTCGTCTAAAGATGAAAGGTGATTATTGATTTAACAGGAAGTACAACTAGACAACCATCCTCTAAATAAGGCTAATCAGACAGAAAAAATGGAAGGGATCCGACACTTCAAAAAATGAACGTATCGGCCAAAGGAAGATAAGGGCCACGATGGGTGCGAAAATGAAAGACTCCCTAGGACTCGGGAATCTACTGTAATACCTTCGGGGTCGGAAAACGACAAGAGCTGACCAAGGGAGGTCGGACAGGATAGATGAATGTTAGGAGCCTGGCACAAGTAAGTGGAAGCAATGCCAGGACTCAGCTAAGGGCCCCGTGGTCGCCAACCCAAGCTTCCAAGTTGAGAGCCCCAACGGCCTCTAAAAGTGTCATTCCAGCCGTTTCTCCACTACAGGTTGAAACATTCCAATTAGTCGAGCTGTTTGTCTCTTTATTTGAAAGTGTTCCCAGCTAAAGGTTGGCAATACTAAACAATGGCGTATGATTTGTCCAACTATTCGCCCCTTACACTTGTTTCGCTCTACGAACCATGGAAATAACCGTAATGATGATAATAATAATAATAATAATAATAATAATAATAATAATAATAATATTGTGGCAGCTACCATGTACAGACGTTTTGATTTCGCGTCTTCTAGGCTGCCTGCGTATGAATTTCGACGTTCCATTTTACTTCACCAGACGACTTGATCGATCATCTTGAGTGCTCTATTACAACTTTGTATTTTAATCTGCATATCCGAATCTTCTAAGCAGGTCAATGTGTACCACAAACATTAAAGAGGAGCTGACCTGTTCCAGTATTATATTCTCAACGCAGGTCTTACTCCTCAGGTCGTTCTGCCTCTTCGAAAGCGTTAATTTAAGTCTTTGTAGTCGACATTTCCATTTGGTGTAAGTTTCTACCTTATATCGGCAGTGAAAGGCTATGATTGGAAAATAAACTCCAAGATGTACGTTGCGATGGTTTACTTTTTCTTGCACAGGTGTACTTAAATGAAATATTTCTCCTCTTCAAAAAAAAAAGATATAACTACAGAGACTGGAGAGTGCTGTAATTAGGGGAGAAATGCACTAACTCATTAGAGAGAGAGAGAGAGAGAGCAAGCATATGCGAGTTTTCCGTTGTTATCTCCATTTACGCAGTGAGCTGTATTTAAACGCATATAATATACGAGTGTGTTGAACAGAGAGCAGGTCGATAACGAGACTGTGACTGGTAGGCTTTGCGAATAAACATTACAGAATATTTTCAAACCTGGCGTAAGTACCAGGAAGATAACAGTTTACCAGTAACAAAATGTTACGGCCTGCGAGGCGGAGAATGCGTTCATGGAGCCGTACTACACTGCGCAGTTACTCCATGTTCACCTCGGTTGAGCTGCACACACAGTTTTCTACGCTAGTTAACGACCTGACCATACTGTACGCTTGCTTTTCAGACACTGTAGATCGAACCCCCTGTCGAAAGCCCTGGAAAAATCGGGCGTACAAAGAGTAAACAACTAAGCAAGAATAAAACGTTTTAGTCTCACAACTATACCATGGGTCAAATTACAAATATTCACTTAATAACGTAAAACAAAAGGGAAAAAAATAGTCTAGTGAAGCGAAAATAGGTACCTATCTCCCGTTGAAATTTCATCGGGGTTTTGTCAAACTATCTAGTGACTAGGAATTGCCGGCCAACATTCTGATGGTGATTTTTTCACCATCAGTTGTAATCATTATTTTTATACTGGAATAATTTGAAGCACAACAATATTGTATTTTTAATATGAAGAACTTAGAGGTTTCATGATGAACAATTAAGTATATTGCTTCGAGTGATAAGGCCATAACTGGGTGATAAAATATAATAATCTTTAAATGAAAATAAATATTTCCAAGCAGGAACCGGAAATGTTGCATAAAGATTGCAACCCAATGGGCCGATGATGTAACTGTTGTTTAATAAACGTGTGTTTCTCTTTGGGGTCGAGTATGAAGCGAGATGAATCTTCGTAGCGATACTTTACGACCAGGTGCCCTTCCTGACGCGAGCCTCATCAGAGGAATTAATGAGATGAAATAAATGACGTAATGTATGATACTAGGAAGGGAGAGGGCGAAATTCTGAGCCGACACACAGCCTACTCCTGTCGAATAGCACCAAGCGGTCTGCTCAAGGCTTAACGTCCCCATCCGACGGCCGAATCACCATCAACAGCGTCATATGCCCTCACTCCATATGAACACTACAAAGAGGTTTGGTATGGCATCCAGGGTTTTGGCAGACTATCTAGTGATTAGAAATTGTATGCCACCACGTCTCCTACCCTGCCGGCCAACATTCTGATTGTGTGTTTTTGTTTCATCAACGGGATTCGAATCGGCTAACTACGGTGTCAGTCCATAGAGACTTTACGCTTTAACTATCATGCCTACAAGGCGAGCATGTTGTTTAAGAACTACTTCACGTTAATATTTAACATGTGCAATAAAGAACGCTACTCTTCTATCATCTTACGCGCCACTTAACAGAGCTTGGACGCAGAAAAAGGTTGACTTAATATGACGTTAATATAGTAACGGTGTGTACTTGCCTCTGCCGGATCACCTTTTATTGCCTTTTAAAATACTTTTACGATTGTACGTTTCGTACTCTTCTGAACAAGACAATGAATTTCTAGTTCAGATTTCAAAAAAATGTCAATCCTTGTCTTCTGGATATAGGCCTATATTGTTCCGTCGTTCATGGGAAAATGCATTTATCTTTGTAGCTTTGCAGATATTGTTCCTACCCCTTTTAAAAATTCAATTAATATTGTATCCTTTTAATATTATTTTGTATGCTCTGTCAATCCTGGCAGTCTTCTAAATCAAGGAGGCGATTAAAATTATTATTATTATTATTATTATTATTATTATTATTATTATTATTATTATTATTATTATTTGCCATTGGTTTTACGTCGCACCGACACAGGTAGGTCTTATCGCGACGACGGGACAGGAACGGGCTAGGACTAGGAAGGAAGCGGCCGTGGCCTTAATTAAGGTACAGCCCCAGCATTTGCCTGGTGTGAAAATGGGAAACCACGGAAAACCATCTTCAGGGCTGCCGACAGTGGGATTCGAACCTACTATCTCCCGAATACTGGATACTGCCCGCAGCTAAGCGACTGCAGCTATCGAGCTCGGTATTATTATTATTATTATTATTATTATTATTATTATTATTATTATTATTATTATTATTATTATTATTACGTTCGGCTCTTTGGCTGAATGATCAGCGTATCGGTCTTCGGTTCAGAGGGCCCTAGGTTCCATTCCTTCTCCTGGTTTGGGGACTGGGTATCTGTGCTGTCCCCAACATTCCCGCAACTAATACTCCACTCACAAGAGTATCATCCACTATAATAACACGCAGCTTCCCCCATACAAGGCAGATGCCGCCCACTCTCGTAGGATGATCTGCTTTACAAGAGGTGCACCCAGCTAGAAATAGTCACACAAAATTATATTATTATTATTATCACTTTGCAATTGCCTTTACGTCGCGCCGACACAGATATGTCTTCTTGCGACGATGGGGCAGGAAGGGCTAGGAATGGGAGAGAAGCGGTCGAGCGAAGCCTTAATTAAGGTACAGTCGCAGTATTTGCTTGGTATGTAAATGGGACACCATTGAAAACCATATTCACGGCTGTCGACAGCGGGGTTCGAACCCATTATCTCCCGAATGCACGGCAAATATTATTATTATTATTATTATTATTATTATTATTATTATTATTATTATTATTATTATTATTGGTTTCACACTTAGGAAACGCCAAGGAATCTGTATTTTGGCCCGCAGGTTAATCTACTACGGTATCACGAGACTGACGTAGTTGAGAACCTTGAAATATAAGCTTCGATCACACTCGCTTAGCAACTACTGTACTTCAGATTAGCCATGTCGTCCCACCAAGTATTTAACAACAAAATGAGGGGGGAAACCCTGACTCTTCAAATAAATTGCCATGACTACAAAGTAGGGGCACGAGACACGATTGATGGAACCAGTGATCTCAGGTATTTGAAACTTCAATCCACGGCTAGTCAAAATTCCCCTCATACGTAATTTAAAGAACAGAGGAATAACATTTTACCCGATCACAACGTGAGATAAACGACTGAGATCGACGATTAAATAAAGTCGTGTAATGAAGGACATTGTAACAACACACGGAGAGGAAGGGATTGTTGGCTTGAGAAACGCCAAGTTGTGTTTTTAACGTAAAAATATACGAGAGCGTGTCAGAGAAATAAAAGGCAAGTAATTCGCTGAAGAGAGATGGAACACGCACTCTGCAATACGCCACTGCGTAGCCACGAGTAAGCGCGCGCATTATGGGACGTTGCGTGGGTACGAGGCCAGGCGCCGCTCTGTCTCTTCCACAGCCTTGGCACCACCCCATCGATCCAACTTCATCCACACCATCAAATATTTCACAATAATACACAGTCTATTTTTAAGTGATAAAGTAGAAAGGTTGCTCATTATAAATCTTAACTGTTGTTCCATAAATCGACAGTAGTTTCTACTTAGACTGTAAATTCAGAAGAATGTATGGTAAAGCTGGTGTTGCATTGAACCTTTTTAAGGCCAGCGATGCCATATAACATAATGATATTTCTGTCCGGCTTCATGGCTAAATGGTTAGCGAGCTGACCTTAGGTCCAGGGGATCCCGAGTTCGATTCCCGGCCGGGTCGGGGATTTTAACCTTCATTGGTTAATTACGATGGCTCGGGAGCTGGGAGTTTGTGCCGTCTTCATCATTAGAACTCATCACAAGTTGGGCCCCATCCTCACAGATGCGCAGGTCGCCCACGGACGTCAACTCTTAAGACCTGCGCCAGGCCTCTTCGGAGGCCACACGCCATTATTATTATTATTATTATTATTATTATTATTATTATTATTATTATTATTATTATTATTATTATTATTATTATTATTATTATATTTCTGAGTGATTTATTCCTTTATAATAATTCATTATAAAAGCCATGTGACATCATGGTATTTTACTCTGGGGTAACCCGTCAAGAACGGTAAAGCGTCAAGTCTTTAAGGTCTGACACAGCGGGTCGACGGTTCAAGTCCGTTTGGTGGAAAAAATGTGCACCATCAGGATGTCAGCCTGCAGGGTAGGAGAGAAGGTGGTATACAATTTCTAATCACTAGATTGCGTACCAAAAACCTTGATTCAATTTCAGATCTCTCCTCAGTGTTCATATGGAGCGAGGATATATGACGCTCTTGGTGAATCGTCCGTCGGATGGTGACGTTAAACTTTGAGCAGAACCCTTGGTGCTATTCGACAGGAGTAGCCTATATGTCGACAATGGGTTTCACTCTTTCCTCCTCCTCCTCATCCCACATTCAGACGCGCAGGACGACCATGGGCGTCAAATATAGAGACCTCACCAGCCTAGTCAAACATGTCCTCGAACACTCCTGGCACTGAAAGCCTTGCGATAAATAAATAAATAAATAAATAAATAAATAAATAAATAAATAAATAAATAAATAAATAAATAAATAAATAAATAAATACATTCCTTCTTAGCCCAACTTTGGAGATTCGATCCTGGTTTAGTCCGCGGTATTTGAAGGTGCTCAAATAAGTCACAGTCGTATCGGTAGATTTACTGGCACGTAAAAAAACACCTGCGGGATAGTATTTCGGCACCTCGGCGTCTCCGAAAACCATTAAAATATATTTAGTTGGACGTGAAATTATTATTATTATTATTATTATTATTATTATTATTATTATTATTATTATTATTATTATTATTATTATTATTAAATAAATACCGGTACTCATTTCTATTCAACATAAAGCAGTCAACAACTTGGTACACCAAGACATCTACGGCGGCATGGAACAAATCTGCGTCCGGTCTCTGGAGCCCTGTCATGACGACATGCTGAACGGCTGTACCTTCGTTCAATCGTTCACCACCTAGGTGCTTCTTCAACGGTCCGAAGAGAAGGAGATCATTAGGTGCCAGGTCGTAGTTACAGGGAGGATGGTCAAGAATCCCCGACAGGAAACGCATTAACAGTCCACACGTGCTGTTGGCTGCGTGTGGCCTGGCGTTGTCGTGCAACGACATGAGGCCTGTTGAGAGAAGTCCAGCGCGTTACTTGAGAATTGCCAGCCGAAAACGCTCCAGGGTGTAACTGGGAGTATTCCCTGTCGCTCCCTTGATGAGGACCATCCTTCCTAGAGACCCAACTGGAATTCTGACAATCCGCTTTATTCTCTCGAACGCGTTATCGATAATTTTTGAAGTAACTGATTATTCATATAGAACCCTTTCTAAGGATACCTTCCTTTTGCAGTATTAGTCTGAACGACGAGCGGTCTCCTCAAATTCACTAGAAACAATGCGAGAGTTGCAAATGGCGCGCGGCGTGCTTTTATAAAATTTTCTCTCACCACCATGCCATCTGCATTTACCGCCAAAAGTTTATTGACACTGTTTTCAGCTCACAGAAAATGTAATTATGGCTGATTATGATATAACACATAGTTGCTTAGTTTAGTAGCGGTGTTGATGATGAGCATTAAGGGTTTCTCTTAACAAATTTGAGTCGTTAAATTAAAAATGGAAATTCTAAGTTCCCATGGAGGGAATTAGATTCTTTTCCACCAATAGAGCATATCAAAAATCAGATCAAAAATTAGATGGATGGCTTTTCCGGCGTTTGCTGGTTAATAGAGCAAACGCCGGAAAAGCCATCCATCTAATTTTTGATCTGATCGTTAAATTAACTCATAAGCTAGGCACTATAATTTGGTCGCCGTAACAGAGTTTAAACAAACAGGCGCGTCTTTCGACAATTTTCCTTCTGAAGTTATTTAGCGATCTAAAAACCGAATTGTTTCACTTACGATTTCCTGACGTTTACCACAGAGGTTTCGTCGCAGTTCTTCTTAAAATGGACTTCAAAGTTACTTCGTATTCCTGTACATTCTACACGCGTGGGTGACGTAATTTCTGTAGCGTGAGAATGAGAACTACACGTGTCGTCTCTGGTCAGAAATAAAAAATGCAACTAGGACTCCTCATGATTTGTAATTTATATGGGGCCTCATGTAATGATTTTAGGACTCTGGCTCCTTACGACTCAAAGGTCATGGGTTCAACATATTGCGACAAGTTACGAAAGACAGTTTTTTTTTTTTGCGCATCTTCGAACCACAATTTGCACAAATATTCACGGTTTGATTTGTTTTTGTTGTATACACTTAGAACAAAAGCAACCTCACATGACGCACTACCACACCGGAGTCCAGCCGTGCAGCACGGTGATTTTAGTACAATACAATACTTCCACCCCCTAGTACAGGATCACCTAGAACTGGGGAGAGAGCATTCATTTATTACACAACATATTTTGTACATGCTTTTGATTTTCCTACTTAACAATTTTTTATCCATTACTACACTACATTATACTGAAACGTAATAGTGTATGTTGTCTGTTCTAATTATTAATCCCCCCTCTTCTTTCATAGATGTTATACAATGTTATATGTCCCAGCCTTCCTTCATTAAGTTAGTGTTCCAACCGAGCAGAGCAGGGATGGCCACGGCTCTACGCCTCTGCACTCGGGAGACGCTGTCTGTCCTGAGAACGATTTTCCGTGGTTTTTCATTCTCCTCCACTAAGGCGAATGCCAGGACAATTTCTAGTAAAGGCGACGGCCGCCAGCCCTCTCACTTCTCGGTACAACTCCTTCGATACAAATCTCCTGGCCTGAGAGACGGCGTTACCGTCTAGGAGGCCCGCCTCCCCCCTCAGGGGAGGAATAAAACAGTAGTAGTTATTGTTCTTTTATTTTCCCTAAATTTTTTAGAATATATAAAAATGTTGTTCATCCAGGCGCAAGTCACTTAGCAGACAAAGCAGGAGTCTCCAAACTACGAAAAAACGTAAAATTAAACAATTTCCTCAATTGTACCGAAAGTTGAAGGGCTAAAGGGCCCGCAAAGGTTTCAAATTTTGTGTCCTGGATAGTTCTATCAAAGTAAAAACCAAATTTCGAAAATCGCTTCTGCCCTAAACGCATTTCCGAAAAAACATCTTAAAATCCCTTGTTTCTTTATTTGTTAAATTTTTTATTCACATCCAAGCCAAATTGACTTATTTACATAATTCTTTCTGTGATGTGTTCCTTGGTTCAATGCCCTCAGGTGTTTTTTTATTTTTCAAAAATGTCCACACCGAATGTAGTTACAAGGGCTTAAGTGAAACTCTGCATTGACTCACATTAGCGCTCGTAGTGGTGCTTAAGTGAAACAGTGCACTGGCTCACATTAGCGCTCGTAGTGCTGCTTACGTGAAACGGTGCACTGGCTCACATTAGCGCTCGTAGTGTTAGAAAAAGGCAAACTGCTAATCTAATCTATCGCTTAACAATGATTAAGGAAAGGATTGTACTTTTTAGGAATAAAGAACGTATTCTCATACTTTATTATATTTTATTTAGCTAAAATTCGTAGCTCATATCGCTAGGATGATTTCAACACTGAGTTGCTTGCCCGAATTTTATTCAATAATTTTACAAGTATATGGAATTCTTTTTCTCTTTATATTTTTCCTTTTATTCACTACCCAGATATTATTTAACCCTACGTGAATCAGTCTATCTAATCTCAATAGATGAGACTCTTTCATTGTCTCTCCGCAGAACAAACAACGATTTTAGTAATATTTCTCTCTTAGACCCTTATTCTTATATATAAACCCACTGACCATGACGGTGATTTTCAGTACCTCAAGATGGCAACACTATTGCTTTATTCGATGATGTCAGACATTGGTTCTTTCTCTTTGAAATGAGATACAAAACGTATTGTTTAGACATCATTTACATTTTCAAACTTAAATGTTTTTGTGACATTAACTGGTCCAAGCACTGGTCCGAAACTATAGACATCTTGTACGTCAAAATTGCTGTAGACTACTGGGAGACTTTATTAAGGGTATCGATCTCTGTACATAGTTATGAACACGGCTAGGAGTTTCATGACTTGTCATCTTTTAATTGGTTCACAACAGACATTGCTAACTTGTACAGAAATCCTCATCATAGTTCCCAAATTGTAGAAATGGTAATTTATTAGGTCATTTTTCTTTTCTTGCCATTTTGTATTTTTAGGTCATTTGCTAAAATTGGTCATTTTATGGAATTTATTAGGACTATTTAATACTTTTTGAGTCATGTTCTTACATGTCTGAGGATTTTGAAGCATTTACGTGTGTGGTATTGGATATTATCGTAACTTTAAGTGAGAACGAATACGGAGACTTGAGAATCTTCACAGCGCTTTGTCGATCTGGGGACTAAAGGAACTTTGTTCACCACTTACTTCTTGGAAATGCCCACATTCCAGGAGAAACACCTCCAGTTGGAGAAAACTTCCTCGTGAACAGTCGAGATTTTCTTCTGAAGACGCAGACAAAAGTTATCTGCGAAAAGCTAAGAATTTCCCCTTGTTTTCTCGACATGGCAAAAGTCCAAAAGCTTATTATAATATCTGTAACATAAACATAGTCTATAGTAACTCGATTAATAAACTGATTGTAAAATTTTATTTAAAATGTACGTCACGTTTTTTTCGTTTTCTTTTACTCGATTTTTGTTTAGGCTGACGATTTTTGCCGTCATTTTATAGACCTTCATAAACCATTTTAGATCATCAAAATCCTGACCCTGGATCAAAGGATATTTAGGGATTGTAGTAAGGATGTAACGGAGAGGGCATATAAGTCTCTGACAAGACCCCGACTAGAGTACGGTTCCAGTGTATTCGACCCTCAACAGGATTACTTGATTCGAGAAATGGAAGGAAAAAATCCAAAGAAAAGCAGCTTGATTTGTTCTGGGTGATTTCCGACAAAAGAGTAGCGTTATGAAAATGTTGCAAACTTTGGTCTGGGAAGACTTGGTATGTTCTGAGCTGTCAGTGGAGAAATGGCGTGGAATGATAGTAGTAGTCGAATAAGTTTGAGTGCTGCTTTTAAAAGTAGCAAAATCCCAATATGAAGATAAAGTTCAAATTCAAGAGGACAAATTGGGGCAAATATTCGTATACACATTTTTTTAAAATTTGCTTTACTTCGCACTGACACAGATAAGTCTTACGGCTACGATAGGTCAGAAAAGGGCTAGGAGTGGGAAGGAAGCAGCCGTGGCCTTAAGTTACAGCCCCAGCATTTGCCTGGTGTGAAAATGGGAAACCACGGAAAACCATCCTCAGGGCTGCCGACAGTGGGGTTCGAATCCATTATGTCCCGAATACTGGTTACCGGCCACACTTAAAGCGACTGCAGCCATCGAGCTCAGTATAATTCGTTTATAGGAAGAGAGGTTAGGGATTGCAATAATTTACAAAGGGAGATGTTCGATAAATTTCCAAATTATTTGCAGTTTTTTTTTTACGGAAAGACTAAGTAAACAACAGATAGGGAATCTTCCACCCTGGCCGACTGTCCTGAATGCAGACCAGTGGTGTTTGATGGAACTGAATGGTGTAGTACGTTGTTACACTCAAAAGATTTGTAGCTAGCCATAAAGACAAATCAGCCGAACAGTGAGTGTGTCTAGCAAGTCCACGGTTGAACTATTTTACAACATAAATACACCAGCGAGAATCAATATAAACTGGAAACTCTTAATATAGGAATGGAACCTATTCTTTAACTGTCTTTGAATATGAGTTTATGTTAGAGTTGGTTTCAGTGAATCGTGTTCGAGACACATTCCATCTTTCTTAACCTATTTTTTCCCCCATTCAGTAATGCTTTTAATTTGTTTTTTCACGGGCACTGGAAATGAAATTCATTCTAAACTTCACGACCATCTCCCTTTAACAATGGCTTGGATCCAGAGATGAATATAATCAAATCTTAAGGAAATTAAATTGGGCGCTATTCAAAGGAAGATGAACAAATGCGCCGACTGCTCGGTTCGTAAACAGAAACTGTGTCCAAGTTTTGTCATGAGCAGCTCATCCTTGGAACGCTCTTATTCCTGACGTAGCCTAAAAGTATTCTTTCATATTGAGATCAATAACTGTATCATTTATTTCCTTATTCCTCCTCTCCATGAATACTTGGCAATGTTAAAAGCAATCAACTAAACAAATAAGTGAAGAATGTCACACAATTTGCAAGTGAACGGTGCAGGGTCTACGTTCTTACATTGGTAAGAGAAGAAGGATGATGATGATGATGATGATAATAATAATACTATGCTATTAAAAAATTAGGGGAACAAGTTTTGTAACGTCTAGTATGTGAACGTTAATTTGGTAGATGGGGTTCCAATGGTCGTACAGCATACCTTAAGACCTTAGCTACTCATGGTATGTCAAACCGGAGTTATACCCCATCTGCAGGCGTAGCCATGCATTAAAATGTCGTGTGACCCCTCAAAACAAAGTGAATAGCGGTGCGTCCGTGTGTCGTTGTGAGGTATACAGACTACTGCGGTCATTTGAGCACGTTGTACGTAAACCAGCACATCCCATGAGACATCTTAACGAGGTTCAAGTCGCTAGGGCCGTCACTTTGATCCAGGAAGGATGGACTTTTCGTCGTGTTGCTGTGGATCTCAGTGTGTCTCCGTCAGTTATTCAACGCTTGTGGAATCGCTACAATGAGACAGGCCAGTTCACAAGGACAGTTGGCCAAGGTCATGGACGCATGACAACCCCACAGGATGACCCATATCTGACCATCTGAGCCTTGCGGCGTCGTTCAGCAACTGCCAGAGAACTGCAACAAGACCTCAGGAGGGTCACTGGAGTCACGGTGTCTGACCAGACAGTAAGGAACAGGTTAAAAGAAGTGTCCTTACGACCCAGACGTCCTGTTCGAGTGACGCGTTTAAAGCAGAAACATCGCGCAGCTCGCCTTCTGTTTGCCCATACTCACGTCAACTGGTAACTTCGCCAATGGAGACCTGTGTTGTTCACAGACGAGTCCAGATTTCCCCTGACACAGCGTGATGGACGTCAACGTGTATGGAAATGCCGTGGTGAGCAGTATATGCCAAATGTTGTCCAGGAAGGCGACCGATTCGGACAAGGTTCTGTGATGCTGTGGGGTGATATCAGTATTGATGGTTGTACGGATCTTGTAGTCGTCCGTGGTAATCATACCGCTGCGGGGTACAACGATCAGATACTGCTACAGCATGTGTTGGTTGCTGCAAACGGTGTTAGCCCTGAATTCGTACTCATGCACGACAATGCCAGGGCTCATGTAGCGCGCATCACCAGAGCTGTCTTGCGAGAACTGGACATTCAAGAGATGGAATGGCCAGGAGTGAGTCCCGACCGTAATCCCATCGAGCATGTGTGGGATAGGCTTGACAGAAGTGTTCGTGGGCGTGCTGTTCCACCACAAGACTCTCCAAGACCTCGAACAGGCTCTCATGGAAGAAGCCAAGCTGTGAAAAATGGTCTTGGAGGACATACACCATACTGAAGCGGTCCAACTGTGATTTAAAAAAATCCACCATGGAGGACTGTTATCAATTTTTTTCGCCCCTATTTGGACATTTCCGTTTGTGTTCTGAAAATGAACGCGAATCCATCGATGTTTTTTCTATACTTCAACGGTAAAAAATAAAGGTTTAGTTGGTAATATACCTGGGTGTGAGGTATTGTTTTGTGGAGCGTGGCATGCGTTCAAGAACATGATCCCCTAATTTTTTTGAAGTGTGTAATAATGATGGCAAAGTTGAAGACGAGAACGACGTAGACGAAGGAAAAAAGAGAGCAACACCGAAAACGAATGAAGGAGCACTGGGAAAATACCAAAGCTCAGAGAATACATCTGAAATAACGTGGTCCTTAGTAGGCCGATACAAACAAAGAAGAAGTAATGACTAACATCATGAAAAATGGACTGGACTAAGATCACTATCAAACGCTTCTGAAGCCAGTAATTACGTAAGCATCCGAAACATTATCCCTAAATGCCAATAAAGGACTCCTCGAAGAACTAGAGAAAAAGGAATGCAGAATAATTAGGGGAATCATAAGATCCAACTACAAGAATGGCATTCACCAAAAAAGATCCAATCAGGAAGTCTATAACAAAATACAGAAAATTACAGACGATCCGCAAAAGACGGGTACCTCAAACGAATGGACGGAAACAGGTTGACCAGACAGATCTTCCACCTATTTGATTCAAAACCTAAAACCACAATGCCTTGGTTTACAAACGCCAAAAAGACCTTCAAATGCTGCATATCAAACTGGAAGACGCTTTTGACAGAGGTGTTTTCTGGAAGAAGATAGTGACGAACAACCGGAAGAAGAACGGTGTCCCTTGGACAGAGGAATGCAAGCAGGAAATTCTGGACTCGAAAGAAAGCACAGCTCGTTGCCAAATGTGGTTGTCGATGGCCCTAGCGAATAAATTCCATTGGAGAACATGACGGTGATATCTAGAACAAATGCACTCCTTCCCACCCACGCAAGGAAATGACATTACAAAGGGAATGTTGTACGTTTTCAGATGGTGAAATCGCATTTGCCGAAGCCGCGCTCTACGGGTAGCAAGCCTGCCTCTTACCGGGAGACCCTGCGTTCGATTTCCGTACACGTCAGTTTTTTTACCTGGATCTGAGGGTTGATTCAAGGTCCACTCAGCCCACGCGATTACAATTGATGAGCGATCTGGCGGTGAGATAGCCAGGAATAACGGGCGAGAGATTTCATCAAGCTGACCACGCATCATCTAGTAATATGCAGGCCCTAGGGCTGAGCAGCGGTCGCATGTTTGGCCAAGTCCTATTAAGGCTATATCGCCATAGGGTTTGGTTTGGCATAACTTTGGTAAATTCATTATTGCGGCGCCCAAGCTGTGAACAATATTCGAGATTATAAAAAATCATTTTCTGTTCTTTTTTTTTAAGCTATTACATTTCGCAGTGTTCCCGATATACATTCATAAAGTACCAGTATAGTTTCCACGGTTCAATTTGTGTTATATTGGCTATGGTGCATAAACGTTTTGCACAGAAGCAGTAACAATAATACGTTGATCAGACACTCGTGAATGTCGGCATACGATACACTAAATCACGTCAATGTTAATTCCATTAAAAAAACTAATGCATAGCTTTCCGCCGATATAAAAGGAAGTTTAATAGAAGATATTGTTTAACTGGAGTGTGGAAACGGCAATCGACAAAATTAAATTAATCTCTTGAACGCTATTCCACCGAAGGTGTTAGCTCAGTGCGTTGGCTGCTAACTATGCACTCGGGAGACAGGAGGCTCGCACTTCAACCCCAGGCTAATGCCGGAATGTGCCTTCCCTCCTAATTCTAGCCCGTACAGTTACAGCAACACCTACAGAGAGCACGTAGCTCAACCCCAAGGGATGTACCGGCAAAAGCTGACGATCCGAACATATCCTCGCAGATTCCCGGCATATGCTAAGTAACCCCCGCTATACTAAGTTCTTTCTTCATAACATTTACATAAAATATTTTACATCAGTTATGTAATATTTTAAATGGCTCGTGTGAACATTTGTTTGGATTCTCTTTTCACTTCTTCATCATAATCCGACGTTTGGTTGGCAGCAGTTCTCCTCCTCCTGTCCTCTCTCTTCCCTATTTCTTCACCTGAGCCTGCTTCTATGCGTCGTGTACTGTGGTCTACATCTTCTTCTTTCTCTCTTTCCATTTTGATCGCCATAACATTACTATGCCTATAAGTCGGGCTGAGTGGCTCAGACGGTTAAGGCGCTGACCTTCTAACCCCAACTTGGCAGGTTCGATCCTGGCTCAGTTTGGTGGTATATAAAGGTGCTCAAATACGCCACCCTCGTGCCGGAAGATTTATTGGCACGTAGAACAACTCCTGCGGGACGAAATTCCGGCAGTTCTCCCAAAACCGTAGGAATGTAATTAGTCGGACGTAAAACTAATAACATCATTTGTTTCTCGTATTTTTGTGGCTATAGACATGGGAAAGCAAGCAACCGTGTAGTTTTTTAATCACTATTGATGTCACGATCACAACCACGGGACCTCTAGTTTTATAAGGACATGACTTTTCATTTCAAAAATCCATCGTGCTCTGGTCGAGGTTCGTACCGCGGCCGCCTTGGCGAGAAGCCAGTAACTATGTTATGCGGCTATAATGCACTCGCTCCCAATGTTCCTTATTCTTTGTTGGTAGTAAACTGCTGCCCACCGGATCTTTTCGGCCCTCTTCCAGCACCACATCTCAGCAGTCCTTGTTTGCCAGCCCCCTTCGTGGAGCAGCTCTCCATGTTAGTCGAATTGCTTGTTGAGACATAACGTCAGGTTTGCTTCCCGAGTGTGCAACTCATTGAACGAGTTGCCTTCTGTAACATTTTGGCATCCTAATTTTCCGCCAGGGTTTCCTTTCCTTAGTCCTCGAAGTACCGACTCCGTATACTTCACCGGAGACACGTTAGCCGCCTTTTTGAGGCTTCCTGTAGGGCCTTCACAGTTACCGTAGCTCGACGTACGAGATCCCAACGTCTCAAGCACGTCCCTATTTCAATACGCACTCCAACTCCCACGATTTGGAAGAGGGGTTGGAGTTATCTGCTACTGGTCCTTGCATTGGAATTCCTTGACGTAAACAGCGCCCTTTTCTTGCAAATTGCTACCTTTGTCTGCTCTTCACGTCTGCTGAACTTCTGCTTCGTGGTTTCTCTATTTTACTTTTAAATCATGAAATGAGCAGCCTCCGGGCCAGTTTCGTTGCTACCTTCACCATCCGGCTGGTACGACACAACAAAAACATTATTTTAATAACCCTGGCGGAAATGTGCAATACTTCTGACGAACAAATGAAAAGGAAACATGAAATATGTTCCATTAACGTGGATCCAACATGTATCGAACGAAGTCCTTCGACGTATGGGTTGTCGGGCTGAACTCATGTTTACCACTGGGAAGAGGAAACTGCAGTACCTAAGCCATATAATAAGAAATGAGTCAAGGGACGCATCCTGCAGCTCTTCTTGATAGGAAAGATCGGCGGGGAAGTAGGGCCTTGTGGGAGGAGGAGCACTTCTTGCTTGGATAAGGCTCGCACATCGCGCGACATGAAGTCTGAGGAGCTCCTCAGAACTGTTGTATCAAAAGACAACGTCGCCATGATGCCCGCCGACATCCACATCAAGAATACGAAAAAGAAGGAGAACTGATTAGTGAGTGAAAAGAAATGTTGTTAAATATTGCAATAAACTTGACGCGTGATTACATCTTTCTTGAGGTTAAGGAAGAGGTTGTGGCGAAATGCTTTGTTTTGGGTGTGGCGCTGTATGGAGCCAAGACATGAACGGCAAGAAAGGAAGATAAAAGGAGACTAGAAGCATATGAGATGTGGTTATGCACAAGGATGGAAAGGATATCCTTGGTAAATGGGGTATGAAATGACCCGGTACTGGAAAGAATTGGAGGGAAAGAAAAGAAAAGTATTAAGAAATAGCATACATACACGAAAAAGGAACCGGCTTGGGACTTGGCTGCGAAGAGATGGTTCCTGATGGGCGCTTTAGAACGATTAGTAAACGAAAAGACTGGAAGAGGACGAAGACAGTGTCAAAAGAGCAAGAAGCTGCTAATAACCGAAGGCAACAGCTAAAGATAAGAATGCATGGAGCAGCAGAGAACACTTTGCATATTCTGTAAGTGAAAAGATAAAAGCAATAACTTTGCGTTTCTCACGAACCAAACACAAGGAAGAGCGTGCCCGCCCGATGGTTATAACAGCCCCTCGTGAAAGGGCGAAAAGAGAAGTTTTTCCGCCTTCTTTTTCTGAGCGGGTTACTAGCGTGTTCACATGAGTTCTATGGCTGATTCCAGCATTCTTGAGCGGCATATAACCAGCGAACACGTTTACAAGAAGGCGGCAGGCACACATTAAATAACCACAAGGTGTTCTCGCTGTTGCCGAGGGTACAGCGCGTTGACATGGCTCTTTCCCTTGCATCACTAATTGATGTGAAACTCAAGCAAGTACGGTGAACAACACCAGTCGGGTAGGCCGCGCGGTTTGGGTCACGTAGCTGGGAATCGCACTATCAGCAGTCCTGAAGATCTTTTACCGTGGTTTCTCATTTTCACACCAAGCAAATGTGGGAGCTGTACCTTAAATAAGGCCATGGCTCCATCCTTTCCGCTCCTAGCCCTTTCCTATTCCACCGGTGCGATGAAAAGCAAATTGTAAAAAAAACATACATACATACATACATACATACATACATACATTATCATTATAGACTGTTATGCCTTTCAGCGTTCAGTCTGCAAGCCTCTGTGAATTTACTAAACGTCGCCACAATCCTCGATTTGCGACTAGTGTTGTGGCCTCATTTAATAAGAAGTATTTTATGTTAATAAAAATGACTCAAGGCCGAATAAAACACTGCAAATAGAGCCTCGTTAACTCCAGCTTTATACTGGAGAACGTATCTATATACAGAATGATCGGAAACAACGTGAACTGAGTATATGAGCGTGAGAACGTTGGTCATACTGATTAGCGATTGGAAAAAAATATCAATGCCTCGCTGCTGAAGTTAACGCTTCGCGGGCGAATTCAAATGGGCTTTACGAGACGGTGTTGTTAAACCTGCACGTGGCTTGGTCGGCCTTGAGAACCAGCATCAAACACTAACACACCGTGGGTTTTAGCCACTTGCTGTGAGCGGGGAGGTCCTCGTTCAAGTCCCTCCCCTGGACAAGTTTATTTCTTCTATTGGCGCTCTTGAGCCGGTCATAAGCCACGTACAGATTTAGCAACACCGCCTCATAAAGCCCATGTGAAGTTCCCCGCGAAGCGATTTGATTGGCTGATAGAATGACAACGGCGCGAGATATCAGTATGGCCAACCCTCTAACGCTCATGTACAGTGTTGCCAACCCATAAATCTTTTCTCCGCTAATTTTTACTTGAAAATCCACTGAAATCCGCTAAATTTCGAACTGAAGCAAAGATGAGCTGTTTCAATAGAGGAGATTAACTCAACACATACCGCATTATACTGTACGCTCTGAAGCAGATGTGCTGAGTTGAGGTCCAGTGGTTTCATATGAAAGCCACATGGTACTATTCTTTTTCAAAATATATGCTACCGGGCGAGTTGGCCGTGCGCGTAGAGGCGCGCGGCTATCAGCTTGCATCCGGGAGATAGTAGGTTCGAATCCCACTATCGGCAGCCCTGAAAATGGTTTTCCGTGGTTTCCCATTTTCACACCAGGCAAATGCTGGGGCTGTACCTTAACTAAGGCCACAGCCGCTTCCTTCCAACTCCTAGGTCTTTCCTATCCCATCGTCGCCATAAGACCTATCTGTGTCGGCGCGACGTAAACCCCTAGCAATATATATATATGCTGGCAGTTCAAAGCTGTCATGTACCCGGTTCACGCTACTTCCGATCACGCTGCATATAAAACAAGAGTTTTGTCTGTACACTGTTTAGAATTTTAAAAGAATGGTATTTGTGTATCGGTCATGTCCACAGTAAGAAAAGGAAATGCACTTTTTAAATTTCCGCCATCCCTGCCTGTCTGTCTGTCTGTCTGTATGTATGTATGTATGTATGTATGTATGTATGTATGTATGTATGTATGTATGTATGTATGTATGTATGTATGTACGCGCATCACGAGAAAACGGCTGAAGAGAATTTAATGAAAATCGGTGTCCAAAGTCGGAGAACGAGGCACTACAATCTAGGCTATAAATAACGTTATTCGCGCTGGGTGAAATGGTAGTTTAGGGGAAGGCCTAAAATTTAATTCTCAAATATCTATGTTATTAGTGGTCCTGTCTATAAATACTACATAACTAAAGTTATATCAAATTAAATTTCAGAACATTTATGTCTTATACAGCTTTACCATACCGACTAAAATAATATAATTCATCAATTCAGACTGATGTTGCTAAGTCCATATCAACGGCGAACATTCTCAAGACGATTATAAAGAATAAAAAATAAATATCGCAAAGGAACGATCCCTTGAAGAAAAAGACAAGAGGGAGACATGAGGGGACGACACAGAATCATAAGGAAACTAAATGTAAATGCCTACAACACCAAAATCTCATAAAACTGATTAACAATAATATTAAATTGACCATCGTTGTAATTTGATTTGTCTCTTCTGGTGCCACTCATCTCCGATAGATGGGATTACCGCTGCGTTCCGAGTACAGTGCGGCCATGTTTTAGCCAATCAGCTGATAGACGAAGGAGCGTGATATTATTATTGTTTCAATTAAGAATTTTTTTTCCTCGGTCGTCCTCAGCCTTTCTTCCCCGTGATTTTCTTTTCAGCAGATTGGATAATACGTAAGATGTGGTAAGAGAATTTAGTTCTTCTCCGTTCTCTGTTCCCTTTAATTTCTTGCAGAATGCTTTTATTTGTTCTCTTTTCAATCCATTTAATCCTCAGCTTTCGACTCCAGACCCACAGCTCAAACGCGTCAATTCTTTCCAATCCTGATCTCGTGACTGTCCCAGATTTACAGCAGCACACTCCATACAAAAGACATCAAAAATTTCTTCCCAATTCCGAAATCAAAATCTGAAATGATCAAAGGATTTCCCTTACTACTGAACGCCTGTTTGGCAAGCGCTAATCGTCTTCTGTTCTCTTTGCTGCACCTGTTGTCATCGGTGATTAGACTACCTAGATAATGAAAACGGGTGACTTGTTTCAGTACAAATTAAAATAAACAAATAAATTAATAACGAAAACAAAATTACAACAAACACATAAACACGAAAACAACATATTACTATAATTTTCATAATAATGAAACAAAAAGGAAGAAGATGTGTAAGAAACAAACAATACATGGCAATTAAAAATCACTTACGAATACTTAAATTAATAATTACTACAAAGGCGGATAGTAATTCATATGACATTTGCAGGTACCGTTATATAATTATAATTAAATCACTTAACACATAACTTAGTTTCAATTATTTTAAACTACGATTTACATTAGCAAATTATTAGTTCAGGGTATATATAATATTCGCAAAATTTGATTAAGGCGATGGAGTTTTATAATTATACGATCAAGTCACTTGATTGTCGATTACAGCGTTCCTACAATCTTGTACTCGACTCGTATTAAATATCCCAGTCCACTCCCGTATAAACCCCTTTTTTCTCTTCAGCTCTCATGGCTAAGATTGACAGAACGACGAAAATACCAGGCTATTCTATTCTTTAGAGTGTTCTGTAAGCAGGAAAACCTGACTTGCAGAACAGATTTTAAATACCTCTCCCCTTCAGGCACAGTTCCCTCAACATCGTCAACAAGCTCCCTATTGTCCGTATCCATTCATCACAGCAGCACAAACAACTCATTTATACCTGCCACCAAACGTTCTTGCAACTCAAATCCCAGCGATATGAGTCTATTTAAAATAAACCACGAAAATATTCACAAAATTATATCACAATAGCAGAACAAATACTAAGTTTAACTGAATTATCTGTAATGGATTAAACCTCTCGAGATTCAGTGAATTTAGTTGAATAATACTGCAGGTGGAAGATGATTCTATGGTTAGAACCTACGTGGCTCAGGCAGCAGTGCGCTGGCCTCTCACCGCTGGGTTCCGAGGTTCAAAATCCCAGTCACTCCATGTGAGATTTGTGTTGGACAAAGCGAAGGCGGGTCAGATTTTTCTGCAAGTACTGCGGTTTTCCCTGTCACCTTTCATTCCAGCAACACTATCAAGTATCATTTCTTTTCATCTGTCAGTCATTAATCATTGCCCCAGAGGAGTGCGACAGGCTTCGGCAGCCACCACTGTTCCTAACCTCGCCGCTAGATGGGGCTTCATTTATCATGTTTCTGACCCGGTCGAATGACTGGAAACAGTCTGTGGGATTTTTTAATGATTTTACGGTTAATGGTATAATAATGTATAATAATTATATGTATCATTCTTGTAATATTTTTAAATTGTGTACCGGCTGAATACAATATGCTTGGCATATTTGTAGTGGTTAGGCTCGAGGAATCACCGGTATTAACGCATATTTGCCTTTTTCTTTTCTCTGGCATTTTCCCAACACATCCAAGAAACGACGTCTAGTCACTATCTTCGTCCACAGTCGACAGATCAAACACTTTCTTAACAATAAGTAATGAGAAGGAACAAATACATGTTAAACCAAATGGTATACAGAGAGAAATGAACGTGAAAAGGACACAGAATAAGATGGACTAAATGAGCGCTGTGTGTGTTGTGTGTGTGTGTGAGAGAGAGAGAGAGAGAGAAGGCGGGCGGGGGAGAAGGACAAGACAAATCTGTGCATCTTCAAATACTGTAGATGATTTCTCTCGTCATTAATCCCAGTTCTTCAACATCGATTTCCTCTTGATCCCAACGAGCTTGTATCTGCTTACCAACATGAAAAGGAGCATGATAAGTACAATGAAGAGGGAAAAACAAAGAGGAGACAAATATGTTCCTATCTCTGTTCATTCCTTTCCAAAACGTATGTTTCCCATTGGGATCCTTTCCCTTCTTTGTGTTTTCCTTGTGTTCTTGGTCTTTTACCAATTGTACTTGGAGTAGTTCCGCTCTAAAGGAATGACAGTTATTATTTAACACCAAGCATCCTCCAGCCGGTGTTCATCTCCTGCGAATAATAATAATAATAATAATAATAATAATAATAATAATAATAATAATAATAATAATAATAATAATAATAATAATAATAATAATAATAATAATAATAATAATAGAAAGCATTACAACAGCTATGGAAAAGAGGAGACTAATATTACATGGTGATACAGTCAGGTTGAGCACAACCACTCACGTACCTTGAGAGTCTGCAGGTGGGAAGTGACTAACGGCAAGTGGATAAGACTAGAGAACAACTAGACACTGACCCCAATGAGTTCTACAACAGAGATAAGTACAGAATGTTTATCACAATATCGAACTATTTCCCGTCACTAACAGTCAAAACACTGTGTCCTGGAGTAGGAGTAATATGGACATACGAATGAAAAGACATCCATAGCGCAAGAAGTACTGGCCTAGGAAGAAAATGCACCAGAGTTTAAAACCACGCAGTCCATAGTCCGCCTAAACAAACTCAACGAAAGAAAATATGGATAAAATCTGCAGGAGTGTCTGAGAGAAAATAACCACAGGTGAGCTACAAACTATGTTGCTTGTTGATGACAGGCTAGAAGCAAAATACCACACGATGGAAGACTGGATACACAAATACATTTACAAAGTGAGCAACAAGGTTCTACCAGTGTGGCATGGAATGTACCGTGTACCTGTGACATGCGAAAACACCTTGTACTCATCTTATTTTCTACCAATGCCAACATACAGAGACTTACAACAGCGATAGAAATTAAGTTCCTACGGAGCATACGAGGAAACACTAGATGAGACAGAATACGAAATGAGGAGATATGGAAAAGAGTAGGTGTATGTAAACTGCAATAAAGAACTGAGAGAGCAAAGCTAAGAGAGATGAATGCAAAATGAGAGGATTCTGGAGAAAATCGATGGGAAAATGATCATTGGAAAGAAAGTTACCTCCAAAGGACCCCGAATGAGATGGAGCGACTTTGTAGTGGGAGATTTTGACAGTAGCACAGTGATCAAAGAAAAATGGTGGAAAGACAGATTGGAAGGCTCTGGTACCCTACCCAGTATGTGTCTGGAAATGGGAATGGATTATTAACCCATTTTTGCACAGGTAGCTCGTTTATGATAAATCGAATTTGGGCGTCTGATATTAAACTACTGCAGGGGTAAACCTTAGCCAGGTCATATTGAACCCATAATTCTACGGTGAGAAAAATTTTTATTTTTCTCAAATATTTATTTGGTATTCAGAAACTACTGTATGTTTGAGGGCAGCCATTTTGCGCTCCCAAGAGCCCGATGTTGCGTGGGAAGGTTCCCGCAAGGCGAGCTCGTGGATTGCCGGGACACCTCGGTGGAACTCGAGTGCCCGACAATTTTCTAAATTAATGAATTCTGCACAACGAGGGATTTTGACAAGATAGTAAAGGAAGAAATATATAAGCAAAATTATTCATACACCCTCTGTGGAGGTAGTGACACCAGGGACAATTGAGATGCAGTTAAGCCCAAGTGTGTGTTAGCGTGAGAACAGCGAGCTAGTTACACGTGCCAAGGTCGTGGGCAGAAGAAAAACGCGCGAAATGCACGGGCAGAAACAATTTATTTCTCCTGTTGTGGGTGTAGGAAAATTATAAAATTAACATCGAACATAAGTGCAAGTCTGTCCGGAGTTCTGGGACAAGTCTTATCAAAATTGGTCTATTAGAAGCAAATTTGGCAGATTTCACAACCGAGCCTCATAGAGGGGATAGCGTCCTTCTGGAAATTATAAAAGAAACCCCCCACCGTAGATTTTTCAGTGTCGATCTGGAACTTGAAGCCGCGGGAGCTCGTGCCCGTCGTCATTAGAAATTCGCGCCAGATTGACCGACAATAATTCAATACATGTTCGTGGCTAAAGTCCATATATTAGTTAAGAAGAAAAGTGATTGGAGAAACTGTGAACGTTTGCAGACGAACTGGGAAGGTGTAGGCTGGTTGAAAATTACACAGCAGATTTTATTTTTATCATTTCCTGTACTCTTGTAAGTGAAGAAGGTCTGGGGGAAGCGATTCAAAATAGTTCTACTCCCTTATCGGCCGAACACCTGTTCTTATTGAAACAACGGGGAGAGAAACCACTCTGGGAAGCGCATCAGACAGTTAGAGTCGACTGCAGAACGAGGGAAGTTCGTGGTGCAAGTTACAAAGAAAGTGCATTATTTATGGTAATTTTAATCTCGTGTGTGTGAAGAGTAGTGTTTGGATGAGTGAGATTTTAAAAATGAAAATGTTATCTGTGAAAATGAGTGGCTAAGTACGAGGTTGCTGGGATGATGCAATCAGAATGCTGAGAATGTCACCATTGTGCAGGTCTGTCTATTTTATATTATGTTGTAGTTAGTTGGTTAGTTACTGTCTGTCCTAAACAAAATTTCCAGATGATTGTCGGGTGATATTCGTAATTATCAGGCGAAAGGCGTTGTAAATTTTGGTCAGCGTGTGAAATTTTTCAGTGTGTAAAGTTCATGTCAAGAACGGTAAAATGCGACGCTTAAAATTTTGTGTTGAGATGAGATATCATTCAAAGTGCGGATTTGTGAACGTTGTAAGTGTAAATTTGTCGTGGCGAATATCGTAATTTCAGGTGTCAGTTGCATTCAGAAATGCTGGTTAATAATAATAATAATAATAATAATAATAATAATAATAATAATGTTTACCACGGGATAAGGAAATTCCTCTCCGTTAAATTACATTTAACCAGTTATTTGTACAAGGATCGTAAGCATATTGAGATAATGTCAATAAAATTTGTTAGAGTCACAGTCATTAATGGGAAGGAAATTTTGAGACATCGTGTATACTTGAATTGCGAAAGGTCGATGTGTGCTCTTGGATTCTTGAGGTCCGAAAGCCTTAATAAGAGTAAAGTAAGAGATGTGGTTAATAATGGTTGTCGTTTTCACCAGGGGATCGATGTATGAAAAAGGATCTTGAAGGAAAAGGAATTGAGTGCGATGAATTGATATGTATGTGGAGACGAGATAGATGGGAGTAATACCGCTGGAAAGCGAGGAGAAAGAGTGTTGAGACAAGCTGTATTTTTGTAGAGGAAGTATTTAGGAACAGGCTGTGTGAAACAGGCTGTATTGTTTTCCGCAATCAATCCGAATTTGAGATAACTATGATGTGAAGCATTGTGAAATTTATAGAACGATTCCAAGTGAAAACGACTCTAGTAAAATGTAAAGGTCTGGGTAGTAAACATCCAGTGATTTTTGTTAAGATAAGGTACGGCCTCACGGATTGAAGAGCACTTTGGACACACGGTTGGGTTATATGTAATTTGTTCATTGGAGAGGTCATGGATAAGATGGTTGGAATTGATGATAGGCGATCTGAGAATTTCGAATGTGATGGTGATGATTATTATTTTGAAGGCATCCACAAAAAGGGTACACGTGTGTGGGGAATTTTCATTTGCTTCCCTAACACTTCAGTGCACAGGCTGAGATTGTGTTCGAGGTGGAGAATCGTTCGTCACGTCTATTTATTTTTGAGTTCACATATTATGATGAGGTAGACACTTGTTGTATTTTTTTTTTCGAGAGGTAGGCACTTACCGTGTTTCGACTTGCATTCTTTGATAAGAGACGTAGTTCCGTCGTGCGTATTTTTTGTCTGACCAGATTCAGTGTTACTGTTGGAGGTTTGTTGGAAATTGCGGTTCGCCTGATATGTTAAGGGAGACGTGGTGCGACCCACTTTGACGCCCAACGATAGATTTAGGACGTCACGTGTTTATTCTTGGAGTCATTGATGATGAGACGTCCTAGGTCACGCCCGACGATAGGATTTGGAAGGCATCATGTATATACTGATTAGGTTTAGGGTGTACAGATTTCAAGTGAGCCCGACGATAGGTCTGGGATGGTAGCTGTACACGCTCAAGTCTCGGTTAAGATGTTCGTTTTTCTTTTGTTTGTTCTTTTTGTGAAGTGGCCTGGTTGAAGGTAGCCATTACAGTGCGATATGATTTATTGTAGAGGGTCTATGCGAAGCTCTCATTGAGATAACGGGACTGCTGTTGACAAACGAGGGCTGTCCAAGTGTGGGACATCGACCCGATCTAGATTATATTTTTACTGTGTTTCTTCGTGCGTGTTAAGCTGTATGACTTCGAGATGTTAATTTATTTTTTTACGGACTTTATTGTTTCCTCGTCTTGACGTCCGTTTTCATTGATAGTGTGCATTATTGACACTCAGTGTTTTAGAATGAGACTTGAGTTGCGAATGCGGTTTCGATTCGTCAGCCAGTATTTTATATTATTTTCATCTTGTCGTATTTTCATTCTTATTCATAGTTAGAGTAAATAAGTAATCACTTTACCAGTAGTGTGTTGGGACAGACAGTAAATAGAGAGATCTGTACTGGTAGCATTGTTGTCAAGGGAAAGAATTCCTTAAAATTGTAGTAAATTTTAGCGTGGACTGGTAAATTTATTAAGCATAATAAACCCATTTCTAACCTGAAAATCGGTTCAATAATAATATTTTCAAGTGACTTTTCACTTTTTGATTAACTTCAGTGTTTGGCATTTCTTCTAAATGCATGATTAGTAAGTGTTTCCTGCATTTCGCAGTTTTGTTCCTTTAGAACGACTTAACGTAAGATCCTCCCGGATCATGTTGTTGTTGGTTCCTTCCGAACAGCCGTTTGGGGTGATGCACGTTTAGCATCGGGACTACCTTATCACTTAAGGGTGTCATGAATGACAAATACATGGTGGAATTTTATTTCAATTGTGAATGATGCCATTAACTTGTAGTGAACACCATGCTTTCCTATAATATTTCGCAACCTATCCAAAGCAACTGATAGTCAGTTTGGTTCGATTAAGGGTCCATTCGGCGGATGTTCCGTATCCGTGAAGGGTATTTGACTGGTGGATAACCTTAATTAAGAGAAAATCAGGCGTTCTACTTGTTGAAAGTCAGATTTTCCACGGATCGTGTGGATTAACTCTCAGTTCTCGTTTGGAATGATAGGTGCCCGGTTTTCAGGTCTTCCCTTTTTCAGTTTTTCAGTTTCGCTGTCCACTAACATATTAGCTTCTCTGAAGCAACTCTTCGACATTGGAAGAAACGAAGTGACGTTATGTAATGTGACTGTGTTAGGAACTTTTCCAAAATCAATAATTAAATGTTTTTATGTTTTGTGGCAAGAATGCATATTAAATTAACGATGTTATCGTGCTCTTTCAGTTTAAATAAAAGTTAGTAAGCACATTTTTGCTCCTCATTTCAAGTAGTTAGGCTTTCTTCTGAACCCCATCGTTTGGTTAAGATCGTGACCGAATTTATTCCCGCAACGACCCAAGATTTAAGAGTTCTAAAATTGTTCTACTATAGCAGCCGTGGCCGACCAACGATGGAATGGTAAGTTCAAGGGTTCAGTAGAAGTGGCTTCCAACGTGGTGGCTTCAGTCACTTAAGACAGGGCCTAAGTACATCGAGAGAAGAACTACAAGTTAAGTTGGTTGACATCAGTGAAACGATGACCAATTGTAGGATTGTTATACGTTGGTGGATCAGTAGAAGTGGCGCCATCAACTTTGGGGCCTTAATGTCACGATAACGATGAGGAGCCCAAAGTCACGATAACGATATGATGTCACGATAACGATAATGAAATTATCCATTGAAAATAAATGTTAGAAAAATATAAAATAATGTTGAGGCTTAAGCCACATTATAAATAATACAAGCGGGTGAAAAGTATGGCTGAGCCACAGTTAAACGAATTATGCCCAATGAGAGTGCTAGATATTAACACGTTTAATGAGGAGCGTAACTACTTGGTAGATAATAATAATAATAACAGTCACAATGCATTTTAGGAAACCAATACTTAAAGCTGTATTGAAGCTTATGTCATGTTGCCAATATAAATTTTGGAAGTGGTAACGCTGAATTACATTCAAAGTTTATGCGTTAACATGTTCTTTATTTACTTAATTTACGGAAGCGAAACTATTTGGGATATTTATCCAGAGTAACTTATTAATTTTAGAATTTTCTTTTTATTAAACAAGTTTGTGATACCAGCCATGTAAACAAAATTTTATAAGACAACTGTTGGAATGTTGTCAGTTTCGGTATTAAATTGTAATAGCGTTTGCATGTGAAAACGCAGTAGGTAGTGAATTCTTTCCCTAGTAGTTTGGAGTATTCTGGTTGCATCAACAGCCAGCGTACTCATTATTGTATTCTTTGTGGTATTGTGAGATGGAAGGTCAGGCGACCTTGGAGAAGTTAATGCAGATGATAGAGGACATGAAAGTCCAGAATGAGAGTTTAAATAGTAAGACAAATGAGAATTTGAATAGTTTGAGGGAGGACACGAAAGCCCAGAGTGATAGTTTGAATAGTTTGAGGGAGGACACGAAAGTCCAGAGTGAGATTATTAAGGAGATGAGAAAGGACCTGAAGGCTCATAATGAGAACTTAAATAGTACAATGGATGACGTGACAGTTCAGCGTAAGTGTTCGGTAGTTAGCTTGAAAGACACTAGGGAGAAGGTACAGTCTAGTTTGAAAGACACTAGAAGTAGTATGGATGCTTTTCGAGCCAGTTTGAAAAAAAGTCATGACGATTTAAAGAGTGGGATAGATGAGTTGAAGGTTAGCCTGAAAGATAATTTTTACGGTTTGAAGAGTATTGTGGGTGAGTTACGAAATGTTTGTAAGAGAAATAATGATGGGTCAAAGGTAGGCTCTGAAGAAATGACCGATAGACACGTGAAAGTTGAGAATCAGATTCCAGAGACTGAGATTGGTTGTCCAGAATTCAAAGAGGGAGCAGTGGAAGTAGAAAGGGATTTAGGTGACGATGAACGGGTCATGACCGTCCACACCAAAGAGTCCGAGGATGTCGATAGTAATTGTGAACAGGATTCGAGAGGGAATACCTTAGCCCAGGAGCAGACGGACGAGAAGGTCAAACTCAAGGAGAGTGAAGTTAGTAATGAGATCAGTACAGTGGACAGGCAACCAAAGATGGTTGGAAATCTGAGTCAAGCTATGGAGGATCATAATCTAGACCTTGGTAGTCAATTGAAAGTTGGAAATGACGCAAAGGCTACAGGCCAGAATGTGTACGTTGAGGGGAGAAAATCTCAAAACTTAAGGATCGCGAACGTCTTTAATATGACTGGGAGATATCAGGACCAGTTTTACCAATTGAAGGAAGACCCGCACCTAACTGTAAAGGAATTCTTTGAGGATCTGATGGAAGATGTCCTGGAGGCCAAGATATCTGAAGAACGTAGATGGAGGACAGCTGATGGATACGTCGAGAAAGCACCATTATTGTGGGTAGACGTTACAGCCCGTCAACATTGTTTCTTTGATAAAGGAAAGATATGCCGGAGAGCCCTTTCAGTGAAATGCAGATAGCAGGTGTAGAGAGAGAGAGAGAGAGGCAGGCGGCAGAGACCATCAAATGACACACGTAACATCAATAACAACAGGAAACAGACTTCGAGCAACTCCCAATTAAATGATGACCGCAACCCAACAAGAAATTTACAGATTGACCATAGAGCAGAAGAAAGAGTTCCACTACAGGATGACGCAGTCTTACCAGCTGGAGAAATGGTCACTGAAGAAGAAGAAGAAGAGGTACAACCAGTAAATATGATCGTCACGTCGAGAGGAAGACAGGTCGAGGCACCACTCCAAGGACAGGCAAGCAGCGGGAGTAAAGAAGAGAAAGACGCTGAATGTTTACGATGTTCATTCTTAAGAGAAGACTTTGTTGATGACATCTGTAACGCGATCCTATTGTTGGAAGAAGAAAACAGGGAAATACGTGAAAGTAACAGAGCCCTACGTCAAGAGTGAGATCGGCTGGGAAATTTTACGTAGAATCATGGTTCATTTGTATCAAAATTCCCATGTACAATTCAGAATTTTGAAGGAATATATTTGTTTAAATATTTCCCCTTTCTGGGTAAACATTTCGTCGTTGTAGGAGGATTATGAACCCATAATTCTACGGTGAGAAAAATTTTTATTTTTCTCAAATATTTATTTGGTATTCAGAAACTACTGTATGTTTGAGGGCAGCCATTTTGCGCTCCCAAGAGCCCGATGTTGCGTGGGAAGGTTCCCGCAAGGCGAGCTCGTGGATTGCCGGGACACCTCGGTGGAACTCGAGTGCCCGACAATTTTCTAAATTAATGAATTCTGCACAACGAGGGATTTTGACAAGATAGTAAAGGAAGAAATATATAAGCAAAATTATTCATACACCCTCTGTGGAGGTAGTGACACCAGGGACAATTGAGATGCAGTTAAGCCCAAGTGTGTGTTAGCGTGAGAACAGCGAGCTAGTTACACGTGCCAAGGTCGTGGGCAGAAGAAAAACGCGCGAAATGCACGGGCAGAAACAATTTATTTCTCCTGTTGTGGGTGTAGGAAAATTATAAAATTAACATCGAACATAAGTGCAAGTCTGTCCGGAGTTCTGGGACAAGTCTTATCAAAATTGGTCTATTAGAAGCAAATTTGGCAGATTTCACAACCGAGCCTCATAGAGGGGATAGCGTCCTTCTGGAAATTATAAAAGAAACCCCCCCACCGTAGATTTTTCAGTGTCGATCTGGAACTTGAAGCCGCGGGAGCTCGTGCCCGTCGTCATTAGAAATTCGCGCCAGATTGACCGACAATAATTCAATACATGTTCGTGGCTAAAGTCCATATATTAGTTAAGAAGAAAAGTGATTGGAGAAACTGTGAACGTTTGCAGACGAACTGGGAAGGTGTAGGCTGGTTGAAAATTACACAGCAGATTTTATTTTTATCATTTCCTGTACTCTTGTAAGTGAAGAAGGTCTGGGGGAAGCGATTCAAAATAGTTCTACTCCCTTATCGGCCGAACACCTGTTCTTATTGAAACAACGGGGAGAGAAACCACTCTGGGAAGCGCATCAGACAGTTAGAGTCGACTGCAGAACGAGGGAAGTTCGTGGTGCAAGTTACAAAGAAAGTGCATTATTTATGGTAATTTTAATCTCGTGTGTGTGAAGAGTAGTGTTTGGATGAGTGAGATTTTAAAAATGAAAATGTTATCTGTGAAAATGAGTGGCTAAGTACGAGGTTGCTGGGATGATGCAATCAGAATGCTGAGAATGTCACCATTGTGCAGGTCTGTCTATTTTATATTATGTTGTAGTTAGTTGGTTAGTTACTGTCTGTCCTAAACAAAATTTCCAGATGATTGTCGGGTGATATTCGTAATTATCAGGCGAAAGGCGTTGTAAATTTTGGTCAGCGTGTGAAATTTTTCAGTGTGTAAAGTTCATGTCAAGAACGGTAAAATGCGACGCTTAAAATTTTGTGTTGAGATGAGATATCATTCAAAGTGCGGATTTGTGAACGTTGTAAGTGTAAATTTGTCGTGGCGAATATCGTAATTTCAGGTGTCAGTTGCATTCAGAAATGCTGGTTAATAATAATAATAATAATAATAATAATAATAATAATAATAATGTTTACCACGGGATAAGGAAATTCCTCTCTGTTAAATTACATTTAACCAGTTATTTGTACAAGGATCGTAAGCATATTGAGATAATGTCAATAAAATTTGTTAGAGTCACAGTCATTAATGGGAAGGAAATTTTGAGACATCGTGTATACTTGAATTGCGAAAGGTCGATGTGTGCTCTTGGATTCTTGAGGTCCGAAAGCCTTAATAAGAGTAAAGTAAGAGATGTGGTTAATAATGGTTGTCGTTTTCACCAGGGGATCGATGTATGAAAAAGGATCTTGAAGGAAAAGGAATTGAGTGCGATGAATTGATATGTATGTGGAGACGAGATAGATGGGAGTAATACCGCTGGAAAGCGAGGAGAAAGAGTGTTGAGACAAGCTGTATTTTTGTAGAGGAAGTATTTAGGAACAGGCTGTGTGAAACAGGCTGTATTGTTTTCCGCAATCAATCCGAATTTGAGATAACTATGATGTGAAGCATTGTGAAATTTATAGAACGATTCCAAGTGAAAACGACTCTAGTAAAATGTAAAGGTCTGGGTAGTAAACATCCAGTGATTTTTGTTAAGATAAGGTACGGCCTCACGGATTGAAGAGCACTTTGGACACACGGTTGGGTTATATGTAATTTGTTCATTGGAGAGGTCATGGATAAGATGGTTGGAATTGATGATAGGCGATCTGAGAATTTCGAATGTGATGGTGATGATTATTATTTTGAAGGCATCCACAAAAAGGGTACACGTGTGTGGGGAATTTTCATTTGCTTCCCTAACACTTCAGTGCACAGGCTGAGATTGTGTTCGAGGTGGAGAATCGTTCGTCACGTCTATTTATTTTTGAGTTCACATATTATGATGAGGTAGACACTTGTTGTATTTTTTTTTTCGAGAGGTAGGCACTTACCGTGTTTCGACTTGCATTCTTTGATAAGAGACGTAGTTCCGTCGTGCGTATTTTTTGTCTGACCAGATTCAGTGTTACTGTTGGAGGTTTGTTGGAAATTGCGGTTCGCCTGATATGTTAAGGGAGACGTGGTGCGACCCACTTTGACGCCCAACGATAGATTTAGGACGTCACGTGTTTATTCTTGGAGTCATTGATGATGAGACGTCCTAGGTCACGCCCGACGATAGGATTTGGAAGGCATCATGTATATACTGATTAGGTTTAGGGTGTACAGATTTCAAGTGAGCCCGACGATAGGTCTGGGATGGTAGCTGTACACGCTCAAGTCTCGGTTAAGATGTTCGTTTTTCTTTTGTTTGTTCTTTTTGTGAAGTGGCCTGGTTGAAGGTAGCCATTACAGTGCGATATGATTTATTGTAGAGGGTCTATGCGAAGCTCTCATTGAGATAACGGGACTGCTGTTGACAAACGAGGGCTGTCCAAGTGTGGGACATCGACCCGATCTAGATTATATTTTTACTGTGTTTCTTCGTGCGTGTTAAGCTGTATGACTTCGAGATGTTAATTTATTTTTTTACGGACTTTATTGTTTCCTCGTCTTGACGTCCGTTTTCATTGATAGTGTGCATTATTGACACTCAGTGTTTTAGAATGAGACTTGAGTTGCGAATGCGGTTTCGATTCGTCAGCCAGTATTTTATATTATTTTCATCTTGTCGTATTTTCATTCTTATTCATAGTTAGAGTAAATAAGTAATCACTTTACCAGTAGTGTGTTGGGACAGACAGTAAATAGAGAGATCTGTACTGGTAGCATTGTTGTCAAGGGAAAGAATTCCTTAAAATTGTAGTAAATTTTAGCGTGGACTGGTAAATTTATTAAGCATAATAAACCCATTTCTAACCTGAAAATCGGTTCAATAATAATATTTTCAAGTGACTTTTCACTTTTTGATTAACTTCAGTGTTTGGCATTTCTTCTAAATGCATGATTAGTAAGTGTTTCCTGCATTTCGCAGTTTTGTTCCTTTAGAACGACTTAACGTAAGATCCTCCCGGATCATGTTGTTGTTGGTTCCTTCCGAACAGCCGTTTGGGGTGATGCACGTTTAGCATCGGGACTACCTTATCACTTAAGGGTGTCATGAATGACAAATACATGGTGGAATTTTATTTCAATTGTGAATGATGCCATTAACTTGTAGTGAACACCATGCTTTCCTATAATATTTCGCAACCTATCCAAAGCAACTGATAGTCAGTTTGGTTCGATTAAGGGTCCATTCGGCGGATGTTCCGTATCCGTGAAGGGTATTTGACTGGTGGATAACCTTAATTAAGAGAAAATCAGGCGTTCTACTTGTTGAAAGTCAGATTTTCCACGGATCGTGTGGATTAACTCTCAGTTCTCGTTTGGAATGATAGGTGCCCGGTTTTCAGGTCTTCCCTTTTTCAGTTTTTCAGTTTCGCTGTCCACTAACATATTAGCTTCTCTGAAGCAACTCTTCGACATTGGAAGAAACGAAGTGACGTTATGTAATGTGACTGTGTTAGGAACTTTTCAAAAATCAATAATTAAATGTTTTTATGTTTTGTGGCAAGAATGCATATTAAATTAACGATGTTATCGTGCTCTTTCAGTTTAAATAAAAGTTAGTAAGCACATTTTTGCTCCTCATTTCAAGTAGTTAGGCTTTCTTCTGAACCCCATCGTTTGGTTAAGATCGTGACCGAATTTATTCCCGCAACGACCCAAGATTTAAGAGTTCTAAAATTGTTCTACTATAGCAGCCGTGGCCGACCAACGATGGAATGGTAAGTTCAAGGGTTCAATATGAATGAATCTCGATAAGTCTTTTCAAAATAATTACACGGGAGTTTAACTGTTGCTCTAGTTCCTGATTTGGAGTTCATACAGAACTGCATCAGGAAGAAGAATATAATTAAATTGATTTGTACTGCAGGTTAACATTTCCATCTCTGCAGCATTTCATAGTGAATAGCATACATAAAAGATTGTGTACGTTACTTATAATTTCCAGATTTATTTTATATTTTATTTTTAGTACGGTAAGTTACGTCTCCGTAAAAGTAGTTAGTGTGACCCGCTGGTCAGTTCCCCGAGAGGTATAATTCACTTCTTTTTCTTCTTATTTTTATTTTACAATTTCCTTCACGTCACACCGACACAGACAGGGGTAGAGAAGGGCCAGGAGTGGGGAGGAAGCGGTCGTGGCGTTAATTAAGGTACAGCTTTGCTCGATGTGAAAATGGCAAAACCACGGAAAACCATCTTCAGAGCTGCCGACAGTAGGGTTCGAACTCACTATCTCCCAAATGCACGGCCAATTCGATCGGGTGAAGTTTAACTGTTGCCGTCGTTCTTGATTTGGAATTCATAAGAGCATGATGTATTGTCACCTGTCTGCGCTAGGAAGAAGAATATCATTGAAATGACTTGTGCTGGAGGTCTACAATGGTGATAATACACTTAACCATAAGCTTATGATCTGTCTGTATTCCACAGCAGAGCAAAACGGCTAACTGTAGCAGAAATTCAAGATAACCTTCGGAGCAGCCCAGACATCCTTGATTCTGAATGTGATATGTCTATAAAATTGCCTGAAGGAGAGGAAAGAGATGCAGATTCTGACGATAAAAACTGTGGGGATCTTGACAATTAAATCGTTCCCAGCTTCAAGTTCGAACATGAGTATTGACGTAAGTACCGTAAACGATACAGCTCCATCCTAGAAAATTCTCATCAATTCTCTGGCCGTAATGTTTCAGTGTCAGAATGTGGGCAGTGGCTTGATATAAAATGTACTTATGAATTTAGTGATGTTGATGATATGAAATGCTTTACCGCTTCTCCATTTATCTTTCGTGATCCTGATAAAAGTTATTTTTATTGCATCGTGCAGATTTATTGGATGCATATACTGTTGTTTACTCTATGCACGAATAAGCCCTGCATTCTTAGCCGCAACTACAGAATTCCTCCCTATAGTCCTACCCAGAAGCCACCAAGGTATTTCTGTAGAAATGTGGAACATCTCCAAAAGGATGTGATCAATCCAGTGCTTGAAGTTACGAGCGAGCGTCACAGAAAAGAAAATAGCGTAATGATTTCTTAACAGGTCAACAACCAACTGCTGATGTTCCTCTTCCCGACACTTCTCAACTCCAGTATAGGTTAGGGGATCTAGTTATGTGTTCTGTGAAAAAATAGTATTCTTACGCAAGGGAACAGTAAGTTCATGATTGTACCGACGTCCATATTCATCTGTGTCTTTAACTGGGCCAGGAATTTTCCTTATAACCTTTATTTATTTATTTCATTTCCAATTTTTCTATCAGGTCCTTCTTGTTCATAGCAAGGCATTCTGCTGCATACAAAGCATCTGGTCTTATGCCAGTGCAATAATGTTTGAGTTTTGCGTTGAAGGATATGGACTTTTTGTTGTAAACGTCTTTGGTCAGTTAAGCAATTTACATTTTATTTACGCACGACGCGAAAGCTCCTTTTTCAGAGACGTTTGTTTCTACCCACTCACCAAGATATTTAAATTTATATCTCCGTTTGATTGTCCCCTGGTTTACTTTTAGCTGTCTTGATGTTAGTTATGAACCACGTTTTCTCCAAAGAGATCTAGAAGCCTGCTTTTTCCGCTTGTGTCATGAGGTGGTTAGTTTGCTTTGTAGCCATGCCTAAAGAATCAGAAAAACTGCTAGATCATCTGCAAAAGCTACGCAATCAACTGAAATATTCATGTTCTTGTAACCCAGTCTCACAACAGTTTGGAGTCCATCGTTGTTAATTTCTTTGCGCCACGCACGGATGGCTTTATTTTGAGACTTATTATTTGATGAGACGGCTTGGATGGCTGCTTTTGAATCTGTAAGGATAACAAATTTTTGGTAATCATTGTTTCTGCCTAATAACTGTTGTAGTGCATGGGAAACTGCTTTTATCTCTGAATCAAAATTTGTTTCGTTTTCACCTACTGCAAAGTGGAGCGAGAAGAGAGATAAATGTATTCCTGCCCCAGTTCTGTTTTCCTTGTCCTGTGAGCCATCTGTATATATTATTAGCTATTGATTAGACGGATATCTTTATTTCATTGTACAGAGGGCCATCGGTTTTAGATAATATGGTGAACAGTCTTTTTTGCAGGCTTCTTCTAGCAAAGTAATATTTGCAGTCACTTGTATATATACAATGGGATTGACTGACATACAGAGTGGTTCAAATTTCATTTGTAGATTGTTCTTATTAATATATTCATTGGCGAGACTGAAAGGATCGTTTGGGTATTAATATTGGAGCTAGTAACTGGTTTTTTGGCCCAGGTCATTTGGGATAGTCTTTGTACGCTGAGATATGCGTTGGCTGTTTGTTGTTTCATCTCTTCTTCTATAATATAGTTATATAATTGTAATAATTACGTGCCGTATTTCTACGGAGACTCGAATGCTACACCTTATCTATCCGATTCTGTACGCGTACTTGTACATTGGCCAAAGATGTACCGGTGCCTGAGACAATTCAGTGTACTGTAAAGACATTAATGGCGAGGATTGTCCGGCTCCATGGCTAAATTGTTAGCGTGCTGGCCTTTAGCCACAGGAGTCTCGGGTTCGATTCCCGGAAGGGTCGGGAATTTTAACCATAATTGGTTAATTTCGCTGGCACGGGGGCTGGGTGTATGTGTCGTCTTCATCATCATTTCATCCTCATCACGACGTGCAGGTCGCCTACGGGAGTCAAATCAAAAGACCTGCATCTGGCGAGCCGAACTTGTCCTTGGACACTCCCGGCACTAAAAGCCATACGCCATTTTAATGGCGAGGATTGAAGCTTGAGAAAATGGAGTGAGAAGAAATACTACTCAACATACTGCCCATCTTCTTTTAAATTTGTTTTACGTCGCACCGACACAGATAGGTCTTATGGCAACGATGCGATGGGAAAGGGTTAGGAGTAGGAAGGAAGCGGCCATGGCCTTAATTCCAGTATTTGCCTGGTGTGAAAATGGGAAACCATGGAAAACCGTCTTCAGGGATGCCGACAGTGGGGTTTGAAACCAGTATCTCCCGGATGCGAGCTCACAGCTGCGCGCCCCTAACCGCACGGCCAACTCGCCCGGTCCACCCATCTTTTAAAATAACATAACTGAGTTTCATTCTTTCATTCAATTTGTCTAGTTTCACTCGCCATAAAACCAAAAGAATATTCTTCTTCTTCTACCGCTTTTCCCACACCTTGTGGTGTCCCGGGTGTGAACGGTGTCGCGCATTGGATTTGGCCCTGTTTTACGACTGGAGCACTTCCTGACGCCAACCCTCTGTAGTGGGATGTACTCAATATTGCGTGTTTCTGTGGTGATTGTCTGAATATGAAGAGGAGAGATAAACCCAAAATACTATCATATTTAATATTTCCATTTCTGTGGACTATGTCGGAAGCAAAGCGTCCCAGGTCCATTTTCAGCCAATTTGGTTTTAATACCTTGTTATAAACACACTGCACTGAGTTCAAAGCAGTATAGAACGTGCGGAGGAAGATTTTGTCTTTACACCATAAACATTTTTTCCCCAATTTCAAAATAAAGTTACAAATATCGCTCACTATATGAAAAGTGTTCCCAATATCGCCCAGCGTGAAAGGGTTATACAAAGTGACAAAATAGAATTCAAACAAAATTTACTGTTTGAATATTCTGGTAACAAGATAGAAAATGTATTAGGAAGATATAATATGAACTCAATTGCATAAAATCTCCATTAAAAACTCTCCTGAATTGAAAGCGGAAACTCAATTTTCGCAAAAAATAAAAATGTAAACTTCGGGCGGTGTAATACTGTTTTCTCTTTCAGGTAGTTTATGGTATGATGATGTTTGTTGTTTAAAGGGACCTAACAGCTAGATCATCGGCCCCTAATGGTACGAGGTGAACGAAATGAAAATTAAAACTTCAAAATGTATCCAATGACTAGAATATAAAACGAATGATGATGAAAAATGATCGTGAAACAAAACCAATCAGTGGATCCAATTCACAATGCCGTAAGTACTGGGATGATGCTCCAAAGTCCAGGTCACCGGCCCCTCATAGTGGTAGTAATAACAGGTAATGTACAGCCAATGGCAGCACTCACAGGTAACACAAACCCATGGTGTTCCGCACATAATGGTGCTAATTTCAAGTAGTCTCATGCTTCTACTGTCATCAGCCCTTGGTTGAACCTTTTAGTTGCCTCTTACGACAGACAGGGGATACCGCGGATGTATTCTTCGTCTGCGTCCCCACCCACAGGGGGTAAATCTCCACTAAAAACTCTCCTGAACTGCAATAAGAAACACAATTTTCGCAAATAATAAAAACTGAAACTTAAGGTACAAACAATAATGTGAAGTAAGTGTACAGCAAGAATTAAATAATAAATGCTCGTTCTTGTAGTCTCTCTCAATCTGAACTCTCTTCATGTTATTGAAAACGGTAAGTACGCTGCATATCCACATTTATAATGTGTAGACATTGTTAATACTGTGTAAGGAATGACCTTAACGTCACTTAAAATATAGCTTAGAGCAGGACATATTATTGTATCCCCATATGGAAGAAGGCAATACAAGTTTGACGTGAAAACAGCACGAAAGGTAGACACAAACTGTCAAGACGCAGAATGCTAATTTGCCACTTTCTTCCACCTGCCACACTAAGCAAATCTCAACACGCGGTGAGCTGGAAGATTTCGATTCCGATGACAGTAATGTAGACCAAGACATGCACCCGACAGTTCTTCTCAATCCGATACACATGAATAATATGATTATTCTAGACATGATAATAAGCTTCTAGTATGGTTTTGCGGAGAACATCGCTCCGCGTCTCCAGAAGAAAATCTCAACTGTTCACGACCACTGTTGATAACGAAAGAGCTCATCTACAGTATTTGAAGGTGTACGATTCTGGATTGAGATCATGATCTCAAAAATCACATGGCGTGAATCACGAACACTAAACTGAACTTCGGTAGCTCCAGCGACAGCACAAATGACTGGAGCAAGCTAAGAAAGAAAGAAGGAAAGAAAGAAAGATTTAAATAAATATTTAATTAATGAAATAAATAAATATAAATCAATCAATTAATGGAGCGTACAGTGATCCAAGGCTAGCTTTATTATTATGGAACGAAAATGCAAAATACAAACAGAAACAGAAAATAAGACCTAAAGCTTTTAATTTCCCGCCTCAATGATGAAAGTGAAAAAATGGGCCTACGGATGAGCGTGGTACAGTTTGTCTAAAGGTAAATGGGGAAGAGATAGAGAGTGTGCGGGATTTCATCTTCTTAGCAGTCAAAATCAGTCAAAGTGGAGACTGCGGTCCCGATATCAAAAGACTGATTTTGCTTGGACGTATCGCTATGATACCTATGTCCCCGATCTCGAAGAGCAGAGATATCAGTTTGGCTACCGAGTACACATTAGTAAATGGGATTATATTCCCACTGTTCATGTATGGATGTGAGAACTGGACGCTGAAACAGGCAGACAAAAGGAAGATCGACGCTTTTGAGCTCTGGTGTTGTCGAAGAATCTTACGAATACCATGGACTGCAAGAATCACCAATAAGGCAGTTTAAGAGCGCATCAAGTCCCCTATGTCATTGGTTGGTGAGATTATGGAGCTGAGACTAGCATACTTTGGCCACGTTATGCGATCAGATGCATTAGAAAAAAACAATCATGCTAGGAATGATCAGCGGTACAAAAAAGACAAGGTCACCAGACGACTCGTTGGTTAGACACCATTAAAACAGACTCAACCCTCACCCTGGAACAACTAAAGGAGGCAGTGTGGAACAGGACAACTTGGAGAGCTCTAATCCATAGAATCGCCGATGGTCGGATTCGACTGAACGGATGACAGTTTTATTATCGATATTTGTCTTTTACTGCAGATATGTGCATGATATCTTTCACAGTGTCCATGGCACAATTTACACATACAATTTTCATTCGGGTGATGAAATCTCTTGAGATGAAAACCATGTGTTGCATATCGCGTTTTACGTGACGAAGCTCGTAATTTGCTTGCTTACAATCATCAGTCATTATGGCGTCTGCGGAATAAAAGTCATTCCAGATATAGCTGCCCTTATCTGTGAGAATTTGAAATGTGTTCTCGTAGGCAGGTGCATCTGCATTCTGATGTCTTCTATGAAGAAAGTTTCTTTTAGTAAGACACAGTCTTCCCGATACCCAGGATTCGTTTGATATAACGAGCTTTAACTCTCTCTAAAAGATGCTCTGACCCATCAAAATGAACATTTAGAAGTAGTGCCAAAATTCAAATACTTCGGAGTTACTCTTCAAACAACGTTGGCATCTTTAACAATTAACAAAGAGAGAACAACATCATCAATAAAAGCATTTTAGAACATTCAACAACAACAAGAGCTTTCAATAAGAAAGGCAATGATAATATTTAAAACAGCTATAGCACCAATCGTAACTGATGATAACGCTAGAGAAAGTTAAAGCTCGTTAAGGCTAACTTTACACTGCACATCCCATAAGGCTAATTTACTTGACGGTGTGTGTACACAGTCAGATCAGCCATCGGACTGTCCGTGCAAAACCTCTCTGCTATCTTCAATTTATCAAGCAGGCGAACGTCTCCCGATTCATGATGTCACACAGGTTCCAATTACTAAATCTGATCCAACTCACCGGCAATCAATTTATCATCGCCCTTATGTGGGCAGCCGATTCCTGCCCTCGCCCGCCTTCATCAATCCATCTGTCACGCTCTTTCTCTTTCTTCCACTTCTCTCTCTCGCCACTTTCTTCCGTTTCATCTTCCTGCTCGTTGAAAGCTGCCACCAGACGTAACAGACGTCGGGCCGATTAAAACAAGCTAGCACGGCAAGAGACGAGGTCGTATTCGCTCCACGTATTTGCTATCACTATTGGGGTTCACGGCATAATTAATAATAATAATAATAATAATAATAATAATAATAATAATAATAGAAATTCGTGAATGGAGAAAAGAAACTAAAGGTATAAACATTGGCAGAATTCTTAAAGACAAAATTCACCTTGATTGCTTAGCTTTCGCAGATGACCTTGCGATCCTTTCAAACAACAGACAAGAAGCAATCCACTCCATAGAAAAATTGCATGAAATAGCTGCAAAAACCGGACTTCAAATTTCATTTGAAAAGACGCAGTTTATGGAAGGAACTAAATCAAGATTCGACAATCAACCATTAATCACCAAATGTGGAATAATTTCCCAACTAGACAAATTCAAGTATCTAGGTGAAATTATTCAGCCAGCAGGGTTAAATGAGGAAGCTAACAAAGAAAGAACTGCTAAACTCTAAAGGGCTTACAAAATCACATGGAGCAGATACAACAAAAGATGTATATCAAAAAATGCAAAATTGCGACACTACAATACAGTCATCAAACCAGAGGCACTTTATGCATCTGAAATACTGATCATTAGCGGCAGGTCACAAATGAAAAGTATTGAGAAACAAGAGAGGAAAATTCTCAGAAAAATCCTAGGACCAAAGTTCGAAAATGGAATTTGGATGAAAAAGAAACCACATGAAATTTTTCAATTCACAGAAAAAATCACAGATACCATCAGAAAGAGACGACTAAAATTCTACGGACACCTACACAGAATGGATAACAACAGGCTGACAAAGAAAATTCTAAATCTAGCTCTAACCCTGAAAATCCGCAACAACTGGTTAGCAGAAATTCATGAAGATCTACACGAAATGGGCATTGAGGACGAAACCATTCAAGATAGAATGAAATTTAGAAGCTTAGTAAACAAACATAAATTTGCAGAGAAACCAACAAGAAAAAATACAGGCTGGACAGAAAGACGCAGAAAGGAACACAGTGAAAAAATGAAGAGATATTGGGAAGAAAAGAAGAAGAAACATTGTGCAAAATAAGTTCAAACGCGCTCCACAGTTGGGCACAACGAATAAAAAAATAGAAATGGCTTATCAACTGACCAAAAAAGTTTACAACAAGAAGTCCCTATACTTGAACGCAGAAGTCAGACATTATATCAGCGGCATAAGACCAGAGGCTTTGTATGGAGCGGGATGCCTAGTTATGAACAAGAAAGGCCTGACAGAAAAACTGCAAATTATAGAAAGAAAGAAACAAAGAAAGAAAGAAAGAAAGAAAGAAAGAAAGATCTTAAGGAAAATCTTTGCCCAATTAAAGACAAAAAAGAATACGGACGTCGGCATAACCATGAGTTGTATAACAATGTCCAGAAGATCTCTGAAGTCATGCGGAGAAGGGGAATTGCGTTTTATGGCCACTTGCTAAGAATGAAACCCACACGGTTATCGAACAAGATCTCTACCTATTTTAAAGATAAGACGACCCATCCAACTTGGTTCGAGGATTTGGAAAGGGACCTACAGGACATGCGGATTACTTAAGAAGATATACAAGAGCGCAACGCACTCAGGAGAAAACTAAAAGACCACCAGGGTTTTCAAGAAAGGCCAAAGTTGAAGACGGGAAAGACATGGACGGAGGAAAGAGAAAAGTAACATCGGCAACGAACTAAGGACCACTGAATAAAGATCGAAGCCCAGAGAAGATAGATAAAATAACGTGCTCCTTAGTAGACCGATACGAACAAATGATGATGATGATAATAATAATAATAATAATAATAATAATAATAATAATAATAATAATAATAATAATAATAATTGTACCGGGCGGTACACCTCCACGCCGCTAATTTAAAAATTGCGCCAGGTGAAACTCCTCTGTTGGAGGAAGTCTGAACTTTATCTACGCTGTTAATTCTTTACCTTCTCAGAAGATGTCACCACGTGGAAAATTTTGAGTTTTTGAACTGTGTCATTTTTGATGTGTTTTTGTTTCGCTTGAAGTAAGAAGTGTAAACTTTCTCTCCTAGAGGACACTACTGAAGATCAACAATAGTGCAACCTAGTGCGGAGTCAAAGAACTATTTTGTTGGAGAAAATTTAATTTCAAGAGTTTGTTCTTTGTTAAATTTCTTTCAGTCATTGTTTAAGTTGGCAATATTCACCCCTTCTTTCCCCTTGTGTTGAACCTAACCAATCCCGAATTTCTTAAATTAATTTCTATCCAATCAGATGTATCTTCCCCCAACTTGAATTTGTTGCTGTGTCCTACCCAATAAAGTGTTTGTGGGAGGGTGTTTTCATTCCCCTAACGCCTAGAAACTTCCGCGAGAGTATTTAAACTGCTGATTTTTGGGTCTCTCGGCCACTTCTGTTCCATCTTTCAGTGTATTAAGTACATAGCAGGAGGCGGGAAGCGCCTCTTTCCTCGGCAGCGGTCAGCAACAAGGTAATGGCCGATTAATAAATTCTTTCTTTGCTAGCTCAGCAGTTTAACTTTCGGGGCGGGTTCTAAGCGTTCCACTATGTAACCTTTTCCTAAAATGTAACTTCTCTTTTCATCTATTCTCTTGTAAAGCTACATACTGGGATAGAGAGTGCTAACCCTCTCGAGCTCCCACTCACATTGTCTGGAGGTGAACTTATTTTCTCAACCAATTCTTCCGTAATGTAATGTAAATTGTTATTTTCTTAAGTCACCTCTGTAGTATGGGATTAGCCCTTGCACTAACGGCCTAAGGCCAAGTAGGTCTTGAACAAAGTGTATTAGGAGTGCAAGTTCGCCTCCCCTCAAATCGTATTTTAGAGGTCATGTATTAACCTTCTTGTCATTTAATAGACCTCAGTAGGTTGGGTATTTTACCCCTGTGTATATGTCCTTTGAGGACAGCTTAAAAGTGGAGTTTGGTGTGGCCTGGGAGAGGCTTAAAATTGAGAGCGAGTGGCTCTTTTGAAAATGGTATATTGTATGCCTCGAGGAGGCTTTTCAGTGTAATTTGGAGCAAGGGCTCCTAGGTATGAATGGGGTTTTCTGCCCCCCTGTTAAAATTGTGTTTGAGGTAAAACTGAGCTGATTGCCCAAGAATTATGTTTCTGACTTTTGAAGCCCCAAATGGGGTACCTATGTAAATGTATTTTTCAATTGTGTTTCGGCTACTAAGTACCTGTTCTATTTGTTGTTACCTAATTTTGAAAAGAAAATATAACCTTGTTAAGTTTTTAAAATTAATTTCACTTTAGTAGCTTGAGACCTATTCACCACCCAGCACCTTCTTTCATGCATAACTACCACCAAAACACGGTAACAAGTGGTAGCAGAGCGTGGTTGAATGGGTCTCAATTTAGCCCCTTTTGACGGCTAAATATTGTTTGTTCCGAACTCTAACTATTTTCCCAGTTGCTGGAATTTTTTGAGTTTTTCAAAATTGTTCTGTCACCATGCCCGGCCCTCGCGATGTTCTCCTTCTTAACTATTTGCGCAAGGAGGAGTTGATCTATGAATTAACTATCAGAAATGTGCAATCTGGAGGCACGGTTGCAATAGACACTAACAAGCTTAGAGAGTCCCTTGATTTGCCCATTTCCATCCCCAATTTGGGGGAGAAAGAAATTGACGATTCTCTTTCCACGATCACGGAGAATCTTACTGGGCTAGCTTCTGTAGTTAGTTTTTTTGATGAAAATGATCCATTTACGAATCAAATTAAGCGTGTGCAAGGTAGGCTATATCATTTTTCGAATAGGGTTAACGATCTGTTGTCTCTAAAACTGAATGATGTTCAGAGGAAGGAAGCTAGTACGCTCCTGGAAAATATTTCCGAATTATCTAGTAAGGTCACTCAATTGTTAACTGGGGAAGTTCCTCCCAAATCTGATCAACCCACCATAGTAAATGCAGGTAGTGAGGAAGCGCCTCCCAAGGGAGAAGTTAACAGAATAACCGTTGCTGCTCAAACTATCCCTGCCCCATTGGACAATGAATCTGAACGTCGTGCATCATTGAGTAACATCCGTTCTGAATTAACTTCATTACCATTGAAACCTTTACCTACTATGTCACCCGGGTTTAGCAGCTTGCCTCATCCATTGGCAATGTTGCTCAGAGGTATCTCTAAGTTTTCCGTTAATACCACCAGTGATGTAATTTCATTTTTAAGATTTCTAGTGGAATTTCAGGATCATGCCCTTGTTTTTTCTCTTTCTCCATGTCAAATCTTGCAAATTATCTATCCCTATGCTATTGGTATTCTCTCTGATAAAATCGTAAGAGCCATTGCCGAGCAATCATCTATTGAGGATTTCCATGCCCACTTGCTAGCTAACTTCATCCCTGCTAGGGCCAGGTCCTCCCTTATTCAGAAGTACTATTATCGTGTACAGCGCTTGGATGAAAACTTGGCTGATTTCATACAGGACATTAAGTTTTATACTAGGGTGTTTGCCCTTCATTTTCCTGAAGATCAGATTGTACAGGCTATTGTAGAGGGAATTTCACCTCCCTATAGGTCATATTTGTGTTTCGCGGCGTGTCCGCAAACCTTCTCTGAACTTGAAGCATTGGCCGTCTCAGCGGAAGGAGTTAGATACGCCGATTCTTTGCGTGTCGCGAAAGAACCCCCGCCTTCCTTTAGTAACACTCGGCCTCCACCTCGCCGACCAGTCAATCCCCGTAAATGTTATGCTTGCGGGTCGCCTGACCATCTGCGCAACAAGTGTCCTCTGATCAAGTCTAGTAGGGCAAATAATGGAGCGGGTTCATCACAAGGCTGTTTTAAATGTGGGGCTTTCTCACATATCGCAAAGAATTGTCCCAATTCGAATAGCACCCCCTCCTGCTCAACTTCTGGTGTAACTTCCAACAACAATCAAAAGTGACTAGTGGCTGCGGCTGAGTCAACTAATTCTGCTTCCCAAGGCTCAGCCCCTGGCAAAAAGGTCGAGAATTTAGGGAACGATAAGTCTTTGAATACATCTTTTGAATGCCCCAAAGAGTGTCTTAGGATTGCGGCGGATACCCCCGCACCTGTTCCTTTTCTTAAGATTGAGTTAAATAACGAGCCTATAACAGCTCTCTTAGATTCAGGCAGTGTTTGTTCGATTATTTCGGCTGAATGGTATTCTAAATTGAAAGCTGTTTGTAAACTACCTGACTACGTCTCATCTCCTATTCAATATGTTTCGGCTAATTCATCTCCATTAGAAATTCTAGGTTCCGTACTGGTCAAAATTCGTATTTTTAAATTTACATGGAAAATTAAATTGTTTGTGGCTAAGCACTTGTCTTGCCCCATTATATTGGGAGCTGACTTTATTTCTCACACTGGTCTTGTGCTCGATCTCCAGTCTAGGTCGTGCACATTCAAATTTGCTTCTAGTTGTAAAATACCACTATTAAAGTGTAATTCTGTGTCATGTTCTTCTATTTCGCCTACCCAGGATGAGATGTTGTTAGACCTTAGACATCTACCTGAGGAGCAGGCTGATAGTATTCGCAAACTGTGTCAGTCGTTTCCCGAGGTGTTCTCTGATACTCTTGGTGTTACTGACCTTATTGAATACAAAATTGAGGTCACGGATTCGATTCCGGTCCGTTTTCCACCTTATAGGCTATCTCCACCTAAAATGAAGGCTCTAAAAGAAATCATCGATCAGATGTTGAAGGACGGTATTATTAGGCCCTCTAAGTCAGCATATTCTTCGCCTATTTTTTTGGTCCCGAAACCCCAAGGAGGCTTCAGGCCTGTCATTGATTACAGGGCTCTCAATCGGAAGGTGGTGTTGCAATCTGTGCCCCTTCCTGACCTTCATTCTTGTTTTTCATGGTTTCGTAAGGCCAAGTTCTTCACTATCTTGGACTTGAATCAGGCCTATAATCAAATTCCCCTTGCCGAAGAGTCTAAACACCTTACAGCGTTTGCCACGGACTGGAATTTATACGAATACAACCGCGTGCCTTTCGGGCTCCCCACGGGGGCAGCTGTGCTCACTAGGCTACTAGATAGGGTCTTCTCCGACATCAAATTCGAGTACTTATATCACTACTTAGATGATGTCGTCGTATTTTCAGAGACTTTTGAAGAACATCTAGATCATCTGCGAGAAGTTCTCGATCGCCTTCGTAAGGCTGGGTTAACTGTTAAGTTGTCCAAGGTTGCCTTTGCTAAGCCCTCTATGTCATTCCTAGGGCATATTGTGTCACCCGATGGTGTAGCAGTCGATCATTCTAGAACACAGGCCATCCGTGATTTTAAACCTCCCAAGGACATTAAAGGTATCGCCAGGTTCATTGGTATGGTGAATTTCTTCAGGAAGTTCATTCCTAACTTTGCTAATAGAGCGGCGCCCTTAAACCTTCTTCGTAGGAAAGGCATCAAATTCGAGTGGGGACCTTCTCAACAAGCCGCTTTTGAAGACCTTAAATTAGCACTTTGTAATGCCCCTGTACTTGCTATGCCTGATTTCTCGAAGAAATTCATCGTCCAAACCGACGCGTCGTCGTCAGCGGTAGCTGCAGTCCTTCTTCAAGAGACAACTAGGGAGGCGCCCCATCGCCTATGCATCTAGGACTTTGTCGGCTCAAGAAGCCAAGTATTCCATCTATGAGCTCGAAGGTTTGGCAGTCTTATTCGCCTTAGAGAAGTTCCGTCTCTATCTGGAACATGTTAAATTCGACCTGGAGACAGATAATCAAGCCTTAAGCTGGGTCTTAGGTAGGCCGCGTCGTACTGGTCGTATAGCCCGTTGGGCCATCCGTATTTCTGCCTTCCAATTTGACGTCAGGCATATCAGAGGTACCGAAAATGTTGTCGCTGATGGACTCAGCCGTATGTTTTCAGACGACGTTGAGAACCATGAACAGGTCGACAGTTCATCACCTCCCGAGTCCATGCTATCTGAGGTTAATGCCATCCTAACAGATGCTCCCATGCTTTTTAGGGATATCGAGAAATACCAACGTGAAGATCCGACGCTGGCTCCGATCATGGAAGCCCTTTCTTCTGGGGAACATGTTGTCCCTTATGTCCTGAGGAATGGTGTTCTATGTTGCCCTTCGAGGCATGATAAGTTGATGAAAGTTGTTGTTCCAGCGGTTCTTGTACCTATGATCTTCAAGTATTATCATGAGACCCCATTAGGGGGGCATCTTGGAATCTTTAAAACTCGTGAAAAGATTCGTGAAATGTTCATCTGGAAAGGTATGGACGGTGAAATCCGTGAACTAGTAAAGGCTTGTAAATCCTGTTTGATTAGTAAACCAACCATGTCCACCAAGGTAGGCCTCTTGTCTTCGCATCAAGCATCGCGCCCCATGGAACGCCTGTATATTGATTATGTAGGACCCTTCCCCCAGTCGAAGGGAAATGCCAACAAGTTCATCTTTGTATGCGTAGATGGTTTTACAAGATTTTCGTGGTTATTTCCGACTAAGCTGGCTACCGCTCAGTCTACAATTACTTGCTTAAATTCTATTTTTGCTTCTTTTGGTCCGTGCCAATATATTGTATCTGATAATGCTAAGGCTTTTACATTTAATCTTTTTCGTAAATTCTGTTTTGACTTGTCCATCTCTCATGTAACTACTTCTGCTTATTACCCTCAACCATCCCTGGCTGAACGGGTTAACCGTAATCTCAGGTCCGCACTTATTGCCTATCATCATGAAGATCATTCCAGGTGGGACACGTCCCTGCATTGGATAGCTTTTGCTTTGAATTCGGCGGTTCATGAATCTCACAAGTTTACTCCAGCTTCTTTGATGTTCAAGTTTGTTCCCAACTCGCCGCTCTCTAACCTCTGGTCTCTGAATGACATTCTACCCGAGACAATAGATCCGGATAACATTAAAGATCTTTGGAAGAAGGCTAAGGCCAATCTTAAAGTGTCTCATGAAAAGGTTAGGGAAAAGTATGATCGTGGACGGAGACCCACCACTTTGAAGGTAGGTGACCAGGTGATGGTCAAGAATTTTGTTCCCGCGGGCAAGCTTGCCCCCAGATTTCATGGGCCTTGTATAATTCTCGATTTTCTTACGCCAGTTACGTTGTTAGTAAGCAATCCAGCCACCGAGAGGATATTTAGGGTTCACCTGTCACAGGTGAAACCAGTGTAAATTTTGTGTCAACTTGCTTCATATAATTTGAAAGGAATATGAAGGTTATATTTTTTTTTGAGTTCAACTTTTAAGGCTTTCTGCCCCTTCTATAATATTTTGGTCTTATATGTAAGCCTCGTGTAAAACCTTCCCCGATCCGTTAAACTGCCATTCTGTCCTTGCCTCGGCCATTACCACGCTCCCGTCTCCTGCTTCAATACACACTGTGGCTTAATTTGAGTAAATGCCATGGATATCCGCACGCCGCTGGCCCCTCAACCTCTCCACAAGCCTGTACCCTCAAAGAAGATGATGGTCCAACACAATTCTGCCGCCAAGCTTTAATGTTTCAGTGCCCCCGCAGCCGCGCGGCGCCGTGCAGCAACTGGAGCAGAGGACGGGCCCCCTCGGCCCCAGCGAGGACGACGTGTGCACGGCGAGCCGGAGCTCTCCTCCCGGCCAAGGCTGATGTGCGGCGCACGACCTGCTACTTGCCCGCAGCCTGTATATGTTCACCGCGGGCGCGGCGTGCTTCAACACCTCTGCTCCCCTCATAGTGCGGGCGAGCGGTATCTCAGGGTACTTGAGGGGTCCGAGCGGCCTCCTTTGGACGCAAGCCGCAACGGCCGGTCTGGCCATCCCACTTCATCACCATCAACTACATGAACAGTTACTATAAGTAATGACTACACTTGGGAATTTAACTGCAATATTTGGTGGACTATGCAAAAATTTTCATCACTTTTAAGTATTAAAAGTTTATCTTCAGAACTCAACTTCTACAAACAGAAAGACTTTACTTCATCTGCAACAACAAAATTTTGAAACTCTATCAAACCAAATTAAGAAATCTTATAAATGCTTCTGCAATCAATCTTCATATCCACAGCATAACTTGGACCTTGTTTCAAACAGATTTCCTGTGTCACCCCTGGAGGAACTTTTGGGGGGGGGGAGGTCTGTACCGGGCGGTACACCTCCACGCCGCTAATTTAAAAATTGCGCCAGGTGAAACTCCTCTGTTGGAGGAAGTCTGAACTTTATCTACGCTGTTAATTCTTTACCTTCTCAGAAGATGTCACCACGTGGAAAATTTTGAGTTTTTGAACTGTGTCATTTTTGATGTGTTTTTGTTTCGCTTGAAGTAAGAAGTGTAAACTTTCTCTCCTAGAGGACACTACTGAAGATCAACAATAGTGCAACCTAGTGCGGAGTCAAAGAACTATTTTGTTGGAGAAAATTTAATTTCAAGAGTTTGTTCTTTGTTAAATTTCTTTCAGTCATTGTTTAAGTTGGCAATATTCACCCCTTCTTTCCCCTTGTGTTGAACCTAACCAATCCCGAATTTCTTAAATTAATTTCTATCCAATCAGATGTATCTTCCCCCAACTTGAATTTGTTGCTGTGTCCTACCCAATAAAGTGTTTGTGGGAGGGTGTTTTCATTCCCCTAACGCCTAGAAACTTCCGCGAGAGTATTTAAACTGCTGATTTTTGGGTCTCTCGGCCACTTCTGTTCCATCTTTCAGTGTATTAAGTACATAGCAGGAGGCGGGAAGCGCCTCTTTCCTCGGCAGCGGTCAGCAACAAGGTAATGGCCGATTAATAAATTCTTTCTTTGCTAGCTCAGCAGTTTAACTTTCGGGGCGGGTTCTAAGCGTTCCACTATGTAACCTTTTCCTAAAATGTAACTTCTCTTTTCATCTATTCTCTTGTAAAGCTACATACTGGGATAGAGAGTGCTAACCCTCTCGAGCTCCCACTCACATTGTCTGGAGGTGAACTTATTTTCTCAACCAATTCTTCCGTAATGTAATGTAAATTGTTATTTTCTTAAGTCACCTCTGTAGTATGGGATTAGCCCTTGCACTAACGGCCTAAGGCCAAGTAGGTCTTGAACAAAGTGTATTAGGAGTGCAAGTTCGCCTCCCCTCAAATCGTATTTTAGAGGTCATGTATTAACCTTCTTGTCATTTAATAGACCTCAGTAGGTTGGGTATTTTACCCCTGTGTATATGTCCTTTGAGGACAGCTTAAAAGTGGAGTTTGGTGTGGCCTGGGAGAGGCTTAAAATTGAGAGCGAGTGGCTCTTTTGAAAATGGTATATTGTATGCCTCGAGGAGGCTTTTCAGTGTAATTTGGAGCAAGGGCTCCTAGGTATGAATGGGGTTTTCTGCCCCCCTGTTAAAATTGTGTTTGAGGTAAAACTGAGCTGATTGCCCAAGAATTATGTTTCTGACTTTTGAAGCCCCAAATGGGGTACCTATGTAAATGTATTTTTCAATTGTGTTTCGGCTACTAAGTACCTGTTCTATTTGTTGTTACCTAATTTTGAAAAGAAAATATAACCTTGTTAAGTTTTTAAAATTAATTTCACTTTAGTAGCTTGAGACCTATTCACCACCCAGCACCTTCTTTCATGCATAACTACCACCAAAACACAGTAACAATAATAATAATAATAATAATAATAATAATAATAATAATAATAATAATAACTCCGCTATTACCGGTCCCAAGCCCGGGGCCTCGTCTATCAAGAGACGGGGAAGTGAGGAGGGGGAGGAGTAACAACCTCGTTAAAAAACCTGGGTCCATCTGGCTCCGGGTGGTAGCACCCAGTAAGGGCCCCTGCCTAGGGTTACAGGTGAAACCTGGCCAACGGTCTTGAAGGCGGAAGAGGAACTCTGCTTTAGTTCCGAACGGTGGAGAGAGCGGAAGAGCCTAGTGGAGTGAACCACGAACAAAAATCAAATTTCGGACTAACAATCCGATCTTATCCTGGAATCTAATTCCTCACTTTGTATTTTATACAATTTCAATTGCAGTATGGAAAGTCCGCTGAATGAAGGCACTACCCCAGGTGGTAACTCGAAAGAGAAATCCACCATTGCGTCACGCAATGCATTGGGACTAAAGGTTCTGGGGAGTCCCAACAACTGCAATCAGAAGGTTGAGTCGGAGCAACCTTGGAATCCTTCTAAAATGAAATTCAAAAAGGAATTCTTTTTTGGCACTTTAAATGTAAATTCTCTACTCAAGACTGGTAAACAAAAAGAACTAGAAATACTTCTAGAGAAAAACAAAATTCAAATTTTGGCAGTTCAAGAAACTAGATTCCTAGATGAAAATGTAATAGACACTTGTAACTACAGGATCTTTAAAGGCAAACCAGCAATCAAAATTATGAAGGGGATGCCACTACTTGGTACAGCTTTCTACATTCATAAAAGTATAATAGGAAATGTAACAGAATTTAAATCCAACTCAGAAAGAATATCTCTCCTATCAATTAAATGCAAAAACAAAACGTACACACTTGTTAATTGCCATGCACCAATAAATGAAGACAATAGGAAAAACCCTCAAAAAACAGAAGAATTCTGGGTTCTTTTGGAAAATGAAATATCCAAAATTCCGAAAATGAACACCATAATACTATTAGGTGACTTCAATGCACAAATAGGTAGAGAAAAGAAATTTAGAAATGTAGTAGGACATTACCCAGCCCACAGAAGAACAAATACAAATGGTATTAGGCTAATCAGTTTGTGTCAAAGCTATCACCTGAAACTAATGTCAACCTTCTTTAGAAAACTCCCCAGAAAAGCTAAAACGTGGATATCTCCAAACCCAATGTTAGGAGAGTTTCAGTTAGATCATGTGGCTGTTTCAAAAAAAAGTACAAAAGAAATTATGAATGTGAAAGTAGTAAGGAATGGTGAATTTGATTCCGACCATTTTCTCTCTAAAATTAAAGCCAAACTCCTACCTAATAAAGAACAAAGAAAGCCACAGAGGTTAATAAAATATAATGTAGACAGACTTACTATAACAAAAGAATCAATTAAAAACTACCAAGATGAAATTAAAGTGGCTAAACAAGGCAACTGGCAAGAAATATCCAAAGCAATTAATTATGCAGCACAGAAAACATTTGGGCCAATAAAAAATAAAAGGAAAATATGGTGGAATGAAATATGTGAAGAAGCTTTAGCAGAGAGGGCTAAAACATGGAAAAAATGGAAATGCTCAAAGAAAATTGAAGATTTTGATCAGTTTAAACAACAAAGGAAGGAAACAGCAAGGATAATCAGAAGTACTAAACGAGCCTTTCAAAAGGAGAAACTTATAGAAATGGACAAAAACTTTATAAAAAATAACACCCGTGACTTTTATCAGACTTTTAAGAATGAATTAAAGGGGTACCAAACTACAAATGTTAGTTTCAAGGATGAAAACGGCAGAATTGGACTAAGCAATACTGAAAATTGTGAGATATTAGCAAGATATTTTGATCAACTTTTGAACTGTCCTGAACCAAGTCATAAATTAGAATTTCAAGATATTGATGAAAATTTGGAAGAAGACATACCACCAACTATAAAAGAAATTGAAGAAGTAATTAAAACCCTCAAAAACAACAAAGCTAGGGGAGAAGATTCTATTACAGCGGAACTTTTGAAGTGGTCCTTGCCAAATATAGCAAATGAGCTACAATTACTCTTTGAAGAAATCTGGAAAACTGAAAAAATTCCTGAGGAATGGAAAGTAGCCTTGATACATCCACTCCACAAAAAAGGTAATAAACAGGACGTTAATAACTACAGAGGAATATCTTTATTAGCAGTGGCATATAAAATATTTTCCAAAATTTTATTAAACAGAGTAGAAACAACACTAGACAATCATTTAGGTGAATATCAAGGTGGTTTCAGGAAAGGAAGATCATGCTCAGAACAAATATTTAATCTTAAGTCAGTAATTCGCCACAGGTTACTTAATTCAAAGGACATTGTAGTCATGTTTGTAGATTTCAAAAAGGCTTTTGATTCTGTTGACAGAGAAACTATATATAAAATAATTCGAGAATTTGGCATAATAAAGTCTAAACTGGCAAATCTAATCCGTGAAACACTTACAGACACAGTCTCTAAAGTGAAATTTCTGGGAGAGATATCACAGCCTTTCAAAATAAAAACTGGTGTACGACAAGGCGACGGACTATCCCCAATTCTTTTTAATTGTGTCCTAGAGAAAATAGTGAGAATTTGGAACGAAAAACTTATTGAACTCAACATTTCACCGATAAGGTTAGGAAGAGGAAACAAAAGGATTGAAATAAATTGTCTTGCATTTGCAGATGACTTTGCAATACTTTCTGAAAATGTGACATCTGCTGTAACCCAAGTAAATGTCTTGGAAAGAATCGCCAGCAGAACTGGCTTAAGAATTTCTGCAGAAAAAACAAAATTTTTAACAAATATTTGGGATGCACCAAAATTTCTGAAAACAGATATTGGCCAAATAGAGAGGGTAAAAAAATTCAAATATCTAGGGGAAATAATCCAAGAAAATGGTTTAGAAAAATCTGCAGTAGAGGAGAGGGTACATAAAATGGAGAGAGCTTATGGTGTCACCAAAGATATCTACAATAAAAGATGCCTATCCAAAAATGCAAAAATAAGGCATTACAACACAGTAGTGAAGCCAGAATGCCTATATGCAAGCGAGTGTCTGGCATTAAACTATAATTTAGATAAGCTAGAAATACTAGAAAGGCGAATCATGAGGAAAATATTAGGCCCACAAAACACAGCAGAAGGTTGGAAATTACGAAGTAATGCTGAAATATATCAAAAAATAGAAAATATATCAGATGTAATGAGGAAAAGGAGACTTATGTTTTTTGGACATTTATATCGAATGCAAGATAGTAGATTAACCAGTAAGATTTTCAGATATTTGTGGAGTAAGAAATCAACGACAAGCTGGGTCAACGAAGTAAGAAAGGATTTAGAAAAAAACAATATAACAACAGAAGAAATAAATAATAGAGAAGGCTTTCGGTTAAAAGTATTGAAAATAGAAGGATTCCAAGGTAGGAAAGTAAAAACGACTGGTTCAAAGTGGTCTGAAGACAGAAAGAAGAAACATAGTGAACAGATGAAAGCGTACTGGAAGAAAAGGAAAGAACAAAGAAGAAGGAATTGAAATTGGCACGTGGTCCTCTGGTGGCCCATTCGAAAGAATAATAATAATAATAATAATAAATTTTTGTACAAACAGAATTTACTCTTGTCTGAAAATCATACAAATGATTTTTCTTTGATTAAAAAGCCTTTCCACGTTACACAGAGACCTTAGAGACTACCTGTTAACACTCTGTCTGTCTTAACCGTTTTAAAGGTAAGACTGACATACTCTTCATTCGGAAGATAGTGGGTTCGAAACCCACAGTCGGCTGCCCTGAAGATGGGTTTCCGTTGTTTTCGAATTTCAAACCAGGAAAATGCTGGGTTTGTACCTTAATTAAGGCCAAGATCGCTTTGTTCCCACTCCTAGTCCTTTCGTACCCCATCGTTGCGATAAGATTTATCTGTGTCAGTGCGACGTAAAGCAACTTCAAAAAAGGCATATATCTGAGCATTTAAGAGTAATCGTGAAGATAACAGTTCCCCTTACTGCTGCTATTATTTTTCTCTGCCAGCTAACTCCGTGTGGATAAAAACTTGCAGGCTCTTTAATTGGTTGAAGTAAGATACGTAATATAGCCTACTGTATTGTTTGAGGCATGTTCCTCTGCTTGTAAACAGGTGGAGTGCATACATGTTAATATCGATCTTGGTGTGGACTGGTTAAAGCACAAAGTAGTCTATTCGTATAAAAGCTCATAGCTAAGAGACCCAAACCGTGTAGCCAACTCGCTCGATACATATATGTATACTCCCTGGCACATAAGACTACACACTCCCCTGTTAATACTGAAGGTAGTGATTGTTAGTGATTTTCTAATTGTTGGGTTCGATTCAGTGTCGTCAACCACACAGTTTAGGGACCCTACTTGCCGATACGACGTCTTACAGTTGCTGTTAAACTGGCACGTTGGCACTGTACAGTAATGGTTTACTTCGTGATTCGCGAGAATTACGTATTGGTACTGCCGTATTGTTAAAATTACTAGTGTTACATTTGCTGGTATAAGTAGTAGTAGTAGTATTTATTTATGAACAAACAGGCTTTCCGCCCCATTACATGTTCACAAAGCAATAAGACACAATATTAATAATTATAATAAAAAAATAATAATAATAATAAAAATAATGATAAAATAATGATAATAATAATATAATACATAAAAATAAAATAATGAAAATAGAGATAATAGGAATAAATAATAACAAAAATGATAACAATTCTGTAGCAGTCCTCGGCTCGAGGATCCAGCAAACTCATCACTTGTCCTTATGCCTACCGCAACTTTCGTCACATTCCTTTTCCCTGACCTACTCCCGATCAATACCAAAACATCAACAGTCAGCACTTACATTCTAACCAGCCATAACACAAACAAAAGTCCTCCACGTTCACAACAATAAATAACACAATCCTAACCCAGCAGAAAATCATAATAACTTACAATCAAATTTCAACACTGGTCTCCCTCCACACTTACCTTAAATACCACTTTTATTTCAATGCATTACTACCTCTCATGTTGCAACTTGACCATTATTTAGCCATGCTTGATCTCATTTTAAAACCCAAGCCATGCTCAGCATTACATTTGCTATCGCAACCACCACTCATTCCGTGTCCTTGTGGATTCAGCACATACGTCATCTTCATTGTCCTCTAACTTACTCTCTGTCCAAACCATAACAACCAACATTCCGCAATTGCCCTTCAATCCATCATACACTACATTTACCAACCCGCACTTAATACAATCATCTCTCCAACTCCAAAAGTTTCAGCAATAAATTAAACCATCTCATTACCAAACCATCTTCGCCTATCCCAACACTTCTCCCACACCACATTTTTTTTTTTTGATAAATCTAAACTAATTCAGCAATAAATAAACCATCTACATACCAACTCCCGGATTCCGATACCACCTCTTATCCACCGTTTCCATTCCAGATCCACCTCATATACCTTCCACAATACACCACTAGATCTAAATTTACAACATCTCAGATTTACAAAATAACACCGCTTAACACCGCTTCTCACCATATTTCAACCATAGTCCTCAATAACTGCGACCATTTTATACCACCACTTCTCCAACACCTCATTTCAGCAATATGACACATCTTACCTTAATCGTATCTAGATACCAGGCCATCTTCACCTTAAAATACCAAACACTCATATACCATCTCTTCACCAACACCACATTCCAATCTCTACCATCCAAAACTCTTGTCCCTCTTAACACTCACTTAGTTATTTGCTGGTATAAGTAAAGCATATTTTCGTTTTCTGTGGGATTGTAAATTTGTTTGTGTAACACCAGGTAAGTAGAACTGTGGCGTGTTCGAATAATGCATGTAATAACGTAGTCGGTGTGAAGTGAGGAACGCAGTATTTTATTAATTACTCCCTTATTTCGTCCAATACTCACGTACAGATATGAATTAGGATCTCTAAGAAGCAAGAAAAATCTCCATGAACTCTTCCGAAAAGGAAAGCAACATTACATGAAGATCATAACATAGAGATCAGTTCAGTTCAAATGGAAGAACATTTCTTTATCAGCCTCTCTTAACCTAACCTGTCTTCTGACGACTATGGTAACGGTTTGCAGACTTAGCCTTTGTGTATTATTGACTTACGGCATATGTAGGCACATGTAATACATTTGCTTGTGTGATTTTTATACAGATTGTAGATAATTCTTCGTTCTCGGTATCTGATCTCAATCACCTTCAGAATCTTAAATAGCTTGGTCCAATCAACATTATCGAATGCCTTTTCTAGATCTATGAATGCCATGTACGCGGGCTTGTCCTTCTTGATTCGATCCTCTAAGATCAGACGTAAAGTCAGGATTGCTTCACGTGTTCCTACATTTGTTCTGAAGCCAAATTGATCTTCTCCCAACTCAGCTTTAATTTGTCTTTCCATTCTTCTGTAAATAATACGTCTTAAAATTTTGCAGGCATGAGATACTAAACTAATGGTGCGGCAGTTTTCACACTTGTCAACACCGGCTTTTTTGGGTATCGGTATAACAACATTCTGCTGAAAATCGTATGGCACTCCTCCTGTCTCATATATCTTAAACACTAAATGGAATAACCTCGCCATGCTGGTTTCTCCTAAGGCAGCAAGTAATACAGAGGGAATGTCATCAATTCCAGGTGCCTTGTTCCTATTTACGTCTCTCACAGCTCTGTCAAACTCTCACCTCGAAATTGGGCCTCCCATTTCATCAGCATCAACAGCCTCTTCTTGTTCCAGAACCAAATGATCTGCATCTTTATCTTGATACAACTAATAGACATGTTCCTGCTTTGACTTCTTTCCCTAGAAGTGGCTTTCCATCTGAGCTCTTGATATTCATACGCCTAGATTTCCTTTCTCAACATGCCAATTATTTGAATAGTGTCCTCCTACATTCGAGACCATCTATCAGTAACAATCATGTTGTATTTGCTAAAAAACCTCTCGACATCGACACTGTTCGTAGCGGCCCAAATTCGCTGCAGTGCTGCTGAGGCAAAGGAAGGGAACTCTCCTCTTCCTTGTAGGTCTGTTGTACTGCGATAAAAAAATGCGTTCAGAATAGCATTTTTCACTTTGAAATTGTGTTTGTAAATTTGTAAATATGCATATCTGTGTGTGTGTTAATACTTCTTGCAGACTGTTTTATTTTCCATAGTGTATTCCAAACTGCATAACGAACAATGTGTGATTAAACAGTATAATTTTACTCCCAACTGTTGTGTGTGCAATTTCACAAATTAAGCCTATTTTTAACCAATTTTCTAAAAAAAAAAAAAAAAAGGCCGCTAAATTTGAGGAACATATTTGTTACAAAATGCTAAATTTGAGAAGCATAGATCCTACAAAACGCTGAATTTGATAAGTATAGATGCTACAAAACGCTGAATTTGATAAATATAGATGCTACAAAACGCTGAATTTGATAAGTATAGATCCTACAAAACGCAAAATCTCTGATTTTTAAATGCTATAAACCACGAACTCTACTTATAACTTACGGTCTTGGTGATTGTTGCCTTTAGCGCAAAACAATTTGACTTAACGAATTCGATTACTCTAAACGCTGGACAATGAGCGACGCTGGTTATTCTTTACCTACAAGAGGCCCAATTCCTGATTATAACAAATAAAAGCAATTACAAGCAAATCACGGCCAAAGACTTCGCGGCGGTTCGATAATGAACACTACAACACCGAGTTGACTTGCATAAGATTAACAAAGGACTCTCATTAAAGGGCTCGAACTCTGAAAGGAAGAGAAACACACTACTGTGTTGAGATTGGAGTAAAAAAACAAGGAAATTGGTTAGTCGGTCGTGACAAAGAGTACAGGACAAACAAAAGCTTAGAGGAATTATTATCAGCGTGCGTAATGGTAAATTTTTGGAATGAAAGGTGGTGATTAGAAGTTTAGTAACATCAAATAGGATGTTGAATCAATAAATAAGAGGAGCTAAAATGAAAGGGTTGTCCGCTCTATCTAGCACGGTATATCTGGAAAGGACGATACCAAATAAATATAAGCTACACAAGAAATATATTTTAAATGCCCTTGTGGTATAAAGAGCAGTATGGGTCAGAAATATGGTGTATTGAAGTAGATAAAGAATAACTAGATGTAGTTATCTATAAAATCTGCAAACTAATAATGGGTCTACCGGGATGTACAGCTAATAGCGGAGTAAGAATATTACGTGAAGATATAGCTAGAACGGTAATAAAATACTGAGGTGAAAACGGGAGGCCAACAAAAAATTAAACATTAAAAAGATTATTAATATTAATGTTATTGATTTTACGTCCCAGGAAATATATTTACAGTTTTCTGAGACGCTAAGGTGCGGAGAATTTTGTCCCGAAGGAATTCTTTAACGTGCGAGTAAATCTACCGCTGACGTTTTTGAGCACCTTCAAATATCACTGGACTGCGCCGGGCTCAACCGTCCGAGCTGCTCAGTCCGGCTAAATGATGACTGCTGGCTAATGAAAGTTAATAGAATGCTTGTCGGATTAGGAATGGGAGAATACTGGGATATGGAAATTGAGAACAAACATAAATTGTGCAACAAAGAATATTATCGGAATTCTGTGAAATTATCCACACACAAAATGTGAATAAAGAAAGAAAGTCTTACTAATAGTTAAATATGAGGTATGGTGTGGCGGCTAATGGGGGTATGTAAGAATAAATGTCAGAGAAACATAACGAAAACGGTTGTTTTTTTTGTGTGTTTTAAAAAATACGCCACAAAAGGAACTAAAAGAAGCGCCAAACAAAATAATGAAGTGCAGGATACAAGTTTGTCGTGGACTATGTAACACTATTACATCTAGGACAAAAAGGGGGGGAGGTGATAACATGTGGAATGGATATCATTGTTGGCAGGTTGAAATATTATGTTGAATGTACCAAGAGAAAAATAGTTCTAACAAAGAAAATGTAATGCATTTGACAAACAAATTGATTGTAGTACTTTCCCCCGCTTCAGTCGACCCGGAGTATTGCATTCTATAATTATGGTGTAGCGACATATTGTTCTAAATGATTGGTTCGAATTCAGAGTTGGAATATGGGCTTCCGGAAGTCTGGCTGGCCACTCGCCAGTTACTCATGACCATGACACACTTCAATTATTACCCGGATATTCACTGGGTATCTCCCCACCCGTTAGGCGTACAAAGAAACTTACAGACTACGTGGTGATGGTGATGATTATTGTTTTAACCGAAAGTACAACTCTTACCACTAATCAGATGAAAAAGAAAAGAGGTCCGGAATTAGAAGAATGAAGATATCGGCGAAAGAAAGAGAAGGACCACGAAGAGCGTGAAAATGTAATACGTCGCGGTCGAAAGAGAACAACAGTTTACCAAGGAAGGTCGGATAGGAAAGATGCTATTTTGCTTTACGTCGCACCGACACAGATAGGTCTTAAGGCGACGATGGGATAGGAGAGGCCTAGGAGTGGGAAGAAAGCGGCCGTGGCCTTAATTAAGGCTCAGCCCCAGCATATGCCTGGTGTGAAAATGGGAAACCACGGGAAACCATCTTCAAAGCTGCCGACAGTGGGATTCGAAACCACTATATCCCGGATGCAAGCTCACAGCCGCGCGACTCTAACCGCACGGCCAACTCGCCCGGTGATAGGAAAGATGAAAGTAAGGATTTTGGCAAAAGTGGAAACAATACTAGACTCGCCTTGGGCCCGTGGTCAAAAAACCCTGGGTTACCCTTTTAGTCGTCTCTTACGAGAGCCATGGAATACCGTGGATGTATTCTACCCCTTCCCCCCACTACAGCTGCGTGGCGCAGTTCGTCGAGGAGCAAGCCTTCTATGCTCAAGATAACAGAATCGAATCCCGGGTTCTTAAATGTGAGACCGCCCCTCAGAAACCTCATTCAACACAGATTTCTGGCACTCTGCTGTTTCATAAAATCTGTAGCAATTAAAGAGGAATTATTATTATTATTATTATTATTATTATTATTATTATTATTATTATTATTATTATTATTATTATTATTCGTTCGGTTCCTAGGATGAATAGCCAACGTAGTGGCTTTCGATACAGAGGCTGTTGGGTTCGATTCCCACTCGGACCGGATATTTTAGCCGCGTCAGTTTAATTCCTCTGGCCTAAGGCGGTTTTCTGTCGGGGCCAAGTTCCTCTACGAAACTGGAAATTCATTTCTACATTTTTCAATTTCCTGAAACCCAAAATCCATTTTTCCATAGTACGTTGCATCTTTAAAGTGCTTGCCTTCGTTAGAGTTATAGCTTCTCTACACGATAATTTGTAATTCGTAACATGCATGTGTCGACACTTATGTCTCAGAGTGACCGGAGTATGAGAATGAGACAGTTTTCTAAACGCTGCCCAGTTCACTCCTATTCATCGAGGAATATCTCGAATTTGGTTGTTCCTTCCTTGTTGGATTTTGTTGCCAGAGCAGACGTAATCATCGATGGTTTGATGCTCAATTTTGTGATGAGACCCAACAACCAGCCAATCACCATCGTCCTTCCTCAATTTAGTTAGGGGTCAACTACGAGAGAGGGGGGCGGGGGGATACTAGATACAATAACACCTGTCATCGCCGGAATTCAAACCACGGACATTAGAAAGTCAATGGCTAAAATGTAGGTAATTTATCAGCGTTCTCCCCAGAAATGTTCGTCAGCTGGGTGGCAGGAATGAGTAGCCGGCCGGGGAATACTACGTAAAAAAATTAATATAATACAATTTCAATTTAGTCCCCTCTGGGCATTAACATGCTCAAATTGAACTGTGTCAGTATTATTATCACGAACAAGACATAAGGGAGTATTTTCTACTGCTCGTTCACAATCGTGTAACACCGGAACTTAAGCACTCGGTTGCTGTGGAGTGCCGTACGGGTTTGTGACGCCGGGTGGAATCGAGTGCTCGCGCGGGAAGCAATTATGCTCACAATAACGAAGATTTATCATTTAAATAATCAGATTTACAGTATTTACACTTTCATTTGGAACACCTAATGACTAAAATAAGGCCTATGTTTTAATACTGTGTAACTAGCACAAATACATATCTAGGTTATGATAGCCGGGCGGTCTGTAAAAACGGTTGGGCGGTGAGCCCATTAAAAATGTCCTAGGGAGAGCTCTGTAATATAAAAAGTAAAAGTTAAGAAAATAATAATATTGTGACAATGAATATTATTCACGTTTTTTAATAATTCCTTCGATGTACCGGAATAATCTCCTCAACGAAAATTAAAGAACACAGATCTGTGAGGGGATGAAATTCGTAATATAACGATCCACCCCAACAAGAACAGTGCCAACCAGCTGCAGCATCGTTCCAGAGTGGACACTTGCCATTTGGCAGCACGCTTCTTAATGCAGTAGCAAAATGTCTGCTGCATTCTTACCAATATCTTTAAGAGGAAATAATAATAATAATAATAATAATAATAATAATAATAATAATAATAATAATAATAATAATAATAATAATAATAATAATAATAATCGTAACCGCTCTACTCATATAAGCCAGGTGCCATATTAGAAAACAACAGATACAAGTTATATATTGGGAGAGGAGCATCTTGACTGAGAGAAACGTGGCGCTATCTACCGATGGCACCGCACTGTTTGGATGCTCGATCTTGCAGTGTCCTACAGTCAATCGACTTATGACGTGAAGATACAAAAATATGAAGTGCTAGTGCAGCATATCGAAGATCAAGGGCGAGTGGAGCAAGTAATCGTGATACAAGTTGTGACTGGGGCAACAGGACTGGTGCACGACGACCCGAAATCCTTGAAGAATGAATACACACTGTCGGAAACAACTCAGGACACCCTTTGAGAGGTATCTAATTTACTCAAGATTTTTTGTAGAAACAATACACATGGAGTACATTTTAAAATCAATAGCTTAACTAGTATGCAGTGTAAGACGACAATGCAGGCACTGACTCTGGCATGCGGTTGATCGTACAGGTGGCGAATAATGTTTTGGGATACGTTATTACACGCCTGCTCGACCTGTTCGTTTAAGTCCTAAGAGTTGTGGGTGGCCGAGTCTCACGAGTTGCTTGTGGTCCCACGTGTTCGCCTGGAGATAAATCCGGCGATCGTGCCGGCCAGGGAAGTTGCTGTACGTCTTGCAGAGCACGCTGAGTTTCATAGACTGTGTCGGCAATCATTATCCCGTTGGAACATCACATCACTTTCCTGTTCCAAGAACGGCAGAGGATGACGATGCTAGTTGTTTAAAGGGACCTAACAACTAGGTCATCGGGCCCTAATGGTACGAGGTGAACAAAACGAAAATTAAAATTTCAAAATGTATCCACTGACTAGAATCTAAAACGAATGATGATGAAAAATGGTCGTAAAACAAACCAATCAGTGGAAGATATGAACAATGCCTTCATTACTGGGAAGATCTAAAGGGGTACAAAATCCAGGTCAGCGGTCCCAAATAACGGTACTACTCCTCTCACGCAGCGCAGACCCATGGTTTTACTCACATAGTGGTACTAATTACGGGCACCAGCCAAACCCGTGGTGTTTATCACTTGTTGTTGTTGTTGTGGTGGTGGTGGTGGTGGTGGTGTTTGGTTTGATGCAGCCCTCCATGCCAACCTATCCTGTGCTAACGTATTCATTTCCACGTAATTACTGCATCCTAAATCTGCTCTAATCAGCTTGTCATATTCACCCCTTGGCCAACCCCTACCGTTCTTACCGCCTATCTATTTTTTCGTCAAATTTAGCCAAATTGATCTCCTCTCACCAATTGAATTCAGTATCTTTTCATTCGTGATTCGATCTATCCATCTCACCTTCAGCACTCTTCTGTAACACCACATTTCAAAAGCTTCTATTCTCTTTCTTTCTGAGCTGGTTATCCTCCATATTTCACTTCCATACAATGCCACGCTCCAAGCGAAAGTCTTCAAAAACATTTTTCGAATTCCTATATCAATGTTCGAAGTGAGCAAATTTCTGTTCTTAAAGAAAGCTCTTCCTTGCTTGTGCTAGTCTGCATTTTATGTCCTCCTTACTTCTGCCATCGTTAGTTATTTTACTACCCAAGTAACAATATCCATCTACTTCCTTTAAGACTTCATTTCCTAATCTAATATTTCCTGCATTACCTGCCTTCGTTCGACTGCACTCCATTACTTTTATTTTGGACTTATTTATTTTCATCCCTTACTCCTTACCTAAGACTTCGTCTATACCATTCAGCAACTTCTAGAGATCTTCTGCAATCTCAGATAAAATAACAATATCATCGGCGAATCTCAAGGTTTGATTTCCTCTCCTTGGATTGTGATTCCCTTTCCAAATTCCTCTGTGATTTCCTTTACTGCCTGATCTATATAAACATTAAAAAGGAGGGGGGACAGACTGCAGCCTTGCCTCACTCCTTTTTGGATTGCTGCTTCTTTTTCAAATCCCTCGATTCTTATCACTGCAGACTGATTTTTATACAGGTTGTAGATAATTCTTCGTTCTCGTATCTGATCCCAATCACCTTCAGGATCTCCAATAGCGTGGTCCACTCAACATTACCGAATGCCTTTTCTAGATCTACGAATCCCATGTACGTGGGCTTGTCCTTCTTAATTCGATGCTTCAAGATCAGATGTAAAGTTAGGATTGCTTCACGTGTTCCTACACTTCTTCTGAAGCCAAATTTATCTTCTCCCAATTCAACTTCAACTTGTTTTTCCATTCTTCTGTAAATAATACATGTTAAAATTTTGCAGGTATGAGTTAATAACTGGGTTTCTCACTTTGGGGCATGAATCACAGGCGAAGTAGACCCATGGCGTTTCTCATGAAGTGGTTTCACTCATAGGTAAGGCAGACCCATTTTGAACAGAGTGGAACCGACCAGTGGAATACACACGATGACCACAATTGCAAAAAAACGCAAGATCCGTAGTGTTTCTCGCATAATGGTACTGCTCCTATGTAACATCGACCCATGGTGTTCCGCAAGTAATAGCACTAATCACAAGTATTCTCCTGGTTCCAATTTCATCATTCCATGGTCACCCCTTTTAGTCGTCTCTTACGACAGGCAGGGGATACCGTTGGTGTACTCTTCGTCTGCGACCCCCACCCACAGGGGGGAGAACGGCAGAAGAACGGGTCGAACAATACTCTGCATGTACCGAACATTGGTCAGCGTTCCCTCCACAAACACCAACGGCGAACAAGTTTAGTAGCTTGTACCCCAAACCACAAGGCCTGCGGTGGGACCAGTTCACTCTGCGAGCAGGAAAACATCTGCTTTCAACGCTGAAGACCACAGCGGTGATCTCTTGTAACGGCTGCGGTCGAGCCATGCACGTCGATGCTGCGTCGTGAGTGGAAGACGGGCTAGAGGTGTGCGTGCCCGCAGTCCCACTGCTAGTAAGCGTGTTGACACTTCTGGGGTAACATCTGCCACTGCTGCCTTACAATACGAGGATCTTGGCGGGCGTCTGTGCTGCGCGAACGTCCGGTACCTCATCTATGAGTGCGAGAATGTTTACTCGTCTAGCATCGCTGCGGCACGTCCAACTTAAGTGGCAATTCTACAAAATAACCATCTCGGCACTGGAACGGCCACAATTTGATCTCCCTCTCCCTCCATCACATCAAACTCGCTCAGTTGGCTACAGAAAGCACTGGCCTACTGTCTGCTTGCTTTGCACATCTGCACCATGCTGAGCCTTAGACGGTGACGCCATCTCTCAGGCCAGGAGATTTGTGGTGGTGATGGAGAGGTGTGGAGAAGATGTGCCTATCCTAGTAATTGTCCCGGCATTCGTCTTAGTGCAGGAGAATGGAAAACGACGGAAAGGCACTTTCAGAACAGCCCGAGGTGAGGACTAGCCCCTCTATATCTCCACTCTTCTGGTTCAGGGACTAGGTGTTTGTCGTTGTCGCAACACATTTCAGACCACGGAAACACGCAATAGTAAATACATCCTTTCACACAGGACTGGCGCCAGAAAGGATATCCGGCCGTAAAACAAGGCCAAATCCATATTTGCGCCTTCATTCGCAACCGCGACCTCACAAGCGCGTGCGAAAAACGACAGAAGAAGATGGACCAGATCGAATGTGCTTGATTAAGAAGTAAATAAAAGTACTAGAATATAGGTGAGTATGGGAAGCACAAGACAGGGAGAAATGGAGGAAATAAGAAAGAAAGAAAGAAAGAAAGAAAGAAAAAAAGAAAGAAAGAAAGAAAAATCATAAGGAAGATCCTCCGAGAGGAAAAAGAATAGCTGGTACAGAGAGAAACAGGAAAAGTGAATACCTACACAGAAAATAATTCCAAACACAAGAAGGAAGAGGAGATTGATGTTTTAAGGGCACCTTTCCGAATAGAGCGAATGCATATTTCAGGGAAAGTATTCAAACAGATAACCACACTAGAGTTGACTATAAAATTTGTTAAAGAAACAAAAAAGCTATGGAGTTAGTCGGGATCAATCCAACACAGATCTGGAATAGCGAGGTGCTTCGTGAATGTTGACAAATTCAAGAGGTTTCAAGAAAGACAAAGAACATCTGGTCTCAGGAAAGGAGGCGGAACGTCAGCGAAGAAATGAAGTGGCAAGGAGGAGAAGAAAATTCTAAAACAGCAAACCAACTATTTCCTGTGGTCCACAACAGAACAAACTAGGAGAACGAAAATTATTGATTATTATAATTTTATAGAATTACAACATTATCATTTATTATAAAAATATACAAGGAGTTCATACATGGTCTGAATATAAACTTCAGAAAATATGAAAAATTCAGCTCCTGAAATGCTCAACAATCGCAATGATATAACGAATATCGCGTCAATAAACTAGATTGCGAGCAGTATATTTCCCGGTATTTCCCACCTGTGGGTAGGACAGAGGAATGCAGAGAGAAAACGAACGGCATGCGTCACTGAAACGGGGAATAAAACATATGGACGAGGACATGATCACTAGTTTTTAGATAAACAGAGCGCGATTGTCAGTTAAATACATGAATTGATGGCGTTCACAACCCCACAAGATTTCAATCGCTTTCAATGATAGATTAATATGACTGCTCGCTCCTCTACAGAGCTTAACGCAGAAATGATGCATTCCAATGACAGATAACACGGTTTGGCCTCCTAGGCATAGAACATACAATTGATCAGATCGCATACCATTGTGGTGCCCCATACAATGCATCGAGAAGTGCGCGCACTACATGGAAATAGCTATGGTCGGTTGTGGGGCGACAAGGGACGCGAGGGTAGTTAACACGGCTATTCAATTCGCGGTATGTACACCTCTACTGCCACGCCGAGCGGCAATTCCCACAGGCGCAAAAAAGAGCTAAATATAAACATGTATATTTATGTTCTGGCCCTTTTATTACGACGAACAAAAGACAAATCTGTAAGCCAATAAAAGAAGTTGTCTCGTCTTTTTCATGAATAGTCTACTGAAGTTGAAAAATATGTGTTGAGAGTTGGGAATCGTCCGAAAATTTGTGTAACGAAAGTGTGTCAAGTACTGTGATGTTACCTAGCAACAGTACCTTGAGAGCTGCACAGGCCATGGATCTGTATGTCAGGGCCATCCACAGCCTGCACGGTTGCTGGGCAACATCGCGTCTCACATTTTATTGAAAGACATATTTATGATTATTTGATTTTTCCGATCGGATTTTTCGTTCAATAATGGCTCATCTCCTGCAGGAATAACTTGGACGAGGAAATACGTAGAACTAAATAGAATGTACTTGACAAAATTGAACCATGGAAATTATCAACTGTGCTACGCTCGGCAATCGCCTCTGATAATTCATTTGGAGCATTTGGAAAACAGACTCTGTGTACGCTGAGAGAAGTCAGTTGTTGTTCCCGGCAATTCCACCCAAAACAATGAAATTTTAGCTTAGGCACGCTTCCTCAGATATAAATCACGAAATTTCAGTAATATGACACTAAGGTTTTAGGAGATGTGCCCAGAAATCTCGGAAGAAAAAAGCTGAGAGGAGAGACGATATAAGATGAGGCACAATGAACATCTTCATACAGTGCACTGCCGATTATTCGAGCTAATGAAGGAGACAACATACACGACAAATCGAACAACACGGATAATCGAATTTCATGAAACATATACTAGAATTATAAAACTGTACATTCAGTACCTGGAGTCCGTTATAGCGAGAATCTCGTTGTAACGACAACTTTTATATGCACGTCGGAAATTCCTATATTAATCTATGTAATATATTTTGAACGATAACCCTTTCACTGATTCACCCATTATTAAGAGCAACTTAGAGCGAGTTATTTTTTCCTTATCGATATTCATACACTGTAGCATTCATGTTGAATACGATCGATCATCTTTCGTATCGATTTCTCGCTATGTGAACGAGCGAACTCTCAGCTACATACGAAGGTGCTGTGGACGTCGATTAATAACGTGGCCGAAAACAGTTGCGAACTCCCTAAAGGCTGAAGTAACAATCACTCAAAGTCAATGCTAGATATCGGGAAATTAAGTTTCTCACGATATGGCAGTATGCATCTCTGATTTCAAAGGTTAGGTTATATACTCTCATACGTCATTAAATTTCAGAAAGCCATTTAACAGGTGATGGCCGTAAGTTAACCTCGCGTGAAAGAGCAGAGGCATGAAAATTAATGTTAAGAAGAGCAAGCTCATGATCACAAATAAGGGATGAGACTTCAATGACCACATGATGACGAGATGCAGCTTAATCACTTTACGTTCCGCTAACTACTTTTACGATTTTTGGACCCGCCGATGTGCTGGAATTCTGTCCTACAGGAGAATTTTTACATGGTAATAAATCTAACCGACAAGAGGCTGGCGTATATGAGCATCTTCTAATACCACCGGATTGAGTCGAATTGAAACCCGTCAACCTGGAGTCAGAAAGCCACTCCACCGTCTGAACCATAAGTACACTACAAACTGATCAATGACTATTGGTAAATATGAAATATCTTAAGATCATAAGCAACTGTCTTCCATCCAACAATCACAGGAAGTCTGGCCCGTCTACAGAAGACTTACAGCAGTCGGAATGAAGTATGCTCGAAAGACAAGAAGATACTGTGTATGAATCGCTGGACGGAAGTAGAGAAAACTGGCAATCAAGAACATGATAGGAGCATTAATCAAGAGGGCAAACTAACCAGGAATTAGTATTTATTTATATATTGATATAAATTATCACGCCTCCGCGGCTCAGGGGGCAGGGCGCTGACCTCTCACCGCTGGGTTCCGTGATTCAAATCCCGGTCATTCCATATGAGCTTTGTCCTGGACAAAGCGGAGGCGGGACAGGTTGTTTTCCGGGTACTCCGGATTTCCTGTCATCTTTCATTCCAGCAACACTCTCCACTATCTGTCATCTGACAGTCATTAATCATTGCCCCAGAGAAGTGCGACAGGCTTCGGCAGCCGGCACAATTTCTATTCTCGCCGCAAGATGGGAGCTTCACTCATTCCATTCCTGATCCGGTTGAAATTGGATACACGCTGTGGATTTCCTATAAATTATGATACAATGTATTTCTTTGCTATTTTGCTTTACGTCGCACCGACACAGATAGGTGTTATGGCGACGACGGGATAGAAAAGGCCTAGGAATGCAAAGGAAGCGGCCGTGGCTTAATTAAGGTATAGCCCCAGCCTGGTATGACAATGTGAAACCATGGAAAACCATCTTCAAGGCTGTTGACAGTGGGATTCGAACCCACTATCTCCCGGATGCAAGCTCACAGCTGCGCGCTCCTAACCGCACGGCCAACTTGCCCGGTTGATAAAATGTAAGGACAGGAGATGAATAAAGGCGGAGCCCCAATTACACATTTGAATCTTCATCTTCGCAGATAAACTATATAGTACGAGTGATAAAGTTAGGTATTACATACACTGTTTACATAGTTCTCAATATTTAGAATATGTACAATAAGAAGAAATTATGATTATGGTACTTTTTACGAAATAGTAGCAAGTAAACTTTGCGCTATTTTAGAGTCTAAAATATTCTACCTTAACTTGCTGGACAACACGAAAACATTACTGTGAAACAGGGAGCACAGGCAGCGCCTGGAACATTTTCCAGATACTACGCGCAACACTCTCCTGTACGACGTGTTGCGACAGAGAGGCAGCTCCAACACGAGCATACAAATTAATTGCATTTTCACGCTAATTAGTTTGCTTGACAACATAATTGAGCGCATCTGTAGCACATAATATATTATATATAAGGCGGGCCAAACATCGTTAGGAGAGTCGCACGCACCGAGGATAAAATGAACGTAGTAGTAGTAGTAGTAGTAGTAGTAGTAGTAGTAGGAGGAGGAGGAGGAGGAGGAGGAGGAGGAGGAGGAGTAGGAGGAGGAGGAGGAAGAGGAGCTGATACACGTCAGAATCAGGCCGTGAACACATTCGATAATGCCTGCACTGAGGGCTCGCACGTGACGAAGTTCTATGACACATTCAAGCGGTTTGGTGATTTTTCACTCCAACGAAAATATGTCCTGTGTTTCTCGATGAAATTATGCACAAATAAGAAGTATCAATAATGACAACTAAAGAGTTATTAAAAATAATTCACTACTGGTACAGGGCAGTACACGCTAACAGTGGTACGCGTAGAGGTACGCTTGAAAGTTTCAGTGGAGTACGCGAGCAGCCTGCAATGAATTTAATTCGAAGAAAGTTTACAGTTAATTTCTAAACGAGTAACAAATTCCTCACTTTACTGGCTGTTGCGTACTATGTTTTATTTAATACTACGGTGAATTTATTTCTCCTTCTTCTTATTTTACGACCCCACTGGACCACTTCAGGCAACCATTTTCAGGTCATCATCTTTTATAGGGTTTCTTTCCAAATCGCTCAGTAGCTTTTCTGTCGTTCCTCATCCGTAAATACCCTTTTCATTGCATGTCTTGTTTTTAGTTTACATTTTATTTTTATGTTCTTCAGTTTCCTTAAATGTTTGAAAATTGTCCAGAGCCTTTTTTAGTTCTTCCATAGCCTCTCTAATTTCCTTAATACATCCTACTTCTCGCTTCAGATACCAGTCTCTCTATATTACTTAGTTTTAATTACATTAATTTAATTATTAATAATTCTGATTTACCAGAACGCAAATCGTTCGTGTTTGCTCCATGCATTGATGGTTTCTTGTTTTGTTGTTTGTGCCTTGCTATGAAAGATATAAAAGATGTGTCTTGAGACAGGTGTCAACTGGGCATTCTCCATGCTTCCCTGTCCTGAGCATCTTATTTCAGTTGTTCATAGCTTATACCTTGTTTGACATCTGTTAACATTCCAAACCTTCTTCTTCCTTCTCTTCCATCTATTTTTCCCTCCATACCCTTTGTTGAAGACAATTTCTACGTAGTATGTGACCCAACCACGATATTTTCCTCTTCCTTATCGTTTTCATCAGGTGTGTCTTCTCTCCTACGTTTCTTAGCACTTTATCTGCCCATTTCACATTTTCCATTCTTCTGCACAACTATATTTCAAAATTTTCAAAATTCTTTCTTTCTTTCCTCATGTCTATGTTTCAGCTCCATATGGCACTAGACTCACACCAACATTAATGTTATTTGAAGGAGCGAACAGAGCACTAAGATGAAAAAAAAAATGAAATGGCGTATGGCTTTTAGTGCCGGGAGTGTCCGAGGACATGTTCGACTCGTTAGGTGCAGTTTTTTTTATTTATTTTACACCCGTAGGCGACCTGCGCATCGTGATGAGGTTGAAATGACGATGAAGACAACACATACACCCAGCCCCCGTGCCAGCGAAATTAACCAGTGATGGTTAAAATTCCCGACCCTGCCGGGAATCAAACCCGTGACCCCTGTGACCAGAGGCCAGCACGCTAAACATTTAGTCATGAAGTCCGACACCACTAGCATACCAGAGTCGTAAATATGGTCCTGTGGTCCTGGATTAATGAAGGTAATTTATGTGATATTTACCTGTTGGAAATGGGTGAACCTATACAGTATTGTGATGGCGGCTGGGAATACAAAGACGCCATGAGTTCGGAACCACGGAGCTGTAATCAGATGGAGAAACAATTCAACAAAGGTAAGTTTTATGATCTCTCTGACCATCCAAGTTTACGTCACTGTGTATCAGAGTTCAACCAATCAGAGACGGTTTGTAATCAAAGAGTGCGGACTGTCGTTACAGTTTTACATCATAATATGAAACTAGAGGACCCGTCTTGCTCCGCCTCTCCTAGTCATATTGTTTTTCCTGCCCTTTGCAATGGTTTTATGAACATTTAATACGAAGCGCGTTATGTTATGCTGCAGATCATAATCAGAATTCACCCTTTCTGACGCCATCATGCCGTCTGTTTGGTCAAAATCTATCCATATATTCGCTTTTTATTTTTACCCTGCACTTCTTGATGCAAGGCCAACGGCCGTAGCCGTGTTGAAACACCGGATCCCGTGAGATCTCCGAAGTTAAGCAACATTGGGCGTGGTCAAGAGTTGGATGGGTTGCCACGCGCTGTTGGTGGGGGTAAGGGAATGGAGGAGCGGAAAGGAACTGGCCACCCTACCGCACGTAAACTCCGGCTCAGGAACACCTCTGCGGAGGTTCGGACCTGCCTTCGGGCAGAATAACCCTTACCTTTACCTCTTGATGTAAAGTTTGGTGTTGTGTCATAGAAGGCAACGGTATTTCAATCGCAGTTCTTCTGTATAGAGCGGCTGTCTTGTGAGCTCAGAGGTTAGTCTCGAAGGAGCGATTTTTTGACAGGCAGAGAACTTTTCTTAAGATACATGGCCTTCACTCTTTCTAGTGTAGCTAGGTTATCCTACATTACCTGTTCCCAGATAATGTCTAAGGCGTTTGTCATGATAGGGTCTGTTTGAACCTAGACGTTTTTCTCTTAGCAGCACGGAAGTTATCAGGAACGCTCTGTCATTTGATGAATATATTTGGAAGCTGGGTAAGGTTAGAGAATCAAAGAGTATCTAGCAGGGAATAGTATTCTTTCTCTATCAGAGGAAATGTATACTCTCCGGCTTGACAGGTAGTAATCAAATATGGCCGCATGCAGTGGCATTACTAAGGATGAAAATCATATAGCCTATGAGAATATTATTGAAAATGATAGTCGCTTAGCAACCTGCTAAGTACAGAATGTATTGCGGGTTAGGATAAGCCTCCGCCTGCCATTACTGGAGTGATCATTTAATGATTTGATGTTATGATTACTCAAAGGTGGATGAACTTAAATACTATCAATGTTTCATGATTCGCCGGCAGGTAATTCCGGAGAGAATAAAAACAAAAAATAAAGCAAATTGGTCCAGTAGAACGGACAGACGGATCTGCCAAACTCTTTCAACATATAAATATATTTACTTTAAAGAATCCTCATATTACTGATCGCGTCATCAAGTTTATAATCTGTTTTTCAGTAAGGCAAGAGCGGGTTTTTCAACCATGGCGTACCTAAAAAGAAAGTAGGGTACCACAGCAGCCGCACCTTTCACCTGGACTAGCACACACTGGAAAACTGTGTCACACCATCCCATTGAAATTCTGAAAGTTCTTAATCTGTGAATTCCAGAATTGATATTAAAAAGTTTTCATTCTTAGCTATTTGGAAGACCGCCTCATGGGCATGAGCGATAAGGCGTCAAGTCTATACGGTGCGACACTGGTTAGCCGGTTCGAGTCCCACTGATCGAAGGAAATCACCATCATAATATTAGCCGGCAGGGTAGGAGAGAACTGATGATGGTACACAATTTCTGACCACCTCTCCGCACTGTTCATATGGAGCTGATGTTGATGGCGATTCGTCCGTTGGATGGGGACGTTAAGCCACGAGCATAATCCTTGGTGCTATTCGAGAGGAGTAGGCTAAGTGCCGGCACCAAGTTTCATTCTGTCTCTTCATACCATCATACATCACGTCATTCACTTCACTAACTCTTCTGATGAGACTGACGTCACGAAAGGTAAAATTAACTGATGAAGTGATCTCGCAGTTGCGATCAAACAGTATTCTGTAGAAAGGAAGTCAGCTCCCAGACGAAACTACCTTCACATCGGTCTATTTTCAGATCAACTTTGCTTTACAGGAGTGAAAGCTGGGCGGACTCAGGATAGTTTATTCATAAGTTAGAAGTGACAGGCATGAAAGTAGCGAGAAAGATTGCTGGTACATACAGCTGGGAACAATGGCAGGAGGGTAATCGGAATGAGGAGATAAAGGCTAAGCTAGGAACGAACTCGATGGATTAAGCTGTACGCACAAACCGGCCTCAAGGGTGGGTTCATGTGAGGCGAATGGAGGAGAATAGGTTGCCTAGGAGAATAATGGACTCTGCTATGGAGGGTAAGAGAAGTAGAGGGAGACCAAGACGACGATGGTTAGACTCAGTTTCCAACAATTTAAAAATAAGGGGCGTAGAATTAAATGAGGACTCACCACTAGCTGCAAATAGAGGATTGTGGCGAGGTTTAGTAAATTCACAGAGACTTTCAGAGTGAACGCTGAAAGGCATAGCGGTCTATAAAGATATATGTATGTATGTATTATGTATGTCTGTTAAGAGGAGTTTAAAATGAGTTAAACACGTAATCGGGTTTATCTAAGCTGTACAGAACAGATGATGAGTGCACTATATGACTATGACAGTTAGAGGGAGTTTTATTGTTTTTTAGGTACCTTTTAGGTGTTCGGTTCAACATAACGTCTTATTACAATGAATAAAGAGGAAAAGCGCGACAAACATTCACTCATCATCCGTGTGTCATTGCTCGTTATATGAAACAACAGTAAGTATACTCCGATAATTCACCACATCCAGCAATAATTTCCCACATAATGTGTGTTTAAAAACGAAATGGCAACCGGAGAGGTGATATTTTATGGGAGCTTAATGCTGTGACAACCAAGTGAATTTAAATGGTGCGCATTACATAACTCAGCTGCAAGAGAACGAGCTTTAACAAAAACTCCAATTTGCGAAACGCACGGGAGAAAGTGCTGATTATGTGGTTAGCAAAGGTGACGTTTCCATCTCGTCCACAGTGTCACAAACAGCGATCGGTCCCCGGGTCAGTAGTGGCGACGCTAAGAAGCTCGCTCCCCACCCCCACCCACCGCAATAATTGAAAATGGGCCCCTCGTTTCCTGATGAGGAAAGTTACAAGTTTATTTCGTAGTATATGCTGTATATTATTACAATGAACAGCAAGTACGATAATAATAATAATGACTTACACAATTTAGTTTTCAAATCCGAAAATAATACAAATAATACACGCATATGGTACGAAAATACACACACGCAAGAAATGCATATTCCAATTATAGTAACCAAAACACGCTGACCGTCACAACATTAAGAAATAATCTCGTTCCTAGGACCACATAATTTACAACTCAACCGTCCATCGTACGCCTACTTAGCTACACTGACTGCCGAGAGTTATGAACAGGCTCGAAACTTGAGTATTTAGAATTTAGATAGTATTTCGAGTTATCGCATCTTCGCAGACTACTGGGTTCTCAGAACTGGCTAATTACTTCAAAATCCTTGTTGATTGTTGTGAGTGGCAGCAAGGGATGGTTATTATTGGAACAGGTTGTGAAACGCACATTCTTTCAGAAATAACTACCGTACTCCTATTGATGAAAGAAGCTCTGCACTACGACGCCCTAAGTTTGGAATAACCCTCTGTAATACAAATAATACTGTGTAGTGTGCTGTAGCTTTATCAATATGTAAAATCACTCTTCAGCTCCTGATTAAGAAACAGTCATGGGCCCCTCACAAGCCCGCGGGATCAGTGGACCCCTTATCTTCGCCACTGCCCCGAGTACAAGCACGACCCAAAGAAAGGAGCCCTTGGCAAGTTAAAACACGGAAGTTTACCTACAATATTATATTATATTATATTATATTATATTATATTATATTATATTATATTATATTATATTATATTATATTATATTATATTATATTATATTATATTATATTATATTATATTATATTATATTATATTATATTATATTATATTATATTATATTATATTATATTATATTATATTATATTATATTATATTATATTATATTATATTATATTATATTATATTATATTATATTATATTATATTATATTATATTATATTATATTATATTATATTATATTATATTATATTATATTATATTATATTATATTATATATTAGGCAGCGATGGAGGTCCTTGATTCACAACCCGACCCGGGAAGCTGGAAACGGGAAATGAAGATGATGTTGATTTAGGACGACTCTGAGGCTCAAAAGTCAATGAAATGAAAGCAATGTATTTTGAGCTTTTTGCATGATTCAATACGCTACAAATAAGACAAAATAAATCTTATTAAAATTCAACAATTCGAAGTATCCAATTTTAATAGGCCTATGGTACGTTAAAGAGACATATAGGGTGGTCAAGCCCAAAATGTAAATATACCCGAGATTTTTTTTGCTAGTTGCTTTACGTCGCACCGACACAGACAGGTCTTATGGCGACGATAGGACAGGGAAGGGCTAGGAGTGGGAAGGAAGCGGCCGTGGCCTTAATTAAGGTACAACCCCAGCATTTGCCTGGTGTGAAAATGGGAAACCACGGAAAACCATTTCCAGGGCTGCCGACAGTGGGGTTCGAGCCTACTATCTCCCGAATACTGGATACTGGCCGCACTTAAGCGACTGCAGCTATCGAGCTCGGTATACTCGAGATTTGACTTTGAAATAGATGTTATATTGGTATCAAGATGCAAGGAAATATATTTCCTGAACCTACCTATGCGACATTTTTTAAATTCAAATTAAACATGAAAACAGAATATTAATGAAAAAAATGGTGTGTTTTACCACTGCCGTGACCAGAATTCGAACCTGGGTGAAAAAATGGTGTCAACTTTCCCTTCAGGAAAATCGAATGATCTTAAATATGTCTTTCAAATAACGAAGTTGCATCTAACGAATCGTTTTCGTGAGACAACTGTATGGAAGTTGGGAATCGACAAGTGTAGGATTCAGTGAATCGAAAGGCGGAGTCTGATTCAGGGCCTATGAAATTATCAACAATGAAATAATCAGTTCTCTAGAGTTTGAGGCCTCAGTCATGGCCATCCATCAACACTTCACATCACAGCCTGCACGGGTGCTAGGTAAACACCATTTTATATCGCTAATTTCTTGATACAAATATTCAGATGGCTCCCAAGCCATAAGACATGTTTATGTCAAAAACTATCACTTACAGTATTGCAGAATTTCGCAATATTTAGAAATTATACTTTGAAGAACCTTGTAGTGCCCTGGGAATCTTGGAGTATTTTTTGACAAATTTGACAAAATCACCCATGACATCTCCAAATTAACGATTAATTCATATCATTCTGTGAGCAGCCTAGCGTATCACGATATTTTCAACAACTAAATACACCAAAGTAAGGTGTACTGTTTTCTCAACTCTCCTGGAGTAGCTCTTATTTTCTGAATCAGTCGGATAACGAGAGCACTTTTGGTGGACGTGACAGAGCATTTGGGTGAAGGGCCGTAATAAAACTCATTTTACATCTGAAGGAATCTCGTCATTTGCCATTTGTAACCAGACACCGAATATTTTCCCTAAATACCAGAATCTCCCGTTCGATCCCGGAACACCACCGATTCGTTAGATGCACGTCCTAAAGAGAACATGAAGCAATGTACGCCTACAGAACTGTAGGCACTTGGAAGTACCAGCTCCATGTCAAAACAATCACTACCTACAAATGGGTTGCATTTTTTATAACATCGTCACGAGTTTCATACATCAATATCAAAGACAGTTACGATTCTGAGACTATTTTCATTCAAAATGAAGTAAAACTAAATCAGATGCGTAGCACATGAATATTCTTCTGCAGAGCCATATTCATGAATACAGTTCCCAGGACTCAGGCGTTACTGTTCCAATATCCCAGTGACGCTAGATCTTCTACAATTTGGGAGGAACTTCCGACTTTTAAAAATATTCCAGAAGATACGACATTAGATGGAACCTCGCACTTTTTTCCATCCTGACTTTGTAGACACAAGTAGACACAAGGCTTCACATCAATACAATACCATTCATCTCTCAGTTTTAAGAGTATTTCGGATCCGAGGACGAATTCTTTAAAGTGCGAATCGTAGGGGTTCCTCACATATAACAATTCAAGTATGACAACCCAATGAGGTGGGATATCACGAAACACCTAGGGGTAATCGAAGAGTAGACATCTGCTACGATTTCGACCTTTGCATGGTCTTGCCCTGACTTACGAAGAAAGACACCTACGAGGGCAAGGGCAAAGAGGAAGGGTAGGGGGAGGGGGTTTACCTAGATGTTAGACCCATTTTAATAACAATCATCATCATCATCAGAATAAGATCCTCAGATGAATGACTGAATTATCGTACAATGCCAAGTACTTTTATTACAAGTTGCTTTATGCCGCTCTGACACAGATACGTCCTATGACGATGATGGGATAGGAAAGGGCTAGTAGGAAGGAAGCTGCCATGAGCTTAATTAAGGTACAGTACCAGCATTTGCCTGGTGTGAAAATGGGAGACCACAGAAAACCATCTTCAGGGCTGCCGATGGTGGGGTTCGAACCCACTATCTCCCAAATGCAAACTCACAGCTGCGTTAGGAAACAGAATTTAGTAAAAAGGTCACTGAAGGATCATAAGCATATCTGGCAATCATGTGAGTTTCAATGAAAAATGGAAGGGTATACATTGGTGGAGGGAACAGGTTCCAGAAAAGACATTTCAGGAATCATAACTGAAGAAACGGGTGTGTATATGGGAGGATTTACAGGAGGCAGAGGTATTTAGTCAGTAGTAAGTAAAGATAGTTTGATATAAGGAGGTACAGGAGGTGACCGATACCAACGAAGTACTGAAATTTACCTATGATAATCAAGGTATCGTATTTACAAAAAAGTTACAAAAGTTGAAAGCTAAAACTGCAGGTGGAATTGATAAGATTTCTGGGAATAGACTCACGGCGATGGATTTGGATACAGCGCCACATCTGAAGTACTTATCTGATTTTGTTTGCATGAAGGAGCTACAGCAAATGAAGCGAGAGCTCTTATAGTAGCCCCAGTGTACAAAGGAAAGAGTGATAAACATTAAGAGGACAATTACAGGACAGTCAGATTGAAATGCGTTTTGGGAAGGTATTCTTTCTAATTATATTAGGCGCGTACCCGAATTACTAAATGGTACGGCGGAGCTGAAAACAGCATTCTTTACTCAGTCAGTCCCTCTTATGAATGGCGTGTCCCTCGTTAGGTCGGCTAGTGTGTCCATTTCAGACTGATACATAATAATACACACTGGTGCGGTGAGGAAAGAAGCAGGAAACCACCTGGTACATCTCTCTAGTACGGTAGACGTCCTTGGTGAAGGTTACACTTGTGGATCTACCGCAGGATTCATCAGTCCCTAGTCTTCAGAATGAAGCAATAATAATTATTATTATTATTATTATCATCATTCATTTTCCCCATATCTTGGTGAGTTGTGGGTGTGAACTGTATAGCATACGTGGATTTGGCCTTGTTTTACGGTCGGGTGCCCTTCCTGACTACAATCCTACGTAGAGGAATGAATTCACTAATACCTATTTCTCTGGTGGTTGGAAATGCGCTGTGCTGTGTATCCAGAGAAACACAAACACCCAGTCCCTGAATCGGAAGAATCAATCACATGCAATTTAAATCCTCGACCTGGCCGAGAATAGAATCCAGGTTACTCCAAACTGAAGGCCTCGCCGCTGCCCACTCAATCAAGCAGCGGGACAAGGGAATAATAATAATAATAATAATAATAATAATAATAATAATAATAATAATAATTTGTTATTCAAATATACATATATATATCACAGAAACTAAGTCAATCTACATATATCTTCTTCATTCCAAAGGCTAAAGTTAAAATTCATACCAACTCCCCACTTACAGAGCAATGAGACTATACAGCAAGTATTTATTTATTTCATGCCTTCATTTGTAGCGAAGTCAGGGCTCACAGCCCTCTCTTACACTTAACCACATAATAAGTAATATAAACTTAAAAGCCCAACAAAAAATGAAATAACCAGCAACCCTAAGCACATAAAACACTAACCACATTCTTTCTTCCATTTATGCTGTCATTCACACAAGCTGGTTATATATGTAGTAGGTAATATAGGCAAAACCGCGTAACAGACGCTAAAGAGGTGCAAGTCCTAACAATGACTCGAAGGGAATTCCATAGGCTATGTGGAATATAATTTAAAAGAGACAATCAAATTTAAAATCCTCCAGTATAAACTTTAAAAATTATATTTCTCAACGAAACATAATTCCTGCGGTGAATAACTCCGGCAACTCCGTGTCTCCGAAAACCGTAATAGTAGTTAACTCAAAGTACTTAAACACCAACAACATTAATTGGTAGACTTCTCAGTAACAGGCCATAGAATGAAAAGTGGTTTTAACCTCCCAACAATATATTTATTTTTGTGAGATATGTACTATAATATAAGCTTGTGGACCCCAATAATAATAATAAATATTATATTGTCTAGCACCTTGGATGAGTGGTCTACGTACTGACGTTCGTTTCAGAGGGCGCTGAGTTCGACTTCCGGCAGACCGGGGATTTTAACTGTGTGTGTTTAATACGTCTGGCACGGGGACTGGATATTTTTGTTCGTCTTGACAGAGTTGTTTTCATCTCCATACAAAACACATCACACTCCCAACCACCACAGGAACACGCAATAGTGAGTACATCCCCCCCCCCACATAGGGTTGGCGTCAAGAAGGGCATCCGGCCGCAAAACTGAGCCAAATCCACAGCAAATGCCAACCCCCAACTAGTGGTGAAAAAAGGCCAGGAAATCGATACAGTATAAGAACGATACTCAGCACCCTTGAAGAACTCTTGGCAAGTAAGATTCCTTAAGGAGTGTGAATAACTTTACCGGGATTCAGTCACAAATAAGCACGATAATAATAATAATAATAATAATAATAATAATAATAATAATAATAATAATAATAATAATAATAACAATGTCCGCCTCCGTATCGTAACGATTAGTGTTATTAGCTGCCGTCCTCGGGGGCCCGGGTTCGATTCCCGGTACTGCCAGAAATTTAAGAATGGCAGGAGGGCTGGTATGTGGTTGATATGATACATGCAGCTCACCTCCAATGGGGGTGTGCCTGAAAAGAGCTGCACCACCTCGGGATGAGGACACGAGTTTTTTATTATAATAATAATAATAATAATAATAATAATAATAATAATAATAATAATAATAATAATAATAATAATAATCATTAAAATTCATGAAGGGCGTTCTGGACCCCAGTGTAGAATGCTAGGGTTAAGACTTAACAGAACATCGAAAAATATTTGTTATAAAACTTTATACGGAGCTCAGCTTTACAAATGTATACAACTCTCAGTACAGTTGAAGAGGTTACGTGCATCGTAAGAAAAACTGATGGGCAAGTCGTAGTTCACGCAGTAATGGGTTAGAATACCTACAAGTACCATCTTGGCCGCACGACGGTTTTGCTATTAGGGTTACGACCTCTTACAACATAACCCCTTCTAATCATACAATACTCCACACACAGATGCAACGCGGGCAAGAGGATATTTGATACCTATCCCATCCCTAGAACAAAGCAATTGCCAAGCACATGAGTAGGAGGTGTTGCTCACCCGATGAAGTGCTGCAGGAGGGATGCATTGCCATTCCTATGGAGAAGATCTCGTGTTCGTCTGTACTGCACATTGTGGACGTCAGACGAGGCGGTTACTACTGCTATCGTCCTCATCTGTAGCAGAACTCATCTTGCTTGCTATGTCACACCACAACACCACTTCTTCTGTTCACTTTGGCGCATCCTGCCCCTCTGTGCCAAACACTGCGGCTGTGCTCAGGCCCAACCCGAACCCTCCCCTAACCCCGGCACGACAGCGACCGAACGCGACCGAAGATCCGCGATCCGCAACTCAACACATGCGCTCAGAGGCGTCATAGTAAGCATCTGGGCAATTCTGGGCTTGCTGAGAATAAACAAATGTTGAACCAACTATGGTGGTGGTGGTGGGATTAAGATGATACAACAGTTGCCACTACATTCTTTGATATTGCTCTGAAGACAATCCTGGTCGCAGGATCGAAACACGTCAGCAGATTATAAACATTACGCTACCTAATATCCCCAAGTTAGAATAATAATAATAATAATAATAATAATAATAATAATAATCCACAGCCTGTTCCCAGTGATTCGACGGATCAGGAATGGAATGAAGCCCCATCTAGCGGCGAGGATAGGAAGAGTGCCGGCTCCCGAAGCCTGTCAGGGGCTGCCTGGCCGAGGCGGTAAAGGCGTGCTCGGTTCGCCCGGAAGGACGTGGGTTCGAATCCCCGTCAAGAAGTCGTAAAATTAAAAAAAGAGATTTCCACTTCCGGAGGTGCACGTGGTCCTGAGGTTCACTCAGCCTACATCGAAAATGAGTACCAGGTTAATTCCTGAGAGCAAAGGCGGCCGGGCGTAGAGCTAACCACTCTACCCCAACAAGTGCCGAGGTTACGAATAGTGGAAGCCTTTACCTTCCACCACTCCAAGGGCCTTCATGGCCTGTACGGAGATGGCTTTGCTTTGCTTTTTTAGCCGAAGCCTGTCGGACTCCACTGGGGCAATGAGTAATGACTGACAAATGAAATGAAATGTTAATGGAGAGTGTTGCTGGAATGAAAGATGACAGGGAAAACCGGAGTGGGCGCTTAGCCTAAGGGGTGAAAAGCGGGTTAAACCTTCTCAGAAGTTCAGTGACTCAGACGACCTAAGACCAGTGGTACTCCGACAGTCTCGTGTCGGCAGAGTTACCAATGTCTAGACGAACTCCCGCGGAAAAACACTGGAACATCGACGGCTCCGAAAATCGCGAAAACTTGTTGATAGGACGTACAATCAATTTTAGGAAAAGAGATCATAATACCCCTTAAGAATCGGCGTCCCACCCTGCCCGCCGTACAGTCTGGCGTTGTGGGTTTCCTCCGTCTCCCTTAATGCAATCCTGGCAAAACGCGAATACACAAATCTAAAATAATAAAAGAAGCATTACTCAAGTTATTCAGACGAATGATACAGCGTGACGCAGAAAACCAAACCCTATTAGAGTAAGGTAACAGTTATTTACATCACAAGGGTCGAACGGGAGGCTGTACGTATGAGATGAGTTGTTCCAAAACGATGTAACGTTCAATACCTTATTTCATGCTATTTTGAACTTCTTTGTTACTATTATTATTTACAAATGATGAAGACTGAACGCTATATACTCAGTTCAGGGCAGGCCATGAAAGAACCGTCATCATTCAAGAATTGACTCGCCCACACAATGCAGTACAACCATCCCACAGGTATGTAAGTATCTGTTTCAGATGTACCTGAAAACGTTTTCTGATGGTATGTTTATATGTCGAGAGCGAAGATTTGGACTGGTACATCTCCAAGGGAAACCTATTCCCTTGTCATAAACCTTCAGATATCTCGGTTCAGTGGTCACAATCATGGTGAAGCAGGAGCTGACTGCAGTCCGGTCGGTATACCAGGTGTATGCATAAGCGTTTTCCGGTTTCACTAAGAGATGGCACCAGCAAACAGTACGCAGCGTATGAAATTGACACATACATCAGTTTGTTTGTCTGGCATTAAGGTACCAACACACACAAGTTGAGTCCGCCAAACACTAGCGTCTGTGTTGTATCGTTCAGTGATCATGTCGAAGTTTGTGCCTGAAAAAGAACATTTGCGGCATGCATCGCTTTTCTTATTTAATCAAGAGAAAAATGCTGTGAAAGTCATCGTTTGCTGGTAGAAACATATGGTGAACACGCCCCATCGATTAGAACATGTGAGACATGGTTTCGATCATTTAAACGTGATGATTTCAATGTGAATGACAGTGCGCGCTCTGGACTCGAACTCAACAGCAATTGGCACAAGCATTAAATGTGCCACAAGAAACAATCAGCAGACGATTACGGGCAATGGGGAAGATCAACAAACTTGCTAAATATTTACCACACGATTTGAATGAACGGCAAATGGAAAATCGCAAAGTCAATTGTGAAATGCTGCTTCAACGTCACGAAAGAAAATCATTTCGGTACCATATTATGATGGGTGACGAAAAATGGATTTATCTGAAAAATCGTGGCAGTCACCTGGCGAAGCCGGTCCTTCAACACCAAGGCCAAATCGCTTCGGCAAGAAGACCATGCTTTATGTCTAGTGGGACCAGGGCGGTATTATGTATTATGAACTCTTGAAGCCCGGCAAAGCCGCTAATGCACAACTCTATCGCCAAGAAATGATTAATTTAAATCACGCATTGATCGAAAAACGAACGGAACGGGTCACAACACGGTTGGTCAAAAGACATGGCAAAGTGATTTTGTTACACGACAATGCCCCGTCTCACACAGCAAAACCAGCGAAAGACACCTTGAAATCTCTTGGATGGGACATCCTTCTGCACCCGCCGTACTGCCCCGACATGGCGCCATCTGACCATCACCTCTTCGCGTCAATGGGGTACGTGGTCGCACAGCAGCATTTAAGCAATTTCTAGGAAGTTGGAAAATGGCTGGAAGAATGGTTTGCCGAAAAAGACAAGCAGTTTTTCTCGCATGGCATGCATAACTTTCCTGAAAGATGGGCGAAGTGTGTAGAAGCCGATGACCAAAATTTTGAATAAACAAAAAATGAATTTCCCTTGAAAATTACGTGTTTTCTTTACGACAAAAACCGGCAAAAACTTAGGCGTACACCTGGTAAATGGAGATCAGCTACGGGAGTCCTGTGTGAAAGGAGGATACCATCAGACCACAAGAGTTTTATTTATGAGAGAATGATTCGTCCTGCCTTCACGTATCGTCTGGTGACAGAGTCAATAGCAAAAGCCTGAAGGAAAGCTAGATGTGGTACAAGTGAAAGTGGTGCGATGAGCACGCGGCGTGTCAAAAGGATGATGGAACCAGAAATGAAACCATACGGGACTGGGTAAAGGTGAGGAGCACTAAAGACAAGATCCAGGAGCCAAGACTAAGATGGTGAGGAGATGGAAGGACTCTACCATCTCGGATCTCAAAGATCTGGAACTGGAAGAGGACATAGCATTCAATAGAAATGAATGGTGGAAACTGATACGCATTAGCGACCCCATGTGTCACTGGGGCTAATCAAGAAGAAGAAAAAAAGAAGCTGAGAGCGGTAAGTAACTACAGTAATCGAAAGGTTCTATTTACCCCACTATTTTGAAGACATCACTTTGAAGACACTGGGCAGCAGGCAGTGGTATGATGATAAACGGCGTTAAAAGTCAGGTTGTAAGTTTCACAAATAGGAAAAGTCCTCTCAGTTTTAATTACTGCGTTGATGGGGTGAAAGTGTTCATATACGGAAAGATCTTCATTTGGAGTAATCACATAAATTGGATTGTAAATAAAGGGTACAGATCTCTGCACATGGTTATGAGGGTGTTTAGGGGTTGTAGTAAGGCTGTAAAGGAGAGGCATTTAAGTCTCTGGTAAGATCCCAACTAGAGTATGGTTCCAGTGTATGGGACCCTCACCAGGATTACTTGATTCCAGAATGGAAAAAATCCAAAGAAAAGCAGTTCGATTGGTTCTTGGCGGTTTCTAACAAAAGAGTAGCGTTACAAAAATGTTGCGAACTTTGGGTTGGGAAGACCTGGGAGAAAGGAGACGAACTGTTCGACTAAGTGGTATGTTCCGAGCTGTCAGTGGAGAGATGGCGTGGAATGACATTAGTAGACGAATGTCTGAGTGGTGTCTTTAAAAGTAGGAAAGATCGTAATATGAAGAAGAAGTTGTAATTCAAGAGGACAAATTGGGGCAAATATTCGTTTATAGGATGTGGAGTTAGGGATTGGAATATCCTACCAAGGAAGATGTTCAATAAATTTCTAATTTCTTTGCAATCGTTTAAGAAAAGGCTAGGAAAACAACGCATAGCGAATGTCACCTGGGCGACTGCCCTAAATGCAGTTTAGTAGTGAAATGAAATGTATGGCTTTTAGTACCGGGGTATCCCAGGACGGGTTTGGCTCGCCAGGTGCAGGTCTCTTTATTTGACTCCCGTAGGCGACCTGCGCGTCGTGATGAGGATGAAATGATGAAGAAGACAACACATACACCCAGCCCCCGTGCCAGGGAAATTAACCAATGATGGTTAAAATTCCCGACCCTGCCGGGAGTCGAACCCGGGACCCCTGTGACCAAAGGCCAGCACGCAAACCATTTAGCCACGGAGCCGGACAGATCAGTAGTGATTGCTTTGATTGAACGTAGACACATTATGAAATTCAGCAAAGTATGAAATTGAATACCTGTTGCATCCTTTCAAAAATGGTCGCATGAAAGAACACACACGATGTGTGTGGGGGGGGGGGGGTGATGGGGAGAGAGTAGTGCCTTTATGACATGCGCAAGGGATAAGGAAGTATTTGTGAAAATACTGACCCTAAATGGGTAAAACAAATCTGTCAATTTGGTCTTATAAAGAGCATTTACATCTCAGGAATCACCAAGGTTGGGTATATAAAGTTCAACATATAAAGTCGCTATTATATATGCATATTTAAGCGTTTCGGAAACTGAAGACATGCGCAGAAAAACAGGCTAACCCACACTTTTTCAATCGGAGAATAATTGAGGTTTTGTGAACGAGGCTGATAAAATCAGTTCATATGTGAGAACATGATATTCAAGCAGACGGCATCAATTTATATTTGCTACACATACGATATTTCTAATCTTAATTTTTTCATAAAAGTTTCCTTCCCACAATCCCGCCACTGTTTCTATCGCAAATCAAGCAAAAAAGTAAGTCATCGCCGTAAACATTCTTGGAGGAGTGGGAGGTAAAGGCTTCCACTATCCGTAACCTCAGCACTTGGTGCGGGTAGAGATGCCCTGATTCTAAGTGCATCGAACTGACAGAAACAGTTCAAAACACCACAGCTGACGTGGTTATTAGTTATTCGTTTCTTAAAATTAGTAGACTATGCGAGTATTATCATGCCAACATTTTATTTTGTAATGGTTATAAGTAGACTACTGCTATTATCAGACTTTGTACGAGTTACTTATTAGTGCATTTTTAATCTCGAGTATTTGACTCGAGGTTGGCTATCCTGTTTATATAATAGTTGCGCTACATTACACTAAAGAACGGGTGAGATGCAACGGTTGGTTAGCCCGTTCTTGACATTACAGAAAAAGCATTTGGAGAAACGCAAGAATGTCTACTTGCTGCATGTAAGCTAATAAGATGTTTTGGTCTTAGACCAGTTTGTTATTATTGCAGACAAGAGCAGCAGCACTCCTCTCCAAATATTTAATTTCAAGGCGTAGCCCGCTTTTACCGGGCATGTCTTCAATTCAACCGTTACAGTGGTGAAGAGGGCTTTTAAAATTTGAATATCTAAAGCAGGGCCTCTCAAACGCTTAAAATCTCATGCGTGAAAACCGAGGCGCAGAGGCTCCGTGCACTGTGCATCGGTCCGACTCGGATTGTGTAGTGTGCTGAGAGTGACGAAGGGCTCGGTGATAAACGGCTTGTTTGTCAGTGAAGTAGATAAGCGCAAGACAACAACATCATAATGGTGCAAACTGTTTCGAAGGAAGGAGACACTTCCGAAAGCCTATTTCAATCGAACTGGGAACTTTCGTACTTTTTTCTCAGTCCTGACGATAAAGCCAAATGCTTAATCTGTGGGACAATAATTACGTGATCACCAAAAATATGTATTTTTCAATACAAAGGGTTTGCTCGAATTCTACGAAAATTTGTCGAAGGAAGATTTTCCTAAGCTGCATCGAGAATTAGCTAAGTTTATTTCTATGTTTGATTCTACATGCATATGTCAAAGTTTTTTTTTCTGCTTTGACTTGTACGAAAACTAGATTGCGTGCGAGTATTTCTGGTCGTAATTTAAAGCACGCTCTCAGAATTTCTGTCAGCGATCCCTTGTTTAGATATTACTGGTTTAATTGCAAAGAAAAAGGAAAAGAAGAGCTAGAGAAGATAAATTGTCTGTTCAAACCAAATTGAAACACGAATTTTTAACACCGGTAACATTGTCCAATACAAATGACTGTCTCCGCTCACCGCACGTAAACAGTTCCCAGTGAGGGGAAAACTATTGGGGAAGGTGAAGAAGGCGGAGACAGGACAAACGGGTGAGACAGATGTAGGGAAACAGGAGTAGGGGTTTGCACTCTGGTCAACGTAGTAAAGTCACATGCACCCTGAGAGGCCTTCATCTAAAGTATTGCCCTTTTTTTTAATTTGATATCCTCTGGCCTCCGCACCTCTTACCTTTACATAACTACTTCATCTCCCTGTACTTCTGTTACCCTCCGTGTTCGACAACGTAATTCTTTTACGTAATCTCTCCTTCTCCACTCTACTCACATGATCCCATCACCGAAGCCGGTTTATGCGTATAGTTTCATCCATCCAGACTATTCCTAACTTAGCCTTTAGCTCCTCGCGCCGAGTACCCTCCTATTATTGTTCTCACCTGTTTGCCACCAGAATGTATGTCCGTTACTTCCCGTTTATGAATAAGACACGCTGAATCCACCCAACTTTCACTGGCGTACAGCAAAGTCGGTCTGAAAACAGACCAGTGTAAAGATATTTTCATCCGGGAGCGGACTTCCTTCACTGCATTAGCTTTGCTGCACCTTCATTCAATACCACATACTATACCAACTACATCCTCCGAGAATATATCTTAAATACTTCAAATGATCTACCTGTTCCAGTTTTGTATTCCCGACCTCACATTCAAGCATCTCAGGTTCCTTCCCTACTGACATCAATTTAGTCTTGGAAATGCTAATATTCATATCACACACACTGCACCTCTTTTCAAGTTCCAAGATGTCATATTGCAGGCTTTCAGCACAGTCTGCCAATCCAGCATCGCAAAAAGCAAACTTGATACCCGTAATAAGACACAATGAACGACTAAAAACCGCAGAAACACCTATAACCGCTAGTATAAATATTTTAAAAGCACTAAATATACCACACGAAATAGAAACCACCCCTGACTCAATAAGTCAATTGCACTACACCTCAATACAAACCAACCTATCTCTCCCACAAAAACAAAAACAAAAAGACATGGTATCCCAGTAATGCCGATAAGTTCAACACTTAGTATGCTAAACGAAGAATTTTTTTTTTAGTTGTTTTACGTCGCACTGACACAGATAGGTCTTATGGCGACGATGGGACAGGAAAGGGCTAGGAGTGGGAAGGAAGCGGCCATGGCCTTAATTAAGGTACAGCCCCAGCATTTGCCTGGTGTGAAAATGGGAAACCACGGAAAACCATCTTCAGGGCTGCCGACAGTGGAGTTCGAACCTACTATCTCCCGAAACTAAACGAAGAATATCCTGAAGATCAGTGGTTAAGACTCTTCACAAACGGCTCGCAAATAGATGACAGAGGAGCAGGCGCTGGAGTTTTCTGCCAATTATTCTCACAATATGCTGCAGTAGGCAGATATCATAACAACTTTGATGGAGAAACAGAAACCAATCTATCTTAACCCTACACAATCTAATTTGTACAGTCAATCCGTTAGAAAAAGCAGTCCTACTCACACATTCCCTAGCTGCAGTACAAGCAGTATTCTCAAATACCAAACCCCGTTTATCAAGAATTCACAACATTAAACATATACAAAAAAAATAATTAAAACTTTAAAGATAAACATAACTTTACAATGGATTCCCGCACGTATAGGAGTACTGGAGAAGGCAACGAACTGGCAGATAAACCAGGCAGTAGTACCTACATGAGAACCAAATCTCTGTCAGCTAAATCAATCAATAAGATAATCACAAATAAAACCTTAAAAAATGGAAGAAAGAAACTACCCAACTTACTACAATGAAGAAATGGAAAAAATAAATGACCTATGGGACAAAAATAAAAGCAAGCCGAGGAAAGAAGCAATGGCAATCTTCAGATTGGAAACAGGACATGACTGCTTAGCTGCACATCTAGCTAGAATCAAACTACACCCGACGGAAAAGTATACCACCTGCAAAATTACTGGATGAGTGATGGACTCGAAACATTTAGTTCCGTTCACAGGACTCAACCCAACCCAACAAAAAAAAAAAAAAGGTAATTTACCAGCCCTATACTGGACAGCCAGGAACGAGATTAAACAACACTTTGTTCCCTAATACATCTGTACATTATAAATGTTATTTGTATATTACTGTTGTCTTGGAGTTACTTCCCAATAAGGAAATAGGTTGCTACAGCAACCATTAACTGCAGGACATCGGCACAGACCAAACTGAATGCAACATTTCCCACACTCACTATATTGGCTTTACGTCGCACCGACACAAGATAGGTCTTACGGCGACTATGGGACAGGAAAGGGCTAGGACTGGGAAGGAAGCGGCCGTGGCTTTAATTAAGGTACAGCCCCAGCATTTGCCTGGTGTGAAAATGGGAAACCACGGAAAACCATCTTCAGGGCTGCCGACAGTAGGGTTCGAACCTACTGTCTCCCGAATACTGGATACTGACCGCACTTAAGCGACTGCAGCTATCGAGCTCAGTGCAACATTTCCATCCAACTGAATCTCTCCCTGCCCTTGTACACCGATCAATAAACGATCTATGCAAAGAACAAACAATGAGGGAGAATGATTAAATGGCAACAACCATAATAATAATAATAATAATAATAATAATAATAATAATAATAATAATAATAATAATAATAATAATAATTCTCAAACCCTTCTGAAATGAAAACTGAAGTTAGACATGGTGATGTTACCGGGCGATTTGGCCGTGCGGTTAGGGGGGAGCAGCTGTGAGCTGGTTATTATTATTATTATTAACAAATGTCTTTACGTCGCACCGACACAGCTAGGTCTTATGGCGACGATGGGATAGGAAAGGGATAGGAGTGGGAAGGAAGCAGCCGTGATCTCAATTAAGGTACAGCCCTAGTATTTTCCTAGTGTGAAAATGGGAAAGCACGGAAAATCATATTCAGGGCTGCCGACAGTGGGGTTCGAACCCACTATCTCCCGAATACTGTATACTGGCCGCACTTAAGCGACTTCAGCTATCGAGCTCGGTGCTGTGACCTTGCATCCGGGAGATAGTGGGTTCGAGCCCCACTGCTGGCAGCCCTGCAGATGGTTTTCCGTGGTTTCCCATTTCCACACCAGACCGTAGTCTGATTCCTGGTGCCAGGGAGGGCATGCGACCTTAAATATCCGACCACAACAAAACTTTCAAGTCTCAGTGCGTTCAAGGATCCTGAGCAAGCCGGGATAAGCTGCGGATTATTATTATTATTATTATTATTATTATTATTATTATTATTATTATTATTATTATTATTATTATTATTATTATTATTATTATTATTATTATTATTATTATTATTATTCATCGTGAGGCCCACTCAGGACCGCGAGATCTCAACAGGTTTTCATCCTTTCGGAGTGTGCTTTCTTCCATGCATCAGAATAGACATGCTTCAGTCGAGTTGGGACTTCTTGATGAACCTGTCTAAGTTTGTGTTTGAGTGGCTCTCGGAGTTGAATGTCTCTTTCTGAGATCCCATACTTTAAAAGATCTTTATCGATCTCCAACAAGCAACGAGGAATCGTTTTGAGACTTCTGAAGTAGGAGAACAAAGGTTTACAGATTCTTTCAGCTGGTAGTCTGAAGAGGTGAGCGTAAAATGTTATCCTTCTTTCCCGGATTACGCTCGATATCTTTTCAGTGTGGATGTATATTTCTAAGTTACTCCGAAGTCTGTAAACACCATCTTGGAGGATGGGACCAAGAATTTTTCGGATGATCCTCATTTCCTTAAATTGTCAGTTTTTCAAGCAGGCTGTGTGTTCGAAATGTTAAGCATTCTGCTGCATATAATGCTTCAGGTCTAATTACAGTTTAATAATGTCGAAATTATTATTATTATTATTATTATTATTATTATTTTATTATAGTTAATATCATTTGGCATCCAGCAACATTTGTTACTTCTGGTACAATCGCATTATAGTCGTATTTCGGGGTTACGAGATTAGATTCTGGGGGTACCGTACGCCAACCAAAAAGTCTGAATACCACTGATATAAGCGACCCAGTGGCTTGTCACAGAGTAATTGTATTTCGTTTGGTTTGTTGCCCTAGTTAGCTCTGTATCTGTATTGCACTGCTGGTTGGAGCGTAGCAGAAGAAATTAGAACACACATAAGCGAACAAATAAAAACAATTTGTGCCTAAATATCAGGTCCTAATGGCGTGTAACAATGGTGCAGGTCTTTCGTTTTGATTCCTGCGGGCCACCCGCGCGTGTATGTTGATGGAACCTTACCCAAGATGAAATGTAACTGGGGTGAGGACCGCACCAACACCCAGCCACAGCAAATAATCAACGAAGGTTAAATTCAGGTCCAGTCAGGAATCGAACCAGGGACCCTTTAGACTGAAGATCAGCATGCTACCCAGTTAGCCACGGCAAATAGGGTATTGAAGCCTCGCAGTTGGCGACCCTGCACGTGCTGCTCTCACACTAGACCGCGCTACAGTTCGAAAAGGATCGATTGAAGCACACGTACACATACAAACCCCTCTCACATGGGATGCTGTGAAACTCCTCCCTATCTTAGTCCGGCTGGACTACATGTGACCTGAATCAGGTTCATTTCCCCCTTCCGCTCCACCAGGACAATTTGTGTCCTTACATGATGTAGACATTAACAACCCGCGGCCGGCAACAGCCAGTGCGAATATGCAAAGACAGTCCGAGGATGATCGCTTAAGGGGGGACCTACACCTTTGAACATAGAAAAATGGGGTGTATTAAACATTTGTTTTCCGCAACAATGGAAGGAAACTTAGTATGACAAACACATCATTCATTAATAACATGCTTACATATTTATAAATTATATAAATCAATGCCATTATATATAATTCATTATTATTCAAAATGGCGCTGTATCACGACCACTACTTTGCCTTTTCTCTGATAATTTCCAAACACATGAATATCTTTCTATTATTCTTTATTTACGATGATTAGTAATGTTACAGCTACAATCTGCAATATAATCAGTGAATTGCATAAAGTATAAATACTTTTTTTTCTATTTGTCAAGTAGTCAAGTTTTTAATTAATTTTCATTTGAAAATATTGTCTTAGAACTTAACCGATCAAGGTAGCTCAATAATTATACACTAGTATCTCCTTCTTCTCTATGAAATATACATCCATGCAAAATTTCAGCTTAATATCTTAAAACCTTCAGAATTATCGAGGAAACGATTCTGAAGAACAAAAGTTACGGGAAACAAGCAATGAACTTACCGATAAAGGGCTACAGGACTTCACGTTTTGGTCATAACTCCGAAAGTATTGGAAATATTAACAAAAATTATGCACTGTTATAAAGAGAAAAGTTCAGTTTTTAAATGAAAAAATAAACTGAAAGTTTGCATTTCTGGTCGGTCAAAGATGTTGGTCATCCCTTAACCCTTGTTACACGCATTACCGAGGGGAGGGCCTTTAGAGGCCCATACAAAACTTCAATTTAACTTCACTTATACAAGTCAGCTAATATTTGTATACATTAGGTGGTTAAAAAAGAGGCTATTCCAGGGTCTGCGAATTTCATTATTTTCTATTTCACTTTCTTCTACACTAGATTCTTCAAAACTTCTGCAATCACTGTTTCAATAGAACTATCATGCACACCAAGCTAAAAATACGTTACCGTTCAGGATATTCAACAACAACAACAAAAATCATTAACTACAGAAAAATACATGAATTTATAGTAAGTCTCGAAAGATATACTTCATTTTCCTTTATAACTAAACTGTCTGAATCTGCAGGATATCTTGAGGAATTGCTAAATGATATGGGACTATGGGTACAGTCTTGAGGAAGGAGTCCAAAATGAAAATAAATAAATACAAAACAAACTTTATTCCGTGCAGTCGAGTGAAATCAGGTGACCGAAATCGATGGCTGCAGTCGCTTAAGTGCGGCCAGTATCCAGTATTCGGGAGACAGCGGGTTCGAACCCCACTGTAGTCAGCAGCCCTGAAGATGGTTTTCCATGGTTTCCCATTTTCACACCAGGCAAACGCTGGGGCTGTACCTTAATTAAGTCCACGTCCGCTTCCTTCCCAGTACTAGCCCTTTCCTGTCCCATCGTCGCCATAAGACCTATCTCTGTCGGTGCGACGTAAAGCAACTTGTAAAAAAAAAATCAGGTGATGCAGAAAATATTAGATTATAAAATGAAGCCTCAAAGGAAGTAGATGAATACTGTTACGTGGGTAATAAAATAACTAATTATGGGAGGGAAATGCTGAATTTAGCACACAAACAACAGATGGAACACTGAAAGAATGATTACCGGCTAACAAAAGTGAAAAGGAATGGGAAGTGCTGGGGTAAAGAGGTTCAGTATAAAGATAAGCAATTCAGTAAGAAAGTAATGTTCAAAGTGAAGTATAGTAAAAAACAGACGATCATGGCAGAAAGTGGAAATAAAAGGACACTGTTAGAAGTTTGTACGATCATACACTATTTGGCCGGCCCCGTGGTGTAGGGGTAGCGTGCCTGCCTCTTAACCGGAGGCCCCGGATTCGATTCCGAGTCAGGTCGGGGATTTTTACCTGGACCTCAGCGCTGGTTCGAGCTCCACTCAGCCTACGTGATTAGAATTGAGGAGCTATCTGACGGTGCAATAGCGGCCCCGGTCTAGAAAGCCAAAAATAACGGCCGAGAGGATTCGTCGTGCCGACCACACGACACCTCGTAATCTGCAGGCCTTCGGGCTGAGCAGCGGTCGCTTGGTAGGCCAAGGCTCTTCAAGGTCTGTAATGCCATGGGGTTATAAGGAGAGAAAGACTTACTAACTGAGAGGAATGGTATGGTGGCTAATGGGAATGTATGAAAATAAGGGTGAAAGAGAGAAAAATAACGAAAATCAGAATCTATTATGTGGAGAAGAAATGGAAGAAGCGCATCTATTGAGAGTTTGTAGGGCAAACCGAAACACTGAGAGTAAAATATCTGGGAAGTGAATATAAAACAAAAATAGAGAGAATTCTATACAATTGCTAAAATATTAAATAAAGTGTGCATTACACCGGGTAAATAACATTTTTTTCTGTATCTTAAAAAGTATGTGGAAAAAAATTAAAATTATCAAAACAAATATAAAGGAGAGTAATGAAGGATAAGAGGCCTGCGTCTCCTAGAATCATGAATAATATTACTAGTAGGAAAAATCTTATGTATTGTCTACTCATAACTCAGACATTAAGTAAGGTATGACTTAGGTGGTAGTGGTAGTATACTCCCAATAGACTTGTGACACTAAAGTAAACATTGGAATGGTGTGATATATCTTAAAAGGTTTTCTGAATGCCTGTGAAGACGCTTTTGTTTTTTCCCTGAAAAGGTTTGACATAGTGTTGTAGTACCTGCTGGCATTCTCACGGCACTCACCAAGAGGGCGATCGAATTTGTGAGCCATCAAATATCCAGGTTGAGATGGACACGCTCAAAGTCACGTTCAAGGGTAATGGTTACAGCGATTTGCAGATTCATAGAGTCCTGCATCTCAGAGAAACGACCAAGCAAATCTCACAGAAGGAAGAAGTGAAGGGAACTGCCTACTTGCCTTTCATTCACAACACCACAGATCGAATTGCCAAGGTCCTCCGCAAACACAATATAAAAACAGTGTTTGGCACCGCCACTAAAACTGCTCCCAGTCTGGGTAAAACCAAGGGCAAATTGTCCCCACTTTTACATCCTGGGGTATGCGAAATTCCCTGTACTTGCGGTAAGGTACACATTGGCCAAACATGCTGGTCCAGTGGTACCCGTATCAAGGAACATGAACGTAATATTCGTTTCAACCAGCCAGACAAATCATCAAAAGCTGAGCACGCTCTATCGTCGGGTCATGATGTCATGTTCCAAGATGCTCGAGCTCTTACCAGCACTAGACACTGCAGGTCCAGGATTATACGACAAGCTGTCGAAATACGAAATCCTAACAATTTCAACAGAGATACTGGCTATCAATTAAGTAATACCTGGTTGCCAGTCATTAAGGATTTACGTAGGTAGTTCCCTTCCCTGTCCCTTCACTATTGTTATTTCGTTTCGGTGTTTTCCAAATTCGTACGTTCCTCATCGCCAGATGTTTCATTCCAGACTTGTGTCAATGTTATATGTTACGTACGCATGTTATATGATCCTCTTAGACTGATTCTGATGGTTCCACCAGCTTCCGCTTCGAACGCTAGCGCTGTACCGCCTCCGAGGAGCCACCTAGTGACGAATGAACGTACCATTTCCACTTCTATTATAACGTCTAAATTCAAAGCTCATTATTTAAGAAGCCTTTCTCGTGGACAGTCAAGATTTTCTTCTGATGACGCAGAGCCAGTTCTCTGCGAAATGTAAAGAATTTGACCTTATTTTCTTGACACGGCATAACCCCAAAAGCCTATATCATATCTATAATTATTAAAATTATTTGTGCTGCGAAGTAGAAGTGTGCGTTATTTGTCAGTTTGCCGCGAGGTGAGCCGTTGAACTGCATGCCTGATAATGAACATTTATTGCCTTAAGTTTGTAAATAACCTCTAAGGAAAGATAAACATTGTCCTAGACAATACAGCATTGTTGACGTCTAGTACAAAACAAATTATGTTTAGTACAGTAACAGTTAAATAATTATAAGAGGAAAATATAACGCATGTATCTAACTCGAACGAATAGCAATAAAAAAAAGTGCTCTGTCCCTTATTCCCGGACGATCCGGAACTAGGGAATGGGAGTATTCTATTCTATTCTAATAACTAACGATGGCAGAAGTAAGGAGGACATAAAATGCAGACTAGCACAAGCAGAGAAGGCCTTTCTTAATAAAAGAAATTTGCTCACTTCGAACATTGATATAGGAATTAGAAAGATGTTTTTGAAAACATTCGTATGGAGCGTGACATTGTATGGAAGTGAAACATGGACGATAACTAGCTAAGAAAGAAAGAAAGTACAAGCTTTCGAAATGTGGTGTTACAGAAGAATGCTGAACGTGAGATGGATAGATCGAATCACGAATGAAGAGATACTGAATAGCATTGGTGAGACGAGAACGAGAAGACGAGATAGAATGATAGGACACATCTTTTAAGACACCCAGGGTTTTTGAGGGAAGTGCAGGTGGTAAGAACGGTAGGGGTAGACAAACAGATTCGAACAGATGTAGGATGTAGTAACACCGAAATGAAAAGGTTATCACAGGATAGGGTCAGAGAGAGAGCTGCATCAAACCAGTTTATGGACTGATGACCCAAACAACACAGAACTAAACTTTAGAAATTGTTCCTTTGTGTTTCCCCTAAAGCCCATGAGGAATAAGTGAACATAAATTGTTTAGTAAGGGATATACAGAGTGTAATAATAAGTACGGCCAAACTTCCAGAACACATTCCTCACGCGTAGAAGAAGAAAATGTGTTATGTGGATATGAGCCCCAAAACTCATTATTTCTATGTTAGAACATTTTTACATAGCACATTACTCATGACAAGCACACAGGAACAAACATATCAGCATACATGAAATGTTCAGAATGTCCTCCGTTATCACTGATACATGCAACGCAATACTCTAGGCCCACATCGCTGCATCCGGGGTTCAATGCGACGGCGGATTGACGCATGACCCCGCACGTCTTGGCAGACAACCTGCGACAAACCACTGTCTCGTTATTCCGCGCAGCCACCAACAACACTAGGATAGCCAAATGCTCGTCAACGTCCGATGGCGGGTGAGGCACTAGCAGAAAGAAAAGAACCCGGTTCTGACCTCTGTGCAATAATCTTTATTTATTTATTTATTTATTTATTTATTTATTTATTTATTTATTTATTTATTTAATGTATTCCTGTAGCCTCCTTGGCTCAAGCGGCGCGCGCCCGCCTCCGACCGCTCGGCTCCGTGGTTCAAATCCCGGTCATTCCATATGAGATTTGTGCTGGACAAAGCGGAGGCTGGACAGGTTTTCTCCGGGTACTCCGGTTTTCCTGTCATCTATCATTCCAGCAACACTCTCCGATACCGGGCAAGTTGGCCGTGCGGTTAGCGGCACGCAGCTGTGAGCTTCAATCCGAGAGATAGTGGGTTCGAACCCCATTGTCGGCAGCCCTGAATATGGTTTTCCGTGGTTTCCCATTTTCACACCAGGCAAATGCTCGGGCTGTACCGTAATTAAGGCCATTGACGCTTCTTTCCAACTCCTAAGCCCTCCCTATCCCATCGTCGCCATAAGACCTATCTGTGTCGGATCTGTGTCGGTGCAACGTAAAACAAATAGTTAAAAAACTCTCCAATAAAATTTCATCTGTCAGTTAGTAATCATTGCCCCAGAGGAGTGCAACAGGCTTCGGCAGCCGGCACAATTCCTATCCTCGCCGCTAGAAGGGGGCTTCATTCCATTCCTGACCCGGTCGAATGACTGGAAACAGGCTGGGGATTTATTTATTCCTGAGAGGAGAGGGGAGGCTGACATTTCACTTCTCGCCGCAGCCCAAGAAGGTGTTGATTCAGCCTGTCATTCATACCGCAGTCTGTTCGAACGCGAGCTCCATCAATAGGTGTGTACCATTCCAGCGAGAATGAATTGCACAATTACCTACACAGGATAACATCTAAGGCTCGAGTATCGAACGCGAAATTAACGAGACCATTTGCTTGTATATCGTAATAGCCTCTGGTACAACTTGAGCTTCGTACATAAACCCAATTACACTGTTGTAGTGTTTTAAAAAAAGGAGTTAACAGAGCTTTTCAAATGCAAATCGGCCCAGTCCTGGCAGTCAACGTGTTACAGAAATGTATGCAGCAGTGTTTTTATTTGATTATTCACTTTCATAATAGAGGAGCCTGTATAATGGGTAAATGCTGAGCACAAGCAGAACCGTGTCTGTCAGCAGAACACCGCGGGCTTACTCTTCTACAATCTGCCGTCACTGCAACAAAACAAGGGGGCCAGCGCATCGATCTCCGACTGCAGCAAGAACAATTCCACTAATTTAATCGCAGAAGAAATAGTAGGTGGTTTCTTATAGTGATTACTTCTGGGCTCCCCTCAGTCTAGCGGCGATTCTGAGTTCTGATTCTGCTGGAACTAGGAACATGATCTGCATCATGCTGAAATGTCCTTCTTAGGTGTCTGATGGTAGTGATTATTGTTTTAAGAGGAAGTACAACTAGGCAACCATCCTCTACAATAAAACTAATCAGACAGAAAAATGGAAGGGATCCGATACTTCGAAAAATGAAGGTATCGGTCAAAGACAAGGGCCAGGAGGGGCGTGAAAATGAAATACTCCCTAGGCCTCGAGTGCTCTAATACCGTTGGGGTCGGAAAAGAACAAGAGTTGACCAAGGGATATCGGATAGGATAGATGAAACTGAGGAACCTGGCAAAAGTAACTCGAAGCAATGTCAGGACTCAACTAAGGGCCTCGTGGTCACCAATCCACGCTCTAAAGTTCAGAGCCCCTGGAACCCGTTCTGGTCGCCTCTTGCTACAGGCAGGGGATACCGTGGGTGTAAATAATAATAATAATAATAATAATAATAATAATAATAATAATAATAATAATAATGTTATTAGCTTTACGTCCCACTAACTACTTTTACGGTTTTCGGAGACGCCGAGGTGCGGGAATTTAGTCTCATGGGAGTTATTTTATGTGCCAGTAAATCTACCACCGCACTGAGCCAGGATCGAACCTGCCAAGTTGGGGTCAGAAGGCCGTCTGAACCACTCAGCCCCGCACCCTGGATGTTATTACCGCCCACTCCCACAGGGGGTGTTAGGTGATTGTATTGATACAGTAAAACCTCGGCTCAACAGCCCCGAGTCAACAGACTTCGGATTTCTCTGTCTGTCTGTCTGTCTGTCTGTCTGTCTGTCTGTCTGTCTGTCTGTCTGTCTGTCTGTCTGTCTGTCTGTCTGTCTGTCTGTCTGTCTGTCTGTCTGTCTGTCTGTCTGTCTGTCTGTCTGTCTGTCTGTCTGTCTGTCTGTCTGTCTGTCTGTCTGTCTGTCTGTCTGTCTGTCTGTCTGTCTGTCTGTCTGTCTGTCTGTCTGTCTGTCTGTCTGTCTGTCTGTCTGTCTGATCATCAACCCAGAGGCTGGTTGGATCTTCGAAAAGCACAACCAAAGGCAGTACGGTTATAGGGAAACTGCAAAAACCACTGGCGGGGTCAATATGAGTAGTACAGGCAAGATGAAGAGTGAGGTAGTTTGCCACTGCTTCCTTCGCTAAGTCATAAAGTGCTACTGCAGCATAATTGTCCCCGTGAACTACACTGGTCGTACTCCGAATGTCTTTACTCAGCACCACCTGTTGAGAAATTTCTAGATGTTAAGGCTGGCGATGTTTTCTACTTTGTATGAAACTCTTACGGTTTACTATTCTGTGTGTTTGTGTTGACATTTTGATTGTGAATAAAAGTTGGTTATCAATATTGGAATCCGAATAAGTTGTTACAGGTTCGCAAACCTGTGCCTTCCGTGAAACTCTGAAGCACGTTGGTGGTAACTGCAGTGAGAATAACACTGAACAATGGCAAGACACCGACGAAGAAGAACATAATCAAGGAGCTGTTTAAGTTCGTCCGAAACTATCAGCCGTTTGAGAACACGTCGATCAGTCCGATGGTATTCGAAGGTCCTCATGTGGGCAGATTTACTGGCACGTAAAAACTCCTGCACGACGAAATGCCGGCACCTCGGCCTGTCCAAAAACCGTCAAAAGTAGTGTTACGTAAAAAACAATAACATTATTATTAGAAGTAGTATTTATTATAGAACGCATCGAGGATCGTATCTCATTCTTAGGTGGCTCATCAGAGCCAGAGGTCGCTGCCTCGTGCTTATTACGAACATTTAAAGCAATGTCGAGCAATAAGTATCAAGAAAGGCCGTAAAACCCATGAAAAACGAAGGAATATGGAAGCTCACAAAAAATGAAGAAGTGCATATGAAGGTAGGGGCTGCCTGGCCGAGGCGGTAAAGGCGTGCTCGGCTCGCCCGGAAGGACGTGGGTTCGAATCCCCGTCAGGAAGTCGTAAAATTTATGAAATGAGATTTCCACTTCCGGAGGTGCATATGGCCCTGAGGTTCACTCAGCCTACACCAAAACTGAGTACCAGGTTAATTCCTGGGGGCAAAGGCGGCCGGGCGTAGAGCTAACCACTCTACCCCATCAAGTGCCGAGGTTACAAATAGTGGAAGTCTTTACCTTCCACCACTCCCAAGGCCTTCATGGCCTGTACGGAGAAGACTTTGCTTTGCTTTTTGCATATGAAGGTGGGCAAAGTAAGAGACGTCATCAGCACAAGGAGGCTGACGAAACATATCCTAACACAAGTTTGGAATCTCAAAGGCAAACCTAGATGGCACGAAACAGTTGCGGCTGAGATCTCCTGGATAGACATGTCTTTAAAAAAATAGAAACACATGGGAAAAATACTTTTCCCTTTCCGAAAAGTTAATTATCACGAATATGCCTTTCTACCAAGGCCTACGGTAACAACTAATGTGGCATCACTGACGGTACACTTTCTATAAGACGATGAACCGACTGCAGAAACGACGACTCGTTTTAAGGCTTAGACAACATCTACCTAAACAAGGTCCAAGTTACGTACGATGTTCTACTGCATAAATAATGTTCAAACGGTGGTCACCTAGACGTCGTTTAAAGTTTCAATATTGGTTCGAAAATGGAAATAGAAGTATCTTCCATGCAACTCTTTGCTTGTCGCAACCACTGAAATTTGTCGGTGCGCGCGCCAAACGTTAGTCAGCTGACGTCTTCCTACACATTACTCAAATATGGCTAAGCATGAACATGACTTGTCCACTGATAAGAATATCGCTTTCGGTGGAATATTATTAACGGCACGCCACCATACCTGAAGACAATTAGAGCAAAATTTCAGATACTTAATGACATGCCCTCGTAGTTGGAACTCTAAATAAACTTGGTCCAATGAGGCCGTAGCGATATTTTAAAAAATGACCAAGAAACAGTGTACAAGTGGAAAGCAATTGAAATTTAATACTGTACCTTTCTCACGCCGAATCCACCGTATAACGGAGTGCAGGCATGTAACTGGGCAAATTAATTCACATCTATGTTGCCGAAAGTCTTTTATTATCAATACAATTCCTAAGACTCGTGATTTAACTGATTTTCAATTTTAAGGACGACCCTCAATACGTAACAATCCGTTAAATGGAGAGTTTAGTGTATCTGGAAGACTAGCATGGGATCTTGAAATAGACAATAGTTTTCCTCTTGTCACAGGAGTGCAGTGACCATCCTGCATCTGTCATTTCAAAAGACGTGACCTTCCTGTGTTTCCCGAGGGCTGATACTTCAGATGATTTCCCGGCACAACGGAGAACTCCCGGTTGTATACGACATATCCACATTGCAAAGGCCTGCAGTCGGAAGCCACCCTTCGACACCGTACAGCAGCACCGGCAGAGATGCACAGAAGTAGCGGGCTGCTTGGTTATTCCGCGCATGCGCAGAATCTCGGTCTCTTTCTTCCGTCACCCATCTCCTTCAGCACTCGCCAACGAGTTTCAAATCGATCGCGTACGGACAAAAAGGATTTTTTAAAAATGTTTAGACACATTTCTTGCGTTGCCGATTCTGGTTTTGATGTCTGAACGAGGTATTTGAATGGTGTTTCCGCCCAGGGTGGTCGGTAGTTTTCTGTTCGCTGATTGCCATAAATGTTGTGTCCTGAATGTTTTATTTTAGGACAAACTCCTTGCTTACTTCGTTGATGCTGTACAAAGGAACTGCGTGTCTTCCAACAAGTAACATCCTGGCATCTGCATAGCGGATGGTGTTTATTTGCTTCCCGTTCATCTTGAATCCTTTATTTTGAATTTCATGAAGTTGAGTAACAGGCGACATAAACTGACGGGTAACACTCAAAATCGGCGCCAAACGCGCCTGAAACGAAGAACTAATAATATTATAGGCTTTACGTCCAACTAACTAATTTTTCGTTTTTTGGAGACTCCGAACGTGCCGGAATTTAGTCCCGCAAGACTTCCTTAGCGTGCCAGTGAATATACCGACACAAGACTGACGTATTTGAAGACATGGAAAGCAAATGAAACTTAATACTTTCCTCACTTTGAATCACAAGTTGTTTTACGTCGCACCGACACAGATAGGCCTTATGGCGACGATGGGGCAGGAAAGGACTAGGAGAGGGAAGGAAGCAACCGTGGCCTTAAGTAAGGTACAGCCCCAGCATCTGCCTGGTGTGAAAATGGGAAACCACGGAAAACCATCTTCTCAAGGCTGCTGACAGTGTGGTTCGAACCCACTATCTCCCGAATACTGGATACTGGCCGCACTTAAGCGCTTGCAGCTATCGAGCTCGGTGCGCTGAATCACGCTTTAATCTGTCTTCAAAATGAGATGAAATTCAAAATTTACTCAAAATGCGGAATTTATCCTAAAATGCGAAACCTTCAAATATCACCGGATTGAGCCGGGATCGACCCATCCAAGATGAGGTTAGAAGGCGAGCGCCTCAACCGTCTGAGCCACTCAGCCCGGCAGCTACAAGCTACCTAAACTCATGTGCCTCCTTTTAAAATGAGCCATACGTTCATACAATGCAGCCGACATCAATGGTGCAGTGGATTCGTCTTTGAACTAATGTCCCCAACACTTCGGCTTCGAATCTAGCCGAAGTAGTTAATGACGTCATTACAGGTTGGGTTTTCAGCCCGAAGGATGGTTAGATTCCCAACAGCTCCTCCAACAACTATTGTAGACAGTCTAGGCGACAATGAAGAGGAAGGGGAGGGATATAGTTTTTCCGTTGCTTTCCTCACGGAGCGAGAAGTGTGAAACGCACGCATCAGCCAACTATATGGACACCTTCACAACCTTCATAACACGTATCGCTCACACCTCAGTCAGCCAATGATGAGACTAAAACAAGTCTATGAACTCAAGTCAAATGACATACGCAGCGTTAGACAGTGTTCTGCGTGTATTTGGCTTCCGGCAGGTTAAGCAACTACTGAAGGGCAAAATTACGACACACAGGTGTCTTTAAAAATTTACAGCAATTGAGGGATTATTATTATTATTATTATTATTATTATTATTATTATTATTATTATTATTATTATTATTATTATTATTATTATTATTATTATTTTCTTGTATCGGCTTTTGCTCTCCTGCGTCCATGTCTGTCCAAATTCTTTACCATTTGACAAAAGAGGAACAATTCATAATTATAACTTTATCGGCCTTCAAGATAACTAGGAATAAAGAAAGTGAAAGGTTATCTACTGTAATAGTTATGTCTAATGCGTATCAGTCAAGCGCCGTGACGTACGACGGCCATACACAACTTCATACTGCAAAGTATGGCGGGACAGCATTACAGCAGATACCGGGCTGACTGCATAATATGGAGTTGTAGGTTCCTTCTTTGTCGCAGTAAGACGTTGAAATGACAAGATGCAAAAAACCTTCAGTCAGGTGATGAAATGACAATACATCGATTCAACAAGATCTTAAGAGCATCTGAACGTGAAAAGTTATGAAAAATTCACAATTTAATGTTACAGATTTGTTAGAGTAATCCTTCCTGGATTGATATATACATGCTCCAACAATAAAAGTATACTTTAAATTCCTATCTCATTACGTCGCATGACTGCCACTTCCCTACAGCGGAATTGTGTAATTTTCAGGTACGATTTTCTTTTCTTTTCTCAAGGACTAGAAGAGCCAGTGCATTCAAACTCAATACATTTATTTTTAATTGCCTACAAGAATGACTTGCAAAAGGTTTTGTGTGTGTGTTGGGGGGGGGGGGGAGACTGAGCGATCAGCGTTTTAGCCTTCAGGTCTAGAGATCTCGAATTCGATTCCTGATCGTGACATGGGTAGGAAGGTGTCTATTCGCAATAGCGATATTACCGAAAATGCTTATGAACGATGCATTTTTCTATTTTTCATGTTTTATTTTAATCTGTCTTCAAAATGAGATGAAATTCAAAATTTACTCAAAATGCGGAATTTATCTTAAAATGCGAAACCAGCGTTTTAAAATCTCTGTGTTCTTTATTGTTTTTCTGGAAATGTAATACAAGGGATTTTGTATTACCTTGGACTATCTCACAATGTCGATAGCTGTTAAGATGAAATACCCAGAGTTTGCGAAGCCAGCTGTGCAATATACCCTATCCGGGGTCCTACCAAGATTGTAGGTGTTAATTTTTTTTTTTGCTAGGGGCTTTACGTCGCACCGACACAGATAGGTCTTATGGCGACGATGGGATAGGAAAGGCCTAGGAGTTGGAAGGAAGCGGCCGTGGCCTTAATTAAGGTACAGCCCCAGCATTTGCCTGGTGTGAAAATGGGAAACCACGGAAAACCGTCTTTAGGGCTGCCGACAGTGGGGCTCGAACCCACTATCTCCCGGATGCAAGCTCACAGCCGCGCGCCTCTACGCGCACGGCCAACTCGCCCGGTGTAGGTGTTAAAATAGATTTCAATACAGTAATTAAGTGATATGAGAACGGGAATGACAGAACAAAACGTTCACATACGCTCTATGATTTCCTTCAACAGTGTTACTGATTTGTGAATATAACTTAATTTTTATATTGTCTTTTTTTTATTATTCTGGTTTTTCAGCAATACAAATTTGCTTCTCTATGCTATGGTTTAGCATACATCAATTCAAAATAAATCTACCATTTTGTGATACTTAAACGTATAAACGCTACAAAATGCTAAACGTACAAATCAAAACACTACATTCCTGGCTTCAAAACGCGGACATACACCACCTCTGTTCATGGGATCTGAATTATCAAAGGCTTGAGGAATCGGTGTCTGATGCCGTGTCCACTTACCCGCCACACACACCCGACGATAAATCGCATAAGAACGTGCATTCCCAGCGATGCGCTTGATTCTCTTCGTACCCTCATCCACCACCACCACTACCTTCTCTCTGTAACTCGAGGACGCTAATTTACTCGGTATTTTTTTTTACATAGAAACCGAGATTTTTCTAAAACTCTCAATTGATTTTTTTTTGCTAGGGGCTTTACGTCGCACCGACACAGATAGGTCTTATGGCGACGATGGGATAGGAAAGGGCTAGGAGTTGGAAGGAAGCGGCCGTGGCCTTAATTAAGGTACAGCCCCAGCATTTGCCTGGTGTGAAAATGGGAAACCACGGAAAACCATCTTCAGGGCTGCCGATAGTGGGATTCGAACCTACTATCTCCCGGATGCAAGCTCACAGCTGCGCGCCTCTACGCGCACGGCCAACTCGCCCGGTACTCTCAATTGAGGACGGCATTTTCCGTATATTTGCTATTTAAGCATACGATTATAAAAATTATTTGATTTGTTTAGTGTTTATTTAGAGACAGTCAAAGCAACCTTTTTTTTTTTTTTTTTTTTTTTTTTGCAATTTGCCTTACGTCGATACAGACACGTCTTGTGGCGACGATGGGACAGGAAAGAGCTGGGAGTGGGAAGGAAGCGGCCGTAGTCTTAATTAGGTACAACCCCAGCATTTGCCTGGTGTGAAAATGGGAAACCACGGAAAACCGTCTTTAGGGCTGCCGACAGTGGGGCTCGAACCCACTATCTCCCGAAAACTGGATACTGGCCACAATTAAGCGACTGCAGCTATCGAGCTATATATATATAATATGTGGTTTAAGCGTGGGGGTAAATAATATTTATTTGAATAAAAACTTATCCCTAAGAGTAAAGAAAATATTCTCCGACTTAAGTCCACTTATTCCTACTTATTTCGGTGAGGAGACAGATACTTAATTTTCATAAGGCCAATACACTGATGAGCCTTTTGGCAAAATGGTGCTGGGAAGGCTTGATGAATGCAATAGTACGGGGAGCGTTCTTGTGGAATGAAACAACCGCTGGTAAACCCACTAATGTTCCTGATCGGTGAACGATACAGGAACCTGCCGTCGGGTATTCTCCACCCATTTGTTCATCTCGAACAACTCTCTGTATCTACGGTATGACAATGCGGTCAATTGTGGCGGATTGGTTCGACGATGACATTCCACGGATATGAAGATTCTTGCCTGGCCATCAAGATCACCCGACATCAATCTTTTACTGTGAACAGTTGAGATGCTGTTGAGAAGTATGAGTGCGGCCTGGGCCCTGCTCCGGACAATATCCGTACCTTATGGGAGGCTATGCCACGATCATGGATCAGTATGGCTCCTTAATGCTTATGGTATCTTGTTGAGCGCGCACGTCTCACAGCATCGCCGTCATCGTCAGGGCGAAAAGAGGTGGTACACCCTACTATTGTCGCGGCCACCAAATTAGGCGGGTGAGGAAAACTGCGCTGTCGTCAGATATGGGAACGGCGAAGCGACAGATGGTCGACAGTCGCTTATCTCCGAGCACGGATTGGCAACGTTGATCGTGCAGTGCTGTCTAGTTGAAGCCCATCCGCTCCAGACCACCTTAACCAGAGTCATTCCCTGTCATACAGCTGCTTAGCTCCCACCGTAAGTGCTGTTAAAGATGGATAGTAAATGTATTCAGCCTGGTGTTTCTTCGGGTCTATCATATGAAAAGGACGAAGTAAGTGTGAGAAAAGAACAAGAAACTCCTCTGAAGCGTTGCTGGTTGGAAGGGCTTAAGAAGAAGGATTTTGCCAGCCAGACAAAATCCGTAATAGTGAATGTATTGCAATATGTGCAGAAGTTGGCCAAATAAAATATTTTACAGACTGTGAACTTCAAGAAAAGCCAAGAATTGACTGTAGCAGTGTGTAATGTTAGCCTTTGTTCAGTCCAGAGATGTGTTAATGAAGTGAAATATTCACCCAACCAAAAAGTACTTTCATCTTCAAGGAAAAAAAATGAATTAGCTCTCTCTTGGGGCGATGAGGTAGTAATGTTGCCACCCTACCACTGCTAATACAACCCAATTGAATTGATTTGGGCTCAAGTCAAGAGAGAAGTGACAGAGAGGAACAAGACATTCAAAATAAAGGACGTAGAAAAACTCACGTCAGAAGCCAACGACCGTGTGAGTGCTGCAGACTGGGAAAAGTGCTCCAATCGCACGGAAAATCTTCAAGCAGACGATTGGACCAAGGAAATAGTAAGGGACGAAAGAATGGAGCCACTCGTCATCAATGTAAATGACGACTCGACAGATAGTGAGATGAGTGATGACAATGACTAAGAAATCTTAAGACTGCCTTATAGCTAGAAACCGATTCTTAATTCATTGTAAAATGATGTAAACCTATTCTTTAAAGTAGTTATTTTTCTATATTACTCAGTACAATTTACAGTATTCAAATATTTAAAGTTATAATGTAATAAAACTGATACAGATTAATATGTAATCCGAAAGTATTTACAGTGTCCTGCAGCCTGAGCTGGCGCGCGCGCCTCGATCTGCCTCAGCTAAGCGACGCTTACATGATCGGTTTCCGAGCCATTACCCAGGAAAACTGCAAGACTTTCGGAAATATGTTTCAGATAAGAAATATAAGTCAGGCAATTTTTTATATCTTTCCCGCAGACAAAATTTTATTCGCTGAAGAAATAAAAACTTGGCCGCTTACTGAAATTTTTAATACATGATTCTACGGATTTAAATTTACTCGTTCAGGATTTTATTTTTAATAACTATTTAAAGTGGTTTATATGGAAATAGTTATACCACTGAAATCAGCGGTCTTTTCTGAAGCTTGTAGTATAATTTGTTTCGAAACATTGTATGAAGTAACATCAGGAGCTAGAGAGAGAACAATCTGCCTCGCGTTCCGAAAGTATGTGTTCAGTTAGACATTTCTTCGCCAGTTGCTGCATAACCTTGGCAACAGCGTAATTTCTCTGACCCGCCTAATTTGGTTGCCGCGACAATAGTTATATATCTCTAATAATTTACACTTTAATTTAAATCTTATACGACTATGTCACAGCCATTACAAAATATGTAGGCCTAGTATATTTTAGAACAAATGTTACTGTCTTATTCGTATTCTTCTTATTCTTATTCTTTATCGTTTGGGCCTAGTGAGGACAACGCGGCTCGTATCTTCTCGTCACCTAGGCCTTCTGTTTCCTCCTTTTCCAGTATTCTTCATTTTCTGATTGTGAGCCAGATTTCTTTCCTCCGTCCACATTAGTCTTAGTATTTGAGTTAGTATGACAGTTTCGAAATAACTGGTCTTTATTCATCCTTCTCATGATCATATGATTATAGATAGCAAAACTGTAACGAACGACTATACGGGTACCTGCTTATTATCCGAGTACCCCGGTATTGCCCGAATGCACCAAGTATCCAGTCTCACTGAAACATTCCTGCCACTCAAACACAACACTACTCGCAGCTTTCCATGGATGACAGGCGCCCCGCTATACCGAGAGTCTGCCTTACAAGAGCTGTACCACGCGAAGTGATTATCAGAGGTCTAGAACTGTAGCTGCTCCAGACCGAAGTGTAAGAACCAATCAACAAGTTGTGCTTCCTATGACCTAATTACCGCAGCTCCTGCTGGTCGGTGTTACAGAACACGGAGCGGTGACCAGCTCCCATTACACTAAGTCGATTACAACTAGAGAAGAACTTCGTTACTTCATGCAGCGTCAAAAAAACAAAAGGAACGACTTAATCACGGCCTGTCAAATATCGCTTCTAAAATCAATCTAAAACGTGTTGGCTCTTCTTAGTGGCGTGAAGGTGCCAGTTCTACAAACTTGTACAGAAATAGTACATTATAACAGGATATACAGCAGTATGTTACTAAATATCATCATCTTCCTTCTGGCCTTTCTTTCCAACGTATTGGGGTCGACATTGTGTGTGGATCTGGCTCGGTCTCACGGCCAGATGTCCTTACCATGTATTGAGACACCCACTCGCCTAGCCGGAGGAATTAACTACACGACCCGGCCGGCAATCGAACCTGACGCCCACTGAAACGAAGGCCAGTAATTGATTATTCAGCGAAGTAGCGCGACTGTTCTGCATATCTACGAGGGTTGTAAGTAAAGTGTTGGCAATAATGATAGATACTATAGATGATAATATTTAATGAACTAACAAGTGCAACCCGCAAAGTGTTCCAAATGTCCGGAAGCCAAGGCGTTCTCTGTTGATAACAGCGACGGAGCGCCATACTGCGCGGAGTACAGATGCCACGTCAGGAAATCGCCGGCATCGAAGGAGTTGCTTCAATTTTGGAAACAGGTCTGAGTCACAAGAACTCATGTCTGGTGAGTACGAAGTGTGTTCCGACCCGCATGAAACGACTTGACCCATCGTGCAGTCCTCCTATACAGTACTGCATTCTCGCCACGGGCTTCAGAGTAATTCCCGATAACATTCGGATGTATTTTTGCCACGGGAAACCTCTATTTTAATCCACGAACGCCGGTCACCTTTTGAAAACATGCTCGAGAGCGGTGAAATCGACTCTCTTATCTTCATCGCCAGACAGCAACGAAACTGGGTGCCCGTCAAATGCACATCACACATCGACAACAGCGCCACCTGCCCGCTCCCCTGCGAGTGTCTGGGCTACGTATAAAATAAAATTATTTTTTCCACACATGACATTTCTTTTTGGTTTTGCATCGCACCGACACAAGCAGGTCTCATGGCGACAACGGGAATAGGACCGGAAAGGAAGTGAACTTGGCGTTAAAGATATAACCCAAAAATCCACCCCACCCCCCATACACACACACACTCCCGTGACTGAAAAATGACCTCGATAATGTGAAATGGACAGAAAGCAATGGCAACGGGGTTAAAAGTCAGGTTGTGAGTTTCACAAATAGGAGAAATCGTCTCAAATTACTGCGTTAATGGGGTGAAAGTTCCCTTTGGGGAACATTGTAAGTATCTAGGTGTTAATATAAGGAAAGATCTTCAATGGGATAATCACATAAATGGGATTGTAAATAAAGGGTAGATATTTCTGCACAGGGTTATGAGGGTACTTAGGGGTTATAGTAGGGATGTAAAGGAGAGGGCATACAAGTCTTTGGTAAGACGCCAACTAGAGTATGGTTCCAGTGTATGGGACCCTCATCAGGATTACTTGATTCAAGAACTGGAAAGAATCCGAAGAAAAGCAGCTCGATTTGTTCTGGGTGATTTCCGACAAAAGAGTAGCGTTACAAAATTGTTGCAAAGTTTGGGCTGGGAAGAACTGGGAGAAAGGAGACGAGCTGCTCGACTAAGTAGTATGTTCCGAGCTGTAAGTGGAGAGATGGCGTGGAAAGACATTATTAGACGAATAAGTTTGAGTGGTGCCTTTAAAAGTAAGAAAGATCACAATATGATGATAAAGCTCGAATTCAAGAGGACAAATTGGGGCAAATATTCGTTTATAGGAAGGAGAGTTAGGGATTGGAATAAGTTACCAAGGGAGATGTTCAATACATTTTCAACTTCTTTGAAATCATTTAAGAAAAGGCTAGGAAAACAACAGATAGGGAATCTGCCCTAAATGCAGATCAGTAGTGATTGATATATGAACCAGGGGCAGTACAGTACATCCACGGCATCCGCTGCATGCCGTAAGAGGCGAATAAATGGCGAACCTATTTAGAGGCTCTCAACTTGCGACCACAGTTCCTCCAGCAGAGTCTGACTTTACTTCAGGCTCCTCATGTTCCTGTCAACTCTGCTTCTCTTTCGTGTTAGGCTTGCGAGGCCTAGGTATTCGTTTACTTTCACGGCCAACCGAGCGAGATGGCCGTGCAGTTAGGGACGCGCAGGTGTGAACTTGAATTCGGGAGATATTGGGTTCGAACCCCACTGTCGGTAGCCCCAAGATGATTTTCCATTGTTTCCCATTTCCATACCAGGCAAATTCTGGGACTGTACGTTAATTAAGGCCACGGCCGCTTGTTTTTCACTTCTACCCATTTCCTGTCCCATCGTCGCCATAAAATCTATCTATCGTTTGGACATACAGCAAACTGTAATAAAAAATTCAAAAAAAGTAAATTCATATCTTTTGTGGCCCTTCCATTCCGCCAATACCTTCCTTCTTCGAAGTATTGGACCTTAAATTAGTGCTAAGAGAAGATGATTGCCTTGCTGTACTTCGTCTTAAAGCAGTAATCATCACCACCAACAGCACTATCAGCCCAGGATTCCTCTGCTGTGATAATGGGAAAGCACAGCATACCATCTTCAGGGCTCACTACAGAGGGGTTCGAACTCACCATCTCCCAAGTGCAAGGTAAGAGCTATGTGTGATAATTTGTATGTATTTAGACGAACACAAACATCCAACCCCCGAGCTAAAGGAATTAACAATACGATTGAAATCTTCGGCCCAGTCGAGAATTGAACCCAAGCCCCTATGAACCCAAGGCGAGTACGCCGACCATTCAGCTAAAGCGCTGGATAGTGGACAACGCTGATATCCATGAAGTTAAATATGGAGTTTGGAGAAATTATGTAACGCCGCTTTCCCAAGATGCGTGCCTAATCGAAGAAAAAAAGAAAGCAGGCCTATGGGGCAATCATTTGAGTACAGTGCGAGTTGGCTACGCGATTTGCTTTATTTCGAAGATATTTGGATAACTTAGAAACTTTACGGAAAATTTGGTCGCAGTATATTTTTAAAGTTCTTCCACAACTGCTGATATTAGTATTTTGTTTCATTAGTGCTTGTCGAGCTCCATTAAATGACACCTCACATAACGTCCCATGCGTACGCTTTCCGTGCGATACTAATTTTGCCGTGCGGCGAACCGGTAATTTTGCACTCCAATTTGGCGACCATCCAATGTCACGTAACACACTTTCATGCTTGCTCATTTAAACCGTGTATTGCTTATTCGGATACGTCTTTATGTTTTGAAGTTATTAATATTTGTGCGGTATTCACAAAAACGTAACACCGACTTTCGCATAGTCTATCAGCATACCGGACTCGTGGGAGTCTGTCCGTCCAGATAGCCCAGTCACAACCGAAATCACTCCGTCTCCAAATTTCTTGTGTTCAACATCTAGTACGCAGTTTCTTCGTTCCGTAATTTATTTTAATATCCTTGGCTACAGTATGATCCACGCAGTATCATTATCACCAGTATATAAATTAAACCTCACGAAGAAATTCTCAAAGCTACGAATATTTACTTTAACTAGAAATTTGCTGTTTAGAACGATATTACACGGCATTTCTGAAGGAACATATGTGGCCAATATGAAAACTCGTAGTAACATTAGTTTTAGATGTGTAAACTACACTTCAAACCAATTTAGCTCATTTAAATGAAAATGTTAACGCATAGCTTTGGTTAGCTATGGGATTGTGAAGTTACTGAAGATCCAACCATCCTTCGGACTGAATACTGTAATATGTCAACATACAAGATAAAAATTACTGTACTTTACGGCTACGCCGTTTCCTTATGGGTTGTTCGCCGTGACGTAGATTAACTATGCTACACTTCATACTGCATAGTGTGGCGGGATAGTATAGATAGCAGGCTGACTGTATGATGAGTTGCATACTCCATCCACGTCACGGCGCGGTGCAAGAACAGAATGACAAGAGGGAGTAAGCGGGAGATGAACACACTCGCTGCAAATGCTTTTACCTTGCAGAGCGATGTTTCCGATTTCATATCACACTGCGACACAACTACATATTCAGTGATTAAGATGGTAGCGGACGAGCTACAGCAATAACATTAGATAATATTTATTTATCCTGTCCAAGTTAGGGACGTGTCACCCCACCTTTTCTTAACACTTTAACCAGTCTTAACCCATACACACTATTACTAGCAACAACTAAACTAAAAATGTAGAAGAAGAAGGAGGAGGAGGAGGAAATATGAAACAAATAACAGCAGATAGTAATAAAAATAACCGTGATATACTACAAGAATACACCAAGAGGTTTTTATAAAGTAGTGAACATAAAGCTCATCATCGCACACACTAAAAAAAAAGAAGCCGCGCAAGTTAATTTTATTTAATTTCGTGTGGCTATTTCTAGCCGAGTGCAGCCCTTGTAAGGCAGACCCTCCGATGAGTGTGGGCGGCATCTGCCATGTGTAGGTAACTGCGTATTATTGTGGTGCAGGATAGTGTTATGTGTGGTGTGTGAGTTGCAGGGATGTTGGGGACAACACGAACACCCAGCCCCCGAGCCACTGGAATAAACCAATGAAGGTTAAAATTCCCGACCCCGCCGGGAATCGAACCCGGGACCCTCTGAACTAAAGGCCGGTACATTGAGTCGGACGCCGCGCAAGTGTAAAGTATGTTACAGTACGTCCTCATGACAGGCGAGAAATATACAATAGTACGCCTTCACGAAGGCCATCTTCTTGTCACTCAGGGCAGCAGCAAGACAGGTGCCAAAATAGATGTCAAGACGTCCGCAAGAAGTGGTGATTTAATAAGTCATCACGGAATATATAGAGAAAAGAGGACACGCAAATGTAAAGTATGTAACAGAGAATTTTTCCATGTGGGGAGAAGCTCAAGAACTTAAAAGACTTCCTCCACAAACATTCTCAGAAGTTATGCAAGAACGAAATGTGCAGGGGTACGCTTTCATGAAGAAGGAATCTCAACCCTCCCTGAGTAAAACCTGTACCATTGTGAAGAATGTAATAATACGTGTTAGCGAATTGTTGGTCTCGAAAGTCACATTATCACGAAACAAACTAGGAAATAATGCTCCTCAGGACCTGCTCATCTGATGAGTTACACTGAGCACTGTCCCTGCATTGCAGGAGGCCATAGCCTTAGGACAAGGCTATTTATTTATTTATTTACTACATAAAAAAACAGCTAGCGAATATTCAGGTGATGCGTCTTAATATTGGTGCCAGGGGGACGGTCCCGAAAACGGTGGTGAGATCAGGAGAGTCTTCGGGATCAACAATGATGAACTCGCGGACCGGGGGTAAAAAACTTTCAGAAGATCTATTCTCATCTTGTGGCATCACCCATACTCATCGAAATAAGATCTACTGGCCTCAAGTCCGAATCTAACTTGTATTTTAAGTTTTGTAGGAATTATTTCTCAAATTGTTCTTATGTTTTAAAGGCTTTTGTAACTTGTATTTTCACTAACTGTTTTTCATAATTGTTTCAATTTGTACATCTAACTTCACAAGTGTTTTTAATTTTTCAAGTTCTTGACAAACTATTTATTTTCAATATTCACTGTATTGTATATTCTTTGTCTTCAGACAGCCTCGAGGTGGAGGAGAATTTATAATGATAATATATTTTTTAAGAATTTACTTTACGTCGCACCGACACACAGGTCTTACGGCGACGATGGGATCGGAAAGGGCTTGGAGTGGGAAGGAAGCGACCGTGGCCTTAATTAAAGTACATCCCCAGCATTTGCCTGGTGTGAAAATGGGAAGCCACAGAAAACGATGTTTAGGACTGCCAACAGTGGGGTTCGAATCCACTATCTCCGGAATGGGAGCTCACAGCTGTGCGCCCCTAACCGTGCGGCCAACTTGCTCGGTGATAACCTTTATTAGTCTATGTACAGACAAAACAAACGGTACTGAACAACATGCAACACGTATCTGTGTCGATACACCATGTATTCAAACTGGGCAGCGTCACGTCTCACGGTTGTCGGACATGTTGGACACAGGTTACGAGCGTGGTCGGCATGAGGAATCCTGTCAACCGTTATTCTAGGCTTTCTAGACCGGACCCGCTATGTTACCGTCAGATAGCTCCTCTAGACTGGGTGGACCTCGATCCAGTCACTCAGATATAGGTAAAAATCCTTGACCTTGAATCGAGCCCAGGTCCTCCAAGTTAGAATCAGGCTCACTACCTCTACACCACAGGACCGGGCCACACCCCAAGCTCCGATTTCACCACAGAATAGCGGATTTGCCCGCCGCTCGGTATTTCGCCATACGACCTTGAACGCTATTTGGGTAGACTCGTTGGACCTTCCTCTGTTCAAGTCTGTTATAATATTTTTGCTAGCTTTTGCAGTTCTGAATTATTTAAGGAAGTATACACCTTTTTGGGACACGTGGGCGCTTTAACACGTGACCCAGTGCTCGAACGAAACTACAGACTTATTCTACGTCAAAATGTGAAGGATAGATGAAAATGAAAATCCACAGCCTGTTTCCAGTCATTCGACCGGGTCATGAATGGAATGAATAAAGCCCCCATCTAGCGGCGAGGATAGGAAATGTACCGGCTGCCGAAGCCTGTCGCACTCCTCTGGAGATGAAATGAAATGATATTGGAGAGTGTTGCTGGAATGAAATATGACAGCGAAAACCGGAGTACCCGGAGAAAAACCTGCCCCGCCTCTGCTTTGCCCAGTACAAATCGCACATGGAGTGACCGGGATTTGAACCAAGGAACCCAGGGGTGAGCGGCCGGCGCGGTGCCGCCTGAGCCACGGAGGCTACTGAAGGATAGATACAAGATTATAATTTAATTTATACAGATGTACAACAGCAATACTCGGGTTGACCCTGGGTTACTTACAGAATTTCGGAATTCCCATAGTCTTTCCTGGGAACAATTTATAGTTGATCTGGCGGCTTAGCCCACGGGGGAGCAGTCTTCATACTGGTTTGGATCATTTGCGTACATAATTCTGAATTTCCGGAAACTTTTCTCTCTCGTCTCTAATAAAATAACCTTCTGATGAATGATTGCTCCCATTTAAATACATCGGTTTGCTTTTTAATAACTACAGTTTGTTGGCGTAAGTTGGTTTCACACAACTTTTTTTTTCACGAACCCAGGTGGCTGAAAACATGTTTTACTAGTTAATTCTAATAAAGAACTCTAGAGTGTCACATTCTGTGGTGAAAAAAAACAGTTTTAAAACATTAATTAATTTAACAAATTTCCAGTTGCCACATCGGACGCGCGCTGTGCGGTCACAAATCAAATAACGCTCTCGATATTGCTCGGTAAGGAGGAACAGTGGACAGTTTCCATCGATCACAACGCTGCATTAATTGTCGAGACTCTTATTTTTTGGTCAAGGCCATAGAGCAGGGACGATGCAATAACAGAAATTGATAAGCAATTTGCGTTAATGGAGGAAACTGGAGCAAATGGCTTCCGTCGAGAGCAACAATCGAGGCGATGAATAATGGAGTTTCTCTTGGCGTAAACAAGGTAACAACATTCCGTGGAACTTCAAGTATCGTATGACGCAGAGAACTTGAACCATGGCAAATAGAGACTGACCCAATAATAATAATAATAATAATAATAATAATAATAATAGCCAACAGAACAGGTTTTGAGAATTTCTGTAGAAAAAAGAACAAATGTATGACAAATATTTAAAAATCCTCCAGAATTTCTAATAACGGAAATTGGTCGAATAAGGAAGGTAAAAAATTCAAATATACGGGAGAAACAATTGAAGCAAATGGTTTGGAAAAATCCGCTGTCGAAGAAAAGGTAGAGAAAATGAAGAGAGCATACGGTATAACTAGGCATATCTACAACAAAAAGTGTTTATCTAAGAAGCTCAAAATATAACACTAAAACACAGTAGTCAAACCGGAATGTCTATACGCGAGTGAATGTCTAGTCCTGAATTATAGGCTGCATAAATTAGAACTAGAAAAAAAATATACGGAAAATACTCCGTCCGCTAAGAACTACAGAACTCTGGAATCAAGAAGTAATGAAGAAATGTACCGGAACATAGAAAACATAACAGATACAATGAGGAAGAGGCGATTGATATTTTGTGAACATTTTGGACAATCATACAGAATGGATGACAAATTAACAGATCTTCAAATATCTTTGGAACAAGAAGTCAACAACAACCTGGATTCATGAAGTCAAGAAAGATTTGGAAAGAAACAAGATAAGGGAAGAAGAAGTAACAGAGGGAAAGAGAGAAATATTTAGAAGGAACTGTTAAAAATGGAAGGATTTCAAGTTCAGAAGGAAAAGAAGCAGGCTCACAATGGTCCGAGGAGAGGAAAGGGAGGCATAGTTAGCAGATGAAGGAAGAAGGAACAACAAAGGGTGAAGCACTGAAATTGTCACGTGGTCCCTAGAAGACCGTACCGGAGAAAGAAGAGAATGATAATAATGTTATTTGCTTTTACGTCCCACTGACTAGTTTTACGGTTTTTGAAGTCGTCGAGGGGCCGGAATTTAGCCCCGCAGAAGTTATTTTACTTGCCAGTAAATCTACCGACAGGAGGCTATTTGAGCACCTTCAAATAACACCGGACTGAGCAAGGATCTACCCTGCCAAGCTGGAGTGAGAAGGCCAGCGCCTCAACCGTCTGAGCCGCTAAGCTCAGCATAATATAGTAATAAGAAGAATAAATCGTACAGAAAATGCAACTCTATGAAAGGTGGTTTACTAACACCAAGCAGTGGCAGCGATTAGGGAGGGAGGGGGGGGGGGCAGTCGTTCCCCACTTCGTGGAAGAAAACAAAACAACCTTTATTCCATTTTAGCCGTCTGAAACTAGGAGTTATAAAAAAAATTGTACAAACCCTGTTGTCTTACCGGCTAATTCTTTGCTTTCATTTCTTTAATTATTAAGAAAAATACTTGGCGGAAATGCATACAAAATGTCGCGACTAACCAAATTGTACAGCGCCACAGCAAGTAGTGGAGCAATGTGTAACACGTTCTCGGACGATGGGTAGCAGGGGTATACTTTTGCCAAGGTCACCCGCTTACCGCGTGCATTCGCCATTCTGTCAATGTGTCTATTACTTTGTTACTAAACGACTTTTTACTTGTATTAGTACTATTATTACCACACATAAGTTGGTAGACTGTCAACCTTTACGTCTCTAAAAAAAATTGGCTGAGAAAGCATTAACAAACTTACCATTTTATAGCTATTTTTGTCTACAGCACCCCCCCCCCCCAAAAACATCCACAACATAATCATATTCAAAAACAAGATACAGACATCTCAGGGGTTCCATGAACCAGAAACAGCGACCAAAAAGAAACAGCATAGGACAGACGAAAGAAAAGCCGCAAGCAAGAAAGTGAAGGAACAATGGCGCCAAATAATAATAATAATAATAATAATAATAATAATAATAATAATAATACAATTGGCTGTACATCGCACCGACAGAGATATGTGTTATGGCGACGCGACGATGCAATAGAATGGGGCTAGGAGTGGTATGGAAGCGGGCATGGCCTTAATTAAAGCACACCCCAGCATTTGCCTGGTGTGAACATCCGAAGGCACGGAAAACAATCTTCAGGGCTGCCGACAGCGGGGGCTCGAGCCCACTATCTCCCGAATGCAAGCTGACAGCTGCGCGCCCCTAACCGCACGGCCAACTCACTCCATAATAATAATAATAATAATAATAATAATAATAATAATAATAATAATAATCATCATCATCATCATCATCTATTCCGTGGTTTCCCATTTTCACACCAGGCAAATGCTGGGGCTGTACCTTGATTAAGGCCACGGCCGCTTCCTTGCCAGTCCTAGCCCTTTCCTGTCCCATCGTCGTCATAAGACCTGTCTGTGTCAGTGCGACGTAAAGCCAATAGCAAAAAAAATAATCATCATCTATATATTAAAAGAGTGTAATAAAAACAGCTTTGGCAAGTCCGTCAGTACCGGACCGATTTGCTTCATTTCTATGTTATTCTCTCCGGAATTACCTGCCAGTGAATCATGAGGCATTGATAGGTCTCTAAGTTCAGCCAACTTTGAGCAGTCTTAAAATCAAATCATTTAATGATCACTCCAGTAATTGCAGGCGAAGGTTTAGCCTAACCCGCAATACATTCTGTACTTAGCAGGTTGCTATGCGACTAACACTTTCATTATTAATATTCTGATATGTGATTTTCATCCTTAGTAATGTCATTGCATGCAGCTATGTTTGATTACTACCTTCAAGCCAGATATCGCCCTACAAAAAGAAGAGTAGCAATTAAATGTGCTTGTGAAAAGCTGGTAAAAATCTGGCAAAAATAAAATGCGTTTAAGAAACACTAAATAACAAAACCAAGCACAGATAAACATCACGGCGAATTTCTGTATCAGTACAAGTGAAGCCGTGATGCATCGCTGCACACCTCAGCATTACAATTTTCAGTAACAACTGCTGTACAGTACAAGAATATCAGAACACACACATAAATAAATAAATAGATGACTTATCTTCAACAGTGATAAGCTGCCGGCGATTCACAGCGTAACGGATTACGCGTTACATGTACCAGAGCAACTCGGAAGGAAAGGGAAGGAAGGCAACGAAGTGATGGCTGTTCTCGCCATTACGCTTCCTCCCTGCGAATGTTTTTATTAAATAAAGAACGTTAGGTAATTATTTTAACAACTCATGGCAAAAACATGCCTCATCCAATTTCTTTCTTTCATAATACAATATAAAGTACGTTATAATATTCCTTAATCACAAGGAATTATGAGTCTCAAAGAGGGGGTGTGTTCACTCCATGTAAGAGCAGTACTGTTTTCTTTACATGGAATGAGCTATAGCGACAAGTCTTGGATATTCTACGCTGTTAATTCTTCACTATGGAAAGGGCCGTTAATCAGAAAGGTAATCTTTCAATAAATAAATTGTTGTAGTAATTATATCAGTAACGTTAATTCGTCCATCGTCTGTGCTAACAATAACTCGTTTTTGACATAGATCTAGCAACCTATTTCCGAAACAACCGTGAAAGGGCGGAGATCTGCTGCACACATATTTTGACACACTTCTGCGTAATGTTTTCTTACATCATGTGATACTGCATTAGATGACGCACTGTATTCTGCCGCACTTTACACATGTGTGTTTTTAAATGCGATGTAGTAGATGCAAACGTCAATAAGGAAGCACAACATTTATATGGCACACACCCTGTATGTTGACCATTCGTAATTGTTACGAGCAGAGCCGTATTTAGACACGGGCCCAGGACCAGGGCGGCAAATTTATAGTTTGATAGTTTGAAAACGAGTTTTTAGAAAGCGCGCACTTTAGTAGTATTCAAAAGCGAAAGCTCCCGAAATTAACGAAATTTTCGTTCCGTTTATGTGAAAACTGTCCATAATTATATTATAAATAATGAAACACAGCCCCCTCGATGCCGCATACGTGTATCAAGATGGCATCGGGTTTCAACTTACTCAAGCTGGCGGCGGATTAACGCCACCTAGAAGCACCTAGTAAATCGGGAAGACCATTAATTTCCCATAATACAAAGAGTTTTGGAGAAGTCCGCGAAAGTCAAAAACATTTCATTCGTTTCTGAGAGTTGTATTAAGTGTTTTTCGTTTTACGTAAACAACATGGATGGTCGAAAATGAATACGGTAAGTGGAGCAGATTTGCAGAAGAGAAGAGGAGGGAACGTGCATTGTATCTTAGACAACAAAATTAGACTTATTTGTCTACAGGATCCAAACTATAACTCAAACAACTTCCTCTCAAGTAATGAAGAAAGTAATTCGCGAATTCTATGCAGATGTATACAGACAATGTAGTGTATCAGAAATGTTAAAGGAATTAGGGTGGGAAACTTTAAGTAAGAGAAGGGAGAAAACTAGACTTATAGGATTATATAGAGCCTATACAGGAGAAGCAGCATGGGGAGATATCCGTGAGAGGCTTCAGTTGGAAAATAATTACATCGGCAGGACTGACCACTAATATAAAATTAGAAGGAATTTTAGCAGATTGGGGTAAATTCGCATTCATTGGGAAGGGTGTAAAGGAATGGAACAGTTTGTTTGTTTTTTTTTTTTTTTTTGGCTAGGGGCTTTACGTCGCACCGACACAGATAGGTCTTATGGCGACGATGGGATGGGAAAGGCCTAGGAGTTGGAAGGAAGCGGCCGTGGCCTTAATTAAGGTACAGCCCCAGCATTTGCCTGGTGTGAAAATGGGAAACCACGGAAAACCATCTTCAGGGCTGCCGATAGTGGGATTCGAACCTACTATCTCCCGGATGCAAGCTCACAGCCGCGCGCCTCTACACGCACGGCCAACTCGCCCGGTATGGAACAGTTTACCAGGGGTAGTGTTTGATCCTTTTCCAAAATCTGTACAGATATTCAAGAAGAGAATAAAGAGCAATAGAGAAAATAAATGAAATGTTAGAGGGCATTCGACCAGTGCACGTTAATATAAATAAAAAATGTGTGTGAATAAATTAATTCCGTCCCCTGGTCTAAGGAGTTGGACAGCCCAAGTAGGGGACTGCCTGTAGGACTTCGAGGGCCCTGGGACAGCTACGGTAGCTGTGAAGGCCCTTCAGGAACTCTGAAAAGTGATGGCAAAAGGGGCTCTGGTTAAGACGCAGCAGCTCGTTATGCTACTTGGGTTCCAGAATGGGTAAAGAAAAAAAAAGTAAATAAATGCAATGTAAATTTTAATCTTATACCAGTTGTACAGCATCATTTGAAGTAATTCCACATACTGTATATCAGTTGACTATATTCGTAAGTAGTACAGGAGATATTATACGTAGAATTTTGTAAACAATATAAATTTATTAAGGATGAGCTGTGTGTTTAATAGAAAAAATTGTTAGCGTAAATTGTATAATATTGTATTATAGGAAAATTTTCTTCTCTTGTTAATTTAATATTTAGTGCTTGACAATAATGTATTTTAGTGTACCATTTGCCACCGAGGTAGACACTTCATTTGCAAATAAAGAGATTTTGATTTGATTTGACAATTAGCGATTTCTAACAAAAGTGCTGTTTGAAAGAAAGCTTTCAAATGGAGACATTATGAAACTTGAATATCTGGTTTATTCACGCAGTCAACGATGTCTCTTTTTGTGCTCCTTTTAAACATTTTGGAGGCACATCCCAATTTGCAACAACTGGCTGCAATGATTGGGAGCACGGGGAAATCGGTGGTTAACGAAACATGAGAATTGCCACACTCATCGCGATTACGTGTTAATGTTTAAAAGAATTGTACAGAGAGTTGACAGTCGCCTGCTTTCTCAGTCGAATGATTATTATTACTATTAATGATATTACTGTTTGATATTTTACCTTGGAGGCATTCTACTGTATTACTTTATTCAATATATTAAAATAACAGTAAATGTAATCAAATGAACCTGCCCACCAACACATTTGGTGCTCAAAATCGTCCACATTATCCCTTAATTTTTGCTACCTGACCAACTGGGGTAATCACATAAATGGGATTGTAAAAAATAAAAGGGGGGGTGGCACAGATCTCTGCACATGGTTATGAGGGTATTTAGGGATTGTAGTAAGGATGTAAAGGAGAGGGCATACACGTCTCGGGTAAGACCTCAACTAGAGTATGGTTCCAGTGTAGGGCACCCCTCATCAAGATTACCTGATTCAAGAACTGGAAAAAATCCAAAGAAAAACAGCTTGATTTGTTCTGGGTGATTTCCGACAAAAGAGTAGCGTTACAAAAATGTTGCACAGTTAGGGCTGGGAAGACGAGAGAAAGGAGATGAGTTGCTCGACGAAGTGGTATGTTCCGAGCTGTCAGTGGAGAGATGGTATGAAATGGCATTAGTAGACGAATAAGTTTGAGTGGTGTCTTTAAAAGTAGGAAAGATCACAATATGAAGATAAACTTGGAATTCAAGAGGACAGATTGGGGCAAATATCCATTTGTAGGCAGGGCAGTTGTAATATCTTACCAAGGGAGATGTTCAATAAATTTCCAATTTCTCTGAAATCATTTAAGAAAACCAAGGCTAGGAAACAACAGATAGGGAATCTGCCACCTGGGCGACTGCCCTAAATGCAGATCAGTAATGATTGACTGATTATTCTGTCTGCTTCCAGTCAAAGTTTCTGAAGCATACCATCTTTCTAATAATAATAATAATATTTGCTTTACGTCCCACTAACTACTTTTACGGTCTTCGGAGACGCCGAGGTGCCGGAATTTAGTCCCGCAGGAGTTCTTTTTACGTGCCAGTAAATCTACCGATACGAGGCTGTCGTATTTGAGCACCTTCAAATACCACCGCACTGAGCCAGGATCGAACCTGCCAAGTTGGGGTTAGAAGGCCAGCGCCACTCAGCCCGGCACCATCCTTCTGGCTTAACAACTATTCTCTAGTGTCCAAGCCTGGCTCCTATACTCTGGAACTTCTTATTGTAGGCGGTTTTCACCGGCTGATATGCCTGGTCCTATCTCCAGAACCTTCCTGTTCTACTCCATTCTGCTGTATTATTATTATTATTTTGAGGCTACCATAAATCAACTTTGGTTACTTTTCTTAGCATTTAACTTTCTTTGTTTCCAAACTTCCTTCATTTTCTGATAATGTTGTTCCTTTTCCTCTTGAGTCCATTTTCTTCCAGTTGTTACTTTCTTTCTCTTCTGAAATCCTCTCTTTCGTGTCACTTCTCTGAAACGTGTTCTATTTTTTTTATCGTATCTATTTTAATTCCAGTTTTTTTCATATTATTTTCAATTTCAATGAACCACGTTGACTTGGATTTGAAAGTGTTCAATAGGTTACAGATTTGTTTAGTTAGTCTATTGTTATTCATTCTATAAATGTGTCCAAATATCTGGAGTCTTCTTTTTCCTCATTACAGTTGTCAGTTTTTCAACTTTTAAAAATAGCTCTCTGTTTCATCGTAGTCTAAATTCGGCATTGTTGTTTCTTGTAGGTCCCAGTATTTTTCTCAAAATTCTTCTTTCACCTTTTCCTAATTTTTCAAGATCCCAAATTCTTGTAGATTTAAGAGTTTCTGCTGCATATAAAATTTCTGGACGGGCCAGGATAGAGATTTCTTATTGTATAGTAAATGTGGTACTTTGGTGAGCACGAGAAACGCAGGGCGTGTACCAATCTGTTGAAGTGCATACAGAGGGAGAGGGTTTTCTTAAAAAAAAAAAATCTTAAGTTTTTTTCTCTGAGTTTATTAATAAGTTCAAAATCATATCACATCTGTACAGAAGAAACAGTATGAAGTGTTCTTTCCTCGTCCTAGGGTTGGCGATGTCCTAGAATTCCGGCTGCTCCTCTCCTTTCCGCACCATTGGACCACCATTCCTCCCTCGATGGAAGTTCTAGAAGATCCATGCGATGTCTAGAAGATCCATACGGTGTTGAAGTAGAGGGCGTTGGGATAGATCACGTAAATGATGAACGTGAACGAACACCGTTAAGCCTTGGGGCGTGTTAATGCAAAAACTGCTTCTGCACAGATGAGAAAAAGGTAGAGCAATGGTTTTAACAAGGCTCATAATACGTAAGAATTGTATGATTGAAGGTTTATCACATGGTAGAATGTCACTGAAATCTATCCCGTGTTGTCATTATTCATTTGAAATGCAAAGGAATGTCACTAAACTCGAATAAGTATATAAGTTTAACACCCATAAAATGAAAATCCACTCGAAACTTGTCGTCGAATTTCATTAAAGTCAACTAATAAATAGTCACCTAAAGTTTGTGACACTTGGCATAATGTGAAGTAATGCCACACGACACATTTCTTATTTTGAACACCGTTCAATGTAATCAATTGGATTGAAATGAAGTAAGAATGTTTCATTCGTGAAGTCAATCTTGTTCACGCATGTTAATGAAATGAAATGAAAATAAAGCGAAATTAATCACTTATCAACAGTCCTTAGTTCGACTGTTCGTAGAATTGAAAATGCACAGCTCTTAGTCCGAATGTTCGTCGAATTGAAATACACAGTACTAATACACAGTCTACAGTTCATCACCTACAAATATTCACACAGTTTAGAGAATTATCTCCACACGAAATTGTAAATTAGTGACGTAGTCACTCTGTACTCAATCGCTTGTTAATGCTTGTAATTTGAGAAATTCTAAGTTAAAGCACAGTCTCGTTAACGCGAAATATTCAATCACTTTGTAAGGAGCAAACTGTTCCAAATCCTGTCCACAACATTAAACTTTAAATTACGAGCACTTGGAAAAATAATCGCAAGTCTTAGATACTCGTGCAGAATAAACAGTCACCTGATAATGTTCAGAGTTTGATGGAGCACAATTTATATCACTCCCCGTTGGAGCAGAAGTTTATCACTCACAATTTAAAGAAACTAGTATAAGTTCACACTCGACGCTATTGAGTTAAAGTCCACGGGCTCGACGAAGTATGACAGTCGCTTCACGTTGTATCGCGGTCCTCGCGAGCTGACTGCACACGAACTCCACTGCAATGCATGCTCATACACACTGGTCTGCTAAGCGAAGCAGTACTACATTTATATCCGATCCATGCCTTCACATCTTATTCCATAACTTCGTCGTCTCATGTCGGATTTATATGAAACCTTGCACGAACGTAGATAAAGGATTGGGCTACACGATGATGTGGTTAATTTTGTCTAATTATTATTGTGGGGAAAGTTATTATCCGAAGAAACTCAAGGAACATTCCACACTAGTCTAGGCTTTCTGTGTTGCGGTGAGGCAGGCTGTGACCTCACTCCACTCTACGTCACACACACAGCTGTTGCTTGCTGTTCAGTCAGTCTTCCACTGCTGGGCCGGAGCGTAACGCGTAAGTTTTAAAATTTAATTACGGGGTACAATATATTTTTTGTCATATGAAACATCCTTTCCATTTTGTTTACTCTTATATCAATAGCTACCTTTTTATGTGTTGTTTGTTATCCATTCTCCCAGGTATTTAAAGCAATCTGTCGGAGATATTATGCTGTGATATTTTGAGGGGCATTAACGATCTTTGTCATGAACTTTGTTTTATCAAATGATATTTGTATTCCTACTTTGGCCGCTTGTTTCTGTAATTATCGTACTTATTCTTGAGCATCATCTAATGAGTCTGTAATTAGCGCCATGTCACCTGTGAAAGCTAGACAATCTATAATGATTTTATTTGGATTTCTTCCTAGTTGAACACCTTTAGTATTGATGGCTTTCCTCCATTCTCGAACTACCTTCTCTAATACAGAATTGAAGAGTAGATATTTTACCATCTCCCTGTCGTACACCTGATCTTATTTCAAATGGTTTTGAGAGTTCTCCCCCAAAAAAAATACTTTGGATGTTGTGTTTGTTAATGTTGCTTTAATTATTTCAATTGTTTTATTATCAAGTTCAAATTCCTTTAAAATATCAAATAGAGTATTTCTATCAATTGAATCATAGGCCTATTTAAAGTCTACAAAAGTGGTTACAAATTTTGAGTTTCTGATCTTCCTCACAACTATTATGTTCTTTAGATTTAAAATTTGTTCTGAGCATGACCTTCCCTTTATAAATCCTGCTTGATGCTCTCCTAATTGTGCATCTAGTATTTCTTCAGTTCTTTCTAAGAGTGCCTTGGACAAAATCTAATATGTAATTAGTAAAAAGAAAATTCCCTTATAATTGTTAGGGTCTGATTTATCCTTTGTGTGTGTGTGTGTGTGTGTGTGTGTGTGTGTGTGTGTGTGTGTGTGTGTGTGTGTGTGTGTGTGTGTGTGTGTGTGTGTGTGTGTGTGTGTGTGTGTGTGTGTGTGTGTGTGTGTGTGTGTGTGTGTGTGTGTGTGTGTGTGTGTGTGTGTGTGTGTGTGTGTGTGTGTGTGTGTGTGTGTAGCAGATGTATTATTGTTGATGTCCATTCTGCAGGTAAAGTGCCTGTTGTCCAGATTTATTCGATGATTTCTGTTAAACATTGTATCATATTATCACTAGAGTATTTCCACAATTCAGCAACTATATTATCTTCCCAAGGTGCTTTATTATTTTTAAGTTTCTTTGATTTCCTCTTTTGTTGGTGGTTTTGAGTCTGGTTGTATCGTTGTATTATCAAATTAACTTTCTGTTCTGGTGGATTGCTGTTATATAGTTCTTCAAAGTATTCTGCAAGTATCTTGGATTGCTGAAATGTAAACTCGGTGTTCTGTATTTCCTTATGTTGTTTTTAAGTGCTTTGTAAAAGTCTCTTGAGTTGTTCTGTTTGAAGTCCAATTCCATTGCAGTTAGTTGGTCTTTGATATGTTGTATTTTGATCTTTTTGAGGCCTTTTGAAGCAAGCTTCCTGACTTCTATGAAGCTGCTTCTATTTTTATCATTTTTGTTTGCATTCCATATGTTCCAAGCTCACTGTCATTTCAGAATTAATTGATCACATTCATCATTCCACCAAGCATGTTTTCTTTTCTTTTTAAGAATAATAATTTCTTCTTCTGTCTGTAAAATGTCCTTTTGAAGTTGTATCCATGTTTTAGGCATCCTATTTTCCAAGAGTATTTCTGAACTATTTTCTTTGGCTAGTTTTGTACGTCAAACTTTTCTTCTATTTGCTATATGTCGCACCAACACAGATATGTCTTATGGCGACGATGGGAGAGGAAAGGCCTGGGAATGGGAAAGAAGCGGCCATGGCCTCAATTAAGGTACAGCCCCAGCATTTGCCTGGAGTGAAAATGGGAAACCACGGAAAACCATCTTCAGGGCTGCCGACAGTGGGGTTCGAACCCACTATCTCCCGATTAGTGGATACTGGTCGCACTTAAGCGACTGCAGCTATCGAGCTCGGTCATCAAACTTTTTAGGTTGATATTGATTCTTTTTTCTAATTATTGGTTTTTGAATTTAATGATTGACAGAAAGTGGTCTGAATCCAATCTGGCACCCTCAGCAACCTTTACATTAAGTATCTCTGGTGTAGACTGGTTAAGTTGTTTCTCACCACGGATTGGATTTCGGGAGACCCATGTAGTCTTGTTTTCTAGAAAGTTTTTTAAAGAATGTAGATTTTAGGACTATATTATGTTCTCTGCATAGACTAATGAGTCTTTCTCCAATAGCATTTGTTCTTCGATGAGCAGGGAATTTACCTACTATACAACGATGACAAAGTTTTTTGCCGATTTGAGCATTGAAATCTCCAAGCAATATTATTGTGTTTTTGGATTGAATTTGTTCTAAAGTGTTTGAAACTTAGTGCCAAAATGTTTCTGTTTGTTCTTTCTGGGTTTTATTTCTTTCATTTGTAGGTGCATGAACATCTATAATAGTGTTGATTTAAAGGTTAGCATGGAAAGTTTTTCATTAGGAGATTTAGGAGAACCTAGTTTACAATAAAACCTGTTCCAAATTGAGGTACATTCTTCATAACTCTTTTTTCTTATTTTCCCTTAAATATCCTGAATTCCTCTGAGTCAAAGTGATTTTCATCAGTATATCTTGTTTCTAGAAGTGCTATTATCAAAATGTTTTTAACTCTTAGAAAATCTGTCAATGTTTTAAGTTTTCCTGTCCTTAAAAGTGATTTCACATTAAAAGTAGCCAAATAATTTATGTTTATGTGCCTAATTTTGTATGATTGTTGCTTAAGGCAGATTTCAGGATGCTCCGACTCACCCTTTGCACAATGTTGTGGGCCCCCAGAATCCGAATGCCCACTTTTCAATTCCTTGGAAATGGGAGATTGGTTACTCCCTGAGGTAAAGTCTCTTACAAAGTGCATATCCATACTTCATTGTTTGATGGGTTAAGGGAACAAGTCCCTTAAAAATTCTCCTCGAGGTTGTTAGCTCCAAGGAAAGATTTTCAGCCGCACCTCTGTTGAACAGACGCTGACCATTTAGCCGCTTGTTACAAGTTGGATTTTGTTTTTTAGCTGTCTCTTCCACTAGTTTCGCCGTATCGAGATCCATTCCCTTCACCTTCACTACCGTTGGGATCAGCGCCCTCCATATTTATAACCCCTGAAGGCAGGGTGTCTCAGTATTTTAAAGACCCTAAGAATTGGGCCACCTGTTGGTCTGCTGTATTATTATTATTATTATTATTATTATTATTATTATTATTATTATTATTATTATTATTACAAGGTATCTGACATCAATTTTAGTTTTATCGGGTACTTCTGAATTGTGAACATGTGAATTCAGAATGCAAGCAAGGCTCTTCACAACTCACTGGGCTCTAAATTATGCACCAAAATATAAAACATACAACACAACCAATATGCCAATTCTGACTTTTGAAGCACAAACATTAAGAATGACCAAGAAAGAACATCAGCTACAGATTTATGAAAACAATTTTTACAGGAATACGACACTTTTTCACACAACTGGAAAAAATATTGAATAAAGAAACCCATATACAGTAACAGCAAGCAACTATAGTAAACATTATAAACTCTTACAAAACTTCAGTGGGCTGGTTAAGATGACAGAATGGTCTTACAGATCTAGAAAAAATCACCTGAGGAGAAAGGACACTTGGATGGCCGCAAATTACTTAGCAGAGTAGTAGAATATTCCTGCCGAGTGAATAATATTGATGTTAAAATAGAACCTTTCTTCCACAGCAAAAGCACATGATTGGACATATTTACTCCCGTCAGGACACTACTTCTTTACAGGATTTGATTAACCCGAAGGATTTGGTCAATTCCAACCAATCGAGAAATTCAGACTTGATGTACAGCAAACCACAGTGCAGGTGTGTGGTTGAACAGTTCACAATGTAACGGGCGAGTTGACCGTGGGGTTAGGAGCGTACAGTTGTGATCTTGCATTCGGAAGATAGTGTATTTCAATCCCACTATCGGCAGCCCTGAAAATGTTTTTTCTGTGGTTTCCCATTCTCAAACCAGGCAAATGCTGGGGCTATATCTTAATTAAGGCTATGGAGACTTCCTTCCCACTCCCAACCCTTTCCTAACCCATCATCGCCACAAGACCTATCTGTGTCGGTGCAACTTAAAGCAACTTGTAAAAAAAAAAAGTTTGCATTGTCAAGAGGTCAATGTACAACTCACATATCGTCTCAGGTACACTACTTTCCAGTGCAGTGGCTACCCATACTAAGCAACATCACACCTCCTGACATCAGGAGACAGCAGCTTCTGCCCATTTATGGTCCAGGATGAAGAAGAACAATGTTCTTCCTATACACTTACGTCCTACACAGCCAACTACGATTAGGCTGAAATCTCAAAAACCAGAAAGGAGAATGGCTTTGGATTTTGCGTCCTCTCATTTCAGCCTTAGGGATGCCTGGAGAGAAGAATGTTCAAGATCCCTTTCCTGCGGCCTCATGCAAATCTCTGATCCTACTGTTAAACCAGCACCTTGAGTCTGCTGCAGACTGGCTGGTCCTATTGAACAGAATTAGGTGTGACATCATTACAAGCTTTACATCAGTGGAGTTCAGTTCTATAGACTCCCCTTGTTGAGTCTGCAGTGCTAAAATACAGACCTACTGGGTGAGTTGGCCATGCGGTTAGGGGCACGCAGCCGTGAGCTTGCATCCGGGATATAGTGGGTTCGAACTTCACTGTATGCAGCCCTGAAGATGGTTTTCTGTGGTTTCCCATTTTCACACCAGGCCAATGCTGGGGCTGTACCTTAATTAAGGCTAGGCCGCTTCCTTCCCATTCCGAGGCCTTTCCTATCCCATCATAGTTATAAGACCTATCTGTGTGCGACATAAAGCAAAAAAATGCAGACCATCAAACAGCAGATCTAAAGATAAAAATATTTTGATTACTAGTTCTAATGCCCAAAACTTGTATTATATTACCTTCCTGATTTGCTTTTGTAACTAGCGTCATGCATGCATTATACGCTAATAATAACAAAAATAATAACTTTAAAACACAAAAAATTTGAGGTTTTTAACTTCTGGAGCCTCCTCATGGAAAATACAGTTATCATAACCAAGAAACATACACACTTCGTGGACATGATCATCAAGGTGACAAGTCATTAGGCCTTACACTGTGGTCAGCCAGTTCGAATCCTGCTGGTGGAAAGAGCTTTCACCATCAGAATGTTGACTACGAGGGTAGGAGAGGTGCTGGTACACAATTTTGAATCACTTCATTGCATGCCAAAAGCCTGAGTTCAATTCCAAAACTCTCCACAATCTTTGTATGGAGTGAGGACATACGACGCTGTTGATGATTCGTCTGTTGGATGGTGAAGATAAGCCTTAAGCAGACCACTTGATTTTATTTGACAGGAACAGGCTTTGTGCTGATACTAGTGTTCACCCTCTCCCTATCTCATTATCATCACACACCCAGATGTTCAGGTCTGCGCCAGGCCTCTCTGAAGGCCAAACAATATCACATCACTACGAAACATGATGTCTACCTTGTGCTGCTGTGGTGCTCGGTCCAAGACTATGCAGCACACATCAGCATATGACCTAAGAGCCTGGACGGAGAATCTAATTATTTTTATCCTGCGACAACTACATCAAAATATTACATCAACAATTTACATCACACATTAAACAATTGAATTTCATTTCCATTATCTATATTAACTTCTGTGGGTAAAAGTACACAATTCCCCCACGGCATGAAGTACATACTTCAGGACTATGAATCTTTAAAATCTTACCATACCTCCTATAATATGTACGAGAGAGAGAAGTGTTTTCACTGCCAACGTCAGGTAACCAAACCTGTCCCCGATAAATATTTACTTTTAAAGGAGTAGGCCTATATCTTAAATCATGCAACATTTTCCGTACACAACAAGTAAAAAATCACTTCCACAGACTGCAATTTATTAAATTTGATATCACTCACAGATTTCATTACCAACTACTGAAAAATAATAAATCTTTGCTACATTGGCCTTCAAGAGGCTCTATACTATGCACCCCAGACGTGTTAGACCAACGGGTTTTGTCACTAACCAGGACGTGCACAGACAAATAGACTAATAACATAGGCTGCAAACTTTTTGAATTTTTTGTAAAGAGTTGGTAATCATGTGAGGAAGTAAGGTAAGTAACAATGTTATTGGCTTTACGTCCCACTAACTACTTTGACAGTTTTCGGAGATGCCAAAGTGCCAGAATTTAGTCACACAGGAGTTCTTTTACGTGCCAGTAAATCTACCAACATGATGCTGACATACAGTATTTAAGCACCTTCAAATATCACTGGACTGAGCCAGGATTGAACCTGCCAAGTTGGGGTCAGGAGGCCAGTGCCTCAACTGTCTGAGCCATTCAGCCTGGTAGTAAGGTAAGTAAGTAGGAAAAAGAAAACATAGTGAAGTGCAGCATGCTCTACCAGTCTTGGCTGAGGAGGAACTGTGGACTCTTGTCCCCACTATATTTGTCATATCACACACAGTACTCAGTATGTACGCTTAATTATCAGACTGTCACACTTACAGACAGCTCAGCATGTGACATGTTAGTGGAACTGAGTCTAGAAATGGGAGAGAATGGAAGAAGTAATCGTTCTTTATGATCTAGAGTTCTTGAAAAATGATAGCAAAACCCAACATGGTATTTAATCCCTTATTTAATAATTAGATAGTTAAAAATTACTGTAAAAGGAAGGAGCCCTTTGAATAAATAACCACTAAATGACCGAGATAGGTATATACTGCATTTATAATCAGTCACGAAATTCAGATCATTCTTTTTTGTAACAAGTCACCTACATAATGTTTACATGCGCCTCCCCTGACACCACAACAGATTATTCGATTACTGGTACACAGAACATTTATGAATCTTTGACTAACAAGGAATACCATACATTAGACTACATAAAGACACAAAATATCTGACAAACACCATGAAGTAATGGTGTAGTGGCATGTTGGTAGGATCAACACAAAAGATACACCCACAAAAAGAAAGAGATGCTACATCATACCTAGATCTTTGAAGAGTGGTTGGTATTGTTCTAGATGATTTTCTTCAAGCCAAATGTCAACTTCAGTTCTGTCCCCTGAATAGCCAGGATTAACCTCAGCAAAAACACACAGCAGCAACTTTGTTAGAGATAAAGAACAAGCAAGACACAAAAGTACACCGACCAATAGCATTGGACGGTGCCGAAAAGCCATTCTGGCATTACTGTGCACGCTGCATCTTCAATTTATCTTTAATCCTCATCAAACACTTCAAATGTCTAGGCTTATTAATCAGTACTTAACCATAATTTGCCTTTTATGTTATGATATGAATGATGAATACCAATTTAAAACGATTAGCTACTTAACACTATGATATGTACTTCAGGTAACTTCACGGCACATTTCTCATACAGAAATCTGGAAATTTGTAAATATTCCCACAACTTTGACATTTTAACTACTTCATGAGCGCCATGACAGCAATACTGCTACCTACCGGCATTTAGCAGAATGCACACCTATACGTGTCCTTCAACCCCGGCAACCAGCTGACACCGAACTTTGATTTATTGGTCATTGTCATTGCTGCTGTCATTTACCATTTCATGAGGAGCTGCCATTCCAGATGGCATTACTCCTCATGGAGAAAACACTAATACTGACATAATATTTTCGAAGTAGTACGAATGAAGTAACACTATAAAATCGAGAGTTTTACATTGTAATATGCAAGTTTAAGGTTAGGAGCGACATTTTGTGAGGTAATGAACTGTACGTGTTTCCCAAGAATAACTGCCAAGTTTTTGATTAGTCAGTTAGTTACTCCGTCTTAGACACAGGTCTACTTTGTATCTGCTGTGTCTCTTCATTTCGTCTTTTTTCGTTCATCCCATGCATTTCGTTGTAAGGTTGCATTCATCCGGGCTTGACCCGGGGCCGACGAGAAAGAGCTAATGGCCTTCGAATAGTCGGATAAATATTACACTCATTACGAATACTTTTCAGACTGATTTTACTGTGCATGACCAAAGGTTAACTCGAGATACCGGTATGATATACAGAATTTAGATGTTACTGACATTAAAGTTGCAAGAATTAAACGGTATGGGATCAACGGCAAAGTGATAAAAACCAACTCAGATCGTGGAGTCGTGCGATGGGAATAAAGATGTGAATGCAGGCCCGTAAACAAGATTCTTTTATCTTGTTGGGGGGAGGAATAAAATCAGATAGTTATCCAGTGTAACCTATGATGATATAACTTAAATGAGACTCGGTTATGCCTTATACTTGTGTTACAATAACATGATCGGGCGAGTTGGCCGTGCGGTTAGGGGCGCACGGCTGTGAGCTCGCATCCGGAAGATAGTGGGTTCGAATCCCACTGTCGGAAGCCCTGAAGATGGTTTTCCGTGGTTTCCCATTTTCGCACCAGGCAAATGCTGGGGCTCTACCTTAATTAAGGCCACGGCCGCTTCCCTCCCATTCCTAGGCCTTTCCTGCCCCATCGTCGCCATAAGACCTATCTGTGTCGGTGCGACGTAAAACAAAAAAACCAATAACGTGACATTTTTATAAGCACAGGCAAAATATTATTGCCATGTTTTTATTTAGCTGTACATACCCATCGTTACTAAACCAGACGAAACAAAAAATTTATTTATTAAAAATATAGTTTCACAATTTGTGCTGGAAAATGTATTTTCTATATATTGAATATATTTATATACCATACTTTTTCTTTTGCTTCCTAGCAGCAGGTCTGGTGGGGTTCATTTGGCACTCTGCTAGTCTTCAATTTTTTTTTAGAAAATACGTACGTACATACATACATACATACATACATACATACATACTTCATTATAGACTGTTATGCCCATCAGCGTTTAGTCTGCAAGCCTCTATGAATTAACTACCTGCCACCAAAATCCTCTGTTTCTAACTAGTTCTTGGTCTGCCTCTAGTTCTCTTACCCTCCATAACAGAGTCCATTGTTCTCCTAGGTAAATTATTCTCCTCTATTTGCCTCACATGATCCAACCACTGAAGCCAGTTCATGCATACAGCTTCTTCCATCGAGTTCATTCCTATCTTAGCCTTTATCTCCTCCTTCTAAGTACCCTTCTGCCATTGTTCCCACCTGTTCGTACCAGTAATCATTCTTGCTACTTTCATTTCTGTTACCTGCAACTTACAAATCAGATATCCTGAGTCCACCCAGCTTTCGCTCCCATAAAGCAAACGTAAATATAGTTTCATCCAGGAGCCGACTTTCTTCTTACAGAACACTGTTGATTGTAACTGCGAGCTCACAGCATTAGCTTAACTGGACCTTAATTCAATCTCTCTCACTATACTACCATCCTGGGATAACACACATCCTAAATACTTGAAATTATCTACCTGTTCCAGCTTTGTATCCCCAATCTGACATTCAGTTCTCTTGGATTTCTTACCTATTAACATAAATTTAGTCCTGGAAATACTAATTTTCATATCATACTCATCGCACCTATTTTCAAATTCCAAGATACCCTGCATTTATTTTCGATGAAATTACACACAACGTTTTCTCTCCAACTCAACTTTACGTTAACCAATTTAACATTAATAAAGAGGTAAGTGAATTTACACACATCAGTTTTTTCTTTGAACTCTCCTTTCCTCCAAAATCACTCCTTAATACATAAATCTCCTATTGTTACAGACTTCAAACCAAATTTCCCTTCCGACTCTACACAAGAAGCTATAGTCGCTCCTTCCAGCTAATATTTAACACAGCTGCTTACCATTGAGCACTCTTCTTCACTCGTGCTTTAAGAAGACTACAGATTTATCTCTTCACACGAGATTTACAACAATCTAACCACTTTATATGTTATTATAAACCCCACTTAAAGTATCGAGCATTTCCCTCGCCCCTACAGCATGTTTTGAGTGAGCGGCAGAAACGTCTCATTACTAGCTTTAAATGGTATTTAAACTCCACTTGGAGTAATCAGCAACATTCTTCATCATTATTCTGACGTTTGAACTGTTTAGGATCAAAACTTTTCTCTAACGCCCTCAACCAACACAGGGCGCCGCTTTACAAGATTCAACGTAGCAATTTGCGTTCTTATAGAACTACCAATATGCAACTTGTTACCACATTTTTAGACAAGGACGTTCAAGAAAGTGTATAAATTACGTCTATTTGTTTGTAAGACTTTATTAAGACTTTATTTTTAAGAATATCTTAACTATTTCCTACATCATCCTCACATTCATTTATAATTTTTTTTTTTTTAAATCAACCACAATTAAGAACAATCAGGATCCTGATTTTTTATCTTTCAGACTGAGATTTAGGCTGAAGATGCCCTTAAATAAAGGGCAAAACATGTCCCTATAATTTAAAATCACTTTTTATGTATTGAATAGGTGGAATAAATAAACATTAATATTTCTTTGAATTTACTGTACAATTCAATATGGACCAAAATATGAGAATTATAACATGTAAAGCTGTGGAAATACGTAGAAATCCTAACAATTTCAACAGGGACACTGGTTATCAATTAAGTAATACCTGGTTGCCAGCCATTAAGGATTTACGTAGGTAGTCCCCTTCCCCGTCCCTTCACTATTGTTATTTCATCTCGGTATTTTCCAAATTCGTACGTTCCCCATCGCGAGATGTTTCATTCCAGGCTTGTGTCAATGTCATACACCTGTCAATGTCATAATTATGTTACGTACACCTGTTATGTGACCCTCTTAGACTGATTCTGATGGTTCCGTCCGCTTCCGCTTCGAATGCTAGCACTGTACCACGTCGGGGGGAGCCATCTGGTAACGAATGAACGTACCATTTCCACTTCTATTATAACATCTAAATTTCCTAAAGTCATTGTTTAAGAAGCCTTTCTCGTGGACAGTCGAGATTTTTCTTCTGATGACGCAGAGCACAGTTCTCTTTGAAACGTAAAGAATTTCACCTTATTTTCTTGACACGGCATAAGCCCAAAAGCCTATACAGTATCATGTCTATAGTTGTAATTCTTCTTACGTCGGACAGACCGAGAGGAATTTTAATATAAGGTACTCGGAACACATCAATGCCCTGAAGTACAATCAATTTTCAGCTGTAGGACAGCATATGCATGACTATTATCACAAATTCACATACATAAAACAAGATATGGAAATTCTCAAAATCATCAACAAAGGACCCCTCCTTAACATCACTGAAAGCTGCTTCATACATATAGATCAATATTTTAACCCGAATCATAATCTTAATGACATTTCAGAAAAGCCAAGTATCCTATTTGACCTTCTAATTCCCATTTTTAGAAACGTCAAACCAACAAGTCATAATTCAGTTTTTCATAATATTCACAGCACCTTTCCTCAGCAGCCATCTCTTTTCCCACGTCCTTCAGCGCCACCTTAATTCCCCCCTTCCCCTCCACTCCTTCTACTTTCCCCGACCTTTCTCCTTGCTCCACCCCTTCACCCCTTGCCCCGCCCCTTCCTTTTCCTTTGAATCTCACAACCGTTAGTATGAGGCACACAACAATAGGCCACGTACCACATGCCGCAACAAAGGTAAGTCTCATATAACCTATGCCATTTGACTAACACGCTCTCTCTTTCATTTCATTCATTTTATCTATCATTTATTCAGGTTAACTTCATGGACACCACAATGAATTGCTAATTTATACCAGCCACAAATTAAGAATATGTCTGTTTAAACCATATCTTCATGTGCCATTCTGACAATGTCCAGCAGCATTTCAACATGATTTTAACAAGCACTACGGGAACATTTCATTTTATTTATGTTGGTTGATATGGAAACACCATCTAGCAGTTCTGCCTCAGCTGGTGGTTATTTACAGTGGTGTCCAGTGGCTTGCATACTGCTAACACCACTCAAGTAGATTTGGTGATTGATGATCTGACTACAGAATCAACATTCACCAGTTCCCTTTTTCCAATTGAAATTGTAATGATTAGCAGCGATGGAACTAACAGTTCTATGAATATTAATGCAAGAAAGAGTCTGGATGATGAGCATACTCCAGATGCTAAGAATTTAGAGCCTAATTTATTTTTCAAATTTTACACATAGTTCATCTCAGATTTTAATGTCAATTGTGTGTTTGTAAATTTGTTTAGTTATTAGATGTATTACATTAAGGCTGAAGATGGCCAGCCAAGGTCGAAATTAGTCCCTAGTTTAGGAATGTAATTCAAATATATTGCACATAGTATTGAAAAGGTGGACCATTACGACATTAATTTAATAATTATTATTGAAACCTCTCTTTGCCGAACCTGCATGACACACAGTTCAGTTTGCTTCCCTTCCCTGGAGGAAATTTCACGCTTCCCTTACCTGATGATTCCTGCCAACTATATTTCTTGGTGTGGTTCTGGTTGATCCATGTTTCATCCAGGTAATTCCTGATAATCTCAAATTATGTATTGCCCTCAAAAACTTAATTTGTGTGGCAACTATATCCCCATATTCCGTGAGGAACTTCCGGCAATCATTTGACTAAACCGGATTGATTTTAGCAGTACCTCATTTCTGTATTGATGGTTAAACTTTTACAATAATGGGAGGTTATAATAAATGTTTGTATTATTGTAAAAAAAAATTAGCACTGATGAGTACATAGAAAACACTGAGTGTGTGTATTTAATTTTTTGCTTAATTTTTGAAGTAAGCTTCTTTTAGCTGTAGGAAGGTCCCATTTTTCATTCCAGTACATGTTTTGTCCCCCAGTTAAGGATATCTTCAGCTGATGAAGACAATTACAAGAGATCCAATATTCAAAGACGCAAGTTAAAATTGCCCATGAGAAGTATAAAATAAGGCATGCACAATAATAGGAACACTGTAGGACATTTCTCATCCTTTTTTTTGTTGTTGTTGTCAAATCCAACTGTATAAAGAAACTATATTATAAAATGATTGACAATGTTCATCAAAATAAGGCCAAGACAAAAAATCTGCAGAAAACACATTAAAAGTAGTCTTTTAAGCATAATGATTTCTTTGGCAGTTGAATATTACATCAAATTTACAGTTAGTAAACACAAGGAACTCTTTTTCTAAAAACAAGGACACTAGTTTGTCTCGTAAAACATTGAATTGGTAATGAGCGGAAATGGTGTCAAAAATAACTTTGAAGACCAAGCAAAATCAAATAGATGCTTATATAAGGAGTCTAGAAAGAAAAGAAAGAAAACAGGGGAAATAGAATAAGAGTAAACTCCACTGGTAATGGTCCCAAGTCCAGGGCCTCATCTCATAAGTGATGAGGAAGGAGGAGGGGGATGAGTAACACCTCGGCTCTGGATGGTAGTACCCTGTAAGGGCCCCTGCTTAGGGTTGAAAGCTGGTCAACGGTCTCAAAGGTGGAAGAGGAACGTAAGATTCCCAATGGCGGAGAGAAGAGAAGAGCTCCCTTCAAGACTCACAATCTCGGTTGTATTTTTGCGGTCTTCGGGCCACTCCAGAAATAACTTTCATCAGTCATGGAAGTGGGTGATGTCAAATGATTTACCCCAGGTGGACGATCTACCGTACGTCAGTAGACATTCGGATTCTGAGGATTATGCAACGTTACACAAAGACAAGTTGGAGTGTCTTGGAATCTCATCCAAATTTCAACATAGACAAATTAGCAACTTTTAATGTAAACTCATTGTTAAAAATTGGAAAACTCAAACATCTCAGTCACTAAGGAATTACAACATAATCATAACAGCCATTCAAGAAACAAGATACAGAGATTCTGAAAGTTTTATAGTTGACAAAAAAATATTTGAATTCAATAGTTTATTTTGATTCCCAATCTGAAAAACTCTTGAGTCTTACATTCAAATGCACACACAAAATCTACACAATTATCAATGCACATGCCCCTATAAATGAGGATAAAAACAAAGAAAAAGTGGGGATTTTTTGGAATCAACTAAACCTTATTCAGAAAATTACAAATAGAAATAACATAATCCTTCTTGAAGACATTAATGCACAGATTGGTAAAGAAAAGAAAAAAGAAAATTGTTGGAGATCAACCTGCCCAAAATAGAACAAATAGAAATGGCATCAGGCTAATAGATCTTTGCAAGGCACACAATTTAATTCTTAAATCTACAGTTTTCAAAAAATTACCACAAAAACAAGAGACAATGGTATTCCCTAATCCCAATCTAGGTGAATTATAACTTGATCACGTGGCAATCAAGAAAACCTTTCACAAATCATTAATGTTAGGGTACTCACAGGTGCAAATTTGGATTTGGACAACTACTTCTTGAAAATTAAGGAAATACAAAGCAAATTAAGGGTTGGAAGTACAACACGGAAAAAATACTAAATTCAGATGACTTCGCAAGAGCAGCGTAAACAATTCAGATCCAAAGTTGGGGGAATATCAAGGAAAACCTTCTTACTAAAGCTGAACAGGCAACACCTCAAACACAAATAAGAAAGCATGCCTGGTGGTTGCTAGAATGTGATGCACACATTGAAACAAGAAAACAGGCGTGGCAAAACTAGCAATCACAGAAGACAGAAGAAAGCAGACTAATGAAATAAAGCACATGATCTGCTGTGGTAATAGACTGTAATATTATGTCAACAAAACACTTGAAAATACATCACACAAAGAAATTGAATTAAACATTCCTTGGAACAACACTACGCACCGAAATGTTAAAAAGTCCTTCAAAGATCTTCGTCATGGAGACAAATGTACTCATAACTTTTCTCAGAATCTACCTATTTCAGTAGTTATTACCTCAAAAGAAAGAACTTGATCCACTGAGTGTATTTAGACCAAAACAAACTGTGTACCTCAATTAGAACGAAAGATATGATTGCTTCAATGAGAGAAAAATGTTGGAGAAATGAGAAGTCAAATTGAATGTGCACTCATAACTTTCCTCAGAATCAACCAATTTGAATAGTTAAAAGCTGAAATGAAAGAGCTTGATCCACTGAGTGTTCTTAGGTCAAAATGATCTCTGTACCTCAATTAGAACCAAAGATATGATTGCTTCAAAGATAAAAAAATTGAAAAAAATAAAATAATTTGAGGAAGGCAGAAGTTAAGTGATTAATAGTACCTGATGACAAATCTGCCCATGAATACCTTTCAGTTAAAAAAAATGAAGGAAGTCGACCGGATAGAATGGCCGGACTGACTGACTTAAGATTTCATAAAAAAAATTTAATATATAGATTTTATCTTCAAGTGCTTATCTGGTAAGATCTTGTACTTCATTTGTTTCCTATGCATAAACAATAGTAAAAATGATATTTGCAACACCACAAAAGAAAGGATAATTCTTGTTGATTGATTGATTGATTGATTGATTGATTGATTGATTGATTGATTGATTGAAAGTTCTGTAGAAGCTTCTCATGTTGTTTTTGGTAAATTCTTCATCAGTTTGGAGGAGAGTTTTGTTTTCATCTGCCTTCTTAACCCTTTTTATATTTTTATCTACCAGTCGCCTAATTGTAATGACATTTTAACTCGAAACTTTGCAAATACATACATGAGGATAGTAACGAACGACACCATACATTGCGGGCGGAGCCAGCGGGAAACTGCTAGTATATATAAATTGAGAATTTTGACATGGGATGTTGCATTGAAATTGGGGTTGGGTGATCTTCAGCAAAAAAATGTCTATGTTATTCTTTACATGTAAAACAAAAAGTTATTATAGCTCAAAAGTATTACATGTATGGGAATGTTTCATTATATTATTTTAACTCTTTCACTGTCTGGCACTGTATTCCTTGGCTGCTTAATTAAATTTAAATTTATTGGCCGAGAAACAATTTAGAAACATTCATTTTATGTTTTACAAAATTACATTGCATAATACATTAGAATAAGCCTCCGTGGCTCAGGCAGCAGTGCTGGCCTCTCACTGCTGGATACTGTGGTTCAAATCCCGGTCACCCCATGTGAGATTTGTGTTGGACAAAGCAGAGGCAGGACAGGTTTTTCTCGGGGTACTCTGGTTTTCCCTGTCATCTTTCATTCCAGCAACACTCTCCATTAACATTTCATTTCATCTGTCAGTCATTTATCATTGACCCAGAGGAGTGTGACAGGTTTCAGCAACTGGCACATTTCCTGTCCTCGCCGCTAGATGGGGGCTTCATTCATTCCATTCCTGACCTGGTCAAATGACTGGAAACAGGTTATGGATTTTCATTTCAATAATAGAAAAGAAAGATTTCTCATATCACAGACCCAGTCTACACAGAGTTATTACCCATATTCCAAGTGTACCTCGTTCTATTGAATATAATTTATTATCCAAATAATATTTGCCTTTTATTTCTAATAAGTGTGACATCAGGAAGGGCATCCAGACATAAAACAGGGCCAAATCCACACGTGTCACCATTCGCACCCGCAATTCCACAGATGTTACAATACTGACAGCCTACTGCCAATTTTTTGAAACAATAATTGTACACAATTAGATGCATTTCATTACGAATGGAAACATACTTAACAATAACATACAGATAAAAACAAAACTACAAGTTCAAACAGTTCCAATATCAGCATCCATGGAGCAAGGCACCTGGTGTGTTACACGTAAATGCAACACCCACATTGAAAGAATTGAAGCAGAAGGATGAACACACAGGATGTGACCATGATAGCTGATGTAATATGCATGATGCCATCACAGTAAGGCTACCCAGTTAAGATATGTTTATAGATGTCGAAAGGGTAGCGTGGCATGAAGATTTAACATGGAGATAAGTGACCTGTAATTTGATTCGTGTAAGAAACATGTTATGGGACAAAGATGTGCCAATGGAAGCAAAGGAAACTACTGTATTACGTACGCATAACAACTTAAGGAGCAGAAACTTGGACAATGATAAAGAAGGATGAGAGTCGAATACAGGCAGCCGAAATGAAGTTCTTGAGGAGTATGATACAGAAAAGTAGAAGAGACTAGCTAGTTGCTTTACGTCGCACCGACACAGATAGGTCTTATGGCGACGATGGGACATGGAAGGGCTAGGAGTGAGAAGGAAGCGGCCGTGGCCTTAATGAAGGTACAGCCACAGCATTTGCCTGGTGTGAAAATGGGAAACTACGGAAAACCACTTTCAGGGCTGCCGACAGTGGGGTTCGAACCTACTACCTCCCGAATACTGGATACTGGCCGCACTTAAGCGACTGCAGCTATCGAGCTCGGTAGTTGAAGAGACAAAATAAGGAATGAGAAAATCTGGAAAAAATGATTGATAGAATAGAGAAGAGCCAACTATGATATTTGGGCACATAAAGTGAACGAGTGATGAAAGAATGCCCAAAAAGATCATAGAAATGCAAATGCAAGGAAGGAGAGGCTGCGGATTATCATGATTGAGATGGAAGGACACAATCCAACGCAGTATGAGAGAAAGAAACCTGGACTGGGACACAGTGTTGGAGGAGGAGGGGTGGAAAGACCGAAGAAAGTGGAGAGGAACCATATTTGCCCCTACCCGACTACAGCTGGATAATGGAAAATGATGATCATGATGACTAATAAGCCAGTAAAAACCTATAGGAAATGTATGCTGGAGAAAGTCAGACTACTCAATCAATTGTCAGTGAATCACCACTGATCTGCATTTAGGGCAGTCACCTTCTCTGCTGTTTACCTAGTATTTTCTTAAATAATTTCATTGAACTTGGAGATTTATTGAACATCTCCCTTGGTAAATTATTTCAATTCCTAATGCCTCTTTCTATAAATTAATATTCATCCCAAATTGTCCTCTTGAATTCCCTCTTTATCTTCTTTGCTACTTTTAAAAATAGCACTCAAACTTATTTGTCTACTAATGTCATTCCATGCCATCTCTCCACTGACAAATTGAGATAATTTTCTTTGGATTTTTCTGGTTCTCGAATCAAGCATTCCTGATGAGGGTCTCATATACTGGAACCATATTCTTAGTTAGGGTCTTACCAGAGACTTTTATGTCCTTTCCTTTACACCTTTACTCATCATCAACATTGATTTTCCTCTCCAGCAAGCTGGGTGTGGGTGTTTATGAACCTCTTCAAGTTTGTCCTGTCTATTCACAGCTGATGTTCTACCTTTTTCTGCCAATTTACATCATGTTTGGCAAGGTCTTTGAAAATTTGCTTTTCCCAACTATCATGAGGCCTCCCTCTGGGCCTTTTACCAACAACATTCCTTTCATACTAGGTAAACGACAGATAGGGTGACTGCCCTAAATGCAGAACAGTGATGATTCACTGATGACTGATAGGGTAGTCTGATTTCCTCTTGGGGTCCTAATTGGAGTCATCCTTCTCATATTATGTCCATACCATCATAATCTGCTTAATTCTAAGGTTTCCAACAAGCTCCTGTCCAATCCATGTTATTGTGGAATACATTCATTCCTTATTTTGTCTCTCCTTGTCATTTGGAGACATGACCAAAGGAGCTTCATTTTAGTGGCCTGTAGGCAACTTTGTGCAGATCTAGTCAACGTTGCTGTTTCCGGTCCGTATGTTAGAATTGGTACGACATATGTTTTGTGCAGTGTGAGCTTGCAAGCTTGGGGTAATAAGTCATCCCAAAGTAATTGCCAAACGGAGTGGTAGAATTTTGATGCAGCTTGTATTCTATTGCCTATTTCTTGGTTTATGGTATTGTCAGAAGAGACAAAGCTCCCTAAGTATTTGAAGTTATTGATAATGTCTACTTCTTCATTTTGCACTCACAGGTGGACTGCTTCAGAATTTCGACTCATCACTAAACAGATAGTTTTAGTTCAGCTGATGATCATTCCCAGTCTTTCAAATTCTTCTTGCCAAAGATCTAGTTTAGCTTGAACTTCTGCTTCTGTCTCACCCCATAGCATAACATCATCAGCAAATACAAGTGCATTTGTTGTCTGATCCTTCACTTTCACTGCTTTCATAACCTCATCCATTATAGTAATGAAGAGAAGTGGTGACAGACAACTTCCTTGTTGGACTCCGCTCTTGGTTTCAAAACAGCTTGACCTGCCGCCTTGAATTTGCACACAGCTCTTTGTCTCTCTATATAGTTGTTTTACTCGAACTATAATCTCATCTGACACTTCTTTATGTCTCAGTCATTCCCATATGTGCTTATGTGGTACATGATCACATGCCTTCTCAATATCCAGGAATACAACTATAACCATTCTATTCTTATCCCAGTAATTTTCAGAGCGTACTTGTCGAGAAAATGAGGTCTAGCATTGATAGTTCGCTCTAAATCCATGTTGTTCTTCCTCAAGTTTGGGTTCAACAAATTTTCTGATTTTTCTCTCCAGGATGGTCTCATATATTTTTAACCCATGAGATAGAAGGGTTATGCCTCTATAGTTGTTATAGTTCTTTCGGTCACCTTTCTTAAACAGTGGACTGATCACTCCTTGTCTCCAGCCAGAAGGATTTAATTTTCTTCCCAAATTTTATTTAGTACTCTGTACAACCATTGTATTCCAGATTCATGTCCACACTGAACCCGTCCAATCCTGCAGAATTGTTTCTCCACTTCCAGCCATTTCAAACTTTCTAAGTACATTATAATTTATAGAGTTTAGAAGGTCATCAGTTGTATTACGGTTCAGTAAGTGATTGATATATCTACTGAACTCCTGTAATATTTCATTTTAATTTCTAGTTACTTCTCCATTTGGAAGTTCAACTGTGTTAACAGTACTATTATCATTTCTTTTGTTTTTAACAATGCTATACAGGAACTTCTTGTGCTTGTCTTGACCTATTCTATTGGCAAGATCTTCTTTGCATTTCTGTTTCTCATTGTCAACTATTCTTTTGACCTGTAATCTTTTTTTCTCTGTAAAATGATAGTTTATCCTCAATTTCACTTGGATTTCCTTGCACTCTGACATGGTACAAAGCTCTTCTTGTGCCATTTCTATCTTTGACAGCAGCTTTTACATCCTCATTCCACCATGCTGTTTCTTGATATTTTCTAATTTGGCTTTGCCTTCCACATACTCTCTCAGCTGTTTTCATGAATACTCTCCTCAAGTTACCCCACTTTTACTACAACCTATAAATACCCTCATAACTATGTGCAGAGATTTGTACCCTTGGATCAAAGAAGACCAAAAGTATATCTTCAGAACGAATGCGACGGCTACAGGAACATCGCACACTCAACCCTGCAGTGCTGCACGCAACACTGTAAACCATACATCTCTTACTTCTCACATCATTCACTCTTGTTCAATAAAATAATTGATATTGCTAAAACTGTGCAAATAAGAAAATGCTGGTAAGAACGGACCAACTATATTGGTATTATAAATGTACTCATTCGGAACAAATATTCTAGGTTCCCTATGGCTCCAAGAAGCCTACGTAGTGGCCTCCACAATATGCACTAGCCATGCGTGTTGATAGATGTGCTGTTTACCAACTGATGAGCCCAACTTAGCACACTGGGGCGAAACGCTGGCAACTAGGAATGAGTTCGCTGGAAAATTTATAATGTCCAATAATGGACCAAATATATTGATGTTATAATTTACTCATTCAGAACAAATATTTCAGGTTCCCTAAAGGAATTGACATGTCTATTATCTGATGGCCAGGCAGGTATCAATTTTTGAAAATGAGACAAAGTCTCTCATAGGGCATTTGGCACTGCTGGTGGCTCCAAGTAGCCTACGCAGCGGCTTCCATGGCATGCACTAGCCATGCGTCTTGGTGGGTTTGCTATTTACCAACTGATGAGCCCAACTTACACCCTGGGGTGAAACGCTGGCAACCAGGAATGAGTTAGGTGGAAAATTTATAACATCCAATAACGGATCAAGTACCTACATTGGTATTATAGTGTACATACCACAATTTCAGCTTGTGCCATTATTTCTGACACAATCTGGATATGTCTGAAGTCAAAACTGAGAATAATTCACCCTTTTCAATATCAGAATATTGTCTTTTTTTTTTAAATACACTTTTAACAAATCTAAATTAAAAGTACATGTCCTCCAATGAAGGACAGAACATGAAATTTTACATCAATGAAAAGTGTATTTCTATTGAAAAGATAATACAGCATTCTGGTGTTGAAAAGGGTGGACTCTTGGCATTTTTAACTTGAGTATTATGGCAAAGCAATGTAGGTACTGTATATGTCTGTGTGTTGTTTCTAGGTAGAGTTGTGTTAAAAGTTTAGGTAAATGTGGTGGTTATTATTTTGAGATAGCGACAGCAATAAAATATGTTAACATGATGTATTTGTTTATCTCTGTTCTGAAATTTGGTTATGTTGTGTGTTTTGTTCTTCATTTTGTGTACAAATAAAATCAGCCAAAAGAATGTATTCCAAAGATATAACCATCAAAATTGATAATGAAGTCTTCATCATCATTTTTAATGAATACCTGTCAGTGTTTGCCAACCTTATTTGTTCTGGGGAACCCTAGAAATATTTAACTCGTTGACATCTGTCTATTGGTCATTTTAAACGATCCTTGTATCCACAGGATTTATAGCAAATTGGGGTCACAATGGTGTAGTGAATTGAAAATGCAGAAACTTTGACAGGTTTCACAATAATTTTGAACATTTATTAAACTTAAATGTCACATTAGGAATGTTTTTTCCCCCCCTTCTGATAGTTGGAGTTGTTTTGAGAAGCTGTTCACCCCTAATAATTGCCAAGTATATGATAGGGCCTGAAATGTTTGATGCACAGAGTTAGACTGGCATGTTGTATCTATCCTTTTCACACACAATGCCATGTTTTGCGGTCTTAGCTCCTTTGACAGCTGTTGGTGTGACACTCACGGGGAAGCATCTATTTCCATTTTCTACTCTGTAGATGTCATCACAAGAATGAGGTATCAAGAGAATGAATTAATGAACCAGAACTCATTCCACTGCATTACAAGCCATGTGTAACTCATGTACGAGTATGCGTATGGATACGAATGTGTTAACTAAACCTTGAAGAACCCTGGCTGGCAGATACATGATTTGAGCTAGGGGAAAATATAAAATAGTATCGTACAGTAGGCAAGTTGAATTGTAATTAACTTTATTTTCAAAAACCATTTTAGAACAGTGTTTATTTCATACTCTTCATATACATTCATTAACTTACAAAAGCTATTAGTAGTAGTAAGATTTCTTGTAAATAAATCATCCATCCTCCAGTGAGGGTGACCACACAGGTCCGGAATACATAATTTACAGTATATACAAAGGCTGATCAATAAAGACTGAGACTGATTTTTTTTCACAGATGTTTATTACTCCATTTCCATGTTTACATGATCTTTTTCAAAGTAGTCCCCTCCTACTTCAATACACTTTTTATAGCATCTCTGCCAGTCTTTGAACACATGCTGCAGACCATTCTTTGTCAGGTCCTTGAGAATCGCCCCACTTTTCTTGAGCACTGCTTCAGAGTTCTCAAATCGAAAGCCCCTAAGCTTTGCCTTTAGTGATGGGAATAATAATAATAATAATAATAATAATAATAATAATAATAATAATAATAATAATAATAATAATCATCATCATCATCATCATCATCATCACAGGGTGCAAGATCAGGGCTATAAGGTGAATGCAGTACACAGGTAAAGTTGAATCGAGCCAGAAAATGCACGACTTGATTTGCGACGTGAGGCCGTGCATTGTCATGATGAAGTCGCCACCCAGTCCATGAAAGCTCTGGTCGTTTCTCTGCAATGTGCTTCTTCAGTGTAGCCAATACTGACGTGTAGTATGCTGCTGTAACAGTAGTGTGAGGGGGAACTACATGCTGGTACATCATTGTCCGGTATGCAAAATGCAAGTAACATCTACAAAATAGAGCATTACTTCCAACCTACCGATACGAGAGTGCTGCCGCCTACAGACATTATAAATAAAAACCCATTCTTTTCAAATATTTATGTTACAGATAGAAAACTATCATGGAAGCTACAGGAAAAAATCAGTCTCAGTTTTTGTTGATCAGCCCTCATAATAATAATGAAATTATACTTAATTTTTGCTGGAAAATTCACAGTAAGCAGATGACTATTTCAGGTATAAATGCAACTGTATAATTTGCAGAGAATCTCTTATGATCTGTAATAAGATTTTCTCTAAGTCATAAAACAGAATTTTCAAATTTTGGAGGGTAGTGGCTGAGTTCTTCGGGAGGGTACCTCTGGATCCAAACAACCCATTGGCCAAGAGGATATTATACTTGGCTGAAAGATATGGCAGACATGGGATATAACTCGTTTGTCTTTCCAAATTAACATCTTGAGCCTGTTGTAGGTCCTTCTCGAAGTGATATTTTGATATTTATTTGAAGTTATTTCAGGTAAAGAGATTAACTTACTCTCAGTTAAAAACAATAAACAGTTCTTCAAATACATAATTCTATCGACACTGACAGTTCATTGTGCCTTGGAGCACAATAATTTTATCCTTGACGGACCAAAAGGCCTATTTTGTTGCTTGATTTTAATGTTTGTAAAAGACGAAAATGGCTGTTCACATAAAAAGAGTTGTAGAGAATTAGTGTAATATGTTTAAAGCTTTCTGAAAGATTTCTCACCGATGGCACCAAGACAATATGTCGGGTGCAGTGTACACTCCTCTTCCGTGTACCATATCAGGTCTTTCTGATGATGGCTACCAGCAAGTTCACAGGCATTCTAAAAGTCTGTTCAGCATATTGAACTCCTGTCCACTCCTTGACATTTTCCAGCCACGTGATATTCTAGTCCTTCCAGGCCCATTTGACTCTCGAGTATTATTTGTAGAAACTGATACCTTTCCCCTCACAATAAGTAACAGAGATATGAGTTTCCAGACATATCCTTACCTTACCTTTACACAATCAGACCCGGAAAGCTATTCAGCCTTACAAGGGTTCTCCTTTATTAGTCTCCGTTTCTTGCCTGTCATCGTCACCAGTCAGTCAGTCAGCTCAATGTCAGTCCGGACCAGGTCCTCACAAAGCCATCACTCCACCTCTTCTGCGGCCTACCTAGAAGTCACCTTCCCTGAGGAATGAAATCCAGCAGAATAACGAACCATAGATGGTTGCTCATCCCGGTAACCTATTCAGCCCACTCGAGCCGCCTATTCCGCACCAGGGCCACAGTGTTGTCATCATTGTAGGAGTCCTCCAGCTCACAATTATGTCATCATATGCACCACTCCTCCATGGTTGCATCCTACACCGGACCATAGATCTTCTGCAAGACTTTTCTACCAAAGATAAGGAGGTTGTTGAGATCTTGCTTCCATACAATCCAAGTCTCTCATCCATACAGTACGACTGTAACATGGTGTTGCAAAGCCTAGGGTTCTGTGGAACCCCACTTGGGAATTGCGCTCAGTGCTCAGCGACATGCATAGAGCTTCATGCCACATATCAGCACTGACAAACTGAACTAAAAGAACCAATATATCAACAAATAACACGGAATAGAGGATCAAGTGGAACAGAAACATTAAAAAAATGTAAAGATGTAACTTTCTGAAACTGCTATATTTCTTTTTATGTATAAGTCTCATGTTTAGTGAAAAGTGTCTCTTTGGTAAAAAGTAACATGTGAAGAATTGGACTCGTAACACACTAGCTAACAGGAGTGAAATACTCAGGATCGTAGAACAGCGACGCCAGTGGATAACGAATGGTGAAAGCCAGGATACTGCACACCACCTTTGGCAAACAAAAGAGTAACATATAATTTATTATATTACACTATATGTGAAATTCAATAAATTCTTTTTAATGTACAACATTCTTTTAATGATATATTTAATGAGTTAGAAAAACAAGAGACACCACGTTAAATATGCTTTGTACACAGAGCTCTATTCTCTGGTAGTACACCACCGGGCCGAGTGGCTCGGCTGGTTGAGGCGCTGGCTTTCTGACCCCAACTTGGCACGTTCGATCCTGGCTCGGTCCGGTGGTATTTGAAGGTGCTCAAATACGTCAGTCTCGTAGACATGATATGGGCTTTTGGGCAGTCCACGAGGAAGTCTCTGAAGATGCGGAGCAAAGTTCTCTGGGAAACGTAAAGAGTTTCACCTTCTTTTCTTGACAAGGCATAAGCCCAAAAGCCTATAACATGTCTGAAAGCATCAATGTTAATGTCAGTCTTGTGTTGATAGCTTTATTGGCACCCAAAAGAACTCCTGTGGGACACAATTCTGGCACCTCGGCATGTCCAAAAACCGTCAAATTAGTTAATGGGACGTAAAAACCAATAACATTACTGTTAACATTCTGGCAGTTCAGCCACCTCTGCACGATTGATTACATTTCAACTTCTGAACCGAAATATTGACCTTGTAGGAATTTTTTCGGGGGTCTGAAGAGCTGCAAGGATCTGGAACTGTATACTGGATGACCAAGTTCCTCCCAGCCATACTTCTAAACCTCTGCAGATACTGCAATGTGGGAATGAGCACTGTCATGGAATCTGACATTGTCAGCGTCTCTGTTAGGATGTCTATTACTAACAGACAACTTTGCCAGAGATATAGTGTAAGTTTCAACATTCAAAGTGGTCCCAGTTAGTAGAAACTCCACCAAGAATACGCCACACATGTTCCAGAATATCATCACTAGGAATATTTTCACAGACTGGACAACCTTCAATTTTTTTCGGTGGTGAGGAATTGGAATGTTTCTACACCTTAGCGGTCTACCTTGTGGTACACCCAAGATTCATTGCCAGTAGCGCACCTTCCAGTAAGTCATGACCTCTTTCAGCATAACACACCATATGGTCCGAGCATGAAATCGTTTCTGCTCTTTCGACAGGCTACCAGACACCCAGCATGCTTTTACGTTATGAAATACCAAATGACCAGCCAATCATTTCAAACTCAATGTCTCTGGCAGAGGATGGGGTTGAAACAGGTACAGTTCATCAGCAAAGTTTACTCAGCTGTCTTCGAAGAATTTGCACCATGTTGCTATGATCCAAACAGACACCACCATACATGTACAGCATTTCTCAGTGAATTTTGCTTACAGAAACCACAATACACTTCACTGGTCTTCAGATGTGGATGTCCTCACTAGTTACTATTTGCTTCACCAGAGTAGCACCTGTCTGAGCCATTTCTGTAGCATAAATTCAAACTTACAATTAGCCAGATATGGACATCCATACCAAAACAGCTTTTTATGTTTAAAAATAAATTACAATGCAAATTACTTTTCAATCTGCTCTCATAGAAGGATGATTGAAAAAAAAAAAGAGCAATTTCTTAAATTAACTCAATACAGTAGTGTTTTACATGGTACTGAGACATAAAAAATATTCTGAACAAAGTATTCATGAATCCCAAAAAGCAAAGCAAAGCAAAGTCATCTCCGTACAGGCCATGACGGCCCTTGGAGGGGTGGAAGGTAAAGGCTTCCACTATCCGTAACCTCAGCACTTGATGGGGTAGAGTGGTCAGCTCTACGCCCGGCCGTCTTTACCACCAGGAATTAACCTGGTACTATTTTTTGGTGTAGGATTGAACCTCAGGGCCATGTGCACCTCGGGAAGTGGAAATCTTGTTCCTTAAATTTTACGACTTCCTGACGGAGATTCGAACCCACGTCCTTCCGGGCGAACCAAGCATGCCTTTACCGCCTCGGCCAGGCAGCCCCTATTCACGAATCCCACCAGAGACAAACCATATTTCAACCAACAACAGTAAGTAAGTAAGTGTAATGATTTCAGCACAAATGGTCCAGCAGTTTGGGCGTCACTGAGCAAGAAACAGATAGACATCATCTCATTTTAAGCTGTCACTTTATTTTTTGCAAGAAGTATATTTTCAGGTCATATTTTGAAATAAAACATAGTCAAGTGGCAGTTCCTTTTGATAAGGTTTATGAAAAAGATCATGAAATTCCACCCAGTGGTTTAATAAGTACCATAATGTTATTGTTTTGTATGTCCCACTAACAACAGTTATACGGTTTTTGGAGACACCGAGGTGCTGGAATTTTGTCCTGCACGAGTTCTTTTACATGCCAGCAAACCTACTGAATGAGGCTGACGTATTTGAGCACCTTCAAATACCACTGGACTGAGCCAGGATCGTACCTGCCAAGTCGGGGTCACAAGGCCAGTTCCTCAATTGTCTGAGCCACTCAGCCTGACACCTAGCAGTTTACAGGTGGTGATGATCCAAAAGGCAGGTAGGCAGACAGACAGATGTCATTCCATTGTTTATACAGAAAGATCAACAGCTTCAGAGAGATGATGATGATGATCATAATCACCCCTCTCCATGTTGGAACATCATAAGAAGTAGCTGAAACTATAGGTCTACAGATTTCCTTTGAAAAAAAGAAACTAAAGTAATGATGTCTCACCGCCATGATACCGATACTACTGCATTTCTCAATACCAAGTGGGGAAAAAATCAAATTATTAATTTTAAGTATTTTGGTGTGAAATCCTGAATCAGTCCTCGGCTCACGTCAAAATGCTGACGGCAATTATTGCCTCAGGTAAAATGCAGAGCTGCTCTGAATTTAAAAATCTGTCACTTGTTATGAGAAAGTGCCATTTTATGCCTTATGGCTATCTCTCTCAAACGCCCAACAACAGAATATCACACAGAATTCTTGATCCTCTCCTAACTTGGAAATGTACCACTCCATGGGAAACAGCATTGGAAGAGGATATGACCGGTGTCTCTGAAGCGCTGATTAGGATGGTTGCCTGGTTGTACTTCCTCTTAAATCAATCACCACCACCACCTGCTGGTTCAAGAAAGAAGAAAGTTCAGGACCTGGCTACATGAGATGAAGGATCTTCCAGAAAGAGTAAGAAGAACTACCGCGATGTGGTCTGAAGAGCGAAGAATTGCATTTTCCACCAAGATGAATGAGTACTGGAAATCCATGAAGACTAACATGTTAAGTGGCCGAAATGATGTGACAAAAAAATGGAAAAAAGAAACCTTAACTCTAAAGCAGCTAAACTACAATCAGTGTCCTCAAACAATAAAGATATCTGCCATAAGAAAGACTCTTGAACACCTTGGAAAAACTATTGCATTCCAGTTGATTCCCTCCCATGTTGGAAATGAAATACTGTAGGAGACCATTGACCAAGAAAGACACCACCGTACATCCAAAGCAGACTCCATCTCAAACACAGCAGCTGAAAAACCTCTCAGCTCAAAAGGCAACGATGATTAACAAGAAGGTAGTTGCCAAAGAGTTCCAAAAGTGGGAAAGAAATACATGAAATCTCAGGAAGAAAGCAGTAGCAAATTTTAGGCTAAGGACAGGACACAAATGCCTTGCAATGAATTTAAAGAGAACTGACATTTATCAGTTCCAGTGAATGCCCACTACATCATAATGGATGAGGTACAATTGAACAGATACACAGATTTGACAACATTCAGGCTGCCTGCGTGTTAATTTCAACATTCCATTTTCACTCTACAGAACGGACCTCTGTCTGTAGATTTATGGCCGGATTTTGGGTTAACACCAGAGTGTCACCATACTGATAAGGAAGGTAATCACATGCAATCAATGTTACATCTCATACAAAGGAAATTTGTAACAGAATTCAAATTCAAACCTCACAAAATATGAACTATTTTGGTCATGTTTGTAGACAGAACAATCAATCAATCATTACTGATCTGCATTTAGGGCAGTCGCCCAGGTGGCAGATTCCCTATCTGTTGTTTCCTAGCCTTGGTTTTCTTAAATGATTTCAGAGAAATTGGAAATTTATTGAACATCTCCCTTGGTAAGATATTACAACTGCCCTTCCTACAAATGGATATTTGCCCCAATCTGTCCTCTTGAATTCCAAGTTTATCTTCATATTGTGATCTTTCCTACTTTTAAAGACACCACTCAAACTTAGTCATCTACTGATGTAATTTCATACCATCTCTCCACTGACAGCTCGGAACATACCACTTAGTCGAGCAGCTCATCTCCTTCTCAAGGACACAATGAAAGCAAGGCATAGGTTACATTATCATAGACTTCTTGGCTAATCAATACACTTTGCACCGTTTGGTTCTTGAGACCTGCCCAGCACTTTTTCAATAATTCCAACCATAATTTTCTCAATTCCTCTGAAGTCACTATAGCCCTTGTGTGTGTCAGTTCTGCTGAAAATTTGTGAGTCTTAAGAATGGTGCTGTTAATTTTATCTGTGACCAGAACTGGGACAACTGTGGGGAAGTCATCAAAATCTCTTCATTATAATTTGAAAAACTCATCTATTGTTCTAAAAAAAAATAATTATGCTGTATAAAATAGCTAATTATTTGGACATTTGAGAATTGGACTTACTCCTTTGAAAAATCATCTATTGTTAAAAATAATTGATTAATTGTTTTATCATTTTGGACCTGTGAAGAAAGAACTTATAAACATTAAAAAAAGAACAACAATTTTGGTATTATGTAGCTGTGTGTTTTGAAATTATGTATTTACTTTCGGGGCAATGTGTACGCCACGTGCCGTTTTTAGAAGTATATTTCGAGTTGTTTCCTGTTATGCAAAAGGGAAGATCTCGAAGAGAACTCTCATTGGCTTAAATAAAAGTAGCTATTATCAGTGATTGTGAAAGTTAGGAGTAAATTCAGTGGTCTGATTGGTCACTTTGGGAGTTGCACCATTTCCGGCTTCTCACTCCTTCGTGGTAGCGAAGCTCTCAACTGTGTCTTTTGCTACTGACCAGCCTAGAGGGCAGACGTGCTTTGGCTTCTGTCCCATCATGGGATACCTACTTCACGGTAAGCACTATCTCTCCTTGTTTTTTTTTTTGGACTTGATCTAATTTAAATGTTTTTTCTTTCACATAGGAGTTTACCCTCGGTATTCACATTTGCCATTTAATCATCGATATGACTTAGCTGTTCAGCTAAGCATCCACTTTTTCATTTTGGAGGCAATTCCATTTTCCTTTTATTGAAAGAAAAATTGTAATTAAGATGTCATAACCTTTGCTCGGATTTGCCTCCAGTAGTTCAGCGCCGCTTAACTTGCCCCGAAAACCGATGTTTCTTGCTGGAAGTGTGTTAGATGAGAATCTAGGTTTTGGCTCCTCTGTATGAAGTTTTTTTAAAATCTCCCTCTTTCTTTGCTGTGTTAATATCTGTTCATGCCCCTTTGTGTAATCTCATTTACGTTATTATGTTATGTCTATTTTCCATTCTCAAAATAATTTGAAATTAACATAAGTTGTAACGAAGATCCGCAAATTTACCTTAATTTGTAAAGGAGTTTGTTTATTTCGTATTGCTGTTTGCTTTTGATCTTGTTCATCAATTTTAATCGCTGTTTGTTAGTTCATTTAATTAAAATTTTTAAGGGTGATTACCGTCTATGTTTCTTTCCCAACAATGCACACGCAACCATCCACCCTTTAGGGTTCCACGCCGCTTCCCACGTACTTTATAGTTGTCAAGTTTGTCAACCTGTTTATTTACATGTAACGCAGTTTTCAGTTGTCGAACCTTGCGAGTGCTGTAACCGTTTTTATTTTTTTAAATTCTTAAGATCCATTATTATTATTATTATTATTATTATTGGTTTTTTTTTTTTAAACCTTAGAAAGAGGTAACTTTATCATTGTTCTTTGCATCTACTATCTTGAGTCCAACTGCTTTCAGATTTTGCTGAATTTTGTGGATCGATTCTCCTTTCTTCTTTCCAAGATTTCCCATCACTACTGTAGTTGTCTTAACCCTTTCGCTCACCATGTTCATTATAATGGACATCGATATAACAGTATCCGCTCAGGAAATATTTGATGCAGTGTGACCGCTGAATCATCTGGCCTGCCATCTGGCGGTGTTACGGGGAAAATGCTAGGAATTGCTCTGCAGTACAGTTGCAGTTTTTGACATGAACGTCCAGTGTGCTGTCTGAAGCCAAATTTCTACTATAATACACAAGTATTGAAGTACATACAACATTATTTCGTACAGAAAATAGATTAATATGCTCGGAAATGTGCAAGAAAAAAACTGCAGAAAATTAGTTTACTTTACTCGTGGGATGTACATTCTAATGGACATTGTGTCTCAAAAGTTACATAACCAAATGTTATACTATTGTATATGTTTCATATATATCGTCGATTCATTCATCTTACTTGTTTAAGGCTGATATTACATAAAGACGTGTCTAACAGGAGTAAGGCTTTAGGAGGAGATGATATTTTGTCCCTCACTGAATCTGGAAACACATCTGAACTGGAAATCCTGTCAGATGATGATGAATTTCATGAATTTGATCGTTGTGGACCTGGTTCACTTCAGGAAACACATCGGTGATCCTCTCTCAACAAGTACCTGGGTTCTGAATTATCATATCAAACTTCTGTGTTATTTCTCATCTTGCTTTCAGGATATATATATTTCTTAGTGGTTGATTTTTGTAATTAATGTTTTGGTGTATACTGAACATATTTAGAATTTCTGGTACATTGTTTTGAAGCTTATTGTAAGATTAATTTATTTTCTATTTACTTGTAAATATGTGCATAGATCGAATAAAACTATAAATAAAATTAACTGTTTTGTACTCTGCAACCTTTGACTCACAATGTCCATTACAATGGACATTAAAAATCTCTACAACTATTCAACCAAGCCATTCCAAGCTCAGATATAATGAATCACAAGGTTTGATTTAACAAGTGTATCAAATTTTAGAATTTTTGGTCAAAAAAAAAAAAAAAAAACATGACCAAGAGGGTTAAAATCCTGTCCCCTGGCAGTTGCAAGATGTGAAAGAAATACAAGATTCTTTTCTTCTTTATTGTACTAAAGTTTTAAAACTGTGTTAATATTCTTAACAGTGAGATTCTCTGGTGTTATAACTCCGATTTTACCCCTTTTCTAAGGAGAAAAAAATTGATAGTGTGGAAGTGTCATTTATTGGTTACAGGCACAAGAAACTACTATAGTGCATGTGAATGCTTTCAGGCAGAGATGTATTCAGCACAATCTCCACACCGCTCGTCACCCCTTTCATACCGACATAGCTAACTGCCAGGATTTGTATCTTGTAAAACATACATTATTAAAAATAAATGAGCCCTCTCAGGACTACATACCACTCACCTGAATAAGAAGTAATATTTTTGTCAGGGTAGCTTCATGCACAGGTCCAGTGAAGAGGAGAACAAAGTTAATGAGAGTCAAATTATTACACTCTACTGTCACCGCTTTGTCTTTGATGTGCTCCTTCCAGTGAATGAGCCTCAGAGTTCTGAGGACTGTGAGGCATAGCCTGCCAAGTAAATTGAGGTCGGATGTTTTGAACATCGTAGTACTGAGTTCCAGCTTATCTGTAGTGGTGTTGTACCTGCACAAGAACAGATAAACGGGGAGGTGATATCAAAACTTTGAGATTTGCTGTTATTTTATCTGAGTCTGGAGAAGAACAGGAGAAATTGCAGAATGGTATGGACATAAGCAGTTCTGGAGAAGGGGTAAACAATGAAAATAAATAAATTGGAAACAAAAGTACAGATGAGCTTCAGTTGTATGTTTCCAAAGGGAGGCTAAAATAATGTATAAAATGAAACAAACTCACACACTACAGTACTGTATGTACTTTCAGTACTTGCATACAGGCAGAGTTCTGGTACTTTCCACTGGTTTAAAAAACAATCATCAATTTTTCATTGATTTTTCCACACAATCGTACACTAGTCAGTCATATACACATGTGTTGTGATAACGCATCCCATAAACACACGGTGTGTCGGCATCTACTATTGCCTTGCCTAATGCATTGTCGGCAGCAACCCTTTTATCTGCAGGTAGTGTCAAAAACTTTATTTCAAAAGTCTGTTTATTTAATTGGATGGTATCAGATGTTGTTGTCAATTTTCTCTCTGTAACTCCCATATCTTCAGTACTGCGTAACATACAAATGATTAAGTAAATTAATGTTTTGTTAATGAAGACCAGACAAATATGACATTAATGAGAAAATGTATAGTCAAAAAGCGTTGTCGTCGGCTTTAACTCATTTCTGAGTAATTAACTTCTTCCAATAAATTCACTTCTGTCTGTGGATGCACTTTCGAAGGTTGAACAGACCAATTCCTTTTTTTTTACTTTACATCCCACCGACACAGATAGGTCTTATGTCGACAATGGGATAGGAAAGGCCTAAACTGGGAAGGAAGCGGCCATGGCCTTAATTAGGGTACAGCCGAAGCATTTGCCTGGTGTGAACATGGGAAACCACGGAAAACCATCTTCAGGGCTGCCGACAGTGGGGCTCGAACTCACTATCTCCTGGATACAAGCTCACAGCTGCCCGCCCCTAACCGCATTGCCAACTCGCCTGGTAAGGCCCAATTCTAGCATGGAATAAGCATCCATACAGATTGCACAGAACTGTTGGAGGATGGCGTTTTCGTGCTTCCCTCCTGGCCTCTTCACATCTGCGTTATTCCCCTTCAAACAGATTGACAGCAGCAGGGATGGTCCGGCGCCAAATTGTACGGTCTTGAGCAAGCGTGTCCCAGGTTTGTGGATTGAGACCTGTCATCTTCATAGTGTGCTTAAGTTGGTCCTTTTAGCACCTCATGGGGGCTCCATCAGGTCTGGTGCTGGAACAAAGTTCACCATACAGGATTTGGTGTGGAACTTATCTAAGCAGATGACCAATGATGGAAGATTCTAAGCTCTTGGCATGCGCTGTCTCAAGAACGTCAATATTGGTGACATGGTCTTCCCTTTTGATTATAACTCCAGTCTTGTTCACGCAACATTACTACCATGGCTTACCACTTGCATCGCCAATATCTACGCGTGGTATGACTGTCCTATATTTAATTCTCGCAGATGACTCACCGATGACTTGATCTCTTGCTGCACAAGGCTGCCAACCTCTCTACTTAGGGACTAAAACTTTGGTCTACATTGGTTAGAATAGGGCCTGGACAAGGCCATTGGTCTGGATAGGTTAGGATAGAGCCTGGACAAAGCCACTGGTCTGGAAAGGTTAGTGTAGGGCCTGGTCAAGGTCATTGGTCTGCATAAGTTAGTGTAGGGCCTGGACAAGGCCATTGGTCTGGATAGATTAGAGTAGGGCCTGGTCAAGGCCACTGGTCTGCATAAGTTAGTGTAGGGGCTGGACAAGGCCATTGGTCTGGATAGGTTAGAGTAGGGCCTGGACAAGACTAGTGATATGGGGACAAGCAAAGGGGGTCTGGGAGCGTAAGCGCCAGTTTAGAGTCGCAAAGCAGCCTTAGGTCTCTAGTTTACTGTGCAAACACCATTGGTCTGCACTGGTTAGGGTAGGGCCTGGACGAAAATGACTTTTCTTTTTTTTTTTTTTTGCTGGTTACAAAAAGGTTAATTAATTAAGAATGCCGGATACTAGTAAAGCCTACTACAATGTTCTCGGCAGATAGCGCCTTGAGAATGAGTCAGCAGTGCATCTCTGCGTTGTTGATACAATACCTATGTAATTCTATTGATATGCTCTTCTCTTCATTGATGGGGATGACATCACAATGTATTTTACATCGGCCGACAGCAATGCGAGTAGCCATTCCAGCAATGCAACATCACGTGCACTACTCTCGTTAGGTTATAAAAGTAAATGTACTGCTGGCGGCGGGCTGGTGGGTCCCTGGACATGGTAATGAACACATCTCTTCTCTAAAAGGAATTCCACGTAAGTTTTCTATGCTTTCTACTTCATCGCATCCTCATAAAACTTGTATGAATTGGTCTGGAATTTTACCCCCTTTCGATCCTAAGGATGAATCGAAGATTTTACTGGTGGAAACACTCAAGCTATCTCAAGTCACGTCAGTAAAGGGTTTCACAACCATACAGCAATGTCGTGATGACAACAGCGTGGTACACCCTGACTTTCGTCGTCACTGGCAGGTCTTTATTCATGAACGCCCGGTGTGATAGTCGAACCACCTATTCTCTTCTCCACATCTTGCTCACAGTTGCAGCGCAAACATAGTATACTATCCAAGTACAAAAAGTGGGCTACTTGCTGCAGTGGAGTATGTGAGATATAATTGAGCATATAATTGGGTTAAATATTAACGGAGAAAGTTCAGTGCCTAAAATCTTTCTCTTTGTAATATATGAAGCGATTTCTATTCTGTTTTGAATCAGTTAATTTATAACTGTCAGGTTCTTGAGTCTGCCGAAACTAACTTTGAAATAAATAAATTTATACACTATCTGAAAAAAAAAAAAAAACCTTAATTAAAGTAGAATGACATGTTTTGTTCTTGAGAGATCATCAGCCTGTATTAAATATACTCAAATATATTTATAAACATTTATGTTTATTTCTATTTAAATTTTTAAAAACTTGAATTTTGGAACTTATCTTACTGGAGTCCTCAGTACTCTCCACTCTATCATAAAATTTAGCGTAAAGCAAAGTTGGTCTTAAAACAGACCGATGTAAGGATATTTTTAATTCTTAAAATTTATTTTGGCCAAATTGTCTTCATATTCTGCCTGCATCCTCTCATTACATTGCAAGGAGTGCTCGACTCATTGGCTGAATGGTCAGTGTACTGGCCTTCGGTTCAGAGGGTCCCACGTTTGACACCCGGCCGGGTCGGGGATTTTAACCTTCACTGGTTAATTCCAATGGCCCAAGAGCTGGGTGTTTGTGCTGTCCCCAACATCCCTGCAACTCACACACCACACATAACACAATCCTCCACCACAATAACACGCAGTTACCTACACAGGGCAGATGCCGCCCACCCTCATCAGAGGGTCTGCCTTACAAGGGCTGCACTCGGCTAGAAATAGCCACACGAAATTATTATTGCAAGGAGTAAATAACTAATTACGGTATTCCTCTGTATTACCTTGGTATTCGATGCCGTGGACATGGCAGGAAATGGAACAGCTGCGGCACTGAATACAGAAAGTTGAGAATCTGTGGCAGGAAGAAGAGGAGCATAGTCTTGCTAAAATGCCCAAGAATGCCAACTACTGCAAACGTCATGCCAGAGAAGTAACAAAAAGTGTCGCCAACGAACACACGAGATGGATACCTAGAAGAGAGTCATCATATATTTAATTTTAATGGGAAATAATTTTAGAGAGAGATTATACATACATACATACAGGTAGATACGAGGGCAGATCAAATATAAATGGGAATTATTTATTAAAATTTATTGCATCAACCAAAAAATGATACACATATAGAGATCACTTGTCTACATAGTGTCCTGCCTTCGATACACATTTTCTCTATTGATGCCATCCTGATAGAAAGAAAGAAGAGGGCCATGTGCACGAAGCCAGCTGCGTACAATGTCTTCTACTTGCATCATCATCGAACTGCTGTCCTCCTAGATCTTGTCTGAGCGGTCCGAACAAATGGTAGTCACAGGGTGATAAATCTGGACTGTACAGAGGGTGTTCCAGAGGTGTCCAGTGAATTTCCTTCAGTTTTTTTCGCGTTAAAGCAGCAGTATGTGGTCTTGCATTGTCATGGAGAAGAATGATGTTTCGGATCGGTTGCCGGAGTCACTTGTTGCGATACGCAACTTTTGCTTCATCCAAGAGGTGACAGTAATAGGCTGCATTAATTGTCCTTTCTTCTTGAAGAAAATCCACCAGCAAAACACCTGCGAAGTCCCAGAAAACGGTTGCAGGCACCTTTCCAGCAGATGGGTGTGTTTTGGCCTTGACCGGACCTGCTTCGTCTCTGCTCCACTCCATGCTTGCTTGCTTGCTTGCTTGCTTTGACTCTGGGGTGTAATGAAGCATCCAACTTTCATCACAAGTCACAGTACGATGCAAGATATCTTCTCCTTCCTCCTTGTAGCGACGCAGGAGTCTCTGAAAATGTTCCTGACGTAAAGTTTTTTGTTCCTGGTTGAGGAGACGAGGAACCCACCTGGCAGACAATTTTCTGAAATGGAGTTCATCTTGGATTACGGTCTGAACCCTTCCTTAACTTATTCTTATGGCTAAAACAATTTGTGAAATTTTTATTCGCCGATCTTCACCAACAATGTCATGAATGGCAACAATGTTGTCTGCAGTGATGCTTGTCCGCGGTCTCCTTTCATGAGGTTAATTTTCCACAGTTTCTCTTCCTGCCACAAATTTTTTAGCCCACTCATACACTTGAGTCTGCGAAAGTGTTTCTTCCCCAGACTATGCGCGGAACAGTGTCAAAATTTCGGAAGGTTTGGTGCCCTCTTTTGCGAGAAATTTGATAATGATGCATTGCACAACAGACGTGTGCATCTCTTTCTCACTCATGCCATACTGAAGCCACCCAGCTCTCCACCGTCATTCGCGCACGCTAACCCCTTCTCCAAACACCCTCAGCAACACCCTGGCAAAGCCCCACCTCAGAATTATTACTAACACCAGCGGTACATTCAAATTCCCATTTATATTTGATCCGCCTTCGTATATACATCTTCATTATAGACTGTAACGGGTTTCAATGTTCAGTCTGCAAGTCTTGATGAATTAACAAAACACCTCCACAATTCTCTGTTTACAACAACTACTGTGGCCTTGTTTAGTTCCAAATCTCTTAGAAAAACTGACTCTAACCTCCTTCTACTCCTCTTAGCCTATCTTCTTCCACTTGCATAACAACATCCCACCACTGAAGTCAGTTTCTGCATATGGACTTTGTATGGACTCATTCATCAAGTATATTCCTAACACAGCCTTTATCTCCTCATTCCAAATATCCTCCTGCCACCAATCCAACCTGTCTGTACCAGCAATATTTCATGCTACTTTCATGTCCATCACCTCTAACTTTTGAATAAGATATCTTGTGTCCACTCATCTTTCACTCGTGTACAGCAAAGTCGGCTGGGAAACCGACCAATCAGTTTATATAATTTCATCCAAGAGCTTGATTCTTTCTTAGACAACACCACTGATCGCAACTGTAAGCACACTGCATTAGCTTTGCTGCACCTTGATTCAATCTCACTTACTATACTACCATCCTGGGAGAATACATGTCCTAAATGCTTGAAACGATCTACCTGTTCCAGTTTTGAATTGCTGACGTGACATTCAACTCTCGTAAGTTTCTTCCCTACCGACATTACTTTTTCTTAGAAATGCTCATTTTCATATCGTAGTCACTAGTCCTCTTTACAAGTTCCAAGATCAAGTCATCAGCATAGGCTAAACTGCTTACATCTCCACCTAACTGAATCCCTGCCTCCAATTTTATACCTTTTATTAAATGATTCATGTACGCTATGAACAACAAAGATGAGAGATTAGAGCCTTGTGTAACTCATGCAACTACTTAGAAAATTATTAACTTACAGTAACTTACAGTAACTTACAATAATTCCGAAATTACTTCAAGGTAGCTATGGTTCTAAAAATTTTAACCCTTTGCTGCATGAAAAACTTTTCATTTGCATTTGGTGACAAAAATTTCAAGCTTTAAACTTCAACTAGTGTTCAGTGTGTCAGATTTACCAACAATTCTTAACTGAGGCTAATACCTTAACACTTGTATGTAATGTGGTTTGCCATAATGGAATATATATACATAAAAAATTTTGTTATTTTAAACTATGCTTTTAACAATCAAAATTTAAATTTAAATTTCATTTCTCTAGTTTCTTAAATGATTGCAAAGAAATTGGAAATTTATTGAAAAGTAAAACTACTTTTGCCCACAATCTGTATTCACTTACACAGGGGTAAAGTGCTATGTTGCCTCAAGACATTGATATGCAGTAAAGGGTTAAAGTAAAAGATTTGTGTAAAAGCTGTAACAAAATGCATGGATTTCAAGGTTAGTAATGCACAGATCAGAGTTACAATGTATACAAAAAATCTGAGATAACAATTCCAAACAGAAACACTCTATTTCAATCAATCAATCAATCAATCAATCAATCAATACTGATCTGCATTTAGGGCAGTCGCCCAGGTGGCAGATTCCCTATTTGTTGTTTTCCTAGCCTTTTTTTAAATGATTGCAAAGAAACTGGAAATTTATTGAACATCTCCCTTGGTAAGTTATTCCAATCCCTAAATCCCCTTCCTATAAACGAATATTTGCCCCAATTTGTCCTCTTGAATTCCAACTTCATATTGTGATCTTTCCGACTTGTATAGACACCACTCAAACTTATTTGTCTACTGATGTGATTCCACGCCATCTCTCCACTATGTACTATATGTGAATGTATTGTTCAGCTGAGGATGACCCAAAACTGGGGGTCGAAACCGGTACTGTAGTATAATAGTTATAATAAACAAGTATTGATAAGGTGGAATTCCTTTCCTATTTATAATTACGCTACTCTTTTTTCGGAAATCACCCAGAACAAATCAAGCTGCTTTTCTCTGGATTTTTTCCAGTTCCTGAATCAATTAATCCTGGTGAGGGCGCTTCATACGGATAGGTTTCCCAATTGCATTATGTCCTGCATGGCTTTTATGGCGCATGTTGTTCTTTCCAAGACTTGTCGTGTGAAGATGTTCCCTTGCATTTGTAGTATTACTCCTAGGTAATTGAAATGATTTACGACAGGCAGCAGTTCACCTTCCATTAGTATGTGGTCATTTGTGGATAGCTTCCCTCTTTTACGGAATGCCAGCATTACTGTCTTGGTGCACTTTAGTGTCATCTTGTTTTGCCGAACCCATGTGGCAATGGACGATTGTAGGATTTCTTTGATGGTGATGCCACAACCATATCGTCCGCATAGATATATGTCTTCACTCCCTCGAGGTGAATGGCTTCTATGACATCGGCTGTAGCGATGCTGAACAGTAGCGGGCTCAAGGGGTCTCCCTGAAGTACACCATTTATTTGCTCTATTGGTTCCGATTGGACTATACTGTCGTCTATTTGCAGGCTATTCTTGTGAAGGATGTTCTTTATTATCCTCGTAAGGTAGTGGTCCTTTCTGATCATGTTTTCAAGCTTCCTGATTAAAGTACTTTTGTTCACTAGGTCAAATGTCTTTGTGTAGTTGAACACAGTGTATAGCTTTCACCTCGTCTGTCTCAGCGCGTCTTCTACATCGGTTAATAGGCAACTGATGGCTTGTAGAGTGTTTCTTCCTTTCTGGAAGCCAAACTGCTCTTCAGGGATCATGTCAAGTAGTTCTGTGAGTATCCTAGTGAGTATCTTGGTGAATATCTTGAAGGTGGTGTTTTTAAAGCAATACCTCGATAGGAATTCGGGTCTCCTGTATTACCCTTTCCTTTGTATAGCATCTTGAAGGTTGATTTTCTCCATAGGTTATAAACTTCATTGTTCTGATCCGTATTGAATTGCAAGTACAATGTAATTATTAAATTAATGTAGTAATGGTCCATACATTTAGATCAATATTTCAACCCAAATCATAATCTTAATGAAATTTCAGAAAAACCAAATATCCTTTTTGACCTTCTAATTCCCATTTTTAGCAATGTCAAACCAACAAGTCATAATTCAGTTTTTCATAATATTCACAGCACATTTCCTCAACAACCATCCTTTTTCCCACATCCTTCAGCCCCACCTTAACCCCCCTCCCCCACCCCCTTCCCCAACCCCTCTCCTTCTGACCTTCCCCTCCCCTCTCCTTCCTTTTCATTTGAATTTCACAACAGTTAGTCTGAAGCACACTCAACAATGGACCACACACCTCATGCTGTATTGAGAGGTAAGTCTCATATAACCTATGCCATCTAACTAACACATTCTCTCATTCAATTCATTAATTTAATTTTATCTAATTTATCAGGTTAACTTCATGGGCACCGCAATGAATCGCAAAAATTTTATACCAGACACAATGATCTGTGTTAACCACATCTTCATGTGCTGTCCTGACAATGTCCAACAACATTTCAGCAAGATTTAACAAGCACCATGAGAGCATCTCATTTATTATTTTGACTGAAGATGAAACAACATCTAACAGTTCCCTGTCAGCTATTTACAGCAGTGTCCAATGGATTACAATAGCTAACACCACACATATAGATTTGATGACAAACTACAGGATCAACATTTACCAGTTCCTATTGAAATGATCAGCAGTATTAGAACTAACAGTTCTGTGTATATAAATTAATACTTAATACTTGAAATTATTCTCAATGATGAACATACCGGTACTCAAGATGTTAGAACCTAGTTCATTTTCAAATTTATTCATATTTCATCCCAGTTTTTAATGTCACTTTGTATATATTTGTTTTCATTTGTTTTTATGTCAATTGTGTGCATGTACATTTGTTTAGTTATTAGGTGTTTTACATTAAGGCTGAAGATGGCCAGCCCAGGCCGAAACTAGTCCCTAATTAATGTAATTTAGAATATTACATATATAGTATTGAAAGGTGGACCATTACTACATTAATTTAATAATTACATTGATTTTCTCCAGTTCGATGATATGCAGCCTTGAAGTATCCATTCGTTCATGAGTTCTGCTAACAGTTCTTTCAACAGTGGGGCTGCTTCTTTCAGGTGCTCATAGTGAATACTGTCCAGTCCACATGCTTTCTTTTCTTTGTAGCTGTTGATCTTGGTTAGGACTTCTTCTGCCGTGATCGGTACTGCCGTTCGGGAAGGGTCGTTGTTCTGAGTAGGTCTGGTATCTCGTGCTTGCAGGGTTGTGTTAAGGTGCTGAATCCACATTTTCATCAGATGTCCTTTGGGAATTCGGGTCGCCTGGGATTCAGGGCTGAGAACGGGTTTATCTCAGCCTCCTGGACTAATCGAGCTTCTTTCAGTTGTTGATAGTTTTCTTTTGCTCTTTCTACTACTTCCTTATAGTATCTTCTTTTCTCGGCATACTCCTGTATTGCTGTCTGTGTTCGTGCCCTTTTTATCTCGTGTAATGCTGCTAGCGTCTCCTTCCTCTTATTGTAGCACTTGGTGGTAAACCATGGTTTTGCTTTTCTTGTATTTTGAGGAATTTTTACAGTGGCGTCCTTGATGTGGTTCTCAATCAGTGTTAGTACGGTGTCTATGTTTCCAGATTTGATTCATTATTCCTTCCTTGTCTACGTTGCGTAATTTTTCCATGTCTAGTTTCCTTGATGTAGGTGTTCTGGAGCTGTTTTGACTGTTTGCATCGGTGTTAACCAAGAGGGTAGTTTCTAATGGAAGGTGTTTTCTTGCTACAACATTGGATAGCACTTCTTGATGTGATGCTCTTATGTCGTTGCTTACAAAGAGGTGGTCAATGGTGCTGGTGCCAATGAAAGCTATGTATGACTTTTCGTCACGTCCGTTCGTTAGGGATAGGCCCTCTTCCTCTAGGTATTCAAGAAATGCATTTCTTTTCCTGCACAGGATGTCAATGCAGCAGCTGAAGTCACCAGCTATCAGTATTGGGTTTGTGGTGGGTGCTTTCGTCATCGCGGTGCCCAGTTTGTCTATAACGTCCACTTCTGTTAGGTCTGGTTGGAAGTATGCACACAGTATCGAGAGCTTGTTCGTTAGTACCAGCATCACATTGTCGGTTTTCATATGGTTTCGTGAATGGCGATAGAGCTGGTTTGATGAGGCAGGAAATGCCACCTTTGGGCCTGCCCTCGTCTCCCTGGGATGCATACCTGTGGAGGCAGTAGAAATTCTGTGTTTCCCAGTGTTTTTTGAGGTAGGTTTCTGCAAGTATTACAATGTCTATCATTGTCGTAGGTGATTCGAAGCAAGGTTTAGTGCATCTGTGATTCCCTCAATGTTCCATAGCAGTGTCTGTAATTTAACAGTATCAGTCGTGCCTCTCAGTTCATTAGTGCTTGGATTATTTTGGTCTTCTTGTTGTGAACTGGCATTTGGTAGTCACTGGGGGGTTCTTAGTTGTTCTTGGGTTGTTATGAGTCCAGATTCTTGTCTTGGAAAATGGTAGGGTCGTACTATCATGTTTCGTGGCCAGAAGAGTAGGTCCTTAGTTTTCTCTAGATCGTCAAAGTTGAAACTGACTTTAAAAGTCTTGTTTCACCCTCTAGTATCTATCTGTTCACTCGTGATGTTCTCAGTGATACCCCCTTCTTGGAGATGTGCGATGATGTTTTCTGTTTTGGTGCTGCCTTCATCCTGGTATTGTCCTTTGAGCCAACTATCCTTTGTCTTGTCCATCTGTTTGATGATCTCGGTCCATGTGCCATTTGTTGTCCCAGAAAAGGAGTCTTCAGGTGAACGTTGGAGCACAGGAATGGTTGGTTCTTGGTTGATCGTGTTTGGGGTGCTCTTTTCCTTGTGTGCTTGCCCTTTCTCTGAGTGCTGATTCGGTGGGTTTCGAGTGCGTGGTTTTTTTGGTAGCGAGTCTATAGGGTGTGCTGTGTTGGGTACTGATGCTGACTTGACTCCTGCCTTTATAGTTTCCCGTATGCTTTACACCATGGAGTCTATGATGGTTTTCATCTGAGTTGCTAGTCTCTTTGTCACCCTATCTTCTATATCTGTTATTTTCAAAAGTTTAGTTTTGCATTCTGAGCGTAGCCATGCGAGCTTGCTGTTTTTTCTTTTCATAACGTCGAATTCTCCCTTTGTAAGACTCGAACATTCAAAATGTTGCCAACTACGGCAATATTCACACTCTATCGCGTCTTTGTTGTTATTTACATTCTTGCTACAGCTGCTGCACTGTGTTGTATTTGTTTTCTCCGCGACCATTCTGTCTACCAGTCTTCAAGGGAGTCGTGAGCTTTTAGTCTCTCTAGTAGTTCTCTAATATTTTCAACTGTCGACAATATGGCTTCCCTTGTGCTGTGTTCGATCCGGGCTGATTTTCAGTTGTTTGCGAAGCAGTTCCACTTCCAATTAAGAAAATCAACTATGCATCATGCAACACTTCGTCACTATATGAAGACACTATAAACAATGATATTGCACTCTATTCATTTTTCCACTATATATTGACCTATCTACACGGACTCACATTCTCATGCTGTTGACTTGTTCACTAGCAAGACCAGAGATAGGAAGTGTTCATTCGAAACGATTAGCATTTCAGTCACCTAAGGTCAGCATTTGTCCTGTTGCCTAGCGGGCATAGGGTCCTCTGTGGGCACTGATAACTTGTTTTAAGGGTGACGGCATCGATGTGTATATGGTGCGAATGGCGTCCTGGGGTATAGCCATCCATGCTGCATGCACCTGGTTGCACAGTTCATCTTTGGTGGTTGGCAGCACCGCAACAATCGTTTCACTATATCCCACACATTTTTGATTGACGACTAGTCTGGTGATCGAGCAGGCCAGGGCAACAGTCTGACATACTGTGACAACAAGACGACACATATTTGTGCAGCAACACGTGGTCGCGCATTGTCCTGCTGAAATATGGCGTCTGGGGTGCCGTGCAGAAAGGGTATGACTACGGATCGCAGGATGTCATTCACATAGGTCAAACAGGTCACAGTGCCCTGGACATTTACCAACTGTGATTTAAGGTTGAACCCAATAGTACCCCACACCATAAGGCCTTGAGTTGGCACTGTATGTCTTGTGCGAATGCAGTCAATGTGATGCCTCTCCCCCTGTCTGTGGCGAACCAAAATGCGGCCATCATTTTCAAACAAACACAACCTGGATTCATCCGAAACACTGCCTGCTGCCATTCCTGTCCCCAGTGATGTCGTTCCATACACCATCACAGTCTAGCATGTTTATGCACATTGGTCAAAGGTAGGCAGAGAAGTGGACGACGCGCCGGTAACCCAGACAGTAATAAACGGCAACGGACTGTCACTCCTGATAGTGTACAATGTATTATACTGTTCCACTGTTGCGCCAGAGCCGAGGAGAATGCAGATCTGTCCTGCAATGCCATTCAGATGAGGTGTCGATCTTCTCAAGGGGATGGTCTGGATGGTGCGACCAGACCCTTCTCGTGGTTTTCTACAGCCTTCTGTGAACCATTCTGTACACACCGGTTGCACTGCCAACACACTTCGTCCCACACGAGCAGCAATTTCCCGGATGGATGCATCACGTTCAACCATGCCAATAATGCGCCCTCTTTCAAACTCACTCATCTGACGGTACAGTTCTCACATACATCTGCGAGGCATTCTGCACGTCTGCTCAAGTCATATTGATCCATTACCTTCGGTTTATAGCGACAGCGAGAGAGCCGCAGGCACATTTTACTAGTCAGTGGTGGTGCGCCGAGATATCAATGTGGACCTTGAACCTGAGGGCCGACATGGTTCAAATGCTAATCATTTCTTCAGAACATAATAATGCACATGTCCTGTGAATATGAACTTCCTATCTCTAGTCTTTCAAGGTGTTCTGGTTTTTATGGACATGAGTGTATATTGTAAGCATATTATCTTAGTTTCTATGGCAAATGTAGGCCTATGACATCTCAACTTCAAATGGGGAGTCTGACTGAAAGAAGGGCTAAAATTGGCTATTAGCCAAAGGAAAATAAACATGAAGTCGATTCGGAGAGCGGTAAAGGATACTTTTATAGACGTCGTCGTTTTGAAAATGATATTTTTGCAGCGTCGATCAATTCATTGATCAATTAAAAGAAAAGGCCAGTGACACCGGTACCGAGGAAGACGGCGCCGAGATAAAGGAAATCAAGTATTATCAATTCTCAGTTCTCACCAGTTTCCTTGTCCTATAGCCAAGACACGTGTATAGCGAGCGCACTATGTTAAATTAGCTCCATGTCCCATCTTCCCGGAATAAAAGTTATTTTATTTTATGTTCAGACTGTAATGTATAGATAAGGTTAACATTTTAAAATTTCTATTTATTTTAAGCTTTTTTTTTTTTTGCTCCGATACGCTCAATATCAATACTAGGTATAAGGTCCTGAATGGGGCTGGTACGGGGTGAATGACCGCACCTACCAAATGTTTAGTATTAGACATTAGTATATACTTCAGTTGCGGTGTACAGTACCTCCTCGCCCTTCCTTTTCTTAAATCCAAAGGAAAGACTGAGCGTACTGGTATCGGTACGATTTGATTAAAATTTAAAATATATCTATGATCTCATCCAACACAGTTCACGGAAAAATACGTAACACAGGTAAAACTTGCGACAAATTAGCAATTCCAAACTTAAAATATATTCGCACCGAGAAAATTGCCCACACCTGAAAGAAAGAGTATTCGAAGTGTGCAGTCATCATACGATAGAGCAAAAAGGAAAAAAAAAAAAAAAAAACAGTAATCAATCCATAGCGGGAAACGAAAGGCCTGGTTTAAAAAAAAGTGATTACTTCATTCAGCGCCGGGGTGTTGTCCTTGAGTAACGCATGCGTAATACACAAATCAGAGCCGAGCAGATGTGAGACTGAACTGGGGCCAAGTGTGGTATCGCGTGACAGCAGTGCAATTCCTTGTCGCGATTTGAGTGTATATCTAAAAAATCTTCTTTAAAAATACACACCCGATTTTCGGGAACGAATCACTCAATGAATCTAATAGTTCTTCTAATAAATTTGGAAATAAATCACTCACGTTTGGTACATAACCTAATTCTCAATCTCAGTCCATCAAGGATCATGTCAAATGATCGCCAAACGTTGCCTTCAAGATTTAATATAATCGAGTTAATTAAATATCGTGCAATGAATAAAATGAATAAATCGTTGCAAACAACGACTCTATAATGAACCAGTGCTTAACAGTAATAAATTTATAGGATAGTAATTTGTCACCTAAAGTATAAGTACACTAACTTTTACTGATGTATTACAAACTGGATGTCAAATTATTTCTCTTATGGATGTTGCTGTTGGTTCAAGTGTTGTTAGTAGTTTTCTATCTTCTAATGGCACCTTCCTCATACGAGTACTCCACAAATGCACCAGAACTTTCATCGGATATGAGCAATAATGTGTTCCCTGTTAAATTTGTACCAAAAACAAAGACTGAATCTTCTCAAGCAATGCAAACATTAGGTTATTTAATGGGAGAACAGAGTATCATTTTAAAAAGTGATGACAGAAGTTATTTTAATTCTGTGAACGGTACAGACTGTTTTGTGTTGGGAACAGACTTAGAATACATGAAGAGAACAGAGGATGGGTTTGCTACAGATATCAAATGTGCGTGTAAACAGGGTTGGCATGGACGAGACTGTGGTCAGCCTGAGGTTATATGGCGGGCTTTTATAGCTTCGAGGCAGAAGATATTTCCTAGAAAAAGACGACAGCCAAGGCACTTGGTCCTTGCTTTTTCAGTCATTAATTTAGAAATAATGATGGCTGAAATCATGATACATGAACTTTCTAGTATAGTAGATCTTTTCATTATAGGTGAGTCAAATTACACTGAGACTGGTAAACCAAAATCACAATACTTCCTCAATAAACTTCAAAAAGGGTTCTTAAAGGAAATGCAGCACAAAATTCTCTATGTTCCTCTCACATCATATGACAGTGACAAAAATTCCCACCTACAAAACTTGAGACAACATATGTGGCACAAAGGTAGACAGGTTATCAAAAATCTCCAATCTGATGACATCCTCATCATGGTGAATGCTTATGAAATACCTAACATCAAAGCTTTGCTGTTTTTTAAACTCTATAATGGTTGGCCTCAACCTGTAGCCTTCAGGCTTAAATGGACGGTATATGGGTTCTTTTGGCAACACCCGAAGAAGACCATCACATCTCCTGGAGCATGGAAGGTGCAACTGCTGGACGATGCCTATCATAACAACATTGCCAAACTCCGAACCGACCCAGTGACGGATGGCGAGGAAACCTTGACATACGGTTTAGTTGTAGGAGACCTCAATCACTACGGAGGATGGTGCTGCAGTTGGTGTCTTGACCCTAAAGACATAGTTCTAACACTTCAAGAGATGCCTAATTCACGGAGTCCTGTAAACTGGGACAAGATAAAAAACAGGAAGATAGATCCATCATACATTGAGGACTTAATTGGGGCAGGTTTGTGGTTAGACAGCACAACTGAACTAGCACGTAAATCTCAGTATAGAGACTCTTATTTTGCTCCTGAATATGTGCTCAATAATACATGGAAGTATGATTTTCTTCTTACCAATTTCTACATGAAATTGGATTATAATTAACAGATGCATTTTTAAGCTGTGTAAAACTAGTACTTTGGTATGACTTATTCCTGAGACATTTTTTTCTTTACCGATGACTGTTGTTTACTATAAACTGTGGGTAGGAAAAATGAGGTCATTGTTATCAGAACAAATTTTCTTCCATATTAAAGAATACAAATGCAGGTATGCCTATTTAAAATATGACTGCACTTGGCCAGCTAGTAACTACAGCTAGTTTAAATTCAGTGTTTTATCGCCAGGTTCAGTAGCAAGCTACATCTATGACTGCTCAATTAGTCGATAGGTCAGTCCTTGGTGATACAGTGGTTTTATATTTATTGTCAAGTTCGTTATGTAGTTTAGTATGTATTGTTTCTGCATTTGTAGCACTCAAAAATTCATCTTGCCCTATCGGTAATGCAAGGCTTTCGTGATGAATGTACTTGGTCCACTGTCATGACTGTTACTCACCCCACCGTTTTCCATCAACTGCGTTAAACAAACACTAGCACCACATTGCCCAACAGCAATCATATTTTGGGTAAGTAACAGCTGCACTTCTATTCTCATTAGCACCATGGGTCTATTATTAACACGTTCAGTACCAATTTTTTGTTTCATTTTTTAGTTTTGCTCTGTGGGCCGAAAGTTTACTTTTACACTGTGTAAGCGGACACCTGTGTCCGCCGTGGCCTAACAGGAAATCGAAAAATAGTCACCAGTGTCTTCTATGGCACTCAGGGTGTTAGGAATAAAATTATTTTGTTTTTTCTTAAAATTCAGACTCTGCAGAGTTAAATTATTATCATCAATAGATGATGTATCCAGTAAAATAAATATTGCAGCATATAAACAGCTTTTTAAAATGTAATTCAAAGAATGAATGCATCTCTTAGAATTATATGGTTTTCATCTCATTCATCCTGCATACATCATGCAGCCTGACTATGTTTATGCTGGCCTTTTTGATTTTCAGTAGTAAATGTCCGGCCAACAGCAAGGTTTTTTGTTTTTCTAAGTATACGGGAAGTAAATAGATAAAACTTGCTTCCCGGCACCCAAGCAATAATATTATTTCAAAACATGAATACTATGAATGCTACCTCCTATTAAGTTACTCGTAATAAGAGTGTGATGTGTTCATTGCCAAGGCGAAGGACCCACCAACCTGTCCCTTGAAATATATTTACTTTTATAAGAGAATATCATACACCGTGTGACATTTTTCAGTTACACCAACCACTACTGCCACTGGCTGAAATTTATAAAATATGGCATCATTCCCAGAATTCAATAATTGCAGCACAATGAACTACTACTTCTGCCGCTTTTCCCACATCTGTGGCATCGTGGGTAGGGTATGTGTCGCGCATGTGAATTCAGTCCTGTTTTACTGCCAATTAACCTTCCTCATGCCAACCCTACATAGAGGGACGTAGGCCTAATCATTACAATATTGTGTGTTTCTGTGGTAGTTGGTAGTGTAGTGTGTTGTCTGAATATGAAGAGGTTGGGACAAACACAAACATCCGGTCCCCAAGCCAGATGAATTAATCAGACGTGATTAAAATCCCTGGCCCAAACCAGGAATTGAACCTGGGACCATCCAAAACAAAGGCCTCAATGCTGACCATTCCGGCAATGAGTCACACAGGGAAGTTACGGGACTAATAATCCAAATATTGATCCCTTAATATACTCCTTCATTTGGCCTGATTTCAGAGTATACACAACATGAATAAAGACTGTATTAGACAGAACATTTTGAATACTTGCAAGTATACAGTTAAACATTAAAAACCTTCCAAGCTTGTTCTCTTGGTTCACTTTTACTGGTACCATATACAGCACTTAGTACTATTAATACTTTCTTCAAATTGCATTCCAGTACTTCCAATATGCTTCTTTAGCTGCTCACAGTAAAGGTTATACTGTAGTACACTTCATTGTTCCAGTATGATTTCTAAATTAGACCATCCTGTTTTACTCACTTGCGTTGTAACATTTAAAATTTTCAAACTTCTTATCCAAGAACTTTAAATACTAGCCTTTCACAAATGTTTGCTCTAAGGACATTATAATTTTCTAAATAAATGAACGCCAAGGCTGAGTGGCTCAGACGGTTCAGGTGCTGGCTTTCTGAGCCCAAGTTGGCAGGTTCATTTCTGGCTCACCCCAAAATTGCAACACGATAAACAATCCTAAAAAGCACACACTCTCTTCTCTCACACCCCTTATGTTGTAAAGAAACCCATGGTGATCAATTAATACACATACACGTAAAGAAAGTCTAACCCCCATATGATGTAAATAAACCAATGATGATAAATTAATAGGTACACACACCTAGAACGGCAGGGACCAAGTAACCCAGTAGTAGTAAAGAGCATGTAAGGAGCAAGGAGGCTGCAGCATGCTCCAGCGACAGGGCACCGAGAAGCAGGATTTGGTAGTAATGTTGCTAAGAAACTGTAATTCAGATTTCAGGTTTAACCAAGAATGAGTATATTTTGTAAAGAAAATGAAAAGCTTTCTCAGGGATAAGTCAGCCATTTATCAATGCATTAATCATTTATGTCTGTGATATGAGAATGGTCCTACGCTTGTGATATGGAACTGCAACATATCTGGGTGAGGGCAGGGCTCAGATTAAAGCTACTCCCATCCAACGACTCTACCTAGTTTAGAATTAACTTCTGCATGTAGTGATTATAAGTCCCTGATGCCCTGACCCAATCCTGAGCTGGTTTGGTGCTTCCTTTCTTGGTAACAAGGATATGAAAGAAATCAATGCATAGAAGATTTGATTAGAGGTAAGATAGTATGCAAATTAGAAGCTTTTATTGGAGAATGTGCTTTTAAGTTCCATTATCGTATGTTGTTCAATTTACAAAGTTGTATCAATTTCTTTTTTTAAATATTGCCTAACTTGGAAAATATTTTATAACAATTATTTTTGCAAGATGGAGATAGATACAGCTTTGTTGTTAGCTCGTTGTGCTGCTAATGATTGTTTAAAAATGTTTATTTTACCAAAATGCTAGATTTAACATATTTCTCATTGAAGAGAGAAGTAAAATATTCTACATTTATATTAGATTAACACCAAATTTAATGATAAGTAACTCACTGATAAATTGATAAGAAGACATTTTGGTAACTAGTCACAAGTAATGTCCTGAATTTATTCAGGCATAGTGACAAACTCTAGCCAGTTATGATCTTTGTTCAAAGCATTATCATGTTAACTGCTAATTTTACATTTAAACAAGTGGCTGGGGGGAATTGCCCCACTTTATTAAGAATGCTTTTAACATATTTCAATTAAGTGAGAAACCAATTTAATAAGACTTCTTCAGCAAAGCAGCCAAGGTGGTTGTCGTTCTGTAACAGCATTTCTGTGTATATGGTGTTCCTTGTACATGCCCAACAGTAAGTACTCAGGCATGGTAGATTCTTCCAATAAAGGATTTCAAAAAGACTGATTGGCTTACCATGTACCTGCCCTGTGAAAACTTGCAACATGTGTGCAAGAAATTCCTATACTCAGATTCATTACAAAAAGCATGTCTGCATTTTGCTGGCCTTCTACTCTCACAGGTACTGTAGATACAAGCCAACTCCATTTGAACCTGGAAACTCTGAGGGAACTGAGGGATCAACCATCAGCCAATCATGTGATTCTCCCTGTTGCTCAACCATCTCAAGGCCTCTCAAGCAATTCAGTTGAAAATAACTTTGTATATACAACCTAGAACTTGAGTTTCTTTTTTTGTTTAAATTGTGAAATCCATTCTTCTTCTTCTTCTTCTTCTTTGTCTTTTGAATGGGCATTCTTGGGTCAATGCTCATTCAACTGTTGGGCTTTGATCTTTGCCCAGTATATCCTATCTTCTTCTGGTGTAGCTCCTTTCTTTCCTCTGATGTGGTGGAGGTGTTTTAAGAGGAAGTACAACTAGGCAACCATACTCTATATCACACTAATCAGAGAGAAAAAATGGAAGAGGTCCAACACTTCAAAAAATTAAGGTATTGGTAAAAAAAAAAAAAAAAAAAAGAGTGTCACGAAGGGTGTGAAAATGAAAGACTCCCTAGGCCTCGAATGCTCTAATACCGCCAGGGTCGGAAAAGAATGAGAGTTGATTAAGGGAGGTTGGATAGGATAGATGAAAGTGAGAAGCCTGACACAAGTGGAAGCAATGCCAGGACTCAGCTAAGGGTCCTGTGGTCGCCAACCCACGCTCCCTAAGAGCCCTTGGGGCCTCTTTTAGTCTCCTCTTACATCAGGCATTTTTCCTCTGACCAGGAGTTACCTTTCTTCTGAAAACCAAGGATTATCTCACGGTCTGTCTGTTTTGCAAATCTGCCAGCCCCAGTTCTCTTACGCCTTTCTCAGTCTTCGTCAGCCAGTTGTACGAGTACAGACTTACCTGTTTCGCCAGAAGGTGAACAGGTTATTGAATAGTGCGTTGAGAGACAATCTTGCCACATGACCATAGAAAGCTACCCTCCTTTTGCTGGAAGTTAGCAGGCCCCTCTATCCGGAAGCAGAGCTTCTGAATTGTGACATCTCCTATATTCCCCATCTTCCAGTACTGAGTCTAGAATCTTTCTGAGAATTCTTCTGTCTCTAACTTCCAGTTTTTCAATCAAATTAATATAACGAAACATGTTACTTAGAGAAATCATTTAGAGTTAAGGTTTCTTCAGAGGAAACATTCAGAAATATTATGATTTTTAGGCCGATTGTTTTGTTTAACATGGGATAAACCCAGAAGTCTATTGTGTGTGGAAATGGAATAGTTTTCTATTATGATTAGTCTATTATATCTTTCTGTTCAAGCTGTAATTTAAGGTGAAAATGTTATAAAGTTTAAAGTGGAAAAACTCTCTTAAAGTTTGGATCAAGTGGGGCTGCAACTCAGTAGCCATTTAAATAAGGAATTACGTCTAGGAATAATTTACTTCTCTTCAGGTGAGTAACCACTTAACAGAACTGCAATCTGTAAGAGATTTCTTACAACAGTAAAAGTCTCTGTAGAAAATCTGCTGTACTGGGATATTTCTGGAATATATATTTTAAGATCTTGTCGGACGTATTTGTTTCGTATCCCAACAATATTTCTTCATAGTTAGGAAGTGTTGACAAAGTAATACTTTGTACAAAAATTTCACTTTGTTTAACTATTGCTGAAAATACAGATTTGCAAATTGATGATGCCGTTTGTATTGACTGGAAATTCTAGTGAGGGGTGGAGGCATTATTAACACAGCTCCCGAGTCAAGCTGTTCAGTTTTTTGCTACTCCAACTGCAGTGCCATAATAGTTCTACTCTCTCACAAAATTGAAGTTAGTCTTTCTGAATAACTTTAGAGTATATTTGCTGGTACTTGGAGGTGTGATTATTTCTAGATTTCAGGAAAGTTATGTATTGCTGATTTATAAAAACCACATTATTTTATATATTTTTTAGCAACTTTAAGGCAGCTTAAATGAAAATATTACAATTACTCATTATTTCAGAATTCAGGTTACCTATTAAGTTCAAATAGGGTGTCTCTTCACGATTAATAAGAGCATAGGCAGGATACTGTTTCTATATAATTTCCTTTTACCTTTGGGAGAATTCTTTGAGAAATTAAAGAAGTTTTGTCTTTTAAAAATAATTCTCTAACTTCAGTATGAGATATTTATTTGAAATAGATCAGTTTCATGCATGTATAATGTTATGGCAGTCAGAGTGAGATTCGTCTTCCCCATGTAAAGTTATATTTTTCCAATGTACAATCAATCACACCTCTAATGATCATCACGCAGGGTCTGTCTGACAGGATTTTAGAATTACAGTCAATCAGTAAGATTCTTAGTATTTTTTCAAACACAGCAGAACCTTGATTATCCACCCATCGATTATCAATCCTCATACTATCCAACGATCTTTCCAATTTTTAAATAATCGATCATTCCAATTAAAATTCTATGTACCTGCTAAATTATAATAAAGCTGCATCTCTTATAAAGATGAGATATAAAGCATCCAAGAAGTGATTCTGTGTGAAGTTACAGTTGCCATTTGAAACACATGGTATGCTCCCCTGTTGGGTGAATAGGAGCCTTATTGGTTGCTATCACCAAACTTTTACAAAAGTTTTAAAAAGTCAATCACAAAGATGCATATCATTAACAATAGTCATTGTAGTTTAAGTTCTCACTTTAAACATACATTTCTTCTGTGATGCAATGTCTTCAAAATAAGTTAATACAGAAAACACGAAATGTGGGACATTGAAAGAGAATTGGCATCTCCTGAGCATGAAATAAAAAGTGACAGTGATGACTATCGGGAGGAAGAAGAAATTGTACCTTGATCTGGTATTCTTCTACAAATTAAACTTGAATCAATAGGAACCTTCATGCAATTTATGGAGCAAAAAGATGACACTCCAGTCATTATTTTATTCCAGAGAATTAGAATAGATATCAGACATAAAGGAAAAAAAAAAAAAGCTGTTGTAAAGTTCAGAAGAAAGTTACTGATGGCTGTAACAGAACATAAAAATACAGTAAGAATGAGATGAACGGATTATCCATCTCTATCGCTGATTATCCATTTCTCCCTTCCCTTAGATTACAATGGATAATCAAGGTTTTACTGTTTAATTAATCTATCAAGAAACTGCTTGTGCAAAAGGCTTATAGTCCACAACTAAATTCTGAGTAAATGCATTTAGTCTAATTAATAAAATCCCTGCTGAATATGGGCAGTGCTATGATAGCTAGCCCAGTTAGTGTGCTACTTTGTTGCTCTTAACATTCTCTAACTTATGAAGAATCGAATGCTTTCAGCTAGCAGCTTGATATCAAAAATACAACATTAATAAAAGAAACTGGACTCAATCTTGTTAAGGGACACACATTTTGTACCACCAGATCAATTTGTGATCACGTTTTCTGACTGCGTATTTATACAAGTAATAACCTACTATGACTATTATACAATGCAAACATGCTGTTCTATACGACAGTATTTATTATATATTAATATTTGTACTGAGTTGTTAGCCTACTTCTTTTCTGTGATACATTAAAATCCTAGACTGTAAAGACTCTCTTTAAGAAAGTGAACAGAGAAATGGATTTTCCTGGGAAATAATAATGAGGCTTGTAAACTCTGAAGGTTAGTCTTCAGAAAAATGATAATTTAAAAAAAAATAAACAGTTTCTGTAAACACCATGTAGAATACTCTTTTTATAACAATGAAATAACACAAACATGTAAATGAAACATTTTATTTATGGTATTTTATTTTTATTATACGACATCACTCAATCCTTTTCGGAGGAACCTGCACTTGATCCAAGCATCAACTACCAAAGAAATTAAGCTTGGACATTATTGTTTTAATAATAATATTTATGAGGTGTTTATAATTATTACTATTGTATTCTAACAGATTATTATTCCCACTAACAGTGTTCAACCCTTATAGGACCAACTGATAATATATTGCCAGTGTTCACACTACTGGCGATATATAGTCAGAGGCTCCACTAACTAAAACAACCCCCTGGTGATATTTCATCGATGGAATAAACTTAATTCTGTTCTGAAATCTTTTTCATATTCACAATATGTTTTTCTTTTCATATTAAAAAAAAAGAAAAGAAAAAAGGACATGGTTTTCTCAATGTTGTGGAAGAAAATCTTATCAATATTTTAGTTACTACGTATTTATGTCCTGGATAATGGGGAATTTCATAATAGGCCTTAGTTGTTTTTCACCATACCGCCTGTTAAAATATGGCTGGTCCTAAAAGGGTTAAATAGATAAACATAACATGTAATATACACAGCTCAAAAAGGAAATTTGTATGTCCATACCCCTATGATATGTGTACATAATGAAATGAAATTGGACACTCAATACAAGACATCATTGCAAACGTGTCCTAAACAAAGTGGTTCCTGATCATACACTAAAATGGTTACTGATAATTAAGCTTCTTAATAAGGAGAAATGCATGAATCACCGAACAAAGTTGGCATCATGGGCTCCAGCATTATCATGCATAAATACCGTGTTTTCTCCAAGTTGCCACACATGAGGAATCACATGTGGCACCAAGATCTCGCCAATGTACCATCGAGCAGTTAAGGATTCACTGTGAATGATCAGGAGACTGGTTTTCATGCAAAGACTTATGCCTGCCTACACCATAACAGATCCACCTTCATAAGCAACAGTAGATTGTACAGTTGTCAGGATGAAATCACTCCCTAGGTTTTCTCCAGACTTGCAGATGATCATGTGAATGATATCATCTGAGAACAGCACAGGATGCCAGTGTTGTAGCTACTAATGCAAATGATCTCCTCCTGCCACAATGTTGTCTGTCCAGTGCAGGTACTCGAGCGAGTCGTCAGGATCTTAAGATGGCCCCTCAAAGTCTGTTTCTCACTGTTTGGTCACTAACTCGTACTCCAGAAGTCTGCTATAGGTCCACCTGTAGTGCTTTGCTGTAACTAGGAAATATTGGAGAGCTTGTAGATGCTTTAAGGTTATTTTCCTTTGGCAGCCATGCTAGGGCACCAGTTAACACTTCCAGTCTCTTAGAAACAATTTCACATATACCAAATTGTATTATGAGCTCCTAGCATTCTGGCAACATAATCCTGCAAGTTCCCTTTTAGAAGCATTGTAAGTGCATGAATGACAACCGTTTCCTCCATTGCCTACTTCGGTCCATACGATCAGCGTGACTTGTAAACAGTACACTACACACAGACCAACCTTTGATTTAAGGCACTTGTAGCTAATACTGGCGCTTCCCAAACATCCAGATGACAGTGGAGCCCTCTGTTATGTAAAACAGGACATGTTATTTCCATAATAGTCCACTCCCCATCTCACTATGCATTCGTACAATATAATGAGGAACATCAAAAGACATGATCAAATTTCTCTTTTGAGCAGTGTATAAATAAGTTTACACCCTGAAGTTATACTTAACAGTTGTTTATAACTATGACCACGGAAGAGTACACAGATGTGCTATATGGCTGTTAATTACACATCAGTGTGTCGCTTTTCACCAAGCAGGTCCTCTGAAAAAATGTATTCTACGTTAACATGTATTTGTTATGCAAGGAAAACTGAGAATTATTTCCACTCATTTCAATTTCTAAGAAGTATTTTCTATATGTTCTGTATATAAGTGTTTAAGTAACATGGAAAGCTATATGAGAATTCCAATAAGTTTAAGAAGTGACTTTTGTGCTATGATGTTATCTTAGCAGATAGAGTTGGATACGTTTAATATTCTTGAAATACAAACCCATTCTAGCTAGTTCCTTTCCACCAAAATGGCAAGCACCTGAGAACACACTTATAACTCAAGATATGAATGCTGTGATTTGCTGTTTGAGCACTAAAATAATTGTGCTACAACGATAAAGGGCGACCTCTACATTGAATGAAAACTATAACCCACTGAGACAGAGTCAGTGAATTTACACTGCTTTTCTTTTGATTTGATAATAAGCATTGAAAAAAACTGAGCAAAGATTTTGAGCAAATGTAGCTATGAGTACAAAGGGTGAACTTAACATCTCCCCTCCTTGTTTATGTAAGCGTCTGTGCATTTCCGAGTACACTCACCCTTTCCCTTTGGTAATGACTTATAACGATAACATGACTGACTACAAATTACAACTATAGCCATTTAAAATAAAGTTTTTTAGCTGTGTCCACAAGCATTCACCATTTTCTTCGGCCCCTAACTTGTTCCTCATCTCCACTGATATCCAAAAGATCTTGTGCGACTTGATCTTTCCACTAGAGTCTCAATCTACCCAGAGGTCTCTTCTACCTGGCTGTCCATTGAAGGCTTGGTGTGGTAGGTCATCGTTTTGTAACCTGTGTCCAAACCATCCCATTCTTCAGCTCTGGATTATTGCAGTTATATCAGGGTCACTGTAGGTCATTTGTATGTTCTGATTGCTATGTAGTTTTTAGGTGTTGTACTCCTTTAGAAGTCCTAAGATTTTCCTGAGAAATTTAATTTCAAGTATAACGAGTGACCGACAACTTCGTTTGGTTAAGACTCAATTTTCAAAGCTACAGAGTAGCATTGGTTGGATAACTATTGTATATCCTGAATTTCACAAACAATGATTTAGAAGGTAATAGTTTTTTTTAATGGAAAAGTAACACCTGCTGGCATCTGTTATTCTGATTATTCTTTTTCTTCCCAGCTACACTGTTATTTTCACACCAAGGTATTTCAAATCTTGAACCATCTCGAAAGACATATAAGTTTTTTAGATGCATTTACCGTTTGAGCATTGGTTGGTTTTATACTTGTCTTACAAATAAGTGGCATTTGATTTTTTGTAATAGAAGAAGATTTGGCTGGAGAAAATGTGCTGTAACTCCCTAATTTCTTCATTAGAGATATTCAGGCCTTGAAAATATTTTAAAATCTACAATGCAGGAATACCTTTTCTGAATACACATCTTTATCTGAAAAAGTACATTACATTCAAGTCCTTTTTTGTTGTTGTTGAGTTTGCTTGAATGAAATAATTTCAAATGCTTTTTACCTCAAAACATGCATTTGTTGAGTTCGCCCTTTATATTCACACCTCATATAAACTATTAAGCATAGGTATCAAAATGCACACCTTCAATTCATTATTTTAAATTACCCAATAATATGGTATATCTGAGTGAGTAGATGTTTGAACAGGTGAGATGAACACAAGTGTTGTTCCAACATGTAACGTATCTCTTCTGTGTAAACAGGTGTCTCAGAAGCTCCTTCACAACTATGGTTCTGTGTAATTTATAGCCTTATTCACACACACTCGTTATAAATGCTATTGGTTCATCTTTATATTATGCCATTTAAAGTTTGGCAACAGAAACATCACAGAACCATAATTTAAAAAAAAAGAAAAAGTACTCTAAACTTCTTTGGACATTACTTTACTTTTGAGCTTCAATCTGAGGGAAAAGTCTAAACTTAGTACAGCACTACTTCTTGCTTAATGTGAACAGCTCTTCTGTTTCATCCTTCTTATCCCATCTAGATACTTACTAGTTTTGTCTCAGTTTTCTCTATACTTTCAATAGAGCTGATATACAATAGACAAATACTGATGTGTTGTTATATGGTGTATATATAGGAGACATTTCAGTTTTACTGAACAACTATTTTCCCTGTGGAACTGATTTAATACCTTATCTGATGGTTTTTTTTTTTTTTTTTGCTAGTGGCTTTATGTCGCACCGACACAGATAGGTCTTATGATGACGATGCGATAGGGAAAACCTAGAAGTTGGAAGGAAACGGCTGTGGCCTTAATTGCCTGGTGTGAAAATGGGAAACCACGGAAAACCATCTTCAGGGCTGCCGACAGTGGGGTTCGAACCCACTATCTCCCGAATACTGGACACTGGCCACAATTAAGCGACTGCAGTTATCGAGCTTGGTATCTGATGTTGTATCTAACTGAACACATAGAAGAGAATGGCTTGTGTTGCTGCTATACTGTAGTTACCCACATAGCAACTAATGTCAACCAACAATTTTTTTTTTTTTTTTTTACAAATGTATTATGGGACTCGTGGAGAGTTTGGTTCCCTCCTCCGCAGCCCCGCTTGTAAGTGCAGGTTGCAGGCTAGCCAACTTGACCTTGGGAAATTAGCATCTGAACTACGGATGGGGAAGATGTGTGTCATAAGCTGCTAATAGTTTAGGGATTTTTCCTTCAATTTAAGTTGGACACTGGCTAAATGTATAGTGTATGTATAGTAGATTTATTTAAACATGTAATTTTGTATCATTTTGCCCTGCTGAAGTTGAGTTATTTGTGCATTTTAATTTATGTTGGTACTGTGTAACTAAATTACTGATTTGTATTTCAGTTTTCTTGATATCCTAGCACTTTCGTATTTTGGTCTTGTGAAGACTTAAGATTTTCATGAGGATACACGTGTGTTCAAGGGTTGTTAATGCCTGTGTACGTGTACTGTTGACAATGTATTCAAGGGATATCATTATATTTGAACAGTTTTTTATTTATTCAAGAAGTTAAATTTCAAGTTTCATTATTTCAAAATGTTAAGGGTTTCCATAGTTTATTCATGTGTTGTTCATTTAATTAAATTTGGGTCCAGGTGAGCTTTTATTGTTATTTGAAGAGTATAGATCCGCCCCTCTTAATAAAAATATGTTTCCATACAAAGATCTGTGTTTTTAGGAGGACCTATCCTGCGCTGTATCCGACCCCAGTCTATTCGTTGTGTATCAGATTTTGGGAATGGAATGTGTAAGTGGTGCAAATACAGTACAGAAAATGGACAATATAAAGGAACCTTTAAGCAGTCATTATCAACACCTATAAGCTTTTCAAGTCAGAATTTATGAGAATGGTAATTATGTGTGTTTTCTTAAGTGAATTATTCTACCAGAAATTACAGGTGACCACAAAGGTCTAGAATAGGCTGCTACAACAGATTTCTAAATTAAAAGCCTCCAGCAGTTTTGAACAAAAAAAAGTAAAATTATAGAGATTTGTGAATTGCAGCACTAGAATGTATGTAGATGATGTTTCAGTATCCTGATTGATCCCTTTAGTGTCTGAGGGCAACGGTGTAGATGACATCTTCCTTGATTCTGAGCCTGTTGTAAAAGTCGACGAAGTGACATAATCTTGCCGCTGGCTCCAACCATAAATCCCAAAAGTTCAACGTCTTGAGGCCATATTTATTTTGATAGGAGGGAATATACGGCTTTGCCGACTTCTACTGCCTGTGAAGCATCAGTCTCGAATCTGACAGTTGGATTGTTGATTATATATATGTTTTTTTATAGAAGACAATGACGTCCATTTGACGAGTGTTGCCAGTAGTGGAGGTGCCGTGAACTTATTCGGGGACAACCACGCCAGAATCTTTTCAAGATTTTGATGAGAATGGAATGCTTTAAGAGTTTCAATGTGCGTGCAGTGACCTAAGATGTGAGGAAGGGTTTCGATCTTGTTGTGATAATGTCGATGACGATTCTTGTTGTAGGCTATGCCTGTAATAACTCTTATACTGCTACGTTGCCAACCATCTTCAGAACATTCATTGGTAGCAAGTTCTTGATAGTGTTATTACAATAATGGGTGGCCTCCAGAGAACTCTGGTGCTAGTCTTTTGAGTAGACACCCCATAGGTGACCTGCACATCTGTGAGGATGCAGCCCTACCTAAGGTGAGATTCTAATGTTGAATACAGCATCCAACTGGGAATTGAACTCAATACCCCTTGGACCAGAAGCCAGCATGCTAACCATTTAGTTATGGCATCAGACGATGGTTCAATACCTGTAATGAATATGTTGAAATCTGTGACTTCTTGCTACCGCAGGATAAGAACTATATGTTAAGTCTCTTAAAACATAGTAGGTATTCAATTAATAAACCATCTGGCGTAGAAAGGCAAGTAATTTTCTGTCTTGGGCTATCTCACTTAAAAAAGTAATTTTGCAACACTTAAAACTATATAAAAAATAATTCTCATCCAGCTTTCCATAAGATTCATATTTTTAGGTTGTTTAATTCTGTTGAACAAGTGTACGTTACATTTAAGTTTCTCTATGTACTGGACTGAAAAGTGCCAAATGTTTACTGCACCATGTAATCTTCCAAAAAAATTGTATCCTTTTGTTAATATAGAATTCCTCAAAATGCTATACGTATTATCCAAGTACCTGTGGTTTAAGTCTTCACATTAAATAGCCTGCACTGCACTATTAACTCCTGCAAACCTGAGAGGGACATTATGGAAGTATAGTCATGTAACTGTTATATAATTTGATAGTATTCTTTTCATAGGATGTAACCTACCTACTTCCTCAATATGAACTACCTCTCTTCAAAACTGTTCTTGCACTTGTTGTGTGTTATGGTTCATTCTTGAAATTTGTTCCTATATTCAATAAGTTGTTTATTAAATGATTTATTAATACAACTGTGTTCTGTTATTTTCATTTCCTACTTCATTTTCCTCTTAACCCTTTCACTCCGGCGTAGCGAGTATGGTGGCGTGACCCTCTGGATGCGAACAGTGCATGGTTCACCGAGCCCGCTGTATGGGATACTTGTCTCACTCCCCTCTCCAGCTCGCAGTCAGCTCATGACGTGAGGAGAGGACAGGCAGAGTTTAAATAGTACATTATGCAACTGTTTATGCTCGACGATAATTATAATTCTATTTTTTAAATATTTATGAATTTCTGTCGAGATGCCGCTTGACAGTTGAGTTTACTGAACAGAGCGCAGAGCACATGCGCTGGGTTATTGAGTGTGTCAGAGATCTTGACAATGTCATATGTTTTCAAAGCTTTGATAGAAGGTTATCATAACCTAGCTTTATTTCAAATACAAACTGTTTATTGTACAGTTGGTAAAGTGAATTTGCGAGAATATGCCGTGTGGTTGTGGAATTTTGGAAGTAGAAGGTGCATTGATGTTAATATGTGTGTCTGACATGTTTGATTTTGGAAACAAGTGCGAAACTTAGTACGTTGAGCGCAGGTGTGATGCTATCCTTATCTAACTGGTCAAACAGTTGTATCATAATGAAAAATCTGAACTCTGATTGGTGGAGAACCTGTATCATAAAGAAAATATGAACTCTGATTGGTGGAGAACCTGTATCATAATGAAAATCGGAAATCTGATTGGTGGAGAACCTGTACCTATCATAATGAAAGTTGAACTATAATGAGCCTCATTAAGATTCAGTTTTCTGGCATATAATATTTATATTTCAGCATTGTTGAGCATAAAGTATTTTTAGCACTTTTCATCCTCTTCCCACAGAAGAGTTATGATAGTTGTGATAAAAGCTGAAAGAAACTTAAGATTGTCCACTAAACTTTTCAATCTGGAATTAGCTGCGTCAAATTTAAGTTTCTTCAGATTCAATTTAGTTTTCGACTCAGTGGTTTAGGCGTCTAATCGTCATCCCTACTATCTTCATCTTCAGTCGATTCATCAAAGTAGGCCAACCTTTTAGACGACCAAGTGGTAATTGGAGTAGTAAACCTGATTAAAGTCATTCCGTCACCAGAATCAGATGACAAATCACTATCACAGTTGTCTTCTTCAAAGTCACTACCCAATATCATGGCAAGAGCTTCCCCCACAGTATATCTTTCCTCCATCATCAGACCTTTCACAATTTCAAAGCGATTGAAAGCTAAATCAAGAAGCGCAAGCACGTCAGCACAGGGGAGCAACTAGGCACAAAGTGAGTAGCGTACTGGACACATTGCTTTCGTCTTCGAAATGGTTACTATAGACTCCCAAGACAGCCAGGAGAGACCTCCACGGCCGAACTTCCACAGCAGTCGAGTGGCTATGAGACACGGCTCCAGCACGACTGCTATAGCAGTCAACCGGAGTGAAAGAGTTAATATCCTAAACTTTTTTGTTGTTGTTGTTTTCACGGAAGTTCTTAACAGAGCACATGTCAAGGCATTATGCTGCTGCAGATTCAGGTGGACTGCTGAGGCCAGAAGAGAATGACAGTTGACTACGGAATATCAAAAAGGAATTATGAAAGAGAGGAGCTGCCTCAAGAAAGTGAAAACATAGGAAATCTGAACATTTTGAATTCAATTATTTAATTTATTTTCCAGGTTGAACCGTGTTGTACTTGTACGCATATCACGTACAGTTTGCCGACGTTTCGAATACATTGCAGTATTCTTTGTCAAGGCGACTGAAATACCCCTACTCGATCCGAGGTAATCAGTCTCCCAGGCAGAAATTACACTACTAGAGTGGCCTTGATCTTGGCCTTTTATATCCTAGCCTATCTGGCTGACGTAAGCCCTGGCTGTCTCGCGAGGCTTCTGGAAAGTTTATGTCACAGCCAGGTAGTGGGGGCTTGCCCGCGCTGTTATGTAATGGGGTTGCGGCCCGTGTGTTTATGTTGTGGTCTGTATGTCTTAAACTATGAATGATGGGCATCCAAGAATTACTGATTTTGTATCCTTCTTCTAAATTTATGTTATTCGGATGTTTCTTGATTTCGATAGCCTCGCGGATTTTCCTTTCCAGATTCCAAGGGATAGCTGCTAGGATCTTGGTCTTGTCAAATGATATTCCGTGCCTAGTTTCGTAGGAATGCTTGGCTACTGCTGAAATATCTGTGTTTTGGTTCTTGGTGTGACGGATATGTTCTTTTAGGCGGGTGGAGATCAGACGTTTTGTCTCACCTACATAACAAGCTCCGCAGCTACATTCAATGTGATACACTCCAGGGAAGAATAGGGTTGTAGTATTGCGTATATCAAAATAAAGGCAGAAATACATAACATTACACTGAGTGATGATGAGAGAGAGTGTCTGTTTCTTAATTTGTCATTGAGCTTAAAAACCGACTTAATTATGAATATCTTGGTTTATCATTTACATGGGTAAGTGAACCTCTATTATTGATACTGAAGTTAGTTTGTTCATGGTAGTGTCTCGTGATTTCAATATGTAACTAGTCAAGTTGACAGCGGCGATGAGCCATTAAAAAAAAGAGAATAGGGCGGCGATATTTGCCTTTTAGTGTACAGCTTTACGTGCCGAGTACTATAGCTGAGGGCATAGGAGGGGGTGGTTGTTATTACTAGAGCCCAGGTGCTAGGCAAAAAACCAGATAGACCATCCAAATAGGCACTAACACTTTAAAAATGCAACTTAAAATAATATATCATTTACTGAAAGATGATTCCGCAAAGTCTAGTGGTCAATCACCATGTCCTTTCAAATAAAATAGATTAATTTAAATTACTGAACATCACCACAAAGGTTTCCTCAAATTCTGGGTACTTTAATTCTGCCTCCTATCAGATAGAATTAATTTCATTGTAGAGAAAGATCACTCTATGTGAGCAAATTTAAAGGAATTTAATATGAATAGACTTATATCTATGTCTATTGAGATATCAGCTTTCAAATCTTGGCAAATCTACCTCAGTTTTTGTAAATCTAGATTTTCAGACAAACCACTTTTCACTGACAGTACTTCCTACTTCACTGGAACATTTTCAATAAAGTTCACAGTTTCTTCAACAATGTTCAATGCAGCCACAAGTTTTGTGATCACTTGCAGCAATTCACCATAATATGCTGCTATGAAAGACAAACCATTCCTGGCACTCGCATAGGTGAGGAGTTTCTTCACATAAGAACTGATGCTTCTAATATAATTGGTTCATTGTTGGAAATTCTACATTTCCAGCTAATCCATTCTTGGTTGCCAGTGTTTTGCCCCAGTGTGCCAATTTGGGCTTATGCGCTGCAGTGGCGATTTGTGCATAAAGAACTTTTGGGTGCTGGCCCGCCGCCTTTTCGGAAACACTGAATGTTATTTCACTTTTGTAACTGATTACATAAAGAGACGGACAAATGTAGCGAAGTCAAACCGATGTGGTGTGCTATTCAGTTAACAATGTTATCTTTATTATTTCGGCTGTAAAGATTTTGTTTTCCTATTTTGAAGGAAATGGCAAAGGCTTTCATTCCGTGGCTGCTGTCCTGCAAACACAATATTTTCTCTTTAGTCTTGAGGCGCTCGGACTGTGGCAGGAGAGCCCTCAGGAGGTCCCCGAAGTCAGCAAATGTGCAGGGTGCGGGATGAGCCTGGAAGGACAGTACGGATTTGTCAAAGGAAGGAAGAGTGCAGGCGGGTGTAAGCGCTGAACAGCGGAGTCCTCAGCAACGTTGCCAACCACTTTACAATGAACCTAGGCTTTTTCCCTCATGTCTTACATTAACTGTTGTTAGAGATTAATTCCAAAACAATTTACACAACCATGAATTCCATTCATCATCATCATCATCATCTGCAGTTTCCAGCTGTTGACCGGGTCTGGATGAATTCCATTATACTGACTAAACAATTCAGTTCTACAAAGAAGCTACAATAAAGATTCAAAATGTAACCATAACATTATGGTGCTATTTGTAGGGTGTCAAAATGTTAAATACGTTTTCATGCTTTGCAATTTGAGCAAGGGGAGAGAAATTCGGAAGTACACTGTTTATTTATTTCGATGAATGCCATTATTATCACTTGGGATTTGTGATATGTGAAACAGTACAGGGCAGTAGTAGTCGGCATAGCATTAGCTGTTAGCTTGTTAGCGTGTGTACATACATGCCATTGTAGTGTAGTTAATTAATTAATTAATGTTGTAGTGCAAGCAGATTTCTATTCAACATGTGTCATCGGATTATTATTCTAAAAGAATCGTGGTGCTGGTCAGTGAAAACTGGACTGATTGGGGAGGGGGAAGAGATGGCGGCACAGCCCTGCCAGAGTAAAATGTCACGAACCGCTACTGATCAGCACACCTACCAAGAAGCATGACTAGTGCATGTGGTGGCGACCACTGCACAGGCTACTTGGAGCTTTAGGCAGTGCCAATGCACTATGAGAGACTTGGTCTCTCTTATAAAAATCGATGCCTGCTAAGCCATCAGATGATAAAGATTTCAATTCCCACAGGGAACTCAAAATATTGACGTTTCAGAGCAATACTACCATAACTAACATTTTTCACAATGGCAAAACTTCTGTATCTGCTAATAATAATAATAATAATAATAATAATAATCGTATGGCCTCAGCTACCGTGTGCAGACATTACGATTTGACGCCATCTGGCTGTCTGCTTGTCAATTTCGACGTTCCGTTTTACTCTAGGTCCGCTAGATGGCAGACAGAGTAAACCGGATCTCTCTTGGGCGTCTATGGCTGAGATTTAATTAATTTTGTCGGGTAAATACCAAATGTATCACCAGAGATCTTTTACATGCCGACATCGTACGACATGGAGTGTCGAATGGACTTTTTTCCGCCCTTCAAAAATTCGACTACCTCTGCCGGGTTTGAACCCGCTATCTTGGGATCCGGAGGCCCTGTATCTGCTAATCAGCATTAACACCAGTATTCACCGCTTGTATGTACGGAACAGCATATTGTTAAGTCCCCTGTGTCTATTATCTCTGTTGGTTACTGCATCAAAACTTGTAGTTTGAAATAGACATTTTTCTCTATTTCTTCTTTCAAAAATACAATTATACTAGTGGCCTGCTGCCGCAACAGCTGCGAACAAAGATAAAAATTAAACTGATGATAAAGGAAGCGTGAGAAATGTAACGGAAAATATACTGAAATCCGGAAGAGCATTTATTTGCCTTTAATCTTACACCTCCGTTGTGGTTATACATTTTTGAACCTTGGCAATTTATAGAATTTTCGCAATGAATTCTATTCACAAGACTTGAATCTATCACATAAAGCAGGCCATATGATGCATTTCTGACTGATGCTGAACCTCCTTAGATTTTACAGGCTGACATCATCAATACAAAACATTTGTCTTCAGAAGTTTCATTCTACTCGATAGTTTACAGATCTTTTCAAGACGCCTTTCTCTGGAATTGTTAGCAGTTGGTGGATACTCTTCTTGTGCATTATCAGTTTCCTTATAGAGCCATTCATAGAGTGATAGGAATGTAAAGGGATAAACCCTCTGAGTGGCCACTGTCAAAAACGGAGCCTCAGAAAGAGGAGACAAGGGCAACATGAAAACACCGAAGGACAATGACAATTTCCACATCTTCATACACTTTTTTTAATCTTATAGATGAGCTCTTTGCTCATCAGCCAGGCTTTTTATATCTTTCTCTTCCCGGTGCCCGATGAGCTCGCTTCTGCTTCCCAAATTCATCAGTAGGGGGGCTATAAACACTCATAAGGGACAGATCTTCAGTCTTAATGTGGGAAGTGTAGGATAAGAAGAAAACTGGATAAACATAGGAAAGGGAAGAAACATCAGATAAAGATGAATACAGGTGCTAAAAGACTACAAAATCAATAGTTGACGCTGTGCTACCCAAGACTCACTACAGTCAGATGCGCACGGAATGACTGTTGTTTGTTTACCTCTCACAGCCTTATCGCTGAGGACGTGAGTATGTGCTGGATTGGTTAACAATGGTGCCAACCTGTTTAGTTGGGAACTAAGATTAGTGACAAAACTGTGACCACGGCAAGGAGGACCGCAAAGCGGCTTTAAGGTCTCGACCAGTCTGAAGGGCGATAGCAGTGTTGTCTATTTCACCTAAGGTGACAGGCGAATTCCTATTTAAGAGCTCCCTCCCCTAGACACGAGGGTGCATGAATCCCTTAAGGCTGCCGCAGCCCTGTATCCGCCACTGCATTAAGGTAAGTTTCATGTAAAGTTATTGCAGTTGTGTATCTCACATTGTGTCCTTTACATGGTGTTTTTATTTGTGCTTTTATTCAGCCGGGGTTGTTAATACGACCTAATTATCATCGTTGATGGCAAAGACATCACGTTCTTTTCACACTGGCCAACAGGACTGCAAGTAGCTAATTTAACAATGGACAATGGTGGGTACTGCTCTTTATTATGTTATAAAAGTAAATTATTCTGGAGGCCAGATGGTGGGTTCCTACAGTAGACATCACAATGAACACATCTCACCTCTAAAAGCAATTCCAAGTAAGATTTGCATAATTTCCACTTCCTTATAATGTTACAAACTTTGGGTTGCACAGTGTCAACTTTTACAAAGACTAGACAAACACAAAAGGAGGAAAGGATCTCAATGGGATAATCTAAAGATTGAAACGAAACAAAACAAGTGTCAAAGAAAGTCACATTTAAAATTTTTTTTTTTTTTGCTATTCGCTTTACGTCGCACCGACACAGATAGGTCTTACGGCGACGATGGGACAGGAAAGGGCTAGGACTGGGAAGGAAACGGCCGTGGCCTTAATTAAGGTACAGCCCCAGCATTTGCCTGGTGTGAAAATGGGAAACCACGGAAAACCATCTTCAGGGCTGCTGACAGTGGGGTTCGAACCCACTATCTCCCGAATACTGGATACTGGCCGCACTTAAGCAACTGCAGCTATCGAGCTCGGTCACATTATTATAGAGAGACAGGAAGATGGAAGGAATGTTATTGCTCCCTCTTGCCATACTAACCTGTCATTGAGCTCCTCTCTCTCTGTTTGATACTTGTTTGTTCCTTAACCTTTTGATGAATGTGCACGCCATATGCCGTGCAATAATGACGGCCGCATCCGAGTACGTACTGGACCGGTAAACATCCTCTGGGGAGTAAGAAATTAAAAAAAAAAACAAAAAAACAATAAACTTATTTATTACAACGTTGAAAGACGTGAAAACACATTTTGGATCGAGAAAACACTGTCACTTCAACACCTTTTTTAAAAATGTATGGTACTATTCAAAGCAACGATACACCTTACAAGTAGAACACTTGTAGCTTGTTTCCTTCTTCTTCTGTCCTGATTGGGTAGTGTGTTTGCATAAGTAGCATTGCCCTGAGAAATTTACGCTTCTTTGATTCACTTTGTGGGAGTGGACTCATAAAATGGCGACCTTCAAGGTCTAACGGATCTTGTGTCCCACCTCCAATCGGGCGTGCAACATTCCTTCTGTTGTTTTTAGCAGTGAAGTGTTTCTCATGCAGTTGTCGAAAATACATTCACAGTTATATTTACAAAAACTAAAAATGTTTACAGCTACAAAGAGCACGAACAACTATCCACATCAGCGGCAATCGTAACACTAGGCTGTAACCTATAGGCTAACAGAGTGCCAAACTCTTACAGTACACTCTAGAGAGCATACGCATTCCAGTCAGAAATCACCACCATACAGAACTAGGATTTGTGCAGCAACACTATTCAAATAACTAAAAAAGTACCGAGCTTGACAGCTGCAGTCGCTTAAGTGCGGCCAGTATCCAGTAGATAGTGGGTTCGAACCCCACTGTCGGCAGCCCTGAAGATGGTTTTCCATAGGTTTCCATTTTCACACCAGGCAAATGCTGGGGCTGTACCTTAATTAAGGGCAGGACCGCTTCCTTCCCCCTCCTAGGCCTTTTCTATCCCATTATCACCATAAGACCTGTCTGTGTCAGTGTGACATAAAACAATTTGTAAGAAACAAAAAAATAAATTAAAATTTTCCAAAAAACACTGCCAGATATCATATTACGTCACTTAAGTGACGTCACTTAAGTTCTCAGTACTAGCCTAAAACAACAAATGCCGTGCTCACTCTATTGACTGTCTTCTGGTGCATTCGCCAACAGGTTAAGCAGCATTTACTGTGGGTTTCAACAAATATACATCTACCACAGCTATCAGAATAGTAACTTACCAGTTGTATTTGAGCAGTGCCATGGTTGTAGCGATGTAAGGCAACATGAAGTAAAGCGAAAACTTGTGAGCCTTCCATGCATCTCCAGTCAGCTCAAACAAGTTGAAGAGCGAGATAGAAATGGCGATGATCACCGACTGGCCAGCTTCAAGACCATTTACGCCAGCCAGGATATTTATTGCATTTGTACAGAAAACAGCCAACATCCCCATGTACACATAGTACAGAAGTCCTGAAGACAAATAGAAAAAGGGTAGCCTACTTGAGTTAAAGGTGCACGAATTTTCAGTTTCAAAATGTTCACTAATTTGCTGCCAGCCAGTCAACACTTCAGCCCTCTGGTAAAGCAATGATCATATGAATCTGGTAACATCCCTTGTTCATCAGGGACAACATTTTGGCATTCAATGAATATCAATTAGGGATGGCAACTTTTGGCAACAGTGTTATATGAAATGCTTTTAAAGGGTTGTACTTTTGTATTTTCACGACTTGTAAACCACTTTTTAATTGGTTTTGAAAATTAGTTAAATCAGAAATTTACTCAAAATGAGAAATTTATACTAAAATCCAAAACCAACAATTTTTTTCTCAAATAAAAATTATTTCTTTTCTTCTGGAAACTTGAACCAAGGAGTTGTTAAAAAAATAATAATTGGATACTACATCCAATGAACTTAACTGTCTTTAATAGTCACAGGAGTTTGTGCACCCTCGGACTGACTGTAAATACTATATAATTAAGAGGGGAATACCTCAAGGCAGTATTATTGGACCTTTATGTTTTCTTATATATACCAATGAAATGAAATGGCGTATGGCTTTTTAGTGCCAGGAGATCCCAGGACGGGTTCGGCTCGCCAGGTGCAGATCTTTTGATTTGACGCCAGTAGGCGACCTGCATGTCGTGATGAGGGAAATTAACCAATGATGGTTAAAATTCCCGACCCTGCCGGGAATAGATCCCGGGACCCCTGTGACCAAAGGCCAGCACTCTAACCATTTAGCCATGGAGCCGGACTATACCAATGATATGTGTAAAGAAGTGGAATCAGAGATAAGGATTTTTGCAGATGATGTTATTCTGTGCAGGGTAATAAATAAGTTACAAGATTGTGGGCAACTGCAAAATGACCTTGATAACGTTGTGAGATGAACATCGGGCAATGGTATGATGATAAACAGGGTTAAAAATCAGGTTGTGAGTTTCACAAATAGGAAAAGTCCTCTCAGTTTTAATTACTGCGCTGATGGGGAGAAAGTTCCTTTTGGGGATCATTGTAAGTACCTAGGTGTTAGTATAAGGAAAGATCTTCATTGGGGTAATCACATAAATATGATTGTAAATAAAGGGTATAGATCTCTGCAAATGGTTATGAGGATATTTAGGGGTTGTAGTAAGGATGTAAAGGAGAGGGCATATAAGTGTCTGATAGGACCTCAACTAGAGTATGGTTCCAGTGTATGGGACCCTCACTAGGATTACTTGATTCAAGAACTGGAAAAAAACCAAAGAAAAGCAGCTAAATTTGTTCTGGGTGATTTCTGACAAAAGAGTAGCGTTACAAAAATGTTGCAAAGTTTGGGCTGAGAAGACTTGGGAGAAAGGAGGCGAGCTGCTCGATTAAGTGGTATGTACAGGTTACAAATCTCATGACCGGTGCGTATTGAAATGTACATCACACAGCTGCACATTCTATGATAATAGGCCTACTATAAACTTTCTACAAAAATATTTTAGTCTTTTTTAAATGATTAAGCCACTTAGGGATCATTGTAACCATTCTACGACTTCAAATTTCGTTGCCTTTAACCAGATTTCATTCATTTTGATTTTGTACCTCAAGGCCATAATTTTAGCCATAGACTTTCTTATCATTTACGAAAATAAGAACAGTTTGGCTATTTTAAAAATGTTTTAAGGATTTCAATGGAAGTTGCACATTACTCATTTTTCTCGTACATATTTTTATACATGTTTTAATTGTGTAAATTGTATTTTGGGAACTTACAACAAGTTTTCCTCATTTTTATAACACATATTTCTTTTGTAACACTTTGACTAGAGTAATCAGCATCCTGTTCTTTATCTTTCAGACATGAGATTACGGCTGATGATGCCCATACAATGGGCGAAACATGTCCTGTTAAATTAGATGACAAGATGTAAATCCTAATTTTTAAGAACGCAATGTGTATTGAATAGGTGGATCTCAATAAACTTTTGTATCATTGTTGAATTAAGTGGTATGTTCCGAACTATCAGTGGAGAGATGGCGTGGAATGACATCAGTAGATGAATAAGTTTGAGTGGTGACTTTAAAAGCAGGAAAGATCACAATATGAAAATCAAGTTGGAATTCAAAGGGGCAAATTGGGGCAAATATTCGTTCATAAGAAGGGGAGTTAGGGATTGGAATAACTTACCAAGGGAGATGTTCAATAAATTTCCAATTTCTTTGCAATCATTTAAGAACAGGCTAGGAAAACAACAGATAGGGAATCTACCACCTGGACGACTGACCTAAATGCAGATCAGTATTGATTGATTTAATTTTTGTATGTCTTGACATAGATTTTTTGTTGTGGATATATCGGACTAACTGTAATGCTTTTTTAATTTTTTGGAGACGAGTTTGTTGTGAGATCTTTTCACGGCCTGTCAGTTTGATAAATTCTCCAAGGTATTTAAAATAAGGGACCCTATCAATTGTACCAAATTTTTTTTTCAGGCTCTTGATATCTGTCTTTGAACATAAGAATGTAGTACTCTCGAACGATATCTGTAGTCCCACCTTTTCTGCACTTTCTTTAAGTATCTCGAGCTGTTTAACGGCAGTTTTCTCATCCTCTGTTAGTATCGTCACATCATCTGCAAAAGTGAGGTACGGTATGTAGAGGTTATCTTTGGGAAAGCGCAGTTGGATTGGCTTCCAAAACTCGCATTTCTTGAGTTCTTTCTCCCATTCTTCCATAATCTTGTCTAGGAAGACGACGAACAGAATAAAAGAGAGTCCATCACCTTGTCTCACACCTATTTGAATGTCGAAGGGCTCTGAGATTTCCCCTATAAATTTCACTGTAGATTTCGTGCCAGTCAGTGTTTGTTTTATGAGTTCTTGAGTATTGGGATATAGTCCCCTCTCTTCTATAATTTGGAACAGTTATTATTATTACATTATTATTATAACAGTGTCACTAATTCGTGAAGATGACACAAGTTAATTCTGTGGACTGTTGTGGGTTATCAGGGTCCTACACAGAGAGGAAGAGTGTTTTACTATCCACATTCAAGCTCTTAGGTCTCACCGCTATCTGACGGTGTTAGTCGTGAAATTACCAGTCATGATACAGCCTTTTGGCCTTATACCATGTCAAGAAAACAAGGTGAAACTCTATACGTTTCACAGAGAAATTTGCTCTGCGACTTCAGAAGAAAGAAAGAAAAGTTATCTACTATTTACAAGTTCACTCGTATCTGAGTTTTCCACTCTGTGCAGTTTTTCTTACTTCCACTCGGATGATCACGCTGGACATGGACGTGTTGTACTACACTTCTCCACATGGTTTCACACAGCGCAGTGTTGTTCCAGAACAGTTTACAACTAGCAAGTCTCAATGAACTCCACACAGCCGTCTCATGTTTGGTTCCGGTAGAGCCGAATGATAAGTAGATTACCAATGTCTAAATGCTTTGTAATACTAAATGTACAGATAAAAAGGCTCATAGCTTCTCACTAACTCCTTTTATGGTTTTCGGACACACCAAAGGGCTGGGAATTTTGTCTTGCAGGAGTTCTTTTTTCATTCCAGAAAATAAACTTGAGACTAAATACCACCACACTGAGCTGCTACTGAGCCCACTAACTTTGACTCAGCAAGCCAGTGATCTACCATTTAAGACACTCTGCTTTGCAGCCCTCAATGAAATGGCTAGCTTCACACTTAAGGAGCAACTGCATTACCACAGGAGTTTTACTTGATATATTGAACATGGGGCTATTAGCAACATGGTAACTGCTGTATACTGACCATTTTAGCCATAATTTGAGGCTTTATAACTTCCATAAATGTTTGTGTCTGAAACTAAAACTTTTTTTTTTTTTTTTTTTGCTACTGGCTTTATGTTGCACCGACACAGATAGGCCTTATGGCAACGATGGGACAGGCAAGGGCTAGGACTGGGAAGGAAGCGGCCGTGGCCTTAATTAAGGTACAGCCAGCATTTGTCTGGTGCCAAAATGGGAAACCATTGAAAACCATCTTCAGAGCTGCCGACAGTGGGGTTCGAACCCACTATCTCCCGAATACTGGCCGCACTTTAGCAACTGCAGCTATCGAGCTCGGTATTAAAACTATTTGTCTCAACATTGGACTGATTTATTTATTTATTTATATTCTATTTATGATATATAAAAATATAAGCACTACAATGCTTTTAGTGAAAAAGGTCCACCTTTACAATACAAAAATTAATGGGCTTTTATTAATATCAAAATAACACATACTTAATAAAATAGGACATGTTTTATCCACTTTGGAACATAATCAGCCATTAGTAAAAGACAAAGTAATTGGAATGAGGATAATTTAAAATTCTGTATAAATAATGGGTGATTCGACTAGCAAATCAGTCAATGGTGAGAAGACTATTATCGAAAGTTACCATGTAGATGAATTTAAAAGTCTGTACAATGAATAGTGAAGCCACACATGCATTTAGAAAGCTCAAAGACGATCTGCTCACTATGAAAGTTTTTTATTGCATGATATTCCCATTGAAAAAGCTTCTTGGAGTGTTGATCTCGGAAAAATTATTTACAAGTTCTCTTATGGCTGAAGGTTGATCACGTTACACAATAAGTTGTAGGAGGAACTTTCTTTGAAAAGTTCACTGGCCAGGTACTGTACCAGGTTTTTTGCCAACAGATATAAAAATAGGAGTTCTGCTGGTCTCATTTTATTAGAGTCAACCTGTGTTCTGTCTCCAACTATTGGATTCAATTTTCTAGTGCGCTTACTACTCAGGGAATCAATACATACACTATGGTGCCATTGTAGAAACAAGTGGGGGCAAAAAAAGTGCATGGAATATGAGCTTGCTATTCTTCAAAACAAGCGTTCATATTCTACCTCGTAATGGTCAGAGATCCCAGGAACTACAGCACTGTCATTCATGTTTACCAGAAGAGCTACAGAAGTATTTCTAACCTCTGCTGATTTATTTGTTAAGAAATCCAGGTCCAAGCGCTACTTTGACTCTGAATATGGTAGTACGTAAGGAAGCCTGAGCAATTCATGAGCACTTGTTCAGTGTGTTAACATGTGTAGCTGTTTACATCAATTAGCATTGTTCTGACTCACCTAGATCAAGAGAGAAGCCAAACCAATGCCTAAATGGCTTAGGCACAATGATAGTAGTAGAGTTAAAGTTCACATAATAGACCATAAGAAGAGGTAATGATGCTATTGTCGGAAGCAGAAGTTTATGTCGCCACTTCAAATCGAGAACGTCATCGGCAAATCCAAGAAGAACCATACAGCAAATTGACAACAAGGCAGTCACCAATTCCACAAACTGTAAAAAAAAAAAAAAATCAGCTGCTCCTTACACTGTAGTTTTATGTCACCCCTGCTTATAGACTACCTAAAATCATCACTCCCTGTAGTTATGCAAGTAATACAAAACATATCTGACTACTAGTAATTTAATACAGAACATCAGAATTGGTTCAGACTCCGAGATTGCAAAAAAATCTCACAAATTATGAAATAAATTTGAGAGCATCTTACCTCATGATGTGGAAAATCTGCATTCTGAAATATAGAGTTACCAAACGGTACTGGTATGAAAAGAAACAAGGTGATAAGATATATACAGCCAGTCACAACACCAATAGCTTCTGGTCTGGAAAAAATATAGAAAGAGGAACCAAAGTAGTAAAAAAGTTGTAGGGCCTATATAAAAACGAACTTTTGTGCATATTAAAAAAGAGCAACAGTAATCACGAAACACGCAAAAATGAGGTTATACTTATAAAAAGATGGATTAATTTAAAAGTCATATAGTAAGATGAACAATAAGCTGTACTTACACCTTATCTTTCCTCGTTTTGCTAAGGTCGATTCCATACAGATTTGCTTTGATAAACATATCTTTCAAACGAGGAATCAATCTGACAGTGACTAGATATGAAAATATGGAAATAATAGCGTTGAAGATCAAAGGAAACATGACTCACAACTAGCGATATTGAATCAAACAAAACAAAATAACAAATTTCTTCAGAACAGTTTAATGTACAAAGTGGCCTTATACGATCTCTTCATATACTGTAAGCTGTCACACTATAAAAAAGTTATATACATCACAAAAAGTAATCTTCTGCTCTGGTAACCTTTTTCTAATCATAACACACCCCCAGGCCGGAGATCAACGCCATGTGGACATATAAATAACATATGACAATCGAATCTACCTCGAACAGCTGATGAAACGAACATAATTGTCCAGACTGTCAACTTGGTAGTTAGAAATTTGATTCGGCTAATGAATGTACACAAATCTTAATATTTTGGTTTATTTTGAATCGGGCGCACTTTACTATTTTTATTAAATTAAAATGTCAAACAATATGTGATTCCTCCTCCTGTTTCTTCAAAATAGATATATGTCTTTCACTTGCAATCTGCGTGTAGTGGCATCCTTGATATAAATAAGCAAGGGAATTTAAAATGCATTTGTGTAGGTAGATGTTTTTGAGGTTAAGCATGAGATATCTCCCAAGAACTTCGTTAGATATTACATAGAATGTCCACATACCGTTTCCGGTAATTTTTATTCTGTTTATTTCGATTTTATACAAACATTTTTATATACAACTGTCCCGTTTATCTACGGGGTCGGTAAGAAACGCGTTTGACCACTTTACGCGTATTTTGAAGAATAATATGAATCAAACGTTACTTATCGGCGTCATTATTTCGTTGATATCATTGATTATCGTACAGTTTAGCCTAGTGGACGTATTAAGAGGTAGTATTCAATGAGAAACAACTTTTGAAGCTGGAATATTAAAAAAAAAATGCATTTTGTGTATAAACATTGCTGCTATTGTTTCAGCTCTTCTGGGTGGAGATACGCATTTTGTTCTAATTGGAATTATGTCTGCTCAGAACAATTTCGATGCCAGACAGGCGGTGAGAACGACATGGGGAAACTTGGCTACAAAATATAAATTGCCGTATTATTTCCTGGTTGGTCGCATTGTCTGTGAAATTCCCCTTGAAGATCGAATGGATGAATATACCTGTCAAGACTGGCCTATGTCATTGGATGGAAGTATGCTATCTATTAGTCATTCTGTGTTAAAATGAAAGATTTCATTGTATGACACATGCCATTTACTATGAATGTTTCCAGACAATGGAGTTCATAGGGAGGAGAATAATGATGCCACTGAAATTACACGTAAGGAAACAAAAAGGATGGTAAATAAACTACATTGTCATAAAGCAGCAATCCTCAGTACATGAAATTAAACTGAAATGATTAAATATAATGGGAAGGCAGGGATGAAATGGCTTCACAGAGTAATAGGATCGACATGGGATGTAGGCCTACCGTAAGATACCTTTGATTGGATGAAAGCACTAATTGCCCATACTTTTAAAGACACCACTCAAACTTATTTGTCTACTGATGTCATTCTATGCTATTTCTCCACTGACATCTCGGAACATATGAGTTTTCTGGAAAATTTATAAAGTCCAATAAAGGACCAACTACATTGGTATTATATACCACTTAGGTGAGGAGGTTGTCTCCATTTGCCCAAGTCTTCCTAGCCCAAACATTGCAAAATTTTTGTAATGCTACTCTTTTGTCGGAAATCATCCAGAACAAATCGAGCTGCTTTTCTTTGGAATTTTTCCGGTTCTTGAATCCAGTAATCCTGGTGAGCATACATTGGAACCATACTCTAGTTGGGTCTTATCAAAGACTTAATATGCCTTCTCCTTTACATCCTTACTACAACCCCTGAATACCTTCATAACCATGTACAGAGATCTGTACCCTTTATTTACAATCATATTTGTGTGATCTTTCCTTATATTAACACCTAGGTACTTACAATCATCCCCAAAAGGAACGTACACCCCATAAACGCAGTAATTAAAACTGAAAGGACTTTTTCCTATTTGTAAAACTCACAACCTGATTTTTAACTCCATTTATCATCATACCATTGCCTGCTGTCCATCTCACATTATTGAGGTCATTTTGCAATTGCTCATAATCTTGTAACTTATTTATTACTCTATACAGAATAACATCATCCGCAAAAATCCTTATCTTTGATTCTGCTTCTTTACTTTTATCGTTTATATATATAAGAAAACATAAAGGTCCAATAATACTGCCTTGAGGAATTCCCCTCTTAATTATTACAGGGACAGATAAAGATTTGCGTACTCTAATTCTCTGAGATCTAGTTTCTAGAAATATAGCAACCCATTCAGTCACTCTTTTGTCTAGTCTGATTGATTATCAAAGTAATATTTATAAACTGTACTTTATTTACAATGTTTAGTACTTCAAACAATATTATAATTTACTTTTTCATTCTCTTCAGATAAATTCACAGCAGTCTGGGTAATTCTGCAGTAGTCCATGAATTCATTGCAAATAATGCTATGTAAAAGTAATAATAATAATTACCATAGAAGTAATCATATTAAAGAAGACTGTCTTCCAAATACAGTACACAGGATTATGAGGGGGGGATCAAATATAAACAGGATTTTATTTTCTATTTGAATTCATTTATTGAAAAACACAAGACAATTACATTTTATTATTCCACATAGTTTCCTGCTTTGGAAATGCATTTGTCCCAGCTTTTTGATGCCCTCACCGTAAAAACAACAGGGTCGTGTCATCAGTCAGTTGCGCACAATGTCTTCCACACTCTCGTCATCTTCAAATCGTTGCCCTCCTAGAACTTATTTAAGTGGTCCGAACAAATGGAAATTTCAGGGCGATAAGTCCAGGCTGTAAGGAGGATGATCATGTGTAGACCAGTGAGTTTCCTGTAGTTTGGAGACGGAGCTGCAGTATGGGGCCGCGCATTGTCATGGAGGAGGATGACCTGTCGAATCTGTTGGTCTTGTCTTTTGTGGCGATGTGCAACCCTCGCTTGTTCAACAGTTTAACGTCATTTAAGGTCAAGAATTTCATTTCTTGTAACTTATTTATTACTATATACAGAATAACATCATCCGCAAAAATCTTTATCTTTGATTCCGCTTCTTTACTCATATTGTTTATATATATATAAGAAAACATAAAGGTCCAATAATACTGCCTTGAGGAATTCCCCTCTTAATTATTGTTCAACAGCTCGCAGTAGTAAGCAGCATTGATTTTGCGTCGCACATGCCAAAAAATCAACGGGCAAAATGCCTTGCCCATCGAAAAAAACGGTTGCAAGAACCTTGCCAGCTGACAGTCGAGTCTTGGCTTTCACTGGTGTTGCCTCCCCTTTCGTATGCCACTTGTTACTGGCTTGTTTGGATTCAGGAGTGTAGTGGTGGACCCATGTGTCGTCGTATGTGACGATCCAACTCAAAAATGCATCACCTTCTTCTGCAAACCTTGCTGTAAATCTCTGACAGACCTCCAAACTTCTCAACTTCAGATTTTTAGTCAAAAGGAGAGGGACCCATGTGGAACGTACTTTACGGAACTGTAGGTCATTTGTGATGATTGCTTGACAGCTCCCGTAACTGATTCCTACTTGTTCTGCAATTTCTGATTCTGTCGCCCATTGATCGTCGTCAATAATGTCTTTAACTGCACAAATGTTTTCGTCTGTAATGCTGGTCCGAGGATGGCGATCGTGTTGCTGATTTTCCACGTTCCTTGAACTTTTTATGCCACACAAGCACACGCGTCCTTGACAATGTTTGATCACCGAACTGTGCAGTCAATCTCTTGCAAATTTCCGCCGCTGTAACTCCTTCACGAGCAAGACATTTTATAATTATATATTTTATACTTACTTCAGTGAAAAAAGTTAACATTTTTACATAACTGAAGCTAACAAAAATATTAAAATCTAATGAACAAAAGAACTCTGAAAAGTGGTGGCAAAGGGGGCTCTGGTTAAGACGCAGCAGGTCGTTATGCTACTTATGATCCAGAACGGGTTAAAAAAAAATAGTAAATAAATAAATGCAATGTAAATATTAATCTTATACCAGTTGTATAGTATCATTTGAAGTAATTCCACATACTGTATATCAGTTGACTATATTTGTAAGTAGTACAGGAGATATTATAAGTAGAATTTTGTAAACAATATAAATTTATTAAGGATGAGCTGTGTGTTTAATAGAAAACATTGTTAGCGTAAATTGTATAATATTGTATTATAGGAAAATTTTCTTCTCTTGTTAATTTAATATTTAGTGCTTGACAATAATGTATTTTAGTGTACCATTTGCCACCGAGGTAGACACCTCATTTGCAAATAAAGAGATTTTGATTTTGATTTGAATGGAAGCAAATGAGACATGACGGAAAAAAACAATAAGTGATTATGGTGAGGTTGTGGACCTCTTAGTCTAAAACTTGCATTGTGTTATAATTAAAAAATGGGACAAAATCACTATGTTAAAATTTCAAAATGACAGTCTGTCTCTGTACAGTCACCATCACAAATAGTTAAGAGGGAAGCGAAAAACTTGAGAATCTAAGTTTGAGAAGAAACACCTATGATTTAGATGTTTCAAATCAGTTGATTATTACTCCATCTAATGATGGAAATATGTTTATATTGAATTGTTTTTTATTTCCTTCATGTCCCTTTTGTTTTTCATTCTTTTCTTCATTATGTTTTAACACATTTTTAGCATCCATGATGTAAATAACTTTACCCCCTTTTCTCACTGAAGATGGCTCAAATGAGTTGAAACATGTTTGATAATTATGTATGTATTGAATAGGAGGACATATTAAAATTTCCTTGGTATAGTGGAAGGGTGCACCAGAACACAAGCCGCTGCCGTAATCCAGGGAAGAGAAGGGGAGGGAGGGGAAGTGGGGTGTGTGAAGGAGACAGAGATAATGCTCTGCGTGTTTCCTCGTTCGACTTGTACAGGATTGTCCTTGTCTCTTACGGGCAACATCCACAGCTGTAACTCCACACACAGTACAAGAATACACTGTAATTAAGACACACTTGTCAGTCAAGGAATGTACCAGAGTGTTTCTCCTCTCGTCTGTTGGTCACGGTAGCGTTCCTTATTATTTAACATGCTCGAAGATGCAACGCTGCCGCCCCACGACCGTCTCTTCCTTCACTCACAACATTGTAAATGGAAAGAAATACTGAACGAAGGAAACAATTCACCCAGTGATTTGATTACAGTAAATGTTCATTATGCCCCCGTACTGCTTCGATTCAAAGTTCACAACGGTATAGTCGTGAACTTTGGATTCTGTTCAGGATGTGTGGTGTGTCGCACAATACCTCTGTCTCCTGTGACGCACAGCAATAGGCAGTGGCTGGCTGAGCAAATACAGCAAGTGTGTAAATTTGAATCGCGCGCCCGGAAGTAACAAGGTGACCTCATTTTCTCCACCAATCCAATTGCACCATTGCTCTTAACACAACACAAAGAGCATCCCTGATATTTTTGTTGTCAGTACTGTTAAGATATAGCCTACCCTGTGTTCTGTCCATATTTCGCTGGAAGAGATAATTTTTAATTCCATGTTGTGTTTCAGGTGTCTCGGAGAGAACCGAGCTCTCTACTGGGAGTTTGGATTGTCAGGGCAATCACCCAGTGGTTCCATTGTACCAGGGATTTAGTTTCATTGTCCAGCACTCAATAGTTGTGAAGAGACTGGGTGTCTTGAGTACCATTGTAACTCATCTTGGTGAGGTTAGAGTGAGCTTGCTAGATTCTGCGACAGGACAGAGGATTACGTCTGCTACATTCACCGCTACAGACGAAGAAGTTCCCGTTTCTTCTGTTATTCTGACAAGACCTGTTAAAGCCTATCTACTCCCAAAAGGATTTGAAGGGCAAGTCCTTGTAGAGATGAATGAGTGGCCTGTAATGAATATCTCCTGCCACTTCCAGTGGATGAATTTGAATGGTGTTATTAGATTTCTGCAACTTATGAGAAGAAAGGAAGAGAGACCTTGTCAATTCACAAATAATTCATTCACCCCTGTTACAATGCTGTACACAATTCACGGTAAGGTTAATGTATTTTCTAGATCATCCTTTGCCCCTACTGCAATTCTCTTCCCTCTGTGCATAAGTGGTAGAGGGTCATCCTCTCGTCCCCAAGGCTGCAGGTTCAAACCCAGCTGAAGTAATTTCATTTTAGAAAGGTGAAAGAAAATCTACGAAACACGTTATTATGAACTTGTGCTATTATCCAGAGTGACCAGGTATACGTGCTGGCATTGACTCTGCCAGATAGTGATAGGTCTCCAAGGGTAATTGGAACCATGTTGTCTGCAGTGCGTCCCACAATGAAACTTACGTTGACGTTTGGAATTTTTACGTGTAGAATGTCTTAAGTTTACTATTCTAATAGTTTATTTGATTTGAATATTGTATGCTGAAATCTTCTCGTTTTAATACATATAAAGCAATTAAGTGCAATAGTATTAACCCCTTAACTGGGGAATAGTTTCATATCATCAACCAGCCAGTGGGTAATTATTCAGCGCAACATGCACTTTTGGAATGGGTACAGTAGCATGCGGCAGATGTAAATACTCAACAGAAAAATATATTTTACTTGATTTATTTAAATTATTAGTGATAGGCCCTATAGTAGAAATTCAATAACATTATGTTATTACCGTTTTTCTTGTAAACCCGTAAATATATACACAATGTGTTCATACAATAGTGAATATAAAAAGTGTTCCTTTCATTATTATTATGACATTTTTCAAGTTTTCAGATATGCATCAATAGGTTCTACATACTTTCTGGTTCATAGGTCATTCAGAAATTGCGCACATTGTGGTAAATATGGAAGCACGGGCAAGCACAAAGTGCCACGTCACATTCCTCACAGCAGTAGACAGTTTCCCGTCGCCTCTGGTTTGACAGGCACACAACACAACATTTTCTTGAGTGATTCGTACTTCCGGTCGGCGGATTCTCAGATAATTCAACGTCTTTCCTAACCAAACCATGTTCACGTCACACAGAACAGTTTACCACCATATAAAGACCAATTTACAAGAAGTTATCAGAACATGGACAATGGATTTCACAGAACAACTATATCGTAACAACAACGACAACAACTCGCAAATTTAGTGATTTCATTGTACATATACACAAATAAATTCTTTACAAAGAATTTGGCGCGGACTGTACGAGGCAACATGAGACAGCTGTTGGACTGCCGCCTAGGCGTGAAAGCGAAATACCCGACTGGCGTGAGACCAGATAAAAATGAATAGGACAGCAATAATCACATCTAATATGAATGGAATTAGTTTTAAATTATGATAGTAGATGGCAGAAGTGATTAAGAATAGTCAGACGCCTATAGGAAGCTAATCCTACGTAAGAAAACATTTAGAAGTCAAACCCAGTACTCGTGAGACAGCTGTAGGCGTCAAACCCAGTTGAGGGGTTAATGTATTTATCACTTGTTTTCCTGGTTATTGGGTCTGTACCTGTTATGATCACAATAAATAAATAAATAAATAAATAAATAGACATATAAAGGAAGGGTGTGTGGCTGAGGCAACAGACAGCGCAAACACAACAGTTGAGATCAATTGAATTGAGATCGAGGCTGTTTGGGGGCCAGGGAAAAACTTTAAATTATTGGTTGTGATCTTCCAGCCACATGCAGCCACTTCCAGCTGTCTAGCAAGATCCATTATCTTGCTGGAGGATCGCATCCTCCCAAGGAAAGACAATCACTTTGTATGGATGAACGTGATTACTGAGGATGGTTCCATAACAAAATCGATTTAGAGTTTGTTCCATGTGGATGATGGGACCTACAGAATACCATGAGAAAATTCCCCAGACCGTGTTTGTGTTTGTCCAGCTGTGGTTGCAGGGTGTTGTTTCTCCAACATTTCGTTCGCCATAGTACTGAGCAAATTCCAGTCGTTTTTGCTGATGCACCTGTGTTAGCATGGGTACAGTCACACTCCATCTACTCTGGAGCCTGATTCGCAAATGGTTCGTTGAACTGTTGTGGTAGAAACGTGTCTGGATGCCCCCCGGGTTCATTTGAATGGTAAGCTGTTCCGCTGTAGTCTGTTGGTTGGTCTTCATGCACTGTGGTATTTGACATTCACCTTGGACATCAATGGTGTATGGAGCTTCACAGTTTCCATGACATTTTCCTAATGGTGCCATTCGACCACTAACGGTACACCATTACCACAGAGGCATGTAAACAGTTTGCAAATGTCGCTGTTTCTGAAATTCTGCACCTCTTGACCGGAAAGGCAATGATCATCCCTTTTTCCTATTTAGTTAAATTGCTTTCCTTACCCATGACAGCAGGAAGTGCAATGTGTAGAGCCAGCCTGTCAGACCAGAGAGATCTAGTGTTTACAGTACACTGTGTCTTTTGGTATGAGTTAGATCAAATTTGTTACTTTCATTGTCCTGTCTCATTCTCATCTTGGCCTTGACAACATGGAAGTGACTGAGGTGTGTGTTGTATACAAGGATTCTGTATACAGAAACACAACATAAATTTATTGCTTCAATAAGTTTTTTACACGATATGTACATAAATATAACTAAACTTCTCTTGAAGCTGGATGAACTTACACACAATTAATGATGATATTAACAGTAGACTGAAGGTCTGTTGAAATATACACTTATATACATGAGAGTTCTATATACACACGAATCTATCTTGAGGAGATAGTCTGTCAAATAAAGGAGAGTTCAAGATAGTCGAAAACTATCTGCCTTGTAGAATTATTAGTGTAACTTGCAATGAAAGTTCGCACTAACAGAATGCTAGTAATTGCCGTAGACTTGTCAGGAACTGACATAAATATTCACAATTAGTAGAATACTAATGTTGATGTCGGAGCATAAGTGAGGACTGAGGGATGAGTAGAATACTGGCATCGGGTTCCACGTGACTACACGAAGCGGGAGGTGAGGCAGTGCGAGAGGTGAAACCTCACAACCAGAATTCAGTCCACCTGTTCAATACACATGTTTAAGAGGGATAGCCTCCGTGTTCGACTTTCAGTGTAATCTGGCGTTGGACACTGGGGAGTCCTGGGAAGTAGCGGAATGTTGCTCCTTTTATAGCGCTGGCTGACGTCATAAGCAAGCGCACTGCAGTCACCTCGTAGAATCTGGAAAGATCCGGGCTGCGGCGTGTTGCGGAGCCATCAGGCGCAGAGCTGAGATCGCGAAGGACACACAACAGTGTGAGTGATGCTGGCAATACCATTCCTTATGCAGCCAGTTCCTGTTATGAATGGTGAGAAAATGTCACTCATAGGGTCGGTTGGTCTATGCATTTCAGTCTGCTTGGCAAACTGATATGTAATACCAAAATGATGTGATGTTAAATAGAAGAGGCGGTGCGACGTAAAGCAACTTGTATTCAAAAAATAACAAAATTTAGAAAAATTTTAAAAAATTAGAAGAGGAGTAGTCCACCTTTTCAATACAATCAATATCCAGAAAATAATATAGGCTATTTATAAAATCATTTTTAAAAGTACAGGTTTCATCTCTGTGTGAGGGATATCCTCAGCTGTTGAAGATAAGGTAACTAGAAATACAGTAAAATTAGCTGTTAGTTGAAGTTATATTGTTACATTTTCATCCTACATATGTTCTTTTCTGCCTGGTCTATTGCTGTTATTCTTTTCAAATGTTAATATAAGTATTTTTTTTTTAATTTGAAGATCTCAGATTTTTTGGTTAGCCTGACACACATGGTGAAGCCACCCCTGGGAACAACATGGAGTTAGGAGCAGAAGTTCAACAGTTAGGGTGACCAATTCTGAATTTTAAAATGGAGGCCAGACTCTTAATAAAAGGAGAGCTTTTAATAAAAATGGAGGACAAATAGAATTTTAATTTTTAAATATGAAGTGTAGGGCTACATCACATCACTGCTTATCTAATGTTTGTTTATCAATTGTGGAACACCTAGTGTAATTCTGGACATTGCAAAACTGGTCAAAAAGTTTAGAATCATCTATCTCCACACCTCTAGATTGCAAATACTTGAGACAAGGAAGAACGTCTTCAAATTTAGTGTCTTTCATACTTTGAAGCTTCATCCATTGGAAACACTTAAATTCTTCCATCATAGAGTTCCCCCACTTTAATAGATATTGAATACACATTTCATAAAACCCAACATGTTTTACACCGGGTGAGTTGGCCGTGCGGTTAGGGGTGCGGAGCTGTGAGCTTACATCTGGGAGATAGTGGGTTCAAACCCCACTGTTGGCAGCCCTGAAGAGGGTTGTCTGTAGTTTCCCATTTTCACACCAGGTAAATTCTGGGACTGTACCTCAATTGAGGCCACGGTCACTTCCTTCCAGCTGGAAAATTGATTCCCAACTTAGCACACGAGGGCAAAACGCAGGCAACCAAGAATGAGTTAGCTGGAAAATTTATAATGTCCAATAACGGACCATTATATTGGTATTATAAATTTACTCATTCAGGACAAATATTTTAAGTTCCCTATGGGAATCAACATCTATATCATCTGATGGCCAGGCAGGCATCAATTTTTGGAAATGAGACATAGTTCTCATAGTGCATTGGCACTGCTGGTGGCTTCAAGTGGCCTATACAGTGGCCTCCACGGTATGCACTAGCTTTGCGTCTTGGGAGGTGTGCTAAGTCCCAACTGACGAGCCCAACATAGCACACGAGGGCAAAACGCAGGCAACCAAGAATGAGTTAGCTGGTAAATTTATAATGTCCAATAACAGACCATTATATTGGTATTATAAATTTACTCATTCAGGACAAATATTTTAAGTTCTCTATGGGAATCAACATCCTACAGTATACTTGTCGACAAGGAGACAGTTTTGAATATTCCTATCACACTTAAGTAATGTACGTTAAGCAGTAGTCTTGCCATCTTGAAGTGGAGTTTTTCCCAGTGAATTTGATAATGTTACAGTTGACGACAGTGGGCTTTTTAACAAAATAACTACCGGTACGAGTACTTGAAAAAGTATGTCACTAAATGGAAGATTAAAGAATGAAGTGAACTAATATTTCCAGAGATATTACTTGGAAGTTTGTGAAAAATTAAATAATCTTTAATATCTGCATTATTATTCCTCATTCAGTAAAAATAGGAGACATAAAAGATTAAAAATGGTATTTTTTGCACAAATTGTATTATGTATTGTTTTTCAGTACAGCTAATATTAACAGTGAAATTTCGGTATTCAGGAGATAGCCCTGAAAAGGGTTTTCCGTGGTTTCCCGTTTTCACACTAGGCAAATGCTGGGGCTGTACCTTAATTAAGGCCACGGCCGCTTCCTTCCTATTCCTAGCCCTTTCCTGTACCATCGTCGCCATAAGACCTATCTGCGTTGGTGCGACGTAAAACCAATTGTAAAAAAAAAGAAAGAAAGAAAGAAACTGAAATATAACATTTTTTTTTTCTGTATTGGACCCCTTTAATGTTGTATTGCACTGTTTACTAATAAAATAATATATCCTAGTGAACATCCTGGCTATCCCTGAACATATCTACTGAATTTTGAGAAATTCATTTAAGCCTTTTTCCCATGAAGTCATAGCAGATGAACGGACAGATAGGCAGACAGACAGAGAAAATCCAACTGTATCTATTTTCAACTTTTATACCTAATTCGATATAAAATCAAACTATGAAGCAAAATAATTAAATCTAATATTAAAGAGGTAAAGTTTGTTTGTATGTAATGGCTAATCTCAGGAACTACTGGACCAATTCTAAAAATTATTTCACTAATAGAAAGATACATTATCCCTGAGTGCTATAGGCTATATTTTATTTTCAAAACTATTTGAGGGGGGGGGGGGTGGCGACGTGGGGAGATACAAAAATACTAGGCTAATATAGGCGAAATATCAAATTTGTCGTACAAGGATGAGACAAAGCACATTTTAAGCCCCTTGACGTAAAGAACAAAACTCGGTAAGCCCTACGGGCCCTAAAACCAACCGTTATTGGCACAACACTACCCCTGCTCTAGGAATCGGATAAAGAAAAGAACTGCCGTAACCATGGCAACATCAGCTCCAGTATGCTTACAGCAGCGAGATTATCTACAATATATCACAAAAACCTAACATGTTACAGACATAAAATTTGGTATTTGGAATCTCCTTTAAAAGAACACGCATTTTTGTTTTCAGAAAATCCACTTAAGGGTTGAGGGTTGAAAAGAAGTGAGGAAGGAGTTGAATTCTTTATGTGAGGATACATATTTCTCACAAACGGAAGATGTTACAGACGTTAAAATTGGTAGGCCGTACTTGGAATCACTTTTAAAAATAAATGAACGCACGAACGCACTTTTTCTGGAAAATCGACTTAAGGGGGTGAAAATTTTTTTAAAAGCGGGTGATTTTAAGGGGTTGAAAATTTTTTTAAAAGCGGGTGATATTTTAAAATGAATATCTTCTTCTCTTCTACCGGTTTTCCCACACCTGTAGTGTGGCGGGTCCGAACTGCGTCGCACATGTGGATTTGATGCTGTTTTACGACTGGATGCTCTTCCTCACGCCAACCTTATGTGTAGGGATGTAATTACTATTGCGTATTCCTGTTGTGGTTGGTAATGTGGTGTTTTAGTGAATATGAAGAGGAGAATGTTGAGACAAGCACAAACCACCTGTCCTCGAGCCAGAAGAATTAATCACACGTCATTAAAATATCTGACCCAGCCCAGAATCGAAACCGGAACTCTGTGAACCGAAGGCCTCAATGATGAACTCTCAACCAAGGAGTGGGGCAGTTTTTAAAATTAGTATATCTACAGTACATATCATAAACTTAACATGTTACAGATGTGAAAATTGGTATTTGTAATCTCCGTTACAAAAAAAGAAACCCCTTGTTTTTAACTGTTTCTCACGTGTACAGTTCCATGTCGCATGTTAGCTCTGCCAGTAGCTTGGTCATCTTAACCCCAAAAGGCAATGCCACAAACGTGGTTTACAAAGAAAATGGCATAAATGAAATGCAATTTTTCGGTGAGTTTTTATACTTTAGGGATTTTCAGATAATGTCTTAGTGCAGTACCGAGGAACAATTCATTTTTATCAACTTACGAAATCCTCGCGAGCGAAGTCATGGGAAACAGCTAGTTTCCTAATAAAATTATAATTCTATTTACATAGATGCTCAAGAAAAAATGTTTCAAATGAATATATTGTATAAATTGCATTTATATCTGAGTTAGAGGTGGGGCTTGTTGATGCAAAAGGATGAGAATTTGCCTTGGAATATTTGTCCATAGAAAGTAAGAGTATCAGAGAGAAATCTGCACCTATTTGATAAGAACTATTGAAGCTTGGTTTGACATAGATAGTAGACAACCACCACAGAACAAAAAAAAAATTAATGTAATAACCTAGATCTTGTATTCTGAACTGTGTAGGAGAACTTCTTGCTAATCATTAAATTGATGTATTTCAGATATCCGTGCCTTAAAGAATCATGTAGCAGCCAAATTTAATCGATCGACAGCTTGGAGGCGGGAATCTCAGATACTAAAATCGAAGTTAATAGAAGAATCTCAAGAAAAAGGTGATATATTGTTTCTGGATGTCGTCGATGTGTATAGGAATCTTCCTGAAAAGCTGTTGCTATTTTTACAATGGTAAGTTCCATTATAGACAAGTGAAAGGTCTTTTCTGTATACTATTGTAATATGGTGAACATCCATGTTCATCTTTATCATTTTGTCTTTTACTCTTTCCTGTCTTTATCTGCATTCCTTATCTTACACGTCCCACATCAAGGTCAACATTATCCCTTAGGTGAAGCCTGCCTTCCTGCTGAAGCTGTGAAGCACACACAAAATTGTCAGGGGCTCAGAAGAAATGTAATGTAGAACAGCTGGGATTGGTGAGGGGTGGGCCTCTTTGTGTTGCTCCCTCTTCCAACATTGGTCGGTTATTGTAAGTAACGGAAGGGATCATCATCATCACTTACATCCTCCATCTGAGATGTCTTCCAGCCTGAGACCTACTCTGCCAAAATCCTTCTGACCTGCTAAAACCACCTTTGGCCTATTGTCTAAACTTTAGTCAGCCACTTTTGATCCATTCTGAACACTTGTCTATAGAACTTCAGTCTTTGTTTTCGTATTGACTCCTTCAGTTGTTCGTTTTTCTCAATCACTACTGATCTGCATTTAGGGCAGTCGCCCAGATGGTAGATTCCCTATCTGTTGTTTTCCTAGCCTTTTCTTAAATGATTGCAAAGAGCCTGTTCTTAATCTACAAGAGACATTCAATATATAATGCAACAGATTTCATTTCTCGGCCAATTTCAATTTTAAAACTGGAATTTTGTGTGGGACATCTTTGAACATTTTCGATACCTGGCAGCGCTATAACTAGCCTTGAAAATGGTGTCTGTAATGGAGGTGTGCACCAAACAGAGAGCCGTTATTGAGTTCCTTTTGGTGGAAAACCAGGGCATCACAAATATTCATAGGCACTTGCAGAATGTCTACAGAGACCTGGCAGTGGACAAAAGCACAGTGAATCGTTGGGCGAGGTCGAGCAAACCTGTCTGATCTGGACTCTTCTTTCTCATCCACCCTACGGCCTGGATCTCACGCCCTGTGACTTCTATCTGTTTGGCCCAATAAAAGATGCATTCCATGGGAAGCACTATGTGGATGATGGGGAAGTTACCTCCCACATCGACCAGTCGAGTGGTACCATGCAGGCCCTCACATTACCATGGCGTAAGACCGTAGCATTGAACAGAGATTATGTTGAAAAATAGGGTACTGTAGCAAAAGGAATGGGGAAAAACATGGTGTATTGCATTATATATTGAACTTCCATCCACCATCTTTGTGACATTTATATTGTGAAGGATCTTTCCTTTCAAATTTCTTGGCTTATCCTATTATGCGTTTCTTTTCCTGTTCCCATCACTCTGTGTGTGACTGGATTTGACCTGCCGTTGTGTTTATCCTATTGTATATTCCTTTTCATGTTTCTATATGTCGCTTGAATTGTAACTTATTTGTTGCTTTCAATTACTCATAATTTTATCACTATTGCGTGATGAATCCATCATGCTTAATTCAGGTTCCTAATACCACTCCCTGGGCTGAGTGTTTAAGATGGTAGGTTTAATCCTGGCTTGGCCCAGTGGTAATTGAAGATGCTCAAAAATGCCAGCTACATGTTAGAAGAATTACTGATATTTAAAAGAACTTCTTCAGGACAAAATTTTTAGCACTTTGAAATCGTCAAAGACTGTAAAAAAGACTGGGCGAGTTGGCCATGCGGTTAGGGGCATGCAGCTGTGAGCTTACATCCGGAAGTTAGTGGATTCAAAACCCCACTTTCGGCAGCCCTGAAGATGTTTCTCCGCGGTTTCCCATTTTCACACCAGGCAAGTGCTGGGGTTGTACCCTAATTAAGGCCAGGACCGCTTCCTTCCAACTCCTAACCCTTTCCTATCCCATTTTCGCCATAAGACCTATCTGTGTCGGTGCGACATAAAAGAGGTAGGAAAAAAAAAGAAACAAGACCATTTAGAAAACACACACACGCAAGAAAATAAGCACTCAACACACTGACTGGAAATGGTACACTGAACAACTCAAACTCCTCCAGGACTCGATACCTAATACCATCGGGGTCGGAAAAGAACAAGAGTTGACCAAGGCAGATCGGATAGGATAGATCAAAGTGAGGAGCCTGGCGCAAGTAAGTGGAAAGGCCAACCCAGGCTCCAAAGTTCAGAGCCTGTGGGGCCCCTTTTAGTCACCTCTTACAAAAGACACGTGATGCTGTGGTTGTTATTCTACTGCCCGCATCCATAGGGTAAACGTTATGGACCAAGGAAGAAAACAGTTGGATTTACGTGGTCCATTGCTGGTTGAAGCAACAGTAATAATAATAATAATAATAATAATAATAATAATCTGCTTCCTATGAATAGCAACAAAGATAACATTCCTTCTATTTTATATATTACATTTCAGTAATATATGTGTTGCTTTTATTATTATTATTTAGATTGTATTTTTAAATGAATAGTAAAACTATAGAATATGTGCTGATCACCAAGTATGTCGCTATCCCTGAAAATGATCGCTCATTTGATGAAAACATCTTCATTAATGTGTGTCAGTAACCGATTTGTGTTAAAACTTATTATAATACGCTCTTTCAATAATTCAGGGCATTGTATCTTTAAAATTGAACATCAAATTGAGAAATTTTAATAATATATTCAAGACATTTCCTGAATAAGTTCCTAATACTCATACTTTCTCTGTATTTCAGGGCATACCTCAATAAAAAGTTTTCATATTTTTTAAAAACTGATGATGACACCTTCGTTGATGTTTCTTCTGTTGTAAGAGAATTACACCAGGTACAAGATAAATGTAAATTTTGGTGGTGGAGTTCTTATCGTGAAGGCTGGCCCATTCAGACAGCTGGGAAGTGGCGGGAGGACCACTATCGTTCTTTGACATATCCACCATTCCCTTGTGGAGCTGGCTATGTCCTCAGTTATGATACAGTGCAGTTTTTGGCCACAAATGGAGAAGATCTTTACTCCAGCTTTCAAGGTGAAGATGTATCTGTAGGTATCTGGTTGGCTGGTCTAAACCCCTGTCGACATAGCGGCTCAGATTCGTCATGTGTATGGAGCTGTGATGAACAGAATTCTGAAATAGCTTGCAATAGAGCGCAGTTGTCAACACGGGACATGCTACGAGTTTGGGAGCATCATCCAAAGGACAATAGGTAGCCAAGAAGAGACATCTACAATGAGTTCTAACCCTGAGAGTGCCAATGAGCATTATATCACTCCTGGTGCAGTCTTTTATTTAACAGTTTGTAATTCAGCTGTGAAGGCGAGATGGCAATACTAATCACTTCCTTTATGGAAAAGGAATTTCATCATCATCGTCTTGAACAGTGTCCAGGTGGAATTTCATCATCATCGTCTTGAACAGTGTTCAGCTAGAGTAGGAACTCGGTGCAGAAGGACGTGCATGTTAATTCTACAAAACTTCCACCCCCACCGCTCTCTTCCTTTCGTGCAAGCACTTTTTAGGTGTGGCTCTGTCAATTAGATCCTAAGTGGTCACCCTGACAACCACCCAGCATCGGCTAGGGAGTGCACTTGTGCTTAGCACAAACAGACAGCAGCAACTTCGTCACATCATCACGTTGCCGCTGCTACGGCTGTCATCGTCACCAGGGGACGCTCTCTGGGGCTTCTCCCGTCTGTACGGGCTGCGACCCATCACTCTCACGTTACAACGGACAGCAACAGCCACCTCGCTCCGCGGGCTTATATCATTTTAGTCTACCACCCACGCAGTGCGCTGTCTCGGGCCTTGTCGTGGGGAAACCACTCTAAAAACAATTACCTGGCCCAACACAGCACCCAGCGTGTGGCTTAGGGCTACCTGAGGCGCTGCCGCTGCTAAATAACTTAATTGCTGACACTAAACAGAATTGCTAAAACGACGAAGTATGGCTGTAAAGCCTCACCGGAGAAACCCTCACCAATTCAGATAAAATCTGACAAATGGTGGCGAGATTTAAGCACACTCATACAACAAAATGTCACTAACCAAAACTGCAAAATCACCCCAAATACGGAAGGTACTAATGTAAAAGTACAAACATGAGGATCACCTTAAACTGACCGAATCACTAAACTTCCTAAAAATCAACTACTACACTTTCACAACAACAAAAAAACCATTACCAAACAGCTAGTCATTAAGGGACTCCCCATAGATACCACAACCGAGGAAATAACCGAGTACCTACAGTACAAGATAAAGGATACACACCTATTTACGTCACACAAATGTACAAGATTATATCACAGAACGAAGGAAGACCTAAAAGAACACTCATGCCACTCTTCATTATCACCTACTCACCCACGCAGGCAAACGCAGGGCTCACCGACTTTACACATCTAATTAAGATACCCGTACGCACAGAAGACAGGAAATCCCCCACAGAAGCTAACAGAGTCTTAAGCTGCATTTACACTAAGCGCAATTTCCTCGCGAAATAATTTCGCGAGGGAATTGTGCCTAGTGTAGACGCTCCCTCACTCCTGAGTAATTGCGGAGTGAGTGCCCTCGCTGTGAGCCAGAGGTCAGTCGGTTTTTGTCCGCGCATCAAAGGGTTTCGCTCATTGAATTTCTCTCAGTGTAAACGTGGTCTCCGTAGTTGCTCGAGGGATGAATCAAGAACAGTGCTTGCAGCTCATCGAGCTCTACAAAAATAGAGATAATATGTGGAATCCGAAAAACAAAATCTATTTCAATCGCAATGAGAAGATGCGCGGAAGGAAATTAATTCTCAACTAAACTTTCCTATCTCTACAGTGAAAGCAAAGATGAAAGCGCTACTGGGATCATATTGAAGTGAAAGATCGAAAGAAAATAAGAGCAGACTCACTGGATCAGGTAAGCTATTACTATTGGTTTAAATGCAAAATTGCGTCATTTCATTACTTTTTTGAACCTACCGGTACCTATTTTGAAACATTCTTGGCTCATTGTGAAGAACTTCCATTAGTGGGCAGACAACACCACATCCAGAAGGCACAAGCCCTGAACATTTGGATTAGTCATATTTGGATGGGCTATTGAGCTTGTGACTAATTTTACTTGGTTTGTGATTTATTTTTTCTTCCATTTTTTTACATTTTCACCCATTTTTTGTATTGATCCACAACAATTAACAAATATATCAAACGCTATTTTTTTAAATGTGTGTGGTTTGGATACGAAATGTATTTCTAAATTGAATTAATGTTGTGATTTTCATTATTAGCATTCCTATTTGTTCATTTGACTTTTTTAAAATACATATATTATACCGAGTCGATTTACTGTTTTAAATGCGATTAATTATTATCGTTACCTTCACATAATCCTGAAGTGTTTCAATCAACACATCACCAACTTCTGGGACGATTTTTGATTTTGTGCACTTCGATATTTTAAATGAATACTGCAAACTTGTGTACGAATCACCAGTTGCTAAGAAACGCAGTGTGACAGCTAACCTGTGTCTCACTGTTACTGCTTCTCTGAATGTTGTGTCTTGTCCTTCAACTTTTTGACTGATCAGTGAAATGAGTTGTTCAAAATCTTGGGTACTCATGCGGACTAAGTTCTTAATTGTATCATCAATGGTTTCCTGTACCATTTCTCTCATAAGGCTGTTTCCATATTGGCTTCTTCCAAGGAATAATTGTTTGCTCCACCATCGTCAAGGGCGCCGATTTTTGTTCTTCCCTTTCGTGATCAAAAATGACATTGATATGATGGAAAACGCGGCTGCAGCGGCTGGAGGGACAAAACAAGTTTCCATGTTGGCTGCAAAACAAGAACAGAAGCGTTCAGGCTTGTCGAAGGCGGCTCGCCCCACTCGCGCTATTTTTCGTTGTGAATTGCGCTCTGTTTTGGGTAGTGCGAAATTTCCCTCGAAGCGAGTAAATTTCACCTGAGTGACTTTCGCGAGGGAGTTTCGCTAGTGTAAACGCAGCTTTACAATGTTTCAACTGTCAAGGGTTCGGTCACACACACAGGGTGTCACATGACACCACAGTGTGTCAAGTATTCTGGCCATCACAAACCAAGTGAATGCACCATAATAAAAACAGAAGAATTACTGTTTGCTAACTGTGGGAAACATGGTCACCCTGCGTCGCACAGACAATGCATAGCATACCTTAACTATATCAGGAAGAGATTCACTACCACAACCCAGAACACGAACCCCACAGATACTGACAATCACGCTCACAACAATACCACCGTAACAACAGCAACAAGTATAAACACACCCAAGAACACTATACCAATCACTAACAGATTTGCAGTGCTAGAAACTGAGGAACCAGAAGACACAGAAGAAACTCACAAACACAAGCTTTACAAGTAATTACAATAAAAACTACCCACCAATGCGCAATACATCAAACAAAGCAACCACCTCACTCAAACCACCACCACCACCACCACATCTCAATCCAACACAACATCTCAAAACTACAGCAATGTTGCTAAACGAGAACAACGCCATAGGAATCGCCAACCAGACCCTCCCAGCACTACAATAATAACAAACTCAGTCACTAATACACCCCAGTCAACCGCCCCAGTCCCAGCCCAACCAACACCACACACACCCACAGCAACCACAGCTGCGCCCACTATCACACACAAATTTACCGAGGTTAAAATGCCCCCACAAACCCCACCGGATATAAAATACTTAATTGAAGAAACACAGGCACACATGAACCTACTCATATCTACCACAGTAACAGAAATCAATTCAATTCTTAACACACTATTACAGCTGACTCTCATACTCACAAATAAATTCCATGGCTAGACGTCCCATAAGGATAACTACATGGAACGCTAAGAGCCTTAATGACTCAGCAAAAAAGGCCGAGTTAAAACACTACCTCACGGAACATGACATAGACATATTACTAGTACAAGAAACTAAACTCAAAGCCAATAAATGATTCTCCATATTACGTTATGCAATATACAGAACAGGCAGAGATGGAGATGGGGGTGGGGCTATGATCGTGATTAAAAGGCGCATTTCCCACAGCCAAATCTATCTCCCAGACACACGTACACTAGAAGCCCCAGCCATACAAATAGACAACGGACCCGAACTTATTACAGTCATCTCAGCTTACCTGCCCCCAAGATCATGTATACACACATCAGACTTCGACTTATTACTAGACTACCATACATAATTCTGGCTGGCGACTTAAACTGCAAACACAGTGACCGGGACAGTAAAATAATCAACTCACATGGCATCAAATTACAAAATCACAGTATACAACACAAGTACTTTGTGATCGTCCCACTGGAGCCTACTTCCTATTGGAGTAGACACAATATACTATACTCAGACACCAACGACATAGCCCTTCTCAAAAACATACCCTACAACACAAAAATTGACACAATACAACAATTATGCTCAGATGACCAACCAGTATTACTTGAATTAGGCATCAAAAAGCACAACCGCAACACACACAAAATAATAAATGCCAAACACATAGACTGGGACACTTGCACCACACACATCCACAAAAGAAATAGACTCGGCTGTTAATTTATTCACTAACGTTCTACTCACTGCAGCTAAAAACAGTCTCAATCCATGATGCACCACACCATACACACTCCCACCACACCTTATCCAATTAATACAAGAGAAAAACAAAGCCTGAACCACATTCCAACAAACACGCACACTCCAAAATAAACTAAAATATAATTGACCACACTCTAAAACCAAAAGAGAATTAACAAATCATATTAGTAATAACTGGACTAAAAAATTCTCTAACATAGCCACTGATAACAACGACGACAGTGAAAACAACCTCTGGAAAACCACTAAAATCTTCACCAAATCAGATGTCCCAATTCCTCCACTGACTAAATCTGATGGCTCAACAGTCACAACCAACTAGTACGCCTCTTCAGTGATGCCTAGGCCATCTACGACAGCTGATGGCAGTGCTGATGAGGATCCAACCAGCCTTAGGGCTGAAGACTGAACATACAACATACGTGGTGCTGGAGGAGACTTGTATACATTGGACTGCCATTAAAACAAATAAATGGGTTATTCAGAAGATCAGACAAGATCTGTCCCTTGAGGCCTGGACTGTTAAGCCAAAGCTGAGTTACTTTAGGCATGTAATGTGGCAGTCTGATTCTATCAAGGTAATGATATGCCTGGGAAAGTGGAGGGATTACGAAGACAACCAAGGCTGGAATTGAGGTGGATAGACTCCATCAATGAAGCAATGAAAGATCTGAAATGACTAGTTAAAAACAGAAATGTCTGGTGGCTCTCCATCCATGCTATTGTCTGGAGTTGACGTTGACTTGATTGAGCAGAGAGAGAGAGAGAGAGAAAGATATATATATCCTGTGAATCCTCTCCTCAAACATCTAAATCAGAATAAGCCTTCTGAAATATTTGATGCTATGCTGAACCTAGAATACTTTAAAAGTAGCTAAAATAGTCTGCTTCTCTAAACAAGATGGAGTTCTAGAAACCCAGCTAAATACTGCCACATCGTCATGCATGATTTGCAGCCACAGGCCATTCCAGCCACTTCTCTGTCATCACTCTGGTCCAGACCTCTCCTCTCTAGTTAGCTTTCCCCTGTATCCTTTTCACCCACCTGTCTCTTGGTCTTCCTCTTGGTTGTTTTCCTTGTATGTCTATATCCCGCATAAAAATTGCTATTTCTAATAACCCACTACTCCATCACACAACTACTTCTCTACGTCACAAAATACATTACACAAGGATTTCAGCGCAATATTTATAGATTATATCCAGACTTTTGCTTCAGTTTACCATCCATACCTCCTCTATGAATTAATCCAACTAAATTTCTGCCCACTTTATATTAAAATAATAAACCAGTACTGAACTAATCTAAAATTGTACATAAAGCTGAAAGGCAACATGGAGGCAACATTGTTGGACCAGTTCTCTTTCTCAGTGACATTCCACATGCACCCAACACCATCTACACTGATGACACAGGAATCCTGGCCAAGAAAAGGAACCTAGATCTTGCCACACAGCATTTATAATGTCACCTATACTATGAACACTGTAGCTTCTAAATCAATGTTGAAATATAGACATCCAGCCAATCCCAAGCTGCCATTCACATCGATTTATATCGGTGGATTGCAATCTCGATCACAGAATCTAGTTGCCAATTGTATTGTGTACATTCACCACTTGGTTAAGCTACTTCGCTCATTGTGTATAGTATTCAGTATGGTTTGCAGTCTTATGCATTTTCTTCACTAATTTGTGTTTTTCATACTATTATATCTATTTTTTAATATCTGTCCAGTATAGTGGAGTGTAGTGTAGTCTACAGTTTAGTGTAGCAAAATAGGCTACAGTTTTTTATAGGTTTAATAGTTCTTTGTAGCTATAGTTTTATTTACATTGTGTGTTGGTTAGTGTATAGTTCGTCTATGTAGTTCAGGAAAGACAAGCACCAGAAATGTGCCTCTGAGATCAGCAGAGTGTTCCCTTTGTAGGCCATAACCACCTTGCTGTGTGGCCATTAGCTGAGATTAATTTGTTATTTATTTTATTGTTAATAATGTATTCTTGTTTTAGTGTCAGATGTTGTTAGTAAGTGCATAGCGCATCTTTGAAGTTTTCACGAATTTGTTTTCACTCATGACCAAAAAATATGGCTTCCGATGGCCTTGCAAAGCCCACTTGAATTCGCCCATGAAACAATGTGATTGGCTAACTTCAGCAGCTGCTAAAATGACAAGAGTGCAAGTTTTCAAATTACTTATCAGTATGAGCAGCCCTCTGTACGCCGTTCACGTTGTTTCCGACTACCCTGCATATGTAGTTAAAATCTAATGCAGTAAAATATGGTGATGATAGTAAAATCCTATGAATAAAAATTGGCTCCATCCACTGTAGTCTTCGTTTCACAAGTAAAGGAAATGAGTTGGTACTGTTGGAACATTCTGTATGTTGAAATATTGGTTGATATAATCTTTGGTTGGTAGATGCAGAGTGGGTCTCGGCGCATAAGTGGACACGGCTGGTCCGTGGTCCAACGGCTCTGCACTCTGACCGGCCAACCATACAGAGGAGGGGTGGGCACGGCTCTCTACTGTGCCTCTACGCCTCTGCATTCGGAGGACAGGACACGGCTGGACCTCACGACTGGCCCCAACCGTCGGCTGTCCTGAGAATGGTTTTCCGTGGTTTTCCATTCTGCACTAATGCGAATGCCAGGACAGTTCCTAGTACAGGCCATGGCCGCCAACCCCCTCACCTTCTCTGAGCATCTCCTTCACCATAACACATCTCCTGGCCTGAGAGACAGCGTCACTTCAGGGGAGGAATGAAAATATTTTAGTAGTAGTAGCGTAATATTTGAGGATAACCACGTGTGAAATTGAAATTATATTCAATTAATTCTTTTTTTTCTGGTTTTTTGTTTGTTTTAGTGTTTGTTTTGTGTCTTGAAAGATTACCCACACCTTGCTTTACAAGAAACATGTTCATTTTTGTCACTTTGTACCATTTTTGACGCTGTGCACCTGGAGGTGGTAGTAATATTATTGTGCGCCTATGTGTGGTCGTTAGTAATGCTCCACGAATTTTCAAATTCAGTTGTATGAAATCTAATGATGTTACTGATTCAGTTATTGCCTTAGAGTGTTCTCGGTTTATTTTTCTTAACATTGGCCACTGTTTGGACAGTTACCATATTAAGGCTAGGTATTGGGATTTATTTTGCGTAATTCTGTTGGTCTACGAGTGGAAAACATCAAGCTTCATGAATGTGTTGGAAATCTAAGGTGTGGATGAGGATATCAACATGTAAATGTGTGAAAAAGGAAATCAAATTATACTAAAATTGTAACAGTGAATATCTTTCACTTCTGAAGGTAACCAATTTTCCATTGACTTCTTATGATGGACTAGTTTTTCTAGAATATGTATATAACATTTATATTTGTGTAACAAAAACCGAAAGAAGTGTGATGATTTTCCTGAGAGTCTTCAGCCGTATTGTCCTTATGTTATAAGCCATTTTATGAAGCATTTTATGTAGCATTTTAAGTTCAGCCTAATGTCTAGTCTACCACTTTAATTTTAATGTTAAGGACAATATGACTGAAGTTGCCTATTATATCATAGGCAAAACATGTTCGTTATTTTAACATGTAACATCGATTTTGATTTTTAATAAATCACAAAGTGTATTGAAAGGGTGGGTTTCTATGAGATAATTCTTTCATGAGCTGAGGGGAATGATGTCATTTTGAATAGTCTGAATGGATTGTGTTAATGTCTGTGGGTAAGTTTTCTTTAAAGGGCTGCATGCAGATTACTGATGACTGTCCAAGGTTACACCGACTTCTGTAATGTGCTGGATTTGTAGATTTTAAAAAGATTTATTTCAACCCCTTACTAACCCATATAGTGTTAGGTTGGCATGGACATTTATCACAACTAACTGAGTGAAAAGAACAACAAAAGGATCCCACTATTGGTCTGGGTGGTTTTAAATGGGGCTCATTGCAGGAAAATATTTATCTGTATCTTTCTTAAAACTAAATTTATCCTATGTGCAGTTGGTGGTGCAAAGTGCGACAATAATATTACCACCAACACCGGTGTATAGCGTTAAAAATGGTGACAAACATTTTTCCTTCAAAAAGTTCCGTGAGTCATAGTTTTAGTGTTATGAGGTTGAAATTTGAGAATTGAGAGTAGAAGTTGACTTGGATGCAGGTGTCCATTGCATAAAGGCATGTTTTTGATTTCAGTAAAAAATTATCTTCTTTGAAGGGGGAGGAGAAATTATTCTTCTTCTTCCTAGTCTTTTTTCCCAACTTCTTGTGGTCGGCACTTGTTGACACAGTTATATTGGTGGTGGTGGTGATTATTGTTTTAAGAGGAAGTGCAACTGGGCAAACATCCTTTATTAACACTAATCAGAGAGGAAAAAATTGAAGGGGTTCGACACTTCAAAAAATGAAGGCATCTGCCAAAGGAAGACAAGGCCATGAACAGCATGAATATGACAGACTCCCTAGGCCTCGCAACCTAATACTGTTGGGATCAGAAAAGAACAAGAGTTGACCAAGCAAGGTCAGATAGGATACATGAAAGTGAGGAGCCTGACATAAGTAAATGGAAGCAATGCCAGGGCTCAGCTGAGGGCCCTGCAGTCGCCGACCCATTTTCCCAAGTTAAAGAGCATCTGGAGTGTTTTTTTTTTTTTTTTTTTTTTTTTTTTGCCTCTTACAACAGGCAGGGGATACCATGGTTGTAATTCTACTGCCACCACGCATAAGGGGTGCAGTTTTATCCTTCTTGGTGCCAACCGTGTGTGCCTGTTTCTTTGGTGGTTCATGTGTGTTGTATGTAGATAAAGAGTACTGTATGAGGGCAAGTACACATTCCCAAATCCAAAGAAATTAACCTTACACAGTTAAAATCCCCAGCGTGACCAGGAATTAAACCCGGGGCCTTCTGAAATAAAAGCCATTCCACTGACCATTCAGCCAACAAGCCAAGGGGGAGTGGGGGTTGGGGTGGGGGGTGAATACCTTAAATATTTTTCTAAAGTGATAATAATAACAACCACTTCACCTGTAAGCCATGACATGGATAGTGAAGCTATGGGTAAGGTCCAAGTGAATATAATAAAAAGTGTTGCTCGGGGAACTTCTTTACTAATAATAAAATATTGAACAGCTGAGAAATATAAGAATAATATAGTTGATATTTTGAGGATATGATAAATTGATAGCAATTAATGATAAAAATTTCTTTTCACTCAGGTAAATAGTTTCTAACTTTCAAATTTCCATCATGGCTAATCTTTGTCTTTGTGGCAGTTTAACAAGGGGAGACTAAGTTTAGTTTGACAGTAGTACCGTACTGTAGAGTTGTGTGGCTCCCAGTGATTTGATTGCAGGGAGAAAGAGAGGGAGTCTTTATCTCTCCCACACTGTCCTCTCCTTCCATCCATCCAATTTGTTTAACGTGTACACTTCAGTTAGCAGTGGACCATGGCTCTGTCACTATGTTACCTCTTGGTGCTTCTGACACAGTTTCTGCTCTTGGTATGCTGTCACTCTACTAAAGGTATGTCTGTGCTCCATTTCACCCTTTTGTGGAATTCCTTATTTTCAATATATTATTGACAATTTCTTAATCCATGTATTAACACTTTACAATCAAACTTCTACAACTTTACTGTTAGACCACTCCAATCCACTCTTTTGCAATTTCTTATATATGTAGTAACACTTTCTCAATTCAACGATTGCCCAAAAGTCAGCTTTAAGTAAGTAATGGAAAAATAAAGGAAAAAAAAGCTATTGGATTTTAAAGAGAAGGTGGTTTCTTAAATACTTATTGACGATTTTAAGGCAGAAAGTGCAGTGTCGCTCATAATTTTCATAGAGGTAATGTCTTGGAGAACTCGACAAATGTTCTCGGTATTGTGCCCCTACTCCTGGTCAGCAAGACTATGACTTGGATCTTTTTTAGGTTGTATGGTTGCTTGAAGAAAGGAATTGTGGGCCAGTATGATTCCTTCTTCTCATAATCAACATAGTCAGGTTGACTTGCAGAGGATTCGAAGCAGACAGCTTGATCAATTATATATATAGTATATTGTTGTCTTTGTAGGCAATCATTTTTCCAAGTGCTTCCATCTTTACCGGAGCATGGGTTTTTTCTTGTTTGGTAAACCCGGTTCTTGTGAGGGCCTGGGCAACAGTCATCCTCAGTTTATAGTTCTCCCAAGTCCTTGTCAAGAATGAAATCAAATTAATCGGTATCGGAATCAATATAGCACTTAATAATTTTTATTTTACACAAGAAAAAGGTAGAAATGATATACGCAATAAAACATTACAAAAGATCAAGGATATTCAAGATGACTAGGTTATATGTCCATAATGTGCTTGTGCTGGAACTATGATTTTTATTGCCAAGAATAAAAGTTCCCAAGCTAGTGAGGGATAATTATTATTATTATTATTATTATTATTATTATTATTATTATTATTATTATTATTATTATTATCATTATTATTATTTATATGGAACATGGCAGTAATTTACAATGAAGTGAACAGATTAATATTTACAAAAAAGTACAGGTAATACGCCGGCCCCGTGGTGTAGGGGTAGCGTGCCTGCCTCTTACCCGGAGGCCCCGGGTTTGATTCCCGGCCAGGTCAGAGATTTTTCCTGGATCTCAGGGTTGGTTCAAGGTCCACTCAACCTATGTGATTATCATTGAGGAGCTATCTGACGGTAAGATAGCGGCCCTGGTCTAGAAAGCCAAGAATTACGCCGAGAAGATTCGTCGTGCTGACCACAAGGCACTTCGCAATCTGCAGGCCTTCAGGCTGAGTAGCGGTCGCTTGGTAGGCCAAGGCCCTTCAAGGCCTGTAGTGCCATGTGGGGGGGGGAGGGGGTTCAGGTAATATACATATTTATATCTGAGCAGACTAAAGGTTGACGTCCAACGACCAAATAGGTTCAAAATCGTACGTTATTGTGGTTATTGGTTTAAGAGGAAGTACAACTGGGCAACCATCCTCTATTAACACTAATCAGGCACCCACTTCGAAAAATGAAGGTATCGGCAAAAGAAATATCAGGACCTTGAAGGGCGTGAAAATGAAAGATCGCTAGGCCTCACGATCTAATACCGTCGGGGTCGGAAAAGAACAAGAGTTGACCAAGGGAGGTCGGATAGGGTAGATGAATGTGAGGAGTCCGGCACAATTAAGTGGAAGCAATGCCAAGGCTCAGCTGAAGGCCCCGTGGTCGCCAACGTATGCTGCCAAATTAAGAGCGCCTGGGGCATAAACATGACATCCACGTAATTCGGGAATATTAATGTATTTGACTCGTCTGTCTTGAAAACGGATTCTTTCAACACGCTCTGTATGTAGGGATTTGGTGCCGTGAGATCCGGGGATACGAGATCCGTCAGAAATTGGGCGATTTCCAAAGTGTAAGTGTGGCGGTGTGGGCCACTTTGCTGCGTCCATTGTCGTTGGAGTGGTAAGTTTCTGGCGCGACAAAAACGGCGCAAATGCTGCACGAATGGGGAGTAATAGCGAGGTCTCTCTATACTACCTGGGCCAGAGTTTTTGGATTCTGTGCAGCATCCTCCATGAAATAAGGGCCTAATAGTCCAGGGCCGGACACGTAACACCTGTTGGAGATCCTCGTTTGTGGTGACGGTACTTTCGTTGACATATGACTGATCTCGTATGATGTAACATGTTAACATTGTTCTGTTATTTGTTGCCGGCTCATTAAATTGCTTCTCGTATTGTCCTGTTTCACGTGAAGCAAACTCTGCTCATTCCGACCCCTGGTCTGTATGACCGGAGTATGACCATAACTGCAGAAATCAACACAAGACTCAGTTCGCAATTCCTACTGCAAACGATTATATACAGTGCAATAAAACATTCTGTTACTATGGAACCGTGGACAGCAAATGAGCAACCATTTCACACTCGTCTGTTTCCCCGCATTCCTAACGGGAAGCTGCATGAACATGAAATAAGAGGAGTGGAAGCAAGCCCGAAAATTAAATTAAATATTACTGGAACATTATCACAATAATTCGCTGAGGTATCCCTGGAGTATAGCATAACATGCATGTATCAATGGTAACGCAGGACATTGTGCACATTCCATGTAACAAAGAGTTTCATGTGATATGCTGATTCGTTCTGTTCCTGTGTGTTTCCCAGTATTCACTTTCATCTATCCAGTTCACCTAGAGCCACCGGCGAGTGCAGACGTACGGAGTGGAGGGTACCTGGAGTGGGAGAAGGTAGTGTAAGTGCGGAGTGTTGGAAGTCAGTAAGGTGCTTACAGGCAATGATTGGTACAGAGCAGTACAGGGCGAGCATAGGTGGTTGGGAGGGAAGGAAGAAGAAAGAAGAAGTGAAGACAAGAAGATGCAGAATAGAACTGGATAAAATAGGATACTTTATACTTTCTGCAGCGGTGATTTTGATATTGCTTTGGATTGGGGGAGTAGAACTGAACCCAGGTCCGACTTCCAGAGGAAATATGAGCTGGGAGGACATGGAAACAATCAGAAAAATCGTAAAAGAGGTGGTAGCAGAGACATGTCCCTTCGAACAAATCAAGAACATGATCAAGGAACAAACGAGGGAGTTTGAAAAAATGAAGGGGTGGTTTCAGGAAAAGATAGAAGACACAGCTTCACAGGTGAGAAGAAATGGTGAAGAAGTTTCAACATTAAGAGAGGAGATAGGGAGATTGGAAGAGGAGATATCGAAACTGAAAGCCGACGTAGTTGTTAACACCCGAAGTCGCAGAAATAAATGCTTATTTATATATGGAGTGCAAGAGGGTAAGAAGGAAGATAAGACGAGTATAGTTTATAAAGTAGTGGACATAATTCAGGGTAAAATGAAAATAAATTTCAGTGAAGTGGACATTGATGATGTGACAAGAGTGGGAAGATTTAGAGGTAATAGGCCTATCAAAGTGCAATTATTTTCTACACTGATGGCTGATATAGTGGTGCGTAATGCAGGTAACGTGCAAGGAGAAAAAATATGGATAAGGAGGGACATAGGAGCTGAAGAGTGGAGGAATGAAAAAAAAACTTAAAAAACACATGATACGAGCTAGGCAGCAAGGGTTGAATGCAGTCATCAGAGGACAGGAATTAGTGGTGACAGGCAACAGATGGAGGAGAGTATGGTCGGTGAATAGACTGATGGACCTAGAACGGAGGATGAAACAAGATGAGGAGGCTAAGAGAAGTGTAGTGAATAACGGGGATGACAAACGAGTGGAAGATAATAGGCAAGTGAAAGATAACGAGGGTAGAAGTGTAATTATAGGAAGTAGTACTGAAAAGTGTCAAGAGAGTCAGAGCGAGGTGCTAAGGGGAAGTATGAACAACGGTAAGGAAAGAGCAGTGGACGGGCAATGCAGGAGAGAGGCTGAAGATCAAAGGGGTGATGGGGGAAAGGAGAGTGAGCAACAAGAAGCTGAGAGAGCTGAGTGTAGTGGTGTAGTTAGACAAGATCAGGGTATAAAAGTAAGGCCAGTGTTAACCCGTGAGTACCTCGCACAGAATATGAGTTTGAGCGCAGGGAGAGATAGAAGATATACGGACATGATGAGAGGGTTTTGTTACAAGAAGTAAAAAACAATAATATAGCGAGTAAGTAAGTAATTAAAGGCGTGGAGGCTGAAATGTTGTGAAGGAGAAGTGGTATATAAGTTATGATATGTTATAGGGTTGAAATGTGGTGTTGGAGAAGTGGTGGTATAAGATGGTGGATGGCAGTTTGTTGATATTTGGAGCTGGAGGAGTGATGGTAAATGTGGTGTTGGATAAGTGTTGTAATTTGGCTATTTGTAAATTTTGGTTTGGGGGAAGTTGGAGTTTTCGGTAGGTAATTATGATGGGTATTAGGATGAGTATGAGTGTATGGCAAATTGAGCAAATTATGATATGTTATAGGGTTGAAATGTGGTGTTGGAGAAGTGGTGGTATAAGATGGTGGATGGCAGAAGGTGAGTGTATTTGTAGAAGAAGTAGAGGTGGTGGTACTGAGATTGTATTGGTGTCTGGTATAAATGCTGAGTGATGGCAGATGAGTGTGTGTTAGGGCTGAATTGTGGTGTTGGAAGTAGAGGTGGTATATGTTGACATGTGGGGTTGGAAAGGTATGGAGATGTAGTTATGATATGTTATAGGGTTGAAATGTGGTGTTGGAGAAGTGGTGGTATAAGACGGTGGATGGCAGAAGGTAAGTGTATTTGTGGAAGGAGTAGAGCTGGTATGCTGAAGTGTGGTGTTGGAAGTATTGAAGGCTTAGTATTCAAGTTATGATATGTTATAGGGTTGAAATGTGGTGTTGATGGCTATTTAATTTTTGGAGCTGGAAACAGGTGAGTTTATTATCATTTTGTATTGTACTGGTGACTGGTATAAATGCTGAGTGATGGCAGACGAGTGCGTGTTAGGGCTGAAATGTGGTGTTGGAAGTAGAGGTGGTATATGTTGAAATGTGGTGTTGGAAAGGTATGGAGATGTAGTAATGTAACTCGGCTATTTGTAAATTTTGGTTTGGTAGAAGATGGAGTCTTCAGTAGGTAATTATGACGGGTAGGATGAGTATGAGTGTATGGTAAATGCAAGTTATGATATGTTATAGGGTGGAAATGTGGTGTGGGAGAAGTGGTGGTATAAGATGGTGGATGGCAGAAGGTGAGTGTATTTGTGGAAGGAGTAGAGCTGGTATGCTGAAGTGTGGTGTTGGAAGTATTAAATTATGATATGTTATAGGGTTGAAATGTGGTGTTGGAGAAGTGGTGGTATAAGATGGTGGATGGCAGAAGGTGAGTGTATTTGTAGAAGAAGTAGAGGTGGTATATGAGGTAGGGTTGGTGTGGTATTGCTGAAATGTGGTGTTGGAGTATTGCTGGCCAAAATTTTTGGAGGCGTGATTGGTATTTGTTATTCATTGCCGAAATTTCTGGAGATGAGAGGTAATTTTATTATGGAGTGTTATGACGGAATGAAATGAAATGAAGCAATGTTAACGCAGATTGGTAAAAGTTGCGGTATGGTTGATTGGAACGTAATGACGGAATAAGATGGCCGGTTTGGTATGCAATCATGTAATGGCTGGTTTGGAATGCAACCTGGTAATGCTGCTGTTGCAGATTATGCTGGAGTAGGTCAGGGAACAATAGAGGTGATGAAAATGCTGAAGTAAGAAGGTTGCGTACGTGAGAGTGATAAGCAAGCATGGAGTTGTAACACCAGCAGTAGAATGTAAACATTGACCAGGCTGTTGTGAATTGATGTAGATGGAGTTGGTTCTGGTATAAAACCGGGACGGTATTGTTTATTTCATTTTATGTTATTTAGTATATAGTGGAGAGGGGTGGCTCAGGTTGGACTATTCTTATTAATCTTATTTGTTATTTATTATTATTATTATTGTGAACATGTATTCGGGGCTGAACGCCTGTTTTGTTCACTAATAAATACAATACAATACAATACACTTTCATCTATCCTATCCGACCTCTCTTGGTCAACTCTTGTTCTTTTACGACCCCGACGGTATTACGTATGGAGGCCTAGGGAGTCTTTCATTTTCACGCCCTTCGTGGCCCTTGTCTTCCTTTGGCCGATACCTTCATTCTTCGAAGTGTCGGACCCCTTCCATTTTTTCTCTCTAATTAGTGTTATATAGAGGATGGTTGCCTAGTTGTACTTCCTCTTAAAACAATAATCACCACCACCATTTTCCCAGGATTAATGTACCATCTGTAGAAAATACGTTCTAACTTGAAAATAAAGCATTTTCTGACCCATGTTTTCTTCTTCTACGTGTGTGGAATGTGTCCTACAAGATTGGCCTACCTTATTGTTAAATTCTATATAACGCCATTTTAAACATGTTTAGATTAAGATCTCCGCCATGCTGGAATTTTAACAACTAAAGAAATAAATGCCGTCGTAGCTGAAAATGAGGCCACCTGAATTGCTTGCGAAAAATAGACTATCAAACATACGCAACAATAGACGATGGGAGGCGCAAACAAGTAACAATATGGTACCGTAGGTGAAGCGAAGTGTGAGATCCTCAGTTATCAAGAAGATGAAGAAAATACGAAGGTCGATCTTATATAAACGGGATATTTGTTCCTGAACATCAATAGTTGGTAGGACTGACCCCGCACTTCTGCTATACCTTAGGCGGACCCGTTAGGAGTGGGGAGAGCGTGCTGCTAGATATTTCCCGCCGTTTCGTCAATAACGCTCACGATGTCGGAGCAACTGGTGCACCCCTCCACTATGCAAAGCATAATTATAAAATTTCTTGCTCGTGAAGGAGTTACAGCGGCGGAAATCTGCCAGAGATTGACTGCACAGTTCGGTGATCAAACATTTAATGTGAAGGACGCGTGTATGTATAAGGAGTGGCGGAGGAAAGAGGAGGCAGCGCCAGTGAAAGCTAAAACTCGACTGTCAGCTGCCAAGGTTCTTGCAACTTTTTTTTTTTTTTTTCGATCGGCGATGCACTTTGCTGATTGACTTTTTTCATGAGCGACGCACAGTCAGTGCTGCTTACTACTGCGAGTTCTTGAACAAGGCGAGGGTTGCATATCGCCGCAAAAGACAAGGCCAACCGATTCGATAATGCGCGGCCCCATACGGCAGCTTTGTCTGTATCCAATGCACTGGAGTACACTTGATCATCCTCCTTACAGCCCGGACTTATCGCTCTGCGAGTTCCATTTGTTTGGACCGCTTAAAGAAGCTCTACGAGGGCATTGATTTGAAGATGACGACAGTGTGGAAGACTTCGTGCGCATCTGGCTGGCGACACGACCTTGTTCTTTTTACGATGAGGGCATCAAAAAGCTGCTCATACGCCGGGACAAATGTATTTCCAAAGCAGGAAAGTATGCGGAAAAATAAATGGTAATTGCCTTGTGTTTTTCAATAAATTAATTTAAATAAAAAATAAAATCCCGTTTATATTTGATCCTCTTTCGTACAACTAGCTCGACAGAGGGATGTTTTAGATGCCATCAGAGTTGTGAACATTTTCTATAAAACTGGGGAAGATGTAGTCAAATTCTGACGTATTTAGAGACTGTGGGCAAGCAGGAAAAGACAGAAAAAATGAAACCCTCATTATTCCTCCATGAAGAAGCTTGGCAAGTACCGGTACTGTACTGTACGACCTAGCACAATTTTATGGTGGATGTACTTCAGTCTTGCTCTTTGATTTCAAGTGAATATGCGTAGTCTGAAGTAAGCCTAACCATCTGCAACACCACTCGAGTGATAGCATAAATCTCGGTTATAACGACTAATTATAATTTTGTCCGTAGGCCTGCACTTCAAATTTTGGCTTCATACTTCGTTTTTACCTCTGACTTCGTATACAAAAGTCGATTGTATTCGGAAGATGGTGGGTCCGAATCTCACCGTCGGCAGCCCGGAAGATGGTTTTCAGTGGTTTCCTATTTTGACACCAGACAAATTCTGGCACTGAATCATAGTTAAGGCCAAGGTCCCTACTTTCCCAGTTCTAACCCTTTCTCCGATCCTCGCGTCGCCGTAAACTTTCGACGTTTTGGTGTGATTTTAAACCGAAAAAAAAAAAAAAAACTAAAAATAGGTCCAGTTGAAAATTTGTATCTGTCTGTCTGGAACTTCGTACGGCAAATCAGAATTTCTTGAAACTCAGTACGGTATTTGCGTTCAACGGTATCCGGCGAGTGAATTAGGCTATATACTATTTGATTAGTATACAGTGGCGGGAGCAATATTAACGTAGTCTAAATAGTAAATGGCAAATTTCTCCATTGATATTATCTGTATTGAATGCCCCCTGGTCCGCCTCTGTGGTGTAGTGGTGAGGCCCGGGGTCGATTCCCGGCTCTGCCACGAAATTTGAAAAGTGGTACGAGGGCTGGAACGGGGTCCACTCAGGCTCGGGAGGTCAACTGAGTAGAGGTGGGTTCGATTCCCACCTCAGCCATCCTGGAAGTGATTTTCCATGGTTTCCCACTTCTCTTCCAGGCAAATGCCAGGATGGTACCTAACTTAAGGCCACGGTCGCGTCCTTCCCTTTTCTTGTCTATCTCCCATCCCCCCGCAAGGCCCCTGTTCAGCGTAGCAGGTGAGGCCGCCTGGGTGAGGTACCGGTCATCCTCCCCAGTTGTATCCTCGACCCAGAGTCTGAAGCTCAAGGACACTGCCATTGAGGCGGTAGAGGTGGGATCCCTCGTTGAGTCCGTGGGAAAAACCGACCCTGGAGGGTAAACAGTTAAAGAATAAGAAGAAGAACCCCGCCTGGTGGCCATGATCGTTAAGGCGTCAAGTCTATATGGCAAGGCCTCTCAAACGCCTAAAATCTCATGCGTGCAAACCGAGGCGCAGAGGCTCCGTGCACTGTGCATCGGTCCGATTCGGCTCAACTCGGCTTGACTCGGATAGTGTAGTGCGATGAGAGCGACGAAGCGCTCTGTGATAGACGGCTTGTTTATCAGTGAAGTAGATAAGCACAATATAACAACATCATAATGGTGCAAACTGTTTCGAAGAAAGCAATGACTTCCGAAATTCCATTTCAATCGAATAGGAAACTTATATTTTTTCTCAGTCGTGACGATAAAGCCAAATGCTTAATCTGTCATGATCAAAAAGATCTATTTTTCAGTACAAAGGCTTTGCTCGAATTCTACAATAATTTGTCGAAGGAGAAGCAGCTAAAGTTATTTCTATGTTTGGTTCCACATGCATTTCTGATTGTAATTTAAAGAACGCTCTCAAAATTGCTGTCAGCCGATCCCTTGTTCCAGACATTACTGATATAATTGCAAAGAAAAAGGAAAAGAAGAGCTAGAGTAGAGAAATTGTCTGTTGAAACCAAATTGAAAGAAGGGGTGTTTTTAACACCGGTAACATTGTCCCATACAATAGAGTGTGTCCGCTCACACAGCACATAAACATTCCGCAGTGAGGGAAGCATCGACGAGGAAAGTGAAAAGGCGGAGACAGGCTGAACGGGTGAGACAGATGAAGGGAAACAGGAGTGGGGGTTTGCACTCTGGTCAACCTAGTGAAGTCGTCTCCTGTACCTTGCGCCGTAAGTGCACCGGCGCATGCACCCCGAGAGGCCCTGCTATATGATCTGACATCGTGGTTGGCCTGTTCCAGTGTTGTTGCTGAAAAGGTGACATCCTCAGAATGTTGGCCGCCAGGGTAGGAGAAGTAGTGGTATACAATTTCTAACCACTAGATTGCGTGCCAAAAGCCTGGATTAAAATTCTCCGCAGTGCTCATAAAGAGTGAGGACATATGACGCTGTTGATGACGTAAGCATTGAGCAGACCTCTTGGTGTAATTCAATAGGAGTAGGGCATGTGCCGACACCGGGTTTTACCCTCCCCCTATCTCATTATCCTTATCATAATTCCACATCTAGATGCGCAGGTAGCCCATGGGTGTCAAATAGAAAGACCTGCACGAGGTGAGCCGAACATCTCCTCGGACACTCCCGGCACTAAAAGCTATGAATTTTTGTATTGAAAAACCGCTGTGAAAAATATATTTCCACTCTTTTATGTCCCGTACCGTTTTACCGAAGGAGGGATAATTACGGATATATTCGCGATTTTTTTTTTTTTTTACAAACTTGCAACTATCCATTTTTAAACTTTTATTTCTTATGTAAGTTTGTCATACGAGCTATAATAATTGAGATATCCATGAATTTAGGTTTCTCTTGCCAAGTCCATTAACGACGAGCATTGCTGACGTGGAAATCATGTTTGTTGAGGTGTGCTGCTACTCATCTCCACTAGGTGGCATCACTGCTGCAGTTATACAGAAACTAACCCGCCAACACCAGGCACCACAGCTACTGTATTCTTCTCCCTCATTCCCTAAGCTGATCGTATAGACATAATCAATTTAACATGCGTAATTAATTAGTTCATTTAAACAAGACATGTTGCATTTCCGTTCCCTCCATGCGTAAGTTGGAGAGTCGTTTCCGGATTGATAATATACTGTACAGTGCTTATGTTTGCAGCCAGGCACTGGGATTATCAAACTGCAAATATTTTACGTATGGTATGGACAAGAAGTGTTTTTACTCAAATAATACTAAAACAGTGACATGCCTTTGCCTTCCTTTCAAGAGTGGAGATCCGTCTGCATGTAGCAATAGGTAGCAAACTGTATCGACCTCACAAATCCACGGCCGTAGCATCTTTGGCGACCAAGGCCTACGGTAACGACTAATGTGACGTCACTTCCGTCACACACTTTGTCGCGTTACATACACAAATTTTCGGATGACCCCAGCCATAAGACATATTCATGTCAGAATAAAAAACTAAGCGGAGGCCCCGCGCGTGTTAACACGCTACGGCTATGGAGGCGAGCTCTGAAGTCGGGAGACGCGTGGGTTCGAACTCCACCGTCGTTTCTGTGGTTTCCCATTTTCACTTCCATGTAAATGCCGGGTCAGTTCCAATTCATAGCCGACAGCTGATTCCGTCCACCTCCTTACCCAGTTGTATTCACCATCACCCATTTCATCTTCATTAGCTCGTCAACCGACGTTGGCGTCAGGATGGGCATCCGGTCGTAAAACATACCATATACGTTAATTTCACCTCATCCCCGAACCCCTATCAAGAAATGGGACTAAAGGGGAAGACAAATAATGACATAATATTGTAAGTTCCTCGCATTTAATATCTTATGAGATGAGACTTTATTTTCTTTCTTAATTCGTTTATCCTCCAGGGTTGGTTTTTCCGACAGACTCAGCGAGGGATCCCACCACTACCTCCTCAAGGGCAGTGTCCTGGAGCGTGAGACTTTGAGTCGGGAGGGTACTACTGGGGAGGAGCACCAGTATCTCGCTCAGACTGCCTCACCCGCTATGCTGAACAGGGGCCTTGTTGGGGGATGGGGAGATCGGAAAGGATAGACAAGGAAGAGGAAAGGAAGTGGCCGTTGCCGTAAGTTACGTCCCATCCCGGCATTTGCCTGGAGGAGAAATGGGAAACCACGGAAATCTACTTCGAGGATGGCAGCCCTCGTACCACTTTTCAAATTTCTTGGCAGATCAGGGAATCGAACCCGGGCCTCCGGAGGTAGCAGATAATCACACTAACCACTACACCACAGAGGCGGACCAGACTGAATTTTACCCTATGAATATACGACAACTAATATATCTCTAGGTTTATTTGTTTCTGAGAAAAGTTTACCTACGAGGAACTTACACAACACCATGTGCTCATTCCTTTTTTCAGTGACTGTACCCTCAACCGTACACAATTTGGCCTGTAACTAAAATTGAAAAATCCGCCGCAGTACGCAGTTTAGGTAAATAAGTACTGTACTGGCCACGAAACGGAAGCATACATAGTATCTGGCCTGTAGACGTCAATTATACAGAACTATTATTGAGATCCGATTTCTAGATCGACGCATGAGACATAGACAAGAAATAGCGCATGAAATTAATTCTAGAACGTAAAGGAGCATCTATCTTTCCGATAAACCCGTTAATAGCATACCTCATAACTAAGTGATCTGCCTCGTCAATAAGGTGTAGTATTTTGGTTGGTAGAGGCGCTGTATATGGGCGGTGGGGTATACATTGTAGTGGTTCGAACCCACCCAGTGTTCGCTACCCTTTTCTTTTAATCGCTAACTAGAACAACTTGTAAGCACAGTCGGTTTTTTATGATACACTAAGGATATTGATGGGGGGACAGTTATCGTAATTCGCTTATTTCGTTCCATTTCATTGTATAGCGGTACGTATGATAATATTTGGTCCATTAATAACAAGGTAAGAAGGCGCATTATTTATTTTAATTTTTGTTATTACCGAGCTTGATAACTGCAGTCGCTTAAGTGCGGCCGGTATCCAGTATTCGGGAGATAGTGGGTTCGAATCCCACTGTCGGCAGCCCTGAAGATGGTTTTCCGTAGTTTCCCATTTTCACACCAGGCAAATGCTGGGGCTGTACCTTAATTATGGCCACGGCCGCTTCCTTCCCAGTCCTAGCCCTTTCCTGTCCCATCGTCGCCATAAGACCTATCTGTGTCGGTGTAACGTAAAGCCAATAGCAAAAAGAAAAATGTTATTTCCTACTTGCGCTTAATTCGACACATTGTTTAGCAGCGTAATGCACAAAACATGGTAGTTCCTTGTTACATTAAAACATAAATGACCTCGTCTTTGATTCCTATAATTGAAGGCGATAGATACATAACGGGGATTGCTGAATATTAGTAGAAGTATGTCTATTTATCGGCGGGTTGACGAGTGGAATAATAGCCTGTAAGACGGGTAGAGTGCCAGATACTGTAGTTGTAAATTGAGGTTCGAATCCCAGTCTCTACCTGGTATTGTGTGTTCAACGTTATTACCTTGTTTGGCATTACAAGCCGTCGCACGATGCCATGGAGGAGTTGGCTAACTGATCCCTGATTGATAAAAAAATATCTCACCGTAGCGAGTTAATGACTGTTGATGATATTTTTACAACAGCCGAAACATATATTACCGAGCTCGATAGCTGCAGTCGCTTAAGTGCTGCCAGTAATCGGGAGCTAATGGGTTCGAACCCCACTGTCGGCAGCCCTGAAGATGGTTTTCCGTGGTTTCCCATTTTCACAAATAATTAAGGCCATGGCCGCTTCCTTCCCACTCCTAACCCATTTCCTGACCGCTCGTTGCCGTAGGACCTATCTGCGTGGATACGACGTAAAGCACCTTGTATAAAATAATATGGAACATATATTTCCACGTGGAATCCGAACCACCCCGCAAGTTCGTCTAGTAACTGGTATATAGGATTTCTGTTTCCATTACCGCTTGAAGTCTGTGATGAACGGAAGCCATGAGACGAGCAATACATGTCTTGGTCTCAACAACCTCCTCCCAAACATCAAGGGTTAGATCCCAAAGGTAATCTTGGGGTCTTAGGACGGAGTCTGGCTAGGTCTTCTTCGCGGATCAAGCTGCTAAGGAAACGGTACGTTGTAGTTGTATGAATGTACGTTCTACGGATGCTTGTTTTCAGCTACGTCGAACCATATTGGCGTCCTGGGAATCGGAGTGGCTAGTTATGCGAATTCCCAACAAGATGAGAGCAATGAAGAAGACCACTGCCGCATGGCGGTCCTGTTTCCGGCCTTCATGGAGAGAGGTGTTAGTTTTGTGTAGGACGAGGCTAGGTCATGTTAATCTACGTGATCTTACCTCCCAAAGAGAGAAGACCTCCCACCTCCAGTGTGTTCCTGTGGCGCCGAACTCACATCCTCGCAGAGTGCGCCGATCTCCCTGACCAAAGACGGAACCTCGGCCTGCAGGAGACATTCGAACTCACCCTACCCGATGACGGGAATACTACTGATCTCGTCAGTCGCTTTATGTGTGACAGTGGATTAATCAAGGGCATATCAATTTCAAGAGTTCTGTTAATCAAGAAACCTACGTTCCCTTTTGATGTGTTTGTGTCCATTTCCGCTTAATAGACTGCTTTTTTTTGCTTTTTTGATTCATTTTCAAATTCCCTCATCGGATAGTTTTATTTTCATTTTTGTTTCCACATAATTTGTTTAAAGAGGATGGGTGCCTAGTTGTACCACCATCCCCGGATTTTCAGTGTTCATTATTAGTTTGGTTTTACGTCAGCATGGCTTTTTAACTCGTAATTTTTATAAAATACACGAGTAACCTGGAGCATTTATACAGTGGCGGCGATAAGGGCCCCGCTGGGGGGCCCATAACTGTTTCTTACTTCAGTAGCTGAAGAGTGAATTTACATATTGATAAAGCTACAACACACAACACAGTACTTTTTGTATTACAGAGGGTTATTTCAAACTTAGGCCGTCGTAGTGTAGAGTCTCTTTCGTCAATAGGAATACGGTACGGTAGTTATTTCTGAAATAATGTGGGTTTCCCAACCTGTTCCAATAATAACCATCCCTTGCTGCCACTCACAATAATGAACAAGGCTTTTGAAATAATTAACCAGTTCTGAGCGAAGATGCGATAACAAGGACATCCTCCTTATGTATATTCTAAATACTGATGTTTCCAGCCTGTTTATAACTCCCGGCAGTCAGAGTAGCTAAGAAGGCCTACGATGGTTGGTTGAGTTATAAATTATTTGGTCCTACGAACGAGATTATTTCTTGATAGTGTGACGGTCAGGGTGTTTTGGTTACTATAATTGGAATATGCATTTCTTGTGTGTGTGTTTGTACCTAGAAGTGTATTATTTTTATTTTTTCGCATTTGGAAACTGAATAATGTAATTATTATTATTATTATTATTATTATTATTATTATTATTATTATTATTATTATTATTATTATTATTATTATCGTTGCTTCGTTGTTGTTCGTTGTAATGATATACAACCCTGTACTACGAAATAAACTTGTAAGTTTCCTTGTGAGGAAACGAGGGGCTCGTTTTCAATTAATGCGGTGGGGGGGGGGGCGGGGCTTCTTTAACGCCGCTACTGCATTTGTAGTTTTTCTTCTTTTTTTTTTTTTTTTTGCTATTGGCTTTACGTCGCACCGACACAGATAGGTCTTATGGCGACGATGGGACGGGAAAGGGCTAGGAGTGGGAAGGAAGAGGTCGTGGCCTTAATTAAGGTACAGCCCCAGCATTTGCCTGGTGTAAAAATGGGAAACCACGGAAAACAATTTTCAGGGCTGCCGACAGTGGGGTTCGAACCTACTATCTCCCGAATACTGGATACTGGCCGCACTTAAGCGACTGCAGCTATCGAGCTCGGTGCATTTGTAGTTTTCCTTCAGTTGCGATCTCTTTGGTCTACTCGTTGGATCCATTGTTCTCTATTTAATTTAATCTTTTGTGGCTATTTCTAGCCGAGAGCAGCCCTTGTAAGGCAGACCCTCCGATGAGGGTGGGGGGCATCTGCCATGTGTAGGTAACTGCGTGTTATTGTGGTGGAGGATAGTTATGTGTGGTGTGCGAGTTGCAGGGATGTTGGGGACAGCACAAACACCCAGCCCTCGGGCCACTGGAATTAACCAATGAAGGTTAAAATCCCCGACCCGGCCGGAAATCGAACCAGGGATCCTCTGACCATTCACCCAACGAGTCGGACATTGTTCTCTATAGAAACAAGTGAATATACGTCCGCAGCGTGTAGCTTACGCTTAGTTTGTTGCTGTGTGTGGCGTCCGTAAGCACATGGTACATCAGAGTGTCGATGATTATAATAAATATTAGAACAGATCATAAAGCTTGAAAATGTCTAAAAGTATTTTCAGTAAGTGATTCGACGTTGAATGAGTTTCCTTTTCTGCGTCAAGGTGTGAATGAATCAACTGCCTTTTGTTCTTTATGCCAAACAAAATTCAGTGTCGCGAGCGTTGGGTAAATGTCTGACGTAGAACCTTTGGGAAAGAAAAAAACTATGTTAGTGGTCTGAGTAGTAGAAAGTGGTAACACGAAGTAAGTAAATGAGAATATTTTGAATATTTTTTAAAAATTGTTTGTCACCGTAACCGAGTGACGAACTAATTCAGTGGACTGCAAAGTCGTTTTTCTTATGATTATATCTGTCCACGGAAATGTTGAAAAAGAAATCGGGTAATATTTCTTTAGAATTGCAGTTCTGGTTTTGTTCAGCGCCCGCCGATACTGGCGACTGCATTGCTGTTCGGGACACCCCTGCTGCTAGACGCCGTGCAATGAGATAATCGGAAGACAACCGGGCGATCGCTTGTCGGCAGGAAACTACAATCTTACGTAGTTGAGCCGGCGGATGATTGCGTAACGACCATGTGGAGTCGCGAAACTTGTCCTAGTGCTCCACAGCCAGATATTAATAGCTACTAGCGTTCGTCAGAACAACGGATTCTGAGCTGAGTCCAGCACCTCATCTTCTATTATAAATATAAATATCTATCTTCTATCTATCTATATAAATAAAATCGTAACGACCGTGTGTCTGTACATTGATTATTTTGGCGAAATTTCCGTACAGTTTTCCGTTTCAGGTGTAATAATGACCATCTGCATCATTTTTAGCTTTGGTGTCTGTTTGTCTGTCTGTTTGTCTGTTTGTTTGTTTGTCTGTCCTCCTATAACTTGAAAACTACTGGATATATTTCCACAAAACTTCATATTTAGAATCCACCTGTCCTTGGGTAGGTTTTAGCGCAAATATCGTTTCCAAATCCCTGAACTGAATGGGGATTTTTACGAAACCGAAACCGTGATTTTGCACTCCCTCAAAATATACACAACCAAACTTAATGGAAATCTACGTGCCTTAATGGAAATTCATTTCTAAACCGTTTTTTCTCATGTGCTTCATTTCGATACAAGGATTAATAACGGAGATATCATTAACGGACCGTTTTTCGGTACAAGTCCCACCGGACTTAACGCAAGAGCGGGTGCGCGTAAAGCGTATTTCTTACAACTTGAAAACTACTGAGATATTTGAACCAAACTTTATATTTAGCATCCACCACTCCAAGGGTAGGTTTTAAGGTTTATACCATTTCAAATTCCTGGAATGGACTGGGGTTTTATAGGGGACCGAAATGGTGATTTTTACTCTCCCACAATATATAAAGTACAAGACCAACCTGACTAGAAATCGATCAAACTGTTTGGAAATCCAATTCTAATTTCTTTTTCTCATATGCATTTTTCAACTGGAGGATTAATAAGGGAGATAACATGAAAGTTAGGTTTTCAGGCTAAGTCTAGCGGACATAGCCCAAAAGGAGTTATACATGGAGCAGATTCCTTATCTATCTAGATAAATCATATCGTAACGACCGTGTGTCTGTGCATTGACTATTTTGGCGAACTTTTCGTACAGCTTTCCGTTTAAGGGGTAATAATGAACACCTGCATATTTTTTAGCTATAGTTTCTTGGAAGTCCTAAATTTTACGCCCCCCCCCCCCTCGCCCAAAATCAAGATTGCCTCACAATCTGCCACACGAGCTGAAAACTTTATACGTTTTAGCCGGTAACCTACGGAAAACTTCCAAGATCTTTAAATATTTCACTTTTTATGCCGAAGAATATCGAAATATAGGCAATTTAATGACGGTGCAGACCTTCGTTTCGAGGTATTTCGCGGCTAAACGGTAAGTCCTATCACAAAACGAATGGCACGATCTCCGTTGAATTTCGAGTGATCTACAACTTTGGTCCTGTGATATTTTGTCATCTCTCTCTCTCTCTCTCTCTCTCTCTCTCTCTCTCTCTCTCTCTCTCTCCCTTATAGGGTAGATTTGGCTATATATTTCGATGGTTCGTAAATTTTGTGCTTTTTACACGTGTATTACTTAGTTTGACACACTTGTAGGAAAGGTAGAGTCATCGAATTTGGCACGCACATTGACAAGACCAATGGCTACATGCGAACCCAATTTCATGATTCTAGCTTTCACATAAGTATGTGAAAAATAATGTAAAATGATGAAAATGTACCCAAATTACACCCCATTCAAATATCGTAACTCAATCAAACTCATAAATATGTGAGATACGAGAATATGTTTTAACACGAAACATGTAGAGCGATAAAAGGGACGTCTGAGGGTGCAAACCGTTTGTTGGTATGATGTACCGTTTAGGAGCAGTAAATCTCGAAATGAAGGTTTGCACTTTCAAACGTGCCCATGCTTATCTGTCATCTATATAAATATAATCGCAACGACCGTCTGTCTATACATTGGCTATTTTGGCGGAATTTCCGTACAGTTATCCGTTTCAATTGTAATAATGACCATCTGCATATTTCTTAACTTTGGTGTCTGTTTGTCGGTTTGATTGTATGAGTTTTTATAACTTGAAAACTACTGAATATATTTCTACCAAACTTGATATTTAGAATCCACCTGTCCTTGTGTAGGTTTTAGGGCCAATATTATTTCTGAATACCTAAATTTATCCGAAACCAGAACCATGATTTTGTACTTCCTCAAAATATGCACATCCGAAATTAATCGAAATCTACAATCCTTAATGGAAACCCATTTCTAAAACTTTTGTTCTCATGTGAATTTTTCGACAGGAGGATTAATAAGTGAGATATCATGAACGGTTGGTTTTGCAGGTTAAGTCCAGGGGACGTAGCCAAAATGTGTTGTACGTGGAGCAGATTCCTTATCTATCTCTATAAATAAAATCGTAACGACTGTGTGTGCCTGTACATTGACTATTTTGGTGAAATTTTCGTACAGATACCCGTTTGAGGGGTAATAATGATCGTCTGCATATTTTTGGTTTAATTTCCTGAAAGTCATAATTTTTACCCCCTCACCCAAAATCCAGATTGCAGCATAATCTGCCAGACAAGCAAGAAAATTGAAATTTGGCAAAATTGTACGTGTCAGCCTGTAACGAACGAAAAACTTCACAGATCTTTAATTTTTTCATTTTTTATCCCCGAAGAATATCGAAATATGGAAGCAATTTTAATGACTTTCGTTTCGAGGTATTTCGTGGGATAAACGGGAAGTCCTATCACATAACAGATGGCACAATCTTCGTTGAATTAGGAGTAATCTTCAACCTTGGTCTTATGACCTTTTGTCGTATCTGTATCGCTTATACGTTAGATTCGTCTCTATTTCTCGATTTTAAGTAAATTTGGACTCTTTACCTATATAATTCATACTTTCAGTCACTTACAGTAAAGATAGTATGATCAAACTCCACACGAATTTTTGCCCGCCCAGTACCCATATGTGAGCCAAATGCTATGTCACATAATTATCCGAAAAGTAATGCAATGTAAGATAATCTTACACAAATTTCACCCTATGCAACGTTTCTAGCTCAATCTCACCCATGAACAGATGAGATGCGAGAAAATATCATACGACCAGCCATTTAGGCCGCTAAATACTGCATCTTATGATACAATCCTTTGACGATATGACGTACCGTTTAGCAGCAGTTAATCTGTAAATGAAGGTCTGCAATATTGTAAACATGCATATTTTTTCGTATGTCCATCTATATATATTCATTGATGTCGATTTGTAGCGATCGTGAAAGGGTGTGTCTGCTATTGTAATCAGTACTCCCTACACCGACTTTGACTGCTGGCAGTAGGAATGGGGTCCTTCTCCAACTCCTGTGTAACTGGCATTAGTAAGGAGGGCCTACCATTGTAATGAATAATTCACTTCTCGATTTGTCTTGCAGAAGGCAAGGGATCATGCAGTTTTGTTCAAAATTCCCCTACCCTATTGTGTTTGGCTCTAGGCCAGGGTGCCCGCCATTATAAACAAATGTTCCAATCTAAAATTTGACTAGCTTTAGGCATAGTGGCCTGCTATTTTCATGGAAACTCACTAATTCTGTGTGACTGGCAGTAAGCTGGCTGGCAGCAGTAAAAAGGGCCTGTCATTATAATGATAACTGCACAACTCAATTTTGACTGGTGGTAGGGAAGTTGCCTGCTATTATAATAAAAACTCCTCAACTGTAATCTGTCTGAAAATAGGAAATGGGTCTGCCATTGTAACTTCCCAAACCGATTGTGACCGCGCAGTAGGCAATGGGGCCTGCAATTATAATGTAAACTTGCCAACTCGATTGTGAATGGCACTGGGCAAGTGAGCCTGCCGTTATCATCACAACTCCGCAACCCTCACTTTACATTGGAAACAACGTATGGGGACCTCCCCATGCTATTTCTCGGATAAGGCTAAGAGACATGCAATTTTAAAACAATCTCATTTACTGCACGCACAGTATTTACGTCGATATCCGTATACAATGTAGAATACCGTAGCGAAGCGCGGGTACATTTGCTAGTTTATAAATAAAATTATAATTTTGTCTGAACACTACACATGTTTGCTCCTTGATTTGTTTTTATCGCAGATTAGGTGCCGGTATACGGAAGTCGAAATAAGGTTTAGTAGCTCGATATTTCTTTGCTTGTTTGTTACGTCATGGGAAAATGGCTTCACGGAATTTCTTCAAACTCGGTATTTGTGTTGCAGTAGAACCAGCTTGTGCTCTAGACTACCCCCTGTTGATGGGGGCGGTAGAATAACACCCACGGTATCCCCTGCCTGTCGTAAGAAGCGACTAAAATGGACCCCAGTGGCTCTTAACTTGGGAGCATGGGTTGGCGACCACACGGCCCTTAACCGAGTCGTGACATTGCTTCCACTTACTTGTGTTAGACTCGTCACTTTCGTCTATCATATCCGACCTCCCTTGGTCAACTCTTGTTCTTTTCGGGACCCTACTTTATTAAATTTACAAGTTCTAGGGAGTCTTTCATTTTCCCGCCCACCTTCGTCTTTATCTTTCTTTGGCCGATACCTTCATTTTTCGAAGTGTTGGATCCCTTCCATTCTTTTCTCTAATTAGTGTTTTATAAAGAGGATGGTTGCCTAGTTGTACTTCCTCTTAAAACAGTTATCACCACCCAAGGGGGTCTAAATGGGAACCGGCAAATTTCTCAATTAATATTATCTGTATTGAAAAACTGTATGTAATAAAAGTTGTAAAACATAAGAATTTCCAATCGTGTATGCCTCGTGAGGAATAATACTGGAGATATTCGCGATTATTAAATGTTTTACAAACTTCCAACTATCTGTAGAAACATTCGTTTTATTTATGTTATTTGTTTATTTACAATACTCCTCCAAATACTGAGGCTGCCCTGATGAAATGAAATGAAATGTCGTATGGCTTTTAGTGCCGGGATATCCCAGAACGGGTTCGGCTCGCCAGGTGCAGGTCTTTCTATTTGACTCCCGTAGGCGACCTGCGCGTCGTGATGAGGATGAAATGATGATGAAGGCAACACATACACCTAGCCCCCGTGCCATTGGAATTAACCAATTAAGGTTAAAATCCCCGACCCGGCCGGGAATTGAACCCGGGACCCTCTGAACCGAAGGCCAGTACGCTGACCGTTCAGCCAACGAGTCGGACGCTGCCCTGATGACAGAGCATATTACGAAAGTGTAAATAACACAAGTGACGAAAAATGCAATGTATAATCTCTTACATCCGGTAAATAATCACACTACTCATATATTTGCCCGATGCTACCCCAGGTCGATTAAACCAAACAAGCTTTTTTATAAATCGACCTGGATTATTTTATGGTCAATGTTCAGAAATCTGCGGGGCTAATCATAGCTTCATGCCCTACAAATATAGTTGTAAATTGAATTTTTAATCATTTAGGGTTTAAAGTTAAGCCTGTAAATAATGGGTATCATTGGATAAATCCAGCCATAATTGCAAATACTGCTCCTATGGATAAAACAATTTTGAAAATTTCTGAAATTTAATTTTTTTTGAATAAAGCCTTTATTTAAGATTATTTTTGAAATAGTTAATAGTTTTTAGTAAGAAAATTTGGTCAGTTACAATAGTTATATATATATATATATATATATATATATATATATATATATATATATATATATATACATTTATATAATATTAATTACATATAGAAAAGGTACATTAATTTACTAGGTTATCTCAAATATAGAAGATGAAAGGGTTTAAAATGTAGTAGATATATACTTAAATAGATATATATATATATATTAACATAAATGCATATTTAAAATAAATACTTTAATTTATTACTAAAAATTAAATAGATAATGAATATAGGTTATTATATATTTATACCAATATCCATATATATCATATATACATTTATTAATATATAAATACATATAGAATATATATGTAGATATATATCCCTGATCCTGCAGGTGGGGGGGATCCTATTCTCTACCAACACCTATTTTGAGTTTTTGGTCACCCTGAAGTTTATATTTTAATTCTTCCAGGATTTGGCATGGTCTCTCATATTATTAGTCAAGAAAGAGGGAAAAAGGAAGCATTTGGTACTTTAGGAATAATTTACGCAATAATAGCAATTGGTCTTCTCGGGTTCGTCGTATGAGCACACCATATATTTACTGTAGGAATAGACGTAGACACGCGGGCCTATTTCACATCCGCCACTATAATTATTGCAGTTCCTACAGGTATTAAAATTTTCGGTCGGTTTCTATCTTTATAATAAATGAATATTTTAGTACGAAAGGACCAAATATTCAAAATAATTTTTAACATTAGTGATAAATATTAAATACTACTTTGGCAGAGAAGTGTATTGAATTTAGAATTTTATTATCTATACATTCCTCACTTTATCTATCATTTTAATGTTTAATGTTCATCGCATTTATCATATTCACGGTATCCTTCGCCTGTCCTAAAAGGCCCCTAACACTTGGGTTGGCTACCTCGGGGCCCGTGACTGAGTCTTGCTATTGCGTCCGCTCACTTTTGCGAGGTTCATCTTTTTCGTCTATCTCGCCTGACCTCCCTTGGTCAACTCTTGTCCTTTCCCGACTCCCACGCTATTACGTTTACGAGTTATAGGGAGTCTTTCATTTTCCCGATAGCTTCATTTATTGAAGTACCGTACCTCTTCCAGTTTTTCCTCTGATTAGTGTTAATAGAGGATGGTTGTTCAACACCACCGATGCGTTTTTACCATACGAGCTATGATAGCGGAGTTGTTTATCTATTTCCATTTTTCTTTGCCACTTCCAATAACGGCGAGCGTTTCTAACTGAAAATATCGTCCAGTCGTCGGGGTAGGGAGTTACCAGCTGATTGTGGTGGTTGTTACTGTGGTTGTCACGTGGTCATAAGCTCCTATTGATCAGGAATAGACCGGTCATATACCATTCGGGCATATGGCAAAGACTTTCATGCTAAGAGGAGTGTTATCTAATTATCTTCTCTTGCTAGTTATTCAATAATCCGACAGTGAGGGTATCACAACTGAAACGTTGATTGCAGGAAAGACTTAAGTCCTCTTTCTATGAAGCTAAGTTAAGATCAGTTTCGTAATTCTGGGGGATAAACACGTCTCTAAGCACAGAAAGGGACTCCAGTCTGACACTTTTAATGAACGAAATGCTACTGTATTGTCTTCTATTAAATGCAAAAGGTCTGCATTCCGGGAATGGAATAACTTACTTGATGCCCATGTACAGTTTTGTTCCTGAAAACGAAGAATATCAAAATTTCTTGCGTTGTATCCTTCAGTGACTCTCAGTGGAATGAACAAGTGGTAATTAGCCATTAACGTTCTTTTGCTTGAAAATCTCAAGAGACAGGAGGTAAAAGAAATTATTAATGTTTCACTCATTTTGTTGTTGAAACTAATACTGAACATTGCTTTCTTGTACCCGTTTTGAGGTCAAGTTTTCATCAGTTTCAGGTTTGGAGACAATTATTATTGCTACAGAAGGTATTTTAATTCACTTCATTGAACATATAAGTGACAATGTTAAAGAATATACTGTACTTGGATATATTTTTGTTACGTTTGATGTAATTTTACGTGCATGATTAATTAAATGAATAATTGAATATGTGAAAGTCTATTGATTGCTGAAAGGACCTAAATCCATTACTTTAAAGGACGGTTGTCTAGGTTTACTTTCTCTTAAAAAAGTAATCATCACGAACAATTTAGTGTTAAGAGAGATTCTAGTATTTCCTCTTAACACAATAATCACCACCACCAACTTAGTGTTAAGACAGGATGGTTGCCCAGTTTTACTTCCCTTAAAACAATAATCACCACCACCAACTTAGTGTTAAGACAGGGCCAGTTTTACTTCCCTTAAAACAATAATCACCACTACGGGTTTTTCAAAATCGCTATGGCCTTAGCTACAGTTGACGCCTTGTAGGTTGCCTGCATGTAAATTACGACGTTCCGTTTTCCACTGCCGGTTGGGAGAATAAATCAGAACTCTGTTGGATGACCTATAGCTGAGTTTTAATTAATTTTGTCCGGTAAACACCAAATGTTTCACCAGAGATCGATTACTTGGAGTATCGAGTGGGCTTTCTTCCTCCGTTCAAAGATATCTGTGACAGGTTTGAATCCACGATCTCGGAATCCGGAGGCCGACATTCTAGCAGTGATCCACAGGAGGACCATCTCTCCTTTTGCAGTGGGAGATACGTGGTGCTAAATTAATAATGATGTTATTGGCTTAACGTCCTACTATCTACTTTTGAGGTTTTCTGAGACGCCGAGGTGCCGGAATTTAGTCCCTCAGGAGTTCTTTTACCTGCCAGTATCTACCGACACGAGGCTGATGTATTTGAGCATCTTTAAATACCACCGCACTGAGTCAGGATCGAACGTGCTACTCAGCCCGGCGCTAGCTAAATTGGGTAGAACTATTGCAATCACTTCAGACTGAGTTGTTTGCCTCACGAACAATTGTCATCCTTGTGAGAAAGCTGTGTGTGAGTCAGTGTGGTGGTGGACGAAAGCTATTTCTACCGATTGGAGCAAGGCCGCGGTCCAGACAGAATCTGAGCGCCAAATGAGGGCCAATTGAGTGAGCGAGTGAGAATACTCTACGCTGTTGATAGCCTATCCGCTCGATGTACAGCCATTCAGAAAACATCCACCTCTCCCTTGCACAGAGATAAGGGGGATCAATGACCGTCCTACTCGAGAAATACAACCCTTAATGCCATCAAGGAACTACCTGGGAGAGATAATAATGAACCAGCCATTAATTCACCCACTTCACAAGAAATGGAACAAATCAGACATTAATAACTACAAAGACATTTCTTGCCGAGAGAACAACTGCGCGTTTGGGTCTGGTAGCTGTTAGCTTGCATTTGGGAGATAATGGGTTCGAACCCCACTGACGGGAACCCCGAAGATGTTTCTCCGTGGTTTCCCATTTTCACACCATGCAAATGCTGGGCTGTACCCTAATTAAGTCCACGGCCACTTCCTTCCAACTCCTAACCCTTTCCTATCCCATTGTCGCTATAAGACCTATCTGTGTCGGTGCGACGTAAAGCCAATTGTAAAAAAATAAAATAAATAATACCTTTCCTCTAATTCATCTATAAAATCTTCTCTAAAGCCCTTCTCAATGGATTAGAAAAACAATCTGACCAACCTAATTGAAGATTATCAGGCAGGATTACGAAAGGGATTATCCTGCACAGAACAAATCCTAAACCTAAAAACCATCCCACAAATTCTCAAAGCCAAACAAACAGTAATCACCTTTGCTGACTTGAAGGAGGCGTATGTCTCCACAGATAGACAGGCACTGTTTAACACGTTAGAGGAATTCCAAGTCGACAGGAAAACAAGGAAATTGATCAAACAGATTCTCACCAGCTCAATATCAAAAGTTATGTTTCTGAGAAAAAAATCTTGAACTTTTTTTTTTGCTAGGGGCTTTACGTCACACCGACACAGATAGGTCTTATGGCGACGATGGGATAGGAAAGGCCTAGGAGTTGGATGGAAGCGGCCGTGGCCTTAATTAAGGTACAGCCCCAGCATTTGCCTGGTGTGAAAAATTATTTGAAAGTAAAACCAGTGACCAACAAGGAGATGGTTTATCCCCACTACTACTCAATCTGATTTTGGAAAAAGTGTTTCGTGGACATAAAACAACTAAAGCGATTAATGTTGGAAGGCTAGTTAAAAACAAAATTCACCCTGATCGCTTATCTTTAACATATGATCTTGCAAATCCTTTTCAAGAACAACAAGAAGCACTACTGTCCATAGAAAAACTTTACGAAATAGCGGCCAAAAGCGGACTCCAAATTACATTTGAAAAGACGCAATATATGGGAAGAACCACATCCAGATTCGTCGATCAACTATTAATTACCAAATTGGGAAAAACCTTCCATATAGATAGTGAAATCATTCAAGTAGCAGGAATGAATCAGGAAGCAAACGAAGAAAGAACTGCAAAGAGTTTACCAAATCACCTGGAACAGATACAACAAAATATCTATATAAAAAATACAAAATTACGACACTAGGGCATTTTATGCGTCCGAAACCGTGTTAACTGGTGGCAGGTCGCAATAAAAGAACATCGAAGAACAAGAGAGGAAAATTCTCAGGAAAATCTTTAGACCAAAATACGAAAATGGAATTTGGATGGGAAGGAAACCACAGGAAATGTATGAAGTTTAAGAAAATAAATCGCAGACACAATTGGAAAAAAGGCGATTAAAATTCTACAAAGAATGGATAACAAGAGACTGACAAAGGTACTTCTAAACCTAGCACCATCCCTGAGCTACTGTAACAGTTAGTGTAAATAAAGGATCTAGACGTAATTGATATTCACTACACTACAATCACTACTGATCTGCATTTAGGGCAGTCGCCCAGGTGGCAGATTCCCTACTGTTGTTTTCCTAACCTTTTCTTAAATGATTGCAAAGAAAATGGAAATTTATTGAACATCTCCATTGGCATGTTATTCCAATCCCTAACTCCCCTCCCTATAAACGAATATTTGCCCCAATTTGTCCTCTTGAATTCCAACTTTATCTTCATATTGTGATCTTTCCTACTTTTAAATACACCATCCAAATTTATTCGTCTACTGAGGTCCTCCCACGCCATCTCTCCACCGACAGCTCGGAACATACCACTTAGTCGAGCAGCTCGTCTCCTTACTCCCAAGTCTTCCCAGCCCAAACTTTGCAACATTTTTGTAACGCTACTCTTTTGTCGGAAATCGCCCAGAACAAATCAAGCTGCTTTTCTTTGGATTTTTTCCAGTTCCTGAATCAAGTAATCCTGGTAAGGGTCCCATACACTGGAACCATACTCTAGTTGGGGTCTCACCAGAGAAAAATAAGCTATCTCCTTTACATCCTTACTACAACCCGTAAATACTCTCATAACCATGTATAGAGATCTGTACCCTTTATTTACAATTCCATTTATGTGATTACCCCAATGAAGATCTTTCCTTATATTAATACCTAGGTATTTACAATCATCCCCAAAGGGAACTTTCACCCCATCAACGCAGTAATTAAAACTGAGAGGACTTTTCCTATTTGTGAAACTCACAACCAGACTTTTATCCCCGCTTATCATCATACCATTGCCTACTGTCTATCTCACAACATTATCGAGGTCATTTTGCAGTTGCTCACAATCTTGTAACTTATTTATTACTCTGTACAGAATAACATCATCTACGAAAAGCCGTATCTCTGATTCCACTTCTTTACACATATCATTGATATATATATAAGAAAACATAAAGGTCCAATAATACTGCCCTGAGGAATTCCCCTCTTAATTTTTACAGGGACAGATAAAGCTTCTCCTACTCTAATTCTCTGAGTTCTATTTTTTAGAAACAGAGCCACCCATTCAGTCACTCTTTTGTCAAGTCCAATTGCACTCATTTTTGCCAGTAGTCTCCCAGGATCTACCCTATCAAATGCCTTAGACAGGTCAATCGCTATACAGTCCAATTGACCTCCTGAATCCAGGATATCTGCTATATCTTGCTGGAATCCTACAAGTTGGGCTTCAGTGGAATAACCTTTCCTAAACCCAAACTGCCTTCTATCAAACCAGTTATTAATTTTGCAAACATGTCTTATATAATCAGAAAGAATGCTTTCCCAAAGCTTACATACAATGCATGTCAGACTTACTGGCCTATATTACCGAGGAAATTATTCAAGATAGGAAAAAAGTTTAGACGCTTAGTAAGTAAACATAATCTTGCACAAAAACGTAAAAGAAGCTATACAGAGAGGACAGACGAACTGATTAAAGAAGTGAGCAAATGCATGAAGAGAGATTGGGAAGAAACATTGTAGAATTTAGAATAAAATAGAGTACTCCCGTCGGAGAGAGCGCTCTTTTATTGCAATTCATAAAAGTGTGATACATTCATTATATTTTCGTCTTATAATTATTTGACTGTTATTACACTAAATATAATTTATATTTTGCCCTAGACGTTAACAATGTTATATTGTCTAGGACAACATGAATCTTTCCTTAGCTTACTGAATGCTTACTTTTGAGTCACAAGTCTTTTCGGAGTATCCTACCATTAACAACATGTCTTACTTACCGGCTGAATTATGAATAGAAGATTACAAATTTTGCTTATTTTGTTCCATATTTTCTTAGTTTCGTTGTTTTTACAGCACCTATTTAATAATTCTACCTCCCTGGCCTGCCACTTCTTCTTCTTTTCACTTAATAAATATTTGTACTCTTTCATTTTACAAAAAGTTATCCTTAAGTCTTCCGATCCCTCATTTCTGTATACTTTTAGTGCCGTTACCACTTCGATTTTCTTTTTCTTACACTCATCATTGTACCATGAATTTTGTTTGTTTTCCTTACTCTTTCTTACACTCATTTTTGTTTGCCTGCTATTGTTATTGAGTTTTCAACCATGTTTATTGCTTGAGAAGAAACATTGTATTAAATACGTTCAAACGCGCTCTTTAGCTGGGCATCACGAATCAAGAATAATGATAATAATGGACATGCTGACTTTAAATGGCTGCAAGTAGGAAACATTTTCGGTGAAAGAGGCGGTTTCACAGTGGCCATACATGGCCTACAGAGCGACCGCGGCTCAGCCCGAAGGCCTGCAGATTCTGAGGTGTCGTGTGGTCAGTACGACGAATCCTCTCGGCCGTTCTTCTTGGCTTTCAAGACTGGGGCCGCCATCTCACCGTCAGACAGCTCCTCAATTGTAATCACATAGTCTGAGTGGACATCGAACCAGCCCTCAGATCCAGTTAAAATCACTGACCTGCCGGGAATCAAACCCGGGGCCTCCGCGTATGAGGCAGGCTCGCTACCCCTACGCCGCGGGGCCGGCGCTCACAAGTACCTGCCTCTAGCAAATTAAATGAGATAGTTCTGGTGTCCCGATAGCGCTGGCACAAATACCCGACTAATAGTTCGATGCACCTCACCTGCTAAATCTCAGGAAGAACAGCTAAATTGGGCGGCAGCAGAGATGGTTTTGGAAACCTGCAACATTATGAATAGGGATTTGGAGATTCCATAACTGAAAACAAAATCAGAAGATCAGTATGTTTCACTAGACTTGGATAGTAATCCCACCTAATGTAACATAGAAGAAACCTGAATAATAATAATAATAATAATAATAATAATAATAATAATAATAATAATAATAATAATAATAATAATAATAATAATCATAATAATAATAATAATAATAATAACAGAAACAGAATTGACGTGTGGTGGCTAGCTTTTGCAGACGACCTGGCAATTCTTTCTGATAATAGGCAAGAAGCTATCCACTCCCTCGAAAATCTACATGAAATTGCAGCCAAAACACGACTTCAAATATCATATGAAAAAACCAGTACACGGAAGGAGCCTCTCGGTTTCTTGATGGGCAAGCTATGATGACTACATTTGGACAAATTTCCCAAGTAAATAAATTCAAATACCTTGAAGAAATCATTCAACCTCCTGGACTAAATCGTGAAGCAAATAAGGAGAGAATTACTAAATTACAGAAAGTATATCGAATCACTTGGAATACATATAACAAAAAATTATTATCTCAAAACTAATATATTATAATACAGTAATAAAACCTGAAGCATTACGCATCGGAAACCTTAATCATTGGCGGTAGATCACTCATAAGCAAGAAAGAAAATTTAACGGAAAATTTTCGGCCCAGTCTGCACAGAGGGAGTATGGATGAAAAGGAAATATCATGAAATTTATTGCCATACTGGAAACATCTCAGACACTATCAGGAAAAGGAGGTTGAAATGCTATGGTCACGTTCTCAGAATGAACAATGATAGACTGACGAAAAGAATTTCCTCACACTGAAAGTCAAGAACAACTGGCTAAATGAAATAGAATCAGATCTTCAGGAAATCAACAACCGATCTGCTTTCAGAACACTGATTAATAATCATAGTTTCATGGAGCCAAAAGCTAGAACTGATAAAAATCTGGACAGAAGAATGTAAGAAGAATTTCTGTGAGAGGATGAAGAGATTTTGAGAATCGAAGAAAGCAAAATCATGAGCTAAATAAGTTCAAGCGTGCTCCTCACTTGGGCGTAACGATGTGAAAATAATAATAATAAATGATATACTCTGTAGTTTATCATATTCATCTTAAGGCCACGCATTGTTGCTGCAACAGTTTTTATCTTTTTCTGCTGTGCTCTTCATTTGATATCTGGTATCTCTAGCACATCTTCAATCATCTTTTTACGTGGTCTTGCCGCAGATATAGAACATTTGATTTAACGTACGTAAGTATGCCTGTTGAAAATGAGATGTATAGAGAAGAGGATAATAATGTACTCTACACTGTCTATGGTTTCAGATTCTCCAAGCAAACCTCCCTGGAACGAAACGTGGACGGACAAGTTGAAGAGGCACCTGCTCACTCACTACGATAAGTTCGCTCGTCCGGCTCAGCACAACGGCAACACCACTGTCGTCAACATACACATGACGTTGAGACATGTGGACCTGGTGAGCCTTCTTGCACACTGTGTTCAAGTGTTGTAACTTTCTTTACTAAAATGTCTGGAACTGATTGTGGTATTGCTTCCACTTTTCTATCTCCGTTCCCTTACTCAGTTGTTGTTCTCTTCCATCTAACTGACCACTGAGGCCTTCTGTTCAGAGGATCACGGATTCGATTCCCGGTCGGGCCGGGGATTTTAATCGCGTTTGGATAATTCCTCTAACGTAGAGACAACAACTCACATTACGACCACAGAAGCACAAAATAGTGAATGTATCCTTCCAGATAGGATTGCATTGAGGAAGGACACCGGAAATCCACATGTGCTACACAGTTCGCGATGTTGTGGTATTTACGTAGGTCAGACAGGGCGAAACTTGACAATCAGGACGAAATAACATATCGTTGCTTAACTCACTAAGTGACATGTTCACGGTCTTAAGATAAATTGTTTTTTTCCTGGCCATAATAAAACAAAATATATACTTGGTGATTTCTTCTAAAATGAACAATGGGTCGGATTTGATGACTTCTTCATGAGACAGAAAATGAATATTTTGCTCTGAAACCACATACGAGGAGCTGTAAATACAGTCCTGACAATGGACTAACAAGTACATTGCATTACAGTCCTTCAGTCTATTACCTTTTGCCAAATGTCGGGAAGCTCTTTGTTGATGAGAGCGACGGAGCGCCCTACTGCGCCTTTGTACCATACCGTTTGACGAACGAGACCACTCACGATGTCAATCTGACCTTGAGGAATGGACGGCCGACCTATGCAGTGCAAATCCGCAGTCTCCTTCCGACCCGCACGAAAAGCCTTGACCCATCGTGGAACCGTCCTCCTATACGGTAATGCATTCTCTCCACAGGCTTCACGTAATCCTCGATGACATTGTGATGCAGTTTTGCCAAGGGCAACCTCGATTTTAATCCACGAACGCTGATCACCTTTTGCATATATGCTTTAGAACGGTAAAATCGACACTCTTCACTTCAACCCCACACAGCAACAGCACTGTCGACTGGATGCCCGTCAAAAGCACACTACACATCGACAACAGCGCCACCTGTCCGCTCCCCTGCCCGATCTCCTGCGAGTGTCTTGACTACGTTGCTGCTACTTTACTTACAGCCCTCGTATTACTGAACTGCAGCCAAAAGTGCACTTAAGTAACTTTTACCTCTAAACCAACGATATTAGACAATGTAAATGCCATAAGGTCACAGAGTTTCAGTTCCCCAAACACCTCATATCATGACAAGGAATCATTCCTTCAATCCGGATGAGCATCTCAAAATTCTTCACCAATTTAGGTCTATACCTCTTATCTTTAAATCATCGGAAACTGAGTCTAACCATCGTCGTCTTGGTCTCCTTCTACCCCTCTTACCCTCCATCACAGAGTTCATTATTTTCCTAGGTAACCTATCCTCCTCCACTCGCCTCACATGACCCTACCACCGAAGCCGGTTTACGCGTACAGTTTCATCCACTGAGTTTATTCCTAACTTATTTCCCCATTCCTGTCATTGTTCCCACCTGTTTGTACCAGCAATCATTCGCGTTCATTCATGTCTGTTACTTCTAGCTTATGAATATGATATCCTGAGCCCACCCAGCTTCCACTCTTATAAAGCAAAGTTGGTCTCTTTTCAGACCGAAGTAAAGATAGTTTTGTCCGGGAGCTGACTTCCTTCCTACGGAATACTGTTGATCGCAACAGCGAGCTCACTGCATTAGATTTACTGCACCTTGAATCAATCTCACTTACTATACTGTACAACCATCTTGGGAGAACACACATCCTACATACTTGAAATTATCGACATGTTCCAGCTTTGTATTCCAAATCTAGCATTCAATTCTCTTGGATTTCTTACCTACTGGCATCGATTTAGTTTTAGAAAGGCTCATTTTCATACCATACCCACCGGGCTCGATGGCTGCAGTCGCTAAGTGCGGGCAGTATCCAGTATTCCGGAGATAGTGGGTTCGAACCCATATGACGCTGTTGACAGTGATTCGTCGGTCGGATGGAGACATTAAGGCTTGAGCAGACCCCTTGGTGCTATTCGACAGGAGAAGGCTATGTGCCGGCACCGGATTTCACACTCTCCCTTCCTTCTATCATATATAACGTCATTCATTTCATCTCATTAACTCCTCTGATGAGTTTGACGTCAGGAAGTGCATCCGGTCATAAAAGCCCGCCACGACAGATTTATCTCATCTCATACCCGACCGCGTAGAGAAACGGAACAAGCGTTGGACAAACAAACAAACAAACAAACAAACATATAGATGAAATGATCGGGAGAAGATACTTTTCGAACTGGTGATATGACAAAATTACAAGCGGGCCTCCATTTGGAACAAGCAGTCGCCCTGGTCTATAGTAACTAACGGCGATCGCATCATTTCTAGTGCTGAATACAGATCACGTGAAGCAGCACTGTGACCTTGTGACGTTCAGGGGAATGATGGCGAGGCTTGCACGTGAGAAGTGTTGCGTACGTCCAGGAGTAAGCTGCACATACTACCTCTTTCTAGAGCAAGCACGATGATATCGAGCGGTACAGATTTCCTCTATGAGGATTCAAACAAAAGCACTTGGGTGCTAAGTAGTGCACACAATTAGATCACTTGTGTTACACAACTTCAGCCCCATGGTCGCCTCTTATAAGCCCATGCCCATTAGCTGTGTGAGTTGAAGAGCACAAATATGTGGTACCACGTTGGGTGATTACTTCTGGAACGATGATAACTAGGGCCCGGATATTTAGGTTTTAACCTATTTTTTTCCTCGCTATTTAATTCACAAATTTCGATATATTTGTTCGTTTCCCACTTCCTGGAACAGAATATGTGAATTTCATTGCACCTAAAATACTTAAATGAGGGGCTGACACCTAAAATAACCTAAATAGCTGTTTTACCTTCTTCAAATAAAGAATGTTATTTTCCCTGCGTTGTACAATTATTTCCACCGCAATTACAAGCAGTAGGACGGAGATACACGTATACAGTTGTTCAAAGAGAAACTACCAACAACACCTCTTCCACTTGAGCCGATACTTACCCGCTGGGGAACTTGGCTGTCTGCTGCTATTTACTATGCTGAGCACCTAGAAGGAATTAAAAATGTCGTCAATGACTTGGATGAAACAGAAGCTTCCTGGATCGCAAAGGCCAAGAAATCGCTCGAGTGCCCGACCCTCCTCGCTTCCCTAGCATATATTAAAACACATTTTTGTTTTATACCAGAAGCTACTCTCCAGTTGGAAGGTGCAACCTTGCCACTCAAAGCTTCCCTGGATATCATTGGCAATGTTTCCAGAAGAGAACTACCTGGGCCATAGGGAGTGGCATTTTGTTCAAAGCTGCAAAAGATTCTTCAACGCAATCCTGGTTTTGAAGATATGGAAGTCATCAGTTCAGTGTTACAGGGAGAGAATTATTCGGGAAAATTACCCCTACAACCTAATGCATAAGCATCTATGTACTATGCTCCAATGACGTCATGTTCCGTTGAAAGAACTTTTTCATCATATAAGAATGTGTTACGTGATAACAGGAAATCATTTACGCCCGACAATTTGTGTATGCACGTTGTTATTTACTGCAATGCCAAAAAATAACTTACAAAGGAATGAATATGACAATGTAAACTTTTGTGAAATAAGTACATAAATAAATTTTACAGAACTACGAAAACCAAAAAATATTGCTGCCTGGAGGCAAAACCTGAAATAACCTATTTTAAGAATACAAAAAACCTAAAGTGAAGGTTCATGCCGGGCCCTAATGATAACAGTAAGGCGATAGTTCCATTCTTCTTGATGTTAATAAAAAGACAAACACAAACAAACGGTAAGTCAGATAAACAGACAGGAAAACAAACAAAGGAACAAGCAACAAACCAACCTCATGGCGCTACAGCCTTATGGGCCTTGACCTACCAGGTGACTGCTGCTCAGTCCGAAGGGCTGCAGATTATGAGGTGACGCGTGGTCAACGTGACGAAAGTTCTCGGCCGTGATCTTGGCTTCTAGTACGGGTCGACTATCTCGGCATCAGATAACTCCTTAATTATTCTCACGTAGGTTGTGTTCACCTCGAACCAGCCGTTCGATGCAGGCAAAAATTCCTGACTTGGATGGGAATCGATCCCGAGTCCTCCGAGTAGGAGTTAGACTCACGACCTCTAGATCGCGAAGTTAATGCTTATACTGCTATTCTCAGTGACCCTTGATATTGAGCTCCCAGAGGTTTAGTGGCCTGAACTGAGGAGGATCAACCAGTGATTAGCCAGCTCCGTAGTGCAGATGTAACGTCGCTGTCTCTTACCCGGAGGTCCCAGGTTCGACTCATTACCTTTCCAGGTATTTTGATTCTGTACTGGAGGTTCAATAGGAAAGACGAAAGTGGAATAAGTCGGACTCAATGGGGCTGCAGAGACATGCCCGTGTTCACTCAGCCTCCTGAGACCAGCTGAAGGGCTGGCAGTCGTGACACCCCAGTATATGATGGGCGGCAGTTGGCAGTCCAATACTCTAACGGGCTCTTTCTCCACGAGTTTGTGATGTTTGTTGGAAATGATGTCTATTACGGGCGTAATAACCGAGTGAAATCATGCTAGCCTCTCACGAAAGTGCCCGTGGTTCGAATCCAGAGCAACATTTATGGGATTTTTGAAATGAAGGATCACGTCCTTGTGGCTCGTATCCTACGTAAAATTGGGGGCCATGTGGGTATGATCGCAGTATCAACAAGTTTTCTGTTCTTAGGAGCTACTTATGTACTAATATTGTATACCACATGTTTATTCATGTGGTGCCACATATGATATGTACAAACTTAATCTAGTTTGTATTCCAAACACACTTTTTTGCATGTATTTTTTACCATTTGTGTAAATTTCGCAGAGAATCAAAACAGAGTTGAATTTATATTTTAGTACAATTTATGCACGACTTCTTGTGACACATGGTGGTTCCTGAGGGACAAACGCCTTCACATGCATTTTCTAGTTGCTGCAACATTCAGTAATAAGTTAAATTGATCTTGTGTTCCAGGACGAGCTAAAGGCGATAATGACAGTCCATGCCTGGGTTAAAATGGTGAGTACTTCAAGAAATATCTTTATATTCGAGACTAAAATTGTAAACTAATTAATTAAAAGTCTGCTAAATGTAAGTACAAAGATTACTTCTGTTGTAACCGATTGCCACTATTGTATAACGAGCTATCGCGGCCGAGTTGATAGTTCAAATGTAATGACGTCAGTTACTGTCTGGCCAGGTTATCCTGCTATGGTAACAGAGTAGACCGTGCTTCTAGTGACTCTCTACCGAATAATGAACGGCGAAAAATACCTGCACCCTTAAGGGAGTCAACGGTTTCGGGTGGATGATCTCCCCTTGCAGGATGATGGAACCTCATTCGACGACATGCTACTGATATCCATCACAAAGAAGAGACGACAGATTCAGCGGTGAATGAAGAACAAGTGTCTCAACGGCGGTGAATACGGAAGAACCCTTCTCTACAGTGTCTCGAGCATCTGTTCTCCAGCTTAGCGGCGGATCTAAACACACTGTTTGGTTTAAATTTGAGTTACTCAGATTATACGGATCAGGAGGAAACACCTGCATGGAACATTGAACATCAACACGCTCCTTCAGACCGGAAAATTAAAGGATTTGACCAGCGCGTTGAAAAAACGAAACGTCTGCATGTTGGCACTAAACGGGACAAGATTCCTGCACGACAACCCGACAGAATCAGATGGGTTCAGAATGTACAAAGGAACAACTCCAGCATAGTCATTCTAGGGACGGACTTCATAGTCAAAAGAATTATTACTGAATCCATCATCAAGTGCAGCTAACCAACAGAGACGATTTCGTTTCTCTTGTTTAGGGCACGCAATTATACTATTTATCAACGTGCATGCCCCGATATGTGAAGACAGTGGGGGAAACCCAGAGAAGGTGGATGACTTTTGGGGAACTCTCGAAGACGTCACTTACAGAATTCCGCATCATGCTAACGTCTTGGTCGGTGTTTTCAGCACCAAAATAGGTAATAAAAAGAGGTGCAGTACGATTGCGGGGAAGTATCCAACACATAAAAGAACGAACAAAAATAGTGAAAGACTTCTGTAGACAATGGAACCTAAAACTTATGTCTCGAAGTGCTTTGGAGGGAGAAGTCGACCTGGGAGAGTTCCAGATCGATCACGTCGCAACAACGGCTCAAAATTGAAAATAAATCCTGAATGTCAATGTAATAAGGAACTTAATATCGACTCGGACCACATTGTCTCTGATTTTAAAATACGTGTCCGTCCAAATAGACACAGACTCATAAGCAATCAGAAACTCTGAATAGATACAAAGACACTGAAGCAGAAAAAAATACCATGCAAATCTGTCTAAGTTGAAGATGAATATCTGGGATGAGATCAGTGAGTCATTGAACAAATATGTTAGAGATTTTGGGGGCACTACCCAGCCCCCAGACCCCCGCCTAGAAAATGGAAGCACAACTTTTGTCGAGGAACATGAAATAAGGCCTGAGAAAGATGCCACTCCAACAAAACCAAGTAGAAGTGGTAAGACTTCAGGGAAGAAAGGAAAAGAACAATCAGGAACGTAAATAGGGTGGAAGAAATAAATATGGAAGATCGGAGGAAATATCACAGAAGAAAGAATCCACCGCCTCATAGAAGAGATCTGGACAACGGAAAGTATTTCGAATGGCTGGAAATGTGCGCTCATCCACGCACTCCACAAGAAAGGTAACGGAACGGACATAATCAACTACAGAGAGATCTCTTCACTTCGAATCACATATAAGACAGTCTCCAAAGACCTGCTGCACAGTATCGAACATACTATCTAATTGGAGAATACCAAGTTGGCTTTATGAAAGTGAGGTTGTGCGCGGAGCAGATTCTGAGGATATGAGCAATGAGGACTGTCATCGTCTTTGTCAATTTTATGGAAGCATCCGAGTCGATTGACAGGCAGCGGTGTCAAATAAGGAGGAAAATTATCGCAGATCCTTTTCGATATGGAGAAAGTTACCAGAACCTAGAAAAGAGCTCTGAAAATTCATCTCTAAAGGAAAGAACAAGGCCTTTAAAGTAAATGTTTGGCTTTCGTTGACGATTTTGTCTCTTAGACCCAACACTGCCCAGCTACTTTTCTTTGGATTTTTCCAGTTCTCGTATCTAGTAATCCTGGTGAGTGTCCCATACACTGGAACCTCACTCTAATCGTGGTCTTACCAGTAACTTGTATGCCCTCTGTTTTACATCCTTACTACAACCCCTGAACATCCTCACAATCATATGAAGAGATCTGTAAACTCTATTTACAATCATGCTTATGTGAATACTCTAATGAAGATCTTACCTTATATAACACCTACATACTTACAGTGATCCCTATGAGTTACTTTCACTTCATTAACAAGACAAATTGGGGGGGGGGGGAATTAATTTATAGGACGAGGAATAAAGTATTGGAATAATTCATCAAGGGAAATGCTCGATACATTTCTAAGTTTTTAAAGCATTTAAGAAAAGGCTGATAGGGAATGTGCCATCTGGGCAACACCCCTAAATGCAGAACATTGATGATTGACAGTTTCTACTGAAAGGACCTTTCCTCTTGGTGAAAATCACAACCTGACATTTTCACCCCGTTTACTGTCAATCTCACAACATTGCAAAACGTTTCAAATTAAGATATAAGGTGTAGTTTATGCCTGCTGTAATTTCTTGATGGATACAGTACTTTTGCATCCATCTCTTGGCAGAGGCCAGAGCAAAGTTTAGCTTCCACTGAAGTCCCAGTCTCATCCATGGCTGTGACAATATGGAAGCTGCTGGGGTATGGGTGGTGCTGAGTAATGACATTCAGAGCACAACCAGTGTGTCTGAGTGTCCTGAAAGGTGTTGCTCATAGGGTTAGCTGTGCTACAATAGCACTGTCTGGCCCGGTGAGGAAAGCAATGGCAAACTACCTCACTCCTCATCTTGCCTAGTACGCCTCATTTGGGCTCTGCCATTGGTTTTTGTGGTTTCCCTATAACTGCATTGACTTTGGCGATGCTATCTGAGGATCCAACCAGCCTCTGGGCTGATGACCTAACAGACAGACAGACAGACAGACAGACAGACAGACAGACAGACAGACAGACAGACAGACAGACAGACAGACAGACAGACAGACAGACAGACAGACAGACAGACAGACAAGGTGTGGTTTACTGAAGCTGTGTTATGGCAAACCGTTATTTGGTTTTGCGTTCTTGTGGTTTACATAACTTATTTATAGAGAGTTGAAGTCACATATGAGCTTCTAATTAAGGTACTTGTTTCCAGTCTTGGATCGACGAGAAGCTGAAGTGGAATGATTCAGAGTGGGGAGGACTGCGGGTGTTGCACATCGCGGATCACGAGATCTGGCAGCCCGACATCGTGCTCTATAACAGGTGAGAACGTCCTACTGGTCTTGTGAATTGGCTTCCTTTCGCACTTTAAAAAGCAGTGCCGGAATAGCTATTTATGCAGCAGGCAGCTTTTTCATTACGAATGTGATGTTCATATAATTTTAAAACGAGTAAATTAAACTTATCATTTTTATTTACAATATTTTATTTCATATTGTGTTGATCTTAATTATTTTATATTGAATGAATTTAATTATAAATAATTTTAATTGTTCAAAAATAATATTATTTGAAGCAGCGAACAGTCCACTAAGGTACCAGAGTCGTAAACTGTCATATACGCGATATTTATCTCTTGGAGATGGATTAAACCATACATTAGTTGCTATTGTGATGGCGGCAGATTACTTTAACTAGGAATGCAGAGACGCCATATTTGTGTAGAGTGTTCGGAACCTCAGTGCTGCAATCTGGTGGAGAAACAATTCAACAAGGTTAAGTTTGGTGTTCCTAGAATCATGATCTCTCTGACTATCCTTGTTTACGTTACTGTGAAGCGGAGTTCAACCAATCAGAGACTGGAATAAAACAATGCGGAATGTAATTACAGTACGGTAAAGTGGCATTTTCCGTGCTCTTTAGAGTGAAAGAAGAAGGCAATGGCATCATAGTATGAAATAAAATAATGTTAATAACATTTTTGTATCGTCATTTTGTCCGCAATCTGTCGGCACGTAAATAAGGTCTTTGATACATGTGATTTCACTAACAAGCTGAAGAAGAGAATTTGTTTTCAAGAGACGTGAGTGGTGTCCGTTGATTAAATACCTGTGGTCTTCGCGTGCGGCGGTTCACGCCGGTGGTAACATCCTCTATGCAGGATTGAAGCTTCTCCCTCGACACGGTTGACCTCTGGAACCCAAATTCGCGTGTAATCTCCGTAATGCTATGATCCATGCGCAGTGCGCCTATAATCATCAAAGTCGGTTAACTCGTGACGTGTTGCCATCCTCACGGCACTGGTGTCTGTGACAGACTGCTCAGCTACGCCGCAGCTAGCCGCAGCCCCCAGGGGCCATACACCGCACATTCTCTAATGGGCACCCCTTCCTGTGACTTTTGGCCACTCGGTGTATTGCCGGCTTTGTGAGCAATAGCTGTAGCCGGAACACTTAGTTTTCGGTTGCGCGGACTATCAAATTCTCTCATAATGAAGTTAAAAAAATCAGTGATTGTGCTAAACGTTCTGTGTCTTGTTTCCAGTGCTACGGGCAACACCATCGACCATTACGCGAGCACTCATTGTCTCGTGTACCGCAATGGCGAGGTGTTGTGGGTGCCTCCTACCCAGTTCATCGTCTTCTGTGACCTGGACCTGCGGCTGTGGCCATTTGACACTCAGACCTGCTACCTTAGGCTGGGATCTTGGACCTACGACGGCGAACAAGTGGACCTGCAAACAGACGAGTACGGGGCGGAGGTAACAGTCACTTCTTGTATACCTTACATCTCATTGTCAGTGATGTTCTGTGTATCTCATACCGTACAACTCTCGATTATTCAATCGCGGGATATGCTATAATTTTCCCAATGACGTGCTTAGAAAGTTTATTGAGATGACTAACCAAATTACTGGCACTATTGTTAGACACCCTGGTGGGGGATGCGATATGTGTCGCCATCTGAATTTGGCGCCCTTTACTGCCGGATAGCTGCCTCTGTGGAGCCGTGGTAGAGTGTCGGCCTCCGGATCCCAAGATAGCGGGTTCGAACCCGGCAGAGGTAGTCGGATTTTTGAAGGGCGGAAAAAAGTCCATTCGACACTCCATGTCGTATGATGTCGGCATGTAAAAGATCTCTGGTGATACATTTGGTATTTACCCGACAAAATTAATTAAATCTCAGCCATAGGCGCCCAAGAGAGATCCGGTTTACCCTAGGTCCGCTAGATGGCAGACAGAGTAAACCGGAACGTCGAAATTGACGAGCAGACAGCCAGATGGCGTCAAATCGAAATGTCTGCAAACGGTAGCTGAGGCCATACGATTATTATTATTATTATTACTGCCGGATGTCCTTTCTGATGCCAACCTCGTGTGAAAGGGGTGTAGTGTGGTGTGTTGGGACAAAGACAGACCGCAGACCTCAATACTGACCAAACAGCTAAGGAGTCGGACGAAGTTTGAACTGTAAATACAGATAAAGTATACAACGCAAAACTCCGGCACCTAGTATTGAACACATGATCTTAAGATTCAGAAGCGGACTTCAATAATTCAGTAAAGAAACTCGTGTCCTCATCCCGAGGTGGTGCACCCCCAATGGAGGTGAGGTGCGTGTACCATTTCAACCACATAATAGCCCTCCTGCCATTCTTAAATTTCTGGCAGTACTGGAAATCGAAGCCGAGCCTCCGAGGACGGCAGCTGATAACGCTAACCGTTACGCTACGGAGGAGGACAAACATTCAGTGATATCAAAAGATAGGGACATTGTGTCGAGCTTGTATTTACCTTGGTTGATTATTTATCGTATGACTTTTAGTGCCAACAGTGTCCGAGGGCATATTCAGCTCCCCTGATGCAAGTCTTTCTGTTTGACACCTATGGGCAGCCTGCGCCTCTGGACGTGGAAGGGAATGATGATGGATGATAAGTTAGGGAGAGAGTGAAGCCCGTTCTCGGCACATGGCCTTCTCTTGTCAAATAACAAGGTTTAACGTCTCCATCCGACAGAACAATCACTATCAGTAATGTTATACACCCTAATTCCATATGAACACCGCGGAGAGGTTTGGAATTGATACCACGCTATAAGCACGCAGTCTAGTGCTTATAAATTGTATACCACCACCTCTTCTACCCTGCCGGCCAACATTCTGACAGTGATTTTTTCGACCGACGGCACTCGAACCCGCTAACCTCCGTGTCAGACGCCTTAACGATCATGGCCACGAGGCGGGCATGTTCAGCTTTATATAGTCAGGCTCCGAAGTTAGACGACAATGGACATTTTCGTTTCTGCGAACATGATTTCATGGTCGATGTAGAATGCTATGGCGGTGTGCTGATGTGTATTGTATGACAAGTAGGCCCAGCAACTTCATGGAGAATGTAAACGAGAATCAAGTATCCTGTTTCCCGCTCTACGATTGTGTAGGGAGAATTGCATACGTAACAGGGGTTATAAGAAGTTGTACGCCCAAATATCTATACAAACCTCATATCAAAACTGGCATGTGGACTTGCTACTCGTTATTAGGACCTATTACTGTGGCTTCGCACAGACTACATCACCTGTACTGGCCTACACTTTCTCCAGTCCAGTACACAGGTTTGATAGCTAATAACTGTGGTAGTTGTTGGTGTTCGCCACTGGGCAGTCGTGTTTGATGTACACTATTAGCCACCAAGAGTCGAAACCGTTTATTGCGACATTGCTTTTAACGGCAAAATCTAACGGATTCGTCTAAATCCTATATAAACACTGTATTTAAAAATTACTCATTACGACACATCGTATAAAACGGCATATTTTTATCACATTTTCGGATAAATGTATCGGATATAACGTCCAATCTTTGATACGCGTTTAGGGATTGCTGACAACAATGTAAAAGTTATTTTCAAACTCTTGTTTTCAGCAGATTTTAGATTTCAAATGAGTTTGTTTGTTAAATAGTCACTAAATGTTATGTCTCAAAAGCAAGGGAAATTATTTAATACAGAAGAAAAGTCATACATAATATGAGCGATTATAAAATGGGGAAACAAACGTGGGTATCGCAAAGGAATAGGCTGTATCACACTCAACGAGTTCTAGGATGTGGAACCTCTCATTTATTAGCCAGGACCGTGTGCGACATTATTGATCAATTTTCTTCTTTCCTCACTGCATGTCTTCTATATACATAAAATAAGAGTTTTGTCTGTACATTGCTCATAATTTGAAAAGAATGGTATTTCTGTATCGGTCATGTCCACAGAGACAAGGAAATGCACTTTTTACTTTTCCGTAATTTCTGTCTGTCTGTATGTACACGCATCACGAGAAAACGGCCGAAGAGAATAAAAATCGGTATGTAAAGTCGGGGGATGAGCCACTATAATCTAGGCTATAAATCATTTTATTCACGCTGAATGAAATGGGGGTTTAGGGGAAGGCCTAAAATTTAATTCTCAAATATTTGTATTATTAGTGGTCCTATTGATAAATGCTACATAACTAAAGTTATATAGAATTAAATTACCGATAACTTATGTCTTATATATTTTTACCGTACCGGCTAGGATAACACAGACATTCATGAATTTAGTACTTTTGTTGCTAAGTCCATATCAGCGCGGAGTCACGAGGAAATGGGTTAACAGAATTTAATGAAAAATCAGTATATAGAGTCGGGGAATAAGAAACTACAGTCTAAGCTCTACACAGTTTTATTCACCCTGGATGAAATTGTAGTTTAGGGGAAGGCACCTAAAATTTAATTTTTAAATACCTATGTTATTGGTCCTATCGAAAAGTACTGCATAACAAAAGTTATAGAGAATACAATTTCCGATCATTTTTGTTTTATTCAGTTTTACCGTAGCGACTATGATAAGAGTGGTATTTCAGAGTCGGAAGAAAACTAAATGTGAAAGCTTACAGTATCGAAAGCGCATAACATTGATCAACAATAACATTACATTGAGGATTGTTTGTTGTGATGTCCTTTATTTCTTGTAAAAAGAGGAAAAGCGCACAATGTGCAGGATTACAATAGTTAACAATAGTTATTAGGATAGTCACTGTCCCTCATTGCAAAGCATTTTTAATGAACACTTCCTTTCACTGCATACCATCGCGTGATATCGATCACAACTTCTGTTGCACAAAGCACAAACACAGGTGACTTCGAGATCGTGATATTCGCTGGTCTTGCACACTTTCAAGTGGAAGCCATGAACGGCATAGCGTGTCACTAAATGTCTCAGTTCATAGTTCTCTTGTAGATCATAGCGTCTGTGGCGTAGAACTCTGACCATATTTCATTTTTCTTTTTCCGAAGCACTTCAATGAGGCCTTTATATGCAAGATTTGCTGGCAAAAGTAGCTGCAGTCGTAGTTCCTCAATGAAGAAAGACTCCCTGGTGAGCTCGTTTGCGAGCTGAGAGGGTGCGAATTTGGAAAGGCATAATCATTTCTTCAGAAAAGTAGCTTTCACTTTCTCAACTTGTTCCAGATTTCTCTGTGTGTAGTGTATCCATATTAATTCTAGTTCACATGTTATGATAGAAGTGTTTTTTTGTGTGTATAATTTCATTGTTGTTCGCATTAATAGTCTATTGATGAGTTTTATGTCGTTCATCGCCTTGATAGCCGTGTTTGTTTTGTCTTCTATGTGTTTTCTGAATATGATGCCACGTGTTTGTAAGGTCAAGCCAAGGTATTTGAAGTGTGACACTGCTATTAGTCTCTTTTCTTGGTAAAAGAAAGAAGCCTGTGGTCCCCCTTTTCTGAAGCTCATGGACACTGTCTTTTTTCGTTAATTTGTAACTCATTTTCCTTTGTCCATTGCACTAGTTGATCGAAGGCAATCTTCAGTTCTACCTGGTCTGTTGGCGTTATTACCATATCATCTGCATAGATATATAGACGTACCTTTTCTGATGTTATTGCGTGAACTACGTCAGCTGTTGCTGCAATGAAGAGCAGAGGGCTCAGTGGATCTCCTTGGAGTACCCCGTTTGTTTGCTGAATTGGACGTGATATATTGATACTGTCACTGATGATTATGCTGTTGTCGTGCAGTATGTTTTGAATACTTCGCAATAGATAGTTCTCTCCACCAACCGATTGCTGTAGTTTCTCCATTATTAATTTCCGACAGATTGAATTGAAAGCCTTCGTGTAATCTATAAATATTGCATGTAGTTTTCGTCCTGTATTTGAAAAGGTAGTCTGTATGTCATTGAGTAGACAGATTGGATTGTGCTTCCATTTTTCCTGAAACCGAATTGTTCCTCAAGTAATTTCAAGTCTATTATGTTTGTAAGCCTCTTGCATAGTAACTTAGTAACTTGAACATCTTGCATTCTAGGGCGATTCCTCTGTATGAATTAGGATCCCTGGCGTCTCCTTTCCTTTTATATAACATTCTGACCATAGATTTCTTCCAACTGTCCGGAATATTGTTTTTCTGTAGGCATCCGTTAAGAAGATCGATTATTTCTTGTTTCATGTCCGGCCACATTTCTTTAATATGTTCACCGTATATAGAGTCGGGTCCACTTGGTTTGTTATTCCTGAGACTTGTTATAACCTCCGCCACTTCTTCCTCCGTAAAAGGTTCGACGTTCGTGACATCACTTGCCATTTCCAGATCAGGGCGAGTTTCTCTTGCTTGAACTACTTTGCGTAGATGTTCCTCCCATGCATCTGTTGAAATGCTTCTAGGAAATGTTGGTTGCCGTACATTTAGCGGCTTATATGGGTTCTGTTCTGCTTCGCGTATCAGTTCACATGGTTCTCTTTCTTTGCTTCCCTCACTAGGTGTTTATAGATTCTTCTTAGTTCTGCATACTTCATGTAGTTCACTCCTTGCTATATGTAAAGCGTTCAGAGCCGTACGCTGAGCTTCATTGAACCAAGGCTATAGGAAGGACCGGCGTTGCCACACTTTTATTACCTGCTGTATACCAGCTGCTCCACTGTTAAGGTGTCCTCGCGGAATGTGCTCAGATATTTGTTCTTTCAACTCAGGGATCATTTTCCCCTTTAATAGTTGTCACCTTAACCTCCCGGTGATCGGTGCTTCTTGTTGCGCTTTCTTGCACAGTTTGATTCTTGTTACGACCGGTAAATGCTTTCTGTCTACCGTGTTTCGTATCTTTTGAGTCACTGACTTGATGTTTTTGATATTTGTAAAAACTAAATTGATTGTGCTTGATCCATTATGACATATGTATATTTTCTTTTCTTTCTGATTTATTAAAGAGAAGCCCTCTTCCTCCATATATTCCAAGACGCCTGCAGTTTTTGAAGATTGTGTGTCTATTCGACAGTTCATATCACCTGCAACGATAACGGTACTATTTTCGTTGATTTTGCAGAGTGCAGATCCAAGTTCATCTATTATCTCCCTGGCAGTGTATTCAGGTTGGAAATAGACAGCGATTATCCAACACATTTGAGTCTGGACTAGTAATAAATTTCTTGTTTTGTGAGCTGTCCTAAATGGAGCTAAACTCTTATCCAAGTAGCACGCTATGCCTCCTCTTGGTCTTCCTAATTGTCCCTGTTCTGCAAAAACATTTAGTGAATATCGGTCTCTCAGGTTGTATTCCGTCTATAGAAACGTATCTGTCATAATTATAACATGGTATTGCAAGAACATTTAATCTGAAATTGTTGTCGCCAAGCTCGATAGTCCTTCCACATTCCATAAGAGTACATTCAATTCTTGTAGTGATTCTGCATTAGATAGCACTGAACATTCAGTTGTGTTTGGCCCGAAAACGAAATCATCTAACGATGACTCGTTCAGGCCAGAAGTCAGATCGTTCGATATCTGCTTTGGAACTCCTCGCACTCTATGTTTCCCTATATTCCGTTCTTTTTGATCTATTATTTGATGAGTTCCTTGCTGGTGTTGTCTCTTAATCTTCCTATATACACCCATGCCATTTTTTCTGCTGCTTGCAGTCCGCCTGTATTTTGCTTTGTCCCAATGATATCATATCTTCCATAGGTATTCGTTTTCTCTCTTACTTGATGGAAGTGTTGTTCTCTTCTGTATCTTCTCGATGACACCTGGGTCCCTGTTACGTCGGTTGTTTCCGTTTCTTCAATAGAGTCTTCCATAAAGACGTCTCTTGGTTCTTCCTTCCTTGATATGTCTGGCTCTGCAATCTTACGAACTGCATCACCCGACGGCCCATGTGTTGCGACTTTCTCTACTGTCTTTCGAGTAGCGTCCTCTGACGATTGTCCTTGCCTTCCCGTTCTCCTTTCTAATTCTGTTAAGCCTGTATTTGTCATCATTCGTGCTGTTTCAGCTGGTGGTGGACTTGAAGCTACTTTTGTGTGTTCCCATGTGTTAGCTGTCGGCCTTGTTTTACGTTCCAGTACATTCTCTACTGTTTATTCAATGGCTTTGGTAATGTCTTTGGCCAGAAATGTCATTATGGCTTCAAGTTTCTTTGTTAGCTGGTTTAAGATGCTATTTTCCCTATTTGGTTCTGAAATTTCTGGTTTGCATGTATCACAGATCCATATAAGTCTACGTTTGGCGCGTTTCATGATTTCAAACTCGCCACTAGTGAGTTTTGCACATTCCTTGTGATACCATGTGGCGCAAACCCCTTCACACTGTACTGCAGCGCAATCTGTAACAAATACTTTGTTGCAGTAGCCACACTTTTCTTCGTTGTTTGTAGATGAAGTTAAGGAATGGTTATTATTATGAGTAGCAGGCATGTCTTCTCTACTTTAGTTCTCTGTTTCTTCACTAGATGTAGTATCTATGGATTGGTTTGGCCTACACTCTTCCCATCACTGCGAGTATGTACGGTCTATGGATATGTTACCACTGCTTTTGTTCTTAACCTCACTTGATCGAGCCGATTCTTTAAAATATAAGCTGTTACTTATCCTTGAAATTAATGAAATACGTTGGATTATTTCGATCTTAATCTGAGAGTTCACTTATAACATTTTGATCACTACTTTAAAACTACGCAAATTCACTAATGCACAAATGCCATGTAAGTCCTTAATGTAAGTCTTTATTTCTTATGCTGCCACTCAACTCCGATAGATGGGGTTACCGCTGCGTACCGACTATAACAGCCTGACTGAATATTGGCGCGAAATATCTGGGGAGTTAGAAAACTTTCTTATTTAGCATGCCATTCCTCTGGTTCATACATTTCCTGATACTGCCGGTACGTAACACACTAGTTCATCATAGTATTCCAGCTGTTCGATCCCTACTCTGACGCGCTGTTTTGAATGAGCAGTGTGCACATGTAAGGCAGAGGCTCACTTAGTAGTAGCTAGAATTAGAATTTAGGCCTATTCCAAATTATAGCACCACAATTCACTAAATAACTGAAAATTCAACTCTGAAAAGAGCCGTTTCTTAAGAAAAGCTCCTTCATCTTCATTTTTATTAAATTTTACATTCATTTCATTCCAAATTAGCAGTGAAGAGGGGGTTTCTCCTCTGCCTTGGAGGAAAAATTTTCCTCCAAGTCAGATAGATTTTTCCGCCGCCAGTGTAGTGAATTGAGATTTTCCGACTCATCGGGTACTCCTAGAAAACAGATTAGTAAAAGTGCATAGTTTTTGCTCTCCACTATTTGACACCCCCTGCCGAATAAAGACGAAGAGTGCTCACGGATCATAGCTGTCTGCCGCTTGGTCATTCCAGCTCTGGAACTTTGGACTATTAGATCAGCAGCGTAGAACTGTTCGTTAAAAGTGAGAAAATGTGTGGTTTTTCATTTAATCGAGTATTTCATATGAAAGCATTGCTTTTAATCGCGCCATTCCTACTGACGTCATTGTAATTACCTATGTTCATTTCAGTTGGTAAAACCACTAAGACAGTTTTTCTGAGTATGTAAAAAGCCAGGTAGGGAGGTGGAGAGAGAGAGTGCCTGCCATTATAATGAAAACTCCCCAACCTGATTGTGACTGATAGTAGGGAAGTGGGCCCACCTTTACAATGAATATTCCCTAACCCAGTCTTCATAAGAGAAAAGATGCTTGGTGACTTCCCAGTTGCGTTTTTAGGGTAACGTTAAGAGCTATGCAATTTAATACAATCTTGCTCACAACGTGTAGACTACCTAACCTAGAATTCTGTATACAGTGTAGAATTCCGGAGCGAATCACGGGTAAATCAGAGTTTTATATATTTTGCTGGCATATTATTGCTATAAGTACTGTGTAAAAATTAGAAGAAAAATTCGTCTCACTCCCACTCCAAAAACTGTATGGCAAGTACAGTATTTATTTCACTCAATTTTTGAAGTTTTAACTATTAATGAACCATGTAAGTATGGAACCTAACACAGATATGACATTTTTAGCAAGAAAAATGAGATACTGGTTTGTGCGACTATCGCCTGTAACGACAGTTAATTGACGATCCCTTCATTATGACCTGTTTCGACTGTACTTGTATTTGTTGTTTAGTGTAAATTATTTATACACTGCTTGTGATTATAATAAGTGCTCGAAATTGCTGACCCTATGATTAACTTGTTGTTGGTAGATCAGGCTGATGGTGTCCAACTCCGAGTGGGACGTGGAGAAAGTCACTGACGGCAGGAATGTCAAGTACTACTCTTGCTGTCCTGAGCCTTACATTGACGTCACGTACAACGTGACACTTCGGCGACGATCCCCAGCCTACAGCGCCATCGTCATCACTCCTGCCACAGGTATGACAGCCTACCAGGCTCCGGGACCACTATCTCACTGTTCTCACGTAGGCATCCTACCCCTAGACCGCGTGGCTGGCAAACTGGAGGTGGGGAGAGGGTGAAACCCGATGTCGGCCCATTAAGCACGGTGTGAGACCGTATGGCCATCTGGTGGGCTGACGTAATAATAATAATAATAATAATAATAATAATAATAATAATAATAATAATAATAATAATAATAATAATAATCTTATGGCCTCAGCTACCGTGTGCAGACATTTCGATTTGACGCCATCTTGTCTGCTCGTCAATTTCGACGTTCCGTTTTACTCTAGGCCCACTAGATGGCAGACAGAGTACACCGGATCTCTCTTGGGCGTCTCTGGCTGAGATTTAATTAATTTCGTCGGGTAAATACAAAATGTATCACCAGAGATCTTTTACATGCCGACATCGTACGACATGGAGTGTCGAGTGGACTCTTTTCCGCCCTTCAAAAATCCGACTACCTCTGCCGGGTTTGAACCCGCTATCTTGGGATCCGGAGGCCGACACTCTACCACAGATCCACAGAGGCAGCTTATAAATGGAGATGGAGCGTTGTAATGAATACAAACAGGTATAACAATGAAAATAAACATGAATTAATTAGGCCCTTCAACGTAGCATGGGAAATCAAAACTTAGTACCGTTCTCTTTCTTTCTTTCTTTCTTTCTTTCTTTCTTTCTTTCTTTCTTTCTTTCTTAATTCCTTTACTCTCTAGGGTTGGTTTTTTCCCTCGGACTCAGCGAAGGATCCCACCTTTTCCATTTCAGGGGCAGCGTCCTGGAGCTTGAGACTTTGGGTCGACGATACAACTGGAGGGGAGGACCAGTATCTTGCCCAGGCGGCCTCACCTGCTATGCTGAACAGGGGTCTTGTGGGGGAATGGGAAAATTTGAAGGGATAGGCAAGGAAGGCGGAAGGAAGTGACCGTGACCTTAAGCTAGGTACCATCCCGGCATTGTCCGACTCGTTGGCTGAATGGTCAGCGTACTGGCCTTCTGTTCAGAGGGTCCCGGGTTCGATTCCCGGCCGGGTCGGGGATTTAAACCTTAATTGGTTAATTCCAATGGCCCGGGGGCTGGGTGTTTGTGCTATCCCCAACATCCCTGCAACTCACACACCACACATAACACTATCCTCCACCACAATAACACGCAGTTACCTACACATGGCAGATGCCGCCCACCCTCATCGGAGGGTCTGCCTTACAAGGGCTGCAATCGGCTAGTAATAGCCACACGAAATTATATATATTATATCCCGGCATTTGCTTGGAGGAGAAGTAGAAAATCACTTCAAGGATGACTGAGGTGGGAATCGAACCCCCTTCTACTCATTTGACCTCCCGAGGCTAAGTGGACCCCGTTCCAGCCCTCGTACCACTTTTCAAATTTCGTGGCAGAGCCGGAAATCGAACGCGGGCTTCCGAGGGAGGCAATAAATACACTAACCACTACACCACAGAGGCGGACAACATAGTACCTAATAAACTGATACTCCAGAGCTGGGGAGTGTGGTACAGTGAGATGACAGTGTCACTGCCTTCGTGATATACAGGCCGTACTGTAGCGCTGATAACGTCACGCTTTGTGTGGGACTTGAAGGCGATACCCATCCGCTCCGCTTGAATAACACACTCGTTTAAATTAGTTAACACCTTATAAAACAAAAACAAAAAGCTTATAAACCATAAATATTTGTTAGTTCTGACATACGTAGCGTGCTATTTCTCGCATATATCCGTTCGTTTCCGTGAGTACAGACTAACACTTTGAGACATATTCTTGCGATTTCTATCCATTTTCTAGTCAATTGGAACATTCACATCATACACACAGATAGAAAACAAGCAACCAATTACCAATACAATAAATTACGCTGGACCTTAGCGTAATAAACTTGATTCTGTATCCTGAATTCTGTCGGTCTTGGTCTATCTGTCTGCGAGCAGCCTATCTGGTTGACATCCCCCGTCTCCTCGGGTAAGCACTCTTGAATTGCGTTCCTGCTAAAATTTCTGTAATGTTACGATTTGCTTTTCATACAGGAGTCTGCCCTAACCTCGCCTAGATTCACCAAATTAGTTACTTATGACGCCTTAGTTTTTCAGCTGAGCTTACCTGTTCGTTTCCGAGGCATTCCCATTTCTTCATCATCATCATCATCATCTGTTTACCCTCCAGGTTCGGTTTTTCCCTCGGACTTAGCGAGGGATCCCACCTCTACCGCCTCAAGGGCAGTGTCCTGGAGCTTCAGACTCTTGGTCGGGGGATACAACTGGGGAGTATGACCAGTACTTCGCCCAGGCGACCTCACCTGCTATGCTGAACAGGGGCCTAGTGGAGGGATGGGAAGATTGGAAGGGATAGGCAAGGAAGAGGGAAGGAAGCGGCCGTGGCCTTAAGTTAGGTACCATCCCGGCATTCGCCTGGAGGAGAAGTGGGAAACCACGGAAAACCACTTCCAGGATGGCTGAGGTGGGAATCGAACCCACCTCTACTCAGTTGACCTCCCGAGGCTGAGTGGACCCCGTTCCAGCCCTCGTACCACTTTTCAAATTTCGTGGCAGAGCCGGGAATCGAACCCGGACCTCCGGGGGTGGCAGCTAATCACGCTAACCACTACACCACAGAGGCGGACCATTCCCATTTCTTGTTTCACTAAAATATGTAGATTGTAGTTTTGTATCACTTGAGGTACGCTAGATTTTGGATAACCTGTTTCACATCACTGTAAATTGCGTTGTACAACTGCATTGGTAACTAAATGTATAGTTGATTTGAAACTTGAATTTACACTGCTACGAAATAAGCGATGTATATCACTGAACTTATAGCTCGTAACTTGGAAGTGTATTTGTCAAATTATTTTGTAAATAATATTTTTCAAATCCAAGGATCACGGCGAATTATTCTCGGAATCCGCTATCTAAGCCATGTCCATGCCTTTGGTAGGTTCCCAGCCTTTTCACCTTCCCGGTTTATTGTTCACTAGTTGGCCCTACTGATATTTACGTACATGTTTAGTTGGAGTTTCGCGTAATGCCAACTAGCGTTTTTCCGAGTGTGTAGTGTTCTCTTATATTGTGTACTGTGGTCTTACCTTCCCCTTTTAACTGTGTTTGTGCCTTGTTTGGTGTTACCACTGTAGTAGAGGTAACACAATATACTACAAATGTAAATTATTTCTGTACCACCAATTCAGTACCTACAGGAGAGAATACGATTAAGCTAAGCTCCAACAATAACAAAACATTTACTGTCACTGTCATGAAATTCAATTATTGTTTAAAAAATTGTAGATTTTAAACAGCAAATAATGCCTATGCAATTATTTTCACATTCAATTTGCATAGAATAACCCTGTTCCATTGCCTATGATACGAAATTTGATGGGAAAAATCTCATCAGTGTTATTTCACAATATATTTCTACGTAAAATGGTAAAATGCACAAATTGGACTTGAATTTTCAGATACCCCGAATTAAAATAAGCCGTAAGTCTGATTACATAAAAATATATCTAATGTTACCCATGTTTTGATATAATAAGAAATTTTAACTGACCAACTGGACGAGACATTTTATTTCCCTCAGGATTTCGTCTTTAGGAAAGTGGTTGATATACACAACTGTGTGGTGATTAACTATTAATTTCTCACTAGGAATAGCCTTCTTCGATAGCCTAACTTGTCCTTCATGAAAAGGAAACACAACTACTGGAGTGTACTCTCCTCGTTTATAATTTGGCTTTGCAGCCAGGCACACAGCAACTCTTATCATGGCGATTTCTCTCACTGATAACCTTAATTCAATTCATTGTGTTCATACACATCGTGATTGATAATAAAACGTTGAATGCACTAACTCAATTCATGTTGCACTATGAAGATAAAATTACAAAAATAAACTACAAAATTAAAAGACTGCAGAGCGATATTCTTAACCTATAGCCTCACATGAATATACTCTCACACTAAGTTATCTTCACTAATTGAGGACTTTCCACTTAATAATGCAGTCGACAACGACTCAGTCTGATATATATCTGAGTAAACATGCGGCTAACGTTAAAAATTTCAATAAAGCAGCGAAGAATTCGCATGTAACTCAACTAACTCACGTGTTAAACGATCAGCTGATTGCTTTCCCGCGCTTGCTATCGGCAGTGACGTAGCTCTGTGCAGTAGTGAAACACCAACTCCTACGACTTTTTCTGTGTTGAAAACATTTATCAGAGGTCTGCATACTACGAACATTTTTAAATTAAGAAATTTCCTGAATTGTGCCGAATGTTGAAGGTTTCAAATGGGATACCTTTATCAAACTAAAAGAACGAATTTCGAAAATGACTTCCAGTCTAAATGCAGTTCCTGAAAAACAGCCTAAATTCGCTTGTTTCTTTTTTTAATTGAAATCGTAGCCAAATGAATTTGTTTACATATTCTTACTGTAATGTGTTCCTTGGTTCAAAACCCTCAGGCTTTTTTTTTTTTTTTGTGAAAAATGTCCACACAGTGTAATTATAAGAGTTTAAGTGAAACTCACATCAGCGCTCATAGTGGTAGAAAAAGGCAAACTGCTAATCTAATCGATCGGATAATCTAAAAGACGTAGCTCTTATCCCCAGGATGTTTTCAACACTGATCTCTGTGGGAAGACTTATGGATTCTCATCACTGGTCATCATTTAGGGCTCTCATCCAGGCCCCGCGGTGTAGAAGCAGCGTGCCTGGGTTTCCAGTCCAGGTCAGGTCAGGTCAGGGAATTTACCTGGTTCTGAATGCGGATTCGAGGTCCACTCAGTCTAAGTGATAACAATTCAGGAGCTATTTGACGGTGAGATAGCGGCCCCGGTCTAGAAAGCTAAGAGGATTCATCCTGCTGACCACAGGACACCTCGTAATCTGCAGGCCTTCGGGCTGAGCAGCCGTCACTTGGTAGGTCATGGCCTTTCGGGGCTGTTACGCCATGCGGTTTGGTTTTTTGGTTGTTGTATGAAGGGAAACTACAATATCTTCACATTGTGCCTCTCGTATTTCGTCTGTTGAATGAATTTAAACCTCAGTATTTATCCTCAAAGTTTAATTTACTCTCCTCCTCTCATGAACATAACACACGCTCATCATATTACCACTCCTTTCAAGTGACTGGTGCAAGACTACGAAATTTCCTTCCAGCCAGTGTTAGGAATTGCAGATCTTTAGCCTCTATTAAACGGTCTTGCCGAGATGACCTATTAAATGGGTAACCAGCTTGTGTGAATGACAATATGAATGGAAGAATGAATGTGGTTACGATTTTTTATTTTATTTCATTATTCTGTTTTCTGAAATTTATTTTTGATGTTATGTGATTAAGTGTAAGAGAGGGCCATGAGCTTTAACTTCGCCAGAAATGAAGGCATTACATAAATAAATTACATAATTAAAGTGTTATCTAATGTGCTTAAATGTTGGTAAGCATTAAATAAGCTCATTTTATTATGCTTTTCGCTATCAAGAGTTTGTGTATTTGAGAGATCACACATGTCCAGTAACTTTCAATCCACATCACCCCTTCTTTTAGAAAAATTATTTTAAAAGATCAGAATTATTACAAAAGATCTGATAAATAGTTGATAACCGGGCGAGTTGGCCGTGCAGTTAGGGGCGCGCAGCTGTGAGCTCGCATCCGGGAGAAAGTGGGTTCGAACCCCACTGTCGGCAGCCATGAATATGGTTTTCCGTGGTTTCCCATTTTCACGCAAGGCAAATTCTGGGGCTGTACCTTAATTAAGGCCACGGCCGCTTCCTCCCCATTCCTAGGCCTTTCATTTCCCATCGTCGCCATAAGACTTATCTGTGTCGCTGCGACGTAAAGCAAATAGAAAAAAAAATTGATATAAATTTAGACACAAATTCCAAACATTAGAAGCTGTATGCAGTTTTAGCCCACTTTTCTCAAAACTAGTAGTAGTGGGCATGTGTGCTTTCTCAAATAACCGATTCAATTATCCCGCACTTGCATAACACGCATATACAAATATTATGCAAGATACAGTACTGTACTCGGAAATGAGACAGTTGACAATAAACAACACACGATAATGGGCTTGCTATGACGATATCGAGGTTGTCAATCAAACACACAATTTCAAGAAATGGCATGCAGAGAGAGCAAAGTGGGGAAATGAAGTATGTAGTAACATATCCCATATGTCACTTAGAGTAGTCTGATGAGCCTCCACTGCCCTCAGAAACGATGAATATCTCCGGAATTCCTTTACTTTCCTAGGCTTCCTGAATAACTCCCTTCACGTGCCCACCTCTCAACTGTCACAAATTCACTTAGAGCTCACCGCGTTATCTCTACTTCCCTTAAATTGTAAGTTCTATTGTTACTGGACACGAAACAGGAGGGGTTCGAGGCCTGCCGTCAAACGTAGTTCAAACTCATGCTCAAGTTGTGGCGAAAAATATACATTTAAACACCCACAGCAATACATTAACTCAAAATACCGTAAATACGAAAACTACGACGCTAACTTACAGAAAAAGAATCAATAATGAAGATCCTCTAAGAGTGAATAAAATGTAAACAAGATGAGAACTGCTAAAACAAAACCTTACTGCAATTACTCAACAACCTTACTGAAATGTATAACGGTAAACACTGCACTATTTACTACATATCACGAAGGAATTTAAGTATATTTTGGTAACGAAATATTTGAACAAAATCATACCGAAGCGTTAACCTCAATGAAAGTTGAGGTGCCAGAAGCGTTACACACACAAACAAAGCCACTTATTCTAAGCAGGAAACATAATCAGAAACCGGGGTTAAAAGTCAGGTTGTGAGTTTCACAAGTAGGAAAATTCCTCTCAGTTTTAATTACTGCGTTGATGGGATGAAAGTTCCTTTTGGGGATCATTGTAAATACCTAGGTGTCAATATAAGGAAAGATCTTCATTGGGGTAATCACATAAATATGATTGTAAATAAAGGGTACAGATCTCTGCACATGGTTATGAGTCTATTTACTAGTTGTAGTAAGGATGTAAAGGAGAGGGCATATAAGTCTCTGGTAAAACCCCAACTAGACTATGGTTCCAGTGTATGGGACCCTCACCAGGATTACTTGATTCAGGAAGTGGAAAAAAATCCAAAGAAAAGCAGCTCGATTTGTTCTGGGCGGTTTCCGACTAAAGAGTAGCGTTACAAAAATGTTGCAAAGTTTGGGCTGGGAAGACTTGGGAGTAAGGAGACGAGCTGCTGGACTAAGTGGTATGTTCCGAGCTGTCAGTGGAGAGAAGGCGTGGGAGGACATGAGTAGACGAATAAATTTGAATGGTGTCTTTAAAAGTAGGAAAGATCACAGTATGAAGGTAAAGTTGGAATTCAAGAGGACAAATTGGGGCAAATATTCGTTTATAGGAAGGGGAGTTAGGGATTGGAATATCTTACCAAGGGAGATGTTCAATACATTTTACAATTTCTTTGCAATCATTTAGGAAAAGGCTAGAAATACAACAAATAGGGAATCTGCCGCCTGGGCGACGGCCCTAAATGCAGATCAGTAGTGATTGATTGGTGTCGTCTGAGTCAATAAGATTGCATCTATTTTTTAACATGGCGTCAAACGCCAAGTAAAATCAGATCTGGACAGATTATACAGTCTGTACGCCTAAAACTACATTACTTGTGTCGGCCTGTCGGCAGTAAATCTCGAACAGAGAAATAAAGTATCTCGATACTCGATCGAGTGTTGGTAGCTTCTGAATAGACACATTCTACCAACCTCTGTTCATTAACAGACAAACTATACGTATTTTATAAATGGACGATGGTTAAAACGGTCTCACTAATACACATAATAACGATTCTTGGTTCTCAGAGTTGAACAAAACTCAATGAACCTTCACATGCGTAACGGAATATGGGACATATCGGCGTCTCGACAAATTTTTTCGGGACACCATTTTGAAAAAACAGGACGATCCCGAATTTTACGGGATATAAGTATTTAAATAAAGTTTTCTTTTACCTGGAAATACTAAGGTTTTCAGGCCTTCTCTTCCATCTAACCATGCACAGAAATATGTGCATTACATTACAATAATTAAATCAAATTTAAATTATTATTATTATTATTATTATTAATAATATATAACCTGGTGAAAATAACATAACACCCTTCTTCTCAGTAGCACTTTAGCAACACGGACTCACTTCCTCAGAGCCAGGGCCGGATTAAAGGGGAGGGGGGGGGGCTAAAGGGGCTGCGCGTGCCAAGGGGGTCCGACCCTTGGCCGAACCTAAAAGTGTATAAAAAGGCCTGCTGCTCCACCTCCGTGCATGTATATGAATATTGACGCTCGCAAAATATCGAATACGCACTCTTCCTTCCTTTTTATCAGCTGTCCGCGTTAGTATTTCATCACTGCTAGAATCAATTACCGTCCGGAGACACGAATCCTCGCTACTTACGCACTGTAATTATTGTAAAGGTTATTGTTGACGAAAATTTAAATCTGGCAGCTTGCGAGTACGGGCAGAGGGGGGGGGGAGATCTAGGAAGTGAGCGGGAGGAGACAGGAGAAGCACAGGAGAATGCGCATGCTATACTATATCTTTGCACCAGGAAGAGAACTTCCAGTTCACCTCTGATTATTGAACCATTCGTAAGTTACACCTGTAATGTTCTTGTAAAATGGATAGAAAATATCCTAGTGGTGCCAGAAAACGTAAGTTCTGTTTTGTATGTCGGTTTGATAGTGATGATGAGACAAATGTAAAATATGGTTTGGCATTATGAAATATTAACACGAAAAATAGAGAAAAATTGAACTCTACTTCAACACTTCCGTATTCATCAATTTAAGTGGAAGTAGGTCTATAACGACTTCAGTATGCTAGTCTTGCTTGATGTTACGAAGAAGGGGCCCCGCTTTTTTGAATAGCCCTGTGCCCCCAAACACCTTAATCCGGCACTGCTCAGAGCACCTCTGACGTGTACTTCATTATAAAAAATAATGCCTACTGAAAGAAGACGCAGCTTTTTGCCAGCTCCTTGTAGTGTTAAGTCCAGTGATGTATTTATTTCTCTCAGTGTAGGTGTTCCATGGTACTGAAATACTATAAAATTATTGTGATATACTGTATTTCATTTGGTAGTGTATCGTAGTATTAAATGTAGACAAAACTTACTTCAGAAAGGCTTATTTTGAAAATAATTGTGTAAATTTGTTCTAAATGGTTTAAGGACAAATCTATTTTAGTCAATCAAATCAAATCGATCATCAGTGTTCTGCATTTAGGGCGGTCTCCCAGGCGGCAGATTCCCTATCAATTGTTTACCTTTTATTTACATTTATTTATAATTGCTTCCCTACTTAAATATTTTCAACGAACTCGGAAATTTATCGAACATTTCCCTTCATAGTTTATTCCAGTCCCTTACCCCTCGTTCTATAAATGAATATTTTCCCCAATCTGTCCTCTTGAATTCCAACGTTATCTTCATATTACGAATTTCCTGCTTTTAACAGTTCCACTCAAGTTTATTTTTCTCTAGGGTCGATAGATAGATAGATAGATAGATAGATAGATAGATAGATAGATAGATAGATAGATAGATAAGAAATGGGTGAGCCCTGTCTTCGCAGAGCTCCACACGTAGGTCTATGAAGACCCTTTGTGCCCCTCTACGGTCGATGCATAACTTCGCGGGTTGGCAACAATGCGGCGTGGAGGGATTGCTTATCGTTATTCCGTTGTTTTAACTGAGTTTGGAGCTTGTGTGTTGTGAAACACAGGTTTTCTTGATTATGAACGTATTATTTGTGTATATTTCAGACAAGCTGATATGGAATGTCAAGGTGAGAAAAGTGAGCATTTCCTTCACATTTTACTCTTTGAGTTTAACCGACGATCCAGTGCAGCAGGAGCTGCGAGGACAATTTGTGAAGTGGACGGGAATGAAGCAATTGCTGAAAGAACAGCACAACAATGGTTTTCCCGCTTTTGAGCAGGACGGTTTGACCTGTCTGATGGTCCACGTTCTGGAAGACCTTCAGATTTTGACGAAAATCGCTTGAATGAGCTGCTTCTTGAGAATCATCGTCAAGCGACGCGGGAAATGGCGCAAGTTTTTGAATGTGATCAGTCGACTATTGTATGCCATTTGCGTTCGATGTGTAAGGTACAGAAATTGGGTATATGGGTACCCAGTCATGTGCTAAGTGCCAGTAACAAAAATCAACGAGTAAACATATGTTCATCATTGCTTGCCCGACACCGGTTGGTTTGTGATAGGCACGAAGCATTCCTTTCGAACAGTGTCACCGGTGACGAGAAATCGTGCCTGTATGTCAACATGAAGAAGAGGAAAGAGTGGCTCAGCCCATCCACAGAAAATCATGTTGTGTGTTTGGTGGAACAAAGATGGCATTCTTCACCATGAAAATCTTCCGAAAAACGTAACGATTACCTCTGCTGTGTATAGTGACCAGGTAAGATGGCTTGCCGTTGCTATTGGCAACAAAATACAAGGACAACACGCAGTCTTATTGCTCCATGATAACGCTCGTCCGCATAGGGGGCAATTGACCGAAGGTGTGATTGATAAACTTGGCTGGGAACCTCTTCATCATCCTCAGTATTGCCCTGACCTTGCCCCCTCAAATTTCCATCCTTTCCGCTCTCTCTCTCTAACCACGTTCAGGGACAAGTGTTTCCTGACGAAGCTTTTTTCGACCAATGGCTAACATATTTCTTGCAGCCGAAAGCAAAACAGTTCTATAGGCGAGGCATTCAACTGCTACCTGAACGTTGGCAGAAGGTCATAGAGACTGAAGGTGAATACATCACTGAGTGATTGTAATTGTGAGGTACAGTGCGTGACAGTGACAGTAAAATAAAATAAAATAAAATATAAGAACCTCACGAACTTATGCATTTACCCGATACTTATGTCATTCCACGCCAACTCCCACTGACAGCTCGAAACATACCACATAGTCGAGCATCTCGTCTCCTTACTCACAAGTCTTCCCAGCCCAAATTTCGCAACATTTCAGTAACACTACTCCTTTGTCGGATATCACCCAGAACAAATGGTGCTGCTTTCTTTTGAAATTTTTCTTGTTCTCGCATGAAATAGTCCTGGTGAGGATTCCATACACTAGAGCCATACTCTAACTGCGGTCTTACCTGAGACTTTTACGCCGTCTCCTTTACATCCTTACTACAACCCCTAAATACCTTCATAACCATGCAGCCTTTCTTAACAACATCTGTAATATGATTACCCCAATGAAGATCATTTCTTATCTTAACACCGAGGTACTTACATTGTTTCCCATGAGATACTATCACCCCCATCAACACAATAATTTAAATTATGTATTAAAATGTGTAATTTAAATTGTGATTTTTTAATATTTTGTTAAAATAAATCTCATATTTTATCAAATTTTCTTCAAATTGTGCCTGCCACTATTGATGAGTATTCCGATGGACCGAAGCTAAAATGTTACTTTTGTCATTGCAGTGATCGTGCTGATGACTCTGTCAGTCTTTTGGCTGCCTCCTCAAGCCGGAGAGAAACTCATGGTGAGCGCCTGCACTGCCATCATCATCTGTATCTTCCTGCTTTTCTTCTCTCAGAAGTTGCCAGCCATGGCGGGACACACCCCGCTTGTTGGTGAGTAACATTTACAACTACACGATACTAACACAGCCGAGTAACGAGTCCTTGTGGAAGCTGTGTGAGCTATTTATTATCATTCTATCTCAACAAGTGACGCATCAAACCACGGACTCTTCTCAACTTCTCCGAACATAATAAATACTAGGGAACAGATCAAGTTCGTCATAATGTATACATTTTACCAGCTGCTGTTATGAAAGAGGTAAGATTTGACTGATCCTGGTGCTCTTTTGGTGAAATGCAAGCATAAAAAAAATTCAAAATCCCCTTAAGAGCGTGAATAATATAATATGGAGCCGTATTCCAGAAACATATTTGTCTACATTAAAACTCTTCACTTTGGGGAATGGTCTATCTTCTTAAATATTTGACATATAGTGAAATGTAAACCTTTGATGAAACTGAGTATTTAACCTGGGGGGAACGCTGTGAGAGCATTTCAGGAGACTGATATGTAAAGACTAAGAGTTGTTACACAAAGGGCTGAAGGGAAGTTGGTGAAGACTGCTAGGAGCAAGAGAAGGATCCAAATTATTGGTGGGGACGGAGCGGATTAGTTGTGTCGTCATCACCCGGTTGTACCGAGTGAATGTACTGTAGCGGCACGTTTAAACGCGTTATTGTATGTCAATGTAAAGGCATTTCACCCGTCTATCCAATGCCCTTTTCTCACAACATAACTGTTTTTCTGAATACAACACTGTTGTTTCCTGCTGGAGAAGCCGACCTGCTCATTTCATCTTTGTGATGCCTCTTCATATAATCCCACAAATTTGATACGCCACCACCCGTCCCGTAAACGTGGCCGCAAAATTTGCATTCTTCTGATTTTTATCATCAGTAATTTCAAATAACTGCCGTACATCAGACGGTTTTCGTGGAGTTTGCGGTACAAATTTCTGTAAACATTTATTTAAATTCCTTTTCATCTTCTAAAAACATGAATACCATCAAAAATGGGATTAAATATCAAACTAATACCACAGTTATTATGTAGTATACTTAGCATTATCTACAAAACACAATAAGCGGAGAGAAAAATGTAGACGGAAATTTGTTAAGCACAGATTGAATACAGGCACAGTACTCTTACAAGGAGAGGCCACGACGTTCGGATCACGGTTGTGGTACTAACATTCTTGCTCTTCGTTCTCGATGTCGCTTTTCTCCCAGCTGACTTTTGTTATTTGTAAGCTGCTTTTAAAATATTCCATGTGATTCTTTGTGACTATGGTGGGTTTACACGTGCATAGATTCACTGGCTCCAGTACTGGCACGCCACAACAAGTTTATACGCATGTCTCGCCAGTGCCATTTTGAAGTGGGTTTAGCCAGTAAAGGTTATTAGAACATTTAATTTATTCATGACGCTTGCCGAATAGTTACAACACTGTTAGTTAAGAACATGATAAACGATCTCGATAAACAAAAACGTCGTAAAAGTCGCGTGTGGGGGAGAAAGTGGATTGCACCAAGGGATGATGCAGGTGCATCTGAACGACTTTTAACTGAACTTTCACCAGAAGATCATTTACGAATGACAAAGTTCTTTTTGTTATTGGAACGTGTGTCAGAATACCTCAATGAGAGACGCTTTACCGCTAAAACTGAAGCTAGAATTTACGCTGAGATAGCATCAGGAGATCCTTTTGCATCTTTACAGTATTTGTATCAAGTTCCAAAATGCACAATTCGAGCATCCCTGTTCTTATATACTCTGCAGTTCACGTCCCACAGACAAGGATATTGTTCATATGCTTAAAGGAATTTTATATTTCTTTATGAATTCCACTTTGCATTTATTATTAATTGAATTCTGGTCCCATGACACAACACTTCACACAAAAGCAACTTCAGCGTATATTAATCTCTTCTTGTTTATACGTTGGCAAGGAATCTCTTATGGCGATAAGTCATCACTGGCGCAAGGGAAGTTGGAACGCTACCAACTTTTCAGGATTGAAGTTGCGCGCACAAACCTGTTTTACTTGCACGCCATAACCTACTGGCGTATGCACGTGTAAACTTGGCATACGGTATTATCTGCGCACCTTTTATCGATAGATTTGTGTACGGGTTTGAGGAGTAAGGAGGGAGCAATTCCGGTTCCAGTAGTACTGCCAACTGAATGGAAATGAAATCTGAATTGAATCGATAAGATGATCGATCGATATGAATTTTGCTAAACCTTTGTTATCTTAAGCCAACAACTATGTCACCCACACATTATAAAACATTTCTCGATGCGAATCTTATTCCTAGAGTGAATTCTATTGTTTGGCTTTGCTGTGTAAATAACAACAGTACTAGTACGTAAAGTGTACGCCAGATGTCGTACAGCGATGCATAAGCGATTCATAGTTTGTGTTTCAAAGGTTGCCAGTACGAACCTCGAAGATTGCCGAGGTCGACCAATTCAGCACTAGGGCGTAAATCTATCCAGAAAAGGTGCGCAGACAATACTTACATAGGCAAAATCTCCCTATATATTTGCTACTTCCAGAACTTCCTTCACATACTTCGACTTTCACACTACCATTTCTCGATCGCCCTTCTCCTACATACTTTTCAGCATTATCATCATTATCACAAACACTGTTGCCATAAGACTTACTTGCGCCGGTGCGACGTAAAGCAAAAAAATAAGAAGAAGAGCATTGTCATATTCACGCTGTTATGTTCAGGTTTTCCCCGTGGTCTTCACATTTTAATAATTTGCAGTGAAGAAGAAACCACTTAAACTACAGAATTTTCTAAACAACTTCTCTGCTGACGAGCTAAGGAAGTGATCATGCAGAGATTAGTCAGAAGATCTGTTGATCCTGACCTCATTCTGGCGTTTAGTTTTGCAGATATTACTTCCACTGCCTTCGCGATGTACAGGCCGCACTTAAGCTCGGATGACGTCACGCAAAGAGGTGAACAGTTTCCTCCGTCCGACCCGCGCAATGCAAGCACACGATACGACTGTGCCTTATAGTTAATAAATATTCTCAAATGTTGTATTAATAGAACAAGTAAGATAATTAACACTTGTAATTATTTGATATCGCATAAGTTAGATCTCTGTAATTTTAGGAGTAGATTTAAAATGTGATCAAAATGGTCAAATCATAACGATTGTATTACTCTTCCATGTACCCAATAAATCATAATTATTGTGCATTAATAAAAATATATATAACAAGAAAAAAATCAAAAGCAGAACTCACCATCAGCTCGGGAAAATGTGTGAAACATACCCCTGCATTCTTCGTAATATAGTTATATTTTCCATTGGAATTTTCGTACCGTGCGGCAGCTGTGAGCTTGCATCCGGGAGATAGTGGGTTCGAATCCCACCGTCGGCAGCCCTGGAGAGGGTTTTCCGTGGTTTCCTATTTTCACACCAGGCAAATGCTGGGGCTGTACCTTAATTAAGGCCACGACCGCTTCCTTCCCACTCCTAGGCCTTTCCTATCCCACCGTCGCCATAAGACCTATCTGTGTCGGTACGACGTAAAGCAAATAGAAAAAAAAATCGTCTTCCACAAATTTTTCTTGCATTCATTCGAAGGAAATGAGAATATTGGTGTATAGTTACTTGTGTAGTTTGATATTCGTTGTGATGCGCACAACTTTTTGGCATTCTGGCAATTTATTTAAATTCGCAACAAATTTTATTTCTACAAAAATGTATTATACGGTAATAATTCAATTAATAAATCCCGGGAGACGCATTACGCCCCTTTAATTTGCAATACTCACCACATGGAAATGACATACCTAACCTAAACTATGAGTTCTGATTATCTCAATAAGAACTGTTTATGTAAATCCTGATCTGATAAATATAGAGAACAATACTTAAAAATTAAGGTCTGTCTTTCAACAGCCACAATTATCAAAGAATGCTCTCGATCGCTATGTATTACATTCACAACTACAATCAAATACAGTAGAGACAATACGCGACACTTACGGATTTAGCCTTGTTAAAATGGGAGACAATTCGACGGTAGCGCTCCCAGTGACTTGACCTGAAAAGTAGCGCTAAATTCAAATATCAATGGAAATGCATATACGAAAATGGATAAATAAATTGCGTCTAGAAAGAAAGTGTTATTGAGATATTAACTTGGAAGTTGCTAAAGCAATTCTGGATAAATGACTGAAGAATTATTTAAAAGGTTATTATTCAAAGACTGAAATTAGACATATAAACAAGATGTGAAATGGACTGCTGTGAAATGCCTTGATCTTTCATTTATGCATTACTTTTTTTACTTTAGCATTCCTGCCTGAACTTTTACGGTTAGATTTTTCTCTTTTCTCATTTAAAAGTATTGTATCATCATATTTAAACAATTGTCAACAACAATATCGGCACATTCCTTACACACATGATTCAATGGATTTACATTTAAGAGCTGGACAATTTTTCTTTTAACTTGAAGCCTACTAACAGAAACAAAATCTGTAAATTTAGCCTCAAAAACATTCAAACTTTCCCTATAAGCAATACTTGCCATAATGCCATTACATGAGGGTAAAGCAAATTTGGATCATATTGTTTCAACAAAGTATGTACATTTCTTAAATCACCCATATTTTCTTCAGTGCTTGACAACGCATTACGGCATTCCAAATGGGGTAACTTGTAACACAATTAGCCACACCCATATGCATATGTATTTTCCTGAATTAAATCAAACCCACAGATCACACCTACAACAACACATAGGTATTGAAGGTTAACTGCTGCACTATACAATAAAATATGCGTATTATATTTTAAGCTCGTTAAAATATGGGTCGAGCAGGTCAGAAGATTATGAAGTACTATAAAAATCTCTTTGTCACTGGAAGAATATATATGCAAACACAATATTACTTACATTTTTTTGTCACGAGGGAAACGGAAGAAAGATCGCGCATTCTTCTCTACTTCATAGTTACTGCAGCCAAACACAGCACATACCTTTCCCCTCATGCTGAGAGGAGATATCAAGGAATGACACTCGCTACTATTTAATTATGTCAACTCACTTAAAACGCATAAATAACACCAAAAAATTCACACACAAATACACGTGCTCTTATGACAATCAGTAGTTCTCAGGTCTATCCGCTAGAGAGAGCTCGGTAATAGCTGTCCGTCGATATCTCGCTGAGTGTCGCGTATTGTCTCTACCGTATTTGATACGATTCATAACATTCCTTCAGCCGCCCTAATCGATCAGCTGACGGGCTTGGCGCGCTTTCTACAGTACAGCCTGTACATTACGAAGGTGGTGTTACTTCCTTGTGTCCCATATGTGGCAACATGGTGGAAGCATGTAGCTGTCATAAGAGGCAAGTTGTTATCTCATTGGCCACGACAACCGTGATCATACGCGTGATTGGCCTCGCCGTCAACAATGGTGGAATATCAAAAGCTTGCCGCATGCTAACATTCTGAGTGGATCCTCCTCAGCTATTTAACTGTACTCCTACAACAGGTCGTAAGAACCAAGAAGCCGAACACACGTTTCAAACATCGCTGCCCTTGGCTCACGACCTGTTTTGACTTGAAATAGGAATATGTTTCGGCGTTTTCCAAATTTTTGAACATTTCCCTCACTAAACAACTTCAAAGTGAAACCCCTGAAAGAGACCATTTATTAAGGAGGGAAGTTCATCCCCCATCCTAAAATAGCTATGCGACTCCAAATTTGCATTCTTTCTTCAGCGAAAAGGGGGTTTCTTCACTGACGAGAGGCAAATACCGCCTTTCAAACAGATCGTTTTCCCCCGCCAGGGCAGAACCAGAGACTTTTTCGACTCAACGGCATTTCTCGGAAACAGATGAGTAAAGGGACATAGTTTTCGCCCTGGGACTCTCAGGTACTCGCTCTGAACGATAATAGCAATCAATACGAAGGAAGCGAGCAGACAGTTAATTCATTCTCGCCAAATCGGTTAGGTTCTTTGTTCCGTATATCGAAGTAAAGTAAGTTATGTTTCTTTGACTTTTGCAGTGTTGTTCTACAGTACCAGCCTGTACCTGGTGTGTATCTCCATGCTGGTGTCTGTCATCGTGCTCAATCTCTCCAGGAACAGACATGGAGCTCCTCTGCCGTGGATTGTGAAGAACGTTCTCACCGGCTGGCTGGGCCATGCGCTAGGACTGGGACACATCATAGCGCAGGTGAGTGCAGTGACGTATTCAACAATCAACCGTAAGAGGACATTGACGTGTCATTTCATCTGTGAAAGATTTTTTTAGTTTCTGTTCATTTAGGTACCGTACAATATTTTGCAGTGTTAAGAATAGAAATTTACAAATATCTGAGATGTGAAGTCGACTCCAGTCAGCCAACAACAGAGGTAGACATGGAGAAGCGAGCCATCTATGAACCAACTATCAGCTACTTCAAAAAATCGTACATCTCCTGTATAAGGGGTGTAGGACTTTTCATCGGAGCAAGAGGAACCATACCAAAATTCTTAGTTGAGTTTTTCAAAAGTGTGAACACTCCCAAGAATCTGTATTGCGATTTCTTGGTCATTAAAGACTCCGCCCAAATAGTTAGAAATCACCTCCGTAATAGGCCTACTGCTATGGGCGCCCGCAAGGAGAGGGGGGGGGGCGGGCGCCCCCCTTCCTGGAATTCTAAAAAGGTTGATGTTCAATTGTTTAATATCATACCAGATTATTATTTCATAAACTGAACTTACTAACTGCCATCTACCATCTGTTATAACCGGAAATTTCTGTAAACAATTTAATGTTGCTGACGTTATAATGGTTTATATATTCAAGAAAAATTTTAATGTCCCCCCCCCCCCCCCCCGGTAACGATCGTGCGGGCGCCCATGCGGCTACTGCATCCGAGAAGGATTAACTCCAGAAAACTCTTCATGCTTAAGCATGCATTCAGTATTTAAGTGTTATGGTATACTTTGTCAGATTTAGGCAGCCTATCATTGGAGGACAAATGTACTGTATTTCCAGAGTTCGTTTGCGTTACGTCAACATTGACAACCAGCACTTTCGCAGACAAACATCATCAACAGTATTGCTAAGAAACGTGTGACTATCGACATAGGAAGCACCAATTCACGTAAATGTTAATTCTATAAAAGTAACCCGTAACTTACGACAGAAATAAAACGAAGTTTAACTGCAGCTTTTGTTTAACCGGGGTTAGAAAATGATAATCGACAGCATTAAATTAAGCCTTTCAGCGTTATCCTAAGTTCTTTATCATAATATTATGAATACTTTCCAATCAATCAATCAATCAATCAATCAATCATTCAATCAATCAATCAATCAATCAATCAATCAATCTCGGAACATTCCGTTTGGTCGAGCAGCTCTTCTCCTTAGTCGCAAATCTTCGCAGCTCGAAGATTGTAGCATTTTTTGTAACAGTACTCGTTTGTCGGAAATCACTCACGAGGGTCACCCTTGACCTCAAACGCTCTGAACCACATGAAAACATGTTTATTATTATTATTATTATTATTATTATTATTATTATTATTATTATTATTATTATTCTTATTATTATTATTATTATTATTTATTTACAAGTTGCTTTACGTCGCACCGACACAGATAGGTCTTATGGCGAAGATGGGACAGGAAGGGGCTAGGAGTGGGAAAGAAGTCGCTGTGGCCTTAATTAGGGTACAGCCCCAGCATTTGCCAGGTGTGAAAATGGGAAACCACGGAAAACCATCTTCAGGGCGGCCGACAGTGGGGTTCGAACGAAAACATGTTTAAGAATATAGATCATCATCTTGGTCTGTGGCTATTCCATGCAAAACGCAACAGTTGCGTGCTAGCGCCCTTAGACGGTGGCATATTGTAGCTGCACTAGAGCTGAGGAAAATCAAGACCAACCACAATACCTCAGACCTTCCGACGTATCGAAACTGAAGCAATTGGAGTGCTAGCTTGTGCTTGTTTTGATTAGTGTAATTCGTGTTGTTACAAAATATCTACGGAAATTGGAATATTATTAATCGAAAATTATTCTTATGTATAACATTAAAAATGCTATAGAGCCTTTTTAAGTTCCGTAAGAAGCTGTTTGTTCTTAAAAATAGTAGGTATTCGAACAATTCCGGAGGTTAATGAAATGGCGTATGGCTTTTTTTAGTGCCGGGAGTGTCCGAGGACAAGTTCGGCTCGCCAGGTGCAGGTCTTTTGATTTTACGCCCCTTCATAATGAAGATGAAATGATGATGAAGACGACACATACTCCCAGTGAAATTAACCAATGATGGTTAAAATTCCCAACCCTGCCGGGAATCGAACCCGGTACCCCTGTGACCAAAGGCCAGCACGCTAACCATTTAGCCATGGAGCCGGGCAATTACGGTGGTGATAAGGTGATTGTCCTCATGTTCTTCTCAGAATCGGCTTTATTTTTATTTTCACTTACCTGTGCAGTATGTTTATATTTTAATCAGACGAGTCGTATGTGCTGTGTGCCTGCATATAGCGGCAGAGCAAAAGCTTCGGTGTTCACATTTCCAAAAGACCTAGTAGTGAGGTGCATTCATAGCGATAACTTCGAACTAAGTGATAAGTGTACAACAATAATTTTGATATCAAATATTATACAAATGTTATACCTAATGATGCCTTTCCTAGCATTTTCACCAATCAGACAACATAACTAACTACAAAATTAAATCACTCCCGGAAAGATCTGAAAAATCGTCACTCAGATGTACGTCTGAGATATGAAGATAATTTTAAACGGGTCCTTTGCTGGCGGGACCTAGTGTTTACAGTTCACTATGTCTTCTGGTATGGGCTAGAGCAATTTTGTTACTTTCATTGATCTGTCTTAGCTTTATCCTTGGCTTTGACAAAATGAAAGTGACTGAGGTATGAGCGATGCTAGTAATGCCATTCCTTCTGCAGCCAGTCCCTGCTATGAATGGTGTGAAAATATTGCTCATAGGGTCGGTTGGTGCATGCATGCATTTCAGTGGGCTTGGCAGACTGATATGTAATAGCAACTTCTGGCTCGGCGAGGAAAGCAACGGGAAACTACCTCACTCCTCATTTCCCTAGTACGCCTCTTCAGTGATGCCTAGGACATCTATGACAGCTGATGGCAGAGCTGTTGAGGATCCCACCAGCGGAATCGCTGACGGACTGAACATACATACATACAAGAATGATGTAATTGAATATCTTTAGTATTTTACAAAGGGGGACGTAAATGAAACCTAATTCCATTCCTCGTCAGTTGAATTGAGGATTACCTTATTTTTATATTAAATTACAAGAGGATCGTGTGCCATTAATTCCGGTGAGTTTTAAGGGGTCTAGTATTGTAGGTGTTCAGGAATATCATTGTAGCTACTCAACAGTTCAGGAGGGTTGTGGAGAGTTGTATTGTTTCCATGTTTTACAAAACGGGCTGTGGTTAATGGTGATATTGCATGATACGGTATTTCATTTGAGTTTAGTAATGTTATTCGTTGACATCTGTTTATCTTATCTGCTGTGCGGAGTTTCATATGCGAAATATTCTTCGTGTATGTTCGTGTTTCAACCTGACGTTGATAAAATAATTCTCCCTCGTTATTTTCCCTCTGACATTACAATTAAATTGCGCGATAACGTTGCTTTTAGTGTATAATTATTCATATTTTGAGTTAATGAGTTGCATTTCGTGACATTTGACTTGTGAGTTTTTCTTAGATTACTCAGAATAAACACCTTTAACCTCTCTTGTCACCCACCGATTGCCGTCATGTTTTTTCTGGGTTACGGTCTGATGTATTTATGATTGGTCTTGAGACAGATACAATAAAATAACTTTCGGGAATACAACCGTTGTAGATTCAGTTGCTCTCTGTGCCGTTTTGCTGTTGGGTTCTTCAGCGGTACGAATCAAGTGACATTTCGCAACTTGTATTCTTTCCGTATACAAACCGTGATGTCGTTCGCATTCGTTGCATTTATTGACACCCTGGACATTTTATCAGTTCATGGCCAGACGAAAGCGTTATTTTTACAGCTGCATGCAGCTATGTCGTGTTGTTCTGTGTCAACATTGGAAGCAACATTTTATCAAATGTTCACGTTTCTTATCGCTAGTAAGATTCTCTTAATTATTGTGTGCTACTGTTTGTATGTTTATTATAAAAATGTGTACGGTGTACACGCACTAAAAAGTAAAGGAAAATCGGATGGGACTTCTCCTGTCTCATACATCTTACACACTAAATGGAATAACCTTGCCATGCTGGTTTCTCCTAAGGCAGTCAGTAATACAGAGGGAATGTCATCAATTCCAGGTGCCTTGTTCCTATTTAGGTCACTCACAGCTCTGTCAAACTCTGACCTCAAAATTGGGTCTCCCATTTCATCAGCATCAACAGCCTCTTCATGTTCCAGAACCAAATTATCTACATCTTTACCTTGATACAACTGTTGGATATGTTCCTGCCATCTTTCTGCTTTGTCTTCTTTCCCTAGAAGTGGCTTTCCATCTGAGCTCTTAATATTCATACACCTAGATTTTCTTTCTCCAAAGGTTTCCTTGATTTTCCTGTATGCAGCATCTACCTTTCCCAGGACCATACAGCCTTCGACATCCTTGCACTTCTCCTTCAGCCATTCTTCCTTAGCTACCTTGCACTTTCTTTCCACTTGATTCTTTAATCGCCTGTATTCCTTTCTGCCCTCTTCATTTCTAGCATTCTTGTATTTTCGTCGTTCATCAATCAGGTCTAGTATCTCCTGAGTTATCCACTGATTCTTACCGACTATGACAAGAAAATTCATGAATTATTTGCACTTTTGTTGCTTAGTCTATATCAACGTAGAGCATTGCTGACATGGAGGCCTTGTTCATTAGTGTTAACTGGCGATGGTTTTTGTCCTTATCGTGTAGTCATCGGTCCATATCAACAAGATGATTAGCCTATAACAATGAGAAACATATCGTAAAGGAACATACGCTTGAAGAATAAGGCAAGAGGGAGTTATGAAAGAAAGGAGGACTCCCTTTATATTAGAGGCCTTAATATCACAGAGTCGGAAGTAAACTAGATGTGAAGGCCTACCATAAAGAAGCCGATATCAACAGTAATATTACATGGACCATTGTTTGTTGTAATGTGCTTTGTTCTCCGATAGATGGGATTAGGCTACTGCATTCCGAGTAAAACAGTCTGCCTGAATATTGGCGGAAAGTAAGTTTCTTCTTTGATCTTACTCACAACGTGTAGCCTACTTCACCTAGAATTCTGTACACAATGTAGAATTCCGTAACGAAGCACCGGTACATTAACTATACAGCACAATAAGGCAGAAATACTCAAATGCATGGCGTTACGCTGGATAGACGTACCGTACTGATTTTGAATAAGAAGAAGAGCCATCGCCTGAAATTGGTTCTTCAAGCAGTACTAGACTTTCATCTCCACAGCAACAGGAACCGTCAAGTCACAGTGGCTATGAACTATCTCCACCCAAAATGTCGAAGCCCATTGTATTACAAGATACTGATGACAGCATACTGGAGAACATTACAGTAGTGACTTCAACTCCTATAGGAAACTTTAAAACAACTGTACAATTTGCTTTACGTCACACCGACGCAAATAGGCCTTATTGCGAAAATGGGATAGGAAAGGCCTAGAGTAGGAAGGAACCAGCCGTAGTCTTAATTAAGGTACATCCCCAGCATTTGCGTGGTGTGAAAATGGTAAAAAACGGGCGAGTTGGCCGTGCGCGTAGAGGCGCGCGGCTGTGAGCTTGCATCCGGGAGATAGTAAGTTCGAATCCCACTATCGGCAGCCCTGAAGATGGTTTTCCGTGGTTTCCCATTTTCACACCAGGCAAATGCTGGGGCTGTACCTTAATTAAGGCCACGGCCGCTTCCTTCCAACTCCTAGGTCTTTCCTATCCCATCGTCGCTATAAGACCTATCTGTGTCGGTGCGACGTAAAGCCCCTAGCAAAAAAAAAAAAAAAAAAAAAAAAAGGGTAAAAAACGGGAAACCGTCTTCAGGGTTGCTGACAGTGGGGTTCGAACTCACCATCTCCCGAATGAAAGCTCAGAGCTGCTCGCCCCTAACCGTACGGCTATTGGAAGCTAATGAGGCGCTATACGTGCACTGAAAATAAATCAAACTGCAAGTTAATTTTAAATGAGGTGACTAGCAATTGACAAGAAGGTGCTCACGTAAAAGGAAATGGACTGTCACAGTTACAAACTTAAAAAAAAAAGAGCAAGTAGAGTTGCGGTTTGATAAATCAAGAGCGCATGACACTACAGTTCACTACTGACATCTGCGAATATGGGCACTAGAAGCGTCTAAAATGGTCGCCCTGGACACTTTCAATGTTTAGATTACTTTTATCGACAATCTTAATTCTCAACATGACATTTTAACCAGGCATATTACTACATTCATCACGCATTAGGAGACTGGTGGTGATTATTGTTTTAAGAGGAAGTTCAACTCGGTAACGACCCTCTATTAATACCAATCTGAAGCGAGAGCTGCTCGACTAACTGATGTTCCGAGCTGTCAGTGGAGAGAAGGCGTGAAATGACGCTTGTAGACCAAGTTTGAGTGCTGTTTGTAAAGGTAGGAAAGATCACAATATTAAGTTGCAATTGAAGGGGGCAAATTGGGTAAATATTCGTTTTTAGGAAGAGGAGTTAGGGATTGAAATAATTTACCAAGGGAGATGTTCAATAAATGTCCATATTCGTTGCAATTATTTAAGAAAAGACTAGGTAAACAACACATAGGGAATCTGCCATCTGGGCGACTGCCCTGAACGTAGATCAGTGGTGATTGGTAGATGGAATGGAAGTTCGACCAAGATAATGGGCAAATGTAGGGTGGCGAGAATTTCACGCAAAGGAGCGTAATATTTGCTTCATATATAAAACATTGGTCCGCCTCTGTGGTGTAGTGGTTAGCGTGATTAGCTGCCACCCCCGGAGGTCCGGGTTCGATTCCCGGCTCTGCCACGAAATTTGAAAAGTGGTACGAGGGCTGGAACGGGGTCCACTCAGCCTCGGGAGGTCAACTGAGTAGAGGTGGGTTCGATTCCCACCTCAGCCATCCTGGAAGTGGTTTTCCGTGGTTTCCCACTTCTCCTCCAGGCGAATGCCGGGATGGTACCTAACTTAAGGCCACGGCCGCTTCCTTCCCTCTTCCTTGCCTATCCCTTCCAATCTTCCCATCCCTCCACAAGGCCCCTGTTCAGCATAGCAGGTGAGGCCGCCTGGGCGAGGTACTGGTCATACTCCCCAGTTGTATCCCCGATCAAGAGTCTGAAGCTCCAGGACACTGCCCTTGAGGCGGTAGAGGTGGGATCCCTCGCTAAGTCCGAGGGAAAAACCGAACCTGGAGGGTAAACAGATGATGATGATGATATAAAACATTGTATCTTATGGAGACGAAATAGAAAATAGTACCTTCATAACCTACAAAGCAGAAATATGGTTTCAAACTACCTATACCCTACGTATATACAAATATTAAACTGAAACACATTAATCATACTTCTGATATAGTTTTTCCTTAGGTTGAGACCACCGTCTTCTGCTTGCCTAAATTCTTCACAGGTCATGATCACGTGGAATGTCACTTTCATCACTTGTTCTAGCGCAGACACCAGCATTAAACATGGTGGTGTGACCATACAAGTTCTATATGAAATACTTCTAGTTATTCTGAAGATTCCTTTTCGGTTCGAAAAAACTCGAATCTACTTACGTCAGATACTACAGAAAATAGAATTTGTGATTTCCACTTCATGTGTTTTAATAGACAGTTCATTGTAACACGCCAAGCAGAAAACATTTCAGTAAGCATTATTTTATGACGTTTTAATACAGGGATAAGTGTCTTAGCACTTTCCTCGCGAAATTGTCTTAAAAATAAAGTTAGATGCACAGTGAAAAATAATTTCACAACCACTTCATTTTCACACTGGGCTACCTCCATTAATCGTTGGCTGAATGGTCAGCGTACTGGCCTTCGGTTCAGAGGGTCCCGGGTTCAATTCCCGGCCGGGTCGGGAATTTTAACTTTAATTGGTTAATTCCAATGGCTTGTGGGCTGGGTATTTGTGCTGTCCCCAGCATCCGTGCAACTCACACACCACACATAACACTATCCTCCACCACAATAACACGCAGTTGCTTACAAATGGCAGATGCCGCCCACCCTCAACGGAGGGTCTGCCTTACAAGGGCTGCACCCGGCTAGAAATAGCCACACGAAATTTATTTTACCTCCATTGATAACTGCCTCACCAAGTCAAGTCATTGGAAAGGCAAATCCCTATAATGGCCTTGAAACATCCCTCGTAATTCCAAAATCTCTCTCATCAGTAACTTCAAAAAAAGATTATAATAGTTCTTTCTTATAATTAAATATTGTTTTCTGTGTTCCTCTCTTTCGGTGCAGAACAAATATAGCGTTTTTTTCTCTCCTACAATTCATAGTAATATTTCTGTTCAAAATTGAACAAAAATAAGTATAAATGTGGACTTAAGTGGAGACTGAAAAGTACGAGAGTACGTGAACCTCTAAAAGAGTACAATACAGTTCATTCTTTTCTTCTTTACGATCTGTTTTACGTCGCACACTTTGGGTCTTAATGGCGAAAAGGCCGTGGCCTTAATTAAGGTGTGAATAAGGGAAACCACGGAAAACCATCGTTAGGGCTGCTGATAGCTACGTGCAGCCACTTGCCCCGTAATAGTGTATCTGGTCGCCCTCACAATAACCAGATTCTCTATCTGTTGTTTACCTAGTCTTTTCTTAAATGACTTCGAACAAGTTGGACCTTTATCGAAAATTTCGCTTGATAAATTATTCCAATCCGTAATTCCTCTTTCTGTAAATGAATATTTTCTCGAAAGTTCACTTGATTTCTGACTTCCTCTTCGTATTACGATGTTTCCTACCTTTAAATGCTCCACTCAACCTTCCACGCCATTCCTCTGCTGGCAGTTGGGAAGATCCTGCGTACTCGAGCAGCTTGTCTCCTTACTCCCAAGTCTTCCCAGCCCAGAGTTTGCATTATTTTCGTAACAACATTCTTTTGTCGGGAATCACCGAGAACAAATCGTGCTGCTTTCCTTAGGATCTTTTCCATTTCTCGAATCAAGTAATCGTGGTGAGGGAACCATGTTCTAGTTGGGGCCTAACCAAAGACTGATACGCCCTCTCCTTTACATCCTTACTACAACCCCTGTTTCATGTGAAGAGATTTCTAACAACACCTGGCTACTTGCAGTGATCCTCATGAGTTAAGGAGCACCAAGGGTGTACAAATGAAAAGTCCTCACCCGTCGCAAACCTAACGCCATCGCAGCCAGAAGTCAACAAAAGTTGACCGAACGAGGCCAGACAGGCTGGCACAAGCAACTGGAAGCAATGCCACTCTCAGCCAGGGCCCCTGTGGTCACGAACCCACGCTCTCGCCTCTTACCATAGGCAGGGTACACTACCGCCCCCCCCCCCCCCCGAATGCTGAGACGGTGACGGGCTCACCTTCTAAGTTCAAGTTGGCAGATTCGATGCCAGCTCAGTTCGATGATAGTTGACTGTGCTCGAACACGTGAGCCTCGTGTCGCTAGATTTACTGGCACGTAGAAGATCTCCTGTCGGGCAAAATTCCGGCACCTCAGCGTCTCCTAAAATCGTTACAATAGTTAGTGAGACGAAAGTCCAATGACATAATAATAATTATATGACTTGTTTTTATCTGATACGTTTTTACAGTGTTTTAATTAATCATGTAATTAATCTCCGGCTAAATGGTTGGTCACAAGAGACCCACACTCGATTAACCATAATCGGCTAATTCCGCTGGCATGGGGGCTGGGTGTATGTGTCGTCTTCATCATCATTTCATCCTCATCACAACTCGCAGGTCGCCTACGGGAGTCAAATCAAAAGACCTGCGTCTGAGAGCCGAACTTGTCCTCGGACACTCCCGGCACTAAAAGCCTTACGCCATTTCATTTCATCAAATTCATTTGGAAATATATTTCAACTTGAACTGTGAAACACTTGGCAGGTTGGGCGCCACTCTGGCGCTCAGGTTTACTGCACTGATACACATGGGGGTGGAGAAGTCCCGTGCTATCGCAGACACAGTGACACTGGCTCCAGCTCCACCAGATAGCGTATCAGTCAGGAAACAACGCATCCTGGACACTGCCCTCTATCGCTGACAGCCACACATGAAGGAACGCGGAACAGATTGCTCAATGATACACAAAAGAGCGCCAAGGATTTCATTTTCATACTTTGACTTGTCGCCTCAGCACGTCTTACGATAGGTCTACTTATCTGGTCGGCGGTTGCACAGTGGACTTCGGCTGGTCCGACAGCTCTGCATTTCGAGCAGAGGAGGGGTGGTCACGGCTCTACGCCTCTGCATCGGGAGACGGAGACCGTGAGCTGTCCTGGGAATGGTTTTCCGTGGTTTTCTCTTCTCCTGCACTAAGGCGAATGCCGGGCCGCCAACCCCCTCACTATCTCCTTCACTGTAACAAATCTCCTGGCCCGAGAGACGGCGTCACCGTCTAGGAGGAATAAAACATGTAGCTACTCACTTAGGCTACTTCCAGGCACCGGTCGGGGATAGAGCTCCAAGTAATGCGCCGACACTACACATCTGGGGTAATTCCTATATAACGCTGGTATTGGTGTATTTCGTTCTCCTGAACCTGTATTATTCTTTACCTTGCATGTTCCAACTCGTAAAACCACGATATTCCCTATTCCCGCCTCTCTGTTGTTCAAAGAACTCTGTTCATCCGCATTCCAAGCCTCCTTCTCTTCATCTTCTGACAGGAACTTGGATGTTTTCTTCTTCGCGTGCCTCCTTTAATCGAATCTTCCTTAACTTATCCTAGCTCCTTTCCTTCATATTCCATTTTTTCCTCTTATCATTGTTGTTCCCTCTATTGTACATAACGTAATACCGGTATTTTTTACAGCATTATCAATCAATCAATCAACGACAACTGATCTGCATTTAACCGACCTCGATTGCTTCACTCGCTTAAATGCGGCCAGTATCCAGTATTCCGGAGATAGTGGATTCGAACCCCACTGTTAACAACTCTGAAGATGGTTTCCGTGGTTTCCCATTTTCACACCAGACAAATGCTGGTGCTGTACCTTAATTAAGGCCACGGTCGCGTCCTTCCCACTCCTAGCCCTTTCCCATCCCACCTTCGCCATAAGACCTGTCTGTGTCGGTGCGACGTAAAGCAACTTGTAAAATAAAGAAAGATGTAATGCGAATGGAGGAGGACTAGAAGAAGAATGGACTCGGATATGGAAGTTCATAGAAGTAAAGGGCGGCCAATATTCAGACTTGGCTTTTAATTAGTTTAAGGTTAGAAGTGTGAAATTAAACGATGCAGCATAGCTAGTTGAGGCGCGTATTTAATTCTCTGATTCTAGCAGACCAAACACTGAAAAAAAAAAATGTGTTCATACATAAAGGGTTTTCCGTACAGTGTTAATAGAGGAAAAATTAGACGAATTGAGCCCAAAACTTCAACGTTCGCAATGAAAATCGCTACCGAAATTAACACAGCAAGTAGGGATTTCAGTGACTTCTGCACATTCAGCAACACAATTATTAAAACTCGAACCTGACGAATGCACACGTGTTCATGGTTTAAACAGATTGTCCTGCAGGCACGTTTCTGTCATCAGTCAAGCAACATGTGTTTACCCGGTACAATGCCTGTTTAGCTGCGGAAGGACGACATTTCCAGCATTTGCTATGAGGTTTAGTTTCTTGTACTGTGTTTGGAGGTTTACAGATTTAAGAAGCAAAGATAGAATACAGGTCAACTGTGGTGGCTAAGTAGGCCATGAACCCGGTCTTGACTCAGCCGCGTGGAGCGGTCAGGTTTTATACGAAAAAAAACCTGGGCATTACATACATGCATGCATGCATACATACATACAATCAGTGTCGTCATGTGTATACTCTGCCATTATGTCTATATAGTGACTTGTAGCCTATGTGAATATAAAAAGAAGGAACGAATCTGTGTTCAATCGCGGACAGTTGTATGTGGCGTTATCAAGGGTGCGCCGCTTTGACGATATTAAAATTGTACAAGGGCCTGACCAGGGAAAGATGACTGAGAATTGTGGCAAAATATTGACTAAATGTGTGGTTTACAATGAGATACTTGGACGTTAATGTCATTTGCAGCCTGTGTTAAGTTACGGACAGTTGTGTGTAATAAAGCAGAAACACACTGAAACATTGTTTTCTTTTTAAATACTGAAAGTATTGCTTTTCTAACTGTTGGGTTCAATTCAGTGTTGCTAACCATACAGTTTAGGGACCCTGCTTGCCGATACGACGTCTTACAGTTACTGTTAGTCTTGCAAGGTTGGCACAATTTAGTGACTTGCGAGAATTACGCACTGCCACTGCCGTACTGTGAAAATCACTAGTGTTACATTTGCGCGAGTAGGTTTGTAAAACTGTTTGGGTAATGCCAGGTGTGGCATGTTTGAATAATGCACTCAATAACGTAGTTGCTGTGAAATGACGAACGCAGCATTTTATTAATACGGTCTTACTTACTCCATTTCGTATGTATAAAATTCAACTAGGATGTATAAGAAGCAAGAAAAATCTGCCAGAACTCCTCCGAAGAGGAAAGCAACATTACGTCCTCTATAAACATCAGTTCAATTGAAATGGAAGAAAATTTCGTTATCAACATAACCTAACCTTGTCTTGTCACGGTTAGTAGATTTAGCCTTTGCGTATTCTCACTGATTTACGGCATATGTACATGTAACATATTTGCCTGTGTGTGTATTATTACAGCGTGGTTTCTCCTCAGTCCGACAAATAACAGCAAATGTCAAGAAGAGAGCTGAATTATTTACGCAAAACAAACGCCGAAAAATACGGTTATAGGCAGAAACATATAACACTAAACTGAATTAGGGTAAGAGAGAGTGTTTACCGGTATTTTCTTAATTCTTAATTATGAATATCTTGATTGGCCATTTATTTCGGTAAAGGAACCTCCATTATTGATATTTACCGTATATTGAGGTTAGTTTGTTGATGTTTATATCTCGTGATTTCAATATGTAACTAATCAAGTTGGCAGCAGTGATGAGCCATTAAGGAAAGGGAATAGCCAGGCGATATTTGCTTTTTAGGGTAGGTATGTGTTATGTTGGCAATGGGCTTTTCTACTTGTAGTGTTATATTTCTTTACAGGCCTCAGCCTTGCAGCACGGTATGATGGCGGCGCACGCTGAGGAGCTCCGAGAACACCAGGCAGTGGTGTTCGACGATCAGCTGGGGAACACCAATGACGACAGTCAGATGATTGCCAGCAGCCAACCTCGGGCCTCAACACAACACGACTGGGTCCTACTGGCCGCAGCTATAGACAGAATTACTTTCCTCTTGTACTCTTTGTTGTTTGTTATATTTGCAATCGTCTACTCCGTCTGAAGTTCATCACGAGGGGATCCCAAGAAGTCGCCACAATTTATTTGGCACAGTTACAGTTTCTTCGTAAGAGCCACGTTTCATCACAATCCGTGTAATAATTCACGAGAAGGGTAGTAATTAGATGTACCGGTAATAAACAACTTGAATATGCCACACTATTTCATTCATTCATTCATTCATTCATTCATTCATTCATTCATTCATTCATTCATTCATTTAATATTTAGCCATTGTCAACATTTTACTGAACACTGATGAATTATGTGAGTACGAGATGTACGATTTACAATGTGGCTAGTTTTACAAGAGACCAGCCTGCTCGAGAGTGCGACGTTCTCGCAGTCGTCCACTTTACTCCTGCATACGTTTTCTATAGGCTTGTATCCGCTTATTGGGCGTATATTTGGACATTTCCGAAAAGAATACCAAAATTCGTAAATGCTCATCACAAAACATACCATATTTCAAAAATGTACAGTCGCATTTTAATTCTTCTGGTGTTTTCTGACAGGTACGAATCAAATTACACCTCCCTCCTCTCTGAGCTACATTTTCTCGCCAGGGTACACCGCGCAATAACCCACATTTTATACCGCCTGGCGGCCACCTTGTGGGCGTGCGTTACATCAGTTTCCGCGGCGGCACCGCCGACTAGAGCAAGGTATCAAGTCGGCCGTGCTCTTAGGTACGGCTTCATATTCGCAGACCCGCAGCTGGTAAGAGCTGTACCGAGCACACTCCATTAATCCTTCTACTTTAAAGTAATATAGTTGTATACGTAATACTCTTTGCGCTATAATCACTGAAATGAAATGACGTATGGCTTTTAGTGCCGGGAGTGTCCGAGGACAAGTTCGGCTCGCCAGGTGCAGGTCTTTTGAAATGGCACCCGTAGGCGACCTGCGCGTCGTGATGAGGATGAAATGATGATGAAGACGACACATACACCCAGCCCCCGTGCCAGCGAAATTAACGAATTATGGTTAAAATCCCCGACCCTGCCGGGAATCGAATCCGGGACCCCTGTGACCAAAGGCCAGCACGCTAACCATTTAGCCATGGAGCCTGACACTATAATCACTATTTCCGTTTCATGAACATCGTCATATCGATTGTTCCCTCTTTGTTTGTTTCTTTCCTTCTTAATCACCCCTCCAGGGTTGGTTTTTCCCTCGGGTTCAGTGAGGGATCCCACATGTACCGCCTCAAGGGCCGTGTCCTGGAGCGTGAGACTTTGAGTTGGGGATACAACTGGGGAGGAGGACGAGTACTTCGTCAAGGCGGCCTCGTGGGGGACGGGAAGATTTGAAAGGACAGGCAAGGAAGAGGACAGGAAAGGGCCGTGGCCTTAAGTTAGGTGCCATCTCGGCATTTGCCAGAGGGAGAAGTTAAAACCACGGAAGACTACTTCGAGGATGGCTGAGGTGGGAATCGAATCCACCTCTACTCAGCTGACCTTCCGAGGCTGCGTGAAGCCCGTTCCAGCCATCGTACTACTTGTTAAACTTCGTGGCAGAGCCGGTAATCGACATCGGGCCCCCACGGGTGGCGGCCAATAACTCTAACAACGCCATAGAGGCGGACCATATAGATTTTGCAACGGAGAAAATCCCCAAGCTGAATGAGGAGTTATTTCACGTCATCAATACAGTTTGACACTTGCAATTCGTCACAGCTTCGATTGATCACGCAATTACAACTCGTCTCACTTATGGCCCGTTTACCGGAATTCGTCAAAATTTCGTCATATATCGATGGCCGAAGAACGAAAGAGTTACAATTTAAAATCTATGTGTTTTCAGGAGAAGAGTTTAATTTATTATAATGTGGAAAAGGGTAACGCCGGCCCCACAGTGTTTGGGTAGCGTGCGTGCCTCTTTCCGGAGACCACGGGTTCGATTCCAGGCCAGGTCAAGGATTTTTACCTGGATCTGAGGGCTGGTTCTAGATCCACTCAGCCTATGTGATTACAATTACAACTGAAGAACTATTTGACGGTAAGATTGCGGCCCCGGTCCTGAAAACCAAGAATAACGGTTGAGAGGATTGTAGAGCTGACCACATGACACCTCGTAATCTGCAGGCCTTCGGGCTGAGCAGCCGTCGCTTGGTAGGCCAAGGCCCTTCGAATTAAGCAAAGCGACTAATGTCAGAACATTGAAACCGTAAGAACTGCTTCCTGGCATGAATATGTTAGATTTTTTTAGTAACTATTTCGGAAATTGTAGAGGTCGAAATAATCTATACATTGATGGTAAAGTCTCTGAAATGCATTTTTGTAAAGCTGTAACTGAACACCAAGGAAGCATGAGGTAGAACTTTTCCTTTTGGTGTCTGTCTGTCTGTTCGTTTGTTTGTATATTCCTAAAAGCAGGCCCCGATTTACAAATGGGCAGACTGGGCATTTGCCCAGGGCGCCAGTTTTTGAGGGGCGGCGGCCGGCGGATCGAGTAATTATGGCCTGCGTGAATTACGTCTTAAATTCATTACACTCAAATTAATTTTACATTCCACAAATTATTCCAATTATTTTATTAGCCTATATAAAACACTTTAATTTTACATTCCACAAATTATTCCAATTATTTTATTAGCCTATATCAAACACTTCAAACTATCCTCACTTTAAAACCTGAATTTCATCTATATATTTAAATTTTATGAAGAAAATGTGTCTTATTCCTAAAATTATTTACTTACATACAAACTATCAAACTGAACCAACGGCTTTTTAAATAAAAATAAAAACTGCCCGATTCTTATTTGCCTGTTACCTTTATTTGGCTTGATAAGTTTAATTATGAGAATTAACTGTATTTGCATAATGTGCTGTTTTAAAACTCATTATCTTGAAAATTGTAATATTTAATTTGTAAACAGTTACTTTTTAGGGGAAGAGGAAAACGAGCAGAAGGGGGGGGGGGGGGGACAAAATATTGTTTGCCCAGGGCGCTAACTACTTGAAATCGGGGCCTGCGTAAAAGTGGAAAACTGGTGGACTTATTTCATCAGGTGCATATGATGGCATGGTAATCACATGGAGTTGGTATTTATAGGAAGATTATTCTAAAATATTTTCAAAAGACTGTATACAACAAACGTTTAAGAATGTGTTCCTTTATGCCATGTACGATGGACAATAACTACGTTATGTCGATAGCCGAGAACGATGGACTCACAGTTTTCCTCCACATATTAATAGAGTACCCCAGGCAAATAGCCATAAAAAGAGAGGCGCTTGCGTCTTGTTTTGCATAGACTTCAATTGTTCTTTTTCTGTAGAGTTCTAAGTGGTAGCGATCATGTCCACATAGTTTACATTCATATATCGTAGCACGTCAACAATGGACCTGTCTTCTCGTATACTACTCCTTTACTCAATCTGTGGCCCAGCCCAGCTCCACCTCCTTCCTTACGTTCTTCAGTCCAGTTTTATGCCTTATGACCAGTTTTACTTCCTTTTTTCAAGATTGTATGGACGAATTTCGCAGTGTTCTTAATTCGTCTGAAATCTCTATCATTTCAGTTGAAAATTTGTGATTCTTAAGAAGGTGGTAATTTTATTCTTCTTCTCTGCATCTGTAATTTCGAGTCCAACTGTTTTGAGATCCTCTTGAATGTCTTTGATCCGGTGCCCTCCTGTCTTCTCATCACTACTTGTCGTAAAATCCTGCTTTCTGGTAATCGTAAGATGTGAAAAAAATAAGAGATTATTTTCTTCATCGTGCTGGTAACTGGGCCAATCTCTGGGGACGATTCTCCAGACTCTTTCAACCCGGTACTTTTTATTTATGCAAGTTTTAATAATTCTTCTTTCAGTTTTGAGGAGCCGATCAGTTCTTTCATTTTTAATTTGGAACAAGGTTTTACAAGCGTAAGTGGCTTCGAACAAAGTTACTTTGTAGTGTTGGATCTTAGTGTCTATTGCCCTGTTTGTTATAAGTTCACCAGGTTAGGTTTTTTTTTTTTTTTTTTTTTTGCTAGGGGCTTGACGTCGCGCCGACACAGATAGGTCTTATGGCGACGATGGGATAGGAAAGGCATAGGAGTTGGAAGGAAGCGGCCGTGGCCTTAATTAAGGTACAGCCCCAGCATTTGCCTGGTGTGAAAATGGGAAACCACGGAAAACCATTTTCAGGGCTGCCGATAGTGGGATTCGAACCTACTATCTCCCGGATGCAAGCTCACAGCCGCGCGCCTCTACGCGCACGGCCAACTCGCCCGGTCACCAGGTTAGAAATTGTGCTTTTTTTCATTTTGTTGCTTGTATTTATCCATGTTGCTTTCTCGCTTAAGTTGTGCATAATGATTTCTCCAAGGTATTTAAATTGTAGGATTATGTTAATTTTATGATCATTTATGATGACTTCGTTTAAGTCAAGAGGTCTCATTGGTATTATCTCATTTTTCTCAAAGGATATTTATAATCCTATTTTTAATGCAATTTTCTGGAGACTGGTGATCTGAGTGCGCACTTCTTCCATGTCAAGGGCTATGAGAGCTAAATCATCTGCAAACCCTACGCAGTTTGTCCTTATTGAGGGTTTTGCTCCAATTTTTATTTTAGGTGGGTTTTCTTTTTGCCAAATTTTCATAACGTAAATAAATAAATAAATAAATATGCTCGTGCACTGAACTCTCTTTGTTTTCAGAGTGGGCGCTCCCTCCCCCCCCCCCCCCATTCCCACACGCACACACCAAACCACACACCACTCGAGTTCTCTGTTCTTGTCTTGATCTACACAACAATACTGTCTCGTGATTTAATAAATGGCGTCCAATGTTTCAAATTTGTAACAGCTGCCATCTTAGTTCAGTCGTGATTCACCTGATTCAAACTGGAAAAGAAAGCGAGTTTTTATTTTTGTGCTGATGACACCAACAGTAAAAAGGAGGCGAATTAAAATGAAACCAGAATCTCTAAATTCACTGTAATTAGTTAGTTCCTCCCTGAAGCCCGGCATTAAGACTTGTAAAACTTGTGACATCACCTGTATTTCCACAACCGGAATACGCCTCCAAATTCATCCAGTGAGTTAAAAATACCAATATAATCAAACAATAGGCTAGTTAATGACCCGCGCTAGTTGGCCGTGCTGTTAGTTGCGCGCAGCTGTGAGCTTGCATTCGGGAGATAGTGGGTTCGAACCGCACTGTCGGCAGCCCTGAAGATGATTTTCCGTGGTTTCCTGTTATCACACCAGGCAAATGCTGAGGCTGTACCTTAATGAAGACCACGACCTCTTCCTTCCCACTCCTAGCCCTTCCCTATCCCATCGTCGCCAGAAGACGTACGGTGCGACGTAAAATCAGTTGTAAAAACGTTAATGACGGGAAATAAGCTCGGTTTGAATATCTAGGGTAGAAATAATTTTGTAATGACTTGATGTAAAATGTTTGCTTGCGGAGACACGAGCCACACTGCTTATGGCAGTGTTACGGAGACAATCCCTCAGATAAATACCCATTAAGCTTCTTTCCACCTCTAGCAGGTTGGTTGATCTGTGTTTTGCTTGGGGACAACTTCTGGGCCCCTTCTGTGGAAACGGAAAGAGCACAAATGTCCATTACTTCCGTCCGCATGGAAAGCGGAAAATCTTTCTTGAGAATGAACTCGAGTGACCAATATTTCTTCCGGGCTATCACTATTTTTCTCCTGATCTCTTTACCCGCCCTACTGCGACAGGATATCATCTGGCCTAAATAAACATAAATTAGATAGTGGTGGTGATTACTGTTTTAAGAGGAAGTAGAACTAGGAAACTTCCCTCTATATAACATTAATCAGAGAGAAAAAATGAGGGACCCGAAACTTTGAAAAATGAAGGTATCGGCCAAAGAAAGACAAGGGCCACGAAGGGCGAGAAAATGAAAGGCTTCTTAGGCCTCGGAAGCCTAACAGCATCGGGGTCGGAAAAGAACAAGAGTTGACCAAGGAAGGTCGAATATTGTAGGATAGATGAAAATGAAGAGCCTGCCAGAGGTGAAAGCAATGACAGAACTCAGCTGAGGGCCCATTGGTTTCCAACCCACGCTCCCAATTTAAGAGCCCCTGGGGCCCCTATTAGCCGCCTCTTACGACAGGCCGGCGTACCGTGGGTGTTATTCTACCGCCCCCACCCACAGGGGAAACAATTACATAATACACACCAAAAGAGGGTATCGTGAACTTATACAGTATGCGGTGAAACAAACAGTACCGGTAATGCCATTGCAAACGTGCTCACGTCATTATAACATGCAACACTACAGAATGTTTTCACGTCTCACACATTGTTCATAACGGTTAATGATGAACACAGATTGTCTCAGGGACACAAAAACGACTATATCTTATGTCGTAATTCAGGAACATTGTTAGGCGAGTCATCTGAAATTAAACGATCTTCTAAGTGTTGTTCCAGAAGTTTTTTGTGCTGCATCCATTGTTGTTGTAGTGGCAGGTTTCTGGCCTCATTCAGTACTGCCTGATATTCAGAACATTCCAGTGTGCTTTGTGTTGCCACATGCTGTACAACGTGAGTCCTGGTCTCCTGTACCGAAGTGTCTGGCCTCCACCTTTCTCATGTCTGTGATTCACAATACACGATCTTGATTTACAACAAAATCTTTCAGTGCAGTTTAGTTTGTAATCTCCACAACTATTCTTAGCAGGACACGTTTCAAAATATTGTAACGGTTTATTCAGATGCGAGACCGAATCCTCGCTGTACTGGTCATTTAAGACACACACAGTCGATGTACGTTGCATTACTCACTTGTGTCCAGACATCAGGAAGTTTCCTTATAGACATTTCTTTATAACTTTCGAGCTTCACTTTTCTACTCCCGTTCAATGTTAAAACAATCCTTGACTTCCACCACGTTTACTGACTGAATACACTGTTACAACGTAGCTCCATCATCAAACTGCCAATAACTGTAACAGTAAAGTACGACTATTCAAATGTTATTCCAACCAAAAACATTTCTAAATGAGTTCGCGTATTGTCGGTTTGTCCAATCACACCGCCCCATTCGCTGTCGCGCGTAATTTACAACTTTGTATAGGAAGGATGAGGGCGTTTATTGTACTCCAGAAAAGAGAAACTATAGTCCTATTTGAGGTTTCAGGCAGCTGGTGGTCTTACATCCGAATCACATATCTCATCAAACTTAATTGATTTTGAGTGAGCAGTGTGTCAGTACCTGATAAGTTTGCATACTGTATATAATGGTTTTATGTTTACCAAGCATAGAACTGTCAAAAATGAGATAGTGTGGCATTTCGATTTACGTGATAAATGTAACTCATTAATGACAGTAACACATGATGGGAACATGATCATAAAAGCACGTTCAGAATATTCCAACCTCACTGCTAATTGGAGAAATCGACTATGTGACTATCTAAATTATTGTTAATTAGTTCTTGTAGTAAATCAACATGACCAATTTAAATTTTGACCAACAAATCACCTGTAGCAAATATACATAATTGTTACGAATTAAGTGTTACCAACTGTATCGATGACGAAAAAATTGTGACGAATTCCCCCAAACTCCATTACGAGGGATTCTGAAGACAATCATAAGAGGCATAAATCATGGACATTTCTTTACAGTATTCTTTAAAAAGTAAGAATGCATTTGACTTACTTCTCTTGAGCACACTTTTTTAAAGATAAATTTGAGTTGCCGTAGATTAATATTATGTTAATATTACAGACCACGGTTCTCAGAATTGTAGCTGTGGTGTCTAGAAACTGTGTAATTCTACTTTATGGTGGATACATTGGAATAAATAGTGTTAATATGAATATTACTGTCGAATAATGCAAAGGTGTGTTTATTTTTCCAAGGAAATGTCACAAAGCGCCATTTGATGTATTATATATTGACCCTTCAAACTAAACCTCTAGAAATAGTACCAACATTCAAAAATCTAGGAGTTACTCTTCAAAGAACGTCGGAATCTTTCGACAATGATATCAAAGAAAGAGTAACATCAGCAATACAGGCAGTTTACAACATTCAACAACCACAAAAACTTTCTACAAAAACAGCAATGATACTATTTAAAACAGCTACAGAATGAATAGCAACTTATGGGATCATAGCCGACTACAGTTACTATGGGATCCATATAATCTGACATAAACTTAAAATTAACAACCTGATAACGCTAGAGAAAGTTAAAGCTCCTTATATGAAAATGGGAACTGGAGGCTTTTCTTGGATAGAAGTAAGTGAATTTAGCGTCAGTGAAAACCAACGACGCCGTGGAGATATTCTACGCCGCAACCAAGGGACGCATGTTCTGTTTGTTGCACAGCAAAAACTGTAAAATCTCACAAACTAGACCAAGAAGCAAAATTTAAAAATTGTACCAGAATGACACTGAAAGTAACGTATGGCATTAAAAGGTAGTGGTATCTTTCTCTATGCGTGTGGATTCGTCAACGAACTGCTGAACGTTTAACATGTCTCTCTGTACCGAATGACTTTATTGTTAGTGTAGGTCTATGATGCCAAATTATCTATCGTAAATACGTAATTCTTCTGACAACCGAGCAAATGCCTACCATATTCATTGCGCTTATTTCATTATAACATTAATGCAACATTAAATGTATTTGAAAATGTCGTGTTTGTTTTTAAATAGAACTTTAATTTGCAATAAAAAAATCTCATCAACTCATTGAACCGATAATAGCGCTAACTGTCATGGACAAGAAGTGACAGCCACGGAGCCACCATTACAATTACAGGCAAAAGTTAGTTTGCTGTGCTTCATCCAGGGGCGCTGTAACGAATATGTTTAGCAGTCTATATCTTTCACGTCGTTGGTGAAAACAGGCTGAAAGTAGTAGAAAAAGACGAATAAGAAGACCTGAAACCACAAGAGAATATACCTGGTCATAACGGTAAACCACAGAATATTACCTTCACACTTCAATTCTTCTTCTTCATGTGCCATGTCCTCGCAGAACGTTGGCGATCAGTAGCATGATCTGTTGTTTGTTCATAGCTGTTCTGAACAGTGTAAGCTTTGTCACCCCAAACCACTGGCTCAAGTTGCCGAGCCATGATGTCCTACTTCTCCCCGGACCACGTTTTCCATTAATTTTCCCTTGGAGTATTACTTGCAGAAGGTGGTATTTAGAGTTCCGCATCATATGACCAAAGTATTCTAGTTTCCTTCTCTTGATGGTAGTGAGAATTTCTGGTTCTTTGTTCATACGGTGCAAAACGTCTATATTGGTCATTTTAGCTGTCCAAGGTATCTTAAGCATCCTTCGGTACGTCCACATTTCAAATGCTTGCAATCTCTTGCACATGGTCTCAGTTAGTGTCCATGCCTCAACGCCGTACAACAGAATGCTGAAAACGTAGCACCGGAGTAGTCGTGTCCGTAGTGAAATGGAAAGGTCACGGCTTGTCAAAAGTTTCCTAAGTCTCTGAAAAGAAGTTCTGGCCTGCTCAATTCTGCATCGGATCTCGTGAGTAAGGTCCCAGTCATCATTGATGTGACATCCCAGGTATTTAAATGTTGCCACTCTCGCGATCTGTTCCTTCGCTGTTGTGAGATTACCTCGAATGCCATCTTCATTCCTACTTATAACCATCCACTTGGTCTTCTTTACATTAAGCTTCAAGCCCATTGCGCTGCTGGCTTCAGTGACAGCATTAAGTAGTTCCTGTAGATCCTGGAGATTGGTTGCAAGTAGCACAGTGTCATCGGCGTACCTGATGTTATTTATGATGAAACCATTAACCACAATTCCTTGAGTCTTTCCGTAAAGAGCATCTCGAAAAATCTTTTCTGAATAGATGTTGAAAAGCATGGGGGAAATAATACAGCCTTGGCGAACTCCTTTCATAATTGAGACTTCTTCCGAGACACGACCATCAACTCTTATGCCAGCACACTGGTTCCAGTAGAGATTACCAATAATACGAATGTCCCGTCCATCAAGTCCTAATTCCCGAAGAATGTTCATAAGTTCATCATGGCGGACTGTATCGAAAGCCTTTTCGTAATCGATGAAACAAGCAAAAACATCGACATTGACATCTCGGCACCGTTGGACTAATACCTGCAGACTGAATAATGCCTCTCTAGTACCAAAACCATGCCTGAAGCCAAACTGCGAGGTTCCGATATTCGCCTCACATTTATGGTAAATTCTCGCATGCAAGACTTTTAGGAATACTTTCAGAACATGGCTCATCAAACTAATTGTTCTATATTCATTGCAGAATTTTGCATTGGCTCTCTTAGGCAATATTACGAAAGTAGATTTGAGCCAGTCTCGAGGAATGGTTCCACTGCGGTGGATACTGTTGAATAGGTCAACTAATAATGAAAGGGATTTTTCTTTCTCAAGGAGTTTCAGTATCTCGGCATACATCTAATCAGGGCCTGGAGCCTTTCCATTCTTCGCTGTTCTTATGGCATATTCTACTTCTGCACGTGTGATTTCCACACCATCGTCTGCCCAAACACCATGATCCACATTTCTGCGATCCAAGAAGAGATTTTGTACATATTCCATCCATTCCTTAAGTTTCTCTTCTGTGCTCGCTAAGATGTCACCATTCTTATTAAGGAGGACTCCACTACCCTTCCTGTTATATGCACCAGTTACTTGTTTCACTTTCTTGTACATGTTAAAAAAATCATGTTTGGAATTCATTAATTCTATTTCGTTGCATTCCTCAGAGAGTTGTTGTTCTTTTGCGTTCCTTATTCTTTGTCGTATTAAATTCTGCAAACTTTTGTACTTTACAAGATCTTTGTTTTTAAAAGACCTTCTCTGGTCCATCAGTTTCAGGATTTCTTCTGTCATCCATGGCTTGTTTTTCCTTCTTCCAGCATTCATTAATTTTACTTGACTTACGTCGTTAATTGCACATTTGATGTGATTCCAAGTGCCTTCAACATCATTTATATTAACGCTGTTTTGAACTTCCGCAAGTTTTACACGTAGAGCTGACTGAACTTCATCCTTCAGTGCTTGATCTTGAAGCTTCTGAATCTCAATCCGACTAAAACTCCCCTTTAAATGACATTTCTTCAGCCTGAGATTCATGGAAGCAAACAGTAGGCTATGGTCTGAGTTGATATCAGCACCTGGATATGTTTTCACACATTTGATGGAATTTCTGAACCGCTTGTTAATTGTGATGTAATCAATCTGGTTCCTAATACTGTTGTCAGCATTAGAGGTCCACGTATAGAGGCGACGTGGAGGTAGCTGAAAATACGTGTTTGCTATAATAAGGCTCTGCTCTTGGCACATCTGGACCAGTCGATCACCTCGAGTATTGCTTGTTCCTAATCCGTAGTCACCGACTACATCAGCCCGTCGACCATGGCCGACTTTAGCATTGAAATCGCCCATCACAATTTTTATCTCAGATGGTTTGGTATATGACAGGGCTGCTTCGATTTTCGTGTAAAAATCTTCGACATCAACGTCTGACGCATCACATGTTGGAGCATATACTTGGATGATATTCACTAAAATTGGTCGTGCATTAAGCTGTAGTAAACATACCCTATCTGATACTGGAATAAAATTTTTCACAGACTTACTGATATCTCGATGTACAATGAAACCCACGCCATTAAGATGGCGAGGATCGTCATTACCAGAATAGTATACTTGATAACCACTGACCACACTCTTTCCTGAATGAGGCCAACGCATTTCGCTAATGCCAAGAACGTCGATCTTGAGTCTCTCCATCTCTCTGATGGCGTTATGAGTCTTTCCACTTTGAAACAAGCTGCGAACATTCCACGTTGCTATCCTTCTCATGACTGGCCCGGAGATTCTTAGCACCCCCTGCCCACTGAAGGGCTGCCGGGGACTGGGGGCCTTGGTTTCATGTTTTCCAGTCATGCTAAAGATTTTCCTGGGGATTAAATACGAGGTGGTTTCCCGTTGCCTTCCTCGCGCAGTTTTGAGACCGCTTACACCACTATGGTTACGCTCCCAAATGTGTGTCACATCACCGTATCAGCCGGTACCTTGGCTGACGCCAACGTGCACTAATGGCGAAGCTGCTGCCCTCCGTCATTATGGATTCCAGTGGCATTTCCTCCACTGAGGGCCATATCCCTCCCTAAAGGTCGGGTTATTTCCCGCCGCCCAACATTCGGCGTTGAGACACTAGCTGTACGGTCTACTCCATATATCATAACAGATTTTGTGGTCTAGGTAACACCGGATATGTAGTGTGAAGTTCCTATATCAATCGTGGTTTCTATGGCAATTATGCTGAATCGGACAAGATGGCTGACACTTAGGGCAAGAGACTATAGATAGATTTAATAAATTGCCGTTCTATCTAGTGTTATCTATGGAATGATTGTGGGAAATCCAATATGGCTGTCACTTAGGGCGTAAAACTTTCACAAATATAACCCTAATAACAGCAAATAGAGATCGTAAAACTACTAAATAACACCAACACTAGGTCAGCACATCAAAATAAGCCATAAACATCCAACAGAAATCACTTCAATTGCAATAGGTTAAATAGTAGAGAAAAAAAAAGTGAACAAAGAGAAGAGCTGCCATATCGTCACGGCTTATTAGATTCTCAACATGCCAGACGCGAGCACACAGCGTATGATTCAAACAGATGACCTCATTATAGATGTGAACACTTGCCCTATCTGTGAGAAAAAAGTCAAAGACTCCGATAGCGGAGTAGCGGACTAGCTTTTGTATTTTGCACATTGTGCGAACTTTCGTTAATAACAATAAGATGGCGACTGATGGCCTCAATTCCAGCGCTCGAGTCGGCGGTTTAGTTAATCATAGAAATCTGTGTTGTGATCTGTGTCATATCTTCTCTTTGCATTGTGGCATCACTTGACAGTTTTAGACAGCTGTGTAATGTGCTCTGATGTGCTCATACTTCATCATTTCCTAGCTCATTCATGTCCGTTTTATGCTTATTGAAAATTTTCAAGGGCAACAAGAGATAATAGTCTGTCCAGTTACGTAAATCACACAGTGCTATGAACTAATACTGACGAAACAAGCAGGACCGTGAAGAACGATTGCGGTTAGATGACTGCTTGGAATATCTGTAATTTCGAAGAACGGACAGAGTTCTTATGTCCAAGAAATACACGGCTGCCATGCTCAGTGTAAAATTAGGTTACCCCTCAACACAAGACGGTACTAGCAACGATTCACTCGATTTCGGACTTGTAGGTGTAGGAGATGAAGCTGTTCAACACATTTACTTGAAGAATGTAAGTAGCACTTCACAAGAGGTCTTGGTAAAGCGTGATTCAGACACAAACGCACCTAATTACGAATTTCACGTTAAACCTGCTCAAGGAATCATTAAGCCAGGAGAAGAGAAGAAAATAGGAGTCCATTTTGTACCACTGTTACCTCAGACAACATTGTTTGATTACTTTGATGTACTAATAAAAGGGGACCCAGTAACACGTTTTGCGGTAAAAGGGGAAGGTGTAGGTCCAAACGTTCGTGTATCAGCTCGTAAATTAACATTTCTGACGTCATCACCGGGGAAAGAGATTCACAAAGTTGTTGAATTGAAAAATTACGCTCCAGTTGTAGCCCATTTTCAGTTCGATGTTGACCAGAAACAGAGTATCTTTAAAGTGAATCAGTTGGAAGGTTCAATAAAAGCCGAGAGACACATTTACATCGAAATAACATTTATTCCACCAGGTGTTGGTGTGTTTAGAAAATATTTATATTGCTTAGTTAATTATCATGAACCGGTTCTTCTAGATTTGATTGGAATATGCGCGGAAAGAAGAGAGCTCAAACTAAAGAATATTGAATTTGTTCAGTTTCCACGTACACAGACTGTCCTAGCTGGCGGGTATTCGGGTTATGTTCACGATTATGTTCATAGAACATTACATCCTCCGCCAATTTCACTCAGTGTTACACACATTGATTTTGGACGAAGAGATACAGCCGGTCAGCCGCTGATTCCGCAAACTTTCAGTGTCACAAACCACCAACGCAGGAATGTGACCTTGAAGTGGAGCAATCATGATGATAAAATATTTAAAATACAGCCCGAGTTCCGTTCCATTCCTGGTGATACTTCTGTTTTGTTTGAAGCGTTTTTCTGTCCGTCAGAACCTGATAATTTTTATGCTTGTAATTTGACTGCCCTGGTTTTCTTGGAAGATGAGACAAAAGGAGAAGAAAGAGAAAATGATGTAAAAGAAGAAACTGATGAGAAGGAGGAGGAAGAAGAAAAAGAAAAAGGAGAAGAAGATCATGAAGGAAGCAAAGAAACAGTTGTAAAAAAGAAAGTTTATTTGCCTCATTGTTTGACAATTGGACTAGTTGGGCATTCTTTTCCAGCAGATTCTTACACTTGGACTCCTCAGTATTCTTGCCCAACAAAACTTGTTATGCCAACATATATTCCTTGTGTTCCAGTGTACACCTCCTTCATGATCAAGCGAGCTGGACATTTACCGTTGATGTTTAAATTCATCCCGCCTCCAGCTAATCATTGTACCATCAAACCAGTGGAAGGACTGATAACGCGGGAATACCAGATTATTGTCGTGCAGTTCTGCTCTTTAGGAAAAGAGGAGAACTTGTACATCGAAACTTGGACACTACAGTTCAATTGCAGTTCTTTACATGAAGTAAAACTAGAAATTGAAGCATTGGTCCAAAATCCATTATTGAAGATTGGCCAGGATAATGAAGTCATATTTCCGCCAACATATGCTTACACTGAACAATCTATTAATGTGAAAGTGAAAAACAAGACTAGGCACTGCATATCTTACGACATTGAAATTCCAGAGGAGATGAAAGGTTTGAGTATCCTCGACAAGAGTGGGAGGGTTGCGTCTAACGAAGAGAGATGGTGTCAATGGCGGTTCGTACCTCAACTATTCGGGAAGCAAATCCACCATATTAAGTGTCGGACACAGGCAGAGTGCATGCCTGGATCATTGACGGAGTTCTCTGTCTCAGTTTACAGTGAAGGAGAAAGCATAGATTTATGTGCTTTGCCAAATTATTTCATGTGTGGCTCAGTTATATGCGGGTCGAGGCAGAGTTTATCCTTCCATCTGTTCAATATTGGTCGTTGTCTGAAAAACTTCAAGCTGTTACATATCAATTCTAGTGACACCAAAGACATTGAGATAATACCGGACTCCGGGTCCCTGGAAGAAAATGATAAAGTTCTTATATCCGTCTCTTTCTGCATCAGTCAGCTTGGGGATAACTCCTTTGACATAGCTTACCAATATCGTAAGAATTCAGAAAGCATAGAGGCTGCTTCTGACACGATGACCACTATTCTAACAATACACTACGTTGGTATATTGCCAACACTGGAGATCCATGATCTTGAGTACATAAGTAGTAGTAGTATTTTCACCAAATTAGATTTATGGACCATGATGAACATTAACAATCTAAATGACGAGCTGAGGAATATACGCGCAGATGGCAAAGGAAAAGTTCAGATGTATTTTCCTCACGGCGAAGTTAATTGTATGTCACTAACAGTATATCTCTTAATAAAAAATAATTCTGAATTTGAAACAGAATGGTCTTTGAAGAGATTAAAGAAGTGTGATTGTAAAATTATTGACGGTAGCAAGTCGTTATCTCTGAGATGCCGTTATTATGACTGCCCTCATCGTTCAATTTTCACAATATGGCCGACAAGTGGGGTTTTGCAACCTCACGAAGAAGATCTACTTCGCATTACTGTTAACTATAGTATGCTAGGAATAAACGAACTTGCCTACGTTTTATATTTGTGTAATAATCGTGAAATTGAAATCAGCGCCAAGATATTTGCATTCGATCAAGAGCACAACACACCTTCAGTTTTCACGGCTATCTTTACACTCAAAAGTATATTCATTGGCAGCCGATATCCACCAGCCCAGGCTTATTGGCTGTATAATAATAGTAAACACTCCACGTCATATGTTGTTGATGTTACCCCGCTGAAAACACTAAGAGATTCTTATTTGAACTTTAAAATTATTACTTGCTTAAATCCTTCCGGCACTATACCCCCAGAATCCTGCCATGCTATACTTTTTGTATTTATGCCCATACAACTACAGCAGTATGAAGTAGTTTTACCCCTTTGTCTAGGAAAGACGTGGCACCGACTGAAGATTGTTGGTGATGGTTCAGTATGCCATATCAATAATCTCCCACGCATGCGAAACAAGATGCCGGATTTGGCTCGTTTTCGAGTGAATGAAATACCGGTAGCACTTTCTGCGGATCACATCGTATTGAAAGCATTCCAGACGGACAGCAAGAGGGAGCAGCTAATTCGACTGGAGAATATTTCTGATTGTGCTATCGAATATGACTGGTGGACGACTAGGATAGTGGATGTTGTCATGGTTTTTGTGATGCCAGGAAGAGGTACTATACAGCCTGGGGAATCGCACTGCTGCAGACTGACTGTGATGAGTCAGAGTAAGGCGTCCTTGCTAACAATTCCCGTCATCTGTGAGCTCCTTAATGTTACTCAAAGATCACGCCACGAGAATGCCGTAGAACAGGGACGGGCATTGCTAGAGCCAGCGGAGTCGGTGATACTAATAACAGAAGCCGGTGTTTCAGAGGTGCCAACGAAAGTGGTGATTCCAAAGAAACCAGTTACGTTCTATCGAGTACTTTCCGTTAGTTGCTCAGTAATAAATGTACTTGATTTGGAGAGTCAGATTCATGAGAATGAGCTTATAGCTTTGACACCGCAAACTAGTATTGATATTCCGAATTTTCACCAGCCACCAGAACTGACCTCCAAAACGATGTTCGTTATTAAAGAGATTTTTGACAGGTTAGTATGGGACATAATATTCTCTAGAAGATTCAAATATGATTTCCCGGAACTTTGTGGTGAGTACAGGCAAACTGATTATGCTCCAACTTGTGCTATTGGAGATGTTCTGAAAATGGGATTCATGAAATTAAAGGAGCCTATTTTACATGCGTGCCCTTTGGGCGATGAAGTCTGGGATGCTGATGTTGAAGAAGAATTTGCTGAAATCAATGTTCGGAAGTCTGTTAGCACAGAAAAAGAGAGACGTAGGTATCAAATGGAGATTTCCCGAAACTTAGGGTTATAAGTGCTTCGGTAAATGGAGTTAGAGGTGGTGTATTGCATACTGTATTTAGGACACCAAAATTAAACAAATAAGTTCAAGTATACATTTGTTTTATTTAATTTTTAATATGATAGAGGTAAGCTTGTAACTAGGCTCTGAACAATAGATTGTATTTGGGCATTCCTTCGCTTCGAAACAATATTTACCAAATGACAGACATGATCAGTCACATGACAAACTTCTTTTAAGGAGTAGCGATATTAGGCTGGTGCGATAGTTTCTTCCTCTAATTAGGAGGGAGTGTTAGTTATTTTGATACGAGCATCGTCAATGTATAGCACGTAAAAAGGCTAAGGCTTCAAACGTTACCGCTATTTCTAGAAACGATTTTAACAATATTCTATGTCAAGCGGAAGTTCTTGCTGAATGGATTCTTAAAGAATCATAATGGGGGCTGTTTTAAGGAAAAAACCACGAGGGAATTGGAACAACCTCTATCCTCAACCGTTAAAGATATCGAGTCGAAGCCCCTTTCATTCCATGTTGGTAAATGTCGATCATCTGCGCGTATCCTCTCTCCGACAAAATTATAATACACCACACTATTAATATCTGTGTAAAGAAAACATCTTAATTATAGGATATTGACAAAATCTGAATAATCTGAATTAACAATTTTCAACTCTTCAAGTAATTTGTAATTACTTCTTTCATTTATTGGAATTTCTCCTCCTTCACGTTCCACCCGTGTGGGTGGGGCCTGTAGAATAACACCCACGGCATCCCCTGCCTGTCGTAAGAGGCGACTAAAAGGGGCCTCAGGGGCTCTGAACTTTGGAGCGTGGGTTGGCGACCACGGGGACCTCAGCTGAGTCCTGGCAATGCTTCCACTTACTTGTACCAGGCTCCTCACTTTCAGTTATCCTATCCGACCTTACTTGGTCAACTCTTGTTCTTTTCAAACCCCGACGGTATTACGTATGGAGGCCTAGGGAGTCTTTCATTTTCATGCCCTTCATGGCCCTTGTCTTCCTTTGGCCGATACCTTCATTTTTCGAAGTGTTTGACCCCTTCCATTTTTTCCCTCTGATTAGTGTTATTGGAGGATGGTTGCCTTGTTGTACTTCCTCTTAAAACAATAATCACCACCACCACCGCTCCTTCACGTTCATACTGCTCTCTGTCTTGTTCAGTCATGTCCATGTTAATAGATTTACCAAATCGGCTTATAGTAGTCGTTAGTCAGATCTTCTTCACTTGGCTGATCTTCCCAGTGAGAAAAACGCTTATACAAGTGTCTCAAACTTTTCGTGTCAAACTGAAACATGTGATGGTAGGTCCACAACCGATTACATTGAGATACGGAACCAATGGTCGGAGATGCATATGGACATACACAGCGTGCACAGCACAACAACAACAACAACAACAACAACAACAACAACAACAACAACAACAACAACAACAACAACAACAACAATAACAACAACAACAACTTAGCTCATAGTAATGACCGCACGTTTCAATGCGTGTATTGCAACGGCGCAAGCAGTTCTGCCGCCCGCTCGCAAAGATCCCAGGTGTCTGTTGTACACTGGAACAGGCAGTGGGTGATAAGCAGCGCACACCCCCGACCCTGTACACAACTTAGCTCAAAGCATGTGTGCCATGTGACTGTGCTGCTATCCCTGGTGCCAGTGGTCCATTGCATCAGACAGCTTGCGAAGTGTCCGTACTGTGTACGCGTGGTCCTCGTCACGGGAGTTGGCGCGGCAGGATGTAGTGCCCGTAAAGCAGCACGAATGTACAGAGAACGCTTTCCCAACAGGTGTCATCCTAAATGGATGAAGTTTATCTTCGAGGATACCAACTTACGAGAGACGGGGTCGATCACGCCAGAGAGAGCCGGCCAAGGTTCCCGCCAAAGACATGTCCGAACACCAGACTTTGAGAAGATGGTGCTGGATCGTGTGGCCGACCACCCAGCAATAAGCACCTTCAACTTGCCCGTGAAACGCACACTTCGAAGGATACAGTTCGGAGAGGACTAGCGGAAACAGGTATTACACATCTATCATAAAGAACATGTGCAAGCACTGGGAGCCCCGTGTTGACTTCTGTCAGTTGTGTACAGTTTGTATTGTTCACGGATGAGCCCTCATTCACCCGTGATGGTGTTTCCAACAGCCGCAACAGCCATGTATGGAGTGAAGACAATTCCCACGCCATACACATCGGTGGCGAGGAACAACGATTCTCTCTCAACGTATGGGAGGGAATTGTCCAAAGTCACCTAATAGGACCTTATTTACTGCCTCCCCGTTTGACTGATCCATGTTACCTGGTGTTCCTTCGAGATGTGCTGCCGCATTTCCCGAAGACAGTATCCCTTGTTGTTCGCGAAAGGATGTGGTTTCAACACGATGGTGCACCAGCCCGCTTCCATGTTAATGTTCGCGAGAAACTGAAACAGATGTATATTCATCGTTGTATTGGAAGAGGAGGTCCTGTTCTATGGCCAGCGCAAGCTCCGGATCTCACACCTCTGGACTTTTACTGTTATTGGCTTTACGTCCCACTAACTACTCTTTTACGGTTTTCGGAGCCTCTGGACTTTTTCCTCTGGAGTTAAGTTAAGTCGTTGGTGTATGAAACCCCTGTAGAAACGGATGAAGACCTGCTTTCTAGGTTCCAAGCTGCCTGTCTCCTGGTACAACAGACGCCAGGGATCTTTGTGCGGCAGAACTTCATGTGCCGTTGCCATGGAGACTGGCGGTCATCACTTTGAACCATTACTATGAGCTACGCTGTCCTCGTGCAGTGTACGCTCTGCATGTCCATCTTCTTCTTCTTAATCTGTTCACCCTCCAGGGAGGGATCCTACCTCTACCGCCTCAAGGGCAGTGTCCTGGAGCTTCAGACTCTGGGTCGGGGATACAACTGGGGAGGATGACCAGTACCTCGCCCAGGTGGCCTCACTTGCTATGCTGAACAGGGCCCTTGTGGGGGATGGGAAGATTGGAAGGGATAGACAAGGAAGAGGGAAGGAAGCGGCCGTGGCCTTATGTTAGGTACCATCCCGGCATTTGCCTGGAGGAAAAGTGGGAAACCACGGAAAACCACTTCCAGGATGGCTGAGGTGGGAATCGAATCCACCTCTACTCAGTTGACCTCCCGAGGCTGAGTGGACCCCGTTCCAGCCCTCGTACCACTTTTCAAATTTCGAGGCAGAGCCGGGAATCGAACCCGGGCCTCCGGGGGTGGCAGCTAAGCATACTAACTACTACACCACAGAGGGGGACATGTGCATGTCCATAACACAATAAATATGCATTCCCGATCGTTCAATCCCTATCTCAATATAATCGGTTGTGGACCCACTATCATCTGTTTCAGTTTGATCCAAAAGTTTTGAGACACCCTGTATAGAGCAGAGATTTGTCCACATTTGACGTTCACTTAAAATTGTCAAGTACAATAATTTCCTATTACAGTCTTGTGTAAACATCATTTTCTGAAATACAAATAAAACTAAACATGATATTAAAATCATCAGTACCACGTTAAAACTCAAATATTTATACATACCGTATTTTATAAAGTATCATTTAAATTTTATGAAACTCACAAAAGTACGTAATTAATTCAAAACCTATAAATTGCATTTTATAAATAAAGCAATGTACCCTTGTCTAAAAATGTTGCTTCCCTAAGTTTAAAGCAAATTCTCTATTAAAATACAAGATCTTGTAAAGCGAGCGAGTGGCTAGGTGGTTTGGGTCATGTAGCTGTCAGTTTGCTTTTGGGAGATTGTGAGTTCGAACCCCAGTGTCGGCAGCCTTGAAGATGGTTTTTCCCCGTGGTTTCCCATTTTTACACCAGGCAAATGTTGGGGCTGTATCTTAAGGATCACCTTCTTTGAGAATTCCTCCTGTAGGTGGGGGGCGTTAGAATAACATCCACGGTATCCCTTGCCTGTCGTAAGAGGCGACTAAAAGGGGCCCCAGCGGCTCTGAACTTTTGGGCGTGTGTTGGCGACCACGGGGCACTTAGCTGAGTACTGGCATTGCTTCCACTTACTTGTGCCAGGCTCCTCACCTTCATCTATCCTATCCGACCTCCCTTGGTCAACTCTTGTTCTTTTCCGACTCCGACGCTATTAGGTTTGCGAGGGCTAGGGAGTCTTTCGTTTTCACGCCCTTCGTGGCCCTTGTCTTCCTTTGGCCGATATTTTCATTTATCGAAGTGTCGGATCCCTTCTATTTTTTCCCTCTGATTAGTGTTATATAGAGGATGGTTGCCTAGTTGTACTTCCTCTTAAAACAATAATCACCACCATCACCGTCTTTGAGAAGAGGTAATTCAGCGGACTTAATTACTGTAGTTGCTTTCGAACGACGTTTTAAAGTTAAAACCTGGCCAAAACAGGCCTCACCTATCTACCGTAGCTGGCAGGCAACGCTGAATGGCAGATCCATCGAGCGTTTCTTGTGGAGACTTATTTCAAAAAAATCAATTGAAAGGGTGAGATTAAAAAGGAAAATATTCCACTCGCAGTTGAAACTGTTACTCAGATTGAAAAATGTACAATGACTTATTTGTTTGTATGTATATTGGTCACCATACTGTAATATACTGTATATACTAGCACGATACCCGTGCTTCGCCACGGCTTTACAATGAAAGTTATTATTCAAAGTTTTACATTTTGGAGAGTCCACTGTCAGCTGAGCCTGTAAAATACGTCCTCAGTTCGTACGTCGAACGTTTTTCGAGGAATGATATGTTATTTTATAATCTACCACTCACTTGAACCTCGTACGGAAGAATTTGAATGTTTTAAACCATATCTTATTTAACATCTGGGACGTAAAAGCGACCAACCTGTGAAATTTTGATTTTGTACGTCGAACAGTAATGGAGGAATGAATATTTTTTTTCAGGGGTGAATGTTTTGAAATATTTATTAACATCTAGGATATAGAAGACCAGCCTTCATAAAAAAGTTATGGTCGTGCCTCAAACCGTTTAGCAAGAATGGATATTGTGTCAACTACCATCTAAACCTCTTAGGGCATCAAATAAGACATTACAGCTTTGTACGCCAAACGGTCTTGGAGGGAGCTAACCTCATTTGACACTTTAGCGGTGGAACGTTTGAAAAGATTTCGTATTTCACACCCAGGATTTAACATTTCGAATGTTGTCTTCGTACGTTAAACCGTTTCGGAGGAAGGAATTAATACATATTTTTCGGATCTTAAGCCCCATACAACTCTCTGAGGGGTTCAATTTGTTTCAAACCTTCAGTTATTTAACACCCAGGTTGACATTTTAACTTCGTAATTCAAACGGTTTCATATAAACGTATATTTTTGTCATCATCCCCCCCCCCCACCCCAGTCAAAACCTCTTAGGGATGTATTGTTTTATTTGTGTCGTCATAAAAAGAATTCAACTCCTTTTACACCTCTTAAGTTGATCCCCCCCCCCTCCCTCCAACAAAAAATGTGTGTTTCTTTATTTTTAAAGGAGATTCTAAATACCTAATCTCACGTCCGTAACATCCTTCGTTTTTGTGATATAAGTATCTTCATACAAAGAATTAAACTAATTTTTCAATTCACTTACCCGCCCTTAATTGGATTTTCCGAAAACAAAAGAATGCGTGTTTCTTTATTCTTTAAGAAGATTCCAAATACAAATTTTCATGTATGCAACATCTTCAGTTTTTGAAATATAAGTATCCTCATAAAAAGAATTCAGCCGCAAATGTTATTTTTCAGGCACGAACGTCGACATGATCACTGAACGATACAACACAGACTTAGTGTTTAGCGGACTCAACTTGTGTGTGTTGGTAGCTTAATGTCAGACGAACAACCTGACGTACGCTGCGTACTGTTCGCTGGCGCCATCTCTTAGTGACACCGGAAAAGACTTATGCATACACCTGGTTATCTCACTTGGTTTTGGAAATGCGAAGAATCTAAAAGACTTACTCTAATTCAGAAATGCACTTCTTTAATCAATGTTATCATTACTTTTTTACACCCAGCATAATTTTGTAAATTATTCAGAACGTGAAACAATTACTTTTTTTAGTAGGCTATACAGTTTATTTCATCCAAAGAATGTCTAGTAACACTAGATCATCGCCCGGAGCACTTGTTGGCGAACAAGTAAATATGTTCTCATAAAACTGTTTGTGCTAATCAGCTATATCGCGACATCATCTAGTTTTTTCCTTAGTGGCAACATTTCTGCCGTAAGTATTTTGCGAAGGAAGGTTCAGATTTCCTCCTCTTAAACAGTCTAAAGCTTTCAGTACGCAGGATATCTATGAACGCTTTAGCTGCAACCCTGGTTGTTCTATTTTGAAAGACTTACCTATACTTGTACTTACTTATTTTGAATAATTATTTCGAGCCTTGAGTAGACCACCTCCCTTTTGTAGTCCTTAATTTCTTCATTTAGTACTGTGTGAACACAAAATAAAGGGGCTATCGTTTTCTAGCTCTGTTATAATTTTATAATATTCTCCTAGTGTTACTATACGGCGAGTTTAAGAAGTAAAATATTACTGGAATGTTTCCCTTTTAAAACTCATTCTGAACTTCAACCTCCAATAGGGCCATAGAAATGTGTTCATTATTTTCCTTCTTTCCACTTTTTGACGCGAGTGCGTATAAGCTACATAATGGACAACTCAGTTTCACTTGACCAAAAAGTAGAATATTTTCCTTCTTAATCTTACCCATTCAAGGGTTATTTGGCAGGCACTCCAAGATTCATCGCGGTGACAATGTTTTGCAAACTTTCGAGAAACGCCCTCTGCGCAATAAAAAGAAACCCATCGGGGTGAAAACTGACTGTCAGATCTCTTGAAAACATTCAATATGTAGGTCTACGTCTGATCGTACAGTTCACTCTCAAGTTAAGATCCCCGGGACTGCTTTTAGTCGCCTCTGAGACAGATAGGGGTTTACCGCCCCCATCAAAAAGGAGTAGTGACCACGGGACCCCTTAGCTGACTAGCTCTTTTTATCTTTCTTATCTGACCTTCTTTGGTCAACTCTTGTTGTCTTCCGACCCTAACGGTGTTAGGTGTCGAGGTCTAGGGAGTCTTTCATTTTTACTCCCTTCGAGGCCCTTGTCTTCATTTTTCGAAGTGTCGGACCCCTTCATTTTTTTTCCTCTGATTAGTGTTAATAGAGGATGGTTGCTTTGTTGCACTTCCTCTTAAAATAATAATCACCACCACCACCTTCTCTTCGCTAGTCAGTTACCGATGTCGCTGGAAGGACAAAGCAAAGAGCTAGTTATCAAGTGATGATGGTAACACTGAACAGATCCACTCCGCTGAGATAAGCGACGAACTGGCTGCTCCAATCCGCCCCCAGCACTTACCGTCAGTAGCCATGCTCTGCTGGACCTTGCTGCTCTTACTGTCAGGTAAGTAGGGAAATATGGGTAATTTCGTGATAATCTGGAATGTATTTAAATCCTGTAAAATCGTGCGAATACTCACAAATTTGCAACTTGTGTTTCATTAGACTGACATTTTGGTCATTAATACTTGTGGTTGAAATAATAGTTTAACTTACCTGTTCTATGCATTTTCTCACAACTGACTGTAATTACTTATTTCGTGACATCCTTGGTAAGTTCGTGATGTTTAAATAAGTATATTAAAATACTTTTAACACAGTCATTTATTCCATAAAATTAAAAATCCCTTATTTTATCAAACAACCATTACAAAGTCGTGAACAGAAAATACAATTTACGGGGCGGGGGGTTAACGACTATAAAACAAATTCACCTCTTCCTAAGTTTGATAGGTATGCTTGTAGCTGTCAGCAAACCTTTCTCTTTCCCGAAAGCCCTCTTTCCCATGGATAATCTGCTTCTCACTTCCTCTGTACAACTCCCGCTGGAAGTTATCAAGCTTCCCAATTAATGGAAAGATTGAACCTGTTCTAATAGTATTCCATCTATTGATATAGTAATTGTGTCGTCTCCTTTTCCTATTTTCATCACTTTGCTCTTGCCAGTGTTCAGTTTCATTCCAAATTCTTTACCCATATTTACAATATTCTCCATCATTACCTGGAGCTCATCTTTCGTTTATGCTAGCACAAAATGCCTTCAGCGTATTTGATGGTTTTTGAATTTTCCAAAGCCTTATTGATTAGCTTTTCAGCATATATATTGAAAAATGTCGGTGTCATACAATAACCCTGTCTCACACCCGTGGGCAAAAATTTGTACTTATAAGTTGAAGGATTACTTTGAGAGGGATTTTCAAAAACTTATCACGAAATTACACTCTCCAGAACAACACATGTGGAACTTCCTTTTTAGACAATGAATTTTATGATTCTCCTACTTATTCTCTCTTTGGTTATTCTATTACCCAAATACAAAATATTAACTTACTCCCTTGAAGATTATTTCATACGTCAATGACTGCATTCAACTACATTCAATTTGTAGTCTTTTAGTTTTAATTATTTTCATTTTATACGCTTTCTCTAGAACTGTTTCGACGTCGTTCATACAATTATCTAGTTTATTTGAGACTAAGATAACATATCAAAGTCATTTATTATGATTTTGATCTCGTCTCCTACCAAGAGAGTTAAGCTACTGATTAAAAATTTCTTGAACTGAGGAACATCACAGCATAAACAGTGACAGTGGTGGTGGTGGTGGTGGTGATTGCTTTAACAAGTACAACTGGGCAAACAATCAGAGGAAAAATTTGGAAGGGGTAAATGATGGTATCGGCCAAGGAAAGGGCGTGAAAATGAAAGACTCCCTAGGTTTCGACATCTGATACCGTCAGGGTGGGGAAAAGAACAGGAGTTGACCAAGGGAGATCGGATAGGATAGATGAAAGTCAGGAGCATGGCGCAAGTAATTGGAAACAATGCCAGGACTCGTTTAATATCCCCGTGGTCACCAACGCACGCTGCCAAGTTAAGAGACCCTGGGGCCCCTTTTAGTCGCTCCTTAGGACAGGCAGGGGATAAGTGGGTGTTATCCGCCCACAGGGGAGTATAAATTGATAGAGTGGGAAAATTGTTAGTATTAAGTATAGCGGGCATGTGCGGGTGAGTGATGTTCCATGGCTTTACATGTGCTGGTCACTTGTGAGAACTGCAGTTTAACAATAGTATCAAATCCTCTTTGGGAAAACAAATGATCATAAATATACCTTTCAATAAATGAAACTCATAGACTACTGGTAACGATTAATTAATTGTTCTACATCTAAGGAATCGTTTCCGGGAGACAGCTGTATGGAATTTGCAGGATTCAGTGCACCGACAGGGGTAAACTGACTCAGGACCTATGAAACTACCACTAATGAAATAATTAGTTCTTTAGAGTGTGCTGAGATGAGCCTTCCATATGTCTCTGAGTCTTGGCCATCCATCAGTACTTCACATCACAGCCTGCACGGTTGCTAGGTAACATCGCGTCACACATTTCGTGTCACTAATATCATGACGCAATTTTTCATAGATCAGCCATAAGACATATTTATGTCAAAATAAACACCACTTCTGGATAACACAGTGTACAATCCTCTTTAGTAGTCCGGCACGCCCGCTGATCCTGCTCTTTTCGGGAATAAATCATTTGGGATAATCCTGTAACTTCCGGTAAAAACAAAATGCATCATTTGGGTGAGTCTTCGACATACCACTTGGGTGAGTAATAAGTAGAGATGGGAATCTGCCTATTTGCCTATTTTATTCCTGTGTTCAGAAACGTAGGCTTTTGAGATATAAATCCGTTTTAGGGTGGTTTTTTTTAGCTAGATTTCGTTGGTTTTATTGTGCCCATATATGCTTATTTCAGGGCTTTCTGCCTTTTTTGGCATACAAAGTCCTATTTGATGCCTTTTGACTGTATTTTAAAGAAGCCGGTTTTTATCAATGCATTGTATTGTAGCTGGTGTGCTTGACAGAATTATCTTCTCATTTCTCAATATCTGTTTACCCCACGAACAAAAATGGGAATTCTCGGAAGTCATCAGAAGTAGTTCTTGGGAAATTTCCATCAGAAGAAACAGGAACAATGTGACCTGGTGCAGTGTATTTTAAGATCAAACATGAATAAGTTGTACTTATAAGTAATTTTTACCAAAAATAACAGCGATGGAACACGTGCTTAGTGAGACAATTAAGGGAGGTATTTTTGGTCCTTCTTCCATGTTAGTGTAACTAGCTGCCACCCCCGATTCTCGGTTCTGCCAAGAATTTTGAAAAGATGTATGATGGCTGGAACGGGGTCCACTCTGCCTCGAGAGGTCAACTCTGTAGAGAGTGGTTCGATTCCCGCCTCAGCCGTCCTCGAAGTGGTTTTCCGTGGTTTCCCACTACCTAACTTATGGCTAAGCCGCTTTCTTCCTTCTCTATCCCTTCCAATCTTCCCATCTCCTCACAAGGCCCCTGTTCAGCATACCAGGTGAGGCTACCTGGGCGAGGTACTGGTCCTCCTTCCCACATATATCTTCCGACCCAAAGTCTCACGCTCCATTACACCGCCCTTGAGGTGGTAGAGGTGGGATCCCTCGCTGAGCCCGAGGGAAAAAACGGCCCTGGATGATAAATGGATTAAGAAAGTAAGAAAGATGAAGCAACAGAATGGACACACAAACACACACACCCCACGTAACAATGGAGATAATTTCTAAATACAAAGATTATGTATATGTCGCAGACACGTTCAATACTGTGACGTGGTGACGAAAGAAAGGGAAGGGCCGCGAACGCCACCCTAGGCCTTGAAAACCTAGTACGATCGGGAGAACAAGAGTTGACCAAGAGAGGTCAGCCAGGAAAGATTTAAACGAGGAGCCTGACACAAGTAACTGGAAACAATGACAGCCTCAGCAAGGGGCCCCGTGGTCACCACCCTATGCTCACAAGTTGAGAACCTCTGGTGTCTCCTTTAGTCTCGTCTTAGGACAGATGTATTCTACCAGCCACACCCACAGGGGAAAAGAAGAACGTGCACTTCCTCAATTCAACACAAAACATTCATTCATTCATTCATTATATTCATAAATGCGTATTACAATCCTTCTCGATAGAGTTTGGGCCTTCTTTGTACCCAGCATCATTACCGGACTGAAGAGCGCTATTAGCTGCCCAGGGGTCGATTCCCGATACTGGCAGAAATTTAAGACAAGCAGGACGACTGGTGTTAGCTCACCTCCGTTGGGAATATGCCTGAAAAGAGCTGCAGCAAAGAATTTACTTTAGTCGAATCAGAGACACGTTTGATCATCACCAACGATCTTCTAAACTGCTTGTAAAGAACTAGACAGAAAGAGCCACTGTTGAGCTTGTGAAGTTGACTGATATTACAAGTACTATACACCCTCTGCGGGGGCGGGTATGAAGTGAGAGAAAGACGTAGCGAGTTGACCTTCCTGATGTCAAACTCATGAATGACGTAATACTGTATATGCCAGCAGGTAGGGAGAGGGTGAAACCCGGTACCGGCACATAGCCTACTCCTGTTGAATAGCACCAAGGGGTCTGCTCGAGGCTTTACGTCCCCAACCGACCAACATGTGCCCTCACTCCATATGAGCACTGCGGCAAGGTTTGGAATAGAATCCAGGCTTTCGTTACGCATTCTAGGGATAGTAAACTCGTATCGTCCTGAGGTGGTGCAGCTCTTTACAGGTACACCCCCATTAGAGGTGAGCTGCATGTTCCATTTCAACCACATACCAGCCCTCCTGCCAGTTTTACATTCCTGGCAGTACCGGGAATCGAACCCGGGTCCCCGAGGATGGCAGCTAATAACACTAACCGTTACGGACATTCTAGGGATTATAAATTGTTTACCATCACCTCTCCTAGCCTGTTCGTCAATTTTCTAATGCTGATAATTTTTTCGACAAACGGGACTCGAACCGAGTAACCACTAGCATGGCCACCGGGTGGTAGTTATTTACTCTTGTGATATTTTTGCCAACAGTTTTAAGACGCACCACAACATCTTAGGTTTTCGGGCACTCAAGCAACGGAAAAGGCTAGGATTGAGGGGACAGCGACCGAGGCCTTAATTATAGCCTAATATTAAAATGGGAAACCATGGATAATCATATTTCGTTCAGTTTACGGCGAGATTCGAACCCATCACCTTCCGAATGCATGTTCACAGCCGCACGGCTAACACGCTCGGTCTTCTGATTTTGAGAAACTCCCAGTTGTAAAACACCAGCTATAATTACTAGTGAGGAGTGTAGTATTAATAGTCCATGAGTTTTGAAAAAAGGACTCCTGGTCGTAAAAGACTGGTTCGTTTCGCGATAAAGAATGCAAACGCGTGTATTTCCTTCCAGCTGTGACCGTAGTCCCAGCGACGGTCAAGAGATGGCGCTACAACACCAACTTCAACAACGCTGACAACTGGAGCTTGAAGCGCGCACCATGCCCGCTAGATCGTGCTGTGTTCCCCCCAGCCTTCAGACGTTTGGGCGTTCTCCTACCAGAGGGAACTACGGAACTGCGTCAACTCGTGCTGCCATCTGACGGCGAGCTGATTCTTCCAAGTAAAGGACAGATCATCTTCGGGGAGCACAGTCTTGGGAGAAAAACTAACTGTACAAGGGGAGGTAAGTGGATAAATAATAATAATAATAATAATAATAATAATAATAATAATAATAATAATAATAATAATAATAATAATAATAATAATAATAATAATAATAATAATAATAATGTGGTGTCGTGGTCAGCGTGATTAGCTGCCAACCCCGGAGGCCCCGGTTCGATTCCAGGCTCTGCCACAAAATTTGAAAAGTGGTATGAGGGCTGGAACGGGGTCCAGGGGGAAACTGACTCAGGACCTATGAAACTGCCACTAATGAAATAATCAGCCTCGGGAGGTCAACTGAGTAGTGGTGGGTTCGATTCCCACCTCAGCCATCCTCCAAGTGGTTTTCCGAGATTTCCCACTTCTCCTCCAGGCAAATGCCGGGATGGTACCTTACTTAAGGCCACAACCGCTTTCTACCCCCTTCCTTGTCTATCCCTTCCAATCTTCCCATCCCCCCCCCCCAAGGCCACTGTTCAGCATAGCAGGTGAGGCCGCCTGGGCGACGTACTGGTCCTCCTCCCCAGTTGTCCGACTCAAAGTCTCACGCTTTAGGACACTGCCCTTGAGGCGGTAGAGGTGGAATACCTCGCTGAGTCCGAGGAAAAAGTCAACCCTGGAGGGTAAACAGATTAATAATAATAATAATAATAATAATAATAATAATAATAATAATAATAATAATAATAATAATAATAATAATAATAATAATAATAATAATAGAAATTGTGTCCTCAGTTACAGTATAATATCATGTCTCGAAAAAGGAAGGAAGTTATCTTAGATCAGAAGTAGAAACTGGAAATTTTAGACAAGTTGGAGTCTAAGCGACAGTGCCGAACCAGTTTGTGTAAGTTATTTCCGAATCATCAATTCTCGACACTCCGTTGCCAGTATTAAATTGGTATGTTGTAACAAAGGCACGAATGTACAATAGTAAGTAGTTAAACGGAGCCCTCGATAAAAGTGGCTTAAGATGAGCCGAGTTAACTCACATGGAGGTACATAGCACATTTTACGGTGTGATACGTAACAGTATTTCTAGTCCCGCCAGAGGAAAGTCACCCGAATTAAATGGAACTTTCAAGAATAAAAATGAAGGTGTGTGCCCTCCAGAGAGGCCCTGATGCGTGTCTGTGAGGACGGGGCCCTACCTAAGATGAATACGAATGCTGAAGACGGCACTAACACTCAGTTCCCAAGCCAGAGGAGTTAACCAATGGAAGATAAAATCCCAAACTCGTGCGGGAATAGAACCCAGCACCCCTTGAACCAAAGGCCAAATCTTCAGTAATAGAATACCCCACCAAATCGTGCAGGTCTTGACAGGGCTTCCTAGCGACCACAAGGCCTGCAGATTACGGGGTGATGCGAAGAATCCTCTCGGCTATTATTCTTGGCATTCTAGACCGGCGTCGCGATCTTGCCGTCAGATTTGAAAATCCTTTGATTCAACAAGGTGCCATTTCATATGTGTTAATTACTGTAAATTCTGACAACTTCTGAAATGGGAGAAAAATAATCAGAAGGGGAGAACACGTGAGTAGAGGAGAGTAATTAGGGAAATATATCCTGGACTGTGGCCTATCAGAGGCCTTCAGAGTGTCAAAAAGAGTGAGACAAGGTTGCATTATGACCCCCCCCCTGTTGTTCAACATATACGGGGAATACATCATGCGAAGGGCTCTGGACAGCTGGCATGGTGGAGTGTCAGTTCGAGGAAGGATGTTACAGAATCTGCGTTTTGCTGATGATACTATTCTATTGGCAAGCAGTGAAGATGGACTTGTAGCGGGTAGAAAATAAAAGTCTTGAGCTGGAAGCCAATCGTAGCACACCAAGGTGATGGTTGTCGATAGAGGAAAGAAGCTCCAATTTAGTGGTCGTCTAGTAGGCGGAGATATTGTTTAAACATTTGTTTACCTTGGCTCCTTGCTGAGCAACACTGGCAGCTGCGAGAAAGAGATCATAAGAAGGAAAGTTGCTATGGATAAACTACGAACGATCTGGCGTGCCCGAGCAATCAGTAAAAGTCTGGTTTGTTTCTTCGTATTTTCAGTCTTCTTCTACAGCTGTGAATCATGGACAGTGAAGGCCAAGGACTAAAAGGTGCATCGACTAATTTGAAATGTAGTGTTGGCGGAGGATGCTTTGAACACCTTGGACGGAAAAAAGATCTAACTCGTCCATAATCGAAGAGCTTGGTATCTTGAGTCGACTTTCCACTCTTGTTAGACGGAGAATCCTGAAGTTCTTTGGACATGTATTAAGGAGAGAAAATAGTCTTGAAAAACTGGTTGTTCAAGGGAAAGTAAACTAGCTATATCGTCGCGTGGAAGAGGTCCCTGAAGATGGCTAGACCAGACCAAAGACGCAACTCACGCACCTCTTCGAGTGATAATTCCTAAAGCAGATGGCCGTAGACAATGGCGACTGCCGGTGGACACCGTCAAATAGTGAGGTAAGCGTGAGATCATGACACTAAGGTATGAGTTATGTGAACGGGAAGAAGATCCAAGTTTCATAACATATGCTGTTCGTTTAAAAACTCCACAGTTCAGGCAAGCAACTCAATGTTGAAAACATCCTGGGCATATGAGCTACGAATTTTAGGTGAATAAAATATAATAAACTATGAGCATATATTCTTTATTTATTCCTAAAATTTGCAACCCTTTTCTTAATCATCGTTATCCGGTCAATTAGATATTAGATGAATAATAATAATGTTATTTGCTTTACGTCCCACTAACTACTTTTACGGTCTTCGGAGACGCCGAGGTGCCGGAATTTAGTCCCGCAGGAGTTCTTTTACGTGGCAGTAAATCTACCGACACGAGGCTGTCGTATTTGAGCACCTTCAAATACCACCGGACTGAGCCAGGATCGAACCTGCCAAGTTGGGGTTGGAAGGCCAGCGCCTTAACCGTCTGAGCCACTCAGCCCGGCAGATATTAGATGAGCAGTTTGCCTTTCTCTACCACTATGAGCGCTAATGTGAGTCCATGCATTGTTTCACTTAAGCACCACTACGAGCGCTAATGTGAGTCCATGTATTGTTTCACTTAAGCACCACTACGAGCACTAATGTGAGTCGATGCATTGTTTTCACTTAAGCCCTTATAAATTCATTCGGTGTGGATATTTTTCAAAAACTCAAATATACCTCAGGGTATTGAATCAATGAACACATTACAGAGAGAATTATGTACTCTAAATAAGTTAATTTAGCTACGAATTGAATTAAAAAACGAGTAAAGAAACGCGATTTTGGGCTGTTTTTCAGGAACTGCATTTAGCTGGGAGTGATTCTCGAAATTTTTTTTTTTTTAGTTTGACTCAAGACTCAAAATTTGAAACGTTCCCGGGCCCTTTAGCCCTTCAACTTTCAGCACAATTGGGGAAATTGCTTAATTTTACGTTTTTTCATGTCCCTTACATTGTCAGTTAAGAAATGTTTTCAGTAATATCTCAGCAATTTTCTACATTTAAATAATATTATGAAGGTCAGCAATGAGTTGATGTGTCTTGTTACAGAGAATGTTTTCACACGCACGAACCTGAAAGCTTGGTTGGATCCAGAAAGTTGGATACCGGAAGCGGACGATTCTTTAGCGGCAACGCCTCATTTGGAGAGAGTTCCCTGCCGTCACGACGTCGCTGTATTCCCCGGAGATGCCAGCATTGGTGTGCGTCTTCCACAGCTACCTGTATCCGTCAGCGAACTCCGATTTGGATCAAATGTAAGACAGCAATTCCTTGTGTTCGAAGAATCCGAGTTAATAAGATAACATTTCTACTCATTCAAAACGATTTTAGCTTAACTATGTACGGTTTTCTTCTTACAACACTACAGAGTAGAGCACATTAGTACGTCAATATCACAGCTGCAGAGCGGTTACTTTGTGTTATCGTAAACACTTCGTGATACGTATCTCCTCAGCTCTCTCTGAGGATCAGTGGTGGGCTGTCAGCTTCGAGGATAACGGATTCAAACCCCGTAGCGGTATTCGGCACTCTAGAGTATGTCATTAGATATCGGGATGTACAAGATCTCTGCTGATACACTAACATTCAATTAAATGGTACTCAGTCATAGATCGGCCAACAGAGTTCTATATTCTTTGTCGAAATGTACACGCTGGCAGTCTAAATGGCATAAAATTAAAACGCCTGCACACGGCACCTGAGACATTTTATTATTATTATTATTATTATTATTATTATTATTATTATTATTATTATTATTATTATTGTTGTTGTTGTTCTTGTATGTTGGGTATTCAGCCCAAAGGCTGGTTCGATTCCCCAGAGCTCTAGCAAAAGCTATCATATATAGCCTAGATGTCACTGAAGAGGCATACTAGGGAAACGAGGAGTGAGTTAGTTTCACGTTGCTTTGCTCACCGAGCCAGAAGTTCCTATTACATACCAGTCTGCCAAGCCCACTGAAATGCGTACACTAACCGACCCTATGAGCGATATTTTCACACCATTCATAGCAGGGACTGGCTGCATAAGGAATGGTATTAATAGCATCGCTCATACCTCGGTCACTTTCATATTGTCAAAGCCAAGGATGAGACTGAGACAGGTCAATGAAAGTAACAAATTACTCTAGTCCTTACCAGAAAACATAGTGCGCTGTAAACACTAGGTCTCTCCAGCACAGGCATATTATTACTATTATGAAAATTAAAACGAAACCCATGGCGCAGTACCCTGAAAGGCCTTGGTCTTATATAACCAATGTATATTCAACCCTATTACCTAGTTAGGTTAGGCCTGACAGCCTTCATAAGTGTCAGTAAACCACCACCCCCAGCGTTAGGTTAAGTTAACAAGTGGTTAAGGCTGGATGTGAGGTTAAGACCCTCCACTCTTAGCCAGAGTAAACACGTGACACTCAGTGCATCAGGTCAAAACCAGTTGACACTCAGTGCATCGGGTCAAAACCAGGTGATCCTCAGTGCATCGGGTCAAAACCAGGTGATCCTCAGTGCATCGGGTCAAAACCAGGTGATCCTCAGTGCATCGGGTCAAAACCAGGTGATCCTCAGTGGATCGGGTCAAAACCAGTTGACACTCAGTGCATCGGGTCAAAACCAGGTGATCCTCAGTGCATCGGGTCAAAACCAGGTGATCCTCAGTGCATCGGGTCAAAACCAGGTGATCCTCAGTGCATCGGGTCAAAACCAGGTGATCCTCAGTGGATCGGGTCAAAACCAGTTGACACTCAGTGCATCGGGTCAAAACGAGGTGATCCTCTGTGCATCGGGTCAAAACCAGGTGATCCTCAGTGCATCGGGTCAAAACCAGGTGATCCTCAGTGCATCGGGTCAAAACCAGGTGATCCTCAGTGGATCGGGTCAAAACCAGTTGACACTCAGTGCATCGGGTCAAAACCAGGTGATCCTCAGTGCATCGGGTCAAAACCAGTTGACACTCAGTGCATCGGGTCAAAACCAGGTGATCCTCAGTGGATCAGGTCAAAACCAGGTGATCCTCAGTGGATCGGGTCAAAACCAGGTGATCCTCAGTGGATCGGGTCAAAACCAGCTGATCCTCAGTGCATCAGGTCAAAACCAGCTGATCCTCAGTGCATCGGGCCAAAACCAGATGATCCTCAGTGCATCGGGTCAAAACCAGGTGATCCTCAGTGCATCGGGCCAAAACTAGGTGATCCTCAGTGCATCGGGTCAAAACCAGGTGATCCTCAGTGCATCGGGCCAAAACCAGGTGATCCTCAGTGCATCGGGTCAAAACCAGGTGATCCTCAGTGGATCGGGTCAAAACTAGGTGATCCTCAGTGCATCGGGTCAAAACCAGGTGATCCTCAGTGGATCGGGTCAAAACCAGGTGATCCTCAGTGGATCGGGTCAAAACCAGGTGATCCTCAGTGGATCGGGTCAAAACTAGGTGATCCTCAGTGGATCGGGTCAAAACTAGGTGATCCTCAGTGGATCAGGTCAAAACCAGGTGATCCTCAGTAGATCAGGTCAAAACTAGGTGATCCTCAGTGGATCAGGTCAAAACTAGGTGATCCTCAGTGGATCAGGTCAAAACTAGGTGATCCTCAGTGGATCAGGTCAAAACTAGGTGATCCTCAGTGGATCAGGTCAAAACCAGGTGATCCTCAGTGGATCGGGTCAAAACTAGGTGATCCTCAGTAGATCAGGTCAAAACTAGGTGATCCTCAGTGGATCAGGTCAAAACTAGTAGATCGGTTCAAAAGCAGATGATCGTCTGTGCAAGTGATCTTCAGAGAAGTCATCCACAAGAAGGTGATCTTTAGTAGATCGGGTCAAAATCAGGCGAGGACCAGGTGATCTTCAGTAGAGTTCATTTCTACCTCAAAACTTTGAAAAGAAACAGTCATGGGAAAGTTGATCTGTATCACCGTTTACAGGATAATTTTGATAAATTTTGAGCTAAAAATTATTTTACTACGACCATCGGTTTAAGAGTTATTGAATTTTTACGTTCAGGAGTTGTTTTCACCCTCGACCTTTCTCTTTTGATTCTAAACGTCATTTTTACCTCAAAACTTTCAATCAATGTAGAGAAGGGTAACCTTGTGTGAGGAAGGGCAGCCGGTTAGGTTAAGCCTACACTCTTACCTAGCGTGAGCCTACATTCTACCTCAACTCTGTATGCGGATAATTTTGCTGATAATTTCTAAATAATGTTTATTAATTTTCACTCAGGTATACTCTTATTTTTGCTTGTGGTTTGGTGACCCTTGACAGTGGTATGGGGGGTAAGGTATGGTAAGGTAAGGTAAGGTAAGGTAAGGTAAGGGTGTATTCTGCCCGAAGGCAAGTCCGAAACTCCGCAGAGGTGTGCCTGAGCCGGAGTTTATGTACGGTAGGGTGGCCAGTTCCTTTCAGCTCCTCCATTCCCTCACCCCCACCAACAGCGCGTAGCAACTCATCCAAATCTTGACCACGCCCAATATTGCTTAACTTCGGAGATCTCACGGGATCCGGTGTTTCAACACGGCTACGACCGTTGGCTGGTACGGGAGAACGGTGATATATAAAGAGCCTTGAGACCATAAAACCGTAAATCTGACCGTAACCTAACTGGCTCCTGTCCGCAGGAAGGAACAACGGTCAAACGTCGGTAGTTGTCGCTCATAAAACTGTGACTGCAGGGGTTCTGGTGCCAGGTGGCACGTTAACACAATACCTCGGGTGTAATGTACTGTAGTGCGAATGCGGATCATATTTTGTATATCCGCTCAGGGGTCTAGTTATAAGGCTAATAAACAATGAACTAAAACAAGTGAATTTCTATTTCAACAAGAATTAGATAAATCAAAGAGAAGAGAATTGAGTGTGCTTTCTGAAATGCAGTGTTTAGTATTCTCTGGCAGAGTACAGAATCGACTAATCGATGTCATGGCGTCACAAAGATAACATGCACTTGTATCGTTCTCCATGGAAACTGTCATGGAGAATACAGCGGTTTCAATGACAAATCCGAAAATTACATATCCTGGCATTTATACCGGTTCCCACAAACTCTCCTCAATTCTGCCACAGTCCAAGGCAGGAAGGAGAGCGACCATTTAGCAGGGACAAGGCGTGGAAGTACGAGTAAGGTAATATTCATGATATTGTTGTCTAAGTTGTGCTTGTGGACTTGCACCAGGAGCCGAATTCAGTTCTGGGTGAAGCCCTCTTTGTCTGTTTTAGTCGCTGACGACGGACGAGTGGTGGGAAATGCTCCGCTCACCCGGTGGTTGGCGGTTCCTGGCGGGTCCTGAGGTCCTCCGTGAGAAGGTGGTGGAGCTGACGATGGCCGGCTGTACTGATCCTGCAGGGTGTGTCTGTCTGCCGGACCAGAACCTGCTGCACATGATGATCTGTAGCTACGCCAGGGCCAAGTGTGAGGACGATGGTCGACCTCCGTGCTACCAACCCGTCATTCCTCACGGCCACTGCTGCGCCATCTGCGGTAAGAACAGTCACCACGTCTACTAGCTGTACTATCAAACTACATGGCGTTAGAATAATAATAATAATAATAATAATAATAATAATAATAATAATAATAATAATAATAATAATAATAACCTACAACCTGTGACCGGGTCAGGGATGGAATGAATGAAGCCCCATCTTGCGGCGAGGATAGGAATTGTGCCGGCTGCCGAGGCCTGTCGCACTCCTCTGGGGCAATGATTAATGACTGACAGATGAAATGAAATGATAGTGGAGAGTGTTGCTGGAACGAAAGATGACAGAGAAAACCGGAGTACCCGGAGAAAAACCTGTCCCGCCTCCGCTTTGTCCAGCACAAATCTCACATGGAGTGAGCGGGATTTGAACAACGGAACCCAGCAGTGAGGGGCCGACATGCTGCCGCCTGAGCTACGGAGGCTTTGCTCTCAGCCCGCCTGAGGACATGCCACGGCCCTTCCTTTATTGTTCCCTTCATCTAGTTTCTCCACGCGATTTCTGGAAGATACGACAGGAAAGTTCCATCTCCAGCCGAACCCTGAATGTTGTAAGCTGTTGTTGTGGTGTCGGAGAGACCAGTAGATGGATGGGCTGGAGATGACGGAACGGAAGACTGTACCGTGTGTTCGTGTATTTCTGTGGACTGAGGATCATCGTGAGTCGGCGAAGAAAGCCGCTATCGTGAATGTGAAGGTAAATGGACCTGTGTTAATGTTCGCTGTTGTGAGTATCGTACTGCTGTTGGATACTGCTGAGTTGTTTAGTTGTTCACTGCATGTGAGTATGTAAATTCCTGAGCTGTCTGTGGAGTCGAACCAACGAACAGTCGTCGCGTGTTGAGTGGCCCGTAGCCCTGTGTTGAGATCCAGTGGTCTACACACAGCTGCTGCATGAGCTGACTGGATTTGGCGGAAGTGAAGTAAGGATTGGCGTTCCAGGTATAGCAATGGTCCGGACCAGCTACTGTGCCATAAGGAAGAGAGAGACTTGTAAATAGAGAGCAATAGGGATGTATAGAACTAGCACCGATAGAGCGCACTGCTGTTGTACTGGGTAAGCGCAATGAGCTCTTCATTTGTCTCCTGTGTACTCATGCCGCTAAATATCCACGAATTTAAGTTTCTTAAGTTGTTATTTTCGTGACTATGCCGAGCTGTTGCAGTGTTCCTCTTTGAAACAATCAGGGAAGCCCATTTTTTCGTTTCACCAGTTTCCACAAAATAAAGAAATGAGGAAGAAATGGTTACATACTATTAAAAGGAAAAATTTCGGAGAGAAGAATTTGACCGAAAATATTAAAATGTGTTCCCATTATTTTAAACCCGGTGACTTCACGAAACCTTTGTTGGGTAAGTGCGATTTACGAAGGGAAATAAGGGAAGATTAAAAATGGGCGCTGTTCCATCACTTTGTCCATGGACCACGAACACAACAAAAACAAAGAAGAGGCCGTACACCAGAAAATTGCCGGATTACCACGATAAGCCTAAACTATCGGAATAGGCATAAATGACCTCCTTTGAAATACGGGAAGAAATAGTAAATATACCCGAAGAAGTGACTGTTACATTTGTGACTCCCATTTTCAAAGACATCAGCATTCAAAACATACTACAGGTAATTTGGTTGTTGAATAATCAATGCGTAATCGTAATGTTATATTGCTTTATACAGGGTTTGTAGACGTCCAACATCGTAATATGGTGTTTGCTGTTCTGGGAGAAAACAGACTGTGTTTCTTCTTGACAGTTATGAAGCTAAGGACCAACAAATCTGACGAAGAACTAGGCCTTAACTTCGTAATCAATAAAACTACTGTTGGGATAATATTTAATGTTTGGATTAATTTCATGCATTGCCAATTTAAAGAGTTGAACATTTGGTCTGCTTTGCTTTTAGACAGAAATACCTCTCGACTAGAGTTATAACTGGTGCAACTGAGATTATACATAGCAAAACTTGTTCCAAGGGCAAACATTCCACTTTCATAGGGCTAACTGGCCCCAAACAGTTTGGCAGGGGGATGCTGAAAATTTTATACATTTTGGCTGCATGTTTCTGAACACTGAATATTACCAGTCTTGGGGAAGTGCTCTAATGCGTAGCTTACAGCAGCAATATTCTTACAACATGCCTTGGGGCCTGCTCCAGAAAAACGTTCACATTCTCCTCCTGTAATGTCACCAGATACTCCTAAAATAAGCTTCACATTATAGGTCTTATGTTTTGTGTACTCGGATTTCACAACACTGCATTTTATAATTTCACCCGATTGAAATTAACCTTTTATAAACAAAACAAACTTTTCACTGAAAAGTCTGTATCTAGCATAACACAATGATTTGTAGTTGGAAACAGGTGCTCCATCTATTTCCGATTTTATGAATACGAAATAATCCATCAGATGCAAATTTGTGATAGTGATCTTCACCTTATGCTTGATGGTTAAATATTCAAAGGAACCGGCACTGGGAAACTCAAGAATATTCACATGCCTTTGGTGGTGGACAAAGGCTGCATCTTCAGTTTCATGTAAGCCATCAACCTTTAAAAAAATGCATGATTCGAAGTCTATAAGCCTCGGGAGCAAGTGCGTGTTTACATATCTATTTATGATTTAAGTCTTGTGGAGGTACATTTACATATTCATCAATGTACAATACTCAAGTAATTGTAATCTTCAGAAAAAGGCGTGCTGAATCCTATTTATTATTTGAATAATAAAGCGTGTTAGAATTTTCTAACTACCGCTGTACTATTTCTTTCTTCCTCTCGCTAGTTTTAGCGTCTCTGCTCCTTAGCTCATTTTGCATCTGTTTAAGGCTTAAACGCTGAAAATCGTCCGTAATATTCTAGGAAATATACCTATACAATTAATTAATATAGTCTTGGAGTAAAATTAGAGAAGATACAATCGGCTTTAGCTCAGAAAACTCGGTCACATTCTATACATTAATCGCAGTTGACTGGGGGAAACATAAGACGACCGCCTTGCGCTTACCCAGTAGTACACGAGCGCTATCTGGCGCGAACTTTCTCTGCCTACATCCCTATTAGTGAGTGTGGCCATTCATTGTTAATTAGAATTGTGTGGGTATATATGTATGTGTGTGCATTTATTGGGACATTCTGAAATAAATTAGAGCAATAAAACAGATGAAGTTTTATTGGTATCAATAATAACATTTGCCAGCACGGAAAAGAACTTCTCACCCAAAGCGAGAAAGTAGTTAGTAGGACGTAAAACTAATAATGCCATTATTAGATCCCGGATATTCAGGCAGTAATAGTTTCGAATGCGAACTAAATTGGCTATTAGGAAGTGTCGACTAGCCCGTTCTTCCGCGATGCAACGAGAGCAACATAAATTCTAGGGGTTCTAATAGGCCGTACCTCTAGAGTTCATGCGGATCTCATAGCAGAACTATTGTGCAGGCTAGGGTACATTTGTTACTCGCTTCAGTAAGTTTGTGGTCTAATCTATTAATGCATAAACATCCTGACTCTAATTATTATTATTATTATTATTATTATTATTATTATTATTATTATTATTATTATTATTATTATTATTATTATTATTGTTGTTGTTGTTCCTGGGATTCTGTGGAACGCAGAGGCGAAGCAAGGTGTGGGCATGAATGGGTGGATACTGCACCCTTTACCGGGCTCAATTCGATGGGTGCAATATGGAGAAGCCAAAAGATTAATTTAAAATTTTAAAGTTGGAGCTGTATTTCTTCTTTAATCAGAACAATAAACTAATAACCAATTAGCAACCTTGAGCTAGAGCGCTGTGGGTCCAGCAGTCAAGGAGACGGATCTCCCAATTCTTACATCAGGAGGAAGAACATCATTGCTCTACAAATTCACACTTTGCAGGCCTATCAGTGGCACAACCTATATTTAACGAAATTAAACAGTATTCGCCGTCTCAACTGCTCAACAGTCTGATATCTTTAACATGAAATGAATGAAACAGAGTTTAACAGGGGTAACAAGTACCCATTCTACATGGCCTTCGGTAAAGTTACTGGCCACAAATCAAAATGGTAACGAGGCGAACACTTGCAGTCGCTTAAGTGAGGCCAGTATCCAGTATTCGGGAGATAGTGGGTTCGAACCCCACTGTCGGCAGCCTTGAAGATGATTTTCCGTGGTTTCCCATTTTCACACCAGGCAAATGCTGGGGCTGTACCTTAATTAAGGCCACGGACGCTTCCTTCCCAGTCCTAGCCCTTTCCTGTCCCATCGTCGCCATAAGACCTGTCTGTGTCGGTACGACGTAAAGCCAATAACAAAAAAAAATTACATGAACCACTTAAAATCCGATTTGGGCTCATGGCCCTACGTTACAGAGCCTAAGCCTGTACAACTGAGGTGACTAGATGGAGAAAAATATCTGAGTTACATAAATCACAAGATAAATTTTAAAGGTTACAAAATCATAGTCACCTCAAGATCAAGTTGAGAGGGAATTGAAGAGGGTACCTCACTCTCTATTCCCTGATTTCGGTTAAGTTCTTTCGACATTTGAGAAAATAAACGTTACATTACTAAAGATTCGAAACCTTCCCCTCGAGCTAGCTTTCAAAGATTATCATATAGTTAAGCCGAAACTGCCATTATCTTGAGCTGGTGGATCTCCTGAAGATGGACGAGGAAGTCTTTCCCCCTACCTCCGTTACGTACACACTCTGGACTGGAGCGATCACTAAGAAAACCTGGTCCGAAGAGTGCCAGCTTTTATAGCAGACGGGAAGGTTCCAGAAAACTCTGGGTTAAGGCCCTGACACACCCCCGATTCTCATTGGATAATCAAATAATATAAAAATTTTATCACTGGTGAATAAATAAATGTACAAAATGTGTGATTGGTCAGCGCCTTAAGTTGGCGGGAAGAGATGGAAGTGTTGATAATTTTTGAACATCAAAAACAAACACTAAACATTCTAGTTTAGGAAACCTTAACATAAAATTTATCTTGAATTTTAAGAGTTCATCTTCACCCCAGAGAGCACAACATAAATTGATGGTAGAGACATCTATCGAAAAATGTTCAAACTTCTTGTACTAGTAGTTTCAAAGTTTATGCTGCAGCTGCAGATGGCGTTATCCAAGGCGGTTAATATGAATGCGGTGTACCGCCGATACAATAATAATAATAATAATAATAATAATAATAATAATAATAATAATAATAATAATAATAATAATAATAATAATTGTTACCGTGTTTTTGTGGTAGTTATGCGTGAAAGAAGGTGCGGGGTGGTGAATAGGTCTCAGGCTACGAAATTAAAGTGAATTTAAAATTTAACAAGGTTATATTTTCTTTTCAAAATCAAGAAATAACAAACATGGCAGGTACAGAGTAGCAAGGCAACAAAAGTACAATTACAGTATTTACAGGATTTGGGCTTCGAGCCCCGCGATCACAATCCTTGAGCAATTAGCTCAGTTTTACCCCAAACCCAAGTGTCAACAGAGGGGCAGAGAACCCCATTCATGCCTAGGAGCACTTGCTCCAAAATACACAGTAAGGCCTCCTTGAGGCGCGCAGAAAACAAAATTTTCAGAAAAAGAGCAACTTGCTCTCAAAATTCAGGCCTGTCAAAGGCCCCACCTAATTCCACTTTCAAGCTGTCCTTTCAGGACATATACACAGGGGTAAAATACCCAACCTACTGAGGTCTGTTAAATGACAAGAAGGTTAATTACATGACCTCTAAAATAACAATTTGAGAGGAGGCGATCTGCACTCCTAATACACTTGTTTTTAATACCTAATCTGGCTGTAGGCCACTAATGCAAGGGCTAATCCCATACTACAGAGGTGACTTTAGAAAAGAACAATTTGCTTCACGTTAACGAAGAATAGGTTGAGAAAAATAAGTTCACCTCAAAACAATATGATTGGGAGCTCGAGAGGGTTAAGCACTCTCTATCCCGATATGCAGTTTAAAAGATGGAATAGATACAAGTTTCTTTACATTTTAAGGAAGGTTACATAATGGAAAAACTTCGGACCCGCCCCGAGAGTTAAACTGCTGAGCAAGCAAGAAAAGAAGTAATTAATCGGCCATTACCTGGTTGTTGACTGCCGCCGAAGAAAGAGGCGCTTCCCGCCCCCTGCTATGTACTTTACACACGAAAAGATGGAACAGAAATGGCCCGGAGACCCTAAAATCAGCAGTTTATATACTCTCGCGGAAAGTTCGAGGCGTTAGGGGAATGAGAACACCCTCCCACAAACTCTTTATTGGGTAGGATACAGCAACATATTCAAGTTGGGGGAAGATACATCCGATTGGTCAGAAATTAATGAAAGAAATTCGGGATTGGCTAAATTTAAAACAAGGGGAAAGAAAGGGTTAATATTGCCAACTTAAACAATGACAGAAGGAAATTTAACAAAGAACAAACTTTTGAAATTATATTTTCTCCAAAAGAACAGTTCTTTTTCTTCGCACTAGGGTGCACTATTGTAGTTCTTCAGTAGTGTCCTCTAGAAGAGAAAATTCACACTTCTTACTACCGGTAAAACAAAAATACATCAAAAGTGGCACAGTTCAAAAACTCCAAACTTTCCAAGTAGTGACATCTTCCGAGAAACTTGAAAATTAATACCGTCGATAAAGTTCAGACTTCCTCCAGCAGAGGAGTTTCAATTGGCGCACATTTTAAATTAGCGGCGTGGAGGTGTACCGCCCGGTACAATAATAATAATAATAATAATAATAATAATAATAATAATAATAATAATAATAATAATAATAATAATAAAATAATAATAATAATTGTCATAATACCAGTGGTAGAATTTGGGGCTCTGGATTCAATCCCGAACAGTAGTCTATCCGACACTTCGTGTTATACGACGTCGGTGTGTAGTAGATCCCTCTTGGCATATTTGCTCTTTATGCATGCTCCCGACTACTCATTAATAATTAAATCTGTGGCTTGGTTCTAAAAGGGCCAATGTTAAAAAACCTGTTTTTGGGCTATGAGCATTTGAAGTTTTGCTTATAGTTTTCCAATTATTTTTTCAACAACTAACTTTAAATAACTTTATACTTTCTTTGTGGAAGTCACCTTATTAAACGCTAATGTTTTCTATCGTATTCTTTAAAAATTGCCAGGTATCTAATCTTTATTGGTAATCTAACATTATTGGCAAGGGCTTATTTAATTAAACGTTAACTGTTCGTTTAGTACTTAACAGAGACATTGGCCCTTTTAACATGTTGCGAGCCAGGATAAAACGTGTTTGTATCAGCTAATATCTCAATTTCGATAAAAAATGACATTGGCCCTTTTAGAACCAAGCCACAGAAATATCGACTATACATCTCGCAGCAGAGATTCATTTGATTCATTTCTCTGTCATATGGTAGACTAAAGCGGAACGTGGAAGCTGGGTTCATTTTGTTATTGTTATGAACAACAAGATGTGGTCCTTTTTAGGTTCCTACTTGCGGTTGTCCGTGGACCGGGCGATCTACACGAAGGACGCATTGGAGGAACATGTGCTGCAGTTACGGCGCAAGGAAGGAGCTGACGACAAAGTGGTGTTCCACATCAGCAGGACCCACGAGAACCAGGTACAGGTGGTTCTGGTGGACCGGGGACCTTACACTGGAGACAGCGTGGACTTCGGAAACAGACTGTACGATACGCTCAACAACAGTGAGTAACGATTTAGCGTGCTATATTTAAAAGTATATCTCGTTTATTGACGGCCTTTCAGTACTTATACCAGGCTCCTATCCAACCTCCCTTGGTCAATTCTTGTTCTCTTCGGACTCTGACGTCATTAGCTTTGCTTTTATTTCCACTCCCTTCATGCCCTGCTTTTCTTCTGCCGACACTTTCAATCTTCGACGGGGCGAAAAGTTTTCTCTTCTGATTCCCAATAAACAATAATCTCTACCACCTAATGAGGAACGCCCTACACTTCATAATGAGTATTAGCATTCTTTGTTACAACTGGAAAAATAAATAACGAACCAGCGTTATTGAGAAGTGCTAGAGGAAGGGAGTTAGCGATGGTATTTTGTGCGGGTTGATAAATGAAAGCTTGCCTCGTCCTCAGCGTTGACGTATAAAACACAGGCAGGGCGGGTAGGGAAGGGTATGTGAGCGCACATCCGACAGCTTATTTTCCCCAGTTTTTATATATGTGTGTGTAAATGAAGATTCAAGTATTTCGTGCAGGGTATTGTGATGAAGTGACTTGAACATCAAAATGCAGTGAAAATTCAGTAAATAAACCTAGTGAGTGCCAAAGTGTAGAATTAATGAAAACACGTATCAAATTTCCCTTAGGGCAAAATGAAATGATCATGAATATATCTCTTAGGCATGGCCATCCCCCAGTACTTCACATCACAGCTTACACGGTTGCTAGGTAACATCCGGTCACATATTTTGTGATGCTAATTTTTAGAAGACGCCTAGCCATGACATACTTGTATATTAATGTCAAAATTAACTTTTTAGTTTGTCAAGCTACCAATCTCATTCAGTTTCGTAAAATAGGCGGCAAAACCGTAAATGTTTAAATACATTTACGGAAATACCGGGGACAAGAGGGTGCAGACATTTAAACATACCGTCCTGTTGGCCGTGCTTATTGTTTTGTAACTAAAAAGCTATTTAAAACAATGAAGCTGTGGGGGATTTGAATAATTTAGTGCGTAAGCGTCATCATCAAACAAACGAATTTTTCTTCAGTTACATTAAGAAAGCCTGAAAAGTCAGATATAGATAATTTTTCAGTATATATAATAGGCTTGATAACTCATTCACTCTCTACAAAGCTTTATCCCACATATCTGAAAGACCACGAATCACCACCACTGGAGGTATCTAGGTTTCAGGAATGAATCAGTAATGGCTACTCACTGTGTGCTCAAGTCTGGGTAACGGAGAATATGCTGAAAGTACTTCGCAGCCTGTACTGTGTAGAATAGGAAACGCCCTGCAATGAGCCCTCCTTACTCAATTTAGATCGGCCGCCACTGAGAATGATTTACTCGCGAAATTCGTCACTAATATTGGTAATGTTGAAGTCATAGTTCTAACATCGTTAACATAGGAAAATGAACACAACGAAAATTGTTCTAATAGACTGCATTTTCATATGGGGCTAGGAGGCGTGACCAGTCTTAAGTAAAATAATGAATATTGTCAGATACGCGGTATTGCTCGCGCAGTGACCATATGTTTTTCGGCTAGGGGTCGTTCTGGAAAATTAGCGTTATCAACTTTGCGTGGACAGAAACCAGGCAACCAGTGTTCGTCGTGTTCTTCCTCACGTTATTCCACTGCCTTCTATATAGAGCAGGTACAAATGGCGCCGTGTTTTGAACTGCTTTGACTGGCGTTTCGTCTACGTCACAGCAAAGCCCCTTACACACGGTGACGTCATCAATGGCAGCAGAATTTTCCTCATAATACGTATTTTGAGAATATTTATGGCCACAATCAGCGACCATTTTGTTGGACGCAGATCTTTATAGGTCTTGTGACATGGCATGGGAATGCTGTGTGCTGGATCAATTGTCATATTAGGTTCTTTGCAACACGCAGTTCGTTACCATCACGTATCGCTCTGTACGCATGCGCTGACTTCGTATCGGTTACGGTATTGATACATAATTAGGTTCTATTGAAATGGATTCTCGTTCATGTTATGAAATACCGTGGAGAAATATATTCTTTCTTCATGGAATTGGAGTAACACAGACCAATGCAAGCTGAAATATGAATGGGAAGAGAAGGAAATATACAAAGTTTCTTGGATGTTAGCCCCCAGTTGTAACACAATATTTTATTTAAATATTAACTAATGCAATATTTCTATAATTATACAGTTATAGTTTTGTAATTTAGACCATGTTAGCGCGAAATTTAGATGATGAAACATATGATCAAATGTTCACTTCCAGCAATTTAACCTATATTTAAACATAAAATATGAAATAAAATAAGAGAATGGGAGAACTATGTTTCAGAATTGTCCGAATTCCCCATATTTCATGTTTTCTCCAAGTCTTTAAGTCCTTCTCATCATAAAGTGGAACAGTTTCTTCTAAAAATGGATCGTATTTCAATTAAATTGTGTTTATTAACTTAGTAGATTTTGGACCTTTATAACCCCTGTGGGTGGGGGCGGTAGAATAACACCCACGGTATCCCCTGCCTGTCGTAAGAGGCGACTAAAAGGGCCCCGAACTTTGGATCGTGGGTTGGCGACCACGGGGCCCTTAGCTGAGTCCTGGCATTGCTTTCACTTACTTGTGCCGGGCTCCTCACTTTCATCTATCCTATCCGACCCCTCTTGGTCAACTCTTGTTCTTTTCCGACTCCGACAGTATTACGTATGGAGGAGGCCTAGGGAGTCTTTCATTTTCACGCCCTTCGTGGCCCTTGTCTGCCTTTGGCCGATACTTTCATTTTTCGAAGTGTCGGACCCCTTCCATTTATTCTTTCTGTTTAGTGTTATATAGATGATGGCTGCCCAGTTATACTTCTTCTTAAAACAATAATCACCACCACCTTTGGACCTTTATATAGGATGATGATTGTAAAAAATCGTTGCCACTTTCCATCATATCCTCAATAGCCTAACGTCTGATTAAGGTATCGCAAAGAAGAAAGAAGCTTGTATCAGGAGGCAATGATCGAGTGTTTCTGCTCATGTCAAGGAAACGTACGGATCGGTACATGCTCTAGATCGCGGACTACTTCCGCCCGTTGGAAAGCCTGACTGTAGTGTACGGACGAATGCATGAACGCAATTTTGACTGTGTTGGAAAGAACGGATTGTTGGACGTAGATCGTGATGCTACATATTTCTTTCGTTTTATTGGAACTCTTTATCTCCCATACGGGTGGAGTCAACGGGTGCTTTATCTGCGCTTCCTGTATGTTGTAAGAGCGGAACAACCAAACAATCTGTACTCACAAAAACTTATACATGATTCTGTGAATTTCCATGTAGTGGAGAGATTTACATATATTTTCCTATTTTTGAGAGTCCTGATGTGAAGTAGAACTATTGTGTTTCAGATATCTACAACTTAATGCACTATGACATTTATAATACTATTTTCTTTCTCAGCGAAATCACACCGAAATTAAATAAATATTTCAAATGCTTGTTCCTACTAAAATGACACTGTAAGACGCTGAAGAAGTGTCGTGTTGTTGCAGACATAAACCTGGGAGTGGTTAAGCTGGAGCTGTTCATGGCGGGCTCCGCGATGCAAGCTGACGCGCTCAGTCGACAGATAGGGTTGGTGTTCGGAACGCTCATGGCGACCATCTTGGTTCTGGGAGGCATCTTCCTTGTGTTCGTCGTCTTCAGAGATCGCCTGTAAGTACTAGTTTACTGAATTCCTGGAAGTAGCAGTTACCAGTGGAGACTGTTTGCTTGTTAAACTTGTTAATCTTCGGAAATTACTGATTGGAACATTCCCGTATTAGAAAGAAAGTAGTCGCGTAAGTCCAGCGTGAAACCTTTTGTTTATTCACTGACTTTTTTCACCTGGAAATAATAATAATTATAATAATGGGAAGAGGCAACAAGACACAGGCAGCGAAAGCAGGCCTTCGGATCTCCTTTGAGAAAACTCAGTTTATAACAAACAAAAAAGAGGCACCAAAAGACTTAAATGTGGAACAGGGAAAAATCAAGCGGGTAGGAAAGTTTAAATATTTAGGTGAGTGGATAGACCCCACCATGTCTGAGAAAGAAGCCTTGAATAAAATGGAAATGGCATACCATATAATCAAGGGTGTATACAAGGAAATATCAAAATCCTTGAACGCCAAGTTCAGACACAACCACACAGTCATTCGCCCGGAGGAGCTCTCTGAGCGAAGTGCTTGCACTGAACAAAAAAGGGCGGTATTGAGAAACTTGAGATCAAATAAAGAAAGATTTTGAGGAAAATCTTAGGCCCCATCAAAAACAAAGGTGAATATAGAAGACGGCACAACCACGAGCTCTGTTTCCTACTTCCAAGGTAAGAGAACAAAAGGGGACTGGTTCAGTGAGGAAGACGTACGCATCAGATGTCATGGTGTCATGAAGCACAGCCCACTTAAGAAGAAACTTCAAGACCACAAGAGTTTACAAGAAAAGCCGAAGCTGAAAATAGGGAAGGCGTGGACCGAAGAGAGAAAAGAACAACTCCGGCAACGAATGCGGGACTACTGGGCAAATGTTAAAGGAGACACTTGAAATAACGTGGCTGAAACAATATGAATGAATGAAAAAATGGGGAGAGGAACTCAAATCTAACAAAGAATTTTATCAAAGAACAGGAGTGGTTGAACGGATGAGGAAGAGAAGGTTACAGTTCAATGGCACTTGTTGAGGACGGACAGTAACACACTGAATTCTTCAGGAAGAGGAAGAAAGAGCTGAAATGTGTTCGAGAAGTGAGGTTGAACTTGACTAAGATGGGGGTTACGAAAGATTACATCATGGACGTGGTTTACAGAACACTGGGGAAACACTAGAGAAAAAACGGAGCTCCTATACAGAAGAGCAGAAGAAGGAAGTTGGAGAAAGGATGAAAAGACACTGGCAGAGAGTGAAGGTAAAGAAGGCTAAAAATATTGCAAAGATTGAGAAACGTGGTTCATAGAGGGCTGAAACGAAAATGTAATAATAATAATAATAATAATAATAATAATAATAATAATAATAATAATAATAATACGTGATGGTCGATAGGGATGTAAATAAAGACATAACTGGTACTGTTGACAAACTAATATTTGCTTGTAGCCTACAACTACACAGGAACTCAGTTATATCAGTTCGCGCTCTCTCCTTACTCTCACCGTTGAGTCACGCCATTTATTCACTCTGTTACTTAAAATTATACACTGACACTACACAATCTTCCACAATTGCCACTAGACCCTAGGAGTCGCTGTACACTATCAAGCGCAAGACAGTATTACTACTCTGTATGTGGTACACAGTTCGTACACTCACAGCGGTCTTCTTTCACTGTCCCTTGTCACTCAGTTGCACTGTCCCGCACTGGCCAACAGTTCACACAGACACTACCAACAGCACTCAGTCTTCACTGTCCACCAACTGAACCACTGAAACTCGTCCATCCTGCTTTAAATAGGATGGACAGCCTTTTCAAATAAATCACGAAGGGAGAAGCCTCCATAGTCCTGCGGAATCAGAATGTTCTGGGTTCACTTTCTAATCTTTTCTCGGGAAAGACTGCAATGATATGAAGGAGTAGAGGCAAAAAGGACAGGCCTTGCGCAGTTGGCTTGATCCTAACTGGTTGCTGCAGTGGCGAGCGGATGGGTCGCTAAGTCGGTGATATCACTCCGGGCTGGAGCAAGGCTGACTTGCACCTCCCAAACCCTTAAAAAGAAATGGCGGTGACCGTCATAATAATAATAATAATAATAATAATAATAATAATAATAATAATAATAATAATAATAATAATAATAATAATAATAATAATAATAATAATAATATCGGTTGTGCGTCACACTAACTACTTGTGCGGTTTTCGCAGACACCGAAATGCCGGGATTTTGTTCCGCAGGAGTTATCTTAGGTGCAAGTAAATCCACCGATATGAGTCTGGAATATTTGAGCACCTTCAAATACGTCCGGATTGATTCGGGATGGAACTCACCAACTTGAGTTGAGACCGTCTGAACTACTCAGCATGGTATCGGCGAGCAAGAATCTGGCGCACCCTTTCAAATATACCTGGCGTCATTCGAATCTCCTTAAACTGTCTTCTGAGACAGAGGTTTCCTACCTCAAAACGTTCAGTACAGCATCGCCACTCCACTATTTAATTTTTACTTGCCTTTGGTGAAACACCCTGAGTGTTAATATAAATATATCTTAGAGCTGGAGGTGATCTTAAAATTTGTGTAAGGAACTAGTATCATGTCACAAAATGTGTGCCGTGTTGTTATCTAGCAACCGTACCTTATCAGCTGTACAGGTCGTGAAGCTATATGTCATAGCCATCGATCAATACTTCACATCACAGCCTGCATGGTTGCTAGGTGACATTGCGCACACATTTTACTGAAATATATATTTACGATCATTTGTTTTTCCCAAAGGGAAATGTAATAACATTGTGTATTGATTGGAGGTGCCCCTGATGGAAGACCATTGTCACTCTGTGCAGGCCTATCGGTGCGCTGGACAAGCAGGCCTTCGTGTTCGCGCGTTTCGAGAACGTGGACACAGAGAGTGAAGCAGTGGAGGTGGTTGCCAGACCTGCAGCGCCGAGGTACGACGAGGAATATGAAGAAGAAAGCATGAGCAAGTCGTTCGACAACCCTATGTACGGCAAGAGCAAGGCGGCCGTAAGTAGCACTTGTTTACACTTGTTCAGAGCGACACCGTGCATGAAATTCCCATCCATGAGGTACATTTCACAACCAACAGCACGTTGGCTAATAAAGCAGGCATGAGGCAGTTTTTAAAAAGTAACTATGTTCGGTGGAAGACGGTAAATAAAAATGTAAACCGACTCTGAGATGGGTTTAAAACAATTGTTGAGGAATCTGAAAACAGGTTTGTATCTTTAAAGGAGGTAAGGAATGGTAAAGATCCACCTTATTATAACAGAAATAAAGAGACTAAGAAGAAGGTGCAGATTGGAAAGAAATAGAATTAGAAATGGCTGTGGAAGTAAGGAGAAATTGAAGGAACTTACTAGGAAATTTAATCTAGCAAAGAAGGCAGCTAAGGATAACACGATGGCAAGCTTAATTGTTAGTCATACAAATTTTAGTGAAAAATGGAAGGGTATGTATAGGTACTTTAAGGCAGAAAAGGTTCAAGAAGGACATTCCAGGAATAATTAATGAACAAGGGAAGTGTTTATGTGAGGATCTTCAAAAGGCAGAAGTATTCAGTCAGCAGTATGTAAAGATTGTTGGTTACAAGGATAATGTCCAGATAGAGGAGGAGACTAATGCTAAAGACGTATTAAACTTTACATATGATAACAATGACATTTACAATAAGATACAAAATTTGAAAACTAGAAAAGCGGCTGGAAATGATAAAATTTCTGGGGATATACTAAAGACAATGGGTTGGGATATAGTACCATATCTGAAGTACTTATCTGATTATTGTTTGGTTGACGGAGCTATATCAAATGAATGGAGGGTTGCTATAGTAGCCTCTGTGTATAAAGGAAAGGTTGATAGGCATTAAGCTGAAAATTACAGGCCAGTACGTTTGACATGCGTTGCATTTAAGCTTTGGGAAGGCATTCTTTCTGATTATATTAGACATGTTTGCGAAGTTAATAACTCGTTCGATAGAAGGCAGTTCGGATTTAGGAAAGGTTATTCCACTTAAGCTCAACTTGTAGGATTCCAGCAAGATATAGCAGATATCTTGGATTCAGGAGGTCAAATGGACTGTATCGCGATTGACCTGTCTGAAGCATTTGATAGGGTGGATCATCGGAAATACTGGGAAAAATGAGCCCAATTGGACTAGACAAAAGAGTGACTGAATGGGTGGCTCTGTTTCTGGGAAATATATCTCAGAATTAGATTAGGCGAAGCTTTATCTGAACCTGTAATAATTAAGAGGGGATTTCTTCACGGCAGTATTATTGGACCTTTATGTGTTGTTATATACAGTATATAAATGATATGAGTAAAGAAGTGGAATCAGAGGTAAGGCTTTTTGTGGATGGTGTTATTCTGCATAGAATAATAAATAAATTACAAGAATGTGAGCAACTGCAAAATTACCTTGATAGTGTTGTGAGATGGACAGCAGGCAATGGTATGATGACAAACGGTGGTAAAAGTCAGGTTGTGAGTTTCTCAAATAGGAAAAGTCCTGTCAGTTTTAATTACTGCGTTGATGGGGTGAAAGTTCCTTTTTGGGATCATTGTAAGTATCTAGATGTTAATATAAGGAAAGATCTTCATTGTGGTAATCACATAAATATGATTGTACAGTAAATAAAGGGTACAGATCTCTGCACATGGTTATGAGGGTATTTAGGGGTTGTAGTAAGGATGTAAAGGAAAGGGCATTTAAGTCTCTGGTAAGACCCCAACTAGAGTATGGTTCCATTATATGGAACCCTCACCAGGATTATCTGATTCAAGAACTGAAAAAATCCAAAGAAAACCAGCTCGATTTTTTCTGGGCGATTTCCGACAGAAGAGTAGCGTTACAAAAATTTTGCATAGTTTGGGCTGGGAAGACTTGGGAGAAAGGAGACGAGCTGCTCGTCTAAGCGGTATGTTCCGAGCTGTCAGTGGAGAGATGGCGTGGGAGGACATCAGTAGACGAATAAGTTTGGATGGTGTCTTTAAAAGTAGGAAAGATCACGATATGAAGATAAAGTTGGAATTCAAGAGGACAAATTGGGGAAAATATTCATTTATAGGAAGGGAAGTTAGGGATTGGAATAACTTACCAAGGGAGATGTTCAATAAATTTCCATTTTTTTTTTGCAATCATTTAAGAAAAGACTTGGAAAACAACGGGTAGGGAATCTGCCGTCTGGGCGAATGCCCTAAATGCTGATCAGTATTGATTGATTGATTGATTGATTGATTGATTGAGTCACTACAGGGTTGAACATACAGAGTTGGCACATTGTCTCCGCTACACGGAGTCCGGCTAAATGGTTAGCATTGTGGCCTTTGGTCACAGGGGTCCCGGCAGGGTCGGGAATTTGAACCATCATTGGTTAATTTCGCTGGCACGGGGGCTGGGTATATGTGTCGTCTTCATCATCAATTCATCCTCATCACGACGCGCAGGTCGTCTACGGGAGTCAAATCATAAGAGCTGCACCTAGCGAACCGAACATTTCGTTGGGCACTCCCGGCACTAAAACCCATACGCCATTTCATTTTCGTTTCACAGACAAGCATAGAACCGTGGATATGTTTTTGGACTTAGAAGACGAGAGAGCGGGTACTCCCCTCTTAGTAGCCTCTTACAACATGCACTCACAGGAGAATGGTACGGATCATGAACTGTGAAAAAGGAAAACATTTTAGACATCGTAAATATATTATTATTATTATTATTATTATTATTATTATTATTATTATTATTATTATTACGTCCCACTAACTACTCTCTGACGGTTTTCGGAGACGCCGAAGTGCCGGAACAGACGTGCCAGTAAATCTACGGACACAAAAGTGACGTGTTTGAGCCAGGGTGGAACCTACCGAGTTGCGGTCAGAAGACCAACGTCTCAACCGTCTGAGCCACTCAGCCGGGCTAGTATTATTATTATTGTTAACAAGGCCTGTGATGTAGAGCTACCGTGGCTGTCTCTTATTATTCTGGACTGAGGAGTAGAATGGGCTTCAAGCTCTTAGTTCCAGGAAGAAAGTGCTCAGTGTGGAGATGGCGCTACTGACCTAGTGTCGGTAGACCCCAAACCATAAGACATATTTATGTCAAAAAGCCGATTACACCAGGACTCAGAAGAAATGCGAGTGTTGGATAAGTACGTCACTCGCACGGCTAGGCAGGTTGCTACGGCGATACAAGGAGGTAACTCATGTAACACGTCTCCCAGCCTTCCTTCCACCTGTACATTAAGCAGTGTGTTAGCTTTTCGGTCGAGTCACCGCCTCTTTGATGTAATGGACTGCCTTCTCTTCAGAGCCACCTGTTGCGGCCTCGGGGCGAATATCTTTCTACTCCCGCAATGAACTAGGCTCACAATTTTCGACTCCATGAGAGCGTATTATGTAACCTCCATCCTTATGGAGAGGTTCACATTGAGTCTCAATAACACGGGACTAGGGAAAGTGGCTCCTGTGCTCAGGGTGTCGGGATCGACACAGGGCATTGTCACTAGCTTTTAAAAAAAATTCGGTAATCTATACCACGGCCCATAGCATTTAAAGAGAGAGCTTACTCTTCTTTTTTACGATGCGTCTTGCTAGGGTCCACGCGTCAAGTTCAATTCATCCTTCCTTCTTGGTTTTCTCTTCCGTTCTTTCCAGGATTCTTTCATCATTGCATTGTGCCTTGTTCCCTTCTTTTCAGACCACTTTGGACCTGCTGTCCTTTTTCATTCTTCCTTCAAATCCATCTATTATTATTATTATTATTATTATTATTATTATTATTATTCGTACCAGATTTCCCTTGATTTTTGGATGATATAGACCAATATCTGATTTATCGTGAACAATGTAACTTTTGGCTTGAGATACAGAAATTTAAGTGTTTCTGCACACGGATAAGTGCAAAATAAAATAATCCCTCCAGGACGAGGATATTAGACTGAAATTAGGAAGTTCCAAAGAATTGAGAGTCAGTAGGTTCAGGAGAATGGGTGGTGTTCATGAATGCTGTATGTACTAGAAATGCCTAGGGACAACTTCGTATACAGACAGGGAAAAGTAGAGGTGTTAATGGAATAATGAAGCTTGCAAACGTACAAGGTAAGCATATCAAAAAAGATTCCTCGCAAGGACTACTACTGACTACGAATTGTACGTAGATGAAAGAAATAGAGCGAAACATGTCTTTGTACAGTCCAAGAAGAAATCGTAGTAATACCTTGAAAGGCTTGGCCAAGTGGCAAGGAAATCTTTTTGGACTGTAGTATATTATAGAACCCAAATTTTAGTTACTATGAATTGTCGTCTAGGCTGCTCTTCTGTAATGTAACAAGAGTAATATAAACTCTAGGGGTTCTGAGGGACCGTACCCCTAATGTTTATACAAAGCTCATAGCATAACCGTTGTGCAGGCTCTTTTCCTTGAGTAAGTGTGCATTCTATCCTATTGCCTAAACATCGAGGCTCAAGTACTAAAGGATCTCAGAAAGGGTAGAAGAAGGAACTGAATAATGTACTGGATGAGTAATGTGAACTCACAGTAAATCGCAGAAAATTCTTAGAAAGATTACTGAAAATCTTACGAATGTAAAACGAAATATTTCTGTTGAAATTCTGACCAACCGTGTTCATGATGAGGAAAGCAATTGCGACAGTGAAAATGCGCTCGAGTAAGTGGAGAGGATGGTAAAATAGACTAGAATGTCACAGGGCAGCAGGAATAGAAGATAATAGTCCTGGAATGGTGGAATATCGTGGAAAGGTGGGGATAAAGTGGCTTCATAGAGTAATAAGATTAATACGGAATATGTGTATGGTACTTTATCATTGGACAAAAGCAATAATTGCAGCTAGTTATGAGCAACTGAGCAGAAAGCATTTCATTGATCAAACAAATTAAATACCATCGTGCAAAAGCCCTGAAGGGCGATGGCCCACCAAGCGACCGCTGCTCAGCCCGAAGGCCTGCATGTTATGATGTGTCGTGTGGTCAGGACGACGAATCCTCTCGGCCGTTATTCTTGGCTTTCTAGACCGCGGCCGCCATCTCACCTTCAGATACCTCCTCAACTGTAATCACGTAGGCTGAGTGGACCTCGAAACAGCCCTCAGATCTACGTAAAAATCAGTGACCTGGCCGGGAATTGAACCCGAGGCTTCCGGGAATGAGGCAGGCATGCTACTGCTACATCGCGCGGCCGGCTTTTTCATTGATGAGTAAAGCAAACAAAGCGTTCACTGGGATTTAGAACGCAGGGTGCGACCAATACTGGAGAGGAAGCCAGTGTGGTTTCAGACCATTAAGGGGCTGTCAAGACCAGACTTTCAAGAACTGAAAAATTCTAAGGGATGAATGGGTGGTTATGGAGTAGCAAGGGAAAAGACATTGGCTATTCTGAGATTATGTGGTCAGGCAGTCGAAGATGTTTGTATTGGCAGTGGAGTGAACTCTTGGGGTCAGACGAGTCTAAAATATTCTAACTTTATAGTCATAATAAACATGGATCAGTTTCTGAACGGTATAAAATGGCGGTGAGGGATTCGGTTTGTTGGAAATGCAGTTTGGCGTGCATTCTAACACGCTGGAGGTTAAAAGAAGGTGTAGCGAGTACGGCATGCAAATAAACAATTCCAAACTAAAATTATATCAGTTGGGAACAGACCTCGGAGGGTTGAATGTCAAGTAGAAAATTCGAAATTGGAACAGATGGATAATTTCAAGTATTTAGGATTATTCTCTCAGGATGGTGAGATTGAATCGTTATGGAACAAAGGTAATGTATCAGCTTGCAATTGCGACTAACGATATTCCGATAGACAGAAGTGATTTCGTATATGAAAATAGCTTTATAACACGGACCGACTTTATTGTACGGGAGTGAAAGCTGAGTGGATATCTTACTAGGAAGTAATAGACATGACGGCAGGGAGAACAGTGGCAGTAGGGTACACGGAAGGAAGACATAAAGGCAGTTAAGAAAGAACTGGATGGATGAAGCTGAGGTGGTGAGGTCATGTGAGACAGATGGGAGAAAAATTTACCCGGCCATGGAGTGTAAGGCCGGCCCTGTGGTGTAGGGGTAGCGTGTCTGCCTCTTACCTGCAGGCCCCGGCTTCGATTGCCGGCCAGGTCAGGGATTTTACCTGGATCTGAGGGCTGGCTCGACGTCCACTCAGCCTTCGTGATTAGAATTGAGAAGCTATCTGACGGCGAGATGGCGGCCCCGGTCTAGAAAGCCAAGAATAACGGCCGAGAGGATTCGTCGTGATGACCACACGACACCTCGTAATCTGCAGGCCTTCGGGCTGAGCAGCGGTCGATTCGTAGGCCAAGGCCCATGGGGTTAAGTTAGGGTTATGGAGGGTAAGAGAAGCAGAGGGAGGCTGAGGCGAAGATAGTCTGAAGTGTAGAAAGAAACGAGGTTACAGTGCCAAGATTAAGAAAAGGGGGCCAGACGATCTCAAATTGGGAGGGTGGGTTGGCCACCACAGTTCCTCTAGGTGATTCTAGCATTGCTTCCACGTACTTTTGCCAGGCTCCGACCTTCCTTGGTCAACTCTAGTTCCCTTCAGACTCAGACGGTATTAGGTTCGCGAGTCGTAGGGAGTTTTTCATTTTCTCGCCCTTCGTGCCCCTTCGTTTTTCATAGCCGATACCTTCATTCTTTGAACAGTCGGACCTCCGTTAATACGATTGTTGTCTACTTGTACTTCCTCTTGGTATCGTCCCGATTGCGGACAGTTTCGATTGTGGACACCTCATTAATAATCACGATCTGCCTCGATTGCAGACACTTTCCTACAGATAAGCCTCTGTGAAAAAAAAAAAACATCTCTATTGTGCAAGTGCGTGCAGGTTCATTGTTAGCGGCAACCAGGACTGCGTACCTTTTTCTTCCTTAGAGCACAACGCTCAAGCCTGCCGTGTGGTTCCGCTCGGGAGGGGGTCGGAAGACCCCCCCTCCCATGGCAATACAGCCCTTGAAGGGCCTTGGCCTACCAAGCGACCGCTGCTCAGCCCGAAGGCCTGCAGATTAAGAGGTGTCGTGTGGACAGCACGTCGAATCCTCTCGGCCGTTATTCTTGGCTTTCTAGACCGGGGCCGCTATCTCACCGTCAGATAGCTCCTCAATTATAATCATGTAGGCTGAGTGGAACTCGAACCAATCCTCAGGTCCGAGTAAAAATCCCTAACCTGGCCAGGAATCGAACCCGGGGCCTCCGCGTAAGAGGCAGGCACGCTACCCCTACACCCCGGGGCCAGCTGGAAGACACATGAACACCGTGATTCCGCACGGTTAACCGTACTCGGCTTTAAATAATAAAGATCTCGTCTCATATTTACCTTTTTTTCACCTTGTCAGAATAATTGTATGCACTTTTTAAGAAGTTTGTCGTTTTCACTATTATTTACGTATTAATTTAGGTTTATATATATTTCTTGTCTATAAGATTCGCCGTATTCTTAAATATGTCTGTTAGGTCATCACCCCAGAGGCTGGTTGGATCCTCAAATAGTACCACCAAAAGTTATGCGGTTATAAGGAAACCGCAAAAACCAATGGCAGCACCAAAATGAGGCGTACTAGGCAAGACGAGGAGTGAGGTAGTTAGCCATTGCTTTCCTCACTGGGTCAGAAAGTACTATTGCAGCACGACTGACCCTATGAGCAACACCTTTCATAACACTCAGATTCACTAGTCGTGCTCTGAATGTCATTACTCAGCACCACCCATACCCCAGCAGCTTCCATATTGTCACAGCCATGGATGAGACTGGGACTTCGGTGGAAGCTACACTTTACTCTGGCCTGTGCTAAGAGATGGATACAAATGTACTGTATCCATCAAGAAATGGCAGCAGGCATAACTGCTAATAATACATTCTTATTTACAACATACGTTTTTTGAACGAACGACTCTTAAGCTTATTCCATTCGGAGGACAAATTACATGACGTCCAAAAATCTTTCCAAGTCCCCGTTCTCATTATACTTCCCCGTGCTTCGAGTAATTTTTTCATCCAATTTACAGTACTTCCTTTTTCCTTAGTTCCTTCCAAATTTAAGTCAATCCGCATAATTGTATGATCTGAATTCTCTGTTTCCAGCTTTACACAGGTGATCACATCTTAGGTGAACATTTCTAATTTTACTATTGGTTTTGTGGTTCCACCCTTCAGCGTATTAAAACAGTTTCACATCTCCAGCGGGATGGAATCATTATGCAGCCATTGCTCAACAAAGTAGTCGAAGAATACTGTTAACCTCATTTCTGGCGGAGCTTGATTGTGAATACGAATCCATCCACTCTACATCTTCAGACTTGATGAAAGGAAGTGCAACCATTTTCTTAGATTTTGTCTGATTTCTTCGTTTTCCTTGTAAAGAGTAGTCATTCCTATTTTCTGAACCTTACTCCACAGGCACTTCGTAAAATGAAAAACATGGATATACCATATTAATAATAATAATAATAATAATAATAATAATAATAATAATACTAATAATAATAATAATAACGATAATAATAGAACGAGTCTTGTTGTTTCAGACGGTGACTCACGAGAACCCGGTATACAGCGAGCTCAAGAGAAGAGAGGACCAGCCCAAGGACATAGTGGAGGCCAGGGAGATGAAGGAGATGGGGCCACATACGAGCGAGGATGACCAGGAAGACCTGGTGGACATCGACATCGAGGAGCGCCTACAGCCTGTTGATCTGTAGCACTTGATGTAGCACTGAGCCTTGGCTTGCACTGATGTATCTATCTCGGGGGTGGCCGCATCTAACAGACAGTGCACTAGCCACGTTATTTAAAAACCGTCGTCACAATAGCAAGTAGAATACGCACCACGCGATCTACTGAGTAAGAGGTTGAAATGTTATTCCTGATATTTTACATCTTAATTCTGAACGAGTTCACACGTATTCAAGACAAAGTTGATGTATGATGGGTCTACGTGAAAAAAATTTGGCCTCAATAGGAACATTTTTATTTACAAAACTTTCCTCAGTCGAAGGTTGCCATAATGATCAAACCATAACGAACAAATGAAATTATAATTTTGATTTACACTAATTTTGTTTAATTGCATTATTCTCATAATGTTCTTAAACCGTACCAGTTATAACACCTAGCAATGATTTCTCAGTAATGAAATGGAACTTATATTTCTACCAAGCACATCCATGGGAGCTTCGATGGGAGCACCGGAGCTTAGTAACCGACACAAAGAGTGACCAGAATCCACAAACATGCTTTTAAAATCATCTTCCATCACTGGGGAAGATGATGTGCTCCATCTAACTTCCCTCACGACGCTCCGTGTTGGTAGATTCTGACAAGCCACACACACTCCTCTGGAATGCGCTTTCGATAATTTTGAAACAATTCCTTGAATATATGTCGCGGATTTTTTGGAAGAAATAAAATTTTCCCACTTCTTCTCACCATTATATTATCATATGGTCACTGCTTTGTTTATTAAAATCTGCTTTACGTCGCATCGACACAGACAGGTCTTATGGCGACGATGCGAGAGGAAAGGACTAAGAGTGGGAACGAAGTGGCCGTAGCATTCATTGAGGTACAGCCTACAGCATTTGCCTGGTGAGAAAATGGGAAACCACGGAAAACCATCTTCAGGGCTGCCGCCAGCAGGGCGATCCTAACCGCACGGCCAATACACTCGGTTTTGTTAACTACTCGTGAAAACTTCTGAGCGTATTAAAGTTCTCTATATCCCAAGTGCGTTCTAAAACTGTTATCATTAGAATAGTGACCACAAGGCAGTACTTACATGATCGCTTCCTTCCCACTACTAGCACTTTGGTACCGGATCTTCACTGTCTATGTCACTGTGTCGTGAATAAAATTCAGTGAAACCTGTTTACAACGGAATCTGTACATAGCGGAAATATCTCATAGCCCCATGCGATTAACACACAAATATATATATTAAAGTACCTATACTTAGTGGAACCTGCTCAACGCGGAAACGGAAACAGTCTTTCAGTACGCAGCGGAAAATATACAATTTTATTTGTGTAATTTTTCATTTATGATGAGAACTGAACTGATTACATGTTTTGCAAGTTTTTAAATGTCTTTGTATGTTTTAGGAAATGCTACAAGTTATGTCCAGAAAACAATTCCTGTATATTTAACAAGTTGTGTTCTTGAGGACATGAAAAGAAGTGAAAAGGGAATTTATTCTAGTGTCTCTCTTGTGTAACAGTTAATAAAGTAGACAATAGTAACTTATGTTGTTTATCGTAAGAGGCACACAATGTAATAAAGTTACTAGAAGGCTTCTCAGAATATTGTAGAACACCAGTACACAATAATGACTCCAATGTAACTTATACATAATGCGTACCTGTTCTCGATGGAAACCTCTGCATAGCGGAAAATAAACGTGACATCATGAGATTCCATTGCGTACAGGTTTCGCTGTACCTATCGATACTACTTCAATTTTTGGCAGCGTAGCTCTCCGAACAGGCATTTTCGTCACTGATAAATATTAAAAGGAGAAGCGGAAAAAGATTATTTCCATAGATTAAGGATTAGGAGTGTGTTTGCTATCTTTGCCTGAGTTGAACAACTGCGCACAAAATAACTCCACATTGACGATTAGGTTGCAACAACAACGTAATAACAGACAGAACGTTTCTAATTTATCAGTTTCTGTTACATATTTGCAGTTCTCTAAGGTTAATAAAAGTTTTATTTAGAAGAAGAAATTCGTGTTCAATCGCATTTATTAATTTTAGAAGAAAAGGGTAAATTCTTTCGATACTATTAAATACTTTCTATATATTTAAGCAGGTATTATCTCATTGGGTAAATGCTGCTTCGGTGCAGCGTTATTTATTATCAAGAACTTATGATCAGTTATGTGAAAGATAACTCTGTATATTTTAAATGGCATCACTAAATCAAATGATACTGAATTACATTTAAGGTGAGAGGCTATTCTAATTAGAAATCATTAAAATAACAATTGCAATTAAATCAAAATCAAAGAGTAAACCAGACATATTTAAGTCACATTGTCTCATAATTGCTGCTCCAAAGTCTGATGGCAGGCACTGTTAAAAGAAAGAAACAACCACCACCATCACCAGCACATCGTCTGACGACTCCGGTAAACAGATCAAGCGTTGCTGTACGTCTGCTAGAACAATGGTGTGAAACCAAGACCCTGAGGGGCCCTGCTGTAAAGAGTGTATTAGTTTTACACCCATCAAACGTGCATAAGCAATTACAAGAGAGATAACCAAGTGAACGAGGTACATTGTCTCGAATTGTTTTCAAATGAACGATCAAAGCCGCGCCAAACAAGTGTTCAATTAGCATACCATTATAAATCAAGAGAATAACACAAAGGAGATAGCACACTCGTCACTCCTCTCAGTGACAGCCGCGACCAGACCGACTGCAACAAAACTTCATACGTACACCAAGGATTTTAGGTGGTAATGCAAACTAATTGGGAAGTGTCGTCCAGCCAACTATTTCGTTACCTTTATAGCAAAAATAACATAAGTTCTGGGTGTTCTGATGGATCATACTCCTAATATTCACGTGAAACTCATAGCATGACCGTTGGGCAGGATAGAGTGTAACATAACTTCTGGGGGTTCTGATGGACCATACCCCTACTGTTCATGTGATACTCATAGCATGACCGTTGGGCAGGATAGAGAGTAACATAACTTCTGGGGTTCTGATGGATCATACCGCTAATATTCATGTGATACTCATAGCATAACCGTTGGGCAGGATAGAGAGTAATGTAAGTTCTGGGGGTTCTGATGGACCATACCCCTAATGTTCATGTGAAACTCATATCATAATCGTTGGGCAGGATAGATAGTAACATAAGTTGTGGGTGTTCTGATGGATCATACCCCTAATGTTCGTGTGAAGCTCATAGCATAACCGTTGGGCAGGGTAGAGAGTATGGTAAGTTCTGGGTGTTCTGATGGACCATACCCCTAATGTTCATGCGAAGCTCATAGCATAACCGTTGGGCGGGATAGAGAGTAACATAAGTTCCGGGGGTTCTGATGGACCATACCCCTAATGTTCATGTGATACTCATAGCATAACCGTTGAGCAGGATAGAGAGTAACGTAAGTTCTGGGGGTTCTGATGGATCATACCGCTAATGTTCATGTGAAACTCACACCATAACCGTTGGGCAGAATAGAGCACACCTGTTACTCGCTCCAATAAATTTACTGCACATTCTAACCAATTACTGCCTAAATAAGACATCAAATGTAACCATTCTGCCGTAATGTACATGTCTAATTATTAGTAATTTGTGTCTGTAATATTAAATGGAATGTGGTGAATCGAAGGCATCTGTTGCAACGAAATATGGTAGAACGATCAATACAGACATCAAACATCCTCACGCCTGCCGTTTTTACGTATGCCGACCACAACGCGACAAATGAGTGTTTCTGAACAGGAATCTGGAAGTTTCTTCGTTTCTGCTAATTAACGTTTATATTAATAGGGAGCACCTTTATATACAGGAGAGCCGGGCTGTGTGGCTCAGAAGGTTGAGGCGCTGGCCTTCCGTCCCCAACGTGGCAGGTTCGATCCTAGCTCAGTCCGGTGATATTTGAAGGTGCTCAAATACGTCAGCCTCGAGTCGGTAGATTTACTGGCACGTAAAAGAACTCCTGCGGGACTAAATTCCGGCAACTCGGCGTCTCCGAAAACCGTAAAAGAGTAGTTAGTGGGACGTAAAGTAATTATTATTATTATTATTATTATTATTATTATTATTATTATTATTATTATTATTATTATTATTATTATTATTATTATTATATACAGGAGAGGTAGGGATGAAGTTCTGCATTTCTCCCAAGATGATTTTAGACAAATGTAATGTTTTTTTTTTTGCTAGTTGCTTTACGTCGCACCGACACAGATAGGTCTTATGGCGACGATGGGACAGGGAAGGGCTAGGAGTGGGAAGGAAGCGGCCGTGGCCTTAATTAAGGTACATTTGCCTGGTGTGAAATGGGAAACCACGGAAAACCATTTGCAGGGCTGCCGACAGTGGGGTTCGAACCTACTATCTCCCGAATACTTGATACTGGCCGCACTTAAGCGACTACAGCTATCGAGCTCGGTAATGTAATGGTTTGTGCGAGGGAGGAGCTTGATGCAGATCGCGATGTTTGTGAGTTAGGTGGTAGCTTTGTCTGTCCCTCGGGCTTCACCACCCGCCGTACCATCTTTCAGGCAACATGCATGTGTGATGTGTAAGAGGCAGTTCTAAGTGCAACAATTTATTGCAGCTTCATGTAGTATGCATGCGGAAGTTGTATGAACACGTTCTACGTACAGCCGTTGTTGTTGTTGTTGTTTGAGTCATCAGTCTATAGATTGGTTTGATGCAGCTATCCATGCCACCCTATTCTGTGCTAACCTTTTCATTTATACGTAACTATTGCATCCTACATCTGCTCTAATCTGCTTGTCATATTCACACCTTGGTCTAAACCTACCATTCTTAACGCCTATACTTTCTTCAAAAACCATTTGCACAAGTCTGGGGTGTCTTAAGATGTCCTATCATTCTATCTCTTTCTCTGGTCAAATTTAGGCAAATCTATCTCCTCTCACCAATTCGATTCGGTATCTCTTCGTTCGTTCTTTCTATCTCACCTTCAGCATTCTTCTGTAACACCATATTTCAAAAGTTTCTATTCTCTTCCTTTCTGAGCTAGTTATCGTCCATGTTTCATTTCCATACAATGCCACGCTCCACACTAAGTCTTCAAAAACATCTTGTTAATTTCTATATCAATGTTCGAAGTGAGCAAATTTCTGTTCTTAAGAAAGGCCTTCTTTGCTTGTGCCAGTCTGCATTTGATGTTCTCCTTACTTCTGCCATCGTTAAGTTATTTTACTACTCAAGTAACAATATGCATCTACTTCCTTTAAGATTTCATTTCCTAGTCTAATATTTCCCTCTTCACCTGCCTTCGTTCGACTGCACTCCATTACTTTTGTTTTGGACTTATTTATTTTCATCTTGTACTCCTTACCTAAGACTTATTGAGACTGCAGGTGTTCTCGAGAAGTTGCTGAATATTTTCACACAGGAATATATTATTATGTTTGTCAACAAAGCTCTAAGTGTTTTCATCATTAAATACTACCTGAACTAAAAACACCAAATTTTCAGCTTCATTTGTTAATTTTTGAAATAGGGCATTATTTTGAAGTATTGAGGCCCTACCGATAACCATCAGGAAAAGTATTTGTACTTTTAGGGATTTTTAAGGCAATAATAGTTGTAAGCAAGGCGCAAGTGTTACCTAGCCGCTGTACAGTTATGTCGGCGAGGTGCATAACTCTTAGGGGTTCAGAGCGCTAATAATTACGCAAATCTCACAGCAGAAACGTTGTACGGGCAGAGGCCACTTGCGCCTGAATTAAGTACGTTTACATTTTAACTTATCCGTGTCTAAACTTATCTCCTAGAGAGCCTCTAGAGATGACCAAGAGTCCATACTACATAATATTTTAGCCAACATTATAAAAGATATTCAAGTTTTACAACAATAATATTTCGATATTTTATATACTGTGCGTGTGAGTAAGGTAGGTTCCTAGAACGTGAAATTCTATTCGTATTGTCAGTCTCATTTTCAGCAGGAAACACAGTATTTCATGCAACTTTAAAGTAGAACTATCGGAATATTTTTACTGTTTGCTGGAAGACCGACCAGGTGTCATATCTCACCATTCAGATGACGTTAAATTTCCGTTGTTTATTATCCACGAATTGGTGATGGAACTTCTGCAAATAGTGTCAGTCCTTTTTCCTCTTGATATTTACACCACTCTTCAAATTCATCATCCCTCAGATTCTTTTTTCAGATGTCTAACTCTCAGAACTGTTTGTCAAAATACAACGAAACAAATTACCACATAATATTTGGTAAAAACAGCAAACTTGCAGGTTTAATTTTTCATAGCCTGGATATAATTTATTAAGGGTAAGGGTTATTCTGCCCGAAGGCAGGTCCGAACCTCCGCAGAGGTGTTCCCGAGCCGAAGTTTACGTGCGGTAGGGTGGCCAGTTCCTTTCCGCTCCTCCATTATCTTACCGCCCACCAACAGCGCGTGGCAACCCATCCAACTCCTGACCAGGCCCAATGTTGCTTAACTTCGGAGATCTCACGGGATCCGGTGTTTCAACACGGCTACGGCCGTTGGCATATAATTTATAGGTAACACCAAATAATAATAATAATAATAATAATAATAATAATAATAATAATAATAATAATAATAATAATAATAATAAAAACAAGATAGAAAAATACCTGGAGATTTCAGTTATTCTTGTAAGGAGATGCTAAGTTATAACCGTGAATAAGAATTGTTTCCAGTCTTCGGCAAGTGTTGGACATCTGATTTTTGAGTAATGAAATTAAATGGCGTACGGCTTTTAGCGCCGGGAGTGTCCGAAGACATGTTCGGGCTCGTCAGGTGTCCATAGGCGACCTGCGCGTCGTTATGAGGACAACACTTACGTCCATCCTCCGTGTAAGCGAAATTAACCAATGATGGTTAAAATTCCCGACCCTGCCGGGAATCGAACCCGAGACCCCTGTGACCAAAGGCCAGCACGCTAATCATTTAGCCATGAAGTCGGACTGATATTTGAGTACTGCGAGCTCCAATGATATTCATATATGACGACGACTCAGTATAACTAGATACGTATATATCGTCTTATTTGTGGTGAAGTTCAGGGCCTTTCTTAAATACATGAAAATAATTATAAAATTAAAAAAGGGGAAATAAAACGGACTTAAAACAGGAGATTAATAAAATGAACTGCTCACAAATACGAAAATTATGACGTAAAATTAAAGAAAATGACCTAACGAAATGGCATTAAATGCTTTAATAAACACACAGCTGAAATGTGAAGGGCATGATCAGAATTTAAGTTATCAATGTCTACCTTGCACCATTTCAAACATATCATCAAAATCCGTGCCATTATTATTATTATTATTATTATTATTATTATTATTATTATTATTATTATTATTAATATTCTTTCTCCGTTAGGGTCTTCTAGGGACCACGTGACAATTTCAATGCTTCATCCTTTGTTTTCCTTCTCCTTCCTCCAATACTCCTTCGTCTGCTCACTATGCTTCCTTTTTCTGTCTGTAATTCTTCCGTTTATAACACTTTCTTCCTAAACAGCTCTTTCCTTGTTGCTGCTTCTTTTTTTATGTTGTTTCGTTCCAAATCTTCTTGATGGGATGAATCCAGCTTGTTGCTGACTTCCTGTTCTAAAGATATTTGAAGATCTGTTTGGTTTACCTGTTGTCATCCATTCTGTATAAATGTGCAAATAATATCAATCGCCTCTCTCGCATTGTTTCTGTTATGTTTTCTATGTTCCGGTACATTACTTCTTGATTTCCAGAGTTCTGTAGTTCTTAGCGGGCCGAATATTTTGCGTATAATTTAATCTTTCCAGTTTTACTAATATATTCAACTTGTAATTTTGTACTAGACATTCACTCGCTTATTATTATTATTATTTCATTTTCTGTAGCCTTTTGTGCGTCCCGATTGGGGTCGCAGTTGGGATCTGTGTAGCACGTATATATCTGATCTGACCCAGTTTTGCGGCTTGGATGTGATGACTTTAAGCAACCAACGGACTGAGCGAGACTCGAACCCGATAGCTTGTGCTCTACCGTTTGAGCCACTCAGCCCAGTGAACCAGTTAGGGCGTGTTGTTGGTAGCTGATCACCAGGTGTTCCTAATTTAAATAAGCCGCTTGTTGGAGCTGTCATCGGGTCTCTACAGTATGCTAATGTTACAGGGGCGTAGGTAACGAACCAGCAACCTGCGACCACCCAACGCCTGCACACTACTGCCAACAACTAATGCATCTCGTTGTTAGCGCTGAATACCTGAACGTAATGTTTCCAATAAATTCTCCAAGTAGGTAAAGCTACAGTTTGCGGTTGGTTGCTTTAACACTTGAAATGAACAAAATGAGAGTTCGTCAGTTGTGTTTTACAGTCCACCTGATCGGGACGCGTCATTTGCGTCCAGTGGCCAGTTTGTACGCGGCAGCACTTTTCTCCCCCCCGGCTGTGCAGCAGTTTTCTGTCGACAGGTATATGCTAGCAGTAACTTTGCCGAATTCTGGATACATTTACTTATTTCTTATTTAATCCTTTTATCGGGTTTATTTCTCCTCCGGGTTCATCGAGGGATCCCACCGCTACTGATTCAAGGGCAGACTCCTGGAGCGTGAGATTTTTGGTCGGGGATACAACCAGACCGGAGGGCCAGCACCTCACCCAGGCGGCCTCACCTCCTATTCTGAACGAGGCCTTGTGAGGGATGGGAAGATCGGAAGGGGTAGACAAGGGAGAGGGAAGGAAGTGGTTTGTGCCTTAAATTAGGTACCATCCCGACATTTGCCTGGAGGAGAAGTGAGAAACCACGGAAAACCACTTCGAGGATGGCTGAGGTGGGCATGGAACCGCCTCTACGCAGTTTTCTCCCCCGGCTGAGTGGACTCCGTTCCATTGCTCGTGCCACTTTTCAAATTTAGTGGCAGACCCTGGAATCGAACTCGGGCCTCCGGGGTGGCAGCTAATAACATACCACTACACTATATAGGCGGACCTGGAGGCATTTCAGCTCCGATTTTTGAAACTTCTGATTGAATAGGTTTTAACAGTCTTGTACATAAATAAAACGTAAAATAATGAAAAGAATCCTCGGACCGAGAATCAACGGTGGAGTGTATTTTCCAAAACCAAATACGGAAATATGTAAGTTCCAAACTTACAGACTCAATGCGAATAATGCAATTCAGGGGGCCCTTAGAAAGAATGGACTCAAATAGAGTGACTCACAGAATTTATACATTATTAAATAAGACAACCGCTAGATCCAATCGGTACAAACAGGCAGGCAAAGAATCTACTGGACCGAGATGCAATCAGAAAAAATCACACTCACACGGGGTTTTGAGGATGATGAGAGAAAGACTAACCGATATGTACGGTCCCTGTAACGAAAACATATGAAGGAATGCTGGGCCAAAAGAAAAAGCCAACAGAAGTTGATTCCGCGTGGTCCTAAGCGACCCGTCAAGACGAGGAAGAAGAAAAAACACTTTGAGTCAGGGTCTTATTTATTTCACACGCCCCCTGATTCTGGCCATATTTGACAGATTTTTAAAAATACTGAGTTTGTGTCTGTCAATTTTCCTCACCTTGACAAGCAATTTCTTAACAACTACATATAACTATTTTACGCGCTGCCCCACTCTAATAAACCATGTGTCTCGCTAGCACAGAATGTGCTCACCTCGTCCTCTGTCCGCTTTTATTTGAGTTGAGGCCAGTACGCACTCACCCTGCACCACATTAGTACAGACACTTGAAATTATTATTAATTGCTGTAGATTATTAAAAAATAAACAATCCTGTGAATAGAAGCAGAATGCTGTTCTCGCAATCTGGAGACTGCAAGTTCAAACTCGGCTGATGTGCGGTAGCTGAGTTTTGAAGGAGTGATAAAGTCCATTCGGCTGTGCACGTCAAATATATCTCGTCACAGAATCAATGTTTACCTGACAACAAATAGATCACTCAGCACAGTTCTGGTTTCTCTGCCATCTGGTAGAGAAAAATTCGAACGTCGAAATTGACACGTAGGCAGCCTGAATGGCAACAAATTGAAATGTGTACTAACAGTAGCTATAGCCATACTAAATCACGCTACAACTTCATTTCTTTCTCTTCGTGCCGAGTTTTCTCTGTGTCCAATACTCCTTCATGCTGTTTCCGTTGTTCATCTGTCCAGGCTCTCCCGGTCTTCCTACAGCTTGAACTCCTTCGAAATTTTTCACTGTGTTCCTAAATGTATTCCTTTCTAACAGTTGGACGTCCGATATGTTTAACCTTTCCATATCCTTCTTCGTTTCCCTTAATCCATGGTGTAGTGGTCTTTTTTCTCCAGAAGTAGTGACATATCTCTTTGCTTTCATTCTGTACAGATGGCCGAGAAACACCAGTCTTCATGGTCTTCAAGATTCTTTCAATCTACTAGTAAACTTCTTTGTTGCTCCGAAGTTTCCATCCGCTTTCAGTTTCGACGGCTTCCATAATTTTTCTAAGGATTCTTCTTTCCGAGACCCCTAGCTTCTTCAGATTATAGTTCATGGTCAGACATTCACTGGCATCCAGGCTTTCTGCTTTGACCATGGTGCCGTGATGTTGTATTTTGTTATTTCAGGATAAAAACTTCTTATTTCAGATGTTTTTTGTCAAGCCGTATGCTCTCTCCATTTTTGAGATCAAATCTTCTACTGTAGCCTTTTCTCGTCCATTCCTCTGTATGGTCTCACCAAGGTACTTGTACTTCTTGACCCTCTCTATCCGTCCTATCTATGTCTCTAGGAATTTTGGCCCATCTTTGATGTTCGTCATGAATTTCGTCTTTTCTGATGAGATCCTCAGTCCTGTTTGACTGGCGATTGTTTCCAGGAGATGTTTATTATTATTATTATTATTATTATTATTATTATTATTATTATTATTATTATTATACCTTTCCTTTATACGATTGTTGTCTCGCCAGTTAAAGGCTGTACCGTAATTCCTCTGTTTACTCCCGCCCTGTGACATGCTGCAGTGCAGTATTCGCTCCTACACTTCTTCTTCCTCTAGTAATTTCCATCTCCTTGTGCTCTTTTTATTATTATTGTGCGCATTCTTCTTATTTCTTCCCCTGTCTTCCTTTTTGTTTTTCCTTCCCCGATAGGACAGAGCCTGGGAAACACGGGACGTTCTCGGAATATTAATGGGAATCGATTGGGACCAGCACACCTGTTGGCGTACTAACCTGCACAAAAACATCAGCTCACAATTAATCACCACTTGATCACACTCTGCATAAACAAGGCGAAGTTTTTGTTTGTTTCTTCACGGCCATTGTATTCCAGGCTCACTTGTTGAACAATACAACTAACCATTCGCCACTGCCAGATTATCTAAATGTACAAGTTTACCGCGGACAATAACATGGTCGCTGGGAAGGGACACACGGGCTTGTCAACGGATACTTCATTGTAACGGAAATATTCCTTTAGAAGCTGCTATGAGTGCAATAAATGAACGTTCACTTCACAATAAGATCTTGTTTCGTATGTGGAGCTTGAGGCATCCATGTGAAGAGGTAGGTTGGATCCTCAATCAGCACCACCGAACAGGGCCGCCTTCTTCTGACCTATCTTCTTCTTTCGAATGGTTCCACTTGGGACCACATTTATTCAAACGTTGGGTTCTGATCTTCGCCCAGTGCTGTCGCATCTTCTCGCGGTGTAGAGTCTTTCCTCCGAACAGAGTGTTACCTCTCTTCTCCATCTTCAGTAGTTTATTCTATGTTCTCCGTCTCCGACATCCATGTGGTACGGAACATTTGTTGCGCCACAAGGTGAGCAGGTGGTTCAGTTCGGAGAAAATCGTGCCACATGACCATTCCCCTCCCTTTCCTGGCAATCAGACAGTCTCTCTATATGGGAGTAGAAATATGAATTGTGACGTGTCCGATTCCCCACCTTTTAGTACCTGATTTCCAGTTTTGACATAAATATGTCGCAGAGCTGGTGGTCATCCGAAAATTTATGTAACAAAATAAGTATCATGTAACGTGATGTTACCTAGCAACAGTACCTTGAGAGCTGTACGGTCTGTATGTCATGGCCATCCATACATATTGTATGGTTGCTACGTAACATCGCATCACACCTTTTAAGGCAGATATTATTTAAGATCATTTGATTTTCTCTAAGGAAAATTTAATAATTCTTGTCCGATCAAGCCGTTTCTGTTTAGTGACAGTCAATCTATGGCATAGAGGGTTTCCGGGCGGATGACTGTTGTGTAGTGTTTCAGCTTGTTGTACACTGGATGTTTTGAATCAGTCCAGAGGCCAGCGCTGCTCTCTCCGACATGTAGGATTCAGTTCATTTCCTCCACTCGATTGATTTCACCCTGTTCTATAAATGCTATTATAATTTTTGTCTATGCACTTCAAATTTTATCTTATATTTCGTCCTTATCTCCAATTAGGTACCTGAAGGTCGAAATTACCTTTAGTTCAATTGAACTGGTCATTGTTAGTAGCCACCAAGTCAACTTTAGGCGATAATGATATTTTGATTGATACTTTATGAAGACATGCATTTGGTCTTGTTAGTAGGAGCTACACGGGTTGCATGGCAGAAGCGGTAAAGGCGTGCGCGGTTCACCCGGAAGGCGTGGGTTCGAATGCCTGTCAGGAAGTCGACAAAAGTAAGAAACGAGCTTTCCACTGCCGGAGGTGCACATGGCTCTGAGATACACTCAGCCTACACAAAAAATGAGTACTGGGCTCATTCCTGGGGACAAAGGCGGCCGGGCGTTGAGCTAACCACTCTACCCTATCAAGTGCCGAAGTTACGGAGAATGGAAGCCTTTACCTTCCATCCCTTCAAGGGCCTTCACGATCTGTACTTTGCTTTGCTTCTAATATGTAATCGTGCTCGTGCATGATCTACACAAACGAGGGAACACTGTGGTCAGTCTGTGGAACACCAGCAATGTTATTGCGGCCGCTCTCTTGTTTGTGTTAGTGGCCCTACTGGTTGAGAGTTCAACAACTTGTACGTTTTTATGGAGAAGTGTTTGTGAAATGTTCATCTTAAGGGAGACAGTACAGCACCGGTAGTGGAGGCACAGTGAGATGTTTTCCACACTAAGTGTACAAGAGTCGGGATGCAAACCACGTCCCTGCCATAAGTACAGCCGATTTTAAGAGAAGCTATGTAAGTGTAGGACTCCAATAAATTGTGTTAGCTGCATGACACACATCACTCGTGTACTCTGTCAACACGTGTGGGAAAACATCGCACTCGGGCGATAACCTCACGACTGCCTCGTAGCACTGAGCGACCAACGGCGCAAATATTTCTTCTATACTGTTTTTATGCTCAAAAAGAATGACAAATTACAGGAAGAATATATAAAAAATTAACACAATGTTTGTCATTAAATTGCCTTTCTTTTGATCCACTGCTCGTGATTCTTCAACGCTGAAAATTTGACACTAAAAATAATATGACGGTACTTTTCAAAACAAGATACCCGCCATATAAGGTACCATTTTGGCGCTTGAGGGTAATCGTTATAAGTTCGCAACCATGATTTCGATTTCAAAAACCAACGTGTCGTTCGCAAGCCAAGATAGTACTCTACAAAATGGTTTAAAGATAATTCGAGTTGCTGTATACATTAGCGACGAAAATCTCTTTGAAAAATGTCGTGCGAAATGTTCGACAAATGTTTATAATGTCAAACTTTATACCAGAACAAAGCAAGCGAAAACGTGCTCTTACTCCCCCACTGATGAGATGAATAAATTATGAGCAATATGAGATAAAAGCAGCTCTGAAGGACCAAAATCGAATACCTAATGATCAAAAGAATATCGTCAGCGCAAGAAGAAGAATAAGAAGAAGAAGGTGCTTCACAACTAAATTAATTTTTTATAATTTTTGCCTTCTTCTCATTCCTCGTACTATATTCTCCAACGAATGGCCGTTACAAAGAACATCTGAGCATAGTCGCAAAGAGGCTGTACGTAGACCTACCTTCCCAATCATTGCAAGCATTTATTTTAAACGTTTTATGCCTTTTAACTTTTGCACATTTACAACTTACACATTTATGTCGTCTTTGTCATAACCACAATATTTCCTCAGTTTCTTTGCCTTTATTTGATTCGTTATCTCCAATTAAGGATTACATTTAATCTTATTCAGCACACTATTTGTTCTTTATTTCAATGTGTCTTCATTCGTTCACTGAATCCTTTTTTGCATTCTTTTAGGTTTCTCAGTGCCTGGCTGAGTGGCTCAGACGGTTGAGCAGCTGACGTATTTGAGCACCTTCAAATACCACCGGGCTGAACTACGATCGGACGGAACTTCCTCCCTAGGTCGAAAACTGACGTAATTTGACCCTTGTTTACATGAGCTACGGTACGTAAATTGCACCCCTGTGAATGTGCCTCTCGGTTATGAATTCGCCACTGTATCCATTTACAGACTAAGGAATGTCAGTGATATGGGCTTACGGTCATGATTCGCACAAATTAGAAATGCGGTCAAATATGTTTAAAATATTGGTCAGGTTGAGTTAGAATAAGTTCGTCCTATTAATTAAAGTGTGTTAAAACATTAAATTGTAAGTTCTTTAAGCAGGTGGCAAACAGCTTTTACAAAGGGTAGTGTATCGAATTGTAAGTATTCAAAAATAATTATTTGAAAATATTACATCCAAGTCAAACTGGAGGCAATGTATGTAGTTATACAAAGTTAAACAGTCCCCCACCACAGCACACATGTGATTGAACCCGACAACTTGGACTCAGCGCTGCTGAGTGAGGCAGTTCTTGGAAACGAGTTTTAGTGCAGTGAACTACGATGTGTTATGTAGAAGATAACCTTATACGAAGCGAGATCTTCCAGGTACGGACCTAACTGATTGGGAGATAAGGTTGTCTAGAGATGGGAGAAACACTTGTCCAGGGATGCTATGACTTTACCATGACACAGTGTTAATAACTCTACATGTCGCTACTGTAGTCCTACGTGAATGAATGTGAAGGCCCTACGTTAAATTAAAATTAATGTGACACCTGGCTATATCGGCAAACCACCAAACGCTTCTGTGAAACAGTATCGTATCTTAAACCTTTTCGGCTTTACAGGCATCTGCCTGTCACACGGACAACTGTCAGCAAACGCCATTTCATCCATCCAACACTGATCTGGTGTTTCACATCATCAGTGACCGTGATAGGTGGCAATAACAGAGCCCAGCTACTTGGATTTGTCCGTCATTACCAGTGGTTCTCCCGCTAGGTGGACTGTATTAGGGAGACCTTGAACTTCTGGTTTAGTGAAGTTGAAAAACATATACTTCTGTGATTTCTGTCTGTATCAAATCTGTCCCTTCAGGTAATTGCGTTGCTTTCCGTACAATCATCCCACTGTCATGCATTCTGTTACGTCTCAGTGAAATAAGTTTTCACAGTGTGATATTGTGTTCGTGTTGGGAAAATCTCATTTTCGGTGTAAAGTGTTTAATGTAACTTCAGAACAGAACTGTATGTATATTGCTGCACTGCATATACAAACTCATCCTACATCGTCTGCAGCTGAATGCTCTGCGCTATCCAGCAATAAATTATAGCACTACCGTTGTTTTCACTGCGAAATAACGTAGTTGACCATTCACCTAAGTTTTCGAAATAATCTTTCATCGTATTAGGTCGTGTTCAGGTCATATAAAAGAGATGTTAACCATTTATAAGACAAAACACTGGGGAACAAAATTATTACTTGTGTGGTTAAATATCATTCACTGGGAGCTACTGTTTTAGTGTTCACCAAAATCTGAGTCAATGCGTTGTTTGTTTGTGAGTGGAGCCCGGAATTTTACGCAGTAATAGGTTAGAATGCGAACATACTGAAGCGAGTAACAAGTATACACTAGCCTGCACAAGAGATATGCTATGAGTTTTGCATAAACATTGTGGGTACATCCCATTAGAATTTATGTTATTGTCTACCGTGCACAACAGTTATGCTATGAGTTTTGCATACACATGAGGGATATATCCCATTAGAATCCGTAGAATTTATTTTATTATATAGCCTGCACAACAGTTATGCTATGAGTTTTGCATAAAACTTATAGATACATCCCATTAGAACGCCTAGAATTTATGTTATTGTCTAGCCTGCAAAACAGTTATGCTATGAAATTTGCATAAACATTAGGGGTACGGCCCATGATAACACCTGGAATTATGTTACTGTCTAGCCTGCACAAGAGTTATGCTATGAGTTTTGCATAAACATTAGGGGTACGTCCCATTATAAGCGCTAGAATTTATGTTACTCATTAGCCTGCAGAAGAGTTATGCTATGAGTTTTGCATAAATATTAGGAGTACAGCCCACAGAGCCCCTTAGAATTTATGTTACTCACTAGCCTGCGCAAGAGTTGTGCTATGAGTTTTGTATAAACATTAGGAGTACGGCCTATTAGGACCGCTTGAATTTATGTTACTCTCGCTTCATTACGGAAGAACGGGCTAGTCAACACTTCCTAATAATCAAATTAGTATTCTAACGTATCACTCCCTAAACATCGGACGTGTATTTGCGAGATGTGGAATTGTAAGTATTTGCACCAGAGAGCGTTTAGGATTTCTTGTTTCACCCAGCAATAAATTATAGCAATGCCGGTGTTTTCACTGCAAAATAGCGTCGTTGACCATTCACCTAAGTTTTCGAATAAACTTTCATCGTATTTATTAGGTCGTGTTCAGGTCATATCGAAGAGGTGTCAACCCTTTATAGGGTAAAGCACTGGTGAATATGTTTACCACTTTACTCATGATAACTTTCCACAGTGTGCAACACGAGCGAAGTTCAGGTGGGGCTGCACCACATTCGGAAGTGCAACGATTCAAGTGGTCGTGGAACGAGATTTCAAACAATTCCACAGTTCTACCCTTCAGGCAAGCAAGTCAGTGTTGAAAACACCCTGGGGATATGAGATACGAAATAAATAAAATATAATCAAGTACGAGAATATATTATTTATTTATTGCTATAATTACATCCTTTCCTTAATTATTGTTATCCGGTCGATTATATTAGCAGTTTGCCTTTCTCTACCCCTGCTACGAGCGCTAATGTGAGCCAATGCATTGTTTCACTTATGCCCTTATAACTAAATTCGGTGTGGACATTTTCAAAAATCAAATCAGGAAAGACCTGAGGGAATTGAACCAAGGAACATATTACAGTAAGAATTACGTAAATTAGTTAATTTGGCTACGATTTCAATTAAAAAGGGAACGAGTAAAGAAACAAGCGATTTTAGGCCGGAAGTGATTTTCGAAATTACTTTTCAGTTTGACAGAGATATCCAAAACTCATATTTTGAAACCTTTACGTTTTTCGTCATTTTTACATTTACTATCTGCTAGGAAATGTTTTCAGGATTTGAAAATGTTGTACATATTGTCACCGAAGAGTGTTACTAGATGAGGAAGTAGGCAGTCTATTACCTTCTGAACATTTGTACCCAGTACCGAAGTGGTACTTATATCTACCAGCAACATATTAAAAAACACCGAAACTCATCGAAATGAAGTTCGAGGGAGAGAGAGACCTAGATGGATTCAGTAAAGAGGAGTGCCATAAATGCTCCCACACGGCAGGAGGAGGAGGAGGAGGAACACCCTGAGTGGTGGTAAGTATACTTAGTAGCAACCTGTAGATGTTTAAGTACAGAATAAAAATGCCTAAGTGCACTCCCATGTGATATAAACTGTCCATGCCACTTCGGATGGTCTTACTATTGAGCAATGTGATGTTTGTTGTGGTGGAATGGATCTAAGCTACACTACGAATCTCGGCTGCGTAGTATTGACGACAAGTTTCAACGTGAAGGAAGGAAAGGTTATCAGTAACAAACAGAAGAGACTAACGGAGATTTTCAAAGGTGTTAACGGAGGTATGTTTCTTGTTTCCTATAATGAGGGTTATAATTAAAGTGATGCCGTAAAATAGAGTTTGTCTGTATATTTTGAATACTGTTAAAAATAATGTATTCATTATAAGCCCGTAGATACATATGATTCAATTATGTGCTATACCTGCTTAAAAACGGTATTCTCTATATCTCAAAATTTCCGTAACTGGAAATAAAATTTATCTATGAAGATGATTCGAGATATCGGGGTAGTGCTGCAAAAATGTTGCGAGCGTTGGTATTAGATTTTTTTTTTGCTAGGTGCTTTACGTCGCACCGACTCAGATAGGTCTTATGGCGACGGTGGGACAGTGAAGGGCTAGGAGTGGGAAGGAAGCGGCCGTGGCCTTAATTAAGGTACAGCCCCAGCATTTGCCTGGTGTGAAAATGGGAAACCACGGAAAACCATGGTATTAGAAAAAGGAGACAAGCTGCTCGATTAAAATATATGTTCCGAGCACTAGTGGAGTAATGGCGTGGAATAATTTTAGTAGGCGAATAAGACTGAATGGAGTTTTTAAAAGGAGGAAAGGACCATACTATGAAGATGAGGACATATTGAGTCAAATATTCGTATATAGGAAGAGTCTGATACATTTCCAACGTCTTTGAAATCATCGAAGGGATGACTAGGTAATCTGCCACCTTACAAGATACGTAGCGATGTTAAATCAAGCCCCTCCTTGAGGAGCAGGGAGCCTACATTCCAGGGTCCTCATTAGCTGGAGATGTGTGACAGATGCGGCCTTGCATGTACTCATTAAACAACGTTCCTATGCACAGGTGTTGGCTAGTCTTGTTTGCTCTGCAATTGCTGCCTCTCTAATTGGAATGTCATCCTCATTGTTCACTTAAACTCACTTACTCTGCACTGCGCAGCTTCGATTGAAACTTCTTCAGCATTTGGAGAAGCAAATTCTGCACATCGACCATCATAAAACACATCATTTCGTGTCAAGCTGATCATTTCTAAATAGCAAACTAGAAAAATATTGAAATAGGATAAATATCGATTCCTTTCATCGATTTGTATCTAATCTAATTTAATTTCACACAATGTGCACAAGTAGAGGACATACCCTTGAGTATTTTCACAGAATTTTGTCAGAAATATTTCTGTGCGCTTACATGTCATTACGTGATATCTGTCACATGGGTTATCACAAAGTTTGCATACGCATAGTTCATTCGGTTGATGGTAGATGTCTCTCTTGCAGAAAAGGTGACGAAAACCAAGAACAGAAAACGCGTCATGCAGTGTCTCACTACATATTTGGATTTTATCCATTCTCTGTTGATCATAGCATCTGTAGCGTAAAATTCAGGAAATATTTCCCCTCTTTTTCCTTGCATTTCTTGGAGTAGACTCTGGTACGCGTCTGTTGATGGCAGGAATAGGTCGTATCTCAAATCCTCAATGTAGAAGGATTCTCTGGCGAGAACATATGCCAGGTGTGAGGGTGTATAGTTTGAAATACACAAGGCCTTTTTTAGGAATCTTGCTTTTGATTTTTCGATTTCCTTGAGGTTCTTCTCGCTTAGTTGGTCCCAGATTAATGTCAAACCATATGTCACTATTGAGGTGATTTTTAATTTAACATCTTCTAACGCAGTATTTAATGATAACTTCCGTACATTTGGTATACTGTTCATAGTTGATAAAGCAGCGATAACTCTCTCCCGAACATGGATACTGTATACAATTCCGTGAGTCTGTAATGTGATTTCCAAATATTTGTAATGTGCTACGATCGATACTGTCTCTTTTATAAATTATAACATCGTTTCCTGCCTAATACATATCGTCCAACTCCTTGGCTGAATGGTCAGCTTAGTGTGCTTTGGATCAGAGGGCCCTGAGTTCGTCCCCCAATATTTCAAACTACCGGGCGAGTTGGCCATACCGTTAGGATAGCGCAGCTGTGAGCTTGCAGCCGAGAGAAAGTGGATTCGAGCCCCACTGTCGGCAGCCCTGCAAATATTTTTCCGTGGTTTCCCATTTCAACACCAAGCGAATGCTGGGGCTGTACTTTAATTAAGGCCACAGCCACTACCTTCACACTCCTAGCCCTTTCCTATCCTATCGTCGCCATACGACCTATCTGTGTCGGTGCGACGTGAAGCCAATTGTAAAAAAAGGACTTCAAACTTAAATTGTTATTATTAAATTGATACTTTCACGGCCCGTAATTTTAGATATGATAAAAAGCTTTTGGGCTCTTACCGTGGCAGAAAACAAGGTGAAATTTTTTCATTTCACAGAGAACTTTGCTTCGCGTCTTCAGGAGAAAATCTCGTTTGTTACCGCAAGTCTGACAGAACGCCTGAACCGACTGACATCGTAAAACATTCTGACGTAACCTCTTGGCCTGCAGGTTTGCAGAGTGCCTTTAAATGCATAACCATTTCTTGCCGTATATCTTTAAATTATTGAGGAAAAAGTAGCAATAGCCTATAATTGACCAAAGCGCTCGCAATACTTTGACGCCGCCTGAACCGTGAGAGTGCTGAGGCACGATGGAGGTGGAATCGGTAAGCGCATGCGCAGTCGGGTCACTCTCATAAACTACGACCGAACGCACGGTGTTTGTACTCTGAACTTATGTCGCGCGGCCGGCCTACGAATGCCAAATACGTGGGGTTGTCTTTATTGATTCGATCCTCTAACATCAGACGTAAAGTCAGGATTGCTTCGCGTATTCCTACATTTCTTCTAAAGCCAAATTGATCTTCTCCCAATTCAGCTTCAACTCGTTTTTCCATTCTTCTGTAAATAATATGTGTTAATATTTTGCAGGCATGATATACTAAATTAATGGTGCGATAGTTTTCACACCTGTCAGCACCGGCTTTCTTGGGAATAGGTATAACAACATTCTGACGAAAATCGGATGGGACTTCTCCTGTCTCATACATCTTACACACTAAATGGAATAACCTTGCCATGCTGATTTCTCCTAAGGCAGTCAGTAATTCAGAGGGAATGTCATCAATTCCAGGTGCCTTGTTCCTATTTAGGTCGCTCACAGCTCTGTCAAACTCTGTCCTCAAAATTGGGTCTCCCATTTCATCAGCATCAACAGCCTCTTCTTGTTCCAGAACCAAATTATCTACATCTTCACCTTGATACAAGTGATAGATAGGTTCCTGCCATCTTTCTGCTTTGTCTTCTTTCCCTAGAAGTGGCTTTCCGTCTGAGCTCTTAATATTCATACACCTAGATTTCCTTTTTTCATAGTTTTCCTTGATTTTCCTGTGTTCAGCATCTACCTTTCCTAAGACCATACAACCTTCGACATCCTTGCACTTCTCCTTCAGCCAGTCTACCTTAGCTACCTTGCACTTTCTATCCACTTGATTCTTTAATCGCCTGTATTCTTTTCTGCCCTCTTCATTTCTAGCATTCTTGTAGTTTCGTCGTTCATCAATCAGGTCTAGTATCTCCTCAGTTACCCACTGATTCTTAGTTGATCTTTTCTTGCTTCCTAACATTTCTTCAGCAGCCCTACTGACTTCATTTTTCGTGACTATCCACTCTTCATCTATTGGGTTTCCTTCAGCCTTTTCATTCAGTCCTTTTGCAACATGTTCCTTGAAACAATCCCTCACGATCTTCTCTTTCAACTTGTCTAGATCTCATTTTTTTTCATTCTTTCCTTTCTTCAATTTCTTCAGCTTCAGATGGCATTTCATACCAACAAGTTGTGGTTAGAGTCCGCGTCTGCTCTTGGGAAAGTTTTGCAATCCAACACCTGGTTTCTGATCTCTGCCTAATCATAATGAAGTCTATTTGATACCTTCCAGTGTCTCCAGGTCTCGTCCACGTATAAAGCCGTCGTTTGTGGTGTTTGAACCAAGTATTGGCAAGGACTAAATTATGATTAGTGCAGAATTCAACCAGCCGACTTCCTCTTTCGTTCCTTTGTCCCAATCCGAATTCTCCTACTGTATTACCTTCTCTTTCTTGGCCTACCACTGCATTCCAGTCTCCCATTACAATTAGATTCTCGTCACCTTTTACATATTGTACTAAATCTTCTATCTCCTCATATATTCTTTCGATTTCCTCATCATCCGCTTGGCTAGTAGGCATATAGACCTGCACTATTTTGGTGGGCATTGGTTTGGTGTCTATCTTGACGACAATTCTTTCACTATGCTGGTCATAGTAGCTTACCCGCTGCCCTATTTTCTTATTCATTATTAAACCAACACCTGCATTTCCCCTGTTTGATTTTGTGTTGATAATTTTGTTGTCGCCTGACCAAAAATCCTGTTCTTCCTGCCAACGTACTTCACTTATGCCAACTACATCTAACTTTAGCCTATCCATCTCCCTTTCAGATTCTCTAACCTACCAAAACGATTCAAACTTCTAACATTCCACGCTCCGACTCGCAGAATGTCAGTATCCATCTTCCTGATGATCGCCCCATCTCGTGTAGTCCCCACCCGGAGATCCGAATGGGGGACTAGTTTACCTCCAGAATATTTTACCCGGGAGGAAGCCATCATCAGTACATCATTCATACAGAGAGAGCTGCATGTCCTCGGGAGGTAGTTACGGCTGTAGTTTCCCGTTGCTTTCAGCCGTGTAGCAGTATCAACTCAGCTAAGCCATGTTGAGTATTATTACAAGGCCGTATCATCTATACTGCCGTCCTTGCAACTACCGAAAGGCTGCTACCGCCCTTTCGATGAACCATTCGTTAGTCTGGTCTCTCAACAGATACCCATCCGATATGGTTGCACCTGCGGCTCGGCTATCTGCATCATTGGGACACGCAAGCCTCCCCACCGCGGCAAGGTCACATGGTTCGCAGGGGAGGCAGTTTACCCCACAAGTAAAAATCACATACTGTTAGATCTGGAGAACGAGGGGAAACAGACCAGCACTGATCGCTCTGTCTGCAAACTCTCCCGAGCCTTCAAGAAGGGAATCCTCTGCTGTATGTTAAAACCACCCAGGCGATTTTTCTTCTTCCGTTAACTGATAGAAGAACGGCGTCAAAACATTAACTTGGTACCTCTCTTCATTTACTGTCGTCTTCGAGAAAATAGGCCCAATTATTCGTCTTGCACTAAGAGCACACCAAACACCAGTCTTCCCATCATCATGAGGGATTTCATAAACACCATCAGGATTTTCTGCACACCAATAGCGAGAGTTATGACTGTTCACACGACCATGAAGATGAAACCAGAACTTTTACGTACGAAAATTCGGTGTTGCTATGGTAACCCTCTCACCATGTTAACAGCTGAGATTCAGACTGGCGACTCATGCTTGCCAGGTCGAACACGTGCATGCTGCTTGCACGCGCGCGGCTCTCATACTGGAGCTTACGTATCCGAGATTAAGGACGTAGCTTCGATGGGCTTAGTTTATGTGAGAGACCTGCCAGCCTGTGTTATAGCGAGGCACTTGGCCGAGATGAAGCTATTTAGCTCATTTTTTGTGTCTCTTCTGTAGTTCTTCCTCTATTTGCTAGCTTGAGTGATTTCAGAGAAATTTTAACACTAAGGCTGTGAACTTCTTCCATTCCGGTGTTTAGCGAAGTGAGTCAATCGTCCGTGTCATAATAAAGTGCTAATTTTCAATTTTGCTTTCGCCGGCATGGTACTAAAAAAAACAGGAACAACCTTTTTTGTTAATAAAATGATTGACGTGCTCCAGCAAACCAATAAAAATGCTATGAATGCATTTTTCATCGATGGTTCCGAAGATACTACAAAATATTTATGCTTTAATTTAGGGATTTCGTGTTATATCTTTCTTTTTGCAACTTGCTTAAGTCGCACCGACACAGACAAGTCTTACGGCGATGATGTGAAAGGAAGGAGCTGGGAATGGGAAGGAAGCTACTGTGACCTCAATTAAGGTGTGAAAATGAGAAACCACGGAAACCATCTTTAGGGCTGCGGACAGTGGGGTTCAAACCCCAGAATACTGGATACTGACCGGTCTTAAGCGACTGCAGCTATCGAGCTCGGTCATGTTATATCAAAAACTTGAACAGGAATTGTCGCTGTTCTGCTGCCCAGTGGTTACACAGTGCACATTACATTCGAAATTGTTCTAAATTTAAATGAGAGTTCGATGTCTGGATTAAAATGAAATTCCAAAGCAACTGATGGTATTCGATAAGCACGGTTCAATATGAAATAAAGCCCGAAAGACAAATAGTTGTTCATTAATATGTGTGAATCGTCTTCTAAAATATATCACAGGTAACGACATTCCATTCCTTCTGGTGGGAAAATTATTATTCTTGGGGAAGATTCCATAAAGGTTTTGCTGGTTGTCACATGCTTATCGCCAAACAGTTATTTACACTCCACTCTTTGAACCTTTTTAAAAATACGCTTCCTACATGCGGGCAAAACTACGAAAAAGTGGAATTTGCTGATTTTTCCAAAGACATCGGTAACGGTGACGGATCAAATGCCAGAGCTTTAGCACATCATGATAGTGTAACTGAAATTTATAGAAGAACGTTCACTTGTGTGAAAGATGTCATTATTTTCTTGAAAGTTACCGTCCTTAAAGCCACTGGGATTATACTTGGTAGTTCAAAACGACACACTAGCGCGAACAGAACAATACTGAAGATGAAACGAAATCCTTCAATAAATATTTACATTGCCCGTCAAGTGTTGACGGGTTTCAGCTGGTAATAATAGTACCTTAATGGCCTGATCGTGAGTAACTATATTTACGTTGATATTATCACTTTTAGAGCACTTTATACACTGTGTTTGTATTCTTATACTCAACATGGAATACTGTATTCTGGAATGTATTCATTTCTAGAGAGTATAGCTGTGAATTTATTTTATTATTTTTGCACTGATTACCATTAAACAATTTGGCATTGAATAGAGATTTATGCATTTTGTGATTGTGTTTGGATAGTTTAATGAACATGTTGGTTTGTGATGCCAAAGTTGTACGAGACTACTTTCGACTATTTTATGATCATTATCTTTTTAATTTATATTTATTATAGCAATAGTTTTAATTATAATACGGTTTATTTTTATACACGATTTAGTAGTTTTTATCGAGAGAGAGGTGTTTAATTTGGACAGAAATTCTAATGTATATTTGATAGAATGTCTTTATTGTTTGTAGGGCTTGTATTATTTATTTCGTGTTAGTGATAGCAGCCAGGACCACCATATCTGTTACCAATATCTATGGCCTGAGTGTCGTATAGAGGTATTCGGCACCATAAGGTTGTCTGCGCGTCCATTTCGACGTTCGGTTTTACGCTACCAGAGGACAGACGAAACTGGCTGTGTTAGGCGATCTGTGGCCAAATTTTTAATTTTGCCGGGTGAACGCCAAGTGAATCACCAGAGACATTTTACATACGAACACTGAATGGCATGGCGCGTGGAATGGACTGTTTAGCACCCTACCAAAATCCGATGACCTCTGCCAGGTTTGAACCGGCAACCTTGTAATTAGGAGGCTTACACTCTACCACTGATCCACAGAAGGAGGTAATAACGAAATGACTGACTAATGCCTAACGCACGGATGTCGAGGTAGGAGTGTGAAGACAAATAAAACTTGAGAAAATATCCCAACAGTGATCACAATGTGGGGAATTATTTGTAACTTTCTATAATTATAGACTTGTTGACAGTAACACGCCCCGGGACTCGAACCCAGCATGTGGGAATGCAGCCGCCCTTGAAAGAGAGAAACGTGTTTGCATGTTCCGAGAAGGCTCGCCTTAATGGAGTGATGCAACGAAAGAGTGCGCCTCCATAATTCATGACGTTGGCACAAAAGAGCTGCTACCCATTGAGTAGCAGTCATTGATGGAAACCGGCGGCCACGTGTCAGCACGTGCGGCGGGGCTTTACGACAGGTAGTTTTTATATTTACTTACTTGGATCTACAGGTGGATAAAATATAATCCCTTCTTGTGTCCTTGTACTGACAAAGATGTCTCAAATGGGGTCGGTAAAGTCTGCCCTGCCATGGAGAATGCGCTAAAGTCAGCCTCAGCCTAGCAGGTGAATAGGTAGAATGATTGACCAAACTGCTACCTTTTACGGTATAAGCGAGATGTTTACGTTATAAGCGAGGTGTTTACGTTATAAGCGAGATGTTTACGTTATAAGCGAGGTGTTTACGTTATAAGCGAGATGTTTACGTAATTACGAAACGAATAACGTAAATTTATCACTGTAGTGACTGTTGCGTACAATATTTTATTTCATACTCTGGAGAATTTAATTATTTTAAATTAAATCAATTTAATTGTAAACTTTAGCTGTTATAATAAAACAACAATTAATGCTATTTGAAGTTGCGGACAGTTTACTAAGCTACCAGAGTCGTAAACATGGTCCTCTGGTTCTGGATTAATGAAGGTAATACGAACATTATGATATAAGCGATATTTATCTGTTGGAAATGGATTAACCTCTACAAGCTGTATGCATAACTCTTTTCCGTTTTCAATAAATATGACGGCAGCGAATACGCAGCGCATGAAATTCACACATACGTCAGTTTGTTTTTCGGACATTAAGCTACCAACACACACAAGTTGAGTCCGCCAAACACTAGCGTCTGTGTTGTATCGTTCAGTGATCATGCCGAAGTTTGTGCCTGAAAAAGAACATTTGCGGAACGCATTGCTATTTTTTAATCAAAAGAAAAAAGGCTGTAGAAAGGCATGGTTTGCTGGTAGAAACACACGGTGAACACGCTGCATCGATTAGAACATGTGAGATATGGTTTCAACAATTTAAACGTGGTGATTTCAATGCTTTTTGTCCCGTGGGATCAGAGCGGTATTGCATATTATGAACTCATGAATCCCGGCGAAACCGTTAGTGCACAACGCTATCGCCAATAAATGATTAATTTAAATAACGCATTAATGGAAAGACGACCGGAATGGGCCAAAAGACATGGCAAAGTGATTTTGTGACACTACAATGCGTCGTCTCACACAGTAAGACACCTTGAAATCGTTTGCATGAGACACCCTTCCACACTCGCCGTACTGCCGCATCAGTTGGCGCGCGCTCGTAGAACAGCACTCCAGCAATTTCAAGGAAGTTGGAAAATGGCTCGCTGAATGTTTGGCCGCAAGATACAAGCAGGTTTTCTGGCATTGTATTCACTACTTTAATGAAAGTTGGGCGAAGTGTGTAGAAAGCGATGGCCGATATTCTGAATAAACAAAAACAAAATGAATTTCCCTTGAAAATAACATGTTTACTTTATTACAAAACCCGGCAAAACTTATGCACACACCTGGTACATTAGTTAGTGTTATAATAGCGGCAAATTACTCGTGCAGGGAGTACGGAACGGAACCAAGATGCTGCAATCAGGTGAAGAAGCAACACGACAAGGTTAAGTTTGGTGTTCCTTCATTCATAATCTCTCTGACTATCCGTGATGCGGAGTTCAACCGATCACAGACGATCTGTAATGAAACAATGTAGAATGTAATTACAGTAGGGTAAAGTGCCATTTTCCGTGCTCTTTTGAGTACGGGAAGATGGCGATGACATCGTAATATGAAATAGACTTACTACCGATGAAATTTCGACTCCACAAATTCTTTCCTCGTAGCCTTTTTCCACGACTTGAAATGGCAACCACATAGTACAAGTAGTAGTTGGCTGGTGTGATAACGATATCTTGTCACTTCACTTGAAGATCGCTTAGGAAACTGCCAAGGTTTCCAAAGTGTAGGTAGAAAAATGGAAGAAACCGATTAGACGAACTGTAATCTTGTGAAATATTGATTCGCTGTGTCATTTTCTCCTTAGAATCCTTCGTTCTCTTTAATTGTTTAATTTTTTTAACCTTTGATTTCAAAGATGACATATCCGTCAGTGCATAGGTGGAAATAAATACACTAAGGCAGTACAATGCAGTAGTCAGACCGTCAGTCCTCTATGCAGTAGAGTGTCTATCTCTGTCTAAGAAGACCCGCCGACTAAGAGCCATCGAAGTACACGAAAGGATAGTAAGAAGCAAGCACCTGCCAGATGGATGGCGATGGTAGCTTGAACTCTACCAGTACCAGGGAAACCTCACAGATACCATAAGAAAAGACGCTTGGCATTCTGCAGACAACTGAATAAAATGCACTCCCACAGGCTGTCCTGTAAGATCTTCAAAGCAGTAATTTCGAGGAAGTTGGAAAATGGCTCGCTGAATGTTCGAACGCAAAAGACAAGCAGATTTTCTGGCATGGGATTCAAAACTTTCATGAAAGATGGGCGAAGTGTATAGAAAGCGATGGCCAATATTATGAATAAACAAAAAAATAAATTTCCCTTGCAAATTAGACAAATAGGTCTTATGGCGACGATGATATAGGAAAGGCCTAGGAGCTGGAAGGAAGCGGCCGTGGCCTTAATTAAGGTGCAACCCCAGGATTTGCATGGTGTGAAAGTGAGATACCACGGAAACCATCTTCAGGACTGCCAACAGTGGGTTCTAATCCACTATCTCCGGGATGCAAGCTCACAGCTGCGCGTCCCTAACCACACGGCCAGCTCGCCCGGTAAAGACAGTAAATCAGGTAGAGAAGTATCTCGCAGAACGTAATTTGAATCAAACCACAATAACTAACACAAGTAACTACCGCTCAAATATCAGACTCTTCGTAACAGAAGATAACCACAATGAGAGCAGGAAATGTTCCGAGGAACGCGAGATAGGACTTCTGAACCAACAGAAATGTTCAAGTATTAGCAAGAAATCAGCCACCAAACCAATCATCAAGAACACCACTAGCGGCAAACAACGACAACAACAACAACACAGGTAAAGTACAAGTAACATGGTCCACAGGTGGACCAGACCAACTTAAAAAAATTATGTGCCACGGAGGAGTCATTGCAGTGTTATATACAGTAAATGGGTACAGGCACAGGACGTTTTAGTATCAAAGTATTGAAGCACACCGAGGATTTATTGTAACAAATATTTGGTACAGTGTTGGACCACCCCTAGTACGGAGACAGGCGGGTAGGCACACAGTTTTTCAGAAGTTACCGCTGGTTGAGGTTGACGTCAAATATGATCTCGAACGTTATCGACGGGTGAAACTTCCGGGGAACTTGCTGGCCAGGGAAGCGTGCTAACATCACGAAGGTAGGCCAGAGATATCCATGCTATATGAATCCGCTTGCTATCCTGCTGGAAAATAGCGTTGTCGAGCTGCAACAGGAAGGGAAGAACACACGGCCGCAGAATTTTCTGGATGTACCGTCGAGAGTCAGGGTTCGTTCAGTCATCACCAGTATGAAATGGCACGGTTTGCCGCTCTACAAAGGTGGCCACGACGTCACCCGTGGTTGTCTGTATCCAGACAGAACCGTGATTCGTCGCTGAGCAGCACTCGTCTCCAATCCACAGGATGCGAATCCGCCTGTTTCTGGCAGAGTTTCAAACGTGCTTGGCGCTGCTCAGGTGGAATTGACGCTGCGATGATAGGACCTGTTGAATGGTACTGGTGGACACATGCATATCTTCAGCCACCCTGACGATTCCACTGCGTCCAACAGGAACAGTTCAAGTGACGAGCAATACGCTGTCTCTCTTAGTCCGATGATCGACCCTCTCAAACTCACCAAACTCGTCAAAGGCTTGTGTGATGCATCGTCTGAGTAAGCTGCGAGTTCACTCACCTCAACTTTGTGGCTCACACTGTCACTTGCCTTGTACCTATACGCCTTTTAGTGGCATTTCAACGCGAACAATCAAGTTTAAAACTTATATGAGACACGAGTCAGCCTATGAAGATACTGTGCGGCAATCTTCGTTGTACTTGATGCCCTTTCTTCCTCTACTTATTTCTTATTTGATATTTTTCGCGAATGAGTCTCGTCTTCCTACAAGCATTGTACGTTTATCAACTTTTATCAACCAATCCCGCCTGATGGCCATGTTCGTCAATTCTATATGATCCGACCCCATGGTTAGCCGGTTCGAGTCCCGTTGGGGGGAAAATTTCAATATCAGTCTGTTCTTTGTTAGCGGTTTAACATCGCAGTACCATATTGAAGATTTTCTGTGACGGAATGGTGGGAAAAGCTAGGATTGGGAAGGCAGCAGCCATGCGTTAATTAAGATACAGTCGCAGCATTTGCCTGGTGTGAAAATAGGAAACGAGAGAGCTGCCAATGGTCAGATTCGAACCAACTATCAGAATGTTGACCGGCGGGGTAGAAGAGGTGGTGGTATACAATTTTCAATCACTAGATCGAGTGCTAAAAGCCTGGATTCAATGTCAAACCCCTCTGCAGTGCTCATAATGAGTGAGGACATATGACGCTGTTATGGTGATTCGTCCGTCGGTTGAGGACGTTCATTCCACAGGAGTAGGCTGTGTTGACACCGGGTTTCATCATCTCCCTACCTCATTATCATCATCATCATCTCCTCCTCACACTCAGACACGGCCATGGCAATACAAAACATACGCTAAACAAATCGACAGGATTGACATATTGAAACGTTACTAAAAATTAGGCACCGGATGTTTATGCAAAACTCATAACATAACAGTTGCGCAAGCTAGACTATTCTTGTTACTCGCTTCCTAAGTTTGCATTCTAACCTACTACTCCAAAAATTTCGGACTCTACTACAAATATACTGAACACATTTCCATGGTTCATCAGTTCTATAAATAGCCGCAATACTAAGCTGCGAGCAACAAGCTCGTGAATGATAAATCTTACAGGCTTGCGAGGCACAACTTCGCACAATCGACGGTAAGCACGTGAGGAATGAATTACCTCGCACGTTGCGCACCAATAAAGATAGATCAAGTCTTGAGTTATTGAGAACAAAGTTGTGAATACAGCTCCTTTCCTTTCCTAGTCTACCTTCGACAAACGAGTGCAAAGAGAATGTATGTAGCGCTTTACGTATTGCTGCAGATCGCTGATATTTCAGTCCCTGAATGGTTCGCACGCCAAGACCTCTTCTGTGCGTGGACAATCACAACAAATATTTACTTCTGTTGTATAAAGACCGAGTGTTCGTAAAAGACGTCTAAAATTTTATTTTTACAAGACAAATCCCGATAGAAAATTCACAAGTGAGGCGTAGGAAGGAAATTAAAAATAAATTTTTGATTTCATGTCACTCAAGAAAAGGCAGGATTCTTTAATATTTTAGAACACTTTAAAACTTTACTTGGTGTTAATGGCAGATTGTGCTGAAAGCCAGCACTCTAATATCCTGGAGCTTAAAAAGAGGTGCATTAGCATTTCCAAGACTAAAGTGATGTCAGCCTAGGAGAATTGAATGTCAGGTAGGGAATACAAAAGTGGAACAGGTGAATTCAAATATTTTCCACGATGGGAGTATAGCAAGTGAAACCGAATGTTGCTACGAGTATCAATGGCGTCTGTAGGAAGGGAGATACTTTACTGTACAAGAGTGAAAGCCTGGAAAACTCGGGATCGTTTTCGCATAAGTTGTAACAAGCGTGAAGTTTGCGAAATGATGGTTCAAAACTCAGAATGGGGAAATACACTGAGCGGCCAAAAATCATGGGAAGACACTGTATGTGATGTTAATAATGAGTTGCTCCTTCGCGAGCCCTCAAAACAGCAGCAATGTGGCGAATACGAGCATCGACAGCACTCCACAAATTGGATTAAGATCGGGGGGTCTGGAGGGCCAGTCCTTGATCGTAACTTGACTGGAGTGTTCCTCCAACCACCTGCGTGCCACCACTGAGCGGTGACATGGCGCATTGTCTTGTTGAAACATGGCATCTCCATCAGGGTACTCTAGGGTCAGAAAGGGATGCCGAATATCCACATAACGTGCACCTGTCATGAGAACGCCGTCCAGACCAGAACTGAGCCACCTCCCGCCTGGACACAACGTTGTTGACACGCAGGATCCATAGCTTCATGAGGCATACGCCACACTGTCACGCGCCCAGCAGCTCGATGCAACTGGAACTGGGATTAATCGGACCACACCACACGCCGCCACTATCTCATGGTCCATTGCCCACGCACGTCGTTGACCTCTGTGTCGAAGTGTCAGCAAAGGGACACGAGTTGGTCGTTGGATGGTGAAGCCCATGCGGTGCAGTTGTCTCCTTACAGTCCTGGTAGGAATGGTTTTCTGACTCCCAACATTCAACATCTGACTCACAGTAGTCCATTGAGTGCCCAGTATGGTTCTGCGGTGGCGACGTGATATCCGTTCGTTAAACACCTGTGGTCTTCCCGTACGGCGGTTTATGCGAGTGATAACATTCTCTCTGTGATATTAAAGATCCACCCTCGACAATGTTGACCTCGGAAACATGAATTTGCGTGTAATCTCCGCAATGCGCCGCGCGTCGGTGATCATCCCATGTTCAAAGATATTGAAGCTGTACGCATGAATCGGCTTGGTGGCGGAGTCACGTGAGGCGAATGGAGGAGGATACGTTACCTAGGAGAAAATGGACTCTGTCATGGAGGGTAAGAGAAGTAGTGGGGGAGCAAGACAACGGTGGCTAGAGTCAGTTTCTAATGAATTAAATACAAGAGGCGTAGAACTAGTTCCAAATAGAGGATTGTGGCAGCGTTTAGTAAATTCAGAGAAGCTTGGAGATTGAACGCTGAAAGGCATAAGGGTCTTTAATGAACGTGTATATAATATATGCCATACACCCTTATTGGACATGTCTGGAAAACAATCATGTTCTTCTTGGTATAAAACGTGTGGAATAAATTATACAAAATATGAAAAGCTATGGTCGACATCCTTAGCACAGTTTGTTTGCCGGTAATTGCTTCACTTAGAGACCATAGCACATCTTACGACGAGTGCTTTTTTGCTGTCCTGTTGAAGATTGACATATGTCAACCAAAACGTCAACGCATGTTTCTCACATTTTGTATAATTTATCCACACAGTTTAGCCCCAAAAGAATATGAGTGTAATTTCATACCGTGGAAGCTTTAGTTATAATATCTCGAATAATTTATACTACTTAGACTTTTGAGTTGCTTCCTAGGCTTTAACTAGCTACTCCATTTCCTCTGTTCTCACCTTCCTCTATTTCTTTTCCATTCACCTCTGATGATATTATATTGTTCTTCTGTCCTCCCTGATTTATTCTTACCTTTTTAACAACTGAAATAGGTTGTAAAGTCAATTTTCATTCTTACAGCTCTCTTTCCCATCCATGTATTTTCTCGCATTTGTCCTCGTACGTTTCGAGTCTTTCACTACGTGTGCCACTTTCGTATCTTTACTGTATACAATTTATTTTCCTTATTCCATTCTCTTATGGATTTATTTTTATAAACTTCCACCAACGATCCCCGAGTGGGTGGGGGCGGTAGAGTAACACCCACGGTATCCCTTTCCTGTCGTAAGAAGCTACTAAAAGGGGCACAGGGGCTCTCAACTTGGCAGCGTTGGTTGGCTACGAAGGGGCCCTGAGCTGAGTCCTGGCATTGCTTCCACTTACTTGTGCCAGGCTCCTCACTTTCATGCAGCCTCACCTACCTGCTTGTTCTTTTCCGACAGCGATGATACATGAGCACTCGAGGCCTAAGGAGTCTCGTTCTTCATGGGCCTTGTCTTCCTTTCGCCGATACCTTCATTATTCGAAGTGTAGGATCCCTTCCATGTTTTCCCTCTGGTTAGTGTTTGATAGAGGATGGTTACCTAGTCGTACTTCCTCTTAAAACAATAATCACCACCACCACTTCCACTAACGACCAAACCATCCTTGATACTTCCCTTTAGTTATATATATTTACTAACTCTATATATTATTTAAGTTTCTATGTCTTTCACTTCTTGGATCACTTTCTTACACAACTTCTGCCATCGCTTCTTTCGCCGTCAGATACAAGTAAACTGTTTCAGTAATTGTTGTACGGTTACAAACAAGTTGTTGGCTGCAGTTCAAGCCACTTCACTCTAAGAGTAAGATAAACAGGTGTTGGCAGAAATTAACATTAAAATGGCTTTGAGCAATCGCAGGCTGTGGAATGTTCGGTACAGGGAGGCCACTTGAGACAGGAATGTTATTACATCGCTTTCAATTGGATTTTATTATATTGCTCGACACGCAACTAGAGCATTCCAAATGGTATTTCCACATTCATGGATAATTTATTATAGATACGTGTGTTTCTACCGACCACTTGTCCACTATTTACGATTATGTTAAATATCATCAAAGTTTCATTTAGTAAATTGCAATCAATAGTTCCGTGTACTTCCCCCACGTCATGCAATACTCACAGCCGATGCACAGTGGGGCCAGAAATACAACACAATCCACAGTTCTAGCCGTTCAGGCGAGCACCTCAATGTTCAAAACATCTTAGGGATATGCGCTACGAATTTTAGTTAAATAAAGTATGTGAAAATATATATATTAATTATTCATAAAAATCACAGTTCTTTGATTAATCATCGTTGTTGTTGTTTGAGTCAGCAATCCATAGACTGGTTTGATGCAGCTCTCCATGCCACCCTATCCTGTGCTAACCTTTTCATTTCTACGTAGCTATTGCATCCTACATCTGCTCTAATCTGCTTGTCATATTCATACCTTGGTCTACCCCTACCGTTCTTACCACCTACACTTCCTTCAAAAACCAACTGAACAAGTCCTGGGTGTCTTAAGATGTGTCCTATCATTCTATCTCTTCTCAAATTTAGCCAAATCGATCTCCTCTCACCAATTTGATTCAGTATCTCTTCATTCGTGATTCGATCTATCCATCTCACCTTCAGCATTCTTCTGTAACACCACATTACAAAAGCTTCTATTCTCTTTCTTTCTGAGCTAGTTATCGTCCATGTTTCACTTCCATACAATGCCACGCTCTAGACGAAATTCTTCAGAAAAATCTTTCTAATTCCGATATCAATGTTTGTAGTGAGCAAATTTCTTTTCTTAAGAAAGCTCTTCCTTGCTTGAGCTAGTCTGCATCTTATGTCCCCCTTACTTCTGCCGTCGATAATTATTTTACTACTTCCTTTAAGACTTCATTTCCTAATCTAATATTTCTTGCGTCACCTGCCTTCGTTCGACTGCACTCCATTACTTTTGTTTTGGACTTATTTATTTTCATCTTGTACACCTCACCCAAGACTGCCCATATCATTAAGCAACTTTTCCAGATCTTCTGCAGTCTCAGATAAAATAACAATAACATCGGCAAAGCTCAAGGTTTTGATTTCCTCCCACTGGACTGTGATTCCCTTTCCAAAGTTTTCTTTGTTTTCCTTTACTGCATGTTCTACATAAACACTGAAAATGAGGGGGGGCAAAGTGCAGCCTTGACTCACTCCTTTCTGGATTTCTGCTTCTTTTTCGAAGCCCTCGATTCTTATCACTGCAAACTTACTTTTATACAGACTGTAGATAATTCTTCGTTCTCGGTTTGTGTTCCCTATCACCTTCAGAATCTTAAATAGCTTGGCTCCATAAACATTATCAAATGCCTTTTCTAGATCTACGAACGCCATATACGTGGTCTTGTCTTCCTTAATTCGATCCTCTCAGATCAGACGTAAAGTCAGGATTGCTTCACGTGTTCCTACATTTCTTCTGAAGCCAAATTGATCTTCTCCCAACTCAGTTTCAGTTTGTCTTTCCATTCTTCTGTAAATAATACGTGTTAACATTTTGCAGGCATGAGATACAAAACTAATGGTGCGGTAGTTTTCACACTTGTCAGCACTAGCTTTCTTGGGAACAGGTATAATGGCATTTTGCCGAAAATCGGATGGCACTTCTCCTGTCTCATAAATCTTACACATAAAATGGAATAACCGTTCCCTGCTGGTTTCTCCTAAGGCACCCAGTAATTCAGAGGGAATATCATCAATTCTAGGTGTCTTGTTCCTATTTAGGTCTCTCACAGCTCTGTCAAACTCTGTCCTCAAAATTGGGTCTCCCATTTCATCAGCATCAACAGCCTCTTCTTGTTCCAGAACCAAATTATCTACATCTTTACCTTGATACGACTGTTGGATATTTTCCTGCCATCTTTCTGCTTTGTCTTCTTTCCCTATAAGTGGCTTTCCATCTGAGATCTTAATATTCGTACACCTAGATTTATTTTCCCAAAGGTTTTCTTGATTTTCCTGTATGCAGCATCTACCTTTCCTACGTCCGGCTCCATAGCTAAATGGTTAGCGTGCTGGCCTTTGGTCACAGGGGTCCCGGGTTCGATTCCCGGCAGGGTCGGGAATTTTACCATCATTGGTTGATTTCGCTGTCACGGGGGCTGGGTGTATGTGTCGCCTTCATTATCATTTCATCCTCATCACGACGCGCAGATCGCCTACGGGCGTCAAATCAAAGGACCTGCACCTGGCGAGCCGAACATGTCCTCGGACACTCCCGGCACTAAAAGCCATACGCCATTTCATTTCATTTCACCTTTCCTAGGACAATACAACCTTCGACATCCTTGCACTTCTCCTCCAGCCATTCTTCCTTAGCTACCTTGCACTTTCTCTCCATTTTATTCTTTAATCGTCTGTATTCTTTTCTGCCCGCTTCATTTCTAGCATTCTTGTATTTTTGTCGTTCATCAATCGGGTCTAGTATATCCTGAGTTATTCACTGATTATTAGTTTATCTTTTCTTCCTTCCTATCATTTCTTCAGCAGCCCTGTTGACTTGATTTTTCATAATTATCTACTCTTCCTCTATTCCTTCAGCCTATTCATTTAGTCATTGTGCAACATGTTCTTTGAAACAATCCCTCACACTCCTTTCTTTTAACTTGTCTAGATTCCATCTTCTTTATCCGGTCGGTTACATTAGCAGTCCCCCATTATTTACCACTAGGAGCGCTAACGTGAGCCAATGCAGAGTTCCACTTAATCCCTTGTAAGTACTTCCGGCGTGGAGATTTTCAAAAAATCAGGAAACGCCCGAGGGTATTGAACCTTGGGACATTTTACAGAAATAATTATGTTTGATGGAGCTACCCAACACTAAAGCATTGTGCTTTCTGGGATGAATGGCAATTCTATTCGACCGCGTAGAAGACACACAGCGAAATTCTTCCCGTATTATTATTATTATTATTATTATTATTATTATTATTATTATTATTATTATTATTATTATTATTATTATTTTAGCCGGGCGAGCTGGCCGTGGTTTTAGGAGCGCGCAGCTGTGAGCTCGCATCCGGGAGATAGTGGGTTCGAATCCCATTGTCGGCAGCCCTGATGATGGTTTTCCGTGGTTTCTCATTTTCACACCAGGCAAATGCTGGGGCTATACCTTAATTAAGGCCACGGCCGCTTCCTTCCCATTCCTAGGCTTTTCCTCTCCTATCGTCGCCATAAGACCTATCTGTATCGGTGTGACATAAAGCGAAATACCAAATATATATATATATATATATATATATATATATATATATATATATATATATATATAATTATTATTATTCCGACTCTGTCGTGTAGTCGTAAGTGTGATTAGCTGTCAAACCCGGAGACCCCGATTCGATTCCCGACTCTGCCACGAAATTTGAAAAGTGGTATGAGGGCTGGAACGGACTCCACTCGGCCTCGCGGGGGGGGGGGGGGGGGGAGGGGGGTCAACTGAGTAGAGGTGGGTTCGATTCCCTCCTCAGGCATCGTCGAAGTGGTTTTCCGTGGTTTCCCACTTCTCCTCCAGGTGAATGCCGATGTGGTACCTAACTTATGGCCACGGCCGCTTCCTTCCCTCTTCCTTGTTTATCCCTTCCAATCTTCTCATCCCCCACAGGGCCCTATTCAGCATAGCAACTGAGGCCGCCTCCGTGAGGTATTGGTCCTCCTTCGGAGTTGTATCCCCGACCCAGAGTCTGAAGCTCAATGACACTGCCCTTGAGGCGGTAGAGGTGGGATCCTTCGCTGAGTCCGAGGGAAAAACCAACCCTGCAAGGTAAACGAATTAAGAAAGAAAGAAAGAAAGAAAGAAAGAAAGAAAGAAAGAAAGAAAGAAAGAAAGAAAGAAATTTTTAATTATTATTATTATTATTATTATTATTATTATTATTATTATTATTATTATTATTATTATTATTATTATTATTATAAAATACAGAAGGCAGAATTCCTCGCCTTGCTGGTCCTCGGTGCTGTACTCAGATCTGTGGGCACCTCGCTGTAAAGTGGATGTAAATTGTTGTCAATGGTTCGGCTTGGCGGCCTTCAGAAGCCGCCTCCCGGTCGTTCTACATTCCCGAGAAACACTCACCGTCACGCTACTGCTCAAAAATGTGATAAATTACACCATGGAGGCTGCATACCAGGGAACTTCCTCCGTATTGACACTACGAGGGTCTGCCACAAAGTTCCTGTAGTCGTATAATGGAGGCTACACACGAGAGGGTAGTGGTGATCATTAATGTTTTAAGAGGAAGTACTACTGGGGAATCATCCTCTATATAACCCTAATTCGGCAGAAAATAATGCAAGGGATCCAATACTTCAAAAAATGAAGATATCGTCTAAGAAAAGACAAGGGCCACGAAGGGCGTGAAAATGAAAGACTTCCTAGGCTTCGATACCTATTACCGTCAAGGTCAGAAAAGAACAGAAGTTGACCAAGGGAGGTCCGATACGATAGATGAAAGTGAGCAGCTTGGCACAAGCAAGTGGAACCTAACTTTTGCTATTTTTGCTTTACGTCGCACATACACTGCCAGTTCTTATGGCGACGATGGGATATGTAAGGGCTAGGAATGGGAAGGAAGCGGCCGTGGCATTAATTAAGGTACAGCCCCAGGATTTACCTGGTGTGAAAATGGGAAACCACGGAAAACCATGGTGAGGGCTGGCGACAGCGGGGTTCGAACCCACTATCTCCCGGAATAAATCTTACACCTCCGCGTCCCTAAACGCGTGGCCAACTCTCCCGGTACAATTGAAAGGAGTGCCAGTAGTCAGCTAGGGACTCCGTGGTGGTCAACCCACGATCCCAAGCTAAGAGTCCCTGGGACCCCTTTTAGTCGCTTCTTACGACAGGAAGGGATACCTTCGGTGTTACTTTACCTCCCCTACTCTCAGTGGGAACACACGGGAGAACTTTGCCTGTGTTGACATTACGATCACACAGCCTACTATAAAGAGCATCCTCAACCACTTTACGACAGTAAGGGTGGGAAAGTGCACTGGAAAATGAGTCAAAACGAAACTGACACCGTGGTTATCCGTTTCAAGCCCCTTTGGTGGTAAAAGAAGTCCATATCAGAATGTTGGCGGGCAGGGTGGGAAAGATGGTGGTATACAATTTCTAATCAGTAGATCACGTCCCAGAATCATGGATTCAATTACAAAACGCTCCGCAGTGTTGATGTGGAGTGAGGGCATATGCTGTTGATTGCGATTCGTCCGTCGGATGGTCGCGTTTAGCCTTGACCACACTCTTTGGTGATATTCAACTGGAACAGTCTATGTGTACCTCATCATCATCTCACACCCACGCGCTCACAAAGATCTGTTCTACCGAACATGCTCTCGGACACTCCCGGTACGATAAATGAATACATTCTCAAAAGTTTGGAGATATGGTGGAACTTGATCACGCAGACCCTCACCAACACAACATCGAAACTAAAATTCATCGATGAGATTTCAGAACCCTTCGAGGTAAAGACTGGGATCAGACAAGGGGTGGACTTTCTCCACTTCTTTTTCAATTGGATCTTATAAAATGTCATAAGAGATAGAAGAAAACAGCTGAACATAGAAGAAGACAATGAAAATCGATTACAGTTAGTCTCCGAACTCTAAAGGAGTATATTTTGACTCTCTGGCTTTAGTGGATTACTTAGCCGTTTTTGCAAACAACATCAGTTCGGCGATCAGGAAGATGAGCCATCCTAAAATAACACGAGAGAGAGTAAGATTGCAAATCTCCTCTTAGAGGAGGAAATCAGTGATGAGCCGGAGTGGATGAAAACTGACCACGAAAACACTGCAAGTGTAAAGAAGCTGTGGAAATACGTAGAAATCCTAACAATTTCAACAGGGACACCGGGTATCAATTAAGTAATACCTAGTTGCCAGCCATTAAGAATTTACGTAGGTAGTTCCCTTCGCTGTCCCCTCACTATTGTTATTTCTTCTTGGTGGTTTTTTTTTCCAAATTGTACATTCCTCGTCGCCAGATGTTTCATTACAGGCTTGTGTCTATATCACACACCTGTCTATGTCATATGTTACGCAAACACGTTATGTGAACCGCTTAGTCTGATTGTGATGGTTCGGTTGTGATGGTTTGATCAGTTTCCGCTTCGAACGCTAGCGTTGTGCCACATCCCGGGGGCCATCTGGTGGCGAGTGAACGTACCATTTCCACTTCTATTATAACGTCCAAATTCAAAGTGTCATTGTTTAAGAAGCCTTTCTCGTGATCAGTCGGGAATTTTTCTGAGGACGCAGAGCACAGATCTCTGGGAAACGTTAAGAATTTCACCTTATTTTCTTGACACGGCACAAGCCCAGCAGCCTATACAGTATCATGTCTATAAGTGTAAAGAAGTTTACCTGGGTGAAGTAATCCAAGAAAATGGAGAAAAGAAAAGAAAAGAAAAGAAAAGAAAAGAAAAGAAAAGAAAAGAAAAGAAAACGAACAACCAGTATCCGGATCTGGAAATTAATGTGGGCGTACCAACACGCTATTGAAATCTCTAATAAGAAGATGATGAGTGTAGGAGCCAGGACCTACATGTCAGGCCCCTTTCAACAAGAAACATCATCATCATCATCATCATCATCATCATCATCATCATCAGACATTACACTACGGTTGTTCGGCTAGAAGGTGTTTATGGTTCGGAGACTATGCGTAAATCTAAAATAAATCTAAAAGCACAAGTGAACTAGTTAGTTAGGAGAGAACGCAGGCTGCTACAGGCGACAGATGGGCTGACGAGCAGGTTCGATTAAGGTGCAACAAAGAAGTATACAGCATGATAGAACCAATAACGGCAGCAATTAAAAAGAGAAGACTGCATATATACGGACACATCGTCCTTGTGAATAACGAGAGGCTTTCGAAGAAAACATACAATTTTCTGAACGTGAAGGCATCTAAGTTAAGGCATTGCGCAGGATAAAATCAATGAGCGGGATACTTTCAAAAGGATTGTGAAAAGTCATCATGGCTTTATGGTGGAGTCGGAAGTCAGAAGACGGAGAGAAGAAGAGCGAAAGAAAGCGCTGTACTGGCAGAACGAACAAGATCTACTAGACACTGAAAATGAGATTAGTTATTAACACGGCCAAGCTCGATGGCTGCAGTCGCTTAAGTGCGGCCAGTATCCAGTATTTGGGAGATAGTAGGTTCAAACCCCACTGTCGGCAGCCCTGAAGATGGTTTTCCGTGGTTTCACCATTTTCACACCAGGCAAGTGCTGGGGCTGAACCTTAATTAAGGCCACGGCCGCTTCCTTCCCACGCCTAGCCCTTTCGTGTACCATCGTCGCCATAAGACCTACCTGTGTCGGTGCGACGTAAAGCAACTAGCAAGAAAAGTTCTTAACACGCAGTCCATTTCAATGTATAAAAAGAAATGTCGCCAAATCTATGAAGAGGGAAGTCTGTGCTGCTTTTTAGTGTGAGGCGTTGTGTATTAACACCTTGTCTCCAGCTGCCTCTGTGGATCAGCGGTAGAGTGTCGGCCTCCGGATCCCAAGATAGCGGGTTCAAACCCGGCAGAGGTAGTCGGATTTTTGAAGGGCGGAAAAAAGTCCATTCGACACTCCATGTCGTACGATGTCGGCATGTAAAAGATCTCTGGTGACACATTTGGTGTTTACCCGACAAAATTAATTAAATCTCAGCCATAGACGCTGAAGAGAGTTTCGGTTTACTCGGCCTGCCATCTAGTGGGGGCCTAGAGTAAAACAGAACGTCGAAATTGACGAGCAGACAGCCAGATGGCGTCAAATTGAAATGTCTGCACACGGTATCTGAGGCCATACGATTATTATTATTATTATTATTATTATTATTATTATTATTATTACCTTGTCTCCGACTCAGAGGAAATGAAAATCACCCTTTACAGCCGGCAATCGAACCCGGGACCCTCTGTAGGAAACTGCGACTTCTCTGCGAAGCACCACGTGTACACATCCTGCAGTCGTCAATCGGTCTGGCAGCCCAGAGGTGGCCCCGAGAGGTCGCAATGACTTGCGAGTGTATTTACATACATTACAGGCTACTATTTGCTTTCTTGTTATGCTTCTAACGTAGCATTAGACTGTCACATACCACACTTCCCACTGTCCTCCGAACACAACCACAGATGTTGCGACACACTGAACTAACACATCTATTTATGCCATTCCCTGAGAGCGGGGTAAATAGTCGAACAGCCCCTTTTAAATGGCTTGTGTAAAGAAATATCGAACTGAGCATCATGAAGTTATTTTTGAAAAAGTGGTTGAAATTCGAAAGTTGAAATTATTTCTTCTTCTTCCTCGGTCATTATTTCCTATGAGAAAAGAAATAAGACTTGGATTTCCTCTCCCTCTCTCTCTCTCTCCAGTTATGTTTGATACATTTGGTGTGTTGATGTTAGTGGAAACTCTAGAAGACATAAGTTTAAGGATAAAAAGATTAAGCACTTCCGGACAACTACAGGTCTACCTTGCTATAATGGCCAAGTCTTAAAAATTAACTCCATCATCCTACGAGTTCTTGCGAAGTTAGCCATGGAAAATCCCAACCAGTGGCATATCGACAAGGTGCAATCAATTATACATAACAGAGGAGTACTGACCCAACTCTCTTTGAGCAGCTAACTGGGCTACAAAGCAATGGAAGAAATTTACCGCTGGAAAAATCAAATGATTATAAAAGTGTATTTCAATGAAATGTGTATCGCGATGTTACCTAACAACCGTGCCCTCTGTGATATGAAGTATTGATGGCAATGGCATACTTATCCACGGCCTCTGCAGCTTTCAGGGCACTGTTGGTAGGTAACATCACGTCACACATGTTGTTACATACACAATTTCGTTTCAAAACTTTCGAACGACTCCACTCTTTAAGACATCTTTATCTCAAAAATAATTGGAATATTCACCCAAGTTTGGAGATGATCAGGCAATTCTAGCTGGAAGTCCATCTACTTTGCGGGCAATGCAATCGAGAGTTGCATCAACGGGTGCTTAAGTACGGTATGAAAATCAATACCTCAAAAACAAAATTCTTGACAGTCTCGGAATTCTTTCCTCTTTCACCAAACGAACTCGAAAACGAAGTATGAATCCGAGGAAGTTGAAGGAAGGTACTGTACTCATCAGTCCTTGAAGATGACAAATCTCACGAACTTCTATCGTTCACAGCTTCTTTACGACCAGAACAACCCGGCAGCAATTCACAGGGTGATCTATATACGATTGTTTTCCAAACGACCTCATTTCTATCTAGTAACAGATAAGAAGATGTGATTGCTTCCTAAATGTGAAGAAACTCCGGGAGATTCACTTACCAACACGTGTCAACAATACTCAAGTTACTCTTTGTTAGGCGTCAATTGTTTCCTCAATTTTGCTCGTTCCTAGCTTGCTTGTTACTTTAACGTACATTCGTTCAAGATGCAGTACACATTACATCAACGCATGATTATGTGAAAATCATTGGGTTACAAAGGCCACCGTAGGCGTTCAGGAGAGAGTATGGTGTGCGCAATCCTCCTAAACATATGATGCTGGCTATAGTGAGAAAGTCGGAAACAACTGCGTCTTTGCGGAGCGAGTCTAGCAAGTATCCCACATCCGGTTTGGGAGACGTGGCAGAGAATGGCCGGACTCGTCTGCTTCGGTCTCCTAAAGAATCGTAATGTCGGAGGCGGGGCATTCATATTCCATATGTCAAAGAGCGACCAAGGTAAAGAATCTGTCGCCATACACTATGACTACCATTCACGAGTTGCAAGAACCGGAGAGGGAAAAACGAGTTCGGTTTTGCACATGTTTGTAGGATTTTACCGTACAACTGCCGGAATTCTGTGTATCACGTGGTCCACAGACTGAGGCCTGGTACCTTCTGACTGGTTACGTGAATTCTCAACATACCGCATCTGGGCCACACGTAACACACACGGTATTCATGGATGACATCTGCAGCCACATAAGGTCTCGTGTGCAGTCTCGGCTAACCGAATAGTGGGTATATTCTTCTTCTTGGATATGATGAACAAAAACCAGTACGAGGACATTTTCTTTCAATTTGTCCAGCAACTAGACGACATTGAGCTAACTCAGGGTTATTTTCAGATAGATGCCCCGACTTTCCACACGGCAACTGAAACTATCGCTCTGCAGCCTTTTTGAGGACAGAGTAATTTCTACGCATTTGTGGCCGCCAATTTCACCGGACTTCACGAAAGCAGATTGCTTCCTATGGGTTATCTCAAGGATAAAGTGTTTCAAAATCAGTTACGAAACATTGAAGATTTGATGACCAACATCATGAATGAAGTCCATGGAAAAGACAAGGATAAGTTCTAGCGAACTGCAGGAAAGAATGGATGGCCGCACAACGTTACTGAGCAATCATGCAGGCTTCGATGTAAGGTATGAACGGATGGACAAACAATGTTACCTAGCAATCGTGCAGGCTGTGATGTAACGTATATTACCTAGCAACAGTGCAGGCAGTGGTATAATGTGTGGATGGATGATCAGACACTGTTACCTAGCAACCGTGCAGGCAGTGATATAAGGTGTGGATGGATGATCAGACACTGTTACCTAGCAACAGTGCAGGCTGTGATGTAACGTATATTACCTAGCAACCGTGCAGGCAGTGATATAAGGTGTGGATGGATGATCAGACACTGTTACCTAGCAACAGTGCAGGCAGTGATATAAGGTGTGGATGGATGATCAGACACTGTTACCTAGCAACAGTGCAGGCAGTGGTATAAGGTGTGGATGGATGATCAGACACTGTTACCTAGCAACAGTGCAGGCAGTGGTATAAGGTGTGGTTAGTTGGTCAGACAATGTTACCTAGCAACAGTGCAGGCAGTGGTATAAGGTGTGGATGGATGATCAGACACTGTTACCTAGCAACCGTGCAGGCAGTGATATAAGGTGTGGATGGATGATCAGACACTGTTACCTAGCAACAGTGCAGGCTGTGATGTAACGTATATTACCTAGCAACCGTGCAGGCAGTGATATAAGGTGTGGATGGATGATCAGACACTGTTACCTAGCAACAGTGCAGGCAGTGATATAAGGTGTGGATGGATGGCCAGACACTGTTACCTAGCAACCGTGCAGGCAGTGATATAAGGTGTGGATGGATGATCAGACACTGTTACCTAGCAACAGTGCAGGCAGTGGTATAAGGTGTGGATGGATGGCCAGACAATGTTACCTAGCAACAGTGCAGGCAGTGGTATAAGGTGTGGATGGATGATCAGACACTGTTACCTAGCAACAGTGCAGGCAGTGATATAAGGTGTGGATGGATGGCCAGACACTGTTACCTAGCAACCGTGCAGGCAGTGGTATAAGGTGTGGATGGATGGCCAGACAATGTTACCTAGCAACCGTGCAGGCAGTGATGTAACGTATGTTACCTAGCAACAGTGCAGGCAGTGGTATAAGGTGTGGATGGATGGCCAGACAATGTTACCTAGCAACAGTGCAGGCAGTGGTATAAGGTGTGGATGGATGGTCAGACAATGTTACCTAGCAACCGTGCAGGCAGTGATATAAGGTGTGGATGGATGATCAGACACTGTTACCTAGCAACAGTGCAGGCAGTGATATAAGGTGTGGATGGATGGCCAGACACTGTTACCTAGCAACCGTGCAGGCAGTGATATAAGGTGTGGATGGATGATCAGACACTGTTACCTAGCAACAGTGCAGGCAGTGGTATAAGGTGTGGATGGATGGCCAGACAATGTTACCTAGCAACAGTGCAGGCAGTGGTATAAGGTGTGGATGGATGGTCAGACAATGTTACCTAGCAACCGTGCAGGCAGTGATATAAGGTGTGGATGGATGATCAGACACTGTTACCTAGCAACAGTGCAGGGAGTGATATAAGGTGTGGATGGATGGCCAGACACTGTTACCTAGCAACCGTGCAGGCAGTGATATAAGGTGTGGATGGATGATCAGACACTGTTACCTAGCAACAGTGCAGGCAGTGGTATAAGGTGTGGATGGATGGCCAGACAATGTTACCTAGCAACAGTGCAGGCAGTGGTATAAGGTGTGGATGGATGGCCAGACAATGTTACCTAGCAACAGTGCAGGCAGTGGTATAAGGTGTGGATGGATGGCCAGACAATGTTACCTAGCAACAGTGCAGGCAGTGGTATAAGGTGTGGATGGATGATCAGACACTGTTACTTAGCAACCGTGCAGGCAGTGATATAAGGTGTGGATGGATGGCCAGACACTGTTACCTAGCAACCGTGCAGGCAGTGATGTAACGTATGTTACCTAGCAACAATGCAGGCAGTGATATAAAGTGTAGATGGGTGATCAGACACTGTTATCGTGCAGGCAGTGATATAAAGTGTAGATGGGTGATCAGACACTGTTATCGTGCAGGCAGTGATATAAAGTGTAGATGGGTGATCAGACACTGTTATCGTGCAGGCAGTGATATAAAGTGTAGATGGGTGATCAGACACTGTTACCGTGCAGATAGCTTTTAGCAGCTATGTCAACCGAAAAAAAAGCAACTTGTAACCATCCGTTAGTTTGTTGCTTCTTGAGTAAAAGATCTCAAAGGACATAAATTACTGCAAATCGCAGCCGTTTTCTGTAAGAGCGCCCATTATTTTCAGTGTCCCACAGAGCTGAGCGCGGTATTCATTTTGGTTTCAAAAATGGGAAAACAAAGTATATCAGAGCCAACTATTTGAGAAATAATTATTGTTATTAGCAGGTGTGGCAAGTGTTATAAGGATTGTCAGGTCGAAGCGGTAAAGGCCTGCTCAGTTCAGCCGTAATGACGTGGATTCGATTACTCGTCAGGAAGTAGTAAAAATTTAAGAAACGAGATTTCCACTTCCGGAGGCACACATGGGCCTGAGGTTACTCAGCCTATACCAAAAATGAGCACCAGGTTAATTCCTGTGGGAAAGGGGGACAGGCGTAGAGCTAACCACTCTACCCCATCAAGTGCCGAGGTTACGTATAGTGGAAGTCTTTACCTTCCACCTCTCCAGGGGCCTTCATGGTCTGTACGGAGATTGCTTTGTTTTCTTTTTTTTTTGTGGCAAGTGTTATAGAGCAGTTTAATGTCGGCATGATCTACAGATTCTTTGTCATTTTCCTTCTCTTTTACACGCCGAATGTATTACTAAAGCAGGTGGAGATAACCTAGGAATAAACCATTGTAGTAAGACCACAAGTATCCAGAGTTCTTCAACAAGCCTACGTCGGTTATGCATGAAGGAAGTTGAATATAATGGATATATATTAAAAACTGGTTTCGCGGTGTTCTCAGTCCATTGACATGAAGATAATTTGTAAATATTCTTCTTTTTATTTTTTATACTTATTCGCGAGACGCTCATACATCAACTGAATAATGACAACGTTTCGTGGTGTTTTGTCTTATAAAGTGTTGTATGCAAATGGAGGTGTGTGTTAATACGAATACAAATGCCTAGTCCCCGAGCTAGCTGAATTAACCAGACGCGATTAAGATCCCCTGTCCCGATGGGAATGGAAGACGGAGCCTTCTGGCCACCATTCACTCAGAGCCCCGGACATGGGGATGAGGGTTAGGTATCAGTAACCTGACTATGGACGGGATGTTTAAACTCTAGCAGGTTAGAACGGAAACGTATTTGAACAAGGCGCAAATACCGTCTATCCATTCTACAGTTATGTCGGCGAGTTGCATACATTTTAGGGGTTCTGATAGTTCATGCAAATCTCACGACAGAACTGTTGTGCGGGTAGGTAGAAGATACTTGCGACTTGTTTAAATACGTTTTGTTCCAACCTAATATCGTTTTCATAATCCTGACTGGAACCTGCAGTGGAATGGATGATATGTTTGTTGATTCTCTGTCTGTTAGGGAAGTTAACAAAGTAGACGTAATGGGGCTCCTGGATCCACAACTTACGGTTCTTGACGTAATATGGTACACGGGTCCACTCGTACCACTCTCGACTCTGACGGCTGGGTAGATTATACACTCGCCTGTTTATTTCTTCGTCGAATGTGATGAAGTCTATTGGGCGAGTGCTGCCAGTAGCGCAGTAGCGGAGATGGCGTGAACTTCAGCGGGAATCTTTAAAGCTCTTGGCTAGGGCTAAACGAATACCGTGTACGCACAGTGATCGAGGGTTCCGATCTTGTTTTGTCAATGTCACAGGTCATCCCTGGACTAACTCGTACTGCTACTGAGTTACCAGACATTCACTGGTCGCGAGACGCTCATACATCAATTGAATAATGACAACGTTTCGTCTATCGTAGTTGGAGACGACCTAGGACTAACTAATTCTTGGCACTGCCCTTTCATGGCCTCCTTCATGTTCTGCGGACAACTAATGAAGTCTCTTCTATGATACAACAGCTGCGATTAAACTATAGTTTCTTGCGTTAGAATTTTCTAAAAAACAAAAACGGTTTCAATCCTTCATATTCCTAGATTTAGAAGACATTTTCCTGGTTTAGTGTGCAGCACGCTGAGCATGCGCACGTTTTGTACTGAAATGCAGACGTTACAGTCGCATAATTCTGTATCTAAAACAACGCCAGGTCCAGTCAAGTCAATCACCACTGATCTACAGTCGCCCCGGCGGCAGATTTCCAATCAGTTTTTACCCAGTCTTTTCTTACACGATTGCAAAGAGTTTGGACATTTATTGAACATCACCCTTGGTAAATTATTCCAAACCCTAAGTGTCCTCCCTATAAATGAATATTTGCTCCAGTTTGTCCTCTGGAATTCAAACTTTATCTACATATTACATCTTTACTACGTTTAAAAACATCACACAAAATTATTGATCTACTAATGTCACTCCACCACATCTCTCCACTGACAGCTTGGAACATACTACTTAGTCGAGCAGCTCGTCTCCTTTCTCTCAAGTCTTCCAAGTCAAAACTTTACAACATTTTCGTAACTGTTTTGTTGGAAATCACCCAGAACAAATCGATCTGCTTTTATTTGGATTTTTTCCAGTTCTTACGTCAAATAATACTGGTGAGGATCTTGTGCTGGAATCATACTCTAGCTGGGGTCTTACCAAAGACTTATATGCCCTCTCGTTTACGGTGAAATTAGTCCTGAAGTTTGCAACAGGTCAAATTCTGACATTCCATTTCATTGTTGTTTCATCTGTCCACAATAATTGTTTATGATAGGAGCCGAACATCTAGATCATCAGCCCTGTCGACAGTAGATTCTCCAGTTATCATATGGGCATATGCAGGCACCGTATGACTAAATTTTCAAACTTATAATCAGCGATTGCCGACCATAGAACACTTTGAACATTCATCTGATACTTCAGAAATCACCTCACTATCGCAAGATATATTTTACAAAACCAATCAATAATTTAATCGCAAATATAAACATATGTCTTAATTTTGTATCGACGAAGTGTTATTCTTTTAGGGATGTGTGGCGCTTGAATGTGTACGGGGAAGTGTCTTCTTTTGTTTTTAAGTCTGTTCGTTTATAAGTTAATTGCTGTATAATTTCCCATATCGTTCCTAATAATGCATTGTAGCCACTGAGCAAGCCTTTCTAGCATTATCGCGGCCAAATAAATAAATGAATTTCAACAGCCCATCGTTACTTAGACACATTCAAGGGCGAATTCAGCTCCTGGGCCCCTTTAGGCAGAAAAACCTCTCGTATTTTCTCATGAATATACCACCAAGTAGTGCACATCTGTACGTAGATGAATAATAATAATCATAATACCACCGGGCGAGTTGGCCGTGGGGTTAGGGGCGCACAAGTGTGAGTTTTCATCCGGGAGATAGTGGGTTCGAATCCCACTGTCGGCAGCACTGACGATGGGTTTCCGTGGTTTCCCATTTTCACACCAAGCATAGAATATTGAAAGAGAAAGTGAGTGCTCTCTCGTAGTTAATTGGTGGTGGCGGCAGACTGCGCTAGTGTAGATATGGGTGAACAGCGCTGCTCGCGATAATATAATAAGCGGGCGCGGCAATATACAAATCGTACACGAAATAAATTCTCTAAGACTTCCATTTGCCAGAATGACCTCTGAATTATTCACTTTTATGTGCAATGTGTGTACAGTTTAGGAATATATGAATAGAGGAAGCTGGTAAACACACTAATTTAAAGGCTTAATGTTATTATCTGAAAAGATTTGAACATCAGTAATTCTGAAATTACTTACAAAGTATTGAGATATAGTTGAAACTATTATGCATTTCACATTATCTAAGACATATACAAAAAGTTTTAACTCACCCTCGAAAGCGCTAGTTGTCCCAAACCTGGGAGAACTTCCGGGACGATTTCGCTGATTTGAACGATAGCAGCTCTTTCCTTTCCTTTGTACCGAAGAAGAATCGGCAGTTAATGTAATGAAACACTAATTTTCCCATAAGGTCATACCAGTAATCACTGCTGCATTCAAAGTCTGTGGGTCAGACAACTACAGAGTCTATGCTGTCCAAACATGCAAAAAATATATCACCCCATAAATATTGTTCTAATCGCAATTTTTCTGAGACGACCTCTTCTACTTGCAATAGCAGCGTATACTCACACGGTGAAGGATATGTCAAGTACCGCAAGCCTTTCTTCGTGCCATAATCCTTAATGAGGGTAGATGTTGCCAGTGGAAGCTCAGGTGGCTGTTCGGTACAAAGAGTGGGAGCACAATCTAAGCAGTCAATATATTTGTCAAGCTTTCTTACTGTGTAGCGTGCCAAGTGAAACACTAAATTCTGTTTTGTGAGGTTTCCCTCGTAAGGAAGAGTTATTTCACTTTCCCAGTCCGTGACTACTATTTTTTCTTTAATTTTTCCCTCTGCTGAATCTTTAATTTCTTTATTCTTATGTTCACTTTCTTTATCCATTGCACGGATATGACTAACACCTGAAGCGAGGGGGCAGTCTATCACTGACTCGCAATTTGCGGTCGAATTTAAGGCGAGTTTGGTAGGTATGAACACAGATTGCAGCACGTGTGAATGTAAAAAGTACACAGTGGAAAGGTGATCGCCACAACTAAGGGAACGTAAAATACCGAAATGGCGCTTCAAAGGATTAAATTTTGCCGTCAGGACACACCGAAATCATCTGCTCCACAAGTAGTCCGCCATTTTCAGAGTACTTTTGAAGGTTACTCTTAATGATTCCAAAGTTCTTGAAGATGCAAATGTGTTTTTCTGAGATGTGACTTTTTCTAAAATTTCAAGCCCTTTTACGGACAATGCAGAGTTAAGGGCACCTGAAAGATTATTGATTTCTCGTGTGAAAATTTTTGTGTGCACACTATCACTGAATACTGTAACTGAAAAGCTAACCTGGCGTTCATCCTCTCAAATGAGGTTGGGTCTGTGTGAGAGGATGTTATCTTAGGATAACTTCGAAGAACAGCAAACTCAGGAGAAGTATCAATTTGATATAACAGTCTATAAAAGTTGTAATTCACCTCTTTGCCTTTGTATAGAAAAAGAACGTTATCGTGGAAATAATTACGTACTTCAAAATATGCACGGAATGCCCACACTCGCCTTTGATGATCTGCCGGGTTTTCAATGGAGCATTGTATTTTATCATTCTTCCCTGAAATTCCCAAATTCATCCACACTCTTTTATTATACTAACTTCCATAAGACGTAAAATCAATTACTTTCACCCCAGCTTGTTCCAATTGAATTATGACATGAATTATTATTTTTGACAATAGTTGTCCAGGAGTTGCATTCTTGCTGGCATACCCTACTAAAGACTGGATACAGCTGTGCAACACATAAATACAAGCGCGTAAATGGCAAGGACGTTCTTTTTTTCGTAGGGAAAGTCATTTCCTTAATCAACAAATCCATCAACTGTCAGTGTAGTTGTATTAAATCTAATGTCTTTTCTCAATTTAACTTCATCAAAAATCGCTATACCTAGTCGCTTGTTTTCGTCTTTCTTGTTTAAATAAAAATCTTTAATTGCATTCACGGCATTTCCATTAATACCTTAATTACATTTGAAGCCTTTGGCTTGTCGTCTCAAACGAGCTTCGGTAGAGAGAGGAAGTAACTCATGCTTCATAGAATGTCTGACACTTAGGGGATTTGATTTTCAAAAGCAATTTCATTAGAATAGCGCATGCTAGTGCTACATTTTTTGAGCATTGTGACCACAATTATTTTTGTTTCTTGCTAAGGAACTTAAGACTGTCTTCAGCTTCACTTTACACATTGACTTTATTTACAATCTGCTTTAATTTTTTTTTTTTTTTGCTAGTTGCTTTACGTCGCACCGACACAGATAGGTCTTATGGCGACGATGGGACAGGAAAGGGCTAGGAGTGCGAAGGAAGCGGCCGTGGCCTTAATTAAGGTACAGCCCCAGCATTTGCCTGGTGTGAAAATGGGAAACCACGGAAAACCATTTTCAGGGCTGCCGACAGTGGGGTTCGAACCTACTATCTCCCGAATACTGGATACTGGCCGCACTTAAGCGACTGCAGCTATCGAGCTCGGTCTGCTTTAATTTAGCTCTATATGCAACTAATTTCTGTTTGGTTCTAATTAAATTCCTACCAAGGTTTTTAACTTGTCTCCTCAAATTTAGAATAATTCTAGAAGCACCCACGTCACTATCAGCTACTTTACAGAGCAAACTGAGACCAGGTTCTTTTATTTTTACTTTATCGTCACTATTAAGTATTATAGTTGTCGAGGGAAAATTTAGTTCATTACATTCTGAGCTACTACTGTTAATATTGTCATTGCCAACATCTTCTTTGAGTAACTTTCGTTTTAATGGGGGTTTTCGAATTTTCAGGGACTTGCTTAAATAGGAAGGTGTTAGAAAAAATGTGAGGGACAGCTCCTGACTTTAAGCTCCACCTTATTCTCAGAATTTAAACTTTTCCCCCATTAATAATAAAAGAGTCTACCTTTATAATAAGACCTTCCTAAAAATGACAGTCACTTATCCTAGACTTACGCGTAAGCTGCATGTCTTTTCTTGGGATCGCTCTCGCCTGCTCCTCATTTTCAGGTGGAGAGAAGAAATGTTTCCCTTCGCCTGACCTGTAAGCAGATCGACACCTCGCACAAAGCACGACAGCATTTTCACACTCACTATATTCCAAAATATAGTTATTACACTTAAAAAGGTCACTCCCGCTACAAGTAAAAACGCGCGCACCCAGTATAAACAACGCGATCTATTCACCCAAAGCGATCGTTGCGCTACAGTGGCAAATCTCCGCACTCTAGCCACTAGTTTCTCCATTGATGTAAGGGGAAGTGCTCTCACTTCCTCTTCCTATTCGCTATGCACCAGGTAAATGCTGCGGCTGTACGTTATATAAGGCTACGGCGACTTCCTTCCTATTCCTAGGTGTTTCATATCCCATTGTTACAATAAGACCTATCGGTGTCGGTGTGTCGTAAAGTAAATAGCAAAAAATAATAGTAATAGATCACTACACAATAATTACAATAAAAAACGAAGTCTTACAGAGCAAAGATCGGACACTATACCGCGATTATAAAGCCAGAGGGATTATACAGTTCAGAACGTCTGATACTGAATAGGAAAAGGGGAAATCATGAGTTAGAGAAGAAACAAAGAAAAATCTTGACAAAGATCTTAGGACCCGAGAAAAAGTATGGTACATGGAGGAAGAGGAGAAATGAAGGTGTAGACAGACAGACAGACAGACAGACAGACAGACAGACAGACAGGCAGACAGACAGACAGACAGACAGACAGACAGACAGACAGACAGACAGACAGACAGACAGACAGACAGACAGACAGACAGACAGACAGACAGACAGACAGACAGACAGACAGACAGACAGACACCATACGTAAGACGAGACCGAAGTTTTATGGGCACCTCACAAGAGTGAACTAGAGTCGACTAACAAAGCAAATCTTTAACTACATCATCAAATTGAAAGCAACTACGAAGTGGATAGAAGAAACAAGAAAAGGCATGGAGGAATTTGGCATCAATCCAAAAGAAATCTTTAATAGAGATATGTTTCGAGCTAAAATAGATAAATTCAAAGTACTCCAGGAAAAACAAAATGAAAATTCGAAGAGCATGCGGTCATTGGAGAGAAAGAAATGAAGAAGTTCTGGGAGAAGAAAGGAACTAACCAGAAAGTCAATTGTTTACTCAGTTGACCTCTCCAGTGGACCCCATTTCAGCCCTCGTACCACTTTTGAGATTTCGTGGCAGAGCCGGGAATGGAACTCGGGTCTCCGGCGATGGCAGCTAATCAGTTACACTAACCACTACACCACGGAGGCCGAGACTTTATTACTAAAACAAAATCTGTTCTCCTTCTGTTAACAAACCTTTCATTAAATTTGAACTGATCGTTGCCAACGATATTCATATCGAATCCACTGTGAGGTGAATACGAGTTCTCTTCACAAGGGTTATCAGTAAGATTTTTAAACTGAAATAAACAGTAACAGTTTAAAATCGGCCGACGTGAACAGCTGCCTTTTACCTCTGGGAACACCTCTCTGTCTGCATTAGTACTTGGTGTAGCGACTGGCGAGCTCTGCTCGGAGAGAGCCCACGGCGTATCGTGCGGCTCAGCGCCACGCCGTCTGTACTTGTTCAGCTGGGCCGCCATCTTGACTGCAGGCACGGCGATAAATCCCCAGTCGAGTGGACTGTCAACACGCAGCAGGCCCCTGTTAAGATCAGCGTAAATCAAACTCCGACCTCACCAACGACAGCTCTTCCCCACTTGCAAAGTTCGAGACCATCGCGAGGAATGAACACTATATAAACAGCGTAGTATCGGCCAGTGGCGCCGACTTTGTAGGGGCAAGATGTTTTCTGCCCCCCTTCCAAATGGTCTGAGGGGGCCCTCCAATAATTCTGCTCTTAGATGTTAATTCCCCTTAAAACGCGGAGTTTGGTCGTGTTCGGAGGCTGCTGAGGCGTTAAACCTTTCGAATCATGAAATGAACAATATACAGGGTAGTACATTCATTCGGAAAATGTCTTTTATGGAACAAGATCGACTTTTTTTACTTGTGATTATTTGTGATAGCTTCCTATATAAAACATTCCCTCAAAATATATATTTATGAATCAAGCTCTGTTTTTCTGTTTACTTGTGAATATTATTGAAAAGTTCGTACATAAGACTTGTTCAAAAATTTATTTCAGAAACAAGCTCTATTACTGTTCTATATATTTTTCCTCTTTGTTTCTGAATATTGTTATTATAAGAAATGTTTGCATTTACAGTTGTTCCTCATTTCACATGACTGCGTTTACGTTAATCACGCCCCCCCCCCCACAATTACTACCCGAAGTAGGCGCGCCTGGATGGGGGCGGGGTTATCGTTACGAAATGATGATAGGACACAGTGAAGGTGCTTGTGCATAAGACTTGTCATAAGGACACTGATACGAGTGAATTATGTTGATATTCAGAACAAGAACAATACGATCAAGGTCAACAGTTTGTATGTTCAGTTTACAATTTAAAATCCAACTTTCGAGGCTTCTTAGAAAACAGATACAAAATATCTGTTGGTTTTACAGTTATGTCTCTGTGAATGATCAAAAGAGATAACACTTTGAGTCGACTTTCACTTGTTTATTGATGAAAGTATAAAATTTGAATAAAATATGGATATATTAGTTTAGGTTATGTTTAATCATTATGTGTGAAAAGGAACGTTATTTAAAGGATTTCAATAATTATAGTACGAAAAGAAGCAAAGTATAGCGCCGGTCCCGTTCCAACAGCTAAGCAGACGGGCAGGCGCGGGGAGAAGGGAAAAGTGTGGTGTGAACCAATACGTGGTGGGAGGGGAGGAGGTGCAGAGGTGTGGCAGGAGTCAGGCAGTGTACCGGCTTAGCATTGGCCAGCAGGTATTCATCACTGTTCACTCAGAAGTTGAAATGTCGCAAGTTATAGGCCCCTTAGTTAACGCCCTAATGAATGTCGGCACCTAAAATTGATGCTGACATCTTTTTTACGTGTACCTCAATGTGTTTTCCAAGTTTCATAGCGATCGGAGACTTAATCATTGCCGATATTGCCTCGTAAGTTACATTTAAGTAGGAAATTACATAAGAACAGTTAACTTTAACAGAGGCAAGAAGTGCTCATTCTACCTGGCCTTAGTGGAGAAAGAAAAGGCTAAAGTTGTTGGCCATAAATCAAAATGTTAGGGGACGAACACTTGCACTTCTTTGAAATTCGCTTGAAAATCCTTGGCACCCTATGTGGGCTTATGGCCCGCAGTAACAGAGGCTAATCCCATACTACGGAGGTGACTAGATGGAGAGAAAATTCTAAATTACAAAAGGAAGAGATAAATGTTTAAAAGTTTACGAAATCATAGTCACCCCAATAGTAAGTCGAATAGGAAATTAAAAGAGGGTTCACACTTTTTATTCCCTAAGTTAGAATAAAGACCTTAGACTTCTTTGAAAATTTACATTGAAAGATTGAAGGTTACATTACGAAAGAATCTTGAAACCTTCCACTCAAGTCTGCCATTACCTTGAGCTGGTGAGCCATCCGGAGATCGGCAAGGCTGGCCCCCTGCCTCCTCTACGAATACACTCCAGCGATTGCAAGACAACATGCCCCCAAAATGTCCCACCTTTCTTAGTGGAGAGGAAGGTTCCAGAATTCTCTGGGCCGAAGCACTGTACACACCCACAAACTCAATTGGTTGATTTAATAAATGTACAAAATTCCTGATTGGACGAAAATTTAGAAGAAGAAGAAGAAGAAGAAGAAGAAGAAAAAGGAAGGGATATCAGTGCTAGTAACCTAAGAACAGAAAAAGGAATACAACATTTCAGTTGTGAAAACCTCGAAATTACAAATTTCTTTGAAAATTAATTGTTCATCTTCCTACCAGAGGGGGCAGGTAAGTAGACAGTAGAGACTACTGATGATAAACGTTCACATTTCTTCCAATACACAGTTTGATGTAAACGACCCAGATGGCCTTCTAAAAGGCGCCCAGTTTAAATGAACGGAGCGTGTGTACCTCCGGTACAATTATTATTATTATTATTATTATTATTATTATTATTATTATTATTATTATTATTATTATTATTATTATTATATCTAACGGGCGTCCAGCTCCATGGCTAAATGCTTAGCGTGCTGGCCTTTGGACATAGGGGTCCCGGCTTCAATGCCCGGTCGGGTCGGAGATTTTAACCTTAAATGGTTAATTCCCTGGGCTCGGGGACTGGATTTTGCGCTGTCCCAAACATCCCTGCAACTCACACACCACACATAACACTATCTTCCACCACAATAACACGCAGTTACCTACACATGGCAGATGCCGCCCACCCTCATCGGAGGATCTGCCTCACAAGTGCTGCACGCGGTTAGAGGCCTCAAGGGCAGTGTCCTGGAGCGTGAGACTTTGGGCCGGGGGATACAGCTGAGGAGAAGGACCAGTATCTCGCCCAGGCAGCCTCACCTGCTATGCTAAACAGGGCCCTTGTGATGGGATGGGAAGATCGGAAGTTTTAGACAAGGAAGAGGGCAAGAAGCGGCCGTGGTCTTAAGTTAGACACCACTCCGGCATTTGCATGGACGAGAAGAGGCAAACCACCGAAAACGACTTCGGGGAAGGCTGAGGTGGGAATCGAAACTCCCCTCTGCTCAGTTGACCTCCCGAGGTTGAGCCGTTCCAGCCCTCGTACTACTCTTCAAATTTTGTGGCAGAGCCGTCAATCGAACCCTGACCTCCGGCAGTGGCAGTTAATCATTGGGATTGGAGTAAGATAGCATTTCACATGTCAGTACACAACATGTCTCCTTCATCGCACCTGTCACGTAAGTAATGTTACTGCCATCTAGCAACAGGGTTTCAGAGCAAGATTCAGTCAACTCCGGACTTGGCTGGTTTAAAAAAGCAAATTCTTGATGGAGTCAAATAATTCTCTACGAAATAGACGTTCCTTAAAAGGTGAATTTCCCTCCCCAGTACACATAAAATTTAATTTCTCAAAAAGTTGGATTTGACTGTTTTTTGCACCGAGGTCTTCAATAGAATCAGTGACTCCTCGGATACCAGTTATCTAAGGCTGCCATCATATTAGGGAGATGATCATATGGTTGGTATTCTAGCCAGGGGCCTTGAAAACGTCAGGATAACATCTGCAATACACACATCTCCGTGTTGCCACCGAAACACCTCAACTCAATAAAACACATTCCTTTCAAATCTTTGTTCGGCCGCCTAGCGGTACTCTACTTTCGAAACAGTCGGTATCAGTTCCCGCAGTCGGCGATGTTTAACAATTAAAGGATATTAATCTTTCAAAGAGGAAGAGAACAATCACTCAGCAGACATGCCAGGAAAATTCAGAACTGGTAGAATGTTGTGGAAAGTTAAATAGCGCTATGTACAAGGGTTTTCCTTTTTTTGTATGTGTGTGTTCTGGTTCCAGTTAATACAGTCGTGACTATTAACATCAGGAGGCCTTGGAAAGTCACGTGATCTGCTACCGCCGAGGGATGGGCAGCTTTTAGCAATGCTGCTTCACTTCCTTCACAACAACAATTGACCTCACATACAGTATACAGTATTGTTTGCTTCGACCATTCGACAGCTCAGTTTAGCGCATCTTTCACATTCCATCCAAAATTATCCGAAAATTATATTTAAATATATATCCCAAAAGCTGGGCTCGAAGATAATAATAATAATAATAATAATAATAATAATAATAATAATAATAATAATAATAATAATAATAATAATAATAATAATAATAATAGTAATGAATGAAAATCCACAGCCTGATTCCAGTCATTCGACTGGATCAGGAATGGAATGAATGAAGCCCCAACCTAGCGGCGAGGATACGAATTGTGCCCGCTGCCGAAGCCTGTCGCACTCCTCTGGGGCAATGATTACTGAATGACAGAGGGAATGAAATGATATCAGAGAGTATTGCTGGAATGAATTATGACTGGGAAAGCCGGAGTACCCGGAGAAAACCTGTCCCGTCTCCACTTTGTCCAGCACAAATCTCACATGGAGTCACCGGGATTCGAACGACGGAACCAGCGGTGAGAGGCCGGTGCGCTGTCGCCTGAGCCACGTAGGCTAATAATAATAATAATAATAATAATAATAATAATAATAATAATAATAATATGCCTTTCATGGCGAGACCTAGTGTTTACAGTGCACCATGTCGTCTGTTTTGGGCTAAAATAATTTTGTTATTTCAGCTGACCAGTCTCATTCTCATCCTTGGCTTTGACAGTATGAAAGTGACTGAGGTATGAACGATGCTAGTAATACCATTCCTTATGCAGCCAGTCCCTGTTATGAATGGTGTGAAAATATCGCTCATAGGGTCGGCTGGTGCACGCATTTCAGTGGGCTTGACAGACTGATATGTAATAACAACAACAGCAACAACGTCTAGCACATTGAGGAAAGCAACGGGAAACTACCTCACTCCTCAGTTCTTTAGTATGCCTCTTCAGTAATGCCTAGGCTATCTATGACAGCTGTTGGCGGAGCTATGGACGATCGAACCACCCTTCGGACTGAAAACCCAGCATACACATACTATCTATAATTATAGAGTTTACTAAAAACAGCTTTGGCAAATACGCCAGTCTGTTCTACTGGATCGATTTGCGTCATTTTTGTTTTATTCTTTCCGGAATTACGTTCCGGTGAATCATGAAACATTGGCAGGCCTCCAAGTTCATCCAGCTTTGAGTAATCATAAAATCAAGTCATTAAATGATCACTCCAATAATTGCAGGTGAAGGCTAACCCGCAATACATTCTGTACTTAGCGGGTTGCTAAGCGACCAACACTTCAATTAATATTCTGATATAATGTCTTTGCATGTTTGATTACTACCTATCAAGCCAGAGAGTACACTTCCTCTGATCATGAAATAATATTATTCCGTGCTATTTACTCTTTGATTCTCTGACCTTCCCCAGCTTCTTCATATACTCATCAGATGGCAGAACGTTCCTGATAACTTTCATGCTGCTAATAGAAAAGACTGGCGTACGCACAGACGGGAAGGTATCAAGTCGACTAGACTGTATGACCAGTAATAAAGCGCGGGGACAACCGCTTGAAGGCGTGGACGAGTGATCGAAGCACATTGAATACTACGTGTAAAGACGTGTTTTAACTGCATAACGAATGAATCAGTTATTCTGTACCGGCATTAAATGTTCATAAAAAGCACTGAAAAGGGCAGGCAAAACAATATGACCACCACAGGCATATGAACACGAGTTATCTGACCTATGTATAAGGAATGCTGTCGAGCAACACGAGTCATCTGATCTGTAAGGAATGCTGTCGAGCAACACGAGTCATCTGATCTATAAGGAATGCTGTCGAGCAACACGAGTCATCTGATCTGTAAGGAATGCTGTCGAGCAACACGAGTCATCTGATCTATAAGGAATGCTGTCGAGCAACACGAGTCATCTGATCTATAAGGAATGCTGTCGAGCAACACGAATCATCTGATCTGTAAGGAATGCTGTCGAGCAACACGAGTCATCTGATCTATAAGGAATGCTGTCGAGCAACACGAGTCATCTGATCTATAAGGAATGCTGTCGAGCAACACGAGTCATCTGATCTATAAGGAATGCTGTCGAGCAACACGCGTCATCTGATCTGTAAGGAATGCTGTCGAGCAACACGAGTCATCTGATCTATAAGGAATGTTGTCGAGCAACACGAGTCATCTGACCTATAAGGAATGCTGTCGAGCAACACGAGTCATCTGATCTATAAGGAATGCTGTCGAGCAACACGAGTCATCTGATCTATAAGGAATGCTGTCGAGCAACACGAGTCATCTGATCTATAAGGAATGCTGTCGAGCAACACGAGTCATCTGATCTATAAGGAATGCTGTCGAGCAACACGAGTCATCTGACCTGTAAGGAATGCTGTCGAGCAACACGAGTCATCTGATCTATAAGGAATGCTGTCGAGCAACACGGGTCATCCGATCGATAAGGAATGCTGTCGAGCAACACGAGTCATCTGATCTATAAGGAATGCTGTCGAGCAACACGAGTCATCTGATCTATAAGGAATGCTGCCGAGCAACACGAGTCATCTGATCTATCAGGAATGCTGCCGAGCAACACGAGTCATCTGATCTATAAGGAATGCTGTCGAGCAACACGAGTCATCTGATCTATAAGGAAAGCTGCCGAGCAACACGAGTCATCTGATCTATAAGGAATGCTGTCGAGCAACACGAGTCATCTGATCTATCAGGAATGCTGTCGAGCAACACGAGTCATCTGATCTGTAAGGAATGCTGCCGAGCAACACGAGTCATCTGACCTGTAAGGAATGCTGTCGAGCAACACGAGTCATCTGATCTATAAGGAATGCTGTCGAGCAACACGAGTCATCTGATCTATAAGGAATGCTGTCGAGCAACACGAGTCATCTGACCTGTAAGGAATGCTGTCGAGCAACACGAGTCATCTGATCTATAAGGAATGCTGTCGAGCAACACGGGTCATCCGATCTATAAGGAATGCTGTCGAGCAACACGAGTCATCTGATCTGTAAGGAATGCTGTCGAGCAACACGAGTCATTTGATCTATAAGGAATGTTGTCGAGCAACACGAGTCATCTGATCTGTAAGGAATGCTGTCGAGCAACACGAGTCATCTGATCTATAAGGAATGCTGCCGAGCAACACGAGTCATCTGACCTGTAAGGAATGCTGTCGAGCAACACGAGTCATCTGATCTATGAGGAATGCTGTCGAGCAACACGAGTCATATGACCTGTAAGGAATGCTGTCGAGCAACACGAGTCATCTGATCTATCAGGAATGCTGTCGAGCAACACGAGTCATCTGATCTATCAGGAATGCTGTCGAGCAACACGGGTCATCTGACCTGTAAGGAATGCTGTCGAGCAACACGAGTCATCTGATCTATGTATAAGGAATGCTGTCGAGCAACACGAGTCATCTGACCTATGTATAAGGAATGCTGTCGAGCAACACGAGTCATCTGACCTGTAAGGAATGCTGTCGAGCAACACGAGTCATCTGATCTATAAGGAATGCTGTCGAGCAACACGAGTCATCTGACCTGTAAGGAATGCTGTCGAGCAACACGAGTCATCTGATCTATAAGGAATGCTGTCGAGCAACACGAGTCATCTGACCTGTAAGGAATGCTGTCGAGCAACACGGGTCCACTAGCTCTCCTTTAAATTTGCTTTACGTCGCACCGACACAGATAGATGTTATGGCGACGATGGGACAGGAAAGAGCTAGGAACGGGAAGGAAGTGGCCGTGGTCTTAATTAAGGCACAGTCCCAACATTACCTGGTGTGAAAATGGCAAACTACGGAAAACCATCTCCAGGGCTGCCGAGAGTGGGGTTCGAGCCCACTATCTCCCGAATGCAAGCTCACATCCCCGCGTCCCTAACCGCACAGCCACATACACATACAATAATAATAATAATAATAATAATAATAATAATAATAATAATAATAATCATAATAATAATAATAATAATATTGTATGTTCATTCCTCATCCCTAACGCTGATGGGATCATCAACAGCTCTGCCATCAGCTGTCATAGATGGCCTAGGTATCACTGAAGAGGCGTACTAGGGAAATGAGGAGTGAGCTAGTTTGCCGTTGCTTTCCTCACCGAGCCTGAAGTTGCTATTACATAACAGACTGCCAAGCCCACTGAAATTCATGCATCGACTGATCATATGAGCAGCATTTTCACACGATTCATAGCAGGGACTGTCAGCATAAGGAATGGCATTACTAGCATCGCTCATACCTCAGTCACTTTCATATTGTCAAAGCCAAGTATAAGATCAATGAAAGTAACAAAATTGCTCTAGCCTATACCAGAAGACATAGTGCACTGTAAACACTAGGTTCTGCCAGCAAAGGCATAATAATAATAATAATAATAATAATAATAATAATAATAATAATAATAATAATAATAATAATAATAATAATAATCCCGTGGGGGTTTTGCCTGTTCCCCTATCGGGCGCGTCCCAGGTGGCGGATCGGGGGGCTCGCCGGACTTGTCCGGAGGGCTTGAGGGAAATAAAATACCTCTCGCGGACCAAAAACAGGCACAGCCAGAAAACATCTTGAGGCAACCTCTGAGGCTCAATACCTTAGTTGTAACTATGAGATTGACAAAGATCAATCTCCCCATTATCTTCAACTTACTAGCATGATGGCAACGTCAGTTAATGATACTACTACCCCAGGCCCTAGTATTCATACTAGGTTTTCTCGGTCATCGGATTCTGGGGGACCGAGAACATCATGCGGGAATGTATCGGAGCTTCCCAAATCTCTTCGCCCAAAGGAAAAACATTTTATTGGCACTTTAAACATCAACACGCTTCGCAAAATTGGAAAGTTGAAGCACTTAACAGACACATTAGACCAACTCAACATCCAAATTCTGGCACTCCAAGAAACTAGGTACAGTGACGAAAATCATTTTGAATCAGGAAACTATAGAATTTATAAAGGTAAACCAGCTACCCTTCTCCCTAACAAAATATTACAATTTGGCACTGGTTTTGCAGTGAGAAAAAATATCACAAATTCGGTATTATACTTTACATCTCCTTCTGAAAGAATTTCGCTAATTACAATCAAATCAGGAAACAAAGCTTATACACTAATCAATGCACATGACAATTACAATCAAAAAGACCCACAGAAGGTAGATGACTTCTGGGAATTACTAGAAGAAACTACAGCCAAAGTTCCAAAACATCATATCAAAATTCTGCTGGGGGACTTCAATGCACAAATTGGCAAAGAGAAGAAATTTAGGACCACTGTAGGACTTTACCCTGCTCACAAAAGAACCAATAAAAATGGAGAACGTTTAATTGGCTTCTGCGAGAATTTCGATCTAAAATTGATGTCAACCCATTTCCTGGCACTTCCACAAAAGAAAATGACATGGAGATCCCCGAACATGCATTTAGGAGAATTTCAACTAGACCATGTGGCTATTTCCAAGAAAAACCAAAAAGAAATTATGAACGTTAAAGTCAAAAAGGGAATTATTGACTCCGACCACCACCTATCTCTTGTTAAAGTAAAGTTTCAACCCAACAGGAAGAAAACCAAAACAATCAGAAACCCAAGAATCGACCCTGAATTTCTGAGACAGAACTCAGACAATTTCCTTGCGAATATCTCCAACGATGCTCCTTCAAACTGGCTAGAACTCAAGGACACACTCTTGAAAGCTTCACAAAACATCAGCAATCCCCTAAGGAAACGCAAACACAGGTGGTGGAATGACACCTGTGACAAGGCCATAGAAGTCAGAATTAGGTCCTGGCTAAACTGGAGTTCCCATAAAACTGATCAAAATCGTGACGAATTCTTCAAAACACAGAAACAAACCTCAAAAATCATCAGATCTGAAAAACGAAAATATGATCAAAACAGACTGGTAGAAATAGAAGAAGATTTCAAGAAAAACAATACACGGAACTTCTACAGAACATTCAGAGAAGAATTATCCAATTACCAGGCACCTAGTCTCTGTTTCAAACGTACAGATGGGACTTTGGAAACAAGTAATAAGGGAAATTGTGAACTCCTAGCAAACCATTTCATGGACCTTTTAAACTGTGAATCTCCAAAGGAACAATTCACCTATGAAAAACCAACACCTAATCCAGATTCAGAACCCCCACATTACAAGAAGTCAAACAAATAATCAGAGATTTAAAAGACAACAAAGCACCAGGAGAAGATGGAATAATCGCTGAAATGTTGAAAATTGGTGGTGACAAACTGGCCCAGAGTATTCAAAAAATCTTACAGGACATTTGGTTTTCTGAAGAAATTCCGGACGATTGGAAATGTGCATTGATTCACCCACTTCACAAGAAAGGAGACAAATCAGATATTAACAACTACAGAGGAATTTCTCTCCTCTCACTCGTATATAAAATCTTCTCTAAAGCTCTACTTAATAGATTAGAGAAACAAACAGACCACCTGATCGGAGATTATCAGGCTGGATTCCGAAAAGGGAGATCCTGCGCAGAACAAATCCTAAACCTAAAAACCATACTACAGATTCGCAAAACCAAACAAACAGTAATCACCTTTGTTGACTTCAAAAAAGCGTATGATTCCATAGATCGGCAGACCCTGTTCAACATACTAGAGGAATTTCAAGTCGACAGGAAAACGAGGGAATTGATTAAACAAACTCTGACCAACACAACATCAAAAGTTAAGTTCTTGGGTGAAATTTCTGAACCGTTCGAAATCAGAACTGGCGTCCGACAGGGAGATGGACTATCCCCACTACTATTCAATTTAGTTTTGGAAAAAGTGATTCGTGAATGGAGAAAAGAAACTAAACGTATAAACATTGGCAGACTTCTTAAAGACAAAATTCACCTTGACTGCTTAGCTTTCGCAGATGACCTTGCGATCCTTTCGAACAACAGACAAGAAGCAATCCAATCCATAGAAAAATTGAATGAAATAGCCGCAAAAACCGGACTTCAAATTTCATTTGAAAAGACGCAGTTTATGGAAGGAACTAAATCAAGATTCGACAATCAACCATTAATCACCAATTGTGGGATAATTTCCCAAGTAGACAAATTCAAATATCTAGGTGAAATTATTCAGCCAGCAGGGTTAAATCAGGAAGCTAACAAAGAAAGAACTGCTAAACTGCAAAGGGCTTACAAAATCACATGGAACAGATACAACAAAAGATGTATATCAAAAAATGCAAAATTACGACACTAAAATACAGTCATCAAACCAGAGGCACTTTATGCATCTGAAACACTGATCATTGGTGGCAGGTCACAAATGAAAAGCATTGAGAAACAAGAGAGGAAAATTCTCAGAAAAATCCTAGGACCAAAGTTCGAAAATGGAATTTGGGTGAAAAAGAAACCACACGAAATTTTTCAATTCACAGAAAAAATCACAGATACCATCAGAAAGAGACGACTAAAATTCTACGGACACCTACACAGAATGGATAACAACAGGCTGACAAAGAAAATTCTAAATCTAGCTCTAACCCTGAAAATCCGCAACAATTGGTTAGCAGAAATTCATGAAGATCTACAAGAAATGGGTATTGAGGACGAAACCATTCAAGATAGAATGAAATTTAGAAGCTTAGTAAACAAACATAAATTTGCAGAGAAACCAACAAGAAAAAATACAGGCTGGACAGAAACACGCAGAAAGGAACACAGTGAAAAAATGAAGAGATATTGGGAAGAAAAGAAGAAGAAACATTGTGCAAAATAAGTTCAAACGCGCTCCACAGCTGGGCACAACGAATCAAATAATAATAATAATAATAATAATAATAATAATAATAATAATAATAATAATAATAATCATAATAATAATAATAATACATGTTGATGTTTTATTGCGAACTGGACGTGCAGTTAGGGGCGCGCAGCTGTGAGTTTGCATCCGGGAGAGAGTGGGTGCGAACCCCACTGTCGGCAGAACTGAGGATGGTATTCCGTGCTTTCCTCATTTTCACACCAGGAAAATGCTGGGGCTGTGCCTTAATTAAGGCCACGACCGCTTCGTTCCCCCTCATAGGCCTCTCCTATCGTATTATCGCCATAAGACCTATCTGTGTCGGTGTGACTTAGAGCAAATTGTACACAAAGAAATATATTGCGAAATGAGATACTCTTCAATATCCTGACTCCACCGAGCTTTCAACCCCGTGCAGCAGAGTCGGTATAGATAACATTTCGTCCGAGAGCTCACTTCTTTATTAGAGAATACCGCTGATCACAACTGCGGGCGTTTTAAATATTTTACGCCGAGTCTAGCAGTGTATTGAGGGCGGTCTGTCCCCTGCACAGTGCGGTAACTCTTCACTGCCTCTCTCTGAATAGAGAGGCTGTCAAAACATTTTCACATTCGACATAACCTGCCAAGCTTTCTTTGGTCAATTTTTCCAAAGCACTGTGATGACTGCATTTTCCATCATGGCCTTCGGGTAAATCTCCGCAAACGTTTTCCTCCGTTTGAAACAGCAGCGAATGTTCAAACGTTCAAGACTTGTCGACAATCGTTACTCTTATTCAATACACTCGCAAATTAGCAACTGCGTCGAAGGTTGCAGAGTAGGCTTCAACCCACAAGTGCCCACGGCTGGTCCATGGTCCGACAGCTCTGCACTGCGAGGGGTAGCCACGGTCCTACGGTAGCTCTACGCCTCTATACTCGGCAGACGGAGAGGGAGAGGCACTGGTCCCCACGATTGCCTGTCCTGAGACAGTTACTCGTTCCGTGGTTTTCCAATCTCCTGCACTAAGGCGAATGCCGGGACATTTCCTAGTACAGGCCACTGCAGCCAACCTTCTCACCTTCCCCGATACAAATCTCCTGGCCTGAGAAACCGTCACCATCTAGGAGACGTTCTAGGAATGAAAACATTTAGTGATAATATCAGTTAGCAGCTGCTACGCGATAATTAATTGTTTGAGAAATGCGCGGCAAATTATTAGTAACTTAGGAAAGATACCAATCTAGGACTTCGTAGTTGCTCGGTATTTTCAAAGTTCTGATATTTTCTCTGTTGACTTCGTGACATACAAAAATGAACAAAAAGAAGTCTTCGTAACGTTAAATCTTTCCGTTGAAACCCCGAACAACCGATTTCATTGAGAGGGTAACAAGGATGACACTCGGGAAGTGGAGAGGACGGTAAGTAAACCAAAGCCAGATTGATGCAGGAACGGAACACCTGAATAATGAAGGACCGGGCAAGTTGAGCTGCTGTGAGCTTGCCTCTGGGAGATAGTGGGTTCGAACCCGGCTGTCGGCAGCCCTGAAAATGGATTTCCGTGGTCTCCCACTTTCACACCAGGAAATTCCTTGATTAAGGCCACGGTCACTTCCTTCCGCCTCTTAGGCCTTTCCTATCCCATCGTCGCCATGTGTGTCGGTGCGACGTAAGGAAACATTGCAAAGAAAAAGATAAAGTGTACTGTGTACAATTTAAAAGTGCGTAATGCGAAAATAAATAAAACAATTTGTTGGATTTTCAAGAAAATCACCAAAGACGTTTTCTTAAAATACGTGCTGACGATTTTAAGGAGGAAAGTGCAACGTCTTTGGTTGGTGAACTGTATGCACTTCTCACACCAAACTCTTGAAAGTTGTTCTGTGATCCTAAAAAAAATATTATCCCCTTAACCTCTACATCTACAAATTTATTTGAAGCGGAATACTGTGACTGGACATGCAGGGGACATTGGAAACACTCGGTTTGTTTCTAAAGGTGAAATATCACAATTTATATAAAATTACATGTAAGTTATCTTTTGATTATGATATAAAGTTAAAAATTAATACTTCAAATTAGCTAAATGGATTAATTTTCATTTATAAAATATATCTTATACCAAGACTATTTATTCGGGCCACGTCGACAAAGTTATTACAAAGACTGTAAAGTTTCTGATTTCGTTGGTAATGTTTTCTTTCAGTTCTTCCAATTTGTGAGGATTTGTTCGATACACTTCTCCTTTCAGTTTACCCTGTTGTTGTTGTTTGAGTTATCAGTCCACAGACTGGTTTGATGCAGCTCTCCATACCACACTATCCTGTACTAACCTTTTCATTTCTACATAACTACTGCATCCTACATCTGCTCTAATCTGCTTGTAGTATTCATACCTTGGTTTACCCCTGCCCTTCACACTCCTTACACGTCCCTCAAAAACTAACTGAACAAGTCCTGGGTGTCTTAGGATGTGCCGTATCTCTTCTTCTGGTCAAATTTATTCAAATTGATCTCCTCTCACCAATTCGATTCAGCATCTCTTCATCCGTGATTCGATCTATCATCTCGCCTTCAGAATTCTTCTGTAACACCACATTTCAAAAGCTTCTATTCTCTTTCTTTCTGAGCTAGTTATCGTCCATGTTTCACTTCCATACAATGCCACGCTCCAGACGATAGTCTTAAAAAACGTCTTTATAATACCTCTATCAATGTTAGAAGGGGGAACATTTATTTTCTTAAGAAAGCTCTTCCTTGCTTGTGGTAATCTGAATTTTATGTCCTTCTTAATTCTGCCATCGATAGTTACTTTACTACCCAAGTAAGAATATTCATCTACTTCCTTTAAGACTTCATTTCCTAATCTAATATTTCCTGCATCACCTGCCTTCGTTCGACTGCACTCCATTACTTTTGTTTTGGAGTTATTTATTTTTATCTTTCTCGAGATCTTCTGCAAGCTCAGATAAAATAACAATATCATCGGCAAATCTCGGGGTTTTGATTTACTCTTCTTGAATTGTGATTCCCTTTCCAAATTCCTCTTTGATTTCCTTTACTGTCTGTTCTGTATAAACATTGAAAAGGAGAGAGAGGACAAACTGCAGCCTTGCTTCACTCCTTTATGGATTGCTGCTTGCTTTTTTCAATGACCTCCATTCTTATCACTGCATACTGATTTTTGTACAGATTGTAGATAATACAATCCCGAAAAGTAAACATTCAATAAAGGACTCGGGCAGCGCCGGGTAATATAGAGCTACTTTAAATATAAAGTCAGGTTTATGATAGAGAATTAGTAAAACAGCTTGCCCCCGTTTTGAAAATCTACGACCCTACACATACAGCAATAATTTTAAGATCTCAGTGAGTACCTGTGACTGATGACTGCAATGCTCCTCTCGTACGCTGATGACCACTTTACCTTACATAACGAGCGAACTGCGCCTCTCGAAGCAGAGCCAGCATGTCTGCTATGTCTCATTCTAATTCTGCTGCTGATGTAAGGACGATCCCTCTCCAAGGTCATAGGAACCTTCCTCTCCCCTTGACCTTTAACCCTCAACCCGAGGTACAAGTGCACGTGGAACACACACACACCTGGCAGACGGACAACAGATTGAAAATTACTTTTCGCACCCAAAGAAAAAGAAGTCTTCTTCCCCGACCAGCCATGCGGCAGCTTGTTTGAAGTCAACTTCTCCGATGATGTATTTACCTGTGTTGCTTGTTTTATGTAATTAGTATGCATTATTCATCAGAATTCTCAACACAATGGCCGAGCTAGTCTGTGAAATTCCATTCATTGATAGGGGCTTGGCATTAAGGACGCATCCTTAACAAATAATTTATCTTACGCAACAAAGCGAATCATCTATGACATGCTCTTTCCACTGCTGCGCTATACCATGTCACCGGCTTAACACCAAGATGGCCGCGGTTCGAACCTAGGTCTATAAATATGTACTTACGTTGTTACAAGTCAGGTTCCTGTGGTCCGAACTGAACGTAGGGCTGAACTGGATTTAGTTCCCAAACTATTGAAGGGTAAATACAAGAGTTGGCTTCCCAGCAAATAACATTACCCTTCCTATTTTTATAGCCTCAGGGTTGTTTAATTCTACTTCAGTCTGTGTTGTTAAAATGTTATAAAGTGTCAAAATTAATTTCTCAGTTTCGACGTAAGATAAATAAATAATACATTAAAATGAACTAAGTCGTGGACGATAAAATTCAAACGTTTAGTTTCTCAACACAGTTCTGTACACATTCTCCTTTTGAAATAGTTTTTAGGGCTAGTTTTACCTTCAATCCTTGATTTAATGCGTTATAAATGTCACATTGAATTTCCTTGCGGTGATCTGTCTCCATCAAACAGTCCAGGATTATTTTATGTTAATTGTTAATGAATTATGGCATTAACTACAGATTAATACCTAACGTAACAGGAATAATTAATCTTAATTCATCTCATCTCCAGTACATGACTGCCATTGGTTTAATGACAGTAACAAGAGGGGCTACCCCTAAATTATTAGCTGATTTCACCAAAAGATTCGGCCTCATTACGACACTTGCTTTAACTGCACTCAGATGTTCTATGCTTAGGAACTATACCTATGGACCTTAAGAGCAGGGTTCCTTAATGGTTTAATAGCATATTTACTAATATATTTCTATGTCTTTTAAACTATCTACTTCCAAATACAGCGAAATCTTGTTATTACGCAATCCAGGGGCCGGCGTCTCCGAAGACCGTAAACGTAGTTAGTGGGACGTAAAGCGAATAACATTATTATTATTATTATTATTATTATTATTATTATTATTATTATTATTATCAATCCAGGGGCCAGAAAATGAAGATTTCATGTTAAAAAGGTTGTTATTTTTCCTTCGGGAAAATCAAACGATCATAAATATGTTGTTAAATAAAATGTGTGAGGCGAAGTTATCTAGCAACCGTGCAGGCTGTGATGTGAAGTACTAGTGGATGGCCACGGCATACAGATCCGTGACCTCAGCAGCTTTCAGGGTACTGTTGCTAGGTAACATCACCTCACAAATTTTGTTCTAGGCAATACTGACAGCCATAGGTTTCCATGGTGATTTCTGGTATACACGGTGGTGGTGGTGGTGATTATTGTTTTAAGAGGAAGTACAACTAGGCAACCATCCTCTGTATAACACCAATCAGAGGAAAAAAATGGAAGGGATCCGAAACTTCGAAAAATGAAGGTATCGGCCAAAGGAATACAAGGGCCACGAAAGGCATGAAAATGAAAGACTCCCTAGCCCTCGCAAACCTAATAGCGTCGGGGTCGGAAAAGAACAAGAGTTGACCAAGAGCGGTCGGATAGGATAGATGAAAGTGAGGAGCCTGGCACAAGTAAGCGGAAGCAATGCCAGGACTCAGCTGAGGGCCTCGTGGTCGCCAACCCACGCTCCAAAGTTCAGAGCCTCTGAGGCCCCTTTTAGTCGCCTCTTACGACAGGCAGGGAATACCGTGGGTGTTATTCTACCGCCCCACCCACAGGGGGTTACAATAGGATTGCTCTGAACAGTAGAAATGTGGAAAGAATTTAATAACATCGTGGAAAAGGGAAGAATGATTTATTTACCTGTATTCTATTTTAGCTATTTTTGTAGTGTTATATAATTTACTGTAAAGTGAATGATATTCTGCACCACTGCTGGTGAAAGTTTCCAGAATACCGACAATCTTCACCGTTGAGGAGTCTAAATAATGTGTAGATGAAGGATCACATCTTCTACTGAGAATTGATTCAAGGTTATACAATTGAGGCATTGACATACGAAACATAATACGTAAATAATCGAAAGTTAATTTTTTATGAAGAACGTAGTAACTGCTCATGCCAATGGCATGGAAAAGGTAGCAAGACAACTGGTACAGTAATAATAATTTCGTGTGGCTATTTCTAGCCGAGTGCAGCCCTTGTAAGGCAGACCCTCCGATGAGGGTGGGCGGCATCTGCCAATGTGTAGGTAACTGCGTGTTATTGTGATGGAGGATAGTGTTATGTATGGTGTGTGAGTTGCAGGGATGTTGGGGACAGCACAAACATCCAGCCCCCGGTCCACTGGAATTAACCAATTAAGGTTAAAATCCCCGACCCGGCCGGGAATCGAACCCGGAACCCTCTGAACCGAAGGCCAGTACGCTGACCATTCAGCCAACGAGTCGGATACTGGTACAGTAGATTCGTTTCTACGATTGGCGCAAGACGGAACCTGTGTTAAGCCCACGAGGTTTGGCATGGAGAAGGTAGTGCCTCTGGTGGGATTAGGTATATCCTTTGCCGCTGCGTGTAAACCTTGTTTATAGCTAATATAGTTTATCATAGTGATACCAGCTCATATTACTTCTTTGTTTTAAAAAAAATAGGTACTACGCGTGACCAACAATGGTTTCAGAAGAAGATGCGGAAATAATTAGAGAGGCTAAACATTTTCGATCATTTCATGTAATCATGATGACGCTTGGGGATTTTCGTGTCTTCCCCATGAAAAGCATGAGGTATTTAAACACCCAACTCCTTAATATTAGCACTCTCAGTTGGACAAGGATTTCCCTCAGTCTAGATAAGGCAATCATTCAAAGAGTTAGAACCGTGAAATACTCTCAAAAGCGGACGGTCCTGTGGCGCGATCCACAACATACAGGCCTTACAACCACTAACCATCTGCGAACCATCTGGCTATGCTGGATTTCTTCAAATAAAAATATCATTTTATTGTGAAATTTACGCTTGAAACTTAGACGTCAGCTGACAAACTGATTAGACGGAGATTTTTACAACGTATTTTATGGCACATTTTGTGCCTGAATCATAATTAGTATAAATTTGTGTGTTAAACATGTATGAATTAGTCCTTGATGTTTTGTTTTCAGTAGAATCTGCTTCAGAATGTTGGAGAAACTAATTTTTTCTTCTCCTGTAATACTGTATTCAATTCTTACGAGTTCCTACGTTCCACGCGTCAATGCCTCAATTATCACTCGTTCTCAATGTAACGGTGCTCCGCCGGATAAGCAGGTCTCAATTCGGCGCCAGACGTAGGCGAGGTTTGGTCCCGTTCTTAGAGAATATTAGATACTAGGAAACTCTTCACATATCTATTATAATTTTCCGAGAATAATGTGTGCCTGTTTCAATGAGTTTTTAATTCATCCGCGAGTTCTGTGTACTGTAATTCATTAGTTTTTCTGGTCATTTACTCAGTAAAGTGTGGGCAACATCAAAGACCAAGATCACTCTCCCGACAAGAGCGCTAATGCAGCATCCGACCAACCGTGCGCCTTGTATATCAGTACTGACGAATGTTATTGTTACTTTTCATCATCATCATCATCATCATCATCATCATCATCATCATCATCATCATGTCCGACTCGTTGGCTGAACGGTCAGCATACTGGCCTTCGGTTCAGAAGGTCCCGGGTTCGATTCCCGGCCGGGTCGGGGATTTTAACCTTAATTGGTTAATTCCAACGGCCCGGGGGCTGGGCGTTTGTGCTGTCACTACATAACACTATCTTCCACCACAATAACACGCAGTTACCTACACATGGCAGATGCCGCCCACCATCACGGGAGGGTCTGCCTTACAAGGGCTGCATTCGGCTAGTAATAGCCACACGAAATTATTATTATTATTATTATTATTATTATCATCATCATCATCATCATCATCATCATCATCATCATCATCATCATCATCATCATCATCTTTCTTTTACATTTACCACTGATCTGCCTCCTGTCTGCGCTAGACAGCAGAATTTTTCTGTGGGGTTTATATCTCTTAGCCTTTAAAGACCCCTTTTTACCACAAGGCAGTGGTTTCTTCTTTGTTTATCCCTAAGAAGAAGGACTGTACCCTCCACCAGCTTCGCCGTACCAAAGGCCTCCTTCTCACCCTTTACTGTCTTTACTGCCTTTGAGGCCGTCACGGTTCGTGCAGGTCCTTCACAGCTACCGTCGAGATCTTGAGGCATACTTCATGCTGTTGCCCACCTCCCACGGTGCGCACGAGAGCTTGGCCTTAGGGCAGGCTTTCAAAAGTAGAAAAGATCATAATATGGAGATAAAGTTGCAATTCAAGAGGACAATTTGGGGTAAATACTCATTATAGAAAGATAAATTATTGAATGGATAAATTTGAATGTTCCATAAATTTCCAAGATCTGTGAAGTCATTAAATAAAAGTATAGGTAAACAACTGATAGGGAATCTGACATCTGAGATACAGTTCTCAATGGTGACTGGCCGAGCTCGATAATGGCCAGCATCCAGAATTCGAAAGAAAGTGGGTTCGAGCCTCACTGTCGGCAGCCCTGAATATGGTTTTCTATCGTTTCCCATTTTCGCACTAGGCAAATCCTGGGGCTGTACTTTAATTAAGGCTACGGACACTTCCTTCCCACTCATAGCCCTTTCCTGTCCCGTCGTCGCGACAAGACCTATCTGTGTCGGTGCGACGTAAAGCAACTTGTAAGAAAAAGGTGACTCACTGAAAACTTAAAGGACATATTATTCCATTTTATGTTTTATTTCTTAACGCTATAATTGGCAACTTCAATGTTATTTGTGTCTCGTTGTACTTATCATAGGCCACTTGTATCGAACTGACTCTCTGATTTCCGCCGGGGGTCGTTGTGACGAAAAGCCAGCGGGACAGTATTTTTGAGGAGTTCAAGGTTCGCTGAGAAGAAGACAGCAAGGTGATTGTGGAGACGCTCAGTCTGTTGAGAGGAGCTTGAAGGTCACAGTGAGTAACGACAAGTGAGAGGTCACACGATGACCTCTGACATTTCCACTTCTCAGAATGTGTTTACCTAGGCGAGTGTTTTAACACCTGGCTCATCCTGCATTCTTCAGCACTCTTCTTCGAAAAGTAATAAATGTTTCTAAATAAACAACATTAATTCTGCTACGTAGAGAAAACATTGCAATTCATCTCGGTGCTCCTAGGACTGCAGATCGTATCCAGGCTCCTTCAAGGCTTACAGTTCTGGTTTAGACCAGTGTTCGTTCAGATGATGATAATGATGATGTAATTGGTTTTACGTCCCATTACTCACAGGGCGATCGTAAATTCACTGCCCACTTACAAAGAAGATTTGAAGAGTTGTGGACAAGAATTTGGAGGAAACTTTCAGCGCAGTATGAGTAAAGTAATAAATTTCCCAACAATCCCCAATGCAGCGAGCGGAAGCTGGGGTGGAGGGCGCCAATCTACATGTATTACATGTCTTTCACTCTGTACCCTTTGAATTTTAACCTGATACTTCATCCTTATGCTGCGCAGAACATGGCGTGTCCAGGTTATTTTTGTCTGTTAGTCTGTTTCAATACGGCGGGAAATTGGATTTTCATGAAGCGTGGTATTTAAAATAAGGGCGAGTCAGATCTTAGGTTTAAGTTGTTCAAACAGAAATTGACTGCAGAGAGCTACACAACATATAACTCGGTGTATATCTTTTATAGTCGGTTTAACCCAAACACTGCTCATGGCTACAGGTCCGAATTTTAGGTAGTAATAGGTTGGAATGCAAACTTTCTGAGTAGAATAGCAAGTATAGGGGAGAGAGGGCCAATTGTACGCATCTGTATGAGTTACTATGTTGGATCCAAAATTTCTACAGTACCATTACCACCCCATGTGGGGCAATGACACGCTCACCACAGAAGAGACAAATATCGTTGGTGGTATTCGTCTGTGGCAACCCAGATACCAGTTCTTCCATATAATCATCATGATCATGACAAAGTTCACCATCACATATGTCATCTGACGAACTGTTCCTTGTCTTCTTGACCACTGTGTACTCGTTTCTCTCCCTTCTTTTCCAACTCCTGTAATATTGTTTTTCTGGGTGTGACTTTCAGAATTTCAGAGCGCTGCTTGGCCTAGACTTTTGTGTTTTCGCACAAAATGTTAATGGTCTGGTGGGGATAGAAAAGGAATTGATACAACAACAATTCCGTTTTCCTTGCAGAAATTAAAGGAGGAAAGTGATGTGTGGCTCGGATGGTTGTCCATTTAAAGAAGAGTGGGATTCTTCCCTGATGATTGCGTGTGTGCTGCGAAATGCATGAGCCACGCCAGGAATGTCCTCATTCATCCATCCTGACTGGAGCACACGTAAAAGCTTCCTGGAGGGCCTCCACGTGTTATTCCAGTGGACATCCTCACACTAGGATATACAGTATAAGCATGGGTGGTATGGCGCAATATTTCGTCCCCGTTTTAAGCTGGTCGCTGTCCCTACTTGCTTTTGACCTTTGCGGGCATTTATTGGTGGTGGCTTTGACGGTCGAAATGCTGGTTTCGTCAACGTTATACGTACGTGATGAGAAACTTACGTTTTTCACTGACAGTCAAGAGATTGTGATATAGTCTGTCAACTTCTACTTTATTAAATGATAGAACTCTGCTTACACTAGTTGCTTCGGGTTACCGCAGACTGAGTTCTGGGTTTCTTCTCAAGAAACCTTGCGCCCAGTCCTTGCCAGCTAATTTAGTAGTTTTGTTAAAATTGTTAGAAAAATAGTTCCTGTCCGCAAATCCATAGGCACATTACGTAGTTCAATCATCGTCATGCCGTAAAATAGCTTAGCCAACTGAAGAAGGTGAGAACGAACGGAGTTCCTTTTCTTGATGTTCAGTAAAGACTGTTTTCCTCCCCTTCTTCGGTCCTCCCGTTAAACCACATTTCAAACGCTTCCTTGAAGTTGCCTCATGAGTACCAAACTGACGCCCAACCTCACGCACTTTACGTCCAGTTCTAAGCAGCAACTAACGTTTCTTCAGACCAAGAAGCCTTTTCTGAAGCCCTCTTGCGGTTCCGGACCATCTGAAATTACAATTCTTAGCTGTAATTATATGCACACATACTTATAGAGTGTACACGTATCATTCACATGAATCTCTGGTAAAACATGAAACCTATTTTGTTTAGAGGGAGTAATTGTACGCACTGAAGAGGTAATAAGGCGCAGAGCGCGAACACCTTCACACCTTCTGTCCTGCCATTTTATAACCGATGAAAGAAGAATGGAAACCACGTGTGTATTCCACATTCAGAAAACTGAAGACCTTCGAGAAAAAAGTGTGCAGTTAAGTACGTACCTTAATATAAATTCAACTCTTCTCATGCAAGATGATGTAACAAAACTAATATTTCTGCACAGCTCAAAAAACATACGCAACTCAGGCTGACACTCGGCTCGCATCAATGTTATGGTGACTCCCCATTAGATTGAAGCGGATTACAGAATGCTTGCTACCATGAGAGGGGATTTACAGGGGTGCGTCTCATTACCCCCTCTCTCCCCTACACTAGCCCGTACAACGGCCGTGCTATGAAATGTGCATAAACATTAGGGGTAAGGACTATTAGTACCCCTACAATTTATCTTACACTCTTGCCTGCACAACGGTTATGCTAAGCGCGTTGCATAAACACTAGGAGTACGGCCCATTAGAACCCATAGAGTTTATGTTCCTCTTTCTACATTACGGAAGAGCGGGCTAGTCGACACTTCTTAATAATTAAAATAGTTAGCATTCTAACCAATTGCCGCCTAAATACCTGGGGTTCACTCATGACAAAATGCCATTACAATATCATTTTCTTCTGTAATCTTTTCCGATGTAGCGAAAAGTAAGGGGAGTTTCAGCTGTGAACGTGTGAATGTTTAGATTCAAGAGCCGATAATTAGCTCTATGAAGATCAAGGGTTAGTGCATCTGATACTTGATGTTTGTACCAGAAGGGAGAGATCAAATCAAGAGGAGCAACAATGCAATAAGTCTGAGACTGCAAAGGGCAGGAGACAACCAGTAAGCGAGTACACTGACAGGGAGAGGTGTGTCCCCTGCCTGACTCAGGAAAGTGACCTTCCCCTCAATGACAGGGCACAATAGATAGTGATGCATACAACCAACCGGCGAACTGACAATTCACAACACCGATATATGTCCGGGAACTAGAAAGTGGTATGTGCACTCAAGAAAATAATGTAATGGTTTGTGTCACTCTTACTCTAACACAGAACAAAGATAACATAATAAGAACCAGTTTCATTGTAAAATACCGAACCTTCTATCCTTTCTTTGGCCTTTTCTTTCCACGTAAACAACTATGGAAAATCGAAGACAGTACAGAATAAACGAAGCGGAAATACAAGCGATAAACTTTCAACACAAAAACGTGCAATCACTTGTTTAAAGAATTGCCAATGATCGCACGTCTGTGTAACCGATTATACAATACTCTTCTCGAGGTTGCTTTCTCACTCCACATCGACCATTTCGACAGAACGGGTGCTACAGTGTTCATAGAGGGTGTAAATGTGTGCTCTCCGCATGTTTCATCTTTGACGAACTCCTGTACGTACAGATACAGGCTCAGATATACGGCCCCGTGAATAACTCTACATGTGCAATCAAGGCAAGTTTCTTGAATGAGATCGACAAATTGTGCCTGGCACTTCAACAGTGTGCATTCCAGCAGTGAGAATATTAAGAGTGAGGTTTCATGGTAATTATTATTATGATGTTCGAATTAGAAGACCAATCTAAAAAGGAAAGGAGGACTGGGGAAGAATTATTGCCTGAAGAAGTGGGATAACTGGTGTATTAAATTCATTAGTGTTCATCCTCATATCAATACATTGTGTTACGGAGTTATCCGTGGAATGTAGAGGTGAAAGAAGGTGCGGGCTGGAATGGGTCTAACTACAAGTCCGAAAGATGAATTAAAATTTCAATAAAGGTTATATTTTCAATAGACAACAAGATTTAACAAATTTTCACTAGGTGAAATAACATTAAAAAAACACAGGTACAATCATAACTGTACAAGCGAAAGCACAAGTTTCCGGGTCTTTACAAGTTCTGGCTTCGAGCCTCAGTTACACAATCCTTGAGCTACTAGCCCAACTTTACCAAGGTACATTCATTTATTCAAAGGGCAGAAAACCCCTCCATTCAAGGAGCACTTAATCCCAACTTTTAACCTCAAGCCTCCCAGAGACACTTTTCAAACACAAGAAAGAGCTGACCCGCTCTCAATTTTTCAAGCCTATTAAATACAATACCAGACTTTTACACATGATTGCCATCAAGGCACAACTTATAATGAAACAGGGATATCTAGTACCCAGCCTACTGGGCCTAAATATAAAGTTAACAGGTTAACTTAAATGGCTCTAAACCCAAAAGTATGGAGGCGTGTACTTGCACTCCCACATGAATACTTGTTAAAACCTAAGGGGCACTAGGCCGATTAAACAGGGGCTATTCCCACACTAGGGAGGTGACTCGTATAGGAAAATTTTAATACATTAAGAGTAGAAAATCGGTTATGAAAACGTAGTCACCTCAACTCAAAATGAAGGGGAGCTCGAGAGGGTAAAGCACTCTCTACCCCCGATTTACAGTTAAAGTAATAAGAAATATTTACATAAGCCGGCACTAAGTTACATTTTTAGAGAGGTAGGTTACATTGAAAAGTTTTCGGACCTTCCCCGAGGGCTAAACTGCTGAGCTAGCAAGACATAAAGATGTTAAAAGGCCATTACCTTTGTTGAAGAGCTGCTGTCCGAAAGAAGAGCCGCTGCCCGCCCCCTGCGATACTTCCATACACTAATCTAGATGTTGTTGAAGTGGCCACGAGCCGTGAAAATCAGCAGTTTTTAAACCCTCGTAGAAGATTCGAGACCTTTCATGAATAATTAAGACACACCCACAGGCTTTTATTGGCTGACAAAATTTACACATCAAAATTGGAGAAGAAGGACACGATTGGCTGAAAATTAACGACAGAAATTATTGATTGGCTAACTTCAAAACTGGCGGAAAGAAAAATTTATATTGCCAACCTACAAATGAAAGAACGAAATTTAGTGAAGAACAAACTTATAAATACAAAATTTCTTCAAATAAAGTTCTACCACTTCGCGCCAGAGTGCATTGTCATAGTTTTTTAGAGACATCTATCAGAGAATGTCCACACTTCTTGATAATTAGTAAACAAAAGCAGTTCGAAATTGACACAGTGACATCTTCTGAGAAACTGTTGAGATAATTCAGTTTTTAAAGTTCAGAGTTTCTGCTGTAGGGGAGTACTTTAAGGGGGAAAATTCAAATGTGCGGCGTAGAGGTGTACCAACCGGTACACATTGTGTTGTTTTAATGCATGCGGGCTGCAAATAATGGAGTGGCGACGCAGTCCAGACACTCGCAGGGGAGCGGTCAGGTGGCTCTGATGTCGGTCATCCAGTCGGCAGTGTTGTTGCTGTGTGGCGTTGAAATGAAGAGTGTCGATTTCACCGTTCTGAAGCATGCATTCAAAAGGTGATCAGCATTCGTGGATTCAAATCGAGGTTGCCCGTGGCAAAAATGCATCAGAATGTTATCTAGGATTACGTGAAGCCTGTGGCAAGAAAGCATTACCGTATAGGACGTTTTGCAGGATGGGTCAAGGCGTTTCGTGCGGGTCAGACTGAGACTGCGGATTTGCACCGCACAGGTCGGCCGTCCATTCCTCAAGATCAGACTGGTCTCGTTTCCGTAGACCATTGATGGACTGTCCAGGAATTGTCCGTAGAGGTTGGTATCAGTCATCATACGGTGTGGCACATACTGACGAAACGTCTTAGCATGAGGAATATTGCGTCTCTTTGGTTCCACATCAACTCACTGACGTACAGAAATAGCAACGGTATGCACTGGCTGGCATCGACCTGGACAGATACCGCAACGAAGGAGAAAGGTAGCGTATTGTCACCACTGAGGAGACGTGGACACTAGCCTGTGAGTCTGAATCAAACCGTCAATCGAATGAGTGGTCTCACCCATGTTCTCCACGTCCACAGAAATTTCGACGTGAACCCAGTCGGATGAAGCTTGTGCTGATTGTGGCATACGGCCACGAGAGTGTTATTCTTACGCCTGCTCTGCGTGAGGGACAAACCGTCGACAGTGACTACTATTGCCAATTTCTGGAGCAACATCTGCGTCCAGCTATGAGGCGCAAACGTGCACGTTTATTGCGAGACGATCGCTCTATCGTGTTGCGTGACAACACACCCCATGTCACAAACAATGTCAAGCTCTTATTGCAACGGTGGCATTTGGAGGTAGTGGAACACCCTCCGTACTCACCAGACATGAGTCCTTGTGACTTCGACGTGTTTCCGTACTTGAATGAACCCCTCTGAGGCTGCCGGTTCCGTGAAAGGGCATCTGTACTCCGCGCAGTAGGACGCTCCGCCTCTGCCATCATCAGAGAACGCCTTGTCGACGGTCCCCAACGGCTTCCCGACTTTTGGCGAGTGAGTGCACTTAAGGTATGTAATGTGATAGTACTTGTTAGTCCATTAAATATTGCCAGGACTTTATTTATAGCCCTCGTATCAGGGCATTGTGGCGAAAGTTGTAGAGAAGTTGTACTGCATAATATATCGATCTATATGCAGGAAGTATGTTTCTGTTGTGATTTCTGTTGGATGTTTGTGGCTTATTTTGATGTGATGACTTAGGGTTGGTGTTCTCTAGTAGTTTTACGATCTTTATTTGCTGTTATTATTGTTATATTTGTGAAAGTTTTTCGCCCCAAGTGACAGCCATATTGGATTTCCCCCAATCATTCCATAGATAATACTAGATAGAACGACAATTATCTATATCTATATCTTGTCCTAAGTGTCAGCCATCCTGTCCGATTCAAAATAATTGCCATAGAAACCACGATTCATATAGGAACTCCACACTGCCTATTCGGTGTTACCTAGACCACAGAATCGGCTATGATATATGGAGTAGATCGTACAGCGAGCGTCTCAGTGCCGAATGTTGGGCGGCGGGAAATAACCTGACCACCCTAAAAGGCCAACGGCTCGGGCGGTTGAGTCTCTAGGGAGGGATATAGTCCCTCATTGGAGGAAATGCCACTGGAATCCATAATGACGGAGGGCAGCAGCTTCGTCATTAGTGCACATTGGCGTCAGCCAAGGTATCGGCTGATACGGCGATGTGACACACATATGGGAGCGTAACCATAGTGGTGTAAGCGGTCTCAAAACTAAGTGAGGAAGGCAACGGGAAACCACTTCGTATTTAATCCCCAGGAAAATCTTTAGCATGACTGGAAAACATACAGCCAAGGCCCCCAGTCCTCGGCAGCCTTTCAGTGGGCAGGGGGTCCTAAGATTATCCGGGCCAGTCATGAGAAGGCGAGCAACGTGGCATGTTCGTAGCTTGTTGCAAAGTGGGAAGACTCGTAATGCCATCAGAGTGATGAAGAGACTCAAGATCGACGTTCTTGGCATTAGCGAAATGCGTAGTCAGTGGTTATCAGGTATACTATTCCGGTAATGATGATCCTCCCTATCTTAATGGCGTGGCTTTCATTGTACATCGAGACATCACTAAATCTGTGAAAACATTTGTACGTATGTTTATTACAGCTTAATGCACGACCAATTTTGTTGAATATCATCCAAGTATATGCTCCAACATGTGATGCGTCAGACGTTGATGTCGAACATTTTTACACGAAAATCGAAGCAGCCCTGTCATATACTAAACCATCTGAGATAAACATTGTGATGGGCGATTTCGATGCTAAAGTTGGCCATGGCCGACGGGCTGATGTAGTCGGTGACTACGGATTAGGAGCAAGCAATCCTCGAGGTAATCGGCTGGTCCAGATGTGCTAGGAGGAGGGCCTTATTATAGCAAACACATATTTACAGGTACCTCCATGTCGCCTCTATACGTGGACCTCAAATGCTGACAGCAGTATTAGGAACCAGATTGATTACATCACAGTTCAGCGGTTCCGAAATTCTATCAATTGTGTGAAAACATACCCTGGTGCCGATATCAACTCAGACCATAGCTTACTTCTATGAATCTCAGGCTGAAGAAATGCCATTTAAACAGGAGTTTTAGTCGGATTGAGATTCAAAAAATTCAATATCAAGCACTGAAGGATAAAGTTCAGTCAGCTCTACGTGTAAAAATTGCGAAAGTTCAAAAAAGCATGAATGTAAATGATGTTGAAGGCTCTTGGAATCACATCGAATGTGCAATTAATGACGTAAGTGAAGTGAAATGAAAGGAAAAAAACACGCCGTGGATGACAGAAGCTGATGGACCAGAGAAGGACAAAGATCCTGTAGAGTACAAAAGCTCACAGAAGTTAATACGAAAAATAATAAAGAATGCGAAAGAATAACAACTTTCTGAGGAATGCAACGAAATAGAATTATTGAATTCAAAGCATGATTTTTTTCAACATGTACAAGAAAGTGAAACAAGTAACCGGTGCGTACAACAAAAAGGGTTGAGGAAGCCTGCTTAATAAGAATGGTGAAATCTTAGCGAGCACAGAAGAGAAATTGAAGGAACGGATGGAATGTGTACAAAAATTCTTCCTGTATCGCAGAAATAAGGATCATGGTACTTGGGCAGACGATGGTGTGGATATCACACGTGCAGAAGTAGAGTATGCCATAAGAACAGCGAAGAATGGGGAGGCTCCAGGCCCTGATCAGATGTATTATAAGATACTGAAACTGCTTGAGAAAGAAAAATCCCTTTCATTATTAGTTGACCTATTCATCATTATTCACCGCAGTGGAACCATTCCTCGAGACTGGATCAAATCAACTTCCGTAATATTACCTAAGAAAGCCAATTCAATGAATATGGAACTATTAGTTTCACGAGCCACGTTCTTGCATGCGATAATTTATCATAAATGTGAGGAGAACATCGGAACCTCACACTTTGGATTCAGACATGGTTTTGGTACTAGAGAGGCATTATTCAGTCTGCATGTATTAGTCCAGCGGTGCCGAGATGTAAATGTCGATGTTTTTGCTTGTTTTATCGATTACGAAAAAGCCTTCGATACAGTCCGCCATGACGAACTTATGAACATTCTTCGAGAATTAGGACTTGATGGGCGGGACATCCGTATTATTGGTAATCTCTACTGGAACCATAGTGCTGGCATAAGAGTTGATAGTCGTGTCTCGGAAGAAGTCTCAATTACGAAAGGAGTTCGCCAAGGCTGTATTCTTTCATCCATGCGTTTCAACATCTATTCAGAAAAGATTTTTCGAGATGCTCTTTACGGAAAGACTCAAGGAGTTGTAGTTAATGGTTTCATCATAAATAACATCAGGTACGCCGATGACACTGTGCTACTTGCAACCAATCTCCAGGATCTACAGGAACTACCTAATGCTGTCACTGAAACCAGCAGCGCAATGGGCTTGAGGCTTAATGTAAAGAAGACCAAGTGGATGGTTATAAGCAAGAAAGAAGATAGAATTCGTGGTAATCTCACAGTAGCAAAGGACCAGATAGCAAGAGTGGCAACATTTAAATACCTGGCATGTCACATCAATGATGACTGGGACCTTACTCACGCGATCCGATGCAGAATCGAGGAGACCAGAACTTCTTTTCAGAGACTTAGAAAACTTTTGACAAGCCGCGACCTTTCCATTACACTACAGACACGACTACTTCGGTGCTGCGTTTTCAGCATTCTGTTACACGGCGTTGAGGCATGGACACTAACTGAGACCATGTGCAAGAAGTTGCAAGAATTTAAAATGTGGACGTACCGAAGGATGCTGAAGATACCTTGGGCAGCTAAAATGACCAATATAGACGTTTTGCACCGTATGAACAAAGAACCAGAAATTCTCACTACCATCAAGAGAAGGAAGCTAGAATACCTTGGTCATATGATGCGGAACAGCAAATATACCCTTCTGCAAGTAATACTCCAAGAGAAAATTAATGGAAAACGTGGTCCGAGGAGAAGTAGGACATCGTGGCTCGGCAACTTGAGCCAGTGGTTTGGGGTGACAAAGCTTACTCTGTTCAGAACAGCTGTGAACAAACAACAGATCATGCTACTGATTGCCAACGTTCTGCGAGAACATGGCACATCAAGAAGAAGAAGAAGAAGAAGAAGAAGAAGAAGATTGGTGTAAAATTTTAAGATTATAAATATCAGAGCTGTTGGAAGAAGGAGATAAATGAGGGAACTTTTATCAATGCCATGTGAATTTCAACTCTGAATATCTGGCAACACTGATTCAAATATTTAGGTGGATTACAGTTACACAATAGAAAAGCGATACTGATGTAGCGTTTCGCTGTTAAATTTAGTTTTTAATTGCAGTTAAATAGAGAAAAATGTGTTTCTTGCTGAACAAATGCGAGCAGTATGCTGGTGCTGAAATGTTTTCCTCAATAAGTGTACCTCAGATAGGCTCAGTGTTCGATGGCCACCTGAAGTAAACGAAGGGAAATTATTGAACATCACAGACTTTATGCTGAGGAGCCCCGTAAAAGTCATTGCGCAGATTGTCACACAAAGGAATATATCGAGCTTGTAACAGCGCATAAAGTGTTTCGAATGTAATTTAAAATGTTTCTGTTCAAATTAACAGATCTGATGAATTGAAACATGCGGATTATAAGAATCAAATCCGTTAGTGCAAAAGGTTTACAATAAAAGCCAACTCTAGATATTCTAGATGTCACCTTCTGTGCCGAAACAGCCTGGGTCTAGAACTACAGATGAGTGCATAAGAAACATATCACTTTTTTTTTGCTAGTTGCTTTACGTCGCACCGACACAGATAGGTCTTATGGCGACGATGGGACAGGAAAGGGCTAGGAGTGGGAAGGAAGCGGCCGTGGCCTTAATTAAGGCACAGCCCCAGCATTTGACTGGTGTGAAAATGGGAAACCACGGAAAACCATTTTCAGGGCTGCCGAGAGTGGGATTCGAACCTACTATCTCCCGAATACTGGATACTGGCCGCACTTAAGCGACTGCAGCTATCGAGCTCGGTGTCTCACAAATTTAGCAGGTTCATACTTGTATAGTCACTCCTTGGCATTACAGTGATTTTCCGAACATCCTACACTTTCACAGTTTTCAGAGACGTCAAGGTGATGTAAGTAGGTTACACAAGGTGGCGTATACCACCGCACTGAGCTCAAAGCTGTACCAGCTGAGTCAATAAATTCGACGATTTTCGTTCAGTCGTATGAGTATGAATGAGAGGTCTTCTGATAAGAAAGACAAGCGATAAGTCTACCGAGGCAAGTAACTGTGTTCCAACGCTTCAAATAGTATGAGGGGAACTCAAATAAGGTCGTTGAAAACTACTTTGCGGTTCTTTTTCGTGAAAAATAACGCAATTGATCAAACGAGTACAATCAATTAGTACATTAATAGCTACATGTGGCGCTCAGTAGCACTCAGCACACTCCTGTTAGAGCTCTGTTAAGACATATCTTGCTCAGTATTAAGAACCACATTTGGCCCTCAATAACGCTCAGCACACCCCTGTTAGAGCTCTATTAAGATGTACCTTGCTCAGTATTAGGAGCCACATTTGGCCCTCAGTAACGCTCAGCACACCCCTGTTAGAGCTCTATTAAGACATACCTTGCTCAGTATTAGGAGCCACATTTGGCCCTGTGTAACGCTCAGTACACCCCTGTTAGAGCTCTATTAAGATGTACCTTGCTCAGTATTAGGAGCCACATTTGGCCCTGTGTAATGCTCAGTACACCCCTGTTAGAGCTCTATTAAGACATAGCTTGCTCAGTATTAGGACCCACATTTGGACCTCAGTAACGCTCAGCACACCCCTGTTAGAGCTCTATTAAGATGTACCTTGCTCAGTATTAGGAGCCACATTTGGCCCTGTGTAACGCTCAGTACACCCCTGTTAGAGCTCTATTAAGACATACCTTGCTCAGTATTAAGAGCCTCATTTGGCCCTGTGTAACGCTCAGTACACCCCTGTTAGAGCTCTATTAAGATGTACCTTGCTCAGTATTAGGAGCCACATTTGGCCCTGTGTAATGCTCAGTACACCCCTGTTAGAGCTCTATTAAGACATACCTTGCTCAGTATTAGGAGCCACATTTGGCCCTCAGTAACGCTCAGCACACCCCTGTTAGAGCTCTATTAAGACATACCTTGCTCAGTATTAGGAGCCACATTTGGCCCTGTGTAACGCTCAGTACACCCCTGTTAGAGCTCTATTAAGACATACCTTGCTCAGTATTAGGAGCCACATTTGGCCCTCAGTAACGCTCAGCACACCCCTGTTAGAGCTCTATTAAGACATACCTTGCTCAGTATTAGGAGCCACATTTGGCCCTGTGTAACGCTCAGTACACCCCTGTTAGAGCTCTATTAAGACATACCTTGCTCCAGTGTAATTACTTGCTAGGAATGTAGCATTGATTCAAGGGTCGTTAGCAGGGACCGGCGAGATCCTACTTTTAACACGAGTTTGTTTAACACTCTGACCAGCAATTATCGCAGCCTTCGTACTCTGTGCCGCTGCTCCTAGAGAAACCGCGGATATTGTTACTAACATCTGGATATGAAACTACACGTCTTCTTTTAAAGTAAATTTTGTATATTCATATCTAGAAAACGATTTGTTTCGAGACTAACAAACATTGCTCACCTTCTAACATCAACTAGGCAAAACTGCCTACCGGTAGGCTACATTATGTCAACTGCCTGTCTTTTTTCTTACATCAACTGGAATGTAGCGACAATTTACGTTTTAAAATTTAAGGTACAATTTTCAAGGAAGGTATTACTTACTGAACCATAATTGTTTTCATTAATGGTACTAGTACCTACAATACAGACCAACAAGTTAATCCTCCCTCTATTAAAATAGGCTGTAAAAGTCTTCGGAGTTGGTTAGTGCCGTCATCATCATTGCGAAGTGTCGTAACCTCATAACTAGAGATGGGAATTACAGGCACAAATATGTTGGACTGTAAACATATTTGAGCAAGGCGCAACTGTCTTCTACCCGCACAACGGATCTGCTTTGGGGTTTGTATAAGTATTAACGATGTGACCCCTAAAGTGTATGCAACACGTCCACATACTCGCAGAGTGATACTTGCGCCTTGTTCAAATATATTAGCATTCTAACCGATTCGCATCTCTACTCACAACTACAGCCTTGACGAGATGCCTCCACCCAGAGCGGCTTTTAGCTTTCCTTAACATGGTCTGAAGAGGCAGGCCAGTGATGTACTTGCTGTTCTTCCTCGTGGTTTACTGCCTTCAACTTTTGACTTGCAAAGTGGTTAGGGAGAAGTGTGGTTTTTGTGAGTATTCCTTATAGGTTTTAAGGAATTAAAGAAATGTAGTAAATTTGATCGCTCTAGTAAGTTAATTATGATTCCTGTTAAAAGTGTACCTTAAGAAAAAAATCTGTCACTGTGGGTAATGCAGTGGTGCTACTTTTTTCGCCGTCACAGTCACACATTATGCCATTTTTGATTCAGGGAAGCTTATTCTACTCAAAGAATTGGAAACCAAAATGTAATGATTTATGTTTGTCGTTAGATATGGACCAGAGTGTGGATTAGCGACCACAATTATCCTAGCTTAGTCCGACATTGCTTCCACTTGAATGAGGCTCCTCTGTTTCATCTTTCATATCCAACCGCTCTGGGCCAACTCCTGTTCTCTTCCGACCCCGACTTATTAAGTTTGCGAGGCCTAGAGAGTTTTTTTTTCTGACACCTTTATTCTTCGAAGCGACGGATGTCTTCCATTCTACATCTGTTAAAGAATGATGCTTGAGCGGTAGTCACCACCGTGTCTGAACCCACCATCCTGGGATCCGGAGACATGACTTTACCTCTCATCCACAGAAGGAACCAAAATAAAACTGAAACATGCGTTGGTGTTAATAGATGAAATTGCCACTGTACAACCATAATTAAAATTGTTCACTTTTTGACTCATTCATAGTGTTTCAAAAACGAAAACGAGAACAACTTTATTCCCGAGAAATATAAATACAATACAAAAAGAACTATTGTGTTTTTCTTTAGTGGAAGCATCCTTCCTTAGATTAAATGATTGCCTCACTAACTCGAGGCATGCGCTTTATCAATTCCTGTACGTATTTCGGGTCTTATGATTCCACACATTCTTCACAACATTCCACAGATGTTCCTTCTTTGACATATGAACTTCGCGGGTGCACATGTCCACTTCATCCCACACGTTTCCCACTGAAAGGTAAACCCTTTCCTTACTAACTGCAATCCACTTGCTACTGCATCAAACTGAAGTGTGTGGTGACCATACAGTACGTCATTCTATCAGTATTGTAATAATGTCTCAAACTCTCTTTCCTGCAATACATCCCGAAGTTTTCTTTTGATTCGGCGAACAAATATCCTCTTTCTGGTACCAAAGACTTAGAACTTCTGTTCATCTGTGAATAGGACCTTCTTCCAATCTGCAGCTGTCCAATGAAGCTGTTACCGAAGTCTCTTCTTTTTTATTTATCGGCTTCAGATAGATGCGTTCTTGCAAGCCGCCTTCAGACGATCCAACTTATGTTTTCCTTTTACAATTCTATTAAGTATGAGCATATTTTTGCGTCATTTTAATCCGTTTCTTTTAGTTGTTTTACGAGTCTTGGTAAATCGTTATTGCTCCCTGTTTTATTCCGCCGGTGACAGTCCCCTATAGACATTCCACATTGTTTCGCAATTTGGCGACCTAACAAACCTGGCTCTCTGCGTACTGCAAACTGCATCACGTTTCTTCTGCGACTATCTCCACTCTAGGAGCCATACTAACGATGTACACCCTGCAGCTATCACCAAGAGACTGAGAGGCATCAACACAGTTGCTTGATCTTTATCGTAGACTTCAAAACACTACAGCGAACAACAGAGGGGTGTCGTATGTGTCTTCAGCCTTCAACTAGCAAACAAGACAGACAAATAAACGTGATATTCTTCTTCTTCTTCTTGCGGTGCCTATCCGTTTCGGATGTTGGCGATCATGATGGCTATTTTCGTCTTGTTTGTGGCAGAGCGGAACAGTTCAACTGATGACATATTGCACCAGCCTCTAAGATTGTCAAGCCAAGATATTCTTCTTCTTCCAGGACCTCTTTTGCTGTTGATTTTCCCCTGGAGTATTTTTTGGAGTAGGTTGTATCTATCTGTGTTGCGCATTATATGTCCCAGATACTGCAGCTTTCGGCATTTCACTATCTTGATCAACTGAGGTGTTGTGTTCATCCTTCTCATTACTTCCACGTTTGTAATTCTCTGGGTCCAAGAATTTTACGAATGTTTTACCATTCCTTCACTTACTCTATCATAACCGACGGTTTTATACTGACTTTATAGGGAATTCCGTGTAAATTATTAGGTATATGGAAATTACTGAGTGCTTTTTTGCTATTTGTTTTACGTCGCACCGACACAGATAGGTCTTTTGGCGACGATGGGATAGGAAAGGCCTAGGAAGTGGAAGGAAGCAGCCGTGGCCTTAATTAAGGTACAGCCCCGGCATTTGCCTGGTGTGAAAATGGGAAACCACGGAAAACCATCTTCAGGGCTGCCGACAGTGGGGCTCGAACCCACTATCTCCCGAAATTACTGAGTGCTAGAACAGGTCGGGTCAATTAAATTTCAGGTGAATGCTGGAATTGTATTGAGCACCAAGTGTCCGACTTGACTGAGACATACAAGTCAGAACCAATATCCTACTTACACACACTGTATACTTGACTACATAAGCCGTGAAAATGAAACAATTAAGGCGTGAAGGTTTGTTCACCCCTGTTCCGGCTCTACACCTGTGAGGTTGTGAGACGGAGGAGGGGGCCACTTTTTGTGACTTAAGTACGGATGCCCTTGACAAAAAGGAAGAGAGAGATTGTAGCTTAATAATTTTGAGAGGCTTTCCCTCTCTGTCGCACTATCATTAGATCAAACTGTGATTGGTTCAAAGACTGCGGAGGAACACCTGGTTGGCCCAGGTGTTCGGTGAGTAATGAGATCTAATTACCACGGCAGTGCAGCGTGTGCAGCAGACGCTGCATTCTCAATGAGGAGCGCGTTCTCAAATCCTTGCACCCTTCTTATGATGACTCTCGAGTATTTCTGATCGTCACTCGCAGGAAAAGCATCTCTCATCCCTTGCACTTTGATATGGGCAGTGGATAGCGTGGACAGAAAACTGGCAGCGCGGTAACCAGACAACCACCTTCTTCCTCGCCTTCTATATACAGCAGGTACAAATGGCGCCATGTTTAAAACTGTCTTTGACTAGCGTTTCGTCTCGATCACAGCAAAGCCCCTTATACGCGGTAACGCCACAGACGACAGCAAATTTGTTATAGACTAGCTGTAGTACGCAGCTCTGCTCGGGCACTTTCTCTGAATGTTTAATTTTAGGATTTGTATTAATTGTTTAAAGTGATCTTGTTGTAGATTTCTTTATTGTGACGTTGACTGATAGTTTACGAACCCTTTTGTAAATTTGGAGTTAATCTTACGTGTTTACTTCTAAGTTTTAGTTTCGGATTATAATTTTGCGTTAAACTATTTCCTTGAGGCAGCCCGCGTTGTAGCTGATCATTTCAAACAAATAAAAGTAAGTTATAACTCGCACAGGAGATATGATTCCAGCTGACACTGAGACTGTCATCAATCAGACTAGGTAGGACTCCAAAAACTGTGGACTCAACACAAATATCGGCCATTTTGGACATATTCTTGTTCACCCCTTCTCAACCCCCATGCCGATGCAGGCTGAACTTGGACTTAAACGGAATCCAGAGTATCAGTGTTCATCTCAGACTCCGAAAACTACGGATCCGACACTGTGTTTGTTTACTTTTAAATCCAACCCCCACCCCATTCCCACCGCTAGGGGTGACTTATCACCACAGTAATCGTCTCCAGATAGTAAGTCATGAGCGTACCAAGTTTGGTTGGAAGAACTCCAGTGGTTTAGCAGGAGATTTGGGAAGGTACTTCATAAAACATGGCGGCGTGTTCCCATCCTCCTATATACAGCATATCTTACCGGACTATCATGTCGCTGTCGCCTAGCGGCAATCTGTCCGTCAAGGTCGAACCAAATCTCGGTGCGACTTTGTAATTAAATTAATTATATAAAGTTACTCATCATAAGAAACTACCTATCGGATTTGGTTCAAACCACTTCCTAAACCCTCCCAGGAATAATAAGAATAAATTGTGAAATCTTCAGCGAAATAGGTCCAGCAGTTTATGCGTCCATTCGATACAAACAAACAAATATTCACTTTTACATATTAGATTTCCACTGTATCTGACTGGAGTTTCCCCTAGGTCACAGCAAAGTCCGTTACACGTTATCGTCACCGAAAACAATCAGTCTTCGTGATCCCTGTAGCATTATATACTATACACAGTGCTATAAGAACGCAATATCATTTCTTCGCAAAAAATACTTTATTGAACCTCTACTCTCCTGTAATCTAGCACACACACTCATACTACATGGAAAAATCAACGATATGAACTTGATCTATCCTCTTCAAATCAGAAATATATATATATATCCATCACTTCCATCCTTTCCGTGTAGCGGATAATTTTTCTCGATAATATATACTAATGAATAAAGAAAGCTTGTGAGTTTGTTTGTTTATGGACGGTAAGCTCGGTAACAATTATCCCGTCATTTGAAATCGCGTTCCGTCCCGATTATTATAAGGGCAAGCAAACAGTATGAAGTGCTAGCGAGCAGATAGTGCCTTGCCATATCGAACCATAAATAAAAAAATCACATAACTAACTTTATTATGTATGGTTAGTACAATAAGTAGGCTAATTAATCGTAATTTTGTACGTTACTTGCGCTCTTATATAATTTGTAATGTCTCTTTTACACGAGCCTTGGTTCGTTAAGGCCTTGAATAAATAAATAAATAAATAAATAAATAAATAAATAAATAAATAAATAAATAAATAAATAAATAAATAAATAAATAAATCTTATATTTCATCCCTCAGCTGAAAGTAATTCAAACTTTCAATACTAAGTTCATTCGTGTTTGGGCAACCGTTGTTGTAGAATATATATATATCAATATAATATCGAAAATGTATTTTAGGGCTTTCATGCTGAAAGTGTTGATGAATCTGTTCATTCCAACTCATTTGGTGTAAATTCATCCCAAGTCCCTGCACCAATTGGCATAATTTCCTAAAAATTGTAAATAGGATAATAATAATAATAATAATAATAATAATAATAATAATAATAATAATACAAGTAATGTTGCGTGAAATACGATGACATCAACGAAGCATTAAATAATAATAACAATAATAGTCTACATACACAGTTCTGTGCAAGCCGATGACAACACTGGAGCATGATGTAAAAAGTCATTTAAAGATTAAAAATTCTTGATATATGCTATACATATTAGAGTAAGAAGACTCAGTAATTTAAATCCTCACACATACTCTGTATACACACTCATTCACAACCACTCTCAAATCCGTACGGAAACATATCCGCCCATATTCAACTGTACTTGCACACATCATTCTTGAAATTATAATTTATACATATGGGTACGTATACATTTTCTTTACTGCGTGGAGGAAGTGAGAATAAGATGTAGAATTACAGCAGCGGTACATGAAGAGGTGCCAAGTGTTGCTGACGGTGGAAGCAACCGGAGAAGAGATATCATCGTAATTGACCGAGAAAAGGACTTGCACATATTCTGGACCCTACCATTAGATGTGAGGTCGACTCCAGTCAGCCAGCAGAGGTAGACGCGGAGGAGCGAGCCACCTATGAACCAACCATCAGCTACTTCAAAGAATCATACAACATCTCCTGTATAAGGGTTGCAGGACATTTCATCAGACCAAGAGGAAAAATTCTTATTTGAGTTTTACAAAAGAGTAGGCATTCCCAAGAATTTATACTCCGATTTAGCCGTCTTGGGCGTTAAAGTCTCCGAGCAAATGGTTGGAAATCATCTTTATAGTACCGCATACAAGAAGGACTAACCCCCGGAAACTCTTCATGGTTAGACATAATTCATTATTTAAGTGTTATGATATTTTTTGTCAGATTTAGACAGCCTATCATTGTAGGAAATACAAATAAATTACAAATTAAATCATTAGATATCTCGTCAATGAACGCTGAAAGGATCTAGTTTTACATTACATTTTCACTCCAAACTGGCCAGAACTCTAATAAATTCTTAAAGAATGTGTCTTGACGTCCCGAAGACCAGGGCCCAGCTCAGCTGTAGCTGCGGAACAATGCAGGTGCTCACCAACTCAACAAACACACTTACTGCGCCCTGCGTTCGTTTTCATATCGGGATTTAAAGTCGATAACTTTGAAATGTTCAAGTTTTCCATCCCTCGAATAAATTTACAGATTTTTGAATGAATTACATCACCGTATCATTTTTCAGAAATTCGTACTGAAATTTTTTTAAAAGGTTTCTCCAAGTTATACATTTTTCACACGATTCTCTTGAAAGCTCATTATTTCCAAAACCAAGCGACTGAGAAGGCCTTCTTCTTTTTCTTTTAGTGTCGACTATTATGGAGTATTTTCCCGGTTGTGCTTCTCTCCTATCAGGATTGCCTTGCTGCGGACAGGCCCTCTGTAGGCGCAGTAATATACTTCCGAGTTGTAGGAGTACACATGATCTTAATTTTCAGCCTTTGGCATATTTAATCACCATTAGCCATTTACGCAGTTACCACAGAAAGCCATTTTTTACGTTACGAGGGAGAAATTTAGAAACGAGCAACGTAAACTCATCACTAGGGCCCGGATGTTTATCACCTAAAAATGTATTAAAATATGACAATAAATATCACTTTAAAGTGTTTTGGTCACATTCTTGCAAACCTCCATAATCCTATCGAGGTTTACATCGACATTATATTGAAAATATACATTTAAAATCTAGAACATTCAATAATAATAATAATAATAATAATAATAATAATAATAATAATAATAATAATAATAATAATAATAATAATAATAATAATAAGTAACAATATTAATTCTATTATTATATTTTGAATTTAATTACTCAATCCAGGGGCAACTCTCCACTCTGCATAGAATAAAATAAATGTCACATTTTGATGGGCGATCAGAAAGAATTACATATATCTAAAGTTTTAAAATGGGAACGAGCTTCTGGTTTCACGCAAGATTGACTTGTAAGGGGAAAAGGACCGCTCAACATTGCAGGATGTTATTGGGTCGTATTTGAAATCCGTCAATTCATCACAGTTCAATTGAGGCTCCCCTTCCTGTCTCTTTCTACACAGCTTACCCTCCTAATTCACATAAATATATATTTCTAAGGAAGATAATTGTGAGAAACTACAGACAACAATTAGGAGACGTCAAAAATCCGTCTTTGAGACGACTGAAATTAGGTACGCGAAAATGGAGTAAAAAAATTAAACATATGACGAAAATTCACGGGGAAATATGACCATAATATTAAAAATGACAAAGGACCTTATAAGAGCCCAAGTATGACCCAGAGCCACCGTAGATAAAATCATGTTTAACTTTTATTTTCCATCGAAATCATGCAAAGAAATAAGATATGACATCTTAAACATCCGGGTCCCACTCAACACTTTAGTGGCTGTTGTGTACAATATTTGATCTTGTGAATTTACTTATTTTAAATTAATTATAAATCATTTTGATTCGTCGCGACGAAAATCCTCCATGTTTCATCCAGTCATTGACTTTTTTTTGTTTGTTGTTCCAGTCTTCCTATGAAATATATAATAATTTCGTGCGGCTATTTCTAGCCGGGTGCAGCCTTTGTTAGGCAGACCCTCCGATGAGGGTGGGCAGCATCTGCCATGTGTATGTAACTGCGTGTTATTGTGGTCGAGGATAGTGTTGTGTGTGGTGTGAGAGTTGCAGGGATGTTGGGGACAGCACAAGCACGCAGTCTCCGAGCCGAGGGAATTAACCATTTAAGGTTAAAGTCCCCGACCCGGCCGGGAATCAAACCAATATCCCTCTGGACTAAAGGCCAGCATGCTAACCATTTAGCCATGGAGCCGGACTATGAAATATATAAAAGGCGTGTCCATGCGGTTACGTTATATTAATGTTATTTGAAGCAGTGAACAGTCCACTAAGCTACCGGAGTCGTAAACATGTACCTTCATTCGTAGGTTATCTAAGGTAATATGAATGTCATGATACATGCGAGGTTTATATGTTGGATATGGATTAACCTACACAGTAGTCAGTGTTGTGATGGCGGCAGATTACTTGAGCTGTGAATGCACAAACGCCATTTTCTGTGTAGATGAGTTCGGAACCACGGTGCTGCCATCAAGCGGAGAAACAACACGACAAGGTTCACGATCTCTCTGACTGCCCGTGTTTACATTACGGTGGAGCGGAGTTCAACCAGTCAGAGACAATTTCTAACAAAACAGTGCGGAAAGTAATTACACTCCGGTAGTGTCATTTTACGTGCATTTAAAGGAAGCGCCTTGAAGAACGCTATCTAACACATAAAAATTGAAACACCTAGTGAAGAAGTTGGGACGGTGATCAACAGATGGCACTACTAAAGTGATAGAGTTATGTGTTATTTTATGGTTTCCTAAACTGACTGGATTTCTTTTTTTGATCTATCACAAGTTGCAACAACTATTTCATGTAGTTTGCACTTTTCTCCATAGATGCCTCTATTCAAGAACTGAAGTCATGCACTCTGGTGAAAAGTGGAATAACTAGAAATTTAAAGAAATTTTGTATTTATAGGTTTTCTAAACTGAATCTATTATTCCTTGTTTTGATATTTCTAACGTTGAAAAACTTCTAGCTCTTCTCGCCGACTTGGGATTTCAACCAATAGGAAAATTCATGTATTTATTTTTCTGCCAATCATAGGCTTCTTGTAACTTTTCGTCTGTCCAATAAAAATGAGAGGGTGTGTCTGGTTTTAGTCCAGAGCCTTCTCGAACCTTCCTCTCGGGTATAAAATATGACGCGTTTTCGAGTTAACTTGTCTTATGGATCGCCGTATTACTGAGTGTGTGTGTGTTAAAAGAGGAGGCGGGGGACCTCCTTCTTCGGCAGGTAATGGCCACCATATTTCTATCTCAGTAGTCATCTCCGCAAGCTGATTCGAGGGGAAGGTTCCTACCTTTAACTATGTTACAGTCAATTTCCCAAAATGTAAACTTTCTTGCTTCTCATGTAAAAGTTCAAGTTTGTCACAAGTAGTTAAACTGAAAACCGGGGATAGAGAGTGCGTTACCCTCTCGAATTCCCCTTCCATTAATCTTGAGGTGACTATGATTTTGTAACCGTTTTCACTTGTAAATTGTAAATTAACTTGTCCATCTAGTCACCTCAGTAGTTTAGGATTAGCCTCAGCATCGTCGGGCCACAAGCCCAAGTAGGGTTTTACCTCTTGATTTCAAGGAGCACAATATTGTACGCCACCATGCATTTCTGAGTTTGGGCCAGTAATTTAACCTGTTCTTTTTCACGAAGGCCGGGTAGTGTGGGTACTCGATACCCCTGTATTATTTCTTAAAATACAACTGCTACAGTCTTGTCAAATGTAGGCTGTGTCTAGAGAGGCCAGAAATTGTAAAGTTTATTGAGCAAATGTAAAAGTTAAAGGTTGCCTTGAGTAGGCCGTAAGAGTTTGGGAGCGCAGTCTCCTTGGTGGAATTTGTAGAGCGTATAAGCTCTTCTTTGTAATGTAAACTGGGCGCCTTTGGAAGGCCGTGGAGCAAAAGTGCTCTTGATAATTAATATCCTGTAACAGAAAATTGGGAGATCTTTCTCCTTGAATCTGTTAGAAATGAGTCTCAGTGTCAATGTAAAGAGCGACAAGCTCAGGTCCCTAACGTGTATGTTTTTTGATGTTACCTGCTTTTTACCTGATCTAACTAATTAGTTCTGTTACCCTATTTTCGCAAAGCGAATTGATTGTTAATTTTTAAAAGAAATATAACCTTTGTCTTCAAAGTTTTAAATGAGTCTTCTGACTGTCAAAGAGAAACCCATTCCAGTCCGCACCTTCTTTCACCTGTGCGTTCCACAGAATACCCCGGAACAATTATTATTATTATTATTATTATTATTATTATTATTATTATTATTATTATTATTATCATACAAGTTGTTTTACGTCACACCGACACAGATAGTTCTTACAGCGACGTTGGGATAAGAAAATGCTACGAGTGGCAAGGAAGCCACCGTGGACTTAATTAAGATACTGCGCCAAAATTTGCCTAGTGTGAAAGTGGGAAACCACGGAAAACTATATTCAGGGCTACCGACAGAGGAGTTGTAACCAACTAACTCCCGAATGCGTCACAGCTGCGCGCTGCTAACCGCACGGCCAACTCGCTCTGTTATTTCATTTCTTTAAAAATATCGAGAACATTACATTTCCTCCTTGTTACTGTTGTTGTTAATACTTTCCATTGTTACACCTCTATCTGATTATTTCAAAATAAAAGATACCAATAAATTATTATTAAATTCCACAAAAAAGGATTAAGCATTTAGGGGTTCCAGGAGAAAGCTAAGAAATTTAGAAAATCTGTCCGGACGGAGGAAAGTAGGGAATACACTGAAAGAGTGAATAAATACTTGAATGAGAGGAAGGCAAGGGGAAGAAAAAATCATAAAGAATCATGAAGTGACTTCAGATATTCCTCAGCTGGCAGAGATCGAAGAAAGAAGAATTAAATCAAACGATCAAATCAGGAAAGTCACTTAATTCTGGTTCAGTGAAGTTGCAATTATTGTTGACTTTCTGTGAAAGGCTCATGTTGACATTTATTTTGGTCAGTTTATCAGTTTTCATTGTGAGAATGTCACCGGTAGTATTTTAAAACCACATTTTTGAAAATATTTGAGATTTATTTCAGAATGCTGGTGCAGCTCATGCGATTTACTTTACATCCAGATTTCACGAAGCGGTACATTACTCATTCTGTTGGATGTGTTCGTTTCTCGTTACAGGAATCCCTGTCTCCTGAAGATATAGAAGAGCTGACCAAAGCAGGTAACTTGCCGAGTAAGTCTGCCAGGTGTTCAGCATCTTCTCATCTTATCGCGGTGCACGCATCATGAACTGCTACCAGTCATTGAAACTCGTCATTTTAAATTAATGATGACGACTTTCTAGTAGCTGGCGAACATCTGGAAACCTTATCCTCTTACAGTGATCGCATCTCGAGATTTATCTTTAAAGAAGCCTACATCTCGAGACATCACGGAGCGGTCAGATTACAGACTTGGAGCTGAAAGGACATCGCGATTTGTTGCGATCTGTCGCATTCTTTTAAGACGAGAGTCTCTTATCCTTCACTTCTTTAAAAACAAATAAAATGCTGTATTATTATTATTATTATTATTATTATTATTATTATTATTATTATTATTATTATTCATTCGATTAGGTCATCTTAGGATCGCATGAAACAGTTTTATTCTTCTTGTCTTCATCCTTTCTCGGTGTTGTTTTCTTCCTTCCGCCCATTAACTCCCTGGTTTCTTCTTGGCTTTTCCCCCAAATTTATCTCAAATACTGTTTACCTGAATTCATTTTATTTGCATTTTTTTCTTTTTTAACGTTGAGTAGTTCCAAATCTTCTTCGATTTCTTTGAAAAATGCTGACTTGTTATTTAATTTGCATAGTGTTAAAAATCCAGTTCTAGCCCTTCAGGCAAGCAATTCATTGTTGAAAACATCCCAGGGATATGAGCTACGAATTCTAGGTAAATAAAATATAGTAAAGTATGAGAATATATTTTTCATTTATTCCTAAGAATTACATTTCTTCTCTTAAGCATCGTTATCCGGTCGATTAAATTAGCACTTTGCCTTTTTTTAACACTACGAGCGCTAATGTGAGTCAATGCAGAGTTTCACTTAAGCCCTTATAACTTCATTCGGTGTAGACATTTTTCAAAAAATAACAAAGTGCCTTAGGGTACTGAACCAAGGATCACATTACAGAAATAATTATGTAATTAAGTTAATTTGGCTAGGATTTGAATCAAAGAGAAAACGAGTAAAGAAACAAGAGATTTTAGGCTGTTTTTCCGGAAGTGCATTTATGCCGGGAGGGGTTTTCCTAAATTTATTTTGTTAGTTTGATAGAGCTATCTAAGACTCATAACTCGAAACATTTCCGGGCCGTTGAGCCTTTCAACTTTAGGCACACTTGAATAAATTTCTTAATTTTGCATTTGTTTGTTAGGAAGTATTTTCATCATTAACATTTATTTTGTTAATCAGTCCTTTTCTGTCTTGTACAGGTGAAGGAAGAATCTCAATCTTCTTTCCCATAAAGCATGACCTGTGTTTTCTGATGTTTTGTATATCTTGTTCTGATTCTCCCAAAAACAGGTCCCATAATTTCCTTAGAATTCTCTTTTCTGTTTTGCTTCTTCTTCTTCTTCTTCTTCTTACAGCATACTAATTGAAATGCACATGGGTATCAAATCAATACATACATTGTGTGTGGAAGCAGTGTTTGAGCACAAGTTAACCCTTTACAGAGGAAATACTTTTGCCCCCACATTATATACGACAACCAATCTACATTCGCACAACAGAGCTAATAAACATCTTAAATAAATTGTATATTTATAATATTACAGAGGCAGAACATGAAAAAGTAGCTATGCAGTTAGAGGGAGTTGTAGTTGATACTGAACGCAGGAGTGACTTAGCAGTATTCACTCTGGTTTCAGATGCACTTTTAACTTGGTTTTGAAAGCCCCTTTTTAGGTATAGGTTTTAATCTCACCAGAAACAAAATTCCAGTCTCGGATACTATGTAGTCTGAAATGCTGAAGTGCGGGCTTAAATAGTGTACAGAGTCAGTCTTGGGCCACGAGCTGCAGATCTGTATCCTAACTGAGCTGATCAACTTGTTGGTGCCAGAAGAAATATTTTTGTGGAAAATACACTCAAGAAGTTTAAATATTTCCTGTATGGAAAGAATGGGTTCTTTTGGGGGTTCCAAAGTGTTTATAAATTTAATATGATACTACTTTTGTATTAAAGAATTTGGTCAATTACAGACCGCTTAGGACCTAAGACTACGGTACAGTATTTTTTATTTTCTTCCCACAACTTCTTCATACGTTGGCTGATCCCCTTCCTCCGTTCTTCCCATAAGACTCTCCGAGGTTGACGTCGAATTTAAAAAGCGAAAAATCCGCAAAAGTGAAAGCCACCCTGATAGTTATGACGTCAATCTGTGATCTTCAGTCTTTGTATATTCTATCGTATTTTTTACAGCCAATCGTGGTGGTTTTCATTTGGAGGCATCATCAAAAATCTTCTTAGCCTGATGATGTTCATTCAGTGTAGTCTTCGTCTTTTAATTGTGTCTGTCATTTTCTATATATTGCGGTAGAGGTCTTCATTTCTTCCTCTTCATCCAAATATCTTTATTCTTTAGGTTTCACACAAGTTTCCTAAGTATTTCTCTTTCTTTATTTTCCAGCTCCTCTTGTTCAGCTCTGTTGTTCAACGTTAAACATTGTGATCCATACAGTACCTCTGGTCTAATTACAGTTATGTAGTGCCTGACTTTTGCCTGGAACGATGACGATCGTTTGTTGTAACGGTGTTGAGTGAGTTTATAAGCCATGTCCAACTTCTTATATCTCTTTTTGCAGGTTGTTATGGAGTCCATTTGACTGGATCCGTTCTCCCAGATGTTTAAATTTATCACCTCTTTGAATAAGTCCATGTTGTGTTAAGAATTTTTCTCCGTTGTGCCTCTGTGCAATACATTTAGTTTTTCGTATGCAATTTGAAGACCAGTTTTAATGGCAGTGCCATGTAGCGTTTCCACCATGTGCTTTTAATTTCTTTAATAACAACTTGGATAATTCGAACCTCAAGGGACCATTAAACATTCGAATTATCCACAAATTCGAATTAAACAAAGTGGTTACAAAAATAACTAGCACATTAGATTTTGCAAAAGAAACTTAATTTTAGATGTTATTGGCGTATAAATACACAATTTACAATCTACTTAATCTGTTTATGGATACAGTACAGTATTTAGTCTTCAGACGTTGGGTAGGTACTGAACATACCGTACGTGTTAGTCTTAACACCATTAGAAGCCACATTTGCTCTTTGTTAAAAAATGTAGAAATCATAGCTTGCTTTCTTGTATTATTTATTTATTATAGAATCTTCCTGCAACAGCTGCAGGTTGCCCAAGGACAAAGAGCGCCTTAACAACAATAATGGATATAGATACAGTAGATAATGTGATCGTATGATGTTAAGTGTAGGCAAACGAGTGAGACACGTCAAATATTTATTTGAGGTCCGCAAGCATGGTTCTTGAAGATCATGATGGACTTGTTGAGTGTGGTAATCGCGATGTTATAGATGAAATCTCTATTCAGCCCAAAGTTGACAAAAATGTAGGTATGGTTCCTCGAGCACCTAACATCAAGCCGATTACAGAGATGGACGAGAGCTTATACTTTTGCTTGCAGAAGTCCACCGTTTCTTCATAAATTCTTCCTTTTTTCCACATCGACCTCTTATGGCTGATTTTCGTTGGTCTCAGATCTAATTGTTGGATCAATGATGAAACCTTCTGAACAGGATGGCTTAAAAGCAATAATGTCACTGCGTCGGTTGCTTCATCTGTTGGAGAGACCGTGTACTTCTTCATAGACATTATAACCTTGTCCTCTCAAAGCGTTAGCTATCACTGATCTGGCTAAATTATGACGTGAGGTGAGTAGTAATTCACCATGTGGACAGGCTCCCAGGACATGTGAAAGAGTTTCGAACTCTCTGTAGCAACGCCGACAGAAGCTGTTTCCCTGAGATCTGCCAGGTACAGTACGCACGTCAGAAACATTGGCATTCAGTTTTTTGCATCACGCCATTCACTGCAAGACAATCGTTTATGATCACGAATCCATGTATTCGCTGGAGTATACTGTTTTAATAGGACTACATCTTTCCTTTTATGCTCTTTCTTGCTCCAGTTGTCAAAAGCTCTTTTTCTCAATTCAAGTCGAACCTTGTTTGTACCTACAAAACCATGACTTTTGTCTTGAATAGAGAAGTCTCTGGTAAATTCAATGCGGCGAAGTTCTGCTTATTTCTTGACATAAGTTTCTCATTGAGTGTAAAAAAAAAAATGTTATTGGAAGATTTCAAAACTTTTTGCATGCATTAATATTTTGCAGATATATTTTCCATGATGCACAAAATAAAGCCAGACCTTTACATTTCATTTCAGCGTATATCACATCATTCGGGACATCCATGGGAAGTTGCAACATTTCCTTTAATGCTCCCCAAACCTTAATATCGCGTCATTTATAAATTTGACTGGAATCTTTTGTGGTGGTACTGTCTGAAATTTATATACCAAACTGGGACAGATTGAAGTGTGTGAATCTATATGATGTATGTCCTTTTCCATCCTTTCCCACTGCTCAACATTTTGCCTTTATTTTTCAAATAAGTCGATAGCGTGTTAACAGGGATTTCGTACTCCTTAGCAATTTCAGATTTCTTGTTTAGACCCTTTTCCACTTCCCTAATCACTGCTACATTTTCGGCTAAAGTTAATGATTTGTACGTCTTTAGGTTTTGACAGGGACACTGTCACACTGTCCACGCTCAACAAAGAAATGCTCAAACAATGCTGTCCCTCGTAACGGCACCGCTTGATTCCGTGAAGCAACAGCGAGTTCAAAACAAGGGTGAAGGAGTGTAGCAGTAACACTGACCTCACAGGCGGCCTGGACGGGTAAGGAGAGGGAACTTTCCCGCCTTCAGCCCATTCCAACACAGTCTAGCCTATTGTTTAGAAAACACGAGTTATCAAATACAATACTCTGCTGTATCGTCGAGGTAAAATAATTCGAATTATCCAAAACTAAAATTCGAATTACCCATGATTTTTTTAACATTGTTTACATACAAAAGGCTAGGGACGAAACGAAATATTCGAATTAAAGACGATATCGAATTATAGAAGTTAGAATTTTCCAAGTTCCACATTAGTAATAATAATAATAGTAATAATAATAATAATAATAATAATAATAATAATAATAATAATAATAATAATAATAATAACATTAATAATAATAAATATTAACAAAACTCACTAGTGGGAAGGATGTCTTCAGTACCTAGATGGAAAACCAATGAAAACCCAATATGGCAAAATATCCCAAGTGTCTAAATTCAAATAACTGGCAGAAGTCAGCCAACCTTCAGGACTGCATCGTGAAACGAACAAAGAAAGGACCTCTAAACTACAAAGAGCAAACAAACTCACTCACTTGGAACAGATATAATAAAATAATCCATATCCCGAAATGCAAAATTAAGACATTATAACACTGAAATCAAGCCTGAAGCACTAAATGCGTCTGAAGCACTGATCTGCGGGGGCAGATCATTGATCAAAGATGTCCGGCTCCATGGCTAAATGGTTAGCGTGCTGGCTTTTGGTCACAGGGGTCCCGGGTTCGATTCCCGGCAGGACCGGGAATTTTAACAACCATTGGTTAATTTCGCTGGCACGGGGACTGGGTGTATGTGTCGTATTCTTCATCATTTCATCCTCATCACTACGTGCAGGTCGCCTAGAGGCGTTAAATCAAAAGACCTACACCTGGCGAGCCGAACTTGTCCTCGGACACTCCCGGCACTAAGAGCCATACGCCATTTCAATTTTATTGATCAAAGATGTAGAAAAACAAGAAAAAATCTTAAGGACAGTTTTTGGACCATCCTCTACAGGGGAAACATGGATAAAGAAATCTCATGACCTGTACCAACACTGAGAGAAAACCTCAGACACATTTAGGAAAATATTTTTTGAAATTTTACGAATATATTCTCAGAATGAGTAATCAGAGATTGACCAAAAGAATTCTGAACTTTGCCCTATCAATGAAAGTTTTTTTTTTAAATTGGCTGCTCGAAGTTGGAAAATATTTTCAGGAAATAGGCATCACAATGAAATTGTGTTAGACAGATCTAAGTTCAGAAAATTAGTGGACAATCACCACCTTACACATCATCCAAGCACTACCACCAACAAAATCTGGTCAGAAGATCGCAAGAAAAGCCACAGCGAGAAGGTGAAGAGATTTTGGGAGAAGAAAAAGGCAACGACATGAGCTAAACAAGTTCATTCGCACTTCTTACTTGGACATAACGAAGAAAGAGTAATAATAAGAACTAAGTACTCGAACATAGATCCCAAGTATGGTGACATGACTCCTAACAACAACGAGAAGTCTGCTATCGAAGAAAGAGCAAAGAAGATGGATGCCAGGAAACTCTCTCCTATCAAGACAAACTCAGACACTATAATACCGTGGTGAATGCCTCTATGCAGCAGAGACAATTGCCAGAAAGGGGATAACCGAAATAAAGAAGAAAGAGCGTAAATTACTGAGAAAAATTCTGGGACCCAAGAAAGCAACGGGAAATTAGTTTACCTTCCGTTCGAGATCAAATCAAGAGCTGTATGAAAAATACGAGAACATTTTAACCTCTATAAGAAAAAGGCGACTCACTTCCTATGGACACCTGAGAAGAATGGGACTGGAACGCTTAGCAAGTAAGATCCTCATCTTCCAGGAAAGAAGAAAGACCCAAGTACCACGGCTGAAAGAAGTTCACCCGAATCTTTAAAAATGTGGTATTGAGGAGGGAGACATTACAAACAGAACAGTGTTCAGAAGGAAAACTGCGGAGGTGACGGATCTGTTCGTAGAGAAACCCAGGAGAACAAGAAGGGTGTTCTCGGATGAGGAACGAGCAAAAGCGAGCCAGAGAATGAAGGAGTAAGAACATCAACAGTCAAGGAAGTTGTGTAATCTTAGCCCATAGGAGGTTGGTAGGATCCTAATTAAATAAATAACAGTAATAATAATAATAAAGCTGAAGAAAGACTCCAGATGTTTTGCTTGGAATCTCGAGTTACAAACTTCTTTGGGACAGTGATGTCACTATCAACAGTAACAGACGGAATGCCATCTTTGTTGATAAGGCTTGCCCCTGGGGCTCGGACAGCTATACTCCACACTTTGCACGTCAACACGCAGCTGAAGAAGAACGTGATGATTTAGGAATCTGAAGGACTGACATGGAAAGTACGTCTTCTTACAGTTCGAATGGTGACCAAGCTTCCCTAAGGTTCTAGCACAAAAAGAAGAGGGAGGATTACAGTGTGTAGGGGAACAGATCATACAACCCGCACGTGCTTCATCTTAATTCGAGTCGTTGAACGATTAGTCTTCTCTTAAACACATACTCGAGATTCTCTTCTATTTTGTCAATGTTTGACCACTCACAGTTAACCTTGGCTAGATTGTGAGTTGGACGCTGAATTTCAAAGGACCGAGTAATAGCTCTCTGTCATGGTTGTGGGCAACAAGAACTCTTACTTGTGTTCTTCACATAACCGAGACGCATAAACATTTTCTGAGTGAGATTGAAGAATTATTTGATCATTAATTAATTTTATCTATATTTCAGGTCTCTGTGAAAAGTAAACCAAGATGTACATATAAAATATGTGTTTTATATTGTCCAGTACTAGACATATTTAGCTGGTAATTAATTTTGTTTTTCTCATAAACACAAGTCTCAGAAAACGGTTGCAAACGCCTTTCCAGAAGATGGGCGTGTTTTGCCTTGACCGGACCCGCTTCGTCTCTTCGCCACTACTCCATGCTTGCTTTGACTCTGGGGTATAATGGTGCACCCAAGTTTCATCACAAGTCACAATACGACGCAAGAAATCCTCTTCTTCCTCCTCGTAGCGACGCGGGAGTCTCTGATAAACTTCCTGGCGTAAAGATTTTTGTTCCTGGTTGAGGAGACGACGAGGAACCCGTCTGGCAGACAATTTTCTGAAATGGAGTGATACGTGGACCCTCCCAAAGAAAGCCGTGGAGATGATGATAAATTCCTTCGAAAGGAAAATACTGAGGAGAATTTATGCGTACAAGGGGAATGGAGAATTAGATATAACAACGAACTATATTCCCTGTATGGGGAAGCACCCCTGTCGAATGCTATTCGAATGAAGAGACTTAAGTGGGCAAGTTATCTAATTAGGATGGAAGAGCACCGAATCCCAAAGAAGGGAGACTTTGGAGGAGGAAGGCCTGTGGGAAGACCACGTAACAGATGGAAAGATAGTGCACATCAGGACGCAGCACACATCCTCAAGATCCGGAAATGGAGAATAGTTGCAAGAGATCGACAAGTTTGGTGGAGGTAAGGTAAGGAGTTCATCTCGGATGATAGTCTGAAAACTTCCGTAACTTATTCCTACGGCTAAAACAGTTTGTGAAATTTTTATTCGCCGATCTTAACCAATAATGTCGCGAATGGCAACCACGTTGTCTGCAGTGACGCTTGTCCGCGGTCTCCTTTCAGGAGGTTCATTTTCCACAGCTTCTTATCCTGCCACAAATTATTTAGCCCACACATACACTCGAGTATGCGACAGCGTTTCTTCCCCAGACTGTGCGTGGAGCCGCCTCAAAACTTCCGAAGGTTTGGTGCCCTCTTTTACGAGATATTTGATAGTGATGCGTTGCGCAACAGACGTGTGCACCTCTTGCTCACTCATGACGTACTGAAGCAGCTCAGCTTTCTACCGTCATTCGCGTGTGCAGACACCCCCATCAACATCCTGGCAAAGACCCGCCTCAGAATTATTACCAACAGCAGCGGTACATTCAAATTCCCGTTTATAAATATCCGCCTTTGTAATAAAGTCAATCGATTTTTCTTTGGAAGTTTTCATGTCAAAGGTTAACTTTTTTTTTGATAGAAAGTAGAGAGAAGGAATTGTTCTTATGGTTTATCGTCACGATAGATCACGAGAGGTTTTCTACGAGGTACGAATGGTTAACTACAGAACTGGGAAGGTGGCGGCCGAGATCTTAAATATCATGACTTTTTTCAATTGGAGAAGTTAGGACGCCTGGCCTTCTCTTACACTTGACCACATTTTATAACCGTTATCTACCGATACAAGGTGGCGCGGACTGCCCATGACAGGAAATGCAGCAAACCGTGATTTCGAGGAAGCAATCGGTTGCTGTCACGTGTCCGCATCTCCCGTAGGCTCAACACTTGATGGATGCACAGCAGTACATTTGTAAAGATACAGATGCAGGTCCTTTTTGATGCTTTGACACGATGATCTCTTAATTCTCACGGCGTTGAGATTTCGTCGGAATTCGTTCCAGGCTTTCTTTCGCTTGAGCAATGTTTTCTGGAATTGGAACTCTTTTCGGATAGTTACAGTTTTTATTCGCTACAAAACCAGTTTCGCGTCATTTTGCCAATAAGTTTTGCATTGCAGACTTCGCTGGAGGGATTGCCAAAACACATCCAGTCTTAAATTCTTGCGCACCGAGCTCGATAGCTGCAGTCGCTTAAGTGCGGCGAGTATCCAGTATTCGGGAGATAGTGGGTTCGAACCCCACTGTCGGCAGCTCTGAAGGTGTCCGTACATTTGCGGTGACTGCAGCAGAGGGTGGGCCTCATTAGTCTAATCTCGCAATATCCCCGCTAACCTGCCTGATCTCCTGCTCGCTCCTTGCAGATCAACATTTTTCTCTCGCGGACATTGTTTAGAGACTGATACGTTTAGACACAAGCATTATTCTATATCTAAACTCCCCGGTGTAATTATTTACTGTTATGTGCTGTAATGGATTTGCCCGTTACTAATAAGGCAAATGGTTATATGTACGGAAAGTATAGAGAAAGTCAACATGAAATCGTCACCTTTGTGTGTCTGAAGGAGAACAACAAGTCATGTCATGTTTTTGGTAACATACAATTCTGTAGATGATAAATAAGTATATTCTATTTCCTAACGGCCTCTCTTGGTCAACTCTTGTTCTGTTCCGTCCCCCACGGTACGATGACTGCCAAGCCCAGGCAGTCTTACATCTTCACGTCCATCGCGTCTTTTCCCTGCTTTTTCCCTAAAAGAGAGTCGGATCTATTCGATTTTGTTTCCGAGGATGGTGGCACCGTTCTACTTTCACACAAAAACAGTAATCACCACCATCACGAAAAGGTCCCGTGGCTACCACGATGTACACATTCCAGCAGATATACAAGCTCGTATATTTTATATTTAAACTCTAATACAACACAAAGTGAATTTTTATATACAAACATCAGGGGCTAATTTAAAAAAAAGAGTTTCCTATTTATTAATCGTGGAATAATTAAAGGTAGGCCAGGGTAAAGGACACTGTTTTATTCCGCACCAGTCCTTCAATTTTCGAAAAACTAAAGTTAATCCATCGTTAATTAATTAAAAATGTTATGGTGGTCTAACGTCACTTTAACATATTTTTCTGAGAAAATGGGATGGGAATGAATTAGAAATGCTGGACTCAGTGGCTCACACGGTTGAGGCGCTGGCCTTCTGGCCCCAACTTAGCAGGTTCGATTCTGCCAACCCATGCTTCCAAGTTGTGAGCCCCCGGAGAGCCGTTTAGTCACCTCTTACGACAGGCAGCGTATACCGTGGATGTATTCTTCGTCTGTGTTCACCACCCACAGGGGGTCAAAACCTCCAAACTCGAGTACATTCAATACTTTGGTCGACAGTAAATTATATGTTTTAAAATGCTGATTAGCATCACACTTTATCCAGGCTTTGGACTGGTATAATGATTGTATTAAAATCATTTTGGCGTGCTTAAAATCAGCTGTAACTAAGCTTCGTCAATTTATTTTGTCGGCGCCAGGTAAGCGTCGTTATAATGTTGTTCCTTTGTACATACCTGTTTATATTAGGAATACCTGAAGCAGCAAGAATATTACGCAAGATTTTCTGTGTAAGAAATTGCCTTTAAGTAGGACCTGGTGTCGCTAGTTTCTTCATATTTCTTAAAGAGTTATTTCAATCCTGTCATCTCGTCTTCCTCCTCTTACCTTCAAGATTGAGCTCCAGTTTCAGGTACATGCAGTTCGTCGCTTCTACTTCTTTAAACAAACCATAGAGTCGTCGAATTGAAGATGTGGATTTCCAACTAAAGGGTTGATCTTGTGATGCCATTCCTCTACAGCATTTGTTGTTCGATGTCGCTTTTCGTAACAGCTCCACATCGTGATTGGTTTCTCGCTGTTTTCAAGCCATACGTGTACAAAATAGTCGAAGAAGCCAGTAAGTTTTTCTGTAGAAGGAGCCTGAGAATGTATCACCAACCATCCCTCACTGACGTAATCTGGCTTCAAAAATGCTAGAGCAGTGCACATTCGGATGTGGTCCTTCTAGTCGTTCGTCAGGCCAAGTTCCTGTACTTTTCTCCACATACATTCCTTCATGTGAAAAAAAACAGCCACTTTACTCTGCTGACGGAAATACTTCTCGTAGTGCTGATATCGTAGCTGTTTCGAAGTCAATAGTGATTTTCTAAGGATTTCATTGGGGACCCGCTTTTCCAAGATAAGGTGAAAGAAACGAATTTAAGTTTCGTTCTTTTTTTAGGCAGGAACACAAAGACGACTGCATAAACGTTCCTTTCATCACTCCGGCCTCCAAGGCCTGCGTGAATGGTGTATATCTGGGCGAACTGTTTGCTGAAAGTCTCCAACGTGCCATCCATAAAAAGGTTGTGCATAGTGCCTAAGACTTTCTATACTTATAATTCTTTCTCCTATGCCATCGTCAGCTATAGGAAACGGGCTGCCATTATTCATTCATAAGCCTCTTCATTAAGAATTATCTGAACACTTTGTTTTTGGCTCTACTTGAAGTCCGCGTGCATGATTTCGTTGCCGACGCATAGTCCTTTTTAACGTTTCTTGAGCTGGCATGTCAGTCACAAAGTCGTAGCCCCTGTTATGCAGATCACCCAACTCCTGCAAGTAAATCTGTGATAGTGGAGCCACTTCTTCTCTTGCTCTCTTCTTTCCCTCTTGAACCTTCTTTTTCACAGTGAAGGCCGCTTCTTCAGGTGGTCCACGCTGATGAACGACGGTATGAAGCATTTGTTCCCCTCTTGTCCTCAGCCGTCCTTTACACTTGTTGTTCTCCTTCAGATAACACCCAGGTGACGTTAACAGGTTGACTCTCCCTATACTTTCTGTACATATAACCTTTGTAAAGTGCACAACGATTTCCCTGATTAGTAACTCCATTACAGCACACAATACTAAGTACAGTTCTCACACCAGGAAGTTTCGGTATAGAATCTCTAAATAACCCCCACGAGAGAAAAATCTTGATCTGCAAGGAGCGAGCAGGTGCTCAGGCAGGTTAGTGGGGATACCCCAAGATTAAGCTGATGAGGCCCACCCCCTGCTGCAGTGACCGCAAATGTCCGACGACCGCTCTGAAGATGATGTCCGGCTCCATGGCTAAATGGTTAGCGTGGTGGCCTTTGGTCACAGGGGTCTCGGATTCGATTCCGGGCAGGGTCGGGAATTTTAACCATAATTAGTTAATTCCGTTGCCTCGGGGGCTGGTTGTATGCGTCGTCTTCATCATCATTTCATCCCCATCACGACGCGCAGGTCGCCTACGGGAGTCAAATCGAAAGGCCTGCACCTGGCGAGCCGAACTTGTCCTCGGACACTCCCGGCACTAAAGGCGATACGCCATTTCATTACATAGCCTTAAATTCTTGCGCATCGAGCTCGATATCTTAAGTGTGACCAGTATTCAGTATTCGGGAGATAGTGGGTTCGAACCCCACTGTCGGCAGCTCTGAAGATGATTTTGCGTGGTTTCCTATTTTCAGACCAGGGAAATGCAGGGGCACGGCTGCTTCCTCCCCAGTCCTAGCCCTTTTCTGCCCCATCGTCACCATAAGACCTATGTGTCGGTGCGACGTAGACCAACTCTTGCGCAAACACTCGACAATGGACACGCGCTGTTTTATCGTGAGCACCATTCAACTGGTCACTAGACACATCTGCTCCTCTCACTCACTCACACGTAATGACACAACGACGTACTCGGGAGATGCGCACGCGCAGATATGTGACATCAACCAACTGGTGCATCGAAATCACGGTTTCCTGCATTTTCTGTGATGAGCAGTTCATTAACAAGGGTCAATTCCGCGTCAGTCTTATAAATATTTTCCGGGCCTGCCCTTCCTGTACATCAACGTATAATCACATCAGCTCACACTCTCACGTGTATGAAAGAATTTAAAGAGTGGACTATACTGTATATTACGAAATGAGAGACTTAAGGGGTTTTGAAAATGACAGATTCAAACACAGATGTAAGGCAAGGTGACGGTTCATCTCCACTCGTATTCAATTGCGTCCTACAGAGAATAGTAACAATTTGGAATGAGAAACTGAAAGAACACAAGCTATCACCAATAACACTGGGAAGAAAGAACAGAGGTGTTGAAAATAAACTGTCTAGCATGATATCACCATAGTTTCAGAAAACAGGACAAATGCAGAAATACAAGTCAATCTCTTGGAAGAAATGGCCAACAGAACAGGTTTAAGAATTTCTGCAGAAAAATCAAAATTTATGACAAATATAAAACATGCTCCAGAAATTCTAGACGAGCTAACCAATTAAGTTTAAAATATCCGACCCGACCCAGAGTCGAACCCCACGCCCTCTGGACCAAAGGACAGAACGTTAACCATTTAGCCATGGAGCAGGACATTTATATAAATAAAATGACTAGACACATAATTAATGATACGATACATATGCTTTCATAGTTTACTGGTTTCGAGTTGCGGGACTGGTGGGAAGATAATTTTGTTCAGAAAATTTACAACTAATTCTTAAATTAAGGCGGGTCGTAGGTAGATTAAGGTATCCTCTAATTAGTTACCAACACAGTACAAGTCAAAATGTTACAACAACGTATAAAATGACAGTACTTAATACCACAGTTTCCCAACATCTTATGTAAATAAATAAATAAATAAATAAATAAATAAATAAATAAATAAATAAATAAATAAATAAATAAATAATCAATCAATCAATCAATCAATCAATCAATCGCGATCTCGTTAAGTATTCTCGACAGTGGTTCAGTCTTGGCTCGGACTTGTAGCTCTCACCAGTTGCTGTGTTCCTCACAGTTCACCGCTCGGTTGACCCTCAACGGCACTATTGTTTTTCTTACTGTCAGCAATGATTCGACACTTTTGACGCACATTTCAACCCTCCCTCCCCAAATAGATACGGTACATCGGAAGTTATGACCATCCTGCTGGCGTGCCGGCTTACGTGGGGGCCAAGTCCAGTGCTAACGAAATGAGATTTTTGAGCTATCTTCAGAGTATAACTAGAACTACCCATGGCGATGAAGCTGGATGTGACAGTTCACTCAGAGAAGGACGTGGAAATGTAGTTCATTTCAACTAACCCTTGAAATAAATAAAAGCACAAAATCTCGGTACAGCATTTAATTTGTTATCACTAAGAGAGGCTCATCTAATTCCAGTCCGGTTAGCGTGTTGGCCTTTGGTTATATGGGTTCCGGGTTCGATTCCCGGTAGTGTCGGGAATTTTAACCATAACTGATTAATTCCACTGGCATGAGGGCTGGGTGTTTGTGTCGTCTTCCTCATCATTTCATCCTCATCACGACGCGCAGGTCGCCTACGGGAGTCAAATCCAAAGACCTGCATCTGGAGAGCCGAACTTGTTTTCGGACACTCCGGGCACTAAACGCCATACGCTATTTCATCTAATTCCACATCTTTCGAAGAATCTTCGTTGTGATACTTGGAAAACCATAATCTCCTACATTCCAACCACATCGGTGAAATGTATGCAAATAGCTAGTAATTGGAACGCTCAATCTATTGTAAGTTATAGTGTAACATTTTGAAATACTTAAGGTACATATGAGTTTGTAAATGACGGTGCTGTAATGTTAAGCTACAGTAGCAGTAAGCTCAACCTATAGTATTGTGTGTGAGTTTGTATATGACGGTGCTGTAATGTTAAGCTACAGTAGCAGTAAGCTCAACCTATAGTATTGTGTGTGAATTTGTATATGACGGTGCTGTAATGTTAAGCTACAGTAGCAGTAAGCTCAACCTATAGTATTGTGTGTGAGTTTGTATATGACGGTGCTGTAATGTTAAGCTACAGTAGCAGTAAGCTCAACCTATAGTATTGTGTGTGAGTTTGTAAATGACGGTGCTGTAATGTTAAGCTACAGTAGCAGTAAGCTCAACCTATAGTATTGTGTGTGAGTTTGTATATGACGGTGCTGTAATGTTAAGCTACAGTAGCAGTAAGCTCAACCTATAGTATTGTGTGTGAATTTGTATATGACGGTGCTGTAATGTTAAGCTACAGTAGCAGTAAGCTCAACCTATAGTATTGTGTGTGAGTTTGTATATGACGGTGCTGTAATGTTAAGCTACAGTAGCAGTAAGCTCAACCTATAGTATTGTGTGTGAATTTGTATATGACGGCGCTGGAAACGAGTAGTATTTCTTGTAATATTTTATCTCCATGGAATCGTTTGTATTACTATTGTTGTAGTAGTTGTGTAATTATGTTTTTTACTTTATTATCACACTACTGTAAGTGACCATTGCCACCGGGATATTTCTTAATTGCGATTTATTTGTTGATAATAATAATAACAACAAGTGTTGAGGGAACATCTCACTGAGTTTCTAGGTGAGTCGTCTAAGTTCTAGTGGATATTTCACTGTAATCGTATGCGGTCTTAAACTTTTCACCGCTACTGTATATTCGTTGTATGACATTATGAAAATGAGAAAGAATTGTCTCCTACTTGAAATTTTTACCATGATTCTCTCAAATCATTGCTGAAGGTATCCGCGTTGTGTCGCGCAATGTTCCTCAGATTTTCTTGGGTTCAACCGAGCTTACAAATGATCAAGTTAGTGGAGGAGAGCCTCTTGCTGTAAGCAGTGAAACGAGTTGTCGAAACAAGGCTTTCTAAGACACACTTTAGAGGAGCAAACAAACTGAGTGGTGATGTGCACCTGTGCTGTGTCAATACACCTGCGAGCAGCTCGTCGTGACCAGCCTACCGCCTCCTTCCTTCCTTCGGGCTTCACTTTAATCCGAAAACAGGTCACTCTCTCGAATTTGAGCTTAGTGTAAAAGGGATTTTGCACCAATAAATAGCAAAGTATTTCTTGTATTTGGTGATAAATGATCGTAACTCAGTTTGGAACAGTCTTGGATATACTGTAATACAGTTCATAACTACAAAATGTTGTTTGAGATGTTAGTCCATAGATTCGTTTGATGCAGTCCTCCACGCCACTCTACCCTGTGCTAATCTTTTCATTTCTACGTAACTGCTGCATCCTACATCTGCTCTAATATTCTGGTCAAATTTATCCAAATCGATCTCCTCTCACCAATTCGATTCAGTATATTTTCATTAGTGGTTCGATCTATCCATCTCACCGTTAACATTATTCTGTAACACCACATTTCAAAAGCTTCTACTCTCTTTCTTTTTGAGCGAGTTGTTCTCCATGATTTACTTCCAGATGAAAGTCTTCAAAAACATCTTTCTAATTCCTATATCAGTGTTCGAAGTGAGCAAATTTCTTTTCTTAAGAATGACCTTCTTTGCTTGTGGTAGTCTGCATTTTATGTGCTCCTTACTTCTGCCATCGTTAGTTATTTCACTAACCAAGATTTCATTTCCTAATCTAATATTACCTGTATCACCTGAATTCGTTCGACTGCACTCCAATACTTTTGTTTTGGACTTATTTATTTTCATCTTGTACTCCTTACCCAATACTCTGTCCACACCATTCAGCAATTTCTCAAGACCGGTTTGATGCAGCGCTGCACGTCACCCTATGACAACACAAAATAATATGGTATATTTCATATGTTGGTAAAATAAATGTATTGCTTGTTAAGAATTCTGTCTTAAATAAAACTGTAATGTTTTATGTGAAAAATTCGCATGTGCATACTACTACGATATGTACATAGAATTCCACAGTACTCAATTTCCAACTAGCTCTCTCGTCCTTTTTTTTTTTAGTTGCACAGTTGTCTTTATTAATCATTATTAAGCAAGCCTCATTTCTGCATAATTAAAAACATAATCAAACATCTTAGAGTGAAGCTTCCACGGTGTATACAGTTATTTAGAACTTCTTTCGGGTTGAACCGTGTTGTTGCTTCCTGGGAGAATGATTACCTCACATCGAGTAGCAATATTTCAGTCGCGTTGACAAAAAATACTGCAATGTACAGAGAACAACACGGTTCAACCCGAAAGAAGAACTAAGTAATCAAACATATTTCAAAGGCGACATCTGTAGTGAACAGCAGTGTAGGAAAGTTCTATTTGAGAAGATTAGATTGTTAGGCCGTATCAGTTCGTCTCGGCAATGGCTACCGCAGTTTAGTTAAAATGTCGACACTTCGAAATGTCTACACGGCTGAATACGCCCGAAAAAATGGGCTTGTAAATTACATCGGCCGTAGAAGCCTGCGCCAGTATTAAAGTTGCATTTATTCTTAAAGGGAAATAAACCTGAATGTAACTTCATAGTTTTTACTTCGGCTTATTTGATCACATATGGAGTATCTAAACAATGAAGATAATTAATGATTTTTCTTACGTTTAAAGAATGTTCTTTTTAATGAAAATAATATTTGCCTTATACTCATATGCACTGTTTTCGTTCATAAATATGTTAATACATTTGTTTCTGTTAGTATAACACTGTTATATTTTTGTAATGTTATTTTGTTGCTCCTGAAGAGTATAACACTTGAACAGTGTCTGTTCGAAAGCTGTTATTTTTACTTCACAAAACTATTTAGTACGGCCCCGTCGGCACAGACGCAGGTCGCCTAAAGGTGGTCTGCTAGAAAAAGACCTGTACCAAGCCTCCGTGTAGGTCATACTCTATTATTATTATTATTATTACTATTATTATTATTATTATTATTATTATTATTATTATTATTATTATTATTATTATTATTATTATTATTATTATTATTATTATTATTATTATTATTATATGCATTACAGTAGCTGAATACTAGCGAATGTCATGAGCAATCCAGACCAGACACATGTAATTCCCTTAAAGACAGTACCATAACGGATCATTGGTACGTTCCATGTGCCTTATACTATACGTTTCTTTGTGTTTTTCCACAACTTTCCTAGGGTGGAAACAGCGCACTCCTCGTTTGTAGTTAGGTTGGTTTCACAGGAAGTCCTCGAACTGAGGCAGGTTACGATTCCACAACCTTGGGCATGAATGCAACTCACAAACGCAATCTGTGCTGTAGTGGACACTGATTTTGGCGAGTTTCGTTTTTTTTTTTTGCTAGTTGCTTTACGTCGCACCGACACAGATAGGTCTTATGGCGACGATGGGACGAGGAAGGGCGAGGAGTGGGAAGGAAGCGGCCGTGGCCTTAATGAAGGTACAGCCCCAGCATTTGCCTGGTGTGAAAATGGGAAACCACGGAAAACCATTTTCAGGGCTGCCGACAGTGGGGTTCGAACCTACTATCTCCCGAATACTGGATACTGGCCGCACTTAAGCGACTGCAGCTATCGAGCTCGGTGGCGAGTTTCGTGAGGTTAATCTACATTGGGACTAATTCAATACCTATTTGCAGATTATCTGGATTGTCCTAAACTTTCGAGATTTTAGCCTTTCAATTTTCATACTCCGGTTATAACCATCATATAAGCCAGAATTTAGAGGAAAATTCTTAATGTCAGGAACACGGGATATATTTTTGTTCCCCAATCCTCTGTCCTTATTAATAAAGGTACTTTATGGTGAGTTGTCCTGTAGTGTCACCTAAATGTCAGCAGCCTTGAAGTGTGCTTTCCGTTGTTTCTCATTTGCACACCAGACAAACGATCGAGTCGTACCTTAATTAAAGCCACAGTCGCTTCCCTCCCAATCCTAGCCCTTTCCTACCCTATGGTCACCATAAAATGTGTCTGAGTCATTGATATGGAGAGCAAATAACAAGTGTTTGTAGCTCTGTTATCTTCGGATGGTAGTCAGAGCGTAGTCGAAGTATTTATCAGCTGAAGTAGCAAATATCTTTTCTTGTGTATATCAAATTGAATTCAGGGCTTTGTCTCCGTTCCGTTACTGAATCGAAGATCAAAACTTCTTTGCAGCTGCTATTTTCTGATTTAATTACCGGACAAAATCCATGAACGCACTTTAGTTCGAATAACGAATCTGGAATCTCTGAGCTCCGCAACTCTGCTCTGTCGTGGAGTGTGACTTAAAAGCTTGCCCACTAAGTTACAAAGGAGCGAATAATGACTTTCTGGAACGTCTGTTGTATTTTATTTTCTGACAATGGCACTCTTCCGTGTGACAACAAAATGTGCCAACTATGACGATCACAAACTCAGTAGTGATTAAGGTTTCTGACAAATCATTTCTTGTTTACCGAAAGACTTGTATAGAGGACAGAGACGGCTGTTTTGAGGAATATGAGTTGATTTATTCCTCGTCTGTTGGTGTATTAAAGGGCAAATGGAGTGTGTTACTCGCACCTACTTGAGACTATAACGATCTCATTGTATGCTAACTCAAGGGGCATGCGCACACAAGTGTGGGAAGAAGACACGGCACCATCAAACTCGTACACCAGTCCCACCTAGACGATGTGTCTCCAGTTTCTTGTCACTTACTACATACAGCTTTTCATAGCTCAAGCATCCTCCCATGAACTTCAGTGACATGAAATTTATTAGGTGCAGTGGCCAATCTCTTTTCTCGCGAACATCAAATTGAATGCAGGGCTTTGTCTCCGTTCCGTTACTGAATCGAAGAGCAAAACTTATTTGCAGCTACCACTCAGGACACAAAGACGTTTGATTTTTTTAATCATGATTTTTACGGAAAACGTCGATTAAATTAAACACAGACAAATGTTCCCCTTTGGATATTTAAAAATCAGGAAAAACAACGGGTTTTAATGTGACCTACGAAATTACATTATTCTTATCGCAGAATATGCAGCAGATTTCTCTACGAATAAATTCTAATTTCAGGTACTTACATGTAAAACTGATCAAAGTAACGGAAGAAAAATTTGATAACATGTCACATTCCTCGTGAAGAATGAGATAAATTACATGAAATTATATTGAAGTTCCCACTTTACACATAGTCGATGACTAGTTTATATAACATTCAAAGTATCCATGAAATTGAAAGGATTCTTTTCGGAGACTTCAATGCGCGTTCAAGAGAGATTCAAACTAGAGTGAAGATAACATTCTTTCACAACTGAATAAGAATTGACTGTTCTAATTACATACAGTATTGCCGTTGAATGTTTCAGACATATGTTATGTAAAGCGGTTATAAACCTTTAGAATGAACATGATACACTTTTACTATAATATTTCCTGTTTGTTCTAATAACATAGAATTCTTTTGTCAGTGTCCGCCTCCGTGGTTTAGTGGTTAGTATGATTATCTGCCATCCCTAGAGGCCCGGTTCGATTCCCAGCTCTGCCACGAAATTTGAAAAGTGGTACGAGGGCTGGAATGGTGTCCACTCAGCCTCAGGAGGTCAAATGAGTAGAGGGGTTCTATTCCCACCTCAGACATCCGCGAAGTGATTTCCCATTTCTCCTCCGGGCAAATACCGGAATGGTTCCTGACTTATGGCCACGGCCGCTTCCTTCCCTTTTCCTTGTCTTTCCCTTCCAATCTTTTCATCCCCCTCCACACTGCCCCCGTTCAGCATAGCAGGTGAGGCTACCTGGGTGACGTACTGGTCCTCCTCCCCGATTATATCCTCCCGACACAAAGCCTGAGGATCCAGGATATTGCCCCTGAGGAGGTAGAGGTGGGATCCCTCGCTGAGTCCGAGGGAAAATCCAACCCTGGAGCTAAACGCATTAAGAAAGAAAGATTTTCGTCAGCAAGTAGACAGCACATAAGGCAACAATTCTCTCCAGGTACTTGTTGACGATTATGCTCCTACAGTTCAGTTCGAAGACAATCAGCGACAGTGGACAGGCTCATCGCCCACTCGGCATCCAGCACGTGTGACAAGGTGTCAGGACAGTGGGTTTTCTATTTACACATAATACCCAATTCTACGACACTCCACGTCATAGCGTTATTATTAACCGCGGATCAAAGGGTTACTTCATCTCAATGGCATTTTTACGATCACGTACACACAATCCTGTCTAAGGCGTGTGCGAAATACTCCACAAGAAATATGCTTTTGTCTTCGGCGAGTTCTGTGTACGATAGGAGTCGCTTAAGACTGCATGCATAGAAGTTGTTCGATTTCTAGGTAGATACATAACTCGGAACGTATTTACGCAGAAGAAATAATAGGAAAATCTAATAATCATCACTAGACTCACGTTAGAAACATTTCTAAGAATTATACATTCGCGTTTGTAGAGGAAAATTGAGGAAACCATTAGCGGAACTCAGTTTGGGTTTAGAAATGGTTTTTGTGCTAGGAACGATGTGATGGTTCAAAAATGTGTTGAGGAACAGCAGACTGATATTGCTTGCTTCACAGATTATGGGAGAGTTTCAGACGATGTTAAACATCAACTGGAACTTACAGGGATTGACAATAAAGATGTTAACATCATCACGAGGCTGTAATGGAACCAACCAGCTCACATCTACTCTCCACTCCTTTCTAACTTATACTCTGAAGTCATTTCCCCAATCGCCGTTGAAGAAGTTGATGGGGGACTCAAGATCATTGGGCAGCAAACAAACGCCATTGGCCACGCGGAGCACACTGTGTTACTTGCCTTCAATTCCCTCTGAAAAGGATCAACGAAGTAATCGACGAGTTTGACCTCAAAATAAACATTCACAAAACAAAATTCATAGTAATAAGGAATCATAAATTTTCTAACGTTTGTATCACATTGGACGGAATAGCTGTGTCGCACTTCAGGTACCTAGGTTACTGGCTATCATAGGAATGGGATTTAGATGTTGAAATCAAAAAGCGAATCTGTATTGTCAGGAGTGTGTTTCTGAAAAGACCTTGCGTTCAATCACCTTAACTTACTGGTGTTGCTTTGCTGTGTCGAAGGAAGGGCACTAAGGCCCTTCGTCCACGGGTGCAACGCAACGCAACCCAACTTAAACCCACCTTGTTTAGGACAGTTGTAGGAGAGTTGTGTTGTATGTTCTTCGTCCACTACCGCAACTCTCCTGTAACGGTCAAATCAAATTTTGTCAGTCTGCTCCAGAATGTCAAGCGTGTGGTACGTAATCGGAATGTTGTAATTGCATACTGGTACTTGAGAAGGCTTCAAAGAGGGACGGAATTTTGGGTTCATCCTTTCATTCGTGAAAATCAATTACGTTCAATCGCCTTAGCCCGAGAAGTTGAACAAGACAAAGAAAAGTTGAAAGGATTTTACAGGATGTCCAGGAAACTGTCCGAGGAGCTGGTTGGAAAACTTGGCACAATAATTAGGAAGAAGGACACAAAGAGGAGGACATATATCTCAGTGGAAGAAAGACTGCTGATTACGTTGAGGTAATTTGCATTAATTGTAATTATATTTCACGCAATAAGTTTAAGATAAAGTTTCATAGATTTAAAAGTTTGATATATAGGACAATTGTTATTAAAAATGCTTGAAGCTGTTGAAAAAAAAAAGATAACAAACCGTGAAATATGAAACAGTCGCAAAGTTGTTCTTGCGTACCCATTGCAAATCATAAAATACAATAATTTTTCACTACAAATGTTCGAACGGAAACAGTATTCTCGCAAACTATAGTTGAATGAATAAGGGGGTTTGCCACTGCTTCTACGAGTTGTAGGCTATACACAACTCCTGATAACGATCTGGCATAATACAATTGAATTAGACGAGTGGTGAATTATAAAAAAATAACAGGAACGTCTGACTCGAGTCGGGCCACGCAACTAAAAGCCAGTCATTTGTGAGTTGATATTGCAGTCGTCCAGGTGAACGAGAACTGCGCAGTTAACAGTCGTTTCACAGTCGGACTCCGACTCCCGCCCAATGCTCATGTGTCATTTTTGAGTCGGATGCAGTTGCGTTGCACCGATAGACGAAGGGCCTAAGAGAAATGACTCGGTATGTATCGCGGAATGTTAAAGGTAGCATAGGTGGAGAACGTCACGAACGAGGAGATACTCCGTCGTGTCTGGAAGTCATACCAAGTTTTAACCTTTAAAAAACGCAGGAAAGAAGCATATCCCCCGAAATGAATACAGACTGATACAACTGATTACAGAAGGAAGATAAGAAGGAAAATGTTGACGTGGGAAAAGATTATCATCAGCGCGGAACCTCCAACAATGGTTCGACATCCACGATACTGGAAACACAAAACTCGATGATGTGTTGTGGAAGGTTGGTAGGTTGGTTGATTGATTTATCGGTCTGTTCCCTAGCGGACGGTACGAGATGGTTTGGAAGTTCCTACTAGGTGAGAAAAAGAGGAATCTCGCATTTCCTCGAAGAGAATTGTCTTATTAAGACTGAAGTATGTACAAGAAGTATGACTCTAAAGGTTGCAAGAGTCTTGGGTAGAAGTCGTCTACTAGAATCTGACTTTCAACGTATAAATGATGAGAACCTTATCATTATTATTAATGGCGTAATCTCTCTGTCCACTGACAGAGATTCGTGTGGCACCTGCTCTGGCGAGTTCTTAACAGAAGGCCTCGGGGCAAATGTATCCATGCTTATGTAGACCTCAAAGCCTCACGCAATATTCTACAAATCTTCTAAAATATTCCATGATTTTCCGTACCGTACCATGGAACATTCACCGCGTGTTCTTCCTCTACATCTTGGCCATCTCCTTAGTCTGGCCTCTATTCTGTGTGCACTGAATTATCATCCCCTTGATTCTTACTTTATTCCCTTGTGACCGACCTCTTTCTGAAGACAATGAGCGTTTAACTATATTACATACCTATGTGAAATAATACAGTTGTTTAATTGTATAATCAATTAAACATACAATGAATTACAGATCCTTAATACTTCTCCCTACGCTGGTGAACTCCATGTATATAGAAATAACAGTTCCTCCCACTCCCCTCCGGGTCGATTCTCGGAGAAAGCCACTGTCCTGAGTTCATACTTCGGGAGGAGCACACGGACAGATGCTCGCAACCTTCTGTGAGGGGACAACAATATTCTACCGAAGGTTGTTTCAGATCTATAGTAACAAGCACAAACATTGACAGTAGCGTCATACTTCAACATATGGAACGGAATCTAACTTCACCGAGTGTATTCCAGTGTACTCTCATGCCTGCCCCGTAAAATGACACCAAAAATAGAATAGAATCACTCCGTGAAGGGTACAATGCTGCCTCTTCCGGTGCCAAATTCTCTCATTTTGAGATGATCAAGAAGAATGAGAGGAGTGGTTATTACCATTTTCAAGAAATGTATCTCATGTTTGCTTAACGCAAATGGTACGGCACGGTGGGCTCAATCAGAGGGCGAGAACAGGAAAATAAGTGACCAGCCACTAGTCTTACTCCTGAGGTGATTCTCAAGGTTAAGACTCTGTCTTTGGCCCGAATCCTGTTACAACTGAACACCATTAACAAACAGGATTTGAAGTTAGAAAGCAGTATAAAAGTCGAGTTCACAAGCTGTTACCCAGAACATTAGCAGTAACAGCAGAAGTTGAACCTCGCTCGTAAAAAGTGGACGTTCCTCACATTATATTATGCATACGTATATCTAAATGCATCTAGCACCGAGCGAATCGGCCGTGTGGTTAGGGGCGCACAGCTGTGAGCTTGCAATCGGGAGATTGTGGGTTCGAAACCCACTGTGGGCAGCCCTGAAGATGTGGTTCTTTTTTTTTCTATTTTCACACCGGGCAAATGCTGGGGCTGTACAGCAAATAAGGATAAGGCCGCTTCCTTCCAACTCCTAGGACTTTCCTATCCCATCGTCGCCATAACACCTAGCTGTGTCGGTGCGACAAAAAGCAAATTGTGAAAAAAATTGAATTTAGCAACAAAAAAGTGAACTCGTGTCCTCATTCCGAGGTGGTGCAGCTCTTTTCAGGAACATGCCCAATGGAGGTGAGCTGCATGTACCATTTCAACCACATACCAGTCCTCCTGCCAGTTTTTAATTTACAGCAGTACCAGGAATAGAACCCGGGCCCCCGAGGACGGAAGCTGACCATTACGCTGCGGTTTGATGGTATTTGTGAGATGCATCTACAATGGCAAGTTAACCAGCTGCCGGACAGCTAAATATCTGAAAGTCGACTCTGCCTGTTATATGACAATAACGTTTTGACCCCAATTTTCCACACAGAAATGCCAACTTTCAATAGTTGTAGATCAAATAAGATTTTGCTGCATCAGGTTGAAGTGAACCTATATCTATCTATCTATCTATCTATCTATCTATCTATCTATCTATCTATCTATCTATCTATCTATCTATCTATCTATCTATCTATCTATCTATCTATCTATCTATATAAATAAAAGAACATGTCCTGGCCAAAACTACTGGACATAAAGAAATGAAATTTTGAGGATACGTTTATATTACAATGCAGCTGCTCGCTAAAGGAGGATTTTTGGTTATTCCGTCGCTAAGGGGGTGAAAAGGGGGTGGGGTGAATTTTTAAAATGAGTATATCTATATCTTAAAACTTTAAAAGTTTACAGATGTAAAAATTGTTATTTAGAATCTCCTTTATAAATAAACACGTATTTTTTGTTTACGGAAAATCCCACTTGTAGGGGTGAAAAAGGGGTTGAATGCCTTTATTGAGGATACTTATATCTCAGAAAATGAAGATATTACAGACCTAAAAATTGGTATTTGGGATCTCCTTTAAAATTAAAAAACACGTTTTGTTTTGTTTTGGGAAAATCCAATTAATGGGGGTTAAACAGGAGTGAAAAAATGGGGTGAATGTTTAGAAATTTTTAAAATGAGTGTATCTATATCTCAAAACTTTAAAAGTTTACAGATTTAAATTTTTATTTAGAATCTCCTTTATAAATAAAGAAACACGTATTTTATTTTTCGGAAAATCCCACTAGGAGGGGTGAAGAAGGGTGAAAAATGAATTGAATGCCTTTATTGAGGATACTTATATCTCAGAAACTGAAGAAATTACAGACATGAAAATTGGTATTTGGAATCCTCTTTAAAAATAAAGAAACACTTTTTTGTTTTTGGAAAATCTAATTAATGGGGGTTAAACAGGAGTGACAAATGGGATGAATTTTTAGAAAGACTATATCTACGGTATATCTCAGAAACGTAAAATGTTACAGACGTAAAAATTGGTATTTCGAATCTCCAGTAAGAATAAAGAAACTTAGGTGATTTGTTTTCGGAAACTGCACTGAAGGGGAACTAAAAAGGGGGGTGAAATTTTAAAATGAGCAGGTCTACAGTATATCTCAAAAATTTAACACGTTACAGAAGTGAGAAATGGTATTTTAATCTCTATTAAAAATAAAGAAGCATGTTTTTTTGTTTTCGGAAAAACTGACTGAAAAATGACTGAAAATGGGGTTGAATTCTTTTTATTAGGATACTGATATCTCAAAACCTGAAGATGTTACAGACGTAAAAATTGGCATTTGGAATCTCCTTTACAAATAAAGAAATACGTATGTTTTGTTTTCGGAAATCCACCAAAAGCGCGGGGGAGGGCCAGAATTGAAAAAGTAGTTGAATTATTTATATGAAGATACATACTATTATCTCAAAAACGAAAAATGTTGCAGACGTGAAAATTGGTATTTGGAATCGGCTTCAAAAATAAAGAAACACGTATTCCTTTGATTTTGGAAAATCCAATGAAGGGGGGGTGGGGTGAAAGAGTTGAAAAATGAATTGAATTAATTGTATGAGGATACTTACATCTAATAAAAACTAAAGTTGTTATAGACGTGAAAATGGGTATTTGGATCTCCTTAAAAAAAAGAAAAACGCATTTTGGGGGGGGGGGAAATCATCTTTGGAGGCGGGGGTGAAAGAAGTTGAATTCCTTTTATGAGGACACATATCTCAAAAACTGAAGATGTTACAGTCGTGATAATTGGTATCTAGACGATCCTTTACTAATAAGGAAACAAGCATTTTTCCGGAAAATTCACTTAACGGGTGAGGGGGAGTGTCAAAGGAGGTGAAAACAGTTAATTCTTTCTTTGGGGATACTTATATCTCAAAACTGAAGGTAACAGACGTGAACATTGGTATTTGGAATCTCCTTTAAACATAAAGAAACACCCGTCCTTTTTTCGGGGGGGGGGGGTCGGGTAAATCAATTTAACGGTGGTGGGGTGAAAAAGGAGTTGAGACCATTGATTTTACTGTTCATAATGTTCTTGATTCTGATCATAAACCGATCATTTTTAATCTTTCCTGTGTTCGTTTTCAAGAGCCACCTTTTCCTTTGGATATAAATAATAAATAATGTTATTTGTTTTACGTCCCACAAACTACTCTTTTACGGTTTTCGGAGACGCCGAGGTACCGGAATTTAGTCCCGCAGGAGTTCTTTTACGTGCCAGTAAATCTACCGACACGAGGCTGACGTATTTGAGCACCTTCAATTACCACCGGACTGAGCCAGGATCGAACCTGCCAATTTGGGGTCAGAAGGCCACCGCCTCAACCGTCTGTGCCACTCAGCCCGGCTTTTCCTTTTGGAGAACTTAAAGTTAGATTACAGTAGATTCTCCTGGCATGTAAATAAAAATTTAAACACATTTGAAATAAACGATAGGAATGATACTGACCGTGCATCTGTTCACCTCTATAATAAGGTCAATAATGCACGGCAGAAATCGCCAGAAATCCCGCGCACTTCCCTACGCGTGACAATGGCGCTGGTCACATTGTCGGCAATGACAATGGCAACAGATGTAATTTACCGCCGTCTTGCATCTAGCTGCGGGGTCCAGAACTTCTATAATAATAATAATAATAATAATAATAATAATAATAATAATAATAATAATAATAATAATAATAATAATAATAATAATAATAATACCTTACCCGGCTATTTAAAATGCGAGCCTTCTCTAAGGCCATCCTATGCCAACGGACTTGAACTGGTAAACTTCCAACGATTTTGTCGTCTACCGTTAGATGGCTAGACCATCGATTTGTAACTACTTGATAGAGTTGTTAAACCTGGTTCTAAGGATTTTTTTTTTTGTAATGTACCTAAGTTGTCAACACTTTAGCTGGTTCCTCCTCGATTATCGTCTGCCTATTAGATACTTGGAAACATGTTCTCTAGCCAATTCAAACCGGAGGTGTGTACAGGAATCCACCCTATTAGCGAAGAGTTCTGGAAGCTTCCCCTTATGAACTATAAAAGCAGGGCACTTTAAGGCGATCTTGTCTGAATTGCTCCAGTGATTGGGAGTGCTACTTGACGTAGGAGGCAGGGGCGAGGTCTGTGTGAGGAAGATTCAGCTGTACAAGGTAATGGCAGAATTTACCTAGACAGGTGATTGATCCTGCGGGAAGTTTGAGGAGAATGTTTCAAGCTATTTTCTTTTAATATAATTTTGTAAGCCGGTGTTTCGAATGTAGAATTTTCGGCGAAGTCTGAGGACTCTAATTCTGTTCCCTACTAGTAAATATGTAGTGTAAGGGAACAAAGAGTGATCAGCCTCTGTTGGTTCCCATTCAACCTTACATTCAGCGACTGAAGTTTAAAAACTTCAATATTTCGTAAATCTTAAATGTTCCTCCTTTAGTCACACCTTGCAGTATAGCGTAAGACCGCTTCGGGTTTTAACAATTTCGATAAGGAGTGCAAGTGTTTATTCATGGCCGGTTATATGCAACATTTTCTTTATTATTAAGGCCACGTAGTATGGGCAATTTTGCCCCTGTTTACTAGGTGTTATTCTTAGCGCATCTGTTTCTCTATTTTCGGCTCCTTTTTGGAACGGTTATCAATCCTATGGTAAAGCAATGGATAAACTCACAACAGGGCCACTGTGTACGAATACCTTAATGTGAGGTTAACCGATAGGTTGTCTGGTGGAATTTTAGTGCGCCAAAAGAAACTGGTGCCTCTGCGAGGCTAGACTATGGTATATTTGGAGCGCAGACTCCTATGTGTGTACCGGATTGGAGCAAATCCTTCTCTTGTAAAAACTATCGTATCTGGCTGGAGCAATAATGCTCCTCCCCATGTAAACTAACTACTTGTTAAACTACTGTATCTTAACATTTTGTACCTGATGTTCGGACTTCTAAGTCTCCGACACTGTTAGAACTGACAAGCTCATTAATAATTTGTTCTGTTGTTTATTATTCATTCAGATTTTCTATCAAAAAAAAGGAAAGAAATAAAATATCCAATTTTTTAATATTAAAAGTTGCTCTAAGTAATTCCTTGTCCAGCCTTTCATCCCAGGCGCTTTCTAATACTCTGTGAGCCACAGAATCCCCCCCGTAATAATAATAATAATAATAATAATAATAATAATAATAATAATAATAATAATAATAATAATACATATTTAAAATGTTATCTGAGACTGCAGATGATCTGGGGAAACTGCTGGATGGTATGGACAAAGGCTTGCGGATGGTGTACAAAATGAAAATAAATAAGTCCAAAGTAATGGAATGCAGTGGAATGAAGTCAAATGATGCAGGATATGTATATTTTTTCTCAGTGGGTTTACGTCGCACCGATACAGATAGGTCTCATTGCGACGATGAAAGACGAAAGGCCTAGGCGTTGGAAGGAAGCGGCCCTGGCCTTAATTAAGGTACAGTCCAAGCATTTCCCTGGTGTGAAAATTGGAAATCACGGAAAACCATATTCAGGGTTGCCGACAGTGGGATTCGAATCCACTATCTCCCGGATGCAAGCTCACAGCCGCGCGTCCCTAACCGCACGGCCAACTCGCCCGGTACAGAAAAATATTGATGATGATGATGATGCTTGTTGTTTAAAGGGCCTAACATCGAAGGTCATCGGCCCCAGAAAAATATTAGACTAGGAAATGATGTCTTAAAGGAAGTAGATGAATATTGTTACTTGGGTAGTGGAATAACTAACTAACGATGGCAGAAGTAAGGAGGACATAAAAAAGACTAGCACAAGTAGCGAAGCCCTTTCTTAAAGAAAAGAAATTTGGTCACTTCGAACATTGATATTGGAATTGGAAAAATGTTTTTGAAGATTTTCGTATGGGGCGTAGTATTGTATGGAATTAAAGAATGGTGATCACTAGCTCAGGAAGAAAGAGAGTAGAAGCTTGTGAAATGTGGTATTACAGAAGAATGCTGAAGTTGAGATGGATAGATTGAATCACAAATGAAGAGATACTGAATCGAATTGGTGAGAGGAGATTGCTTTGGCTAAATTTGACAAGAAGAAGGGATAGAAAGATAGGATTTAATCAGTTGGTTTTTGAAGGAAGTGTAGGCGGTAAGAACGGAAGGGGTAAACCAAGGTATGAATATGACAAGTAGATTATGGGAGATGCAGGATGTAGGAGTTACGAAGAAATGAAAATGTTAGGACAGGATAGGATGGCATGGAGGGCTGCATCAAATCAGACTCATACAACATAAAAATCGCAGATGTAGAAAAATTGTGGCACGAGTGGCAAAAAGTAGGACGAAAATAACGGTACAACTGATTTGTTTGTGGAACGAAAGTGGTGCGAACCCTACAGTACTTCATGACTCAAGGCGCCTGTTTCGAGAAAGAATTTCTCGCAACGTTCGGTGGGGCAAGCCTTGTGTCTGCTATCAGCGGCATCTCGCCTAGCGTCAGGACGTCATTAACTGAAACATGTTCTTCAATTGCCTCTCACCAGACCGTTGAGTCAGCCTTTTACCTGTCCTTCACTTGCTCCTGTTTATTGTCGCTCCTGTGAAGAAATTCTAAAAATCACCGAACTTTATCCAGATCTAAAGTCAAAGGCATGTGAGCGTATGTAAATTGCAACTGAACGTAGCCGATGGAACATAGACGGACGGAAAGACTGAAGACCGCTGAGCCGACAGTTTAATAGGGCCGTACGCTGATCGTCGTGCGCTAGTAGGTACCGTATAACGTAGCATTATGATGTAACTGGACACAACCTCTGGGACATAAATCCAAGGCCGTGACCAGGAGTTGGCCGTGTGGTAAGGGGCGCGCAGCCGTGAGCTTGCATTCAGGAGATAGCGGGTTCGAACCCCATTGTCGGTACCTCTGAAGATCGTGTTCCGCGAATTCCCATTTTCACACCAGGTAAATGCTGGTATAGAGTAGACTGTCGGTCGATGAATTGTCTTCAGTAAAAAAGATTCTTAACTTAAAATATGATAAATTGGAATGAACAGAAGCTCTTGGAATTGTCACTGAAATAGGTTAGAATTTCTTAACGTCGCGCTACCACGCTGAAGGTTTTTGGGGACAAAAGGGTGGGAAGTGGTGGTGGTTGTCGAGGTTTTCCTTCTAATCAAAAGCCGTGTACTCTGCCGAGGTCATAGTTACCATAAACCACTGTCAAGGAGAGTGAGACAAATAATTCTATTGTGTTTTGAGTTCGTTTGGGCCACAGTGCTCACGATGTCGTTGTTTGCCGCTCCTCATTTCTTGTTGGTACCAGAGTTTACTCTTGGCCCAGTAATCATCCATTTTATTCCTCGGACCATTTCCTTGTCTCACTGTGGTTAGTTTCTGTAAGGGATGTTAGGAAGAGTCTGGTTTTGATAGTTGAACGGTAGTTAGGCTACTTCTGTTAATGTGTGTCTTGATTTATGCGAGATCCTTTTCTACCCACTTGGTCCACAGTGATCCAGTGCCTTTCACCCTTGCTGGCTACTTTCAATATCTTGTAGGACAGCCTGTCAGAGTCCATTCTGTCCTGGTATCCGTAGAAAGCCAACTGTTTTCTTTTGATGGAATCTGCGAGGTTTTCTTGGTGTTGGTAGAGCTCACAGTTTGCTTTATACTCTCGTCTTTTATCTGGCAGTCCATCTTTCTCAGGAACTTTCTTTCTTGTACTTCGGTGGCTCTTAGTGGGGTCTTCTTAGTTAGAGATAGGCACTCTGCTACGTACAGGACTGGGGGTTTGACCGGTGTGGGTGGGGGCGGTAGAATAACTCCCGCGGTATCCCCTGCTTGTCGTATGAGTGCGGGTTGGCGACCACGCAGCCCTGACATTGCTTCCACTTACTTGTGCCAGGCTCCTCACTTTCATCTATTCTATTCTACCTGCTTGCTCAATTCTTGCTCTTAGGTTGCGACGCCTAGGGTGTCTTTCATTCTTACGCCTTTTGTGACTCCTGTATTCGTTTGGCTGATACCTTCAGTTTTCGAAGTGTTGGGCCCCTTCCATTTTTCTCTCTGATTAGTGTTAATAGAGGATGGTTGCCTAATCGTTCTTCCTCTGAAAACAATAATCACCACCACTACCACTAACACCACCACCATCTGTCTTAGTTTGGCAATAATCGATATATGTTTTGAGGCGTACGGTTTTCTGCACTAATGGTATGCCTTGTCTAGTTTGATTCTCCTCCGTTCGAGAGCTACCGTTTCAATCATTTCTGAAGTCCAGTCTCCAAGGTACTTAACAGTTGTGGCTCCCTTGATACGCTCGGTATCAATATAAACCTATTTATATTACTACATGTTTCGCTTATCTACGTGTATATTTTAAACACCATTAGGGTAAATGATAATTGTGTACTAGAATAAAATAATAATAGTAGAAATAATTGTAAACACCTCGAAAATACTAAAATATCGATCGAAAAGCCATGAAGGGACTAACATTTTTTTTAAACATTTGTAATCGATTAAATTAAATTATGTTGTTCTTCTGGGAACTTAATTTTTGACATAAAGGCCAAAGGCTGGCATTTATACAAGTGGAGGCACATGCTTCCCCTAGTGCATCGTCACTGCATTGTCCTACATAGGAGGCTGAGGCGAAACGCTGGTAATTTTACCATTGAAAAGACCTGAAAAGCCTAAATGCTTTTTACCTTGAAAATAGTTTTAATATTAATAAAACAATAATGCCCAGCTTAATTCCTTGGTAAGTGGTAAGTAGGCCGCGGGTTTTAGACAGTAATAAGTTACAATGCGAATTACTTTGTTTATTAGCAAGTGTCGTCTAGCCCGTTATGTAGCGAGAGTAGCTAGGGGTTCTTATAGGCCGTACTTTATGCGAAGCCCACTGCACAACCGTTGTGCAGGGTAGACTATACTTGTTCCCCGCTTCATTGGGTTTGCATTCTGACCTATCTATATATATAAAGTAGCTTGTCCTGACTGACTGACTGATTCATCATCGCCGAGCCAAAACTACTGGACATAAAGAAATGAAATTTTGGGGATATAATCATATTAAGATGTAGGTGCTCGCTAAGAGAGGATTTTTGGATATTCCGTCGCTAAGGGGGTGAAAAGGGGGGCGAAATTTTAAAATTAGTGTGTTTATATCTCAAAACTTTAAAAGTTTACAGATGTGAAAATTGGTATTTAGAATCTTCTTTAAAAATAAGGAAACACGTATTTTTTTTGTTTTCAGACAATCCCAATAGGAGGGGTGAAAAAGGGTGAAAAAGGGGTTGAATGCCTAATCAGGATACCGGTGCTTATATCTCAGAAACTGAAGATATTACAGACCTGAAAATTGGTACTTTTGATCTCTCTTAAAAATAAAGAAACACGTATTTTTTTTTGTTTTTGGAAAATCCAATTAATGGGAGGGTGAAAACGGGGTGAATTTTTAAAATGAGTGAATCTATATCTCCAAACTTTTAAAGTTTGCAGATGTAAAAATTGGTATTTAGAATCTTCATTAAAAATAAAGAAACACGCATTTTTTTGTTTTCAGAAAATCACAATAGGAATCGTGAAAAGGGGTGAAAAATTGGTTGAATGCCTTTAATGAGGCTACTTATATCTCAGAACCTGAAGATACTACAGACCTGAAAATTGGTATTTGGGATCTACTTTAAAAGTAAAGAAACACGTATTCTTTCGTTTTTGGAATATCCAAATATTGGGGGGTGAAAAGGGGGGTGAATTTTTTAAAATGAGTGTGTCTACATCTTAAAACTTTAAAATTTACAGATGTAAAAATTGGTAGTTAGAATCTCCTCTAAAAATAAAGGAACACGTATTTTTTGTTTCCTGTAAATCCCAATAGGAGGGGTGTAAAAGGGTGAAAAATGGGTTGAATGCCTTTAATGAGGATACATATATTTCAGAACCTGAAGATATTACAGAACTAAAAATTTGTATATGGGACCTCCTTTAAAAATAAAGAAACACGTATTTTTTAGTTTTCGGAAAATCCAATTAATGGCGGTTAAACAGGAGTGACAAATTGGGGTGAATTTTTTGAAAGACTATATTTACAGAATATCTTGGAAACGTAAAATGTTACAGACGTAAAAAGTGGGTGTTTGGAATCTCCTGTAAATGTAAAGAAACATAGGTGATTTGTTTTTGGAAACTCCACTTAAGGGGAACTCAAAAGGGGTGAAATTTTAAAATGAGAATTTTTACAGTATATCTAAAAAAACTTAACATATTACAGAAGTGAAAAATGTTTTTTTTTATCTCTATTAAACATAACGAATCGTGTATTTTTAGTTTTCAGAAATACCACTTGGCTGGTGGGGGGTGGGTAAAAGTGACTGAAAATGGTGTTGACTTCTTTGAATTAGGCTACTGATATCTCAAAAATGAAGATGTTACAGACGTGAAATTTGATATTTGCAATCTGCTTTAAAAGCAAAGAAAGACGTATTCTCGGAAAATCCAATGAAGGGGGGGGGGGGGGGTGCAAGAATTGAAAATTTAATTGACTTGATTGTATGAGAATGCATACATCTAATAAAAACTAAAGTTGTTACAGACGTGAAAATTCGTATTTAGATCTCCTTTAAAAACAAAGAAAAACGCGTTTTGGTGGGGAAACCATCTTGGAGGGTGGGAGTGTAAAGGAGTTGAATTCCTTTCATGGGGACACATAAATCAAAACTGAAGAAGTTAGAGTCATGATAATTGGTATTTAGAAGATCTTTTACTATTAAAGAAACAAGTATTTTTTGCGGGAAAATTCACTTAGGGGGGGGGGGGGAAGAGTAGTGTGAAATGAAGTGAAAAAAATAATTTTTATGGGGATACTTATATCTCAAAACTGAAGGCAATAGACGTGAACATTGGTGTTTGGAATCCCCTTTAAACATAAAGAAACAAGCCTTCTTTTAATTTTTTTTGGGGGGGTGCGGGGGTGGCGGTAAATAAACTTAACGGCGGTGGGGTGTAGAAGGAGGTGAGACCAATTGATTTTACTGTTCTTAATGTACTTATAAGTATCCTCCGTTGCTCAGGCGGCAGCGCGCCGGCCTCTCACAGCTGGGTTCCGTGGTTCAAATCCCGGTCACTCCATGTGACATTCGTGCTGGAAAAACCGGAGGCGGGACCGGTTTTTCTCCGGATACTCCGGTTTTCCCTGTCATCAGCCACTCCAGCAACACATAATAGTAATAATAATAATAATAATAATAATAATAATAATAATAATAATAATGTTCCGGACCGTCGTCAAATGTGCGGACCGCGCTGGCAACGGCTCCTGGACGAGTAATGACTAAGAATGCAGTCCGGCCGCGGGTTCAGTGCCGCCAAAGCACCCAATATGACACCGCGCCGGATCTCCTGAAGGATTTCATACATATTACAATTATTATAGGAAAAGATGGCAAAGATTTACGGACTCAACTGACCGGGAGGAATACCTGAGCCTAGCCCGGGAAGTACGAAATCGATTGCTGGAAAGGAAGATTGAAAAATGGGAGGAAACGTGCCGTAATCTAATAGAAAACGAGTCAGATCGGGAATTTTGGTGGATTCTCGCAGAAAACGAGGCAGATCGCGAATTTCGGTGGATTATATATCTAAAACAATAAGCATTCAATTATAAATTTCAGTATAATACCGTAGCGAAGCACGGGTATCTTGCTAGTTACTGCATAAAAATCATGGCTAGTGATAAGTGAAAGTTCCTCTAAACAGTAGAGAGTGAAGTCGGATAGAAAAATACCGTATCTACACTAATCTTATAAAGAGAAAAGGATTTGTATATGTGTTTGTAATGGATAAACTCAAAAACTACTGAACCGATTTTAAAAATTCTTTCACCTATAGAAAGCTACATTACCAGTGAGTAATATGGGCTGTAATTTTTTCAGAACAATTAGAGATCCCTACTAAAATTGAAATAATGTAACCAAAGGTATAAAAAATCTGCCTATTAAGTCATTATAGGCCAATATAGACGAAGTATCGACTTTGACGCACAAGGACGAGACAAAGCTCATATTAAGCTTCACGGCGCGAAGAACAAAACTCGGCAATGCCACATGAGCCTCAAAAAATCATGTTTTAATGGTTTATAACCAACCGTTACGGAGATATTGTCATCACACTACACCGCTCTGTGGATCAGTTGGTAGAGAGAGATAGCGGGTTGAAACCCGGCAGAGGTAGTCGGATTTTTGAAGGGCGGAAAAAAGTCCGTTAGACACTCCATGTCGTACGATGTCGGCATGCAAAAGATCTCTGGTGGCACATTTGATGTTTACCCGACAAAATTCATTAAATCTCAGCCATAGACGCCTAAGAGAGTTTCGGCTTACTCGGTCTGCCATCTAGTGGGCGTAGAGTAAAACGGGACGTCGAAATTGACGAGCAGACAGCCAGATGGCGTCAAATTGAAATGTCTGCACACGGTAGCTGAGACCATACGATTATTATTATTATTATTACCGCTCTAGGAATCGGATGGGGGAAATGACCAGCCGTGACCATGGCAACGCCAGTTCAAGTATTATACAGTAGAATACAGGCCTGCGGCTCGAAGTAGGCACGTGCGTAAATGTAGGCTAGACCAAGGAAAGATTCTGCTACACACATGACTGTCTGGAAAAAATCTTTTTTGGGGTAAGCCACGCTTATGGGTGGAGGTGGGAAGAGGGTAGCATGTAAAAATAATCGAAAATATTGTCGAATCCATAGGTTTCGGGGTCACTGAGATGAACAGTGACACTCCGCATGTAGTTTAAGTCCAAGTTCAGTCCCGATCGGCATGGGGGTGAGAAGGGGTGAAAAAAGTCCAAAATGGACCAGATTATGGATTTATGTAGGTACAACGACCTGGGCGGGGGTGATAAGGGGGTGAAGTATGAGTCAACGTCACAATAACGAAATCTACAAAAAATATCTTCACACATAATTAACGGGTTATAAAAAACGTAAAAGTAAACAATCAATAAAGCACTCGGGCAGCGGCGGGTAACAGAGCTGGTTATAAATAAAAATGTTCATTTACAACGTGAGATATTTTCATGATAGCTGTTTAGAACATGTATTTATTTTAATTACGATTGCCGAGTATTTTTCGACATCACAATTCAATAGTGTAACTCGAGAGGAAGTTGTGAGTGCTATGGAGGGACCTAATGACGGGTCTTGAAGGTAAGTGTATCGTTAAAAGTCGGCAAGGTGAGGCTCCATAAGCCACCGCGCCACCCAGGTGGATGAGGGTCGGGTTTGTGGGTTTAGCATTTGAACCATGAGATGTGAAGGACTGCCAGTTCATTAAAAGGCATTCATCTTGTTTGGAGGAGCAGGGCGGTGTGGCCCAAAAGGATGGCAGGTACAGTCGCGTACTACCAACATAGACCTGCCATTGTTTTCTCCGAGATTATCTAAGACCACAATGCACTCTGCCCTCAGCTTACTGAGCGATGTTTGTCTTCCCTTTAGCACTCGTCCTGAGAAGTCAGTTCTCAGCGCATTCAGCTGGAGTATAATAGGGGCACTACTGCTACCTTTCCGACAGATGATCATCAGCCCCGTGAAGGAGGATAGTCGATGATGTTTCATAGCAGAGATTTTCAGACTAATATGAGATTGCACCTCAATCATGGCTTAAAGTTCAGAAAAGAACCCTAAATGATAGGCTTAGAAAATATGAGTACGTGGCTAATTATGAAGGCATTTTAATGTATTATAAAGCATTCTTTTACATACACGTTGTAAATAAGACGAGATTGTCAAATTAAATATATTTTTATAACACATCACAAGAAATTTAAGAGTTTGTGTCTGTATCAGGTACAATACAATGATAAGAAAGTTACACATGATGTCCTGCTTGTATGAAAGTTTCACAAAATATTAGATTTTAGACTCGATGCCAAATTAATAAACAAGGATGAAAAATATTCAATCTTAATTCTGAAATTGAGACATTGCGAGCCATGGGATGTGTGTGTGTACACAGTTTGCTGATGTGTGTGGCTCCATGTATACATATTTAACTTTCTTCTTATTTATTTCCAAATTTCAGTTTTTCTGAACTCTGCTAGCGTACCCTGTTCTACTCAGTGTGGTACGCGAAGTCGTCTCAAGGGGTAGCTTGTGTTTTCAGACAGCAGTTCAGAAAAGAGTACATTTTCAATAAAATCTTGTTTTGATTTAGTGTTTTTGTCTACCAGTACATAGAGCCCGTTTTCCGAATTATTCCTTCTACAATATGTGTCAGTGTGACTACGTATGTAAAAGTGCTTACTTATGCTGCAATCGCTCTTTTTTAAATTTTTCTTTCGAAATCGCCTCATTCACTTCAATTTTCTTCAGTACCAGTGTACCAGCAAAAGTACCCGTGCTTCCCTACGGTATTCTACATCGTAGACGGATATCGAAGTAAATTACTGTACATGCAGTGAATAAGAGTTTTTTAAATTGCATGTCTCTTAGCGTTATCCAGAAACAGCAGGGGGAGGTTCCCATACTTTGTTACCAATGTAAAGTGCGAGTTGGGGAGTTGTGATGATAACGGCAGGCTGACTTGCCTACTGCCATTCACAATCGAGTAGAGAAGTTTTCATTATAGTGGCAGGCCCCATTACCTACTGCGCGGTCACAATCGGTTTGGTGAGTTTCCATTATAATAGCAGGCCACTATGCCTAAAGCCAGTCGCATTTTAGATGGGTACATTTGTTTATATTGGCAGGCACACTTGCCTACTAGTACAATCCGTGAGGGGAGTTTTGAACATATTGCATGCACTCTTCAATTCTCACAGTCAAATTGAGAAGGAAATCGTTCATTACAATGGTTGTCCCTCCTTGCTAATGCCAGTTACACAGTGGTTGGAGAAGGATCCCATTCCTACCGCCAGTCAAATTTGATGTAGAGAGTAATGATTACAATAGCAGACGTCCCCCAGCTGAGAGTCGCTATCGATTTGTAAAATATTAATTATAATCGCAGACACACCCTTTCAACATCGCTACAATTCGACATTAATGAATATATAGATCGACATACGAAGTATATGCATGTTTACAATTTGCAAAGTTTCACTTACAGAATAACTGCTGCTAAGCGATACGTCATACCGACAAACGGATTGTTACAATAAGACGCCTCATTTAGCGATCTAAATGGCTGGCCTTAGTATATTTTCTCCTATCGCATTTATTTTTGGGCATGATTGAATTAGAAACGTTGAATAGAGTAAATTTGGGTGAGATTTTCTCACAGTGCATTACTTTTGGATACTTATATGGCAGCTGCAAACGTAGAATTTGGCTCACGTATGGATACAGAGTGGACCAATGTTTGTACAGAATTAGATTATTATGCCTTTCGTATACGTTATTCAAACTATGAATTATACGCGTACAAATTGCAAAATGCAGGAACAACCGAGAAATAGAGACAAATCTAACGTATAAGGAATAGAGATACGACAAAACATCATAGTACCAAAGTTGTAGATCATTCCAAATTGAATGGAGATAGTGTCACCCGTTTTGTGATACGACTTACCGTTTAGCCACGAAATACCTCGAAACGAAGGTCTGCACCGGCATTAAAATTGCCTCAATGTTTCGATGTATCTGGGGGGTAAAATGTGAAATATTTAAAGATCTTGGAAGCTTTCCGTCGCTTGTATGCTAAGACAAATAATTATGCCAAATTTCACTATTGTAGCTCGTCTGGCAGATTGTGCCGCAGTCTTGCTTTGGGGGAGGTTGGGGATAAAAATGAGGACTTTCTGGACACTAAAGCTAACAAATATGCAGATGGTCTATTTTACACCTGAAACGGATAACTGCAGGAAAATTTCGCGAAAATAGTAAATGTACAGACACACGGTCGTTACGATTTTATATAGATAACGAATCTGCTCCACATACGACACCTTTTGGGCTATGCCTGCTGGACTTCGCCTGCAAAACCGTCCGTTAATGATATCTCCCTTATTAATTCTCCTATCGAAAAAATGCACATGAGAAAAAGGTTTTAGAAGTGGATTTTCATCAAGGTTGGTCGATATCCAGGCAGGTTGGTCTTATATATATTGTGTGAGAGTAAAATCACTGTTTCGGTTCCCTATAAACCCTAGTCCATTCCGGGAATTTGACATGGTACGTACCTAAAACCTGCCTTTATCAGGCGGATGCTAAATACAAGGTTGGTTGAAATATCTCCAGTAGTCTTCATCTTATAAGAAATAGGCTTTACACGCACCCGCTCTTGAGTTAAGTCTGGTGGGACTTGTACCGAAAAACGCTCCGTTAATATCTCCATTTTTAATCTTCGTATCGAAATGATGCACGTAAGAAAAAAGTTTAGAAATTGATTTTCATTAAGGCAGGTAGATTTGCATTAAATTTGGTTTGTATATTTTGTGGAGGATCAAAATCACGGTTTAGGTTTCTTATAAACTCACAGTAAATTGAGGGATTTAAAAACAATATTGGCCCTGAAACCTACTTAAGGACAGGTGGATTCTAAATATGAATTTTGGTAGAAAAATATTTAGTAGTTTTCAAGTTATACGAAATCAGACAAACAAACAGACAAAAAGACACCAAAGCTAAAAAATATATGCAGATGATCATTATACACCTGACCCGGATAACTGAATGAAAATTTCGCCAAAATAGTCAATGTACAGACACACGGTCGTTACAATTTTTATATAGATAACGAATCTGCTCCACATACAACACTTTTTGGGCTATGTCCGCTGGACTTTGCCTGCAAAACCGTCCGTTAATGATATCTCCCTTATTAATTCTCCTATTGAAAAAATGCACATGAGAAAAAGGTTTTAGAAATGGATTTTCATCAAGGTTGGTCGATATCCAGGCAGGTTTGTCTTGTATATATTGTGGGAGAGTAAAATCACTGTTTCGGTTCCCTATAAACCCCCAGTCCATTCCGAGAATTTGACATTGCATGGACCTAAAACCCTACCTTTGGACACGTGGATGCTAAATGTGATGTTTGGTTGAAATATATCCAGTAGTTTTCAAGTTATAAGAAATACGCTTTACACGCACCCGCTCTTAAGTCCGGTGGGACTTACCGAAAAACGGTCCATTAATGATATCTCCCTTATTAATCCTCGTATCGAAATGATGCACATGAGAAAAAGGTTTAAAAATTGATTTCCATTAAGGTAGGTAGATTTCTATTAAATTTGGTTGTGTATAATTTGTGGGAGTGCAAAATCACGATTTTTGTTTCGTATAAATCCCCAGTCAGTTCAGGGATTTAGAAACAATATTAGCCCTAAAACCTACCCAAGGACATATGGATTCTAAGTATGAAGTTTGATAGAAATATATCCGGTATTTTTCAAGTTATAGACAAATAGACAGACAGACACCAAAGCTAACAAATATGCAGATGGTCTATTTTACACCTGAAACGGATAACTGCAGGAAAATTTCGCGAAAATAGTCAATGTACAGACACACAGTCTTTACGATTTTTTTTATAGATATTTCGTTGCTAGGCAATAAAAACCTCGTAATCCCACTCACGAGAAAACCACGTTTCTCCACCTCTCTTGTGAAGGTTTGCCGTCTTGCCTGAGAAGAAAAGAGAAGACTAATTGGGCTGTCATTAAGTACTGAAAATACCAGGAACAATTCGCCGCTCAGTTCTGGACTTTTTCTGTAAAGTTTACTGCGAAGGAGTTACGAGGTTTGCTTTGCCCAGCAAATCTCGTGGTGACATGCAACCTTACATCCCCAGCCGCAACTCTTTGATGCTTCAGTGCGTGGAGGGACCCTGAGAAAACGGGGTGAATTGTGGAGGATAATGATTACGATTAATAATAATAATAATAATAATAATAATAATAATAATAATAATAATAATAATAATACTGGCGCAGGGCTTCTGAAGAGCCCTAGTGCAGTTCTTTCGAAATGACGCCTTTTAGGCGACCTGCACTTCTGTGAGGATGAGGCCCTACATATTATGAATTTGAATTGTGAAGAAGGCATACACACACACACCCAGGCCCCTGGCCATCGGAATTAACCAATGAATGATAAAATCCCCGTCTTGACCGGGAATCGAACCGGGAATCCGCGGGACCAAAGACCAGGACGCTAACCATTTAGCTATGAAGCATGATGACGATGATAATTATAGTTAATATTATTTGGCACCCAGCAACAATCATTTGTTATTTGTGGCATAATCGCAGTACAATCGTACTTCGTGGATACAAAGACGAAACAATTCGATTTTGAGGATGCGCCAACCAAAAAGTTTGAATACCACTGTACTGAGGCACGCTCGGCTTTCCGAGTTGCTCTTGTCCAGGACTTTGCTGTGACCAGCCGTGAGCTGGTCGGAGCAATGAAAGCCTGGAAGTTCTAAATGTGTATGTTAAAAACACCTTCATGGAATGAGCTCATAGAATAATAATAAACCGGCTTCGGTGGTGTGTTACTGTGAGGGGAATGGAGAAGGATAACTTACCTAAGATAATAATGCATTCGGTCATGAAGGGTAAGAGAAGAAGAGGGAGACCAAGGTGGTCACACTTAGACTCACTTTTCATGATTTAAAGATAAGAGGTATAAAATAAACGAAGCCACACAGCTGGTTACAAATAGAGGATTGTGGAGGCATTTTTAAAATTCACAGCAGTTTGCAGACTGAACGATGAAAGGCATAACAGGGGCTCAGGCTTTACAGTCTTCGAGGAAGTTCACGCTGTGTCCATTACAGACAGCATCCGTCGAATTTACATGGATATCCTTCGAAGGCCACTCAAGGGGCTTTATAATAGACCCGAAAATCAGGTTCGAAACGTCCGAAATACAACGCAATGAGGTTCATGATGATGATGATGACGATGATGATGATGATGATGCTTGTTGTTTTAAGGGGCCTAACATCGAAGGTCATCGAACCTCCTGAGGTTCATGAAGAAGGGAAGAACATATGAACGAACCTTCCCATTCGATCAACAAGAATACCAGTTGGATGCTATCGAAGTCATAGGATTTATGATTGACGCTAGAGGAACCATCCCTCTCTTTTTCATCGAGTTCTGTAAATCATTTAACCGCGATCAGGCATTAAGAAGAGAAGCTGCAGTGACTGCCTTGAAATATTTCGTCCAAATCCTGATGAACCATTTCTCCCAAGTATAATGCAACAAATGTGCTTTACAACCAGTATGTAATCAACTCACAATTACTTTTGAAAATCTATCTTGTTTTAATGTATACTTTGCCCTCAGGGGCAATTCCCAGTTGGGGAAAGCTGGGGCAATGGTTAATGACTGATAGATGAAATGGAATGATATTGGAGAGTTGCTGGAATGAAAGATGACAGGGAAAACCGGAGTACCCGGAGGAACACTTTTTTCGCCTCCGCTTTGTCCAGCACAAATCTCACATGGAGTGACCGTGATTTGAACCACGGAACCCAGCCGTGAGAGTCCGGCACGTTGCCGCCTGAGCCACGGAGGCTTCTCGTATATCTTGACTAATAATTATAATATTATAAAGAGGAAAAATGTGTATGTTTGTTTGTAACGAATATACTCAAAAACTACTGAACCGATTTTTAAAATTACTTCACCTATAGAAAGCTACATTGAGAGTGAGTAACATGGGCTGTATTTTATTTTCAAAACAGTTCGAGGTGGGGGCACGGGGGAAGATATAAAAATAATAGGCTAATATGGGCAAAATATCGAATTTGTCGTATAAGGACGAGACTTCCTCAATTTAATCCTCTTGACGCAAAGAACAAAACCCGGTAAGCCCTACGGGCCCGAAAACCATGTTTTAAGGCCCTAAAACCAACCGTTACGGAGATATTCGCACCACAATACCCCTGCTCTAAGAATCGGATAAAAGAAATGAACTGTCGTAACCATGGCAACGTTAGCTCCAGGATTCTAGAGCAGCGAGATAATGCATGTACGTTTGGGCATAGCTGCCAACCAAAATTGGTACATATAAGACTTACTATCTGTAAAAAATATACTGTTGTGCAAGGCACTCATAGGACTCCTTTGGGCGGGGATGGAAAGGGGGTGAAGTATTAAAATCTTATCTTACTATGCATTAAAATGGATGTATGTGTGTGTGTGTAAATGACACATCTCCTCCGAAACCACTGGAGCAATTTCAACTAAACTTGGTACACGCATTTCTTACTATCGGGAGACGAGCACTGAGGGGGTAAGCCATCCCTAGCCACCTAAAGAGATGGGGCTCAGGGGGGGGGGTGAGTTATAAAAATAATCGAGGATAGTGTCGAATTCATAGTTTTCGGAGTCGCTGAGTTGAAAAGTAATACTCCAGAATTGTTTAAAGTCCAAGTTCAGCCCCCTTTTAGGTGGAGAGCGAAGGGGGTGAGATATAGAAATAATTCAAAACAGTTTCGAATCCATAGATTTCAGGGTGTCTGGGATGAATAGTAATATTCCGGAATTTTTACAAGTCCAAGTGGGTGGAGGGGGGTGAGATATAAAAATAATCGAAAAAATAAAAATAAAAATCTTATCTTCTTCTTCTTACTATATATAAAATGGATGTATGTGTGTGGGGGGGGGGTGTAAATGACACATCTCCTCCTAAACCACTGGAGCAATTTCACCAAACTTGGTACACTTATCAATTACTGTCAGGAGACGAACCGCGTGGGGGTGGCGGTAAGACACCCCTAAGCACCCTTATGGGCAGGGGGCGAGGTGGGTGGTATAACATAATCTGGAATAGTATCGAATCCATAGTTTTTGTGGTCGCTGAAATGAATAGTGACACTCAAATGTTTAAATTTCATGTTCAGCCTCCTTTGGGGTGAGGGTGAGGGGCGAGTGAGATATAAAAATAATCGAAAACAGTGTCGAATCTACAGTTTGCAGGGTCAATGAGATGAATGGTGACAATCCAGATTTTCTATCTCTTAGGGGTAGGGGGCGAGTGGGGGACAGTCTCATTGACAGTTGAAATCCTGTACATTGTATCTATACTACGACGGCTAAATACATTTAGTCATCACTTATTAATTTTTGACGGGATCAGATACTTCCCAATCGATTCGAGCTTCCATAAGGACGAAGTTTTACTCGAAAATTAAATAATCTAAAACTTGAAATGAAACAAATCTATATAATTCTAGAACTACATAATAGATCGTAACATATCAATCTGCAAGTCAAAAAGGAATTCTATAAAAATTCACTTCACTTCACTTCACTTCACACATAACTAACAGGTAATGCAAATCTTAAAGGTAAATATTCAGAAACTATCCGGGCAACGCCGGGCACTACAGCTAGTACGTAATAATAATAAAAATATAATCATACTGGTCGATTTCACTGGTATCTTTTCTTAAATGTCTTGGCGAAATAATTCTTCCTTCAGGATTAGGCAGTTTGGGAGATACAGAAAGGGTCTCAAAACTTCAGCGGGCATTTAGACTAACATGGGATCGCTACAATAAACGAATAATGTCACGTAATGAAACATTACAAAACAGTTGTCCTGCCGGAAGCTCTGAGAAACCTTAACTTGAGGAGATCATTCTAAAATTGCAGATGTTGAAAAACAAAAATGAAACATTTTTAGGAAAATTTGCGACCCACACACAAGAAAATGGAATTTGGATCAAAGGCGAACTGCAGACTTATATAGTCACCGAGATAGTTTCATCAATACAGTACGGAGACGTTTAAAAAATTTTGAACACATTTTAGGGTGGATAATAATGGACTCACATGAAGATTATTCAAAGTAATGCATTTCCAAAACAGGAAAATAAATTGGCTGAAGGGAACAAAAAGGAACCCGAATGAATTCAACATCGGGGAAGACATCAGGAAAAATCGGGAAGTCTGCAGGACCTCAGTAAATAAACTAGCAGCAGGACTGGTACAATGTGGTCAGAAGAACGGAAGTTAATTAGTAATGTTATTTGTTTTACGTCTCACTAACTACCTTTACGGTTTTCGGAGACACCGAAGTGGCAGAATTTAGTTCCTTTACGTGCCAGTAAATCTACTGACAAGTGAGCACTTTCAAATAACACCGGACTGAGCCATGATCGAACCTGGAAAATTCTGGTCAGAAGGCCAGCGTCTCAACCGTCTGAGCCATTCAGCCCGGCAAGAACAGTGAGTTCATGAAGAGATTTTTGAGGAATAGGAAGGCGAATGTCATGAATGGGCACACCGAAACAACAACAACAACAACAATAATACTTTAATAATTTTAAGTTCAGCTCCTGAAGTAAATGGTCAAGGTAGTGAACGTCGGTTCACAAATAGCAGGTTCGATTCCCGGCCCGGGTGACGATAATGGCCGCGTCTGGTTAATTCCTCTAGCTCGGAGACTGCGTTTTTGAGTTCGTTTCAATGCACGTCTTTTTGTAGGCGTGCACTATATCCATAACGGCGGAGACATGCAATCATTTTATTTGGGCCTGCTCGCAGCTACACCTTGACTTCGGCCACGCATCGCTCAACTGCCGATACTCCAGTCCCTTCGTCGGGCCAACACGTGCACACTCACGCGTCAACATAAAACAGACCACGGGACGAGGTTTCCTTAGTAACGTTATTTAGCAATTCAGCGTGTTTACACATTTCCATTAACTGATTGCAGCTCTTCTTTGGAGATGTTTTTTATTTCTTCCTGTACACACGCACAGCTGAACAGCAAGGAAGGCCCGCGACTGAGAGACACGGTCCCACGGGGCATAGACAGTTCATGCACCCGCAAGCGAATTGCGGCATGAGCCGAGTACAGGGAAAACAGAGTACGTGAAGCTTTACCTGACCCTGAAATATTATTGGAATATTATTGGAACTTTACGTTGCGCCTGCGTAAACCGCTATGTGAAATATTTCATTTTAGAAATTTGGGCGGTAGTGATCTGTCGTCTAAGGTTCAATATTGTACGATGATCTGTGCTGCGGGTCAGTATTTCTCCAACAACATTTCACAGAGCGGTTTTCGCAGGCGCAACAACAATGTATGTAGACTAAATGATATGGGTAAAGAACTGGAATGCCAGATAAGGTTTTTGTTTTGCGGATGATATACTTTATAGAGTAGAAAATGTTGTGAGATGGACGTTGAGTGATGGTATGATGACAAAAGAGATAAAATAAAGGTTGTAAGTTTCTCCAAGAGGAATAGTCTTCTCAGTTTTAATTACTGCGTTGATGGGGTGAAAGCACCTTATGGAGATCACTGTAAATACCCAGGTGTTAATTTAACGAAAGAGCTTCATTCGGGTAATGACATTAAGGAGGTCGTAAATGAATATGGTTGTCCGTGGTTTCTAATTTTCACACCAGATAAGTGTCGACGTGTTAGTGTAAAGTTAAACAAGTAGGAAAAAGTTAAAGAGGTCGTTACAAATCATTTCACATGGTTATGAGGGCGTTTAGGAGCTGTAGTAAGGATGTAAAGAAGAGTGCATGTAAGTCACTGGTGACACCACAACTAGAGTATGGGGCCCAAACCAGGAATACTTGGTACGTGAACTGGAGAAGATTCAGAGGAAATCAGCACGGTTTGTTACAAAAATGTTGAAAACTTCGGGCTGAGAAGACTTCGGAGTAAGGAGACGAACTGCTCGACTGAGTGGTATGTCAGTGGAGAATTGGCTTGGAATGACATTAGTAGACGAATAAGCTTGAGTGGAGCTTTTAAAAGTAGGAAAAGTAGGAAAGATTATGAAAATGAGTGAAAGTTGGAACTGAAGAGGATAAATTAGAGAAAATATTCACTTACTGCAGGAATAATTAGCGATTAGAAAAATTTATGAAGGGAAATATTCTTTGATGACATATAAAGGCTAGGTAAGGGAACGATAGGGTATGTGGCACATGGGCAAGAGCCCTAAATACAGATCAGTGGTGATTGACCGATTTATTGAAGATATTATACACTGACTGACAGAGCAAATGCAACACCAAGAAGGAGTGGTTCGAAAGGGATGAAAGTTGGGGAAAAAACAGAGACGGCACGGACGAATAATTGATGTTTATTTCAAACCGATATGCAGGTTACACAATGCGCACGCCATCGACTCAGTAGGATGTAGGACCACCGCGAGCGGCGATGCACGCAGAAACACGTCGAGGTACAGAGTCAATAAGAGTGCGGATGGTGTCCTGAGGGATGGTTCTCCATTCTCTGTCAACCATTTGCCACAGTAGGTCGTCCGTACGAGGCTGGGGCAGAGTTTGCAAACGGCGTCCAATGAGATCCCACACGTGTTCGATTGGTGAGAGATCCGGAGAGTACGCTGGCCACGGAAGCATCTGTACACCTCGTAGAGCCTGTTGGGAGATGCGAGCAGTGTGTGGGTGGGCATTATCCTGCTGAAACAGAGCATTGGGCAGCCCCTGAAGGTACGGGAGTGCCACCGGCCGCAGCACATGCTGCACGTAGCGGTGGGCATTTAACGTGCCTTGAATACGCACTAGAGGTGACGTGGAATCATACGCAATAGCGCCCCAAACCATGATGCCGCGTTGTGTAGCGGTAGGGCGCTCCACAGTTACTGCCGGATTTGACCTTTCTCCACGCCGACGCCACACTCGTCTGCGGTGACTATCACTGACAGAACAGAAGCGTGACTCATCGGAGAACACGACGTTCCGCCATTCCCTCATCCAAGTCGCTCTAGCCCGGCACCATGCCAGGCGTGCACGTCTATGCTGTGGAGTCAATGGTAGTCTTCTGAGCGGCCGCCGGGAGTGCAGGCCTCCTTCAACCAATCGACGGGAAATTGTTCTGGTCGATATTGGAACAGCCAGGGTGTCTTGCACATGCTGATGAACGGCGGTTGACGTGGCGTGCGGGGCTGCCACCGCTTGGCGGCGGATGCGCCGATCCTCGCGTGCTGACGTCACTCGGGCTGCGCCTGGACCCCTCGCACGTGCCACATATCCCTGCGCCAACCATCTTCGCCACAGGCGCTGCACCGTGGACACATCCCTATGGGTATCGGCTGCGATTTGACGAAGCGACCAACCTGCCCTTCTCAGCCCGATCACCATACCCCTCGTAAAGTCGTCTGTCTGCTGGAAATGCCTCCGTTGACGGCGGCCTGGCATTCTTAGCTATACACGTGTCCTGTGGCACACGACAACACGTTCTACAATGACTGTCGGCTGAGAAATCACGGTACGAAGTGGGCCATTCGCCAACGCCGTGTCCCATTTATCGTTGCTACGTACGCAGCACAGCGGCGCATTTCACATCATGAGCATACCTCAGTGACGTCAATCTACCCTGCAATTGGCATAAAGTTCTGACCACTCCTTCTTGGTGTTGCATTTGCTCTGTCAGTCAGTGTATATACCAATTAAGAAGGGATTAGACCTAACGTCGGACAGTATTAATACAGTAAAGCCTGCCTTTATCGGAACCTTTATAAACCGGCAAAATGTCCATATCGGAAAATTTTCCCGGCCCTGTGAATTATGTTTTAATATTCATGTACGATTACCTGTATTTAGCGGAACTTGTGTGACGCGGAAACGAAAGGGAATTTAGTGATTATAATGGGAGAGGGGGGGGGGGGCAAAATTGTAAAATTCCTTCCTAACCCTTCTCAGTACATGCGTATTCCAAATGGATGTAGGATGGTCGAGATACTGGTTACTATAACAAACTCTTCAACAATGTAATTAATGTCAGTGCAGAAGATTACACAGAAACTGAAACAGAGTCGGCGTTAGAAAACGTCGAAGACTTTGTCACCCGTCACCTCCACGGAAAGGAACAGAAATTGATGGCGATGAAGACGAGAACGAAGACGATGAAGAAGATGGTTTATGTAACGTGAATTCCTGCAGCCATGCCCTATGAGCCGTAAAGAACATTCAGTCTAATTCGCTAACCAAAAGTGACGCCGAATTGTTTGACATCATTTGTCCTGCCCGTATTTTAATTGAGAACCGCGCTACCAGGGATAGTCGTGTCCAGCGTACAAGTACATGACAATACTGTGCAGTATTAGTGGAATGTGTATACACTGTACTACTGTGCACTGTGAGGAGGTTCTAAGAAGAAGAGATTTGTGTTAGTGTATGTAAGTGTGCGATTAGTGTCATTATTGTATCTACTACCACACACAATCATTACTATCTAACCGCGTGGTTGGATAGCACTTGTGCTCTAGGACGAATGAGGAAGTAGAACAGTTTTCTGGATGAGGCTTTTGGAGAGGATATGTACAGTCCATTACGGAGGTATGTGTAGGGATAATGTAATCATTTTCTGTCTTGTGCAATCCACTTCAGCTAGATCAGCTCGTTCATTTCCGTGACGTCCCGTACGTCCTCGGGTCCATTTGAACGGAAGTTGTTCAGTTAAATTAAATACGCAAAGGCTGTCGGGATTGGTTTACAACACAGAACCGTTCGTGGTGATTAGTGGTGAAAAGAAATTGAAAACTTTCGTATCGATCTACACAGAGATAGAGATCTTAAGTTTCGGTTTGTATGAAGGTAATGAAACAGCGATGGTAGTGAAAGTTCACGAGTTCCAGTTGTACCGTTAGTGATATGGACTCACTCGGTTGGTTGAGAAGCTCTTAGGGCGGTCTCATTGTGTGTGTACACAACATTAGGAGAACTAAAATGTTGATAGTAAGACTGGCAGGTCACAGTCAAAGATATTTATCTTGACATTTAGAAGGTAGTCACATTTTTCGACAACCTCGTAATCAAAACAGAACGTTCTTGCATGGCTTCTTTTATATTGTTTTTTTTAACTTTACACCAGAACAGAGACCTACAGGTGTTTGGAAGCTGGAACGTGAGAGAAGGTAGGAAGTGGTCGTAGAATTCATTGAGATACAGCTCCAGAATTTGCTTGATGCAGTGGCGAACGCTTACTGGGTATAACACGTCTCCTCCCGGAACTTTCTTTAACTAAACACAAAACAATCGACGTCTGTCTGCCTTCCGAAATTACTTCGTTGTTGAAAGACACAGCTGAATTTTATGAAATATTGCACATTTCTCTGAGGAAACTGTTACATGGCTAACGAAAAGTGAACATACGTTTCACTAATCTTCGTGGAGTTCCTGGCAATGATAGTGGAGGAAATGGAACTTTTTTTTCCCAGCACGTATGCGAAGGAGGAAACAACTCCGAGCTTGTACTCAGTTCATGTCCCGGGTGTTTAGGAAGTAAAAATTGAAATGACGTCTGACTTTTAGTGCCGGGAGTGTCCGAGGACATGTTCGGCTCGCCAGGTGCAGGTCTTCTGAACTGACGTCCGTAGGCGACCTGCGCGTCGTGATGAGGATGAAATGATGACGAAGACAACACATACACCCAGCCCCCGTGCCAGCGGAATTAACCAATGATAATTCAAATTCCAAACCCTACCGGGAATCGAACTCGAGACTCCTGTGACCACAGGCCAGCACGCTAAACATTTAGCCATGGAGCTGGACGTTTAGGAAGTAACAGGTTAGAATACGGGTAAGAAGTATACAGTCCTGCACAACGGTTGTGCTATGAGTTTTGCATAAACATTAGGGGTACGGCCCTATTATAAGTCCTAGAATTTATGTTACTCTCACTACACTACGGAAGAGTGGGCTAGTCAGCACTTAATAATAAACATATTAGTTTACATTCTAACCTGCTACTGCCTGAACATCCCACCTCTGCTTATTAAGAAACACATACATTTCCCCAGTTATTGAAAGATCACATATATGACACCTAAGAAGTCCATGCCTTAGATGGTGCAGGAGCGAAACGATTTGTAGAATGTTGAGGCGAAAAACTTATTGTTGTCCCGATAATACGCCACGAAACAAGCACAATCGTCAAGCTCAAAATATCAGTAAGAGGAAAAAAAAAACATCTATGAAACCTGCATTTCTTTTTCTGAAGAAGAAATGCAGTAGAAGTTACGACAACAGAGATTTCGTCGTTCCTGGCCTTCTGTTCGTTGCGAGGGGAACGATTTATCAACTGGTAGCGAAAGTATTATTTAGTTTAGTTTGTTCCTTGCTGGAAAGTTTTGTCACTGACTCAGTAACGATCGTTCAGCATCATGTTTATGTTTAAAAACAACATATGTTATAATTCTTTATGATAGATTTGGTAGGCTGTGTCTCTGGCATCTTGTAGCGAAACAAGCAGCACCTTCACAGTAAATGTTTTCCCCTGAAAAAAAAAAACAACCAATCGCTCATTAGCTTAAAATGAGATGTGTATTTAGAGTTGTGTGTTCTCCTCAGGATGGTGATATAGTAAGTGAGACTGAATGAAGGTGCAGCAAAGATAATGCAGTGAGCTCGCAGTTGCGATCAACAGTATCCTGTAGGAAGGGAGTCAGCTCCCGGACGAAACTATCTTTACATCGGTCTGTTTTAAAACCAACTTCGCATTACGGGAGCGAAAACTGGGTGGACTCAGGATATCTTATACATAAGTTAGAAGTAACAGACATGAAAGTAGCGAGAATGAGTACTGGTACAAACAGGTGGGAACAATGGCAGGAAGGCCCTCGGAATGTGGAGATAAAGGCTAAGTTAGGAATGGACTTGATGGATGAAGCTGTGCGCATAAAACAGCCTCGGTGGTGAGCTCATGTGAGGCGAATGGAGGAGGATAGGTTACCTAGGAAAATAATGGACTCTGTCATGGAGGGTAAGAGAAGTAGGGGGAGACCAAGACGACGATGGTTAGACTCAGTTTCTAACGATTTAAAGACAAATAGAACTAGTTGCAAAAAAGAGGAATGTGGCGACGTTTAGTAAATTCACAAAGGCTTGCAGACTGAACGCTGGAAGGAATAACGGCCTATGATGATAATGTATGTATGTATGTATGTATGTATGTATGTGCATGTATGTTTTGGCGCCTACTGGACGAGTTGGCCGTGCGGTTACGAGCTCGCAACTGTGAGCTCGCATCCGGGAGATAGTGGGTTCGAAGCCCACTGTCGGCAGCCCTGAAGATGGTTTTCGGTGGTTTCCCATTTTTACACCAGGCAAATGCTCGGGTTGTACCTTAATTACGGCCACGGCCGCTTCCTTCCCATTCCTAGGCTTATTCCTGTCCCATCGTTGCGATAAGACCTAGCTGTGTCGGTGCGAAGTAAAACAAATAGCAAAAAAAAAAAAAAAGGTTTTGGCGCCTTGGATGATGCTTCCGCGCAACTAATTATGACGAGGAACATGGTTTCCAAACATGAAGTAGATCAGCTTGATTGTGCGGTTCTAGAACCGGAGAGTGATGATGGGGGATATATACTGAAGAAAAGAACAGTAAACGTGATCCTGAGAGTAAATGTGAAGTATTTCCAGAGAACCAAATGACGAGGAAGACGTTCAGAATACAACAGCCGCTCAATACATTATGAGTGGTACCCTAAAACCAAGATTTGCTTTTTCAGGGGTAAATACGATAAATATACACTGATCAGCCAGAACATTATGACCACCTACCTAATAGCCAATATGTCCACCTATGGCACGGTTAACAGCGGTGACGCGTCCTGGCATGGAAGCAATGAGCCCTTGGTAGTTCGCTGGAGGGATTCCGTACCACATCTGCATACACAAGTCACCTAATTCCCGTAAATTATTGGGAGGGGGACGATTAGGTCTGACGCCACGTTCAATCACATCCCAGATGTGTTCGATCTGGTTAAGATCTGGCGAGTTTGGGGGCCAGCACATCAATTGCAACTCGCCACTGTGTTCCTCGAGCCACACCATCACACTCCTGGCCTTGCGACATGGCGCATATCTTGTTGGGAAACATGATCGTCACGCAGGAGTGTACGTGGTCTGAAACCAGTGTACCATACTTCTCGGCCGTCATGGTGCCTTGCACGAGTTCCACTGGACCCATGGATGCCCACATGAATATTTTCTAGAGCATAATTGGGCCGTCGCCAGCTTGTCTCCGTCGCGCGGTACAGGTGTCAAGGAGGTGTTCCCCTGGAAGACAATGGATTCGCACCCTCTTATCGGCATGATGAAGGTGTCGGGATTCATCAGACCATACAACGCTCTTCCACTGCGCCAACGTCCAGTGAAGATGGTCACGTGCCCATTCAGTCGTAGTTGCCTATGTCGTGGTGTTAACACTGGCACATGCATGGGTCGTCGGCTGCGGAGGTTCATCCTTAGGAGTGTTCGGTGCACTGCGTGTTCAGACACACTTATACTCTGTCCAGCATTTAAGTCTGATGTTAGTTCAGCCACAATTCGCCGCGTGTCCTGCTTTACCGGTCCGTCCATCCTACGACGTCCGACATCTGTAATGAGGGGTGACCGCCCAACCCCTCGACGTTTGGACGTGGTTTCGCCAAGGTTTGGCCAGTTGTTGAAGACACTCACCACAGCACTCCTCAAACACCCGACAAATCGTGCAGTTTCCGAAATGCTCGTACCGAGCCTCCGGGCCATCACAAACTGCCCTCGATGAAACTCAGATAGATCGCGCGCCTTCCCCATTCCACACACGGACAGCGCACTCACTGATACTACATGCACCGTGCGTGTGTCTGACTAGCAGTCATTCCTCGCCAGGTGACGCTGCTTTCACGTGCACGGGTTTATATCGATGTTGGTAGGTGACCACAATGTACTGGCTGATCAGTGCAGTTTTTAGTAATGTACAGTGCATTTCTCTCATCGGTTGGCCAGCAGGCGCGCCCAGCTTATCTGCTTCCCGTTGACTCATCATTCCTTGCAACATAACGCAGTGACAACACGGGAATACCCGCACTTCGCAGTTTATGTCCGTGCTCAGAACGTGCATTAAGTGTTGATCTGTCGCTCCAACTGTTCTCGAATTGTAAAGTGTATAATTCTCATAATGCCCCCACATATGTACATAGTATAGGAAAGGGTATTTATGTACAATAATTATTTGAAAACAGAGTCTTGTGGGGAAGTCGTTAGGCGGTTTGTAACACAATTTACAGGTGTACGCCCTCCACATAGAGAGATCGTGGGCAAACTCGTAAACTAACTCAGAAGAACTGTTTCTTCACTCGATAAAGAGCGAAGTGTTAAAAACATATACTTATCGAGGAAAAAGTAAATAAAATCGCACAAGGATTAGAATATACGCCTAGAAACTTCCTAAGACGACTTGGACAACAAGAAGCCAAGGTTTCGAAGAGCTCAGCACGGCGGCCTACGAAAATGTTAAAATTGAAACCTTACAAGGTAACTGTAGTACACGAACTGCATCTACGTGATCATATAAGCGGGTACGCTTTTGTAATTGAATGTTGCGAAACGTTCCTGATGAAATAATCGATCCTCGCTTAATATTTTTCTCTCACGAAGCATTTACACGGGTTTGTTTCGACGCAGAATAACATATATTGGAGTACAGAAAAACCCCTTCGCAAAAACGAAATTCCTCTACATGACAAACGAATCGGAGTGTGGTGCACAGTGAATAGATACAGAATATAGGCCCATCTTCTTTCAGGACACAAAGATACAGGGATAATATACTGTACCAGGATCTGTTTTAGCCAGGTACATTATTTTAAAGTTGCCGGAATATTTGGAAAAGTATGGCAGTAATATGTGTTCATGTTCCCGACATCTTATGTGAGCTCGATACGAAGTTCCTCGAGGCAAGCAGGACACGTCACGAGCAATGAACCTGCGGGTGACGTCAGTGCCACATGTTGTATGCCTTTCTCTCGAATGTACTGTAATAAACATTTTCTAACTTTTTAACCGATGAAGATACATACCTCGTCGTGTAGCTAGTATTCTGAAGGCAAACATATGTCAATCTCAACAAATTCCAGCAGGGCGTTCAAGAGATAATAAGCGAGAAAGAAACCACATTTCTCCTCGTGACGTGGCGAGTAACCTTGGCCTTAAGGAATATAAGCCGCGGTCCGGGCCGAAGCAAACCTGTTCAAATCCTTCACAGCTGGCTCGTCTGTCATGCTGCTCGCGACAAGTGAAGTCGAACTCAGTGCTCATTCTGCGGGAACGTCGTGATACTTGTATAATTTCCGACAGCAAGTTGACACTTAGTTTATGTGAACACCAGTGAGTAACCTATAAATTGTTGGACTTAATTCGTCGGGGACATTGGAACTTCGGAAATTAACGTGTTTATAACGTCGAAGTTACAAGACTTGATGTACTTCGCCAATATTAGAACTTATAATATATCTCGATTCCGTGTGAATAACTTTGACAAACTTGAAGCTAGCACGACTACTTTAAATTTTTAATGGTCATGAACTGTTTCATCTTAGAAAATCGTGAGTGTAGGTTTGCGCACATTAACTATTTTGAATATTATCAAAGTCTAAAACCACTTTAACTTGTGCATAAATACTGGTTCCTAATCTTCGTAACAGACTGTACCATCTGAAACCAATTCGTGTGAATAGACTGTTTAATGAACTGTAAATTCGCCGTAATACATTACGCATACTTCGTAATTCAGTGACATTGTGAATTATAGGATTAGTACACGAATACTTGAGGAACTGTGACAGTGAGAAGGAACATTACGATATATTACGAGAGAGAGCTATTTATTTACTTCTTTGCTATGGAAGTGAGTCATGATAAACTGTGCTTCGAATGACAGTTATTTCTGACAATACGAACGATGTGCAGTGAGTATAAAGATGAACTATGCATAGAAATGTGTTTTTCATTCTCCAATTATCGCAACTTACGAAAAGAAGCAGTGCTTCGACACATTTCTCATCTAGTGAATGGTGATTATTTCTGAAACAGTTATAATCAGTTCTAACACCACAAATCAAATGGTGCTCTATCAGTGGGCTAGTCAGATGGACTTTCTGGTGTTAAAATCACTCTTTTGTTAACATGATAAATCCTGACTCAAGACGACGGAGATCGACGACGGAGAACGACGTAGATGGACGGAGATTTGACGCAGATCAACGCCGAACGTGGACTTGGTACTACGAGGGGCGGTACCAGGGACGTAGTACTATGGAACATCGTGGTGCTTGCTGTTAGCTGAGTTCCAGATTGCTGCTTGTAGAGCAGTATTCAACAGTTCGAGCTTAACAAGAACACATAATTCAGGTGATATAAGTGACTTTTCATTCAAAAACATAATTCTGCTTTCAACAGAACTCTTATAGACAATGTCATTGCTGACAAATAACTTTAATTAAATTCAGAGGTTCACTTACCTAATATTTTGACGAACAATTATTAGCAGATTACAAACTTTAAAAATTAACGTTTTACAATACTTAAAAGTACAGACGGATTTTTGGAAGACAGTGTGCACTCGTAATATCGTATTCTCTCACTTGTTGGAACTTTAGAATTTCAATTCAGTGCTTTATTTATAGTGAAGGCGAACAATAAACTCTTAATTAGGAATATGCAAATAAAGTGTATAATAAGTTACGTAAAATAGAACAACACTTAGAGCTTTCTACCAGAAGATCGAATTTAATTTCAAGTGTTTTATATCTGAATATAAATAGTTTGAGATGTTCACGAGAAGGAATTACAAAATTTACTTTGTTTAATTCACGTAGAAAACATACTCTGAAATCACAAGTGATGTTAGAAAGGATTTTAGGATTTCGTTGAAGCGGAATATTAACTTACTTTCAACATGCTTTATTATTTTACATTAAGAAAATCATGATGTACATAACTGGTTGAATAGAACATTAATGATTTGGCTTTTTACACGATCAACATAATTTTCGATGTTTTGTTGTTGAAATTGGAATATATTTTCCAATAAATATCTATGATTACTACAATTCCGCATTATAATAGGGTAACTTTTCATAGATTGAATAAATGGAAGAAAGTTATGCTATCTATTATTTCGCCTTGCGATCCTCCCTCTCTGTACCCTCTCCTAAGGACTAGGCACCCCTCAGAACGACCTCATGCTCTGGTACAATACTCAAACCATTTTTGACAAACTGACTGTCGAAATGGATATTTTTAGCAAGACTCTGCCACCGCGCATACATTTAATGATACATTCTACTTAATTGAGGACATTTTCGAAGGCCGTACTATTAGTATGGACTTATGGGCCGTCATTTAACTGTTTGTGACTTTTATTTACGGCGGGAGCTTAAAAAATAAAGTGTATGCAGGAAACCCTCACACGTTGGACGAACTGAAAGAACACATTCGGAGAGAAATGGCTTCAATTACGGAAGACGAACTTATGTGTGTGAATCGGAGTTTCCTCAAACGATGCCAGAAACGTGTGGATGCTGGAGGAGAACATTTCTAACATATCCTGTCATAAGGTACGAGTTTATTTTCTTAATTCTTAATAGCTAATTTTCTTGGCTCTTATTTTCTGAATTTCAATTGTTATCTCATGTCATGCACGGATAAAGTGAACGAAGTGCTGTCCTTGTTCCTACGCCGTGCAGCGGGCAGTGATGAGTCAACGGTACACAGATAAGTTGGCGGCCAACCAATGAGAGAAACTCACTGTGCATGACCTTGTTTCCGTCTAAATCACACAGATATCATTCTACATTGCTTGTAATCATCTGGATATATAACGAGATAAATGACGTAAATAACGTTACTAACCCAATATTGAAGTATAATAACCATTGCCATTAAATTAACTGTCTCCACACTTATGCAGAAAATATTTCAATTATACAAAGTGGGAACAAATTTACTCAGGGCAGGTCACACATGTGAAGAATTTAGTACCCACGTATAGGGCTAGGTATTTAAATTTATTAACTTTGTTGATTTTTCTGTATTCTGCTTTTAGTGCTGTGTGTAAATCTCTAATATTGGTGATGAATTAATATTTTATTATTATTATTATTATTATTATTATTATTATTATTATTATTATTATTATTAGTGTAAAGCGAAGTACACCCGCCCCGTTCATTCAAATGAAGCGCCCTTAAGAATGCCATCTGATATACGAAGTTTGCAACAACGTGTGCAAGAAGTTTGGAATTTTCCTCACAGATGTCTCTACCAAAAACATATGTTATGCCCTCTAGTGTAAAGAGGAACTATTAAAATCCTAGAGTATTTTTTTACTTTAAGGTGTACTACACTGAGTTGATTGTTCTTTGTTTTTTGGTGTGTTAAAGTTGTCAATACTTCCACCTCTTTCCGCCAACTTCAAAATTGACCAATAGGAAATTTTGTATATGTATTATTCCACCAATAATTTTCATGTTCTGCCTATAAATTATCCAATAAAATTTGGAGGCGTGTCGGGCCTTAGCCCAGAGCTCTCTAGAACCTTCTTCTCGGATATAAAAGCTGGCACATTTTTTTGATAAGGTTGTCTTATTGATCGCCCAGTCTACTGAGTGTGTGTTAATAGTGGAGGCGGGGGCGTCTCGCCACCTTATAACTATGTGATAACCACTGAAAGCTAGCTCGAGGGGAAGGTGTCCAATATTTAATAATGTAACCTTAAATTTCCTAGCTTCTATAATGTAAATCTGAAAACTAGCCTAAGAAACTCAGCCGTAATTCGGGAATAGACAGTGTGACACCCCCAACCTGAATTTGAGGTGACTATGACTTGGTAAAACCGTTTTTTGTCTGGAGCTTTCCTCCATCTAGTCACCTTAGTAGCCTCTGTAACTTCGGGCCTGAAGCCCAAATGGGGTTTTAAGGAGGGCAAGTGTCCACCTCCGCATTATTTTGATTTTTGGGCCAGTAACTTTAACCTGTGTTTTTGTTTCCCACAAAGGCCCGGTAGAATGGGTATTGGATACCCCTGTGAAATTCAATTTCATTCTTTTATCGAAACCAACTTTCAACTTATTAGGTCGTGTTGCGTACATTTAGTACGTGTTGAAGAGATGTTAAGTACAGAACAAAAATGGCCAACCAGACACCAGTGGGATCCGAACCCACAACCTCCCGATTTCGCGTCGGTTGCTCTACCAGTTGAGCTATGGTGGCCTAGGCCATCTTTGTTCTGTTGGAAAGGATCTGAGCTACAGGTCTGGTTGGCCATTTTTGTACTGTACTTAACATCTCTTCAACACGTACTAAATGTACGCAACACGACCTAATAAGTTGAAAGTTGGTTTCGATTACAATGCGGTCGTGAAAATTCAATATTCATCATTCTTTTATGTTAAGAGGATATATTGTTGAGTGTCTAAGACAGTGAATATTGTTGGAAACGTAAAATGTAAGTTGTGCCTTTGATAGGCCTGGACATTTTGTTGAAAAAGTACATTTTATAGAGAGAAGACGCTCTGGGTTTTAAGGTAAACATTGAAGGCTGTAATGGTGGAATGTTAGGAGAATAGTCTCCTAGACTCCTAGCTCTTGAAACATTGTGAAAGAAATTGGGAGGTTCTTCTCCTTGACTGTTCTTTGAAAGAAGTCGCAGCGCTAATGGAAATTGTATGAGTAGGGAGCGTCAAGCTGAAGGTTGTTAATCAATTGTTTAATTAATTTTTATTCGATTTTCTACAATTGTTATCCAATTTTACGATCTTTTGCACCTGAATTTTGTAAAGTCTTATTTTTGGAGAAAAGAAAAAAAAGACCTTAGAAAGAAATATAACAATAATTTTAAACCTTTAAATCAATTTTCTGATTGCCCGGACCTTTTTTCACCTATGTGATCCACAAAAACACGGTAACAATTATTATTATTGTATTTAGCTTCCACTGGTCGTCATGCTGTAAAGAACATTGTCGGGTTCGGAACTGTAATTTAAGGACAGGAACAGCTAACCGCACAGCGCGTCTTGCTCACAGGAGAGCCAGTTTACTTGAAAGGGTAGCAACTTAAAGGAGTATAGAGTTACACAAAGAGGACGGGACATCCAGCATGGTCCATTACATGGTCGAGATTAGCCGCTTCACTCTTTTGATGTAGGCAAACACAACGCTCGAGTGTTTACCTGTAAGCCGCTTTGGTACGCCACATTACCTCGGCTAAGTCCTGAGTTTGTGGCAGCCACCTCTTTCCTCTTGTAATTGGCTCGTCGTCGGGTAGCATCACACAATAATAATAATAATAATAATAATAATAATAATAATAATAATAATAATAATAATAATAATAATAATAATAATAATAATAATAATCGTGAAGCAAATAAGCAGAGGATCAAAAAATTATAGAAGGCCCATAGACTCATGTAGAACGGACATAACAAAAAAATAAATATCCAGGATAGCAAAATTAAGACATTAGAACTCAGTTATCAAACCAGGAGTATACGCCTCCAAAAACTTGATCATTGCAGGCAGATCATTTATTAAAGACTTAGAGAAACAGGGGAGGAAAATATTGAGAAAAATCTTTCGTTCAGTGTACTCAGGGGAAATCTGGATGAAACGGAAGTCTCTGGAGCTACATCAGCATCCTGAGAACCGACAGTAACAGGAAAAGGCGACTGAAGTTCTATGGCCACAATCTCAGAATGAACAAAGTCACTAACAACTGGCTTAGTGAAATAGAAAACGACCTTCAGGAAATTGGCATCCCACAGGAAATTATTCAAGTTCGACTCCAAATCAAAAAAGCTGTCAAAAACCATTATTTTGCTGAGAAAATAAATACTAGGACTGAAGAACGGGGGAAAATTTTTTAGTGCCCAGATGAAGAGATTTTGGGAGAAGAAAAATGGACATCAGCTAAATAAGTTCTATCGCGCTCCATAGACGCTCACACCTCTGCAAAAAGAAATCATTATTTTCTTGCTACTTGTTTAAATCGCACGAACGCATAGAACGTTTCCGGTGATGGGGAAGGGCTAGGATTGGGACAGTAGCGGCCGAAGTATTAATTAAGGTACAGTCCCAGCATTTGCCTAGTGTGAAAGTGGGAGCTCATGGAAAACTATCTTCAGGGCTGCCGACGGTGGGATTCGAAACCACTATCTCCCGAATGCAAGCTCACAGCTGCACGACCCTATCCGCACGACCAACCAGCTCGGTAATAATAATAATAATAATAATAATAATAATAATAATAATAATAATAATAATAATAATAATAATAATGTTATTGTCTTTGCGGATTTTTGAGGCGCCGAGTTGCCGGAATTTTCTGCGCATGCGTTCTTTTCTGCGCCGGTAAATCTATCAACATGAGGCTGAGGTATTTGAGCACCTTCAATTACTACCGGAGTCACGTGGGATCGAAGCTGCCAATTTATAGTCAGAGGGCAAAGCTACTCACTATCAAAGAAGAAACCCTATTTGTTTATTGAATAGGATTCTTGCAGTTCAAGGAAACACTTTAACCTACCAGAGTCGCTGGACATTAGTGACGGTGTTGGAGGCTAAGTGCTAATAACGACGTACACTGGAATGGTTATAATGACATCCAAGTAGAAGAGTGTCGCTGTGAACAAGAATTTTGCTCGCAGTCGAGAGAGGTGGGACAACATTTTGTCAGACTATTACTTTTAAGTGTCGTCTTAAAGTGATCCCACGTGGTGGCGATGATTGTCAAGGCGTCAGACACTGTAGTTGGCCGAAAACATTTTTCACCATCAGAATTTTGGCCGGCACTAGATCGCATGCCAAAAGCCCGGGTTAAATTCCAAACCACTCCTCAGTTTGCATGTAGAGTAAAGACATAGCCTCTCATTAACTTCTCTGGCATCCGGTTGTAAACGATCGCTACGAAGATTCATCTCACCCGACCCCGTAGAGAAATGGGATACGGGTTAGACATGTATTAAAGTACAGATAAATACATACGTACCGCATGCATCACAGTACCAAACTTAGTACAATTTCACAAAATAATAATATTGTAACACTGGAGCGTTAGGGGATATCAGTTCGCCGGAAACCACCTCGACTTGTCCCAAAATACGACGTGTTTCTGCACGACAATGTCCGGCCACACGCAGCCAACAGGATGCATGCACTGTTACGGAGCTCCCTGCAGGAGGTACTGAACCACTGTCACTACAGCAACGACGTGGCATCCAGTGAGTTCTATCTCTTTGGACCATGGGAGGTACTGAGCCACTGTCCCTACAGCACCGACGTCTCACGTATTGAGTTCTACCACTTTGGATCGTGGGAAGTACTGAACCACAGCCCCTACAGCACCGACGTGGTACCTACTGAGTTCTACCTCTCTGGACCATGAGAAGTACTGAACCACAGACCCTACAGCACCGACGTCTCACGTAGTGAGTTCTATCTCTTTGGACCTTGGAAAGTACTGAACCACTGTCCCTACAGCACCGACGTCTCACGTGGTGAGTTCTACCACTTTGGATCGTGGGCAGTACTGAACCACAGCCCCTACAGCACCGACGTGGCACCTAGTGAGTTCTACCTCTCTGGACCGTTGAAGAAGTACCTGGATGGTAAGCGACTCAAGATGATAGGGCCGCTCATCTTACCGTTACGGCATGGCTTCAGGGAATGGACACAGATTTCTTCCATGATACGGAACCCTTTCTTCACCACTGGGTGATATATTTCTCACTCGTTTTTCCGCTAATGGGGCATTGATTGGGCGATCCAATTCGCTCATTTGATTTGTGCTGCTACCTGGTGTGGTCATCAGAAAATATAGACACAATTCCGATCTGGTTGATTTAGAGATTCTACGTTGGTGGACGTGTTTGTTTGTGCATGCGGAGTTTGTCAGGAGTGCACAGTGATTTAATACACCATAAAGATGGACTAAGTTATTCTAAACCATTTACCTTATCATATATTATTCTGTAGTAGTTTAGGTGTAGACGGAGTCCATGTTCGGTTGCTTTATGGGTAAATAAATAAGGTTTATGTAGTGGTGAAACATAAGAATCCACGTTCTTCACCTTAACATCACTATCCATCTCCAGAGTTCTTTAATTATTTTATTTATTATGTTGAACCGGGCGAGGTGGTCGTGCGGTTAGCGGCGCGCAGCTGTGTGCTTGCATCCGGCAGATAGTGCGGTCGAACCCCACTGTCGGCAGCCCTGACGATGGTTTTCCGTGGTTCCCAATTTTCGCACCAGGCAAATGCTGGTTATGTACCTTAATTAAGGCCACGGCCGCTTCCTTCCCACTCCTAGCCCTTTCCTGTCCTATCGTCGCCATAAGACCTATCTGTGTCGGTGCGACGTAAAACAAATTATGTGCGTATTATGTTGAATGTAATGAATTACTAGCTTGTTTCGTAGTACATAAATGTGTTTAGATTATATTTCTACTATACAAGTGTAGACGTATTATTTGTTTGGATTTCATTTTATTCTACCGGAAATGCTGGGTATATATGGATTCAATATAAATTACTACTTGTACTTCTGTGTAGTTTACAATTAATTCACATATTCAGAATCTACGCCCTGATTTTTGTGTGCAAGAGTTTGGTTAATGAGAAGTATAGTTCCACACATTTTTTCTGGTTCCTGCGTTTGAAAAATTACAAAATAGTTTCTCATTCCTTGAAGTCCCATCACTGCAAAACCATGTTTAGTTCCCAAGAATTAATGTCTTAAATAATTTGACCAGAAAGGTGTTGAATATGGTAGCACGATGTATGGCTATACTCGGACTTGGACTTGAAAGCGTTAAGGATGTTGGCTTTGGGGATGATCAGGAGAATCCTGACGTAATACGACAGACAAATTAACTATAAAAGGACGTAATGTTTCAATGTAAGGCACAAATCGTTTATAGGTCAAAAATATTGCGTGCAGGGGAATGATACGTATATTGAGTAAACTAGAAGGATGGACCATCCCGGAATATTTGATGTTTCCTGTACGACAGTGGATATCGAACTACTGTAGGAGGTTCCGCGTCGAGGATAATCTCCTCACCCACGTGTACCTTTCCCTTCTAACCTGCCTTCTATGAAGCATAATCTTCTGCTTCCGCATCACAAGGCGGCACCTGTAACACGATAAACTCGACGACACTCTCACGAGTTTTGAATTTTAATTTCAGAAACACACTGCCCATTCTCGTATTAGTCAGCATCTAAAATATATTCGCAGGGAAGTTTCTCAACCAGTTACGATTCAAATGTATGGCCCCGTTTTGGGAATTTCACAGCGGTGCTCATTTACGTGACGGGCTGAGGGCGGTACGTGTTTGAGTCCCAGAAACACTTTAGTGGGTTCTTGGAACCCGCTGAAGACTTCTTGAGGGTGGCGGTCCCTTCACCTGCCACCGGGGAGTGGCCTCTTACTCCTCGGTCATTTTCTGTGCTGACTTGGCATCTAGACCAGGTGGGAGGTACGGTCTCCTCCAATTGTCGGTCTTCTGTGTCTTTCTACCCTTCCTCCTTTCTTTAATTTCTGCGCTAAATTAAGGCTCGTGTGGGGAGAGAAAAGTGCTTACAAAAATCTCGAAAACTCCCACTCGTTATAGAACAAGTGTGCCAAGCTTTACAAATAAGCAAAATCGAAAGGGGAAACTGACATAAGGTTCAAAAAAACTACCATGAATTAATTAATCAGCTCTCTACTCTATGACGGGATGAGGCCTCATTGATAAAAAGCCTTATATATGTCTCTCAGTCATGGCCATCCAAAAATACTTAGCATCACAGCCTGCACTATTACATCGACCATCTCTTCTCAAACGCTCCTATATGATAATATGTCTCTCCCTCATGGCCATCCATCAATACTTCACATCACAGCCTGCACGGCTGCTAGGCAACACTGGGTCACACATTTTGTATCGCAAATTTCAGATGACTCCCCAGCCATAAGACATACGAGGTTTGATGGGCCTTGGTCTCCCGAGCGATCTCTGCTCGTCCCGAAGGGTTGCAACTTACGAGGCGATGAGTCAGTGTAACAAATCCTTTCTACGTTGCGCCGCTATCTCTCCGTCAGAGAGCTCCTCAGTTTTACTGTTCACAGGTAGACAGAGTGGACCTCGAACCAGCCCTAACATCGAGATTAAAATCCCTGGTCCGGCCGAGAAACGAAACCGGAATTTCTGGTTAGGAACCACGCTCCATTCAGTATGCTTACGGGGTGGCAGTGATGTATACAGTCAAGAACATTAAAATGTGAAGATAATTAAATATCATTATTTTAAGAAAAGTTTCCTATATGGAATACCAAATGTTTAGCAATATTCATAATACTTTTTTACAGACAGATAATTATAAAGTAGTAAAATTTGATCAAGTAAACGATTTTACAATGTCATTTTCTGTCATCATTATTTTCCCCTAGTTTCTTTATAGTTTTTTTAAAATATGAGGTGTTTGTACTTTCCAAGACGCCTTCCTTTTCTAGCAAACCTAGACACTGGCGAGATTTTCCCTGAACTAATAAGACACTTTATTCTCATTTTCTTCACCACTTCCTTCATTTTCAGCTTTCAGTTTCGTCGAAGATGTTGCGCTTTATAGGATAGGTTTCCCCGACTACGAAATACTTCGCAGCAATACCTGCAGCGTGTACGTTGAAGTCGTCTCTGCAACGAACCTTGTACAGCGAGTTCCTCATCATGAAAGACACAAGCTGTACATTAAAGCTGTTACCTGTAAGGACGGAGATGTTTTGTATGAAACAGCAAAACAGCAGCAGAAATGTGGATATGCCGGCGCAATAAAACAAAAAGAAACAATCCAGAAGAACTTTAAGACAAGAAAAGGAGGGAGAAAATTGTTCAAAGAAATGGAAATTAGGAAAAATAAAATTTAATAAATTTAATAAATAGTCAGTGGTTCAGGAGGTATCAGTCTCGTCGATCGTTTCAATGGCATCTTGTCTGTTCCTCAGACTCGGGGAATGGGTGCATGTGTTCGGCTTAATACACTTATATTCACACATACTCAACACATCTTATTAACAACGACCACAGAACCACAATTTATGGTCCAGGACTGCGTAGGCTGCGCTATCTTCTTCTTCTTCTTCTTCTTCTACTACTTCTTCTTCTTCTTGTTCTTCTTCTTCTTGGAAACTCCAGGAAGATTTTATTTCCATGTCAGGTACGATGCTGGCTCAGTCCGGTGCCACTTGAAGATGCTAAAATACGTCTACGTCGGTAGATTTACTGGGACGTAAAAGAATTCCTGCGGGACAAAATGTCGGCACTTCGGCTTCGTCCTCCGAAAACAGTCAAAAGTAGTTAGTGGGACATAAAAACATTATTATTATTATTATTATTATTATTATTATTATTATTATTATTATTATTATTATTATTATTATTATTATTATTATTATTATTATTATTATTATTTATGTATAATTCTTATTATTGTGTCCATATAAATGTATGTACTAAAAACAAGGAGTCTCTCAATATTCCCGTGGAATGAACGTCCCAGCAACTTGTGGCTTAGAGGTGCCGTCACGGCTGAACATGGCGATGAAGCTTTGTAGAGGGAGGTGTAAGGTCAGCTCTGTAACTATTATTCCGAGGAGCATCTAACAGTCGACATTTAATTCTGAACTCGCCGTACATTTTAAGATGTGACGCATTTAGCACGTACGGCATAACAACACACAGTAACAAGAACACGGGTTACACATATTAATGATACCTAGCTACAAGGCTACAATGGTGTCGTGACCAGGAGTTGTTCCAACGGAATAGGCTACATTCAAGTTTGGGCACTTGGCAAGCTCTCGAAAATTTAATTCGTCGAAGCCTACCTGCACGCAGTAAATGGTGTCAACTTCCCCTATGCGAAATTCAATTGATCATAAATACGTCTCTCAGTCATGATATAGATGAACGGCTGTCTGGCCGTTCATCCATACCTTACATCACAGACTGCGCGGTTGCTAGGTAACATTGTCTGTCGGTCCAACTATACCTTATATTAAGCTGCGTTTACACCAAGCGCAATTTCCTCGCGAAATAATTTCGCGAGGGAATTGCGCCTAGCGAGGGACAAAATAATTTTCTAAGTTGACTGCAAAACCAGAACTGAAGCTTTCAGGCTTGTCGAAGGCGGCTTGCTCCACTCGCGCTATTTTTCACTCTGAATTGCGCTCTGTTTTGGCTAGTGCGAAATTTCACTCGAAGCGAGTAAGTTTCGCCCGAGTGACTTTCGCGAGGGTGTTTCGCTAGTGTAAACGCAGCTTTACAGACTGCGCGGTTGCTAGGTAACATTGTCTGGCCATCCATCCATACCCTACATCACAGACTGCGCGGTTGCTAGCTAACATTGTCTGTCGGTTCATATATACCTTACATCACAGACTGCGCGGTTGCTAGGTAACATTGTCTGTCGGTTCATATATACCTTACATTACAGACTGCGCGGTTGCTAGGTAACATTGTCTGTCGGTTCATATATACCTTACATTACAGACTGTGCGGTTGCTAGGTAACATTGTCTGGCCATCCATCCATACCTTACATCACAGCCTGCACGGTTGCTATGTAACATTGTCTGGCCATCCATCCATACCTTACATCACAGACTGCGCGGTTGCTAGGTAACATTGTCAGTCGGTTCATATATACCTTACATTACAGACTGCGCGGTTGCTAGATAACATTGTCTGGCCATCCATCCATACCTTACATCACAGCCTGCACGGTTGCTATGTAACATTGTCTGGCCATCCATCCATACCTTACATTACAGACTGCGCGGTTGCTAGGTAACATTGTCTGTCGGTTCATATATACCTTACATTACAGACTGCGCGGTTGCTAGGTAACATTGTCTGTCGGTTCATATATACCTTACATCACAGACTGCGCGGTTGCTAGGTAACATTGTCTGGCCATCCATCCATACCTTACATCACAGCCTGCACGGTTGCTATGTAACATTGTCTGGCCATCCATCCATACCTTACATCACAGACTGCGCGGTTGCTAGGTAACATTGTCAGTCGGTTCATATATACCTTACATTACAGACTGCGCGGTTGCTAGGTAACATTGTCTGGCCATCCATCCATACCTTACATTACAGACTGCGCGGTTGCTAGGTAACATTGTCTGTCGGTTCATATATACCTTACATTACAGACTGCGCGGTTGCTAGGTAACATTGTCTGTCGGTTCATATATACCTTACATCACAGCCTGCACGGCTGCTAGATAACATTGTCCGGCCATCCATCCATACCTTACATCACAGCCTGCACGGTTACTAGATAACATTGTCTGGTCATCCATCCATACCTTACTTTCAGAGACTTAAGAACGGCAGGAGAGCTGGTGTGCGTGAAAAAGGAGCTGCACCACCTCGGGATGAGGACATAAGTTATGATTTTTGCTCTATCTTGTTCGTCGCGCGCCAGTTCTAATATTGAAAACATTTCTTAGCATACAAAGTAGGGATGCACACAGATGTCCCTCGAAAACGAGTCCTTCGGTGAAAATAAATTCATCGTCATCAATTTGAGTTTCATTTGTTGAAATGCTATTTATGGTGATTTGATTATTCCCAAAGGGAAATTTGACCGTTATTTTTCTTTATTGATGACGACAGTCTCGATACATCTATTCAGTGAAGCTCTTTGTGGACTTCTAAACTCTTCTTACCCAGGGAGGTGGCAATTATTGAGCGGACGATTTTTACATGTTTGATTGTTATAAAAGTGTATTTTCGACATGCCGTTTTTCTTAAAACTGTTTAAAAATATTTAATTCTCTTTAATATTATATTTTTATTTTCCAGCCCTTCTAAATGTCCTGACATTCTTATTTCATGTAATCATAATTTATATTGCCTCCCACACAACACAAATTATGAGGTTTAATATCGTTCTATTTCATTCGTGTCCAAAGATAAATAATCAAGCAATGTTGGTAATTTCTGAATTAAAACACTGCCTTGCACTCTCGACGCACTAAGCGAGCTGATCTATGTCCCACAATACAGCTGTTTAAAACAAACTCGCGCCCTTAGAGATAAGGTCTTTATAAGTGCTACAAAATTTGTACTTCAAATATTTGGTCACATGATGAATAATGGTGTCGGTGGAACTTGGGGAACAGTTTGTTAGTAAAGGAGCTGCCCTTGAAGGGCTGAAGGGAGTGGAGGGCACTTAGGACAAGGGAATGGAGAAAGACAGACGACATCATTAGGTTAATGGCATTCCTCAAGGCTTGTTTCTCGACCCTAAAGTATCAACAATTCCAATAAATATAATACACCCTTGTAGTCACCTTATCTGCCTGCACAGCCCGTAGCATACCGGAGATGTCTTAACAGCTGCAGCTACTTTGGGGCGTAGTTCATAGGATGTTCGACAGCACACCACGGCGTGAGCTTCTCGGCAATATCGTGATATAGTCTAGAACACAACAGGCTGTCTGAGAAGCGCTTCTCCGATCACAACAATCAATGAAGTATACATAGGGTGACCAGATGACCACTACTCAAATGAAATACATTAAGCCCGGAAATGTAGGACATTTCAACAAAATTTTAGCTTGAACATTATATGTCATGATACTGCAGGTCATCAAATCAGTTAGTGGTCTGCTCTAGAATTGACTTAAAAAATAAACACATCATAATATTCAAATCACTGATTTTATTACCATTATGTGACAATGTATTCATACTCATGCTTGCCTCTTGAAGTGATTTTTACCAATACATCATTATTGTTTAGTACATAATTACTAGATTTGAAAAAGAAACCAGGATTAGTGTCCTATCAACACACGGCTTGGGTGGCTCCGCCTGCAAGAACGACGCACACTTCATATTCTTTGCTTTATGTACAATATTCTTAAAACTTCTCCACCAGCCTATCTTCGTGATCGCATGAAACTCCTCTCCACTGACCATAACAAAAATACCCGATCCTGCAGCACTATGTGTACGAAATCATTAATTAATCATTCACCGTTACCGCAGCCTAACAATGGAATCTCTTACCAGTCAGAAGCATAATACCAATGAAAATGGTCCGTTTTTGGACGTTATACATTTTCTAGCTAACTCATTCCTGGTTGCCAGCGTTTCGCCCCCGTGTGCTAAGTTGGGCTCATCATTTGGTACATAGCACACCCACCAAATCGCATGGCTAGTGCATGCCGTGGAGGCCACTGCGTAGGCTACTTGGAGCCACCAGCAGTGGCAATGGACTATGAGAGACTTAGTCTTATTACGCAGTGGACTCCACGGTATGCACTAGCCATGTGTCTTGGTGGGTGTGCTATGTACCAACTGATGAACCCAACTTAGCACACGGGGGCAAAACGCTGGCAACCGGGAATGAGTTAGCTGGAAAATTTAGAATGTCCAATAACGGACGATTTATATTGGTATTATAAATTTACTCATTCGGGACAAATATTTCAAGTTCGCTATGGGAATCAACAGCTATAACATAGTCAGAAGCATGTCCAGCACTTCAGCTTTTAAACATGCCTGTATCGAAATACTAGGTAAACATGCAAGAATAATCAACTTTTGCCCTGAAAACACCTCCTCCTACCTCCTCTTCATCATTATTTCCCTCTTCCTTTCACTGATATTCTTCTTCTGCTTGTTCTTCTTACTAATCTTTCTCTTCACCTCTCAATTGAAGCCGATATCTCGGTACATTGTAGACATTTATACATATTTGAAACTTTCTCTTAAGTAGTATATATAGTATTGTTATGTATTCTACGTACGATGTATATTATATAGATGATATGATTCGTTTTGTTACGTGTGATTATGTTTATTAATACCATTACTGCCATTATTGTTAATATTGTTTTCATATTATTGTCATCAGTAGTTATTATTAACAGTGTTCTAGGTTAAGTGTAAGAAAAGGAGTACATCCCTAACTTTGCCAACATAAATAAATAAATATTATTATTATTATTATTATTATTATTATTATTATTATTATTATTATTATTATTATTATTATTATTATTATTATTATTATTATTATTATTATTATTATTATTATTATTTAAAATACCGTGTTGAGCTCATGACGCTTTTGAAAAGGGATCATTACTGTGGCAGAGAGTTTACAGACAGGGGTCGTTGACATTTAACGCTGAGAGTGCCCAAAAAGCATGTACCATTGTTCTATATTTGTACACAAGGTACCAGCAATGATATATAATTATTTGAATAGTGCACTTTTGCATGAGGTTGCATCCGATGGATGGCAGTAATTTACATGTGTTATTCCCATAAAGGAACAAATGTAGTTCCTAATTGAATCGGTTACTTGAGAAACCACACATGTCCATTTTCGGACAAAATGGGTTTAATGCATATACATGTTAGAATTATACTATATGTATTGCCGTCTTTCAGACAGAAAACATGCATGTCGGCCTCACTGTAAGGGTTTTACGGGTACCTTGGCAATTTTCTCCTGGCCTACAGGCAGGACATATCTGAGGAACTTGAATAACATCCATGACAAGGCATTCGCCTGGCGTTGTTAACAGGGAGGATATCTTGAGCAACTGTAATAAGTGATATTGTCAAGACGGATAATGTTGGAAAATGTTCTGTCTGTTCACTTTAATGGAGGAAAATTTAAATATAAAACTTGATTATATAATTAAAGTGTGATGTGTAGTGTCCTTAAATGTTGGTAAGCGTTAAATAACCTCATTCTGTTATTTTCTTTTTTCTATCAAGCGTTTATTTCTTTATTTCTTTCTTTATTTATTTATTTATTTATTTATTTATTTATTTATTTATTTATTCATTCATTCATTCATCCATTCATTTATTTATTTATTTATTTATTTATTTATTTATTTATTTATTTATTTATTTATTTATTTATTTATTTGAAAGATGTCCAGTAACTTTCAGTCCCCATATCACCCTTTTTTGAAAACTTGTTTTTTCAAAAATGATCTCAGAGTTATTACAAAATATCTCACAAATAATTGATATAAAAACCGTACACAAATTCCAAACGTTAGAAGCTGTAGACACTTTTTTCTTTCCACTTTTCTCAAAACTAGCAGTAGTGGGCACGTGAGCTTTCTCAAATAATCGATACAATTATGGTACCAACGAATTGAAACGTTCTCTCGCATCCGCAAAACAAATTTGTGAACTTCATGTTGTGCTCTCGTTTATCATAGAATAACTTTTAAATTATTGAACATTTCTAAGTGATAGTTTCTGTACTTACTTCCTTGGACATACAGATCGGAGAGAAATTGAGAAAATTCATATGATTTGGAAAGCCGAATACTGATATTATTTTGCCTTCTTTTGAAATATTACTTTTTTCGTGTCAAAAAATTGTTTTGGAAAATAATAATTATTATGAGTGTCGCTATGCAGAACATAAATCTAAATCAGTAGTAAATCTGTAGTTTATTAACATGTAAGAAAATGTCAGGGCAACATATTGGTAGGCTGACATTATATAGCCTTTTAGATTGGAATGTGAAAAATGCTGTAAATCGGTTTGGTATTCTAGGTATATTCTGGGTCTGATAATAACAAGACATACCGCAATGAAACATGGTAGTGATGATCAAGTACGGCTGTACACCTGCCGTGACAAAATGGGAGATTCTCGACAAGTGTACGGCAGTTTGCATTAGCACAATATTAACAACATACGTTGATATAAAATAGCATACCCCTCCGCCAGTTCCATATGATGGGAAACTGAGGAGAGAGTATTAGTTTATTTACAATTAGGCATATACTTATTACAGCCGAAACAAACAAACAAACAAACAAACAAACAAACAAACAAACAAACAAACAAACAAACAAATAAACAATCAAACAAATAAAAACACAGTTCGAGAGAAATACATTACGGAGTACATACCAAATGCCAGAAATACCACCGCCTAAAAATATAAAAGGAGGCAACCAAACATAAACAAATATTAAACAGAATAAGATGTTAAAGCAAAAATATTACCGACAATAATCATTGTTGTCCCAGATGTTCATCGCCGGCCCTATACTGTTCCACACTTTCAAATCAGAATTTTGTGGTGAGTACATGGATGCTTAGGAAAATATATACTTATTTACTTCTCGATACAGATACGACTCTTAAGGAACAAGTAATTTTCCGTACATTATTTTCAACTCAAATTTGGCCAATTTTTAGCTGTTTATTTATAGGCAAATGATTTTCTCTCTTCCAACTTCCGTTGACAGCGGCAGGAGGGATGAGACTTGACTCATCTTGTGACGTTAGTCGTACGTTTATATACACGGTGTACGTAATTCTAACAAACGTCGGAGGGGATTTCTGAAATGAATACGAGAAAAAACGTCCCTTAGAACATATGTCCTACAATCTGTTGTTGGCCATATCACAGGAGAAGCTCAAAGTTCCATCAAGCCACTGGAAGTTATCTGGGTCTTATCGAACACCTCCACAGGCGTTATTGATAGGATGTTCCAGGTAGCTGACGTAAACCGGAGTAGTTTGCACCAAACATTTCATGAGTGCGTACAGATAAAGGACCGTGGTCTAAGGTGAGGAGACCGAGCAGGCCAATGCAGTAGAACTCGATTCACGATACACCGTTTTGTGAAAGTATTGTGCAAAATCCGGTGTACGTGCAAACTGAAGTCCACTCGAGACCAACAATGCATGAACCACATGGTGCAACGAACTCCTAGGAGCACACGTTCCAGTAGTACAGGCAGGGTGTTGCTCAAGAAGCTCAGATACGCCGGTCCATTCAACCGTTAGGGGTAACATGAACGGGATGACACGCCACACATTGCTTCCAAAGCGCTGCAAATGATAAGCGACAACCGTACCATAAGGAATACGTATTTTATTTTTCAATGCGATTGCGCGAACAGTAACATCTTAAATGTATAAGTTCTGCAATATGCTCCTTCAGCACAAGATTACCTAATGAGATATGGCATGTTTATTTACTTAGGTTTGAATTATTTGAAGGTTATGCTAAAATTAAATGCCGTAGCACGAAATGCTTTAGTTAATTCCCTTTATTACTTTTGTACAATTATCATTGTTTGCAGTCCGCGTACTCCATTTAATACTGTTTATTCCCTTTTTATTATTAATATAATTACTATTGTTAACGATATTGTTATTGCACCTGTTCCAGGCCGACATAGTGCTGAATATCAAATTTCATTTCACAAATTTATCAACGGACGGAAATCTTATGGGTGAAGAACTTCGGAATGTCAAACCCGGACATCGAAGTGCCATCCTCTCAACTTTCAACTAGCACAACGGCTATGCTCAACAGCATTCGGGTCAATGGTTCTGTTCGTTAAATAAAGTGGGCACTTAATCTAAATATATTGAAAGTAGGACACCATGGTAAGAGGAATACGCGAATGACAAGAACGGACTGTTCCCAATTCAAAAACGCATTCTTAATTACTGAGAGGGTCGTATGAAGTATTTACACACACGAGAAATGCCATATTATCGCCTGCGTGACAATCTTAAACACTGAACTTTATCGTATGGATAATGCCGTGAAATGTCCTATATCAGATCGTTGGTCACTCCTAAATCTCATTTTGGCATTCCCAAATCAACTCATTAACACTGGATGTATACGTTTTCATTGTTAATTAATAGGGATCTGCGATTTACCTTAATACTGACACCCGTGAGAGTCCACTATATTATTACATAACAACACAAATTATATGAACAGGTGGCATCCTCGTGAGGAAACAATTAATATTTTACATTGTCATGGTAGTGTTTCGACGTTTATAAAAATGCACTCACGCATAATTATCCAGTCATAAAAATCATGTCGTCCCTTGTCGCTAATAAAGTCTACATTATCACATTAACTATTATCACACTCGAATATACGCATTTCTCCGGGGTAATAACCTATTCTAATATTTACAAAGCGGACACACGACGTTGGTTAGCCTGTAACTCTACAGAAATCGACATGCACTGATACAATATATAAAATATAAGCACATATTACAATGAAGCATTATCCCTGTAAATACAAAAAAATACAATATATAACACACACGCTTTAAAGCTGTTTGAAAATCTATGACCCCGTTCAGGACTTCCGGTGTCAATCCAAGGACGTTGATACCCATCGGGTTTCGAACCACGCTATCTTGACTTCGAAGTGCAATCTGAAAATCCCTATTACGGTCTTATTTAAATATATAAATTGGGTGAGTGTATCATCTATCGGATCAATGGAAACACACAGCATTGATGGTAACAAACTATTGATACGTGAATATTCAGTACACTGTGAAATGGGAAAAACATCTTATGTGGTTTCTGCGAGCGGCCGACAGACATTTAACGGGACAAGCAGCTAGGGTCTGGCGCTCACCCTTCTTGTCACTCCTTCCGAGGTCATAAATCTGTCAGTTTGAGGACAGCATGGGCTTCCGCCCAGCTGAGTAACCACTTTCATCCAGACACAAACACATAATTCTTAATTCAATTATCTCGTATTCTCCCGGCATATGACCATTTATGAACACCCTTCGAATATCATTTGTTTTCTATACCTCAGCCAGTTTCAATATTGGTTTCTCTCATCACCATTATTATTATTCTCAAATGTGTTGCCTTGCATATTTTCACATATATGGCTTTACCCTTTCATTTCTCACACACGTGTACCTAGTATCCACGTTATTCACACATTGATATGATCCTACCGACAAGGATTGGTCATAAGCATATCACGCAATCGCGTATCTATCTAAAGTCATCGGTTCGCACCTCGAGTCAGCTTTCTTGTCTCCAGTTGTCAGCATCCTTAGACTAAAAGGGAGAGTAACTGTATTCATGCATTAAAGTTTTGAAGCCTCTAAACAATCTACATTCGAAAAATTGAGAAGACCCATATCAGCTGATTGAAACTGAAATGGATTATGAAGTCCGCTGAATTATCTAAGTCCGCCCTTACGAATGCTTCACTCACACATAAACTATAGAGCCTTATACCCTAGTTCATGCAAATCCACGGAATAACTTTGTGATTAACCAATAATCACGGAAGATAAGAAAATAAAATTAATAATTAATTAATAAATAATTTACCCCATTGAAACACGCATATTGCGTCACCTACGCGTTATGAGAAAAATGAACATCTATGCTGATAGGTTCTATTTATAAAGTTAAGTTTTACATATTAATGCGATTTTCATGCTAAAATATCATGCAAGTGTTCTTTTCTTGTTGCTGTGTAACCTGCTGTCATCTAGAGGTGCCCATATGGATTTACTCATCCGTTGTTGTCGTCTCGCTAGCACAAAGTCCTGATCATCTTGTTCCGGGTTGAGTCCATGACGTCTTGGTCTGCTACCTCCAGCTTTTGTATGTTCTGCGTTGTCTTCAATCAGGTGAATTTCGCAGGCACACAGGCGCGATCTAGTAGTGATGAATCCTCAGTTCGAAGAGCACTCACATACATGCGAACAAATAGGAATCGGTTACTTGAAGCACTGTTTTATGACTTCGAATAACACGACATTGATAGATCCACTCATAGACCCGAAATGAACTACCCAAGTAGCGATTACTGTCCCTGAAGAGCACTACTTTATTCCCGTTCGTTATAGAGATAATTATTTACTGATTTGTTTGTTGGTGAGCGTCACTGTTTATTAATGGTGCACATTCCTGGCTGATCTGACAACGTTTATTTGTTAGGACGTTTGTCTCCTACAACTGCACATACGTTAATCACAGTACAATAACTACTGGTTCTCTATATTAACTCACTACGTCGTGACGATTTTTGTAATGTTACCCTTCTTTCTGAACATACAGTATTTGCTTAGTCTGCAATAACACTGCTTGTCTGCATTCCCTTAACGAATACTGCGATTAGTATTTCACATATCCACACACCACAGCTATCACTTCAGACAAGGAAAATGTAACTGCACTATGAATGGGTAACGGACTGACGTGGAGTAAACCTCTGTCTAGCACAATATCGAAAATACTGAATATCAAGTGTTGCCATGGCATGTCCTTATATGGAAGACACAGGCTGCCGGACATGGAGAGGAAAATCTCCTCCCACATTGGAAAAATCGCTCCGCTAATAAGTGTCTCTCAGAGTCTAATGGGTATTCATTTTTATAGATATTAACGTCCTCTATTCACTGGTCTATTTTCGTTGGAATCGCGTCACATGTTCACTGGTAATCTCTAAAGCATCATCTTGCATTTTAGCGTGCGAAGGGAAGCGGAATGGGGACTACCCTATCTGCGTCGAGATATGTGCTAAACCCAGGTAGCTTCCATCATCACACATCTGCCTCAAGTGCGTCATTAAATATGCGCTCGTTAAGTAATTAATTTTCTTACATTTCCCTATACTACAAATTATGCTGATCATTGATTCCTTACTTGTAAATTGCTTAAGCTTGTGACGATTTTTTTTATTATTATTACTTAACGAGTAAAATTTGTGGGTTGGAATCCAAGAATATGCAGGGAAATCAGTGAGAATATCCAGTTCTCAAGTCAGAACCCTGCAAATTTAACTCCGCCTTCTGACCTAGGCAGAAGTTGAACGTAATGTCCTATCTCGCACTCGCTTTCACGAGAGAGCGCCAAACCAAGGCCACGCTGTACTGAGAGCTCTCCCTCTCTTTAAGCGTACTTCGAGCTTCTGTCCTCGAGCTCGCGCAGCGTCGTTCGTATCCCGGACTGGGCACAAAATGCTTGTTACAACCAAATATTTCGTAGAATGATGCGGAAAACGGCACACGTGTCTTGCTGGGTATCATGACATGTCTATTGATCGGCTTCACTATAAACAATAGGGGAATCATAGGCATGTTGTAACCAAAATTTGAATTGTTTTTATTAATGCATCGTATCCTGTCACGAATTTGGCTAAGCCAAGTGTAAAGCGCGTGGTTATGTTCAAAAAAAGGGCGACACAAAAATCTGTAAATAAAACTAATACTTGAAAGCACATGCACAGTAAATACGGATACATAGATACTGAATGAAAACTCTGGTATACGAGTAAGATATATTTCTTCCACGAAAAGCATGAAAATCGCTCATACTAATCAAAAATAAAATGTAGATCACATATAAATCAAATTAAATGTGACCCAAGAAATGGTCGTGAAAAGTGATCCGCACATGAACATTTTACACATTTACAATTTAATTAAAGAAAATGCGGGTATCGACCCGAAATTATATAAACAAAATATTATATTGGAGTTTGATATTGTTACATAGATTTTTGGATATGATGTCTGCGCCGTTATATCCATAAGTCTTTTGCCCGGAGGCTCGATCTAAAACCGTCCGTTAGCATCACATGTGATAATCGAAACTAGTATTTGGTGTGACTAAATTATATATATATATATATATATATATATATATATATATATACATTCCGAAATTCGGATACAAAGAAATATAACACTTGTTCAGGCTGTCCCTAATTTTTTCTTCCAAAATATCACTGATTCTAAGAACGGGTCCGTACCCATTGGCAAATGAATTTGTACAGAGTCAACTTCCCTTTAATGAGCCATCGAGCTGACATGTCCCCTTACACAGCGCTGGACAAATATCGCACACAACAAAACACAAGACAAAAATAACACCACAAGGTACAAACACACAAATTACCTGTAGGATAGAAATACATACACAAATACATATTGCAATAAACTAGAGTCGTCAGGATTCAATCTCAAAATATTCAGGCTCTGACATTTCCATGTCTCGAAGCAGAGACAACGTCGTTCTTCCAAATGGCCTGGACGATCAACTGGATACCAACAAACATTTAAATAACCAGGGCAGGGGTAAAGTTCCAAGAAACTAACGGGTCGCAAACACTTTCACTGGAATGGGCGCGCAAGGCACACAGCTGAATACAAGCTGGATCCCTGGGCGCATAACAGGCTGATCGGGTCTCACAGCCGACTCTCCTCATTGTGACACGACACAAATATTCTCTCACCGTCTCTAGGTTCAAGCAAACCTCAGGCTAGTTTATTACCATAATTGAATACGTGTCCCCAATAAACATCACGGCTTAAACTGCCTTTCCCATATAATTTAGCCCCATTTACATAGCATGGCTTTTCAAGCCTTTCACATATTCATTTCGCCCCATTAACATGGCACGGCCTCTAAGGGCTTTCACATAACATATCGTCGTTCGATACCCTCGCGTTCCTGAATTCGCCTGGCCCGAAATTAGAAGATATTTCCCTACTCTCAACGGTGAATTGCAATACATCACACAATCTTGCCACAGCTGAATGTACATGAGGCATGCAAAGAATGACATCCTATTCTATTGGCTGTCTCTAATCTGTTATAAAGTGACTTACGCAACGCTGCCGGCGTGCAGCCTGCCTAATAATGCAAAGACTTTATCCAACAACTCTATCTGAACATACTCACACAATGGACTAAAACACACACCTAACTATCTAACCTATCTTTTCCTTTTATTCACAACTTAATAGGGGCTAACACATGCCTCACGACCCTGAACGCATTTACTGTTATTTCAAAATTAAACAAAGCAAGTGCCTAATGGCTGACATTTAATTAACATTTGAATTACATGAAAATCTCCATACTATTTCGACTCTTACAATAGACATGCTAAAAATAAAGACTTTGCAAGCACCTCTCTATCGGCGACGAATTACATAACCGCTATGCTATGTTCGCATTTAGCCCATCACAACTGCACATATCACGGGCTGAATGGTCGTCCAGTCGACTCCTGAACTAACATGCCTGTCTTCCCTCTTCTCCGGGAATCGTCTGCAATAATACTGGATATTAGGACTTCTTCTTCACCGCTTGGCGTGAACGTGCACACGATTATGACCCTAGCTGGATTACGATTTGCTACAATCTACGCGCACATAAATTACTCCCGATTTGCGCGCAACTGTATTAAGGAGTCAAGCTCGGTCAAAATCAGTCGTTCTCAGCCGTACTTTATATATGTGGAGCGCACACGTTACTTCGCGACTCGCGGACGCGTATTCAAAGTTAGTACTGGTAAGCTGTTTTACGGTTATTGAGCACTATTCTATCAAGGTCGTAATTTAAATTTAATTGGATACATTACCAACTACGCCAGGCCGCACCTGGCATCTCAGATAAAAGACACTATGTCTGAATCTTTCAAGTCTAAAACGATAATAAATTTTTACGTGTTTGTGACGCACAAAGCGTACACGACGATCAACTGGCACGTACAAATATCACGACTGACAAATAACGATTGAGGGCGCTTCCCCTTCTACACGGGGTTGCATAGGCAAGCCATGACGCCACTGCCGAGGTGAATTCCTAGCAAAAATTGCCGCTGGCTTTTAACGGCCGCCCAAAGGTTCAACGGGCTAGACTATAACTTCGCACTTCCATTATAATGGCACTAATAGTCATTATTATGGCCTCCTGGCCTATGATAATTCTGTTCCCAATTTTATATGAACTTGGTTCCGTGGAATCTAGCTCAGTGGCGGATATATTGATTAAAATTCAGGTGATACCAGTCTTGGGATAACGAAGTTTGCCAATCTGTTACAACTGTTAGGTGAATCCTCATGTTCAAATACTATCCCCTCCAGGTCGCGGCGATTGGACTAGCGGTGAAAGTGGTGGGTGTGCTTGACTGAGTACCCGGCCAACGGCTCGATTTGAATTCAAGGAATCGGTTTCTATTAGATCTATACGGGGTTCTCGTAAGCTATGTCACGGCCCTCCAGGCTTACTGCCTTTATTCCTTGCGACTCACAAATTATGCCACATTCTTATTATTAACATATTGGGCCCTATAGTGATTTGGTTCATTAAGATTATTTATTCATACTGAAACTAAAAACAATAGGGAGATACTTTATATTTTTATCTATAAAAACAACATTTATAAATAATTTGAAAATGATAATGTGTCTCAAAATGACACTTGAAAAATGAGTGTCACCTGTTGCAATGTACACCGCTTGAGGGGTAAATTGCAACACTGCATGTAAGATGATGAAATACTCCATCTGAGTCTTCATCATTGTTAGAACGGTTCACACAGGCACGATATTGTTTTTAGCACACACCCAATGTGACCACTGTTTACACTTCACACACTGGACTAAAACCTCCCCTGTTTTTTATTCGCGTTCCCGCAATTCAGACAATAACAATTGTCTTCTTCTGAACAGCTATCCACAAATGTTATTTTTCTGTTACCGTCAGGCACAGTTTTTCTTTTCGCTGAGACGGAGTTTGTCACATCGTTGTTTTTCCTCTAGCTATTCCTTTTTCCTACCTTTCTCAATATGTTTTTCTCACCAGTAAAATGAATATGTTAAGGGTCCACCTTTTCAATACAATGAATATTCTATATTCTCATAGTCAACTTCGATGATCTTAATTATTTTAAGTCTTAGATTTAACTTATTTTTTGGCAGTTTTTTTATGTTAATTTAGTTTGTTACTTATTTAAATTCATTAAATTCATTTAGACTCTATTAATTTATTTCAGTTCTAACTGATTCAATGATTTAAGTATTTTCATTCAGATTGTAAACGAAATAATTTTATTAACTGTAAGAGAGGGCCGAGAGCCCTAACTTCAGTACTGAATGAAGAACTAATAATTAATTAATTAAATAGTACAGAAGTTTGTAAAGTCAAAATCCTGTTTCGATATAAAGTATTTTATGTAATTTTAAAATAGAACTTTGAGTAAATTTCACCAGTTAATTATGTAGAGCCCATATGTTTATGCAGTAACAGGTTAGAATGCAAATGAATTTCCCTAGTAGGAAGTGTCGTCCAACATGTCTATGGGTTCTAATAGGCAGTACCCCTAATGTTTATGCAAAGCTCATAGCAGAACTGTTGTGCACAATATAGCATTTCAGTAAACGTGTATCCCAACGTATTAATTCTTCAACATCTGGACTCTAATTTTAACACTACCGTTGATTCTACAGCTAATAGACGTTAGTTTAACATTAACCTAAATTCTATTGAAATCTGACTGCTCCAGTACAAACAGAGCCGACGGATAGCGACAGATTTGTTCCGTAACTATTTTCACTGGTATCCGCGCAATGAACTTCTGAAGTGCTGAGCTCTGCTGCGAGCCACCTGACTGAGATATCGACTTTTCAAGTGACATGTTGACATGAGTGGAGATGAGTTAGCGCGGCCAAGAGGAATGTGGTTACCAGATGTTGTATGACACAGCTTCTTTACAAGGTTTCGTCGAACATGCCTTAGTGACCGGAAACTACCTTGTAATCCTGCAGCTATTTGTCGAATCTCTAAATCTATGGTAGAACCCATCATAGACCTGTGTTCTATTTATTTTAATGACTACGTAATTAATTTCTCAGCACATCAATAGACTGCCGCATTTACAATATCCTGCAACATTTTGAATTAATTCAATCAATCAATCAATCAATCAATCAATCAATCAATCAATCAATCAATCAATCAATCAATCAATCAATCAATCAATCAATCAATCAATCAATCAATCAATCAATCAATCAATCAATCGAACGGTCAGTTACCACGGATATGCATTTAGGTATGTCGTCCAGGTGGTAGATTCCCTATCAATCCCTTACAAATTGTTCCCTAGACTCTCCTTAAATGATTCCCAAAAAGTAAGAAATTTATACATCATCTTCCTTGGTATAAATTATTCCAATCTCTAATTTGTCTTCCTACAAATGCATTTATTTTATTATTACTATTTACTTTACGTCGCACAGACACACATAGTTCTTATGGCGACGATGGGACAGCTGAGGGCTAGGAATGGGAAGAAAGCGATCGTGGCCTTAATTAAGGTACAACTCCAGCATTTGCCTGGTGTGAAAATGGGAAACCAAGGAAAACTATCTTCAGGGCTGCTGACATTGGGGTTCAAACCCACTGTCTCCCGGATGCAAGCTCGGAGCTGCGCGCCCCTAACATTACGGCCAACTTGCCCAGTCTAAAAATGAACATTTGCTCCGATGTTTCCTCTCGAATTTCAATTTTTTAATATATTATGATCTCCTCTACTTTTAGAAGTTCCACACAAGCTTATTCTTCTACTGATGTTATTCCACTCCATTTCTCCAATGGCAACTCGGTCCATACCACTTAGTCGAGCAGCTCGTCTCTTTACTTTCAAGTCTTCCCAGCCCAAAGTTTTGGCAACCATCCTCTCATAACAAACTAATTGAAAACGCTAATAATTATAAAATGAAAGCACTTTTTCAAAGGACGAATTTCAAAAAATGAAGGAAACAATAAAACATAAATGAACTTCAGAAGCCGAAATAGACACAAACAAATCAAAAGGAATCACAAGTTTCCTGAGAAACAGAACACTTAAAATCGACATACGCTGGATTAATTCCTTCTCATACATAAAGAATGGTGAGATCATCTTTCATCAGCTAATATGAGTTCGAATGTCTCCTGCAGGCCGAAGTTTCGACTGAGGCCTGAGAGATCGGCGAACTTTGTAGGGATGTGGGCCGTGGTGAATTCGGCACTACATGAGCTCACTGGCGATGGGCCGGTCTTACCTCTTCAGGAGGTACGTGTGTGTAGATCTTACATAAACTATCCTCAACCTGCACTAAACTAAGGCATCTATGAATCAATGGACTGCAGAGGGCTTAACTAGTCGGTGCACATGAAGAAGCCTCAGCGTCCAAGGCGACGAAGAGCTCCACAGTATACGCGCTAGAGACACTAGGAAGCTGACGTCATCGGAAACGAGCTAGCACCCAACATTCTTCGAACCGTCCGTGAAGGCAAGTCGCGCTTTCGGATACTGGTGAACGAAGTCATGACCTCCGAGGAATAGAGTGTTTTGTATCCGGTCGTAGAACTGTTCAAGGCAAACACCTATAGCTACATCCATATCTCGACGGAAGCTATACATCAATGCAAATTCCAACCGGTAGCGTGGCTCTCGGCGGTTTTTGTACGTCTGGTGGTTTGGGTATCAAAGAGGCATTGGTAGTTTGAATGATGCAGCATTTCACACATTTTTCCAGCGAACGTTAGTATACTTGTGGACAAAACATGACGACCTCACCTCAGTGTTTACTAGCGGCTTGTAGTCTACTGTAGCCGGAGTTGTGATATCGTATACTGCACTCAACACGAAGAAAGCGTGAAGACTGAACAGAGTGTGGAAGAAAGTGCCTTGGCAACTTCTCCACACCAAATAAGGACCACTTAGAACTCGTTAACTGAGCAGGGTACAGGGTGTGATTGGCTGGTGGCTTCCAGATCACTTCCAGGAACTGAGGCCGTCATGCATTATCCACAAGTATAGTATCTGCTGCCTTCTCCTACGTAAAGACGGAACTCCCGGTTGGTTGAGTACACTGGAAATCGGGTTGATAGGAGAAGCTTCAGTTGCCAGCCGAACTCCCAATACTCCACCATTGCTAAACCGTACGACAAACCTTCGCACTCGATACGGGAAAGAACCGTAGAGATGAGGGATTTATACTGCCTTAAAATACCAATTTCTTGTGCATATTGTTTATCACATTGTAGAACGCAACCGTCAAATCAGCCCTAATCAGTTGTGGCATAATTTTGGGGCTGTGAGTTACATACGTTGTCTTAGTAGTGTTGAACACTCGGCTTGCAACATATGTGTGAAGTGTTTATCTTCAAAATCAGTTAGATGATTAAACAAATATGCTTCATTAAACACAGCTGGAACATCTGTTTCTATATCGTGTTGTGTACTTAGGATTCCTAACTGACGAGAGATTCTTACACCGTTATATTACTAAACATTACAGAAGTGTTCCCGTCAACTGCATTCTGCTCCTCAAGTGATATGCAAATAGGTCAGCAGTGCAGCAGGGAGGGTTGTATTACGACGCCTGATTGTGGCTTAGTCTGACTGCGTCTTTTTTGGCCAACCGGAAGCCTGCGGGAATTACATTTTTATAATAATTAAAATTACGTCTGATGAAATATGAAATGCGAGAAACAATGAGCTCATTCACTCAGGATTTACTTTTCTTCCTGGCCTTTTCCCAACCGCTTCGTATTATATGTGGATTAAACTCAGTTTTACGGCCGGATGCCCTTCATGATGCCAACTCAACGTGGAGGGATGTATTCGTTCTGGTGGTCATGTACTGTAAGTAAATGAAGATGTGTATTAAAACTATCACAAATCCCCAGCCCTGGAACTAGAGGAATTAATCAGAAGTGGTTTAAATTTCTGGCCTGGCCAGCAATGGAACCCGGGACCCTCTGAACCCAAGGCTATTACGCTGATCAGCGAAGAATATGAAATTTTTACTTAGTATATAGAGAAGTCTAATTTTCTGTGGTGTGGCAAAAGTACATACTAAGGTGAATTAAATGTTACTGAGAAGTTTGGAAAGAAATACCATAAAATCTGAATTTGAGCAAAATGTTTACTCTGCAAATTTCATAAGCAGACATTCTGAAGACAGGAGCATGGAATTGTTGAAAATTATTCAGTTCTTCGTAGCAATGTCCACCATAACGAGCCGTGACAACATCTTTTGTTTATCAAATGGTCATTACGCAGATGAGGGGAATAGGCCATCTAACCGATGTGTCGATTATCCCCTTCAGTTATAAAGCGTCGCTTGTTTTCAATTCCATCACAGTACAAAAAGTAGAAACGGGTTTCTTGAAAAGATTTGTGGGAGTGAAAAGTGTTCCTATCTCAAAATATAAAGGATGTTCAAATGAAGAGTGTTTCCAGAATAAAGGATATGTGGAACATCCCTCGTTTTTCTTCCAATTTGTTATATGGTCTCTTTCATTATCTAGTTGATATCTAGTTAGCTCATCCCCAACGAAACATTACTGACAATATGTTTTTAAGTGTTGAAGAATTCTCAGACTCTTACCAAGAAAAATGCGTTTACCTGGTTCAATTCACAGTATAACTCAAATGAGTCTAATGGACATATCCCAGCTTTGTGACATTAAATGCTAACCTAATGCTTCGTTTCAATCCCACAACCTGGAAGTACGAGATAATCACCTAACTTAGTACGCAGCCGGTCAGATCACCCGTACTACTGTACTGTATGTAATTGGTATATAGTAAAAACTAAACCCCATGGCACCACAGCCCTTGAAGGGTCTTGGCCTACCAAGCGACCGCTGCTCAGGCCGAAGGCCTGAAGATTACGAGGTGTCGTGTGATCAGCACGGAGAATCCTCTCGGCCGTTATTCTTGGTTTTCTAGACCGGGGCCGCTATCTCACCATCAGTTAGCTCCTCAATTCTAATCAAGTAGGCTGAGTGGACATCGAACCAGCCCTCAGGTCCAGGTAAAAATCCCTGACCTGGCCGGGAATCTAACACGGCGCCTCCGGATAAGAGGCAGACACGCTACCTCTACACCACGGTGCCGGCTAATACATAGTAGGTGTTTGAAAATTAAGGATGTGCCTAGAACACACGAGAATGGTGTGTTCGGTTCACAAGAAAGGATATTGATTCGATTCCCCACCAGGAAGTCAAATATTAATCAGGAACGTGATTTCCACTTTTGGATGGACACATGGTCCTGAGTTAGTTCCAGAGAGTAAAGGGATTTGGCACGGAGCTAACCACTCGACCTCACTTAAATGTCGAGCTTTTAGAAACTACTCCGAGGGCCTTCGTGGTTTTAAGGAGATGGGATTATTTTGCTTTAAGTGTTTGAAACAGGACCTACACCGGTAAATAAGGTAGAGTCCAAGTGGTCCTAGGCTTACCGGTGAAGTTCACCATCAGAATGGCCGGTATCAACGCTCTTTTATCTCTTACTATCTGAGCAACGGTAGCAAGTTCTAGTCACATGACGTGCGCCCGCTGAAGCGGCAAATGATCACGTACTCACGTTTTTGTTCCATAAAAATGAGCCTGAAATTTTATTTTGAGTAATTTAACGAAGAGCCGTGGTGACCACCCGAAAGTAGCAGCCTACCTGTGGCCCACCCAGGGTGGTCGGTCCTCACCCAATTTGCAGCAGGTATGTGCACTGCTAATTCGGCCGTTATCTGAGACCCCACTCTCCGTTAAGTGCTGGCCAGATAACGCCCAAATGGGATGTCAAATAATGATGTCGTTAAATCAAAAGGAAGAGAATGCTTTTTAAAAAGTCATCACTCACAACTTGACAAAAAGTGAGCGCGGTGTAACCCTTTTAGCCGTTTGACGGTGCGCCTATCATGTGTGTCCCCAGCACACGTAGCGCATAGCAGAGATGGCAACAACAACAACAACATATAATAAAGCCACTTGTTCTGTTCTGAATTATATCTGTTGCTATTCCCATCTCTGCCTTATCTCTCACTATACTTTGCATCCACTTAAGGCCATTCTTATTTTTGTAAACATGATTAAAAATTTATTTGTGAGTCTGGCATTATCCACGCTCATTATTTATTTATGTATTTATTGCGATTCTGACATATGTAAACACAATAAGTGAACAGATCATTGTTGAAATGAAATGTCGTATGGCTTTTAGTGCCGGGATATCCCAGGACGGGTTCGGCTCGCCAGGTGCAGGTCTTCCTATTTGACGCTCGTAGGCGACCTGCGCGTCGTGATGAGGAAGAAATGATGATGAAGACAACACATACACCCAGCCCCCGTGCCAGTAGAATTAACCAATTAAGGTTAAAATCCCCGACCCGGCCGGGAATCGAACCCGGAACCCTGTGAACCGAAGGCCAGTACGCTGACCGTTCAGCAACGAGTCGGACAGATCATTGTTAAAAGGTACCAAGTCTTTTTTTTCTGTACCGAGATAATTGAAACACACTGGTTTCTTGCATACCTGCAAACAATTATTTCTGTCTTATGTAGGCACTACCTGATGTACCCGTGCTTCGCTACGGAATTCTACAATGTATACAGAATTCCAGATGTACATGTTGTAAGATTGTAATAAATTGCATAGCTCTTAACGTTACCCTAGAAACGCGACGGGGAAGCCACCAAACGTCTTTTTTATGTGAAGACTGAGTTAGGGAATTTTAATTGTAATGATAGGCCCTCTTGCCTACCATCAGTCACAATCAAGTTGGGGAATTTTCATTATAATGGTAGACTCTCACTCTTCACCTGCCTTTTTAAATCCTCAGAAAGACTGCCTTAGTGGTTTTCCCAACTGAAATCAACATATATCATTACAATGACGCCAGTAGTAATGTCGCGATTAAAGGCTATGCTATCATATGAACTACTCGATCAAATGAAAAACCACACATGTTCACACTTTTAACGAACAGTCGTACGACGCCGATCTAAGGGTTCAAAGTTCCAGAGCTGGAATGACCAGGCCGCAGACAGCCGTGGACACTCTTTTCCTGGGTGAGGGGGAGGCGAAGAGTCGCGAGTCCCAGGGCAAAAACTATGCCTTTTTACTCTCTGCTTCCTACGACTACCCGATGAGTTGAGAAATCGCAATTCACTACACTAGAGGGGGAAAATGTATCTGACTTGGAGGCAAATGTTTCTTCCAAGCCAGAGGAGTAGCCCCTCTTCGCTGCTAATTTGGAATAAAATGAATGTAAATTTAATAAAAGTGAAGAAAAAGAAGCTTTTCTTAACCATCTACTGCATGAATTATTTTTCGTTTTCGTTTGGTGAACTCGTATGTGCTGTGGATTGCCATAGTGGAATATATATACGATTTTTCACGATTTTACGCTAAGCTTTTAACATTCAAAGACCGAACATTACTACCTTCTGGCCATGGGTACGTACTGCAAGACGCAAGTACAACTTGCACGACCGTAGGTCGGTAATGTCTTTGAGGTTGAGCCAGAGGTACTCCTGAAGCCTGTGGTAATGTGATGGGGAGGGCCCACGTAAAATAAACGGTGGTTGGTACGCGTGGATGTTGACGGGGTGGAAGGAGTATCTTCGGTTGTAAGGATGTTTTACCTTGTGTTATGTAAAAAAAAAAAAAAAAGAAAAAAAGCAAGGCATCACTGGGATATGTGTTTAATTGACTGTGCAGTTGAAGGTGTGCCGTAAAACTATCTCTGTCTACAATATTTATACAGGTGTAAAGTTATTTGTTGCCTAACGGCAACAGTATGCAGTAGAGGGTTAAGAAAAGGCTCATTTCAGTGTTGAATTTTAAGTTATTTAGTGAAATGTGGTGCTATAATTTGGAATAGGCCGAAATTGTAATTCTAGACCAGTTCATAAGTGAGCCTCCGCCATTACTCCGTTAATTGTGTACAATGATCAATCCAATCAGCGCGTCAGAGTAGGGATCGAATAGCTGGAATACTATGATGAACCAGCGTGTTACGTACCAGCAACATCAGAAAGTGTATGAACCTGAGGAATCTAACTCCCCTGTGATTTACCGCCAATATTCAGGCAGGTTGTTATACTCGGTACGCAGCAGTAATCCCATCTATCTGAGATGAGTGGCAGCATAAGAGACAAAGAACATCACAACAAACCATGGTCAACGTAATGTTATTGTTGATCAATTTTTATGAGCTTTCGATATTGTAGACCTTCACATTCAGTTTTCTTCCGACTCTCAAATACCACTCTTAACATAGTCGGTACGGCAAAACCTTATAAAAGATAAATGATCGGAAATGGTATTCTTTATAAATTCTGTTATGTAATACTTTTCGATAGGACCAATGGTAGTTATTTAAGGATTAAATTTTAGGCGCCTTCCCTTAAACTACCAATTCATCCTGGGTGAATAAAATTGTTTACATCTTAGACTGTAGTTTCTTATTTCCTGACTCTATATACCAATCATCAAATTCTGTTTACTCATTTTCTCGTGACTCTGTTATCATAGCCGACATGGTAAAAATGTATCAACGGAGCTCGATAGCTGTAGTCGGTTAATTGCGGTCAGTATCCAGTATTCGGGAGATAGTGGGTTCGAACCCCCACTGTCGGCAGCCCTGAAGATGATTTTCCGTGGTTTCCCATTTTCACGCCAGGCAAATGCTGGGGCTGTACCTAAATTAAGGCCACGGCCGCTTCCTTACCACTCCTAGCCCTTTCCTGTTCCTTCGTCGTCATAAGACATAAATGATCGTAAATGTAATTCTATATAAGTTACGTTAGCAATATTTATCGATAGAACCACTAATAACATAAATATTTGAGAATTAAATTTTAGGCTTTCCACTAAACTACCATTTCCCTCAGCGTGAATAAAATGATTTATATCTTAGATAGTAGTGGCTCATTCCCCGACTTTACATACCGATTTTGATTAAATTAAATTATCTTCAGACAGACAGACAGACAGACAGACAGACAGACAGACAGACAGACAGAAAGGTAAAAAGTGCATTTCTTTGTTACTGAGCAATGTACAGACAAACTCTTATTTTATATATATATATAAGATTACTGAGCACGATAATGATATTCTAGAAAGTTGTATTTGATTGGTTTATTCTACTTAGAATTGAAGAAAATGCGGAGAATTCTGATTTTGAAAGTCAAACATTAGACTTCAAATATCGTATGAAAAAGCTAAGTTTATGACTGACATCAAAATTGCGCCACAGGAATTTAACATTTGTATTAATACAATCTCCAGAGTGAAATAATTTTCATACCTAGGTGAATTGATTACAAAAAATAATAGCAATAAAAATAAATCCATGATATGAAGAATTCAGAAGGTGGAAACTGTTTTCCTACTAACGAACAGCATTACCTAACAGTGATTAATAACGTTCGTATGTAAAGGATAAGTCATAGTTCTTTCCTGAGGTAATTTTACCCGAAATCTGAAAAATAACTGTGAAAGATGGGTCCCTGACCCAATTTAAAGCAATTTTATGTTGCATATACATGGGTATTAGGCCATTTTTTATTGCTTTGGCCATATTTTGTTGATTTTATTAATATAAGATCATATTCAGTTATATTTAAAGCAGTTTTGTTTAAATTGAGGCGTCGATTTTAACAAGGTACATGTAATCTGTGTCGAGTTTCAAACACAGGATTTCAAAATACTGTAATGCATGTATTTTCCTTTATTTTTCTGAAATAGATAGGTAGCAGATTTAGAAGACATAATTCCGAGAATAAGAGGAGGCAGATACTATGGGGTACTTCTTTGTTTTGCTCGTTTTTAGGAAAACAGAGCGAGAACTGCACCTCAGGGCTATGATACAGAATGAATATATAAACTGTAATTTACCGACTGTTGCTCCGTCAGGTTGTATTTGCTCTACTATCGCGTATCACTTGTTGGCACGTTTAATGTTAGTACTTGCTACCTATCGCTAAAACGTTTTGTCATATTTAACCTTTTTAGGTCATATTTAGCTAGTTTAAGGGCATGTTTAGCTAGTTTTAGGTCATATTTAGCTATTTTAGGTTATATTTAGCTAGTTTTATGTCATATTTAGCTAGTTTAAGGGCATATTTAACTAGTTTTAGGTCATTTTAGCTCGTTCAGGGCATGTTTAGCTAGTTTTAGGTCATATTTAGCTAGTTTAAGGGCATATTTAGTTCTAGGTCATATTTAGCTAGTTTGAGGGCATATTTAGCTAGTTCTATGTCATATTCAGCTAGATTTAGGGCATATGTAGATGGTTTTAGGTCATATTCAGCTAGTTTAAGGGCATATTTAACTAGTTCTAGGTCATATTTAGCTCGTTCAGGTCATATTTAGCTAGTTTTAGGGCATATTTAACTAGTTCTTAGGTGATGTTTAGCTAGTTTTCGTGCAAGTTTAGGGCATATTTAGCTAGTTTTAGGTCATACGTAGCTAGTTTTAGGTCAGATTTAGCAAATTTAGGCACATTTAGTTAGTTTTAGGTTATATTTAGCTAATTTTAGGTCATATTTGCTGGTTTAGGACATATTTAGGTTTTTGGCCATATTTAGCTAGTTTTTGGGCATATTTGGCTAGGTTTTAGGTATTATTTAGCTAGCTTTAGGTTATATTTTGCTATTTAGAGCACACGTAACTAGTTTTAGGGCATATTTAACTCATTTAGGGTATATTTACCTAGTTTTAAGTCATATTAAGCTAGTTTAAGGGCATATTTAGCTAGTTCTAGGTCATATTTAGCTCGTTTTAGGGCATATTTAGCTAGTTCTCATGTCATATTTAGCTAGTTTATGTCATTTTAGATCATATTTAGCTAGTTTTGGGTCATATTTGCTAGTTTTAGGTCATATTTAGGTAGTTTTAGGCCATATTTAACTATTTTAGGGCATATTTAGCTAGTTTTGTAATTCTTCAGGTCATAAACATCCGAACCCTAGCGATTAAACTGGAGGCGCTATATGCTTCAGAAACCATCATTCGGTAAGAGAAAGCAGTAATGAAACACATAGAGATTTAAAAAACGAAATATTATAGGAAAAATATTAGGGCCTGAAGTTAAAAATGGAATTCATTATCATAAATGTAACTGTGAAATAAATCAACGAGTTTCCAGAATACTGCGACTGCGATGAATCCACTTAACAGTGCATTTACAAAGAATGGAGTCTATCACACTTTCCCATACAGTTTACAAATTTCTGCACAACAAAGCTATAAACTAATGGAGAAGACCATATTGAACTAGGATCACCCGATCTTCTGGATCGGAATTAAATCAGGATTATATTCCAAACACGGTGATTTGAGGAAGAAGAACAACAACAACAACCTATACGGGGTGAAATGGTCTGATGAACGGAAACATGCACATTTCCTAAGAATAAAGAACTATTCGGTAATAAGGAAGGCCAAAAAAATGTTGATTCTGCGTGGTCCTAAGTGATCTATTCGCAAAGAAGAAGAAAAGAATCACAAGTTTAATAAGGTTTATTTTTATGGCAACTGAAGACCTTAATAGTGAGAAATGTATTTATTACTCTTTCCCCATTTCGAAGCCGCCTAAAGGCAAAGCTTACTGTATTTAGAATGCAAGGTCGTATACCAGCGGCTGTTATATTGGCCTCATTGGACCACTTGAGTCTTCGAGGTACACGTTTTCTTTGAAGTTTGTACTGTTTGATTCTTCTTATCTGCCCCGTACTTCTTCATTCGTTCTGAAATCCCCACAGGCCTTCTGTGCATTATGCCAGTTGAAAATTTGTGATTCTTAAGAAGAGTGGTAATTTCATTATTGTTTCCTGCATCTATAATTTCGAGTCCAACCGTTTTGAGATCCTCTTGAATTTCTTTGATGCGGTGCCCTCCTGTCTTCTCATCACTACTTGTCGTAAAATCCTGCTTTCTGGTAATCGTAAGATGTGAAAGAAATAAGAAATTATTTTCTTCTTCATCGTGCTGGTAACTGGAGGCGATTCTCCAGACTCCTTCAACCTGGTACTTTATATCATTCTTCTTTCAGTTTTGAGGAGCTCATCAGTTCTTCTTTCATTTCAAATTTCGAACAAGTTTTCGCAAGCGTACGTAGCTTCGGACAAAGTTACAGTTTTGTAGTGTTGGGTCTTAATGTCTATTGGCAAGCATTTTTTGTTATAAGTTGGACAGGTTAGAAATTGTCTTTTTTTCATTTTGTTGGTTGTATTTATCCATGTTGCTTTCTCGCTTAAGTTGTGCATAATGATTTCTCCAAGGTATTTAAATTGTAGGACTAGGTTAATTTTATGATCATTTATGATGACTTCCTTTATGTTTAGGGGTTTCATAGGGATGATCTCCGTTTTCTCAAAGGATATTTGTAATCCTATTTTAATGCAGTTTTCTGGAGACTGGTGATCTGAGCACGGACTTCTTCCATGTCAAGGGCTAAGAGAGCTATATAATCTGCAAACGCTAGTCAGTTTGTCCTTATTGAGGGTATTGATCCAATTTTGATTTTAGGTGGGCTTTATTCCTGCCAAATGTTCATGATATAATCTAGAGCTACAATGATAATCTGTCTGAGGCCAGTATTTATTGTAAAAGCATTTCACAATTCTCCCATGAATTTTACCTTTGAGATTGCGTTCATGAAAGTCAGTTCAATAATTTTTGTTAATTTAGGATGCAGGCCATATGATCTGAGGATGTTTAAAAGAGTGGGCCTGTGTATACTATCATAAGCCTTTTCGAAATCCATTTGTAATATTTGTAATATTCCGTGATTGGTTTCAGGCTGAGAATTTGGTCTGGGCAACTTCTGTAGGGTGATATCCTCCTTGGTATTCTCCAAGTTGTGGATCCAGAATGTTTTTTATCCTATTGTAAATTATGCGCGAGAACATTTTGTAAGTGCAGTCCAAAAGGGTTATTCCTCTGTAATTGTCTGGATTAGTTTCATTTCCTTTCTTGAGTAATGGATGGATTCCGCATGAGGTCCAATGTTCTGTGATCCACATTTTGACTAGATGCTAATGATATTTATGATTGCTGGTTTCCCTGCGTTTATTTCAGATTTCTGCAAAGACTAGACCTTCACCACATGCCTTAAAATTTTTTAGTTCCTTAATTGCGAATTCTACCTCACTGATAGTTGGCGAATCTATTATATCTGGGATGGTTGAAATTGGTGTGTTAGTATTTACTTCCAACGTTTCCAGTGGGTCATCGCAGTTTAAAAGTTTGTTGAATGTCTCTACATTTTCTGATTTACCTCTCAGCATTAACATTAAAAGGGTAAGGGTGCGTACAGTAGGGTGGCCAGTTCCTTTCCACTCCTTACCCCCCACCAACAGCGCGTGGCAACGCATCCAAATCTTGACCACGCCCAATGTTGCTAAACTTCGGAGATCGCACGGGATCCGGTGTTTCAACATGGCTACGGCCGTTGGCGCATTAATATTGGGGGCTCATATTTTAAGGTATTTGCCAAAGGTTTTATAATAATCTCGTGACTGTTTTTGCTAAAACTCCCTTCTAGATTTTGTAAGGTATTTTTAAGATGTTTGCGTTTGGTTTGTCTGATGATTTTATGTGTTGACTTTCTTTTTTTATTAGTTGTAAATTTGATTTGTCTGACTTTTGGGCTTGATGATTTATCTAAGCTTGGTGTCTTCTCTCAATTGCCTGGTCACATTCTTCATTCCACCATTCATGTTTCTTTCTGGGATTTGTTGGAGCTAACTCTTCTGCTATCGATTTTAGTTTGGTGGTCAGTTCCTCTAATGTATTAGTGTTTATAAATTCTTCTCCTGTTTTTCTATAGTACTTACTATTATTTATTAAGGTGGTAGGGTCGATTATACAGGGTTATTCACCCAAGATGTTACCCGGAAATAACTTCTAAACCATTAAAGTTATCGGCATTCTTTTTTCATATTCGTAAATGGTACCCAGGAGTTTATAAAATAATGTGCTACGTATTCTCATGGGGTGATTAATAACCGAGATATTGATACTAACTCCATATTTTTAAATAGAACGGCACAAATTCATACAGCTTGTCTAAAAGTTCAACTGCGTACAAGTTCAAATATCTAAGTATTTTCAAAATCGGACAGTTAGTTTTTAAGATATCAATAAGAACAGAATGCGCCGTTTTGCATGCGTGAAGTCGGGCAAGGACATAATGACGCGCCAGCAGGTTCTTGGGTGTGATTCCAGCCACAGAATGGATACGAAGAATGTAAGCATATCGTACATGTGATGGGTTTGTGAAGTGTGTATGACAGGCGAACTCATGTCAGGGAGGTCTGATGTTTTTAAAAGGAATAAAATAATACTTTGAATCCAAAGGAACATAACGAAAGCTATAATTGTCACTGGTTTGAGTGTACAGTACTACTGTATGAATTGAGAAATAAACATAATACAGGACACTGGAAGAGCTCCTTCTGGAAAACAAAATGAATAATGTCCGAATAATCCCCCTTCCCCTTTGTGTGTTCGCTAGTCATACAATAACGTTACGCACCCAGGTTATGTTACGGTACATCACATTATGTGTACGATAATTTACAGTACATGCCTGGTATCCGTTCTGTGGCCGGAATCAATGCCAGGAAACAGCTTGCATGTCAATGCATCCTTGGCCGACCGTACGCTGCCTGATACGGCACGCAGAAGCCCAAATGCTTTCTTATTGATATCTCAAAAAGTAACTGTCCGATTTTGAAAATACTTAGATATTTGAACTTGTACGCAGTTGAACTTTTAGACAAGCTGTATGCATTCCTGCCATTTCATTTAATAATATGGAGTTAGTATCAATATCTCGGTTATTAATCAATCATCCCATGAGAATAAGTAACACGTTACTTTACAAGACCCTGGGTACCATTTACGAATACATTGCAGTGCACAGGTCTGAAGAAAATGGTTGTTGGTCGCTGCTCAAAGTGGATTGGTAGAAAGGCTGCGTTGATACAGATTTCTGTACTCGTATCAGATGCATCGCAGTATTTCTAAGTTGATCTATGTGGTAATTTTCTCACATTTGATCTGAAAAATAAAAAAATTGACATCAATTACATTGCCCCTATATCTTTAATTTCTACAGTTGGGCTAATTGGACAATAATGCTTAGTATATATCATGCAATTGTTTCATAAAAAAATACTATTAGAGATGACGTTTCTAGAAGTACAAAACTTTAAAGTAGGAACAAGGGAATTAGTAATTTACATGGAAATATGTCCTTAAGGATTTTCGGTTATAATTTGGCAGTATCGTGTCGAGTTCACCGAGTGAAAAATATAATAAAAAAGACGTGAAACGATACCGGAGTAGCGTAAAGGAGAGATCCGTCCTTTATGCTTGCCAAGGACCCACCAAGCTGGCCCTAGCAGTATTTTTATTTATATAGAAGAATGAAAGCGAAACTTAGACACTACAGCACGGTGGTAAAGCCAGAGCTTCAGAGAGCCTGGCAATGAATAAAAAAGTTCAGCTTCAAGATCTCGAAAAAAAAGGAGAGGAGAATCGTAAGGAAAATTTTAGGACCACAGAAAAATGCTGATGGGGAGTGGAGGAATAGATAAATGATGGTCTCTACAAATACACCGAAGAAATCACTGTCACCATGCGAAAGCGAAGGCTAAAATTCTATGGGCATCTAGGAAGAATGGATGAGGAACAGCTAAGAAAATATTCAAGTACATCACTGGACTAAAAGCTTCGACGAAGTGGGTAGAAGAGGTAAAAAAAAAGATGCAATAGAAAGTGGACTTACAATGGACATGATTCACAACAGAAAAGAATTTAGAAGCCGAATGTACAGCATCAAAACATTCCAGGAGAAACCACCAAAATGTAGACTCAAATTGGTCATGTCTGAGAAAGAAAGGAAGGTTAGAAGTGAAAGGATGAAGAGGTGCTGGGAGGAGGAGGAGGAGGAGGAGGAGGAGACGAAGAAGAAGAAGAAGAAGAAGAAGAAGAAGAAGAAGAAGAAGAAGAAGAAGCCTTAGGTTCAATGCGGTCCATAGGCGGCCAAATTCGGAAACAAGAAGATGAATGAAAACGGAGGCACTATAAATCTCAGATTTGTGAACATTTTACTTGTTTCTATTCGCCAGCTTTGTTCAGCCAGGTCAGCTGTCATGAAGACTATATTCTGTCGCCTGCAATAGATCCTGCATCATGTGTGCCCACAAGGCCGCCACCCTCGTTGAAAATTAAAAACCGCGTAATTTGAAACTGTCGTGACATACGCCCATAACCTTATTTTTGTCACAATTTAGTAAGACTCTAGAGGGGATGCTAGAGGCTTGTTAACCTGGGAGCTTACGCCCCTCAGACTCTCTTTGCCCCCCCCCCAAGCACAACTGTTACTAACCGGACCTCACCAATCCAGACCAACGGTCTTTTCGCTGGCCTGGTCTTGTAAATATAGCCTTGGCAACCTTGTAAAACACGGTGTAGCATCGTCCTAGCCGGGCTACATTGAATCTGCAACCTGTGTTTCGCGAAGGCTTAGCAGAAGTGTGTGTAACAGAATTCACTTTTATTTTGGAAGTTGCTTTACGTCGCACCGACACAGATAGATCTTATGGCGACGATGGGACAGGAAAGGGTTAGGAGTGGTTAGGAAGCGGCCATGGACTTAATTAAGTTACAGCCCCAGCATGTGAAAATGGGAAACCACGGAAGACCATCTTCAGGGCTGCCGACAGAGGGGTTCGAACCCACTATCTCCCGAATACTGGATACTGGCCGCACTTAAGTGACTGCAGCTATCGAGCTCGGTTCACAGTTTTTTAAAGAGAGTTTTAAAATTGCATTTCAGTTGTAAATCTCTATTTTCACAGGAAATGAATTACAGTTCAAAGTACCCATTTAATTTTCATCCACTCTGTGACAAGAGACCACCGGCGTTCTAACTCCTCGTTCAGTAATTTAATGATTATTTATATTTTAGCAATATAAAAGAATAATTGAAAGTTCACGACTAACACATCATTGCAACAAAACAACTTGCCACAAGACATGAATTAATAGGTCTATATATGCTACAATGAAATGCGATCATAGTTCTCAATCGAACTTACCTCCTTACTGCAGGCTTGTCAGACTACCCTTCCATCCGTAGTGAAATTGGAATCCCCTGTGATCCACTGCTTCAGCCAGTAGGACTTCGAAGATTTTTCTTTGGGCATTGCCGCAAACACACTTCTTTTTTCTTCTTCCACTTCGCAATAAATCATAACACGTTCTGAACAAAAAGCGTACGCGTACAACAGTTCGCATCGAAAGGGAGGTACAGGACATATGGGTTGTGCAACGTAGTTCGACCTTGACTGGTTCTCGCTGATGTCTTGGAGGGGTTGAAGGCTTCGAGGTCAAATTGTTCCTTGTTTCTCCTGATGGAAATTTCCCTAGAACTATTTCTGATGACTTCTGAGAATTCCCAATTTTTGTTCGTAGGGTAAACAGATATTGGAAAAAGAGAAGATAATTTCGTCGAGCACTCTAGCTACAATATAATGCACTGGAAGAAAATCGGCTTTTTAAAATACAGTCAAAAGGCATCAAACAGACATCAAATAGGCATTTATACTCCAAATAGGCACAAACCCCTGAAATAGGCATTTATAGGCACAATAAAACTACCGAAATATAGCTAAAAAGACCCTAAAACGGATTTATATCTCAAAAGCCTACGTTTCTGAACACAGGAATAAAATGGGCAAATTCCCGTCTCTAGTGGTGAGTACACGTTAATTAATGTGCGAGTGACACTTAAAGATACACACCTACATTTACTATAATTAGGAGCGCACAGCTGTGAGCTTGCATCTGGGAGATAGTGGGTTCGAATCCCACTGTCGGCAGCCCTGAAGATGGTTTTCCGTGGTTTCCCATTTTCACACCAGGCAAATGCTGGGACTGTACCTTAATTAAGGCCACGGCCGCTTTCTTCCCTTTTCTAGACCTTTCCCATTCCATCGTCGCCATAAGACCTATCTGTGTCGGTGCGACGTAAAGCAAATAACAAAAAAAGAATTATAATCTTAACGGCAAATTCAGGCAAAAAATGTAGAGATATTAAGTCTGCTCAACATTACCTTATGGTGTAAAGACCTGGACTATCAGAGCTTCCTCCATAAACAGATTAGAGGCCTTTGAAATGTTGTTACATAGGAGAATACTCAAATAGCCTGGACAGATTTTTGTTAAGCACAGTTAGAACTGAGCGTGAGATGACAAATCCGACTACCGTACATTTGCCGTGTTTGAAGCTGTTATATTTCCAACTCCTCAGAAGAATCTACACAGACAAATGTTCTCTGAGTAATGTTCAAATAGACGTGTTCATTTACAGAGCGAGCTGACTGCGCGGTTTGGATCAAGTAGCTGTGAGCTTACATTGGGGAAATAATTGGTTCGAACCCCACTCTCGACATCCCTGAAGATGTTTTCCGCATTTTCATGGCATGCAAATGCTGAGTTTGTATCATAATTAAGGCAACGGCCACTTCCATCCCAGACCTACAATGCAATTAATTACGTCTGCAGAAGTGGAGAGCAGTGGTGATTATTGATTTAAGAGAATGTACACACCAGTAGACATTCATCATCTATATAACACTAATCAAAGAAAGAACGGAAGGAATCCGACATTTCGAAAAATGAGGGTATCGGCCAAAGGAAGACAAGGGCCACGAAGGGTGTGAAAATGAATGACTGCCTAGGCCTCGAGCTCTCTAATACCGTCGTGGTCGGAAAAGAACAAGAGTTGACCAAGCGAGGTCAAAAAGGATAAATGAACGTGAGGAGACTGGCACAAGTAAGTGGAAACAATGCCAGGAATCAGGTCAGGCCCCCTTAGTCACCCCCCCCCCCCCCCCACGCTCCCAAGTTGAGAGCCCCGGTGGCCCCTTTTAGTCGCATGTTACGACAGGCAGGGGATAAATAAATTACAGTGTCATAAAGCACCAAGAATAGATGAACTTAGATTTGAAGTGGTTTTTTAATTATTATGTTATAGTATGGCTTTTAGTGCCGGGATTGTCTGAGGACATGTTCGGTTCGCCTGGTTCAGGCATTGGGTGGGTGGGGGGCGACTTGCGCGTATGGGTGTGGGATGATGATGATCATGAGGTAGGGAGAAGGTGAAACCCGGAGTCGGCACATACCATGGAGCGCCCACCTGACGGACGAACTGCCATCTACAGCGCCAATATGCATGGCCCAGATTATTACGTGATTCCTTTATTGTCGACACCTGAAAACGAAAAATGTCGGTGAATTCTCAATCAATCACTACTGATCTGCATTTAGGGCAGTCGCCCAGGTGCCAGATTCCCTATCTGTTGTTTGGTTCTGATATGGTTATACCTCTGTTTCATCTTACTTATTTTTACATTTTCTTATTTATTTATTTATTTATTTATTTATTTATTTATTTATTTATTTATTTATTTATTTATTTATTTATTTATTTATTTATTTATTTATTTATTTGATTCATTGTTGAACAGGCATTTCTGCCCACTTACAGACCATTTCCATTTCTTATTTCCTATTCTATAAATAATTTACAATAAAAATTATAATATGAAACCTAATGCTATACTGATGAACTATGGACAGTGGTAAGTGTGTGTTTTAAATTATTATGTTAATTTCTCCTAAAATATACTTTGTTAATTTAAATTAATCTAAGGACTAAACTATTCATGGTACACATAAATGCTACTGTACTCTATTAATTTATGTCTTCTCTCTGTGTGAGCTCCCCTCTGACTGTCCTTAACAGGACACTCTCCTCGTGAATTATGTCCACGTTTGGCATTTTATTAATTGACTGACATATTCTGGTGAATTCATATGGTGATTTGTGTTTTATCTTTCAATAAGGAAAGTTTAATTATTTCTATTACTTTCAAACGGTGCATACATGTTTATTAGAGGGAGTAACTCTCGGTTATCTGCTTTACCTTTGAGAATTCTATTGCAGATATTTACACTCGTTAATATTCTCCTAGTATGCAACTTATCTATCCCAAAAAATGTATTAAATCACTATATGCCACATATTTTTGCAGTAGTTTTAGAGATACAGAAATACGCTTAAACATTTTCTAGTTCTTTTATACGTTTATTGCATGATGCATTCCAGACTATAGATGCATATTCTGTTACTGTTCTAACTAGTTAATTGTGTACCTGTATAATGGCTTTGATATTTTTTAATTTGCTTGTGTTTCTCATTACAAATCCTAGGTTCCTATAGGCCTTATTTACGGCGTTGTTTATGTGTACAATGAACTGAAGTTTACTATTAAATATTACTCCTAAATCGTTCCTTTCTTCATTTCGTTTTAGGTAGATGCCGTGCATTCATAAGAATGGATTTTTGGTTGTCTTTTTCTAGTAAAGAACACTGATTCACATTTATTAACATTGAATTGAAAGCAATTGTGTTTTTCCCATTCAACCAGTGCTGTGAGGTCTTGCAATTTTTCATTTTGCTTGTTTGAAGTACTCCGTCTGTAAATTTTCACGTCATCGTCATATAACTGAAATTTAGAATTCTTCAATGCAGAACCAATATCATTAATAAACAGAATGAACAACAGTGGACCTAATTTTGAACCTTGGTTTATACGTGGTTGAAGCTACCCGTTTGAAACTAACAAATTGAAATCTATTCCTGAAGTAGGAGTTAAGTAATTCGACCAGTTCAGGGCTAAAACCAAGACTGTGAAGCTTGTTTAGAAGTTTATGATCTCTATGTTATATATATAATTAAAACTGTGTGTGTTTGTCTCCGTTGACTCCAAAACGCCTCCACCGATTTCGCTAAGATTTTCACAATTTGCTCTTATTACTCTTGAGGCGGTTTAGGAAGTGGTTTGAACGTAATCCGATGAGTAGGAATTGTGTGTAATTAATTTAACTGCAAACCCGCGCCAAGACTGGATCGACTTGATGGACAGATTGTCGCTAGGCGACAGCAGCTTACGGTGTATCATGATAGTCCGGCGGAAAATGCTGTATAAAGGAGAACTGGAACACGCCATCAGTTTTATGAAGTACCTGTCTTGTTATGATGTTCATGACTGTACCTGTTATTTGGAAATAGCAATCAAACATGCCGTGATTCATGTCATGTCTTCGATAGATCTGCCAAGTTTGAAGAACGTAGCTTTGCAATAGATGACTGTGAAAAATTATTTAAGAAACTGGGAAAGATATAGAATATCAACACTGGAATGGAACGAGTTATCCTATATAATATAATATAATATAATATAATATAATATAATATAATATAATATAATATAATATAATATAATATAATGGCGGAAAAATATCCAAACACCAAGAAGGGGTTGTGCTAGATTAACGAATGTTGGTAGGCGTGTTTATACGTCTGAAATATGACGTTGATTCATATTTCCCGTAAATCGCATTAGCGTGGCGCTAGTATTACATATATTTACATATTATGTGAAGAATGTAACATTTTTCTACATATCTAGGTAATTATTAAAAAAGTAAAAATTGTGTCAGCTCGTTTAATTTTCAGAAAATAGTAAAATATTTGGCGAATTTAATCTCATGTAGAATATATATTATTTAAATTCATAAGGTTGGCTTTGTCTGTGAAATACACTGGGACCGAGAGCCTCAACTACATACAACAGCTCTAATCCTTGGATGGCTGTTGCCTTTCGTTCGTCAGAGTTTCTAACAAAACCCATGCTGTCTTGAAAAGAGATCCACCAAGCTCGATAGGTGCAGTCGCTTAAGTGCGGCCAGTATCCAGTATTCGGGAGATAGTAGGTTCGAACCCCACTGTCGGCAGCCCTGAAGATGGTTTTCCGTGGTTTCCCATTTTCACACCAGGCAAATGCTGGGGCTGTACCTTAATTAAGGCCACGGCCGCTTCCTTTCCACTCCCAGCCCATTCCTGTCCCATCGTCGCCACAAGACCTATCTGTGTCGGTGCGACGTAAAGCCAATAGCAAAAAAAAAAAAAAAAAAAAAAAAGCGAAAAGAGATCCAGATTATTCAAGCTCTCTACCTGTTTGCAAGGTCATTAGTGGCGAACAAGAAGAAAGATATTCCACCCAGCTAGTTTTACTTTTCAAAATCTGCATGGGAGAGTTCCTGCGTTGCTGAATGGTCCTTCTCAGTGTAGAAGAAAATTTTATCGGATCTGCGCCGAAGCATCACTATGGAAAATATGGAGAAGTACTTGGTGACACACTCCGCATCACGATAAGAAGTTACCGTACTCTTTGTGTTACTTAATAGGGGTTTAAAGTCAGATTCTATATTAACTTTATTTAGTAACATTTATTTCTTTCATCGTCAGCGCATGAGGGCGACAAGAAATTAGTTACAACAATATACTCCGGGATTTGCAGTGCATAACATTATTTTAAAATATTTGAACTATTTTGATTATGCCCTTAATTTTATTATTTAATATTGTCAAAATTAGAAGACAGTAGTATAAATAAATTAGCTAAAACAAAAACATTGTCTTTGTCGTAAAATTTAGAGGTGTTTAAAACAATGGTATTGTCTCATATAAGTCATAATAAAAGGAATATACGAATATTTTTGTATATTTAGTGCATTAATACTGTTATATATTTTGTGACTGTTACATATTCCATTGACATTTACTACATTTTTATGTACACATTTCGCACTATGATATTACGTAAAAATTCAGGCGCTAGTAATAAATTGAAATGTCGTATGGCTTTTAGTGTCGGGAGTGTCCGAGGACAAGTTCTGCTTGCCAGATGCAGGTCTTTTGATTTGACTCCCGTAGGCGACCTGCGCATCGTGATGAGGATGAAATGATGATGAAGACGACTCATACACCCACCCCCGTGCCAGCGATACTAACCAATTAAGGTTAAAATTCCCGACCATGCCGGGAATCGAACCCGGGGCCCATGTGACCAAAGACCAGCCCGCTAACCATGGAGCCGGACCGGGCGCTAGTCATTCGCCAGTCACTCCATATCAACACTGCGGAGAGGTTTGGAATTGAATCCAGGCTTTCAGCACGCAATCTACCCTACCGGCCAACATTCTGATGGTGATCAAATCTGAGTGAAGTACCTTCTGAATGGACCTATCTATAAGCAAGGGAACAGCAAAGATTGCAACAACTATCGAGTACTGGTCAGTATATCAGGCGAGATGTATACAGGCATTATAGAAAGGACGGTGTTATCAGTGGTGGAGAGCCAGTGCGGTTTCCTACTGCCTAATGCTAGTCAGGACTTGAGTTTCCTCATACATGCTCTCAAAGGAAAAGAAATGTGGTACCGTGCGATTCTATCGTGAATGTTTTTCACGTATTATTATTATTATTATTATTATTATTATTATTATTATTATTATTATTATTATTATTATTATTATTATTGCTGGACCCGTGGTGTAGGGGTAGCATGCATACCTGTTACCTGGAGGTTGCAGGTTCGATTCCCCGCCAGATCAGGGATATTTAGCTGGACCTGAGGGCTGGTTCGAGGTCTACTCAGACTACGTGATTAGAATTGAGAAGCTATCTGATGGTGAGATAGCGGCCCCGGTCTAGAAAGCCAACAACAGCGGCCAAGAGGATTCGTCGCGCTGACCACACGGCACCGAGCAATCTGCAGGCCTTCAGGCTGAGCAGCGGTCGCTTGGTAGGCCAAGGCCCTTCAACGGCTGTAGTGCGACGGGGTTAGTTATTATTTCACAACTTTGTGCTCAACTAACGAGCGCGACTGAACTTATTTACATTCTTCTCTTCACATAATCTCTTCTTCCTCTCGCTGTGTTTTTTCTCCCGTTCTTCCGACCATGCAGTGGCGGTTCTCATCTTGTTTGTTCACCAACGTTCTAAAGCTAGGCCTGTGTCATATAATCTCACCTGGTATGCTGATTTCTTGAAGGTCTTTTTCAGTTTCGATTATCCAAATTATTCTTGACATTTAGCCAGGACGCATAATTAAATATCTTTTTAGTAAGTCTTTCGTTTCCCATTCTTTGAATATGGCCATAACATTTCTAATAGTGTCTGATATATTCTCAGAATGCTGCTATAATTCAGGAGACCTCCTTCTCACCCACACTCCTTCCCTGCATACTGGGCCAAATATTTTCCTCAGGATTGTTCTTTCTTGTTTTTCTAAAGTTTTAGTTAGTAATCTGCCTCCAATGACAAAGGTTTGTGGTGCGTATAATGTTTCAGGATTAGTGTGCTATAGTGTTTAAATTTAGCGTTCCGAGCTATTGCTTTTTTGTCGTACCTGCTTCACGTGATTCTATAGGCTTTTCTTAATATTAAAATTCGCTCTCTGTTTCTTCACGACTTAATCCGGATGGTTGGATGATTTTGCCAAACTGAGTTACCAGTGGTTATTTGTATAAGTATCGAGGAAAACCTTCCATGTATTCGGTTTTCTCGTATGAGATTGCGAGTCCAGTTTCACATGCAGTTACTATTATTATTATTATTATTATTATTATTATTATTATTATTATTATTATTATTATTATTATTATTATTATTATTATTATTATTACGTTCCAGAGTAACTGTGCATGGCTCACAATAGCGAGCGGAAGATAAATAGCCCCACAAGAGGAGCGAGAAATCGCTACGAAGATGCTGCTGTTTGTGGAGTGGCAGCAGTGTTTTTGTTTCAGCAGCCGCCCGTGGGCCGAGAGAGAGAGAAGAGAGGGCAAGAGGTCATACGCGTCCCCGGTCCAGAACACCTGGGCCCAGCAGACCCGCAATCCGATACCCAGGAATGCAGCAGGTCGCTGGCAGCGGCTCGGGGAAAAAGCTAACCTTCTTCAGTCGAGCACCACAAGACAATTCAATTTAGCTGCTACACTTTCAGAGACTCACAGTCTTCATCTACAGTTACAGGTGACCAGATACTTCACCAGAAGTTCTTCTTATTCTTCATTTTAGTCCTCATGCCATCCGGATGTAAACAACCACCTTGGCAGTGTTTTCACAGCTCGGAGTAGTTCTGTAGTTGACGTAGAGCTGCAGGTTTAACCAGGAATTCCTTCTCCTACCAACACTTTCATTCTCTCTATATAAATGTCTCTGAACGATAGACTGCAGAACTTGATATCTGGTTCCATTCCTGATAATGTAGCTAAGTACTGAAGCTTCCTTGTTTTCACGGTGGTCCGAACTTCCTTATCCTTTTCCATCCCCCTAAGAATCGCTACATTTTTTAAATGGTCTATCCCTGACACCCTCAGCTAGAGTTGCCAGGTATCGCGTATCATGGGGGATTTCCCGTATTTATAGTTCTAATTACTGCCCCGTTTTAACAGCATACAGGACGCCCTCTTTCCCATATTTAAATAACTCACTTCTGGCATGGTTAAATTTATCTATTTACATTAGCTTTAAGTGAAGCTTGCAAAAACAAACTTACCATTATTGAAATTTAGGACACAACGTCAAAACTGAGGTACAATTTAATTTGTAGGAAAGATTATAATTTTTCGGTGAGGAAGTTTAGTCATTAATAGATCAACTCTTTTCAAACCTTCAGAATGAATCAAGTGAAATTTAACTTAAAGGGCTTTTAAAACGCCGCAATAAACTATCTGGAAAATGTTTGCGAATTCAGCGATGTTAATAGTTTCAAAAAATAGAGGTTTTACATCGGAAAGGTTTTCTGGGTTTGAAGAAAGGATTATTTCTTTAAAATGTACCGAAATATGTCCGGCTTTCTATGAAGAATTCTCTTCCCATAACATTCAATTACGTGATGCTGTACTGATAGTGATCAGAATTTTAATGTGAACTCAAAATGGGTTAACGTTAATTTAGATGCTGTTCCAAGTGTACTAATGTTCTGAGTATACTTCCTTGGAATGTTGCAAAACTCTTTTCGATTCTTAAAATCAAATGGAATGATAAAAGGAATAGATGTTCAGCGACTCTGATAAAGTCAGAAATTCAAATCTCACTTAATTTTGATCGTAGTTGTCAGAAATGTCATGACTTGATTAAGGGAGATTTAGCATTATTGAAAAAAAAAGTGAAGCAAAGAAACAGGGGGTTTAAACTTTTTATGTAGAAAAAGAAACGGCAAAATACTGCAATAAAGTTTGTGCCTATGATGTGATTATAGTGCAGTAAATTATATCTTGTCCGCCTGTGAGGTGCAGTGGTTAGTGAGATTACCTGCCACCCCCCCGGAGGCCCGGGTTCGATTCGCGGCTCTGCTACGAAATTTGCAAAGTAGTACGAGGGCTGGAATTGGTTCCACTCAGCCTCGGGAGGTCATCTGGGTGGAGGGGGTTCGATTCCCTCCTCAATCATCCTCGAAGTGGTTTTTCCACTTTTTCTCCAGACAAATGCCGGGATGGTACCTAACTTAGACCACGGCCGCTTGCTCCCCTCTTCCTTGTCTATACCTTCCGATCTTCTCATCACCCCAAAAGATTCCTGTGCAGCGTACCAGGTGAGGCCGCCTGGGCGAGGTCGTGGTCCTCCTCACCAGTTGTATCTCCCGACTCAAAGTCTCACACTCCAGGACGCTGACCTTGAGGCGGCAGAGGTGAGGTCCCTCGCTGAGTTCGAGGGAAAACCAACCCTGTACAGTAAACGTATTAAGAAAGATAGAAAGAAATACATCTCAGTGTTTTCTTGAGCAAATGTTATGTCGTGTCGAGATGACCTGTTCCTTATTGGTATTTCATGTAACCCCTATATGGGGGTATATGCATATATATATATATATATTTATTCATAAATCCAGCCAAGGGAAATCCAAAGTATCGGTGACACCGAGTGCTTTCAAACGGTAGGGAATAAAGTTACGCAATGAGAAAAATGCCAAGTTGAGGCCGTGGTAAACAGGGTTCTCCAAATAAACATTGCAGAATAAACACAGATAGCGCAGTGGAAACTATGCTAGATAATATTTAAAAAAAAAACTAAAAGAAAATGGCAGGAGAAATAAGGGACATGACAGGTGAAAATATGAGAAACCAAGATAAAATTTGGAAATATACATATATTAGAAGAATTAATCAAGGTCTTACAATATTAGAAGAATAGAAGTCTGTACAAATACGGAATTTTCCCAACCACAAGTAATACAAATTGTTACATCAAGAGTAAAATATCGAAGAAAATGAAAGCAAATAAGAGAATGGGCCAGGAGAGGAAAGGGATGGACAAGAAAGGGATGAATACAGTTTAAAGAAAAATGTTGAACAACGAGAATAAGAAAAGAATGTTCGCAGTTACCAGATTGAAGTATACCAACATGAAGTCACTAAGCAAAGTCTAATGTCATATGAAAGTTGCCACCTCTTCAATTATCACCCGAATAGACACAAACAAACGTTGTCATACTGGCGTAAGTCACTGTATACTATAATGAAACAGTCTCAAAGTATACCAAAACATAAATGGAGAAGCACTAATTAACCACAAGTGTGTATAGGAGTCGCAGAGTTGCGGATATACCACACGCACATTTGGAAAGCAAATAGTCACTGGATAGTCAAATGAGGCATAGAAATTGAAAATCCAAGCAAAATCTCGGCCTGGAAATGCACTGCTCCCAGTTAGAATTTGCAAAGAAAATAGCTCCAAATGCAACACAGCATTATTTACAATAAGGACATTTTTAGTTTGTCATACCTCATCTTGAACCAAGTAGTTCTGCCCAAAAAATGGAGAGTCCAGGGCACATGTCGCTAAAGACGGAGATGACGTTAAAGGTTCTTCCCTCCACACAGGCCAAAGTCCATCTCAACACATTCAGAGGAAGGCCGGGAATTTATAGTGTGGAATAATGAGAGATATGTCTGGAATATTCCAGAAGTTAGTGGAGCATGCGTGACAAAGCGGGCGATGTCACATGACGTCAGGCAGCGAAAAGGAGGTTAGTTTATCGTCGGTCGTAAAGGTGGATAGAGCAAAGTTCGTGCAAGGTATGATGTGTGCAAATCCAGCTAAGTATGCAAGTTCCAGTTGAAGAGAAAATGCGGTGTGTATCCAGATGAAGGTAAGTCCATATTAATTGTAGAAAAAGGTTATGTGCGTGGCGAGGTTGATAACAGTAGTTGCCGGTGAAGTGAAGAGTCCGTTACATTCAAAAACCTGGCAACCCTTCCCACAGCATTATCCGGTAGAGCCACATCTAAGAGGCTTCCTGGCGTTTAGAGAGCGACTCTGTTAGAGTCCATGATCCAATTCCGTAATATAGGACAGAGAACACTTAACAGTTCACTAACCTCATCTTCAAATTCATTCTTAAGTCATAAATTTTTAACGTGTTACCGATTATGTTAAATACCGCCCTGTATCCCCCAGTACGTCATTTGACTTGTTCAGAAGAATCCCACTGGTCATTAATAATCGAACAAGGAATTTTGTACTTCGGGCTTCTCTTTGATGGTAAGATGAAGTGTAGGGAAACAGTCATTGCCCTTGTCTAATGTTGAGACTGTAATCGCGTCTTTGTACGGTACTGAGTCATCTTCATAGCAAATGCTGTTGATCCATTGCCACTTCCACTGGATTCCTCCAATGCCTCCCTAAAGGTATATTCTAAATAGATGTGAAATGTCAATGGTGATACTATACAACCTTGGGTCACTTGCCGTTGGATTTGCATATGCCCTGTGTTCTATCTTTCTGTTCTCACAGAAGCAGATTGATTCCGATATAAATTGACAATAATTCTTAGATATCGGTCAACACTTCTTGGAATATGAACTGTCACAGTGGTCACTTTACCAAAGAGCAGCTGCGTTTACCGACAATCGAGTGAGTGGCTTGCATTTGGGATATCGTGCGTTCGAACCTCATTATCGGCAACCTAGAAGATGGTTTTCCCTGGTTTCCCATTTTCAAACCAGGAAAATTCAGAGACTGCACGCTACGATGAATTTCATCCCGGTTGCAAACAGAGAATTATGGAGATAATTAATTAATTCACATAGGCTCGCAGACTGATCGCTGAAATGCATAAGAGTCCATAATGGAGATGTGTGTCTAATTAAACGTAGTTTCTGTTCTTGAACTTAGTTCAACACGTTCAAATGTCGCTCACAGTAATTGGACGCCCCACGTCTGTTTAACTCGGGCGATTACTTGTGACGAACGAGATACCAAAGTACTAGTTCCAGACATTCTTAGCAACCGACATTGTAATTACGAAGCAATTCCTTCTCAAATTAATACCTCCACTGGCCATTAAAACCAGGTGCATAATCTCAGTGGAACAAAAGTGCACTTGATATGGTAGTCTTCATAATTATGCATGAACAACCATTAAAAATTCCAGCTCCAGGACACTGGAGTCGTGGAATGGAACAGTACCGACTGAAGAGGTGACCGGTGCCTTCAGGCTTCAAGACTGTTTCATTTCCAAATACTTTGTAGAGTAAAAAGAAAGTCATACAAGATAACTAAGTGAACTGCACCTGATCGATCGCAAAAAGACTTGCTAGGATGATCAATTAAGGGGACTTACACATTTAACTACTTAAATATACGTTGTATTTCAACTTCAAAAAACGTCTTATGGCCGAGCGTCATCTGAAAATTTTGCGTGCCGGAAGTGAAACCTTAACAAACGATCAGGCTGTGATGTAAGTTACGGATAATTGGCCGAACCGTGTTACCTAGCAACCGTGCAGGCTGTGATGTAAGGTGTGGATGGATGGCCAGACAATGTTAACTAGCAACCGTGCAGGCTGTGATGTAAGGTATGGATGGATGGCCAGACAATGTTACCTAGCAACCATGCATGCTGTGATGTAAGGTATGGATGGATGGCCAGACAATGTTACCTAGCAACCGTGCAGGCTGTGATGTAAGGTATGGATGGCCAGACAATGTTACCTAGCAACCGTGCAGGCTGTGATGTAAGGTGTGGATGGATGGCCAGACAATGTTACCTAGCAACCGTGCAGGCTATGATGTAAGGTATGGATGGATGGCCAGACAATGTTACCTAGCAACCGTGCAGGCTGTGATGTATGGTATGAATGGATGGTCAGACAATGTTACCTAGCAACCGTGCAGGCTGTGATGTAAGGTATGAATGGATGGTCAGACAATGTTACCTAGCAACCGTGCAGGCTGTGATGTAAGGTATGGATGGATGGTCAGACAATGTTAACTAGCGACCGTGCAGGCTGTGATGTAAGGTATGGATGGATGACCAATGTTACCTAGCAGTGCAGAATGTGATGTAAGTTACGGATGATTGGCCAAACAGTGTTACCTAGCAAACGTGCAGGCTGTAATGTAAGGTATGGATGGATGGTCAGACAATGTTACCTAGCGACCATGCAGGCTATGATGTAAGGTATGGATGGATGGTCAGACAATGTTACCTAGCGACCATGCAGGCTATGATGTAAGGTATGGATGGATGGTCAGACAATGTTAACTAGCAACCGTGCAGGCGGTCATCATTAGCAGCCCTATATAGGTGGCCATGACCAAAAGACATATTTATGATGATTTGATTTTCGTAAAGGAAAAAGTTGTTTCTTTCTTTACTCAGCAACAGAATATGTTAGTTAAATTATACCTTGTGTATCGAACACTCATTGTTTTGTCAACATGTCTATATACACTGGCGGAAAAAATATTCAAACACCATGAAATAAGGAATGTAGAACACGCAAATTTTGGCAAATTATTTGTCGAGGTAACATATTTAATTGATTAAAGGTAAAAGACTACAGGTTAATATCCGCGCGAGAAAAGCCATCGCAAATGTGCCATGTTGGTCCATGAATAACCGGTGTGATTGCCTGACAATTTAATGCAGGCATGCAAACGTGCATGCATTGTGTGGTACAGGTGCCGGATGTCAGCTTGTGGGGTGAGTTTCATGCCTGTTGCACTTGGTCGGTCAATGCAGGGACGGTTAATGCCGGTTCTGGATGACGCTGGAGTTGTCGTCCACTGATGTCCCATACGTGTTCAATTGGGGACATATCGGGGAATCGAGCAGGCCACGGCTACATGTCGTCACTATATAGAGCATATTGGGTTACAACAGCGGCATTGGGGCGTGCTTTATCCTGTTCGAACCCCCACCCCCGGGGAACGCTGTTCATGAATGGCAGCACAACGAGTCGAATCACCAGACGGACGTACACATCTTAAGTCAGGGTGCGTAGGATAACCACGAGAGTGCTCCTGCTGTCATAGAAAATTGCTCCCCAGACCAGAACTCCCGGAGTAGGTCCAGTGTGTCGACGCCGCAGACAGGTGGAATTCAGGCGCTCAGACCTCCACTTCATCCTCTAATGAGCTCTCGCCTGACACCACTGAAGACGCAGACGGCGGTGGTTTGGGATAAGTGGAACGCACGCCGCAGGGCGTCTGGCTCGGAGCTGTCCTTCAAGTAACCGATTTCGAACAGTTCGTTTCGTCACTGTGGTGCCAACTGCCGCTCGAATTGCTGCTGCAGACGCAGTCCGCTGCGCCATAGCCCTAGTACGGCGGTCCTCCGTCTCGGTGCTGCCACTGGGACGTCCGCAGCCCGGTCTTCTTGTGAGCGTACCTTCTCGTGACCACTGCTGCCGGCACGCATGCACAGTGGAGACAACCCTGCCACGTCGTTCTGCAATAGCGCGGAAGGAAAATCCACCTTCACGTAGCCCTATTACACGGCCTCTTTCAACCGCAGTGAGCTGTTGATACTGGCCTCTTCGTCGTCGTAAAGGCATTCTTGACCCACTCACAGTCACTCCGTCCAATCTCACAGGTAACTAACGCTCTCGCACAGTACAGGCCGTATTTACAGCAAACCTTATGTGCAACGTCATGAGGCCGCTACTAGCACCACGGTAATGCGATTTGCGGGGATTTGAATCAACGTCATCTTTTAGATGTATAAACGAACGTTCGTCAACCTAGCATGGGTGTTTGGATATTTTTCCGCCAGTGTACTAAAATATTGTCTACTTTGCGTAGTAACAGAAAATTAGCTGAAATTGATGGCTGTGTAAGGTGCATTGTTTAGCAGTTTCACGGATAATTTATACAAATATAAATATTTTGAATGATTATTTCTTCAATTTTGCCTGCTGCCATTTCTTGATGGATACAGTACTTTTGTATTCATCTCTTGACACAGGCCAGAGTAAAGTGTAGCTTTCACCGAAGTCCCAGTCTCATCCATGGCTGTGACAATATGGAAGCTGCTGGGGTATGGGTGGTGGTGAGTAATGACATTCGGAGCACGACTAGTGCATCTGAGTGTTATGAAAGGTGTTGCTCATAGGGTCAGTCATGTAGCAATAGCACTTTCTGACCCAATGAGGAAAGCAATGGCAAACTACCTCACTCCTCGTCTTGCCTAGTGCGCCTCATTTTGGTGCTGCCATTGTTTTTTGCGGTTTCGTTATAACCGCATAACCTTTGGTTGTGCTATTTGAGGATCCAACCAGCCTCTGGGCTGATGACCTAACAGACAGACAGACATTTCTTCAATGTGTTCATTAGTGCTGTGGTTGCAATTTATTGTAGAATTATTAAAATCTATGGAGTGTTAATATTTTCTGCCAATGTACTTTCATTAAGACCATTTCTGTTTGGATTTTCATGCATTAAATATTTTTCAAATGTAAACAACGAGATGTAAAACAATCATTCTAGAAAAATTAGTTTTCCTTTGCAAAATGCACGTACATGCATAATTGTACTTCAAAATCATAACAATTATGAAGGTTATTAGGGAAACGATCTTGAAGACTGAGCACGGCCGAGAGGAATTTAAGGGGTCTTAACCCCGTGATTTAGGTCATAACTCTAGAGTATAATAGATATCAGTGAAATTCATGCACTGATTAGAAGAAGAAATTTCAAACAAGGTTTAAAAAATTAATGGGAGACTTTTTTTGATCCTCTATGGTGTAGGCCTCGCCTGAATGTATACCAATGGTAATGATAATAATCATTCTTGCGTAAAAATATATTTACATAAGTACAAACACCAGTTTAGAAAAACAAGTTATCAATGATGTAAAGACTAGTATTAGGTCTGGTGAGGAAAGAGAAAAATGGGGTTCGGTCCGACTGAACGTTACGCACGCCAGCGGTATGACGGCAGGAAGCTGCCACAGTCTGTTATAGCGCCAATGTCTCCGCTGACAGTCCACCAGAAAGCACCTATCTTTTTTCATGCGCTACAGAGCAACAAAATCAGTCTAGTTCTCAGTTTACTTCATCTGAAAATTGGAGACAATCCTGAATTGAACATCAGACTAGTGCAGCTCGAGGAAGGGCAAAGTGATCCTTACAATGCTCATCGAGTAATTACTCAAATACATATGAAAACAGGAGAACTTCGGAAAGTAGTGCGAAATGCATTATACGAAAATTTTTATTACAGCTATTCAATAAAACTATTTGTAGAGTGCAATACGCACTTCAACATTTACATACTTTACATTATCATTAACTTACATAATGTTTTTATTATAATATGAAATGCCGTGTTCAAATTACTTGTACATAACTTTGTAGTAAATTTTGAAAACTAACCTCAGTATTACTGCACTTGCAATTCTTTTAAGGTTTGAAACTTCTGCGGATAATCTACATGCAGTGTCTACAGTATACCATAATATGTGTAGATTTTAGGCGAATATACAGTAAAATAATTTTCAAATTTAAATTACCATCATTACTTCATTAAGGTTAGCCACGAAGCCAGTCGTGAAGTGGACTGAATCTGCAGTGAAGTACTCTTTTATAAGCCCTGTGCACTGCTAGCATCATAATATCATCTTCTGAAGAGAACAATCTGTAATGTTTACTGTAGTTACGAATGAACCTTTCTAAACAAGCGCGTGTATATTGGTGCCTATCAGCTGTCTGACGTAGCAACAAGCAGATACGTGTGCGCAATGGGCTCTATTGCGCAGATAGCATTCCAGCTGAGCTACAAAACGTATGCGGCCTGCCTTATGCTGTGTCAGGTCGCAGCAATTGAGTTCTGTGGTGGCTAACAATCCGCGGCGCAAGGTAAACAGTTCAGTGGACCGCCCTGGAGAGAATGTGGCCCAACCGAACGGAACTAATGGCTCCTGCCCACAAGGACCCTAATGCAATAATCGGATGTTACTGATTCGCTAAGTATTTTGTTTGTTTACTAGATTGTGTAGACAGCTTCGGTCCTTTGTTCATGGTTGGGTGGCTCCCACAGCACAACGAATTCCTTACCTCTTCAGGCAAGTGCGTTTGGCAGGTCGAAGGATTACAATGTCCCCCTTCCTCTCAAACATAGAGGTAACTCATTTGGCAACCACAAAATACTAGTTTTGTGGAAAGTGCTCTGCAGTTGGTGATCATTAATCAGATAATGACATCATTACTTAAAAAAAATGTTGTTCTACTACCAGAACAAAATCTAAACGCTTTCTAGACGGGTTGCCGCTTGATAAGTACGACTTAGCTGGGCACTGTCAAATAGAGTTATTTTAAAGCAAATGTGCGATAACGTTAATTTACCGTGCTTTTTATGGCCTTTGGCATTATTACTCTCTCTTCATCACGAAGTTAATGATTATTTTCTGTTCCAAAACAAAGGGAAAATAAGACATTACAATGTGATTTGTTAATAGCTATCAACAAGGAACATAATTTAACAACTTCATTACATTTTGTACATAACCTTGTCCAGATTATATTATGGAGCCTATAATACACTGACTGACAGAGCAAATGCAACACCACGGAGGAGTGGTTCGAAAGGGATGAAAGTTGGGGAAAAACAGAGACGGCACGGACGAATAATTGATGTTTATTTCAAACCGATATGCAGGTTACACAATGCGCACGGCATCGACTCAGTAGGATGTAGGACCACCGCGAGCGGCGATGCACGCAGAAACACGTCGAGGTACAGAGTCAATAAGAGTGCGGATGGTGTCCTGAGGGATGGTTCTCCATTCTCTGTCAACCATTTGCCACAGTTGGTCGTCCGTACGAGGCTGGGGCAGAGTTTGCAAACGGCGTCCAATGAGATACCACACGTGTTCGATTGGTGAGAGATCCGGAGAGTACGCTGGCCACGGAAGCATCTGTACACCTCGTAGAGCCTGTTGGGAGATGCGAGCAGTGTGTGGGCGGGCATTATCCTGCTGAAACAGAGCAGTGGGCAGCCCCTGAAGGTACGGGAGTGCCACCGGCCGCAGCACATGCTGCACGTAGCGGTGGGCATTTAACGTGCCTTGAATACGCACTAGAGGTGACGTGGAATCATACGCAATAGCGCCCCAAACCATGATGCCGCGTTGTCTAGCGGTAGGGCGCTCCACAGTTACGGCCGGATTTGACCTTTCTCCACGCCGACGCCACACGCGTCTGCGGTGACTATCACTGACAGAACAGAAGCGTGACTCATCGGAGAACACGACGTTCCGCCATTCCCTCATCTAAGTCGCTCTAGCCCGGCACCATGCCAGGCGTGCACGTCTATGCTGTGGAGTCAATGGTAGTCTTCTGAGCGGACGCCGGGAGTGCAGGCCTCCTTCAACCAATCGACGGGAAATTGTTCTGGTCGATATTGGAACAGCCAGGGTGTCTTGCACATGCTGAAGAATGGCGATTGACGTGGCGTGCGGGGCTGCCACCGCTTGGCGGCGGATGCGCCGATCCTCGCGTGCTGACGTCACTCGGGCTGCGCCTGGACCCCTCGCACGTGCCACATGTCCCTGCGCCAACCATCTTCGCCACAGGCGCTGCACCGTGGATACATCCCTATGGGTATCGGCTGCGATTTGGCGAAGCGACCAACCTGCCCTTCTCAGCCCGATCACCATACCCCTCGTAAAGTCGTCTGTCTGCTGGAAATGCCCCCGTTGACGGCGGCCTGGCATTCTTAGCTATACACGTGTCCTGTGGCACACGACAACACGTTCTACAATGACTGTCGGCTGAGAAATCACGGTACGAAGTGGGCCATTCGCCAACGCCGTGTCCCATTTATCGTTCGCTACGTGAGCAGCACAGCGGCGCATTTCACATCATGAGCATACCTCAGTGACGTCAGTCTACCCTGCAATTGGCATAAAGTTCTGACCACTCCTTCTTGGTGTTGCATTTGCTCTGTCAGTCAGTGTATATGCTGTATTCGATGTAAGACAGCATAATTCCTGCCCTGCTGTACACCACAGCCTTCTCCATGTACTTCAAAAGATCATCATCATCATCATCATCTGCTTACCCTCCAGGGTTGGTTTTTCCCTCGGACTCAGCGAGGGATCCCACCTCTACCGCCACAAGGGCAGTGTCCTGGAGCTTCAGACTCTTGGTCGGGGGAAACAACTGGGGAGTATGACCAGTACCTCGCCCAGGCGGCCTCACCTGCTATGGTGAACAGGGGCCTTGTAGGGTGATGGGAAGATTGGAAGGGATAGGCAAGGATGAGGGAAGGAAGCGGCCGTGGCCTTAAGTTAGGTACCATCCCGGCATTCGCCTGGAGGTGAAGTGGGAAACCACTTCGAGGATGGCTGAGGTGGGAATCGAACCCACCTCTACTCAGTTGACCTCCCGAGGCTGAGTGGACCCCGTTCCAGCCCTCGTACCACTTTTCAAATTTCGTGGCAGAGCCGGGAATCGAACCCGGACCTCCGGGGGTGGCAGCTAATCACGCTAACCACTACACCACAGAGGCGGACACTTCAAAAGATACGCACCAAATAGTACATAGGCTACGAAGACACCAACATAGCCTTACTTCTTTTCTTTATGTATCTTTCCACAGAACTGGTGTTTTTATCATAGCAATACATAAAACTAGCAGTTACCCGCGCACTCTACCCGCAATATATCATATTCGTTCATTAATGTCCCCACGGTTGTACTTGATAAGTTTAGAGGTAATGAAATAATACTGTACACATTAACTGCTGTGGTAATAGAATATAATATTATATCAACAAACACAAAATAGAAAAATTATTCTTCTTCTTTGTCGTTTGAGTCTACTGATATCGCTTTTCCGCAATTATGCGCCCTCCATCAAGTACAGTCACTACTTCTCTAGAGACACACATACACACACAATGAATTAGTTTCAATTTTTACACATATATTTATTTTCAGTTTAACAACACACATAACATTATTACATTCAGACACGTTTTTTTATTGTTCAAAATTTTAACTTACCGGGCGAATTGGCCGTGCGGTTGGGGGCGCGCAGCTGTGAGCTTGCATCCTGGAGATCGTGGGTTCGAGCCCCACTGTCGACAGCCCTGAATATGGTTTTCCGTGGTTTCCCATTTTCACACCAGGTAAATGCTGGGGCTGTACCTTAATTAAGGCCACGGCCACTTCCTTTCCATTCCTAGGCCTTTCCTATCCCATCGTCGCCATAAGACCTATCTGTGTCGGTGCGACGTAAAGCAAATAGCAAAAAAAAAAAAAAAAAAAATCTAACTTCTCAAATATCATGACTGTCATTTTCCTTCCTTCGATTTCCCAGCAGTAGTCAGGACGTTTACGTCACACGTATGACAACCTTCGGCCTGCCAGTTACCTTTCATCTCCCATTTTGGCACTATGAAGCAATCGGGCACGTAAAAGAACTTCTGCCGGACAAAATGTCGACGTCTCAGCGTCTCCGTAAACCATCCAAGAGTAGTCAGTGGGACGTAAAAACAATAAGATTATTTTTTTCTTTAGGATTGTAAATCTCTTTGGATAATAGCAGGTTAGCTCTGTTGAATTGTTATGTGATCGCTGTTAAGTTGTCGGTAATAAGCAGTTCACTGTGTGGAGCACTCACGTTGCATGCGTGAGTAAACGGAATCGTCTGGAATCGAAGCAAGTTATATATTAGTCTTATGATAGTGATCGTTCGAACCTGTCTGTCTGCAGCTGCTGTACGAAGTGACTGAGCGTCCACTCCACCTCTGCATTGTGGAGACAGAGATGGGCTGTCCCTACTGGGCTGTCCTGAGAATGGTTTTCCGTGATTTTCTATTCTCCTCCACTAAAGCAAATGCCGGGGCAGTTCCTAGGATAGGCCACGGCCGCCAAACCCCTCGTCTTCACCAATGCAAATCTCCTTGACCTGAGAAACGGCGTCACCGTCTAAGAGACCGGCCGTGGTGGAATGAAAGCTTAGTAGTAGTAGTAGTAGTAGTAGTAGTAGTAGTAGTAGTAGTAATAGCAGTAGTCCTGAACATCGAAGAGTTCTCTCCATATTGACCACCGACGTCCAGAAGACTGGGAATAGCTAGAAGTAGAAGAAGAAGAAGAACAAGAAAAGTGTATTATGGAAATCGTACTACAAGAAATTCATGTCTGACTCGTTGGCTGAATGGTCAGCGTACTGGCCTTCGGTTCAGAGGTTCCCGGGTTCGATTCCCGGCCGGGTCGGTGATTTTACTCGCTTTTGATTAATTGTTCTGGCTCGGGGACTAAGTGTTTTTGTCCGTCCCAACACTCTACTATTCATATTCACTCAGCACACTACACTACCAACCACCAAAGAAACACGCAATAGTGATTTATTCCCTCCATATAGAGTTGGCGTCAGGAAGGACATCCCGCCGTAAAACAGGGCCAAATCCACATTGTGACACAGTTCGCACTCACGACCTCACAGATGTGGGAAAAGCGGTAGGAAAAGAAGCAATACAAGAAATTTCTAATGAATTCTTTTTTTTCCATTCAAAAACTATGACTTGGTCTGCCACGCGTGAAATAATTGTAACCTTGGACCCTGCAGGCCGTCATACACAGAGGGGTATAGAGCCCAATCCCTTCACAAAAGAACAATGCCTGTTTTCTTGGTGAAGACGTAATTTTTTACGCTGCCAGATGTGAGCCACGATCTGTTAACCTCGATGACCTATTCAAATAAGCTGAACCATAGGCTACGGTAATGGGTTAATTCAGTTTTATGGCCTCCTATCAGAGATAACGGTCACACCTCGCTGTAAGCACGGAGCGCCTTTGTGATCTAGATTAGACCCCTTACCATAGCTTCAGGATATTATCTTTACAAATTGCAGACTCCTCTAGGAAGCGAACGACCTCATTCGTCACGATAGGCAACTATTCATAGAATTATTCAAGGGAACAAAGTCCGCTCAAACAAGAAATGAATGACAAAGGTTTGAAGGTTGCGCGATTCAAATATAATTAGGTGGTAAATTGTCGACCCTTGCTACACCACGTGTCTTGATCATTGTGATTGACATATACGAAAGTTTCAGTGTTGTTTCAGTACTCTGAAAACTCATTTTGTACATCGCCGGACTGCGGGTACAAACAAGGACGCAGCAGCGTTCATAAACCAAATCATAGCCTGCAGGATTTTGTTAGCTCCACAACCCAGAGTTGTAACAGTCACCGTTTAAAGAGAAACTGTGTGCTCAAGTAGGATACGGTGAAACGAAGCAACTGCTGCTGTAATAATAAGTACCTTCACCTCAATATCCAGAGAAGGATAAAGCAATGTGTGGCAAATATGTTGTAACTTACTTTTGCTTTTTGGGCAATGAAAGGAAACCTCTTGTAGACCCAGTCATTGTAGGATTAAGTCCGTGCATATTCGAACACAGTTCATGCAAGATAAATTATTTTTCTCCATACAGTCACTTAAAACATTGAAAATATCATCTCCTCTCACAGTAAGAAGGCTTTCCAAAGCAACACAAATAATATACTGTACTTGCGGCAAGGCATACATTGGCCAGATATGGCGGTCCATTGAGACTCGCATCAAGAAACACCAAAGAAATATTCGTCTCAACCAGCCAGATAAATCATAAGTATATAATCTTCCAGTCCGGTTCGGTCTATAATTTGACCCGTGGTTTCTTCTCACAGCCCTCAAAAGTAATTACTTGCGCAAGTAATGGGGAGCGTCTCCTCTTGGAGAAGGATTATACGGAAAGCTGTGGAAATACGTAGAAATCCTAACAGGGACACTGGCTATCAATTAAGTAATACGTGGTTGCCAGCCATTAAGGATTTACGTAGGTAGTTCCCTTCCCTGTCCCTTCACTACTGTTATTTAGTTTCGGTGTTCTCCAAATTCGTACGTTCCTCATCGCCAGATGTTTCATTCCGGGCTTGTGTCAATGTTATGTGTGTACACCAGTTATACACCCCCCCCCCCTCCTCCCAGACCGATTCTGACGATGCTGTCAGCTTCCGTTTCGAATGTTAGCGCTGAACTGCGTACGGTGAGCCATCTGGTGACGAATTAACGTACCTCTTCCACTTCTATTATTAACGTCTAAATTCAACCCCTCATTATTGTGGAAGTCTTCCTCGTGAACAGCCGAGATTTTCTTCTGAAAAGTTCTCTGCGATACGTAAAGAGTTTCACCTTGTTTTGCTGACACTTGTCTACAAGTACGAGCCGTGAAAACATCAATGTTAACAAAGAGTATATAATCCAGAAGTTGACTAAGTCCACTTGAACCAGTTGCTTCGTCAACTCGAATTGCAAACAGAGCATTGTTGTCCCTCACTGAATGTTCAGTGGATACCGTGAGTACATTATGTTCACCAGGCTGGTTCATGAAAGGCAGCTCTGTCACAGACTGTGGCAACACCAGTGTGCTGAACACAATTTAGAAGATATTGTCAACATTAAAGCATTCTTAATTATTTATTTTTACATTAATGTTCAATTTGAATTCCATATTTTCATATAACATCCATTTTTGAAAAGTAAAGAAATAGATCTTCAAAAGCGAGGAATATTTCGATATTCTTGTATTATAAAATGCGGTCGTACAGATCGCTAAAGTTATATTTAGAAAAAAGAGTCCTACATAAGAACATCAATACTATTAAAAATTAAATAGATTATTATTTTTGATACGACAGCATCTAATCTAATACTGAATTTACCTATAGTGACAAAGGTTATTGTGAACATTCCGTGTCTAAACCAGTAAATAAAAACTTTCTCAATATAGTACATTTTCGAATTTAAACAGCTTGCCTTGTGAAATGTTAGGAACCAATCAGGAACGGCTCGCCATTCATGAATGGTCCCGAAATAAATAGGAGGAGAGGACCTGATTATGGAGCTGTCCTGGAAATTGCTGCCCGTGGCTCTGCGAACGCTGAGTGGAAGCTCACGACCCATTCAATTCAAAAGTAGAAATTACAATAATAAGCAAACTGTTCCCTTCGCTACTAAAACAAAAGATTCCTCTTATTATTTTGAGTAATGCTTATTCATTTTTCTGCTGAAATTGACCGAAAAGTAATGGTTGTGGTTTCCGCTCATCAGCGCGGAAGAAGATGCCGCATGATCTGGCCCACTGTAATTCTGGAGAGATGACATCCGCTGGCCCCTTCATATTTTTAATGTATATAATCTTCCAGTCCGGTTCGGTCTATAATTTGGCCCGTGGTTTCTTTTCACAGCCCTCAAAAGTAATTCCTTGCCCAAGTAATGGGGAGCTCCCCTTCTTGGAGAATTTGGCTTCATACAAAATATCTCAAACTGTCCTTGAATGAGGCCTGGAATGTCCGTATTTTCCCGAATGTTCCCAGGCAGATGACTGTAATTTGACGATATATATTCGACTCTATCCGTCCATGTGTCTAAGGCGAGTGTTATATAATCGAAGTAAAATGTCAGTTTTTAAAATTTAATTACGCTATCTTTATTTATTTCTTAATCTGTTTATTGTCCAGGGTTGGTTTTTCATCGGACTCAGCGAGGGACCCCACGTCTACCGCCTCAAGGGCAGTGTCGTAGAGCGTGAGACTTTGGGTCAGGGGGATACAGCTAGGGAGGAGGACCAGTACCTCCCACAGGCGGCCACATCTGCTATACTGAACACGGGCCTAATGGGGGATGGGAAGATCAGAAGGGATAGACAAGGAAGAGGGAAGGAAGCGGCCGTGGCCTTAAGTTAGGTACCATCCCGGCATTTGCCTGGAGAAGAAGAGGTAAACCACAGAAAAACACTTCCAGGATGGCTGAGGTGGGAATCGAACCTACCTCTACTCAGTTGACCTCCTGAGGCTGAGTTGACACCGTTCCAGCCCCCGTACCACTTTTCAAATTTCGTGGCAGAGTCGGGAATCGAACGCTGGCCTCCGACGGTGGAAGCTAATCACACTAACCACTACACCACAGAGGCGGACATAATGTAAATTATATTTCATAAAATATAAAAGCAAACAAATAAAAAGCGAGAAAAGTGCGACTAGCGTTGCAAGTGATTAAGAACACCTACAATGTCTCTAAACAAAAGAAACCGCTTTTCTTTTCGAGAAAGTCAAATGATCATAAATACGTCCCGGTCATGGCCATCCATCAACGCCTGCTATTTTCAGATAGCAACCAGCAATAAGACATGCCTGCATGGTTGCTAGGTATACTCCCTGGCAACCAGCAATAAGACATACCTGCATGGTTGCTAGGTATACTCCCTGGCACGCCAGCAATAAGACATGCCTGCATGGTTGCTAGGTATACTCCCTGGCAACCAGCAATAAGACATACCTGCATGGTTGCTAGGTATACTCCCTGGCACGCCAGCAATAAGACATACCTGCATGGTTGCTGGGTATACTCCCTGGCGACCAGCAATAAGACATACCTGCATGGTTGCTGGGTATACTCCCTGGCGACCAGCAATAAGACATACCTCCATGGTTGCTAGGTATACTCCCTGGCAACCAGCAATAAGACATGCCTGCATGGTTGCTGGGTATACTCCCTGGCAACCAGCAATAAGACATACCTGCATGGTTGCTAGGTATACTCCCTGGCACGCCAGCCTATACATTAAGGGTACAACTTACTCCTCCCCTGTTAATACCGAAGGTAGTGATTTTCTAACTGTTGGGTTCAATTCAGTGTCGCTCATCACACAGTTTAGGGACCCTACTTGCCGATATAACGTCTTACAGTTACTGTACAGTCATGGTTTATTTCGTGACTTGCCATATTCGCGTATTGCTATTTGTTTTACGTCGCACCGACACAGATAGGGCTTTTGGCGACGATGGGATAGGAAACGCCTAGGAAGTGGAAGGAAGCGGCCGTGAACTTAATTAAGGTACAGCCCCGGCATTTTCCTGGTGTGAAAATGGGAAACCGCGGAAACCATCTTCAGGTCTGCCGACAGCGGGGCTCGAACCCACTATCTCCCGATTACTGGATACTGGCCGCACTTAAGCGACTGCAGCTATCAAGCTCGGTAATACATATTGTAACTGCCGTGTTGTTAAAATCACTTGTGTTACATTTGCGGGCATAATTAAAGCATATTTTCTTTTCCTGTAGGATTGTAAATCTGTCTGGGTCATACCAGGTAAGCAGAATTGTGGCGAGTTCGAATAACGTAGTGATGTACAATGACGAACGCAGCATTTTATGAATTACTGTCTTATTTCGTCCAATACTTACGTATGGAATTCGATTAAGATGTCTAAGATGCAGGAAAAATCCGCAAGAACTCCTCCGAAGAGGAAAGCAACATTTCCTCCTCTATAAAGATCAGTTCAGTTGAAATGGAAGGAAATGTCGTTATCACCCAAACTTGTTTTGTCACAACTTTGCCACTGTTTGCTTGCGTGTATTGTCCGACTAGAAATAGCAAATTCCAAGAAGGGAGCTGAATTATTTACATAAGAATACGGTTGTAGTAATGCATATATGAAAATAAAGGCAGAAAGATGTAACGCTAAATTGTGTGAAGTTGAGAGAGTGTGCGTATATTTCCTTAATTCCTCATTAAGCTTGAAAACCGACTTAATTATGAATATCTTGATTGATATTGTAGGTGACGTGAACGCTACTGATCCACGAAATATCACTGTAATATTTGTCACAATGTGAAAGGTTATCATTGATTTACTCAAATAAAGTCTCAAATCCCAGGTAGATTAAGAAATACCGTCGTTACTAGCAAGAAATATGAATACGTACTTACGAGCTGTAAACAGGAGTCCATCATGTTGCATATCGCTGCTCGCGCCGTCTTTTGTTTGTTTCTTGAGGTCCAGGGCTGGCACCGATGAATGGAAGTGCCATGTCTGTGGATTCTCATTATCTTTGTACATTTGTCTAGCGCGGACAGTTCAAAAAGCAAAATGAAGGTGAACAACATTAAGGATGTTATCACTTTTTTGAGGACGAAAATCACCATTTAATAAGGAAATTACAAGACCTAAATCTCGTGCCGAAGCAACCGGAAAATAGCATGATCCCTGGACCAATAGATATATTACTTTATTAAAGGAACAGCACTATTAGACAATTGACAGTTGAAGTGACACGACACCAAAGCATTACCGTGAGCAAAGACATGACACACGAAAGTGTTGTGTTACACACAAACAAAACACGGAAGCCCTGCGACGCAGAAAAAATTGTATATAGCTGTAAGGCAGTAAAGTATGTATTCTGTAAAATTAAATATTTCCATTATTTCTTAATCTACCTGGGATTTTAGACTTTATTTGAGTAAATCAATGATTACCTTTCATATGTGACAAATATTACAGTGATATTTCGTGGATCAGTAGCGTTCACGTAACCGATATTGTATTTATCATTTACTTGGGTAGGGTAAGGGTGTATTCTGCCCGAAGGCAGGTCCGAACCTCCGCAAATGTCTGCCTGAGCCGGAGTTTACGTACGGTAGAGTGTCCAGTTCTTTTCGCTCCTCCATTCCCTTACCCCCCACCAACAGCGCGTGGCAACCCATCCAAACCTTGACCACGCCCAGTGTTGCTTAACTTCAGAGATCTCACGGGATCCGGTGTTTCAACACGTCTACGGCCGTTGGCACTCCATTATTGATACTTACAATGAGGTCAGTTTGTTAATTGTTATGTCTCCTGATTTCAATATCTAACTAGTGGAGTTGGCAGCAGTGATGAGCCATTTAATAAAAAAGAGAATAGGGTGGCGATATTTGCCTTTCGGTGTGTAGCCTTACATAATGAGAAGTATAACACTGTCTGACCATCCATCCATACCTTACATCGCTGCCTGCACGGTTGCTAGGTAACATTGTCTGGTCATTCATCCATACCTTACATCACATACTGCACGGTTGCTAGGTGACATTGTCTGGTCATTCATCCATACCTTACATCACATACTGCATGGTTGCTAGGTAACATTGTCTGGTCATCCATCCATACCTTACATCACATACTGCACGGTTGCTAGGTAACATTGTCTGGTCATTCATCCATACCTTACATCACATACTGCACGGTTGCTAGGTAACATTGTCTGGTCATCCATCCATACCTTACATCACATACTGCATGGTTGCTAGGTAACATTGTCTGGTCATCCATCCATACCTTACATCACATACTGCACGGTTGCTAGGTAACATTGTCTGGTCATCCATCCATACCTTACATCACATACTGCACGGTTGCTATGGTTACACTTCTGTCACACCTTTTGTCGCGTCACGTTACACAAATTTTCGGATGACCTCCATCCATAAGACATAGTTATGTAAAAAAATCTAATACCATCGAGCCAGATATTCCCTGTGCAACACAAAGTATGTTATCTATGAAATAGAACAGAGAGGAAGAGAAAAAGGAACTGAGAATAAAATCTAGGGAGAAATGAATAAAATACAAAGGAGAGTTTAGACACAGAAATAATAAAGATCTGTACTAATTCGATGAAAAGGAAAGGATGTCAGACACGATTGGAAGAGAAAAATAAGAATCCTTGGTCTCACAATGACAATGGTCAAAAGTAGACTTGAAATACGATTTTTAACCAGATTTACAAGAGTAATGATGGCGAACCTGTTGACCCCAAAAAAAAGAGAAATATGATGCAGAGATCGGGATACGAGACTGGCCAACTTTCAGAAAGTGGATATAAAACTACTGTGCAAGGGTTTCAAGGAGAAGGGGATAGGAAATAATATCTGAATGCAAGAGAGGAGGACACAACTAAAAGGATGAAGAGCTATTGTAGAACAGGGAAAGACGCACGAAGATGAATGCATGTCATTACTTTACACGGTCCTTAGTTGGTCGATATCGAAAAGACGAAGAAGAAGGAAATGCATGACAGTGGAAAGGGGGAAAATTTTTATGAGTTGCTTTATGAAGGGTGTGTTCATTACGTTTTCGCTTTTAAAGGATGTGGCTATTTTGAATCCAAAACGTTGGATTTTTTCTTCAGCTGGAATATTGTTGCTGCTGCTGCTGCTGATGATGATGATGTTTGTTCTTTAAAGGGGCCTAACATCTAGGTCATCGGCCCGGAATAATGCTACACCCAAAATGTTCATTTCAGAGTACGAATGAAATGTTATTGTAATGCAAGTTTATGAGGAAAATTAATTTATAAGTTTTCTTATCTTATTCATTGTCTGGTTAATTATCACAACTTCTGGAATAATGCCAGAGAAAGTGCACTGAGGAATTTGGTAATTGTAATGCAGACTTGAATAACTTTCTCCTTCAGCGCTATATCGCACAATATCTCAGGTAACTAGTGTGTTATTTTGACATTTTTGATGCAACGTAGTGAAAAGTTTCTTCATCCATTGTCAACTGATTTTTGTAACTTTTCATGTCCTTGTACCGCCTTCCTGTTCACGTCTTGCAATCCATGGTTCTGTTGCAACTATCAACGTAATAGTAACTAAATACACATAGAACTGCCCTTTATAAGTTTTACTATAACAATTTCATTTGGCTATTGGTATTGGGTATGTGTGCTATTGCGGTGGAGGATAGTGCTGAGATTGGCTTTGGACTTGCTGGGCTCCATTCTTTAGTAGTACTAGCAGTTTAGGGAACGTACTCCCTTCTAAGCGTCTGCGACGCATAACTTTTTCCATTTGCTCCATATTTTAAACTCATAAACTACCATAATGTCTGCCTCTGTGGTGTAGTGGTTAGTGTGATTAGCTGCCACCCTCGAAGGCCCGGGTTCGATTCCCGGCTCTGCCACGAAATTTGAAAAGTGGTACGAGGGCTGGAACGGGGTCCATTCAGCCTTGTGAGGTCAACTGATTAGAGGTGGATTCGATTCCCACCTCAGTCATCCTGGAAGTGGTTTTCCATGGCTTCCCACTTCTCCTCCACGCAAATGCCGGGATGGTATCTAACTTAAGGCCACGGCCGCTTCCTTCCCTCTTCCTTGCCTATCCCTTCCAATCTTCCCACCCCCCACCAAGGCCCCTGTTCAGCATATCAGGTGAGGCCACCTGGACGAGGTACTGGTCATTCTCCCCAGTTGTATGCCCCGACCTAATGTCTAACGCTCCAGGACACTGCCCTTGAGGCGGTGGAGGTGGGATCCCTCGCTGAGTCCGAGGGAAAAACCAACCCTGGAGGGTAAACAGAATAAGAAAGAAAGAAAGAAAGAAAGAAAGAAAGAAAGAAAGAAAGAAAGAAAGAAAGAAAGAACTATCATAATTATACCGTCTTCTTCTTCCTGGCCTTTGGTCGGCACGTTGTAGATGTGGAATGGATGAGCACAAACACGTCCTGCTAATTCAGACTGGACTCGAGAGTGCGCGACCTTTGCTTACAAACACAAGTGTCCGGCTCCACGGCTAAATGGTCAGCGTGTTGGCTATTGGTCACAGGGGACCCTGGTTCTATTCCCGGTAGGGTCGTCAATGTTAACCATAATTGGTTAATTTCCTTGCCACGGGAGCTGGATGTATGTGTCGTCTTCATCATCATTTCATCCTCATCACGACGCGCAGGTCGCCTATGGGAGTCAAATCAAAAAACCTGCATCTGGCGATCCGAACTTATCCTCGGACACTCCCGGCACTAAAAGACATACGCCAACTTTTTACAAACAGAAGACAGTGGCATGGCCAACCATCGGCTCCTGAACCGCAGTACATTCTGCTAGTACAGTATATCTATTTGTCGAGGTCCCACAACTTCTGAAAACCCTCGTCTAATGTCACTGAACTGGACTTACCTTCTTTGTCGAAGTGATTTGCCATGTGAACTACGACCGTGGAGAAACCAGCCAGCATTGGACTTTCACTGTACCATGTTATATGCATGCCCTGGAGGCGCGTGAGGCCTTCGCTGTGGACATCCCAGGTGCCAGCTGCCTTCGCCTGGCCTCCGTGGGTAGTCCGTCACTGCCCAGGCCACTGTACTACTACTACTACTACTACTACTACTACTACTACTACTACTACTACTACTACTACTATAACAATAACCTGAAGCATAATTGCCAGATCCTCTGTCCTATATGAAAACGTCAGAACGCCTTATCAGCTGCAAGTCTACATCCAATACCACGAACCCGAAAAAAGCAAAGCAAACCAAAGTCCTCTCAGAACAGGGCATCAAGGCCCCTGGAGGGACGGAAGTAAGGGCTGACACTATTGTTAACCTCGACACTTGGTATAGTGATTAGCTCCACGCCCAGCAGCCTTTGTCCCCAGGAATTAACCTGGTACTCATGTTTGGTGTAGGCTGAGTGAACCTCAGAGTCAAGAATACTTCCGGAAGTGATACTCTCGTTTCTTAAATCCTTCTCTAAGATTCTGCTATACTATTTAACAATTTCTTCAGATCTTGTCTAGACTCGGAAGAAATAAAATACCACGTCCTGTTGTAACAGTATATATTTAGGAAGAGAGTTACGACACTTAGTCGCGGCGTCTTGTTGCGAAGAGTTACGCAAGGTCGATGTAGGATGCCGGCAGATTGAGATTAATAGACGAGGCTCGTAGAACCAATACGAGCGGCAATGTCACCAGCGCCAGACAGGCCCTGAAGGAAGGGGTAGACAAATAATATTTACCAACTACTAATTATAAAGTCTCCGGGAGGTGTCTGTCTATGTTTGTGTGGGCTAATGTCCAGAACCAATGGCGTATTTTCCTTGGGTTTTCCTCATTTATCGAGGAAGGTTTAGGCGTATGGGAGATTAATCTACAAGAGAAGAGAGACGAGCAGTGCGATTTTTGGGTGGATATCGTCTTCATTTGTGGCGAAGTTACGGCTCTGGGACTAAAATGATACCAAATTAACATTACAACATCTGATAATAATAATAATAATAATAATAATAATAATAATAATAATAATAATAATAATAATAATAATAATAATAATAGAAGAAAGACCAAGTAACTGAGCTCGATAGCTGCAGTCGCTTAAGTGTGGCCGGTATGCGGGAGATAGTGGGTTCGAACCCCAATGTCGGCAGCCCTAACGATAGTTTTCCATGGTTTCCCATTTTCACAGCAGGCTGTACCCATATTAAGGCCACGGCCGTTTCCTTCCCACTCCTAGCCCTTTCCTGTCCCATCGTCGCCATAAGACCTGTCCGTGTCGGTGCGACGTAAAGCAACTTGTAAAAAAAAAAAAAAAAAAAAAAAATTGCCAACCGAACACTTTCTTGCTGTACGCTGCCTAAACCGTCAGCGATATTTCCTAAGAACATGTGAAAGAATTGTTGAGCAGCACGAGACGCTTTACAAAACATTTCCTGGCGGCACATGCTTACAATATCTGTAAAACGTAGCCCCAACGAGCGTTTATATGATGTAGTTTGGAGTAAATAACCAATCTTAAAATAATGTCCATACATTTGTAATAAATAATCATTTTCTTTATAGTAATACCTATTATAATTGTAGGATTTGGCAATTGATTTGTCCCCCTTATATTAGGAGCACCATGTATGGCCTTCCCTCGTATAAACAACATAGGTTTGTGATTATTGCCACCTTCATTAACACTACTATGAGGAGTGGCTTAGTGCCCGCTCTGGTTGAACAGTTTACCACCAACTGTCTTCGGGAATTCGGATAAGAAAGAACTGTATTTAGACAAACCTAAAGGCTTCCTCCGTTGATTAATTCCCACATTACTCAAGAGAATAGCCTCCTTGAAACAACAGAAATATGGATGTCGCGGAAAATGACAAGAACAAGCTGAACTGAACCAAGTATACCAAGAGAGAAGATCGTTGAAAGCTACAGAAAGCAGGAGTATTAAATTTACTGGTACACGACACTTTCATCAATAATATTTTCGAAGGCGAATTTTTAGGGAATAAAGGAAGAGGAGGACATCGGGAACAGAATAGGCATGTGTAAGAGCAGTAGAAGATAGACAAAGTGTAGAAAATATGAATATCATCTCTTATATATAGCAGAGTGGTCCTTTGTTCACGAACAGTTCTCTTTGAGTGAACATTGTTGAAATGATCTACTGACAACCTCACAAGCACGTCATTAATATGTAAGTATTCTTAATTAATGAAATAACATTTGAATTAAAATAATTTCATTTATGAACTCACTGAAGAAATTTCACAATTATTCCAAGTATGATCCATAAACTACAAATCATTTTGCTGTTAATTTTAAGTCACACCGACTCAGGAAGGATTTAAAACTCAAAATCAAAATACCCTTGAAGACATATAATCTGTTCGAAATCTAATTTGGATGTATATTACTTCTAATCAATCTATCCTACGTTATATGTTCATTTTTCATCTCCCCCCTACGTTCCGTACGTTTTATGAGCAATAATGTCCAGCTCCATGGCCAATTGGTTAGCGTGCTGGCCTTTCGTCAAGAGGGTCCCGAGTTCGATTCCCATCCGGGTCGGATATTTTAACCACAAATGCTTAATTCCCTTGGCACGGGGACTTGTGTTTGTGCTGTCCCCAACATCCCTGCAACTCACGCAGCACACATAACACTATTCTCCACCATAACAACAAGCAGTTACCTACACATGGCAGATGCCGCCCGCCCTCGTCGGAGACTCCGCCTTACAAGGGCTGCACCCGGATAGAAATAGTCACACGACATCATTATTATTATGAACAATAATGAGAAAACAAAGACGTTTTCATTAAATTTGTGCATTCATCACCCCATCCTTCTATTCCCTTTCTCTGCAATTTGCGAGTCGCTGGCTTATGTGAACAATAGTGTACGAAAATCGAGCAAAGTTTAGAGGAAGAGTGCCATATATGGAATACCTTTTTATTTTATTAAAAATGACGAACTCATTTTTGACTTTTTAAAATTCTAAATGCATGTCACATTGATACGATATGTCTACTTTAGAGCAACTTATTTTCAATCTGATTTAACACTTCATATATTTGCAAATTACAAAATATAATAGAAACTGCACTTTTCTTGTTCTAAAAAAAGTGTTCCTAATATGGAATACTATAATTCTACTTGTAAGCCTCTTGTTTTAATGAATGTTTATGGACTACATGTTTGAAATAAGAAACACATGAACAGAATTTAAAATACAAGATCATTATTTGCAATATTCACACACGAATATGTCACCTCCTGCACTTGAACACTCAGTATGGCACCATAACATGCACTCCAAACACTGAATCCATTTCTCACCGCTTCTATTTCGGGAATATTTGCCGTCACAGTAGAAGCATGTAGCATCTTCATCACTCGGGTCCACTTTTCCATGTTCCTCTATATCAAGATCAGATGATTCATCGCTTATACTGATTGATTCTTCATCCGAAGAGGAACTGTCATCTCTTGTTCTCTTACTTCCCTTTCGCGTAGGCTTAGCTCTGCTCAAACCACTGCACGAAGGTTGACTGAGTTCTTGAGCTATTCTTGCCGCAGTTCTAGGTCTAGCTTTCTTTGAGGCCAATGAGTCGGACCTAGTTCGACTCAGTATATTTTTATCTACGGTATCTACTCATTTGATCACATAATCTTTCCTGCAGCACCACATTTCAAAGATCCATATTTTCTTCGGTGAAGTGTGACGAATGAGTGATGTCGTCATTGGCTTCCCACCACGGTGACCCTGGATTAATTCCCGATCAATACACGTGGGTACCGTATTTTAAATGAAATTTCATGGCACTGTAGTCCGTAAAACTGGCAGTGAACTTGGTTTTGTACCCCATTTTCCCTGTCCTTACTGCATTGATAGCTTGCTGCATGTCTACTTCCTTCCACTTCTTCCGTACTTTCCCCTCCGAATTGTCCTTCCGACTGGCCATGGTTCTGAAGGAAAGAAAAACTGCCTATAAATAGTGCAAAAATCTGGTCCCAAATATGGAATACTATTCCATAATTGGAACACCACAGTATTCCATATTAGGCACACAGCCACATTTAATTTCCACCTTACAAATTACGTATGTCAGTTCATCAAATAGATTTGACCACTACGTGGTTTGCATAGTTAATTCAGCCTCTATGCACAGCTAACAAGAGTTTTAAAATTTAGGTAAGATCTGGTTTGTAAAGGACTGCAATTCTTACCTTCCCAAAACTTCTTAGAGGCTGAAAATCACTCGGTCGACTGTCACGGACAGAGAACACAGCTCAAGTGTCTTCCCTCAACTCACCCCCACAGAGCCCTTCCTTGTGCATCTTTCTACCTGCTCCTTGCAGCTCTGCCATGTTTAACTTAGCGAATATTGGGGTATTCCATATTAGGAGCATATTCCATATTTGGCACTCTTCCTCTACTTTCGTCTCATCTGAGACAGAGCTGTTACCGTCACCACCAGGTCATGGCTGTACTAGAAGAACACCTACTCACAACTGAGAAGCGCCGTGAAACCAGGAACAATTTCAAAACTGATGTCGGAATGAAATGAAATGAAATGGCGGATGGCTTTTAGTGCCGGGAGTGTCCGAGGACAAGTTCGGCTCGGCAGGTGCAGGTGTTTTGAATTGACACCTTAGGCGACCTGCGCGTCGTGATGAGGATGAAATGAATATGAAGACGACACATACACCCAGCCCCCGTGCCAGCGGAATTAACCAATTATGGTTAAAATTCCCTGTGACCAAAGGCCAGCACGCTAACCATTTAGCCACGGAGCCGGACCGAATGAAATATATGAGTACAAAATAAGAAAGACCACTCAGTATGAATTCGTAATTTTTCTCTTATAAATATTCCAATCATTTACAAATGGACGAAAGATTCTGATATAATATACAAATTTTATTTGAACAAATTTAAAAGCACAGCAGTATTGTTCAGCATTTTCCATACAAAATTACTAACGACCATTATTGCAACTTTGTAATATATAGTTATTAATTTTGTACTTAGAATTCAATCAATCAGTGTTCATCTGTCTTTAAAGCTGTCGCCTAGGTGGCAGATTCCCTATTAACTGTTCACCCAACATTTTCTTAAACATTTCAAAGAACATAGTAATATATCGATCATATCCCGTGAAAAACCATTCCATTCACAGATTCCTCTTCCTGCATATGAATATGTATCCTTATTCGATCTCCGGAATTCCAACTTATATTTATAAATTATCTTTCGTACCTTCAAAACCTCCTCTTATATTTATTCGTCTACTAATGTCATTCAACGCCATTTCCCCACTGACAGCTCAGAACATACCGCTTAGTCGAACAGCTCGCCTCCTTACTCCCAATTGCAATAGTTTTGTAACACTACTCTATTGTCCGAAATCACGCTGAAGGAATCGTGCTTTTTTTTTTTTTTTTTTTTTTTTTTTACTCGTATGGAACCATACCCTGATCGGGGTCTTACCAGAGACTTGTACGCCATCTCCTTTGCATCCTTACCACAACCCTGAAAAACTATCGAAACCATAATGAAGAGATCTGTGAACTTTATTTACAAGTTCATTAATGTGATTACCCCCGGTATTATGTATGTACACAGATCACGAGAAAACGGCTGAAGAGAATTTAATGAAAATCGCTATGCGAAGTCGGAGAATAAGTTGCTACGATCTAGGATATAAATGATTGTATTCACACTGAGAAAAATGGTAGTTTAGGGAAATGCCTAAAATTTAATTCTCAAATATTTATGTTATTAGTGGTTCTATCTCAATGAAAATCGGTATGCAAAGTCGGGGAATAAGTCGCTATAATCTAGACCATAACTAATTTTATTCACGCTGAACGAAATGGTAGTTTAGGGGAAGGCCTAAAATTTAAATCTCAGATATTTGTTATTTGAGGTTGTATCGATAAATACTACGTAACTGAAGTTATACAGTATTAAATTTCCGATCATTTATGTCTTATACATTGTTAACGTACCGGCTATGATCACAAAGATATTCACGAATTTGGATTTTTGTTACTAAGTCCATATCAGCGCCGAGTCACGAGAAAATGGGTAAACCGAATTTTATCAAAATCGGTATGTAAAGTCGGAGAATAAGGAACTACAGTCTACGTTATAAATAATTTTACAAATCACAGAGTCGAAAGAAAACTAAATGTGAAGGCCTACAATACAGAAAGCTCATAACACAGATCAACAATGACATTACATTGACACATTGTTTTCGTGATGTGCTTTGTGTCTTCTGTTGCCATTCATCTCCGGTAGATGGGATTTCTGCTGCGTACCGAGGATTTTTTATTTGCTTTACGTCGACCGTCTTATGGCGACGATGTGATAGGCAAGGCCTAGGAGTGTGAATGAAGCGGCCTTGGCCTTACTTAAGGTACAGTCCCAGCATTTGCCTGGTGTGAAAATGGGAAACAATACCATCTTCAGCACTGCCGACAGTGTGGTTCGAATCCACTATCTCCCAGATGCAAGCTCACAGCTGCGCACCCCTAACCACACGGCCAACTCGCCCGGTCGTACACAGTGTAACAGCCTGCCTGAATATTGACGGAAAGTAGCTGGGGAGTAAGATAACTTTCTTCTTTAGCATGCCATTCCCCTGGTTCATAAATTTTCTGATACTACTGCTACGTAACACACTGGTACATCAGAGCATTCGACCTATTCAATCCCTATTCTGGGGCACTGATTGGAATGAGGAGTGTGCATATTTAACGAAATAATGGCAGAGAAGTGTTCACGGCAGTCTGCGGCCTGGTGATTCCAGCTCTGGATATTTCGAACTGTTAGATTGGCACCGTTGTACTGTTCGTTTAAAGTGATCAAATGTGCGGTTTTTAATTTGATCGAGTATTTTATATGATAATATTGCTTTTAATCACTACAGTCCTACTGACGTTTTTGTAATGACCTATGTTGACTTCAGTTAAGAAAACCACAAAGTCAGTCTTCCTGAGAATCCCGTAGCGAAGCACGGGTACATCAGCTAGTCTTATAACTGCAGCAATGCTTATACAAAATAACATAAAAAGCGAAGACATGTGAAGCCACGCGTGGCAAGACGGTACCACAGTAAGTGAGTTTATGAGGCAGATCATACTTAATCTGTATTTTCCAAGTGCGAATGGACAGGGAATTCAACACATAAGAGGAAAAGGCGTAATACATAGCCAACAGTATGGAGGTTGTTCAGTTTAAAGGTCTGTTTTCTTGTGATACCAATCTCGGACCCGTTTCTAGAATTACATCTGCCTCAGACTGTTTGAACGAAATCGGTTACCGCATACAACAATCAGCCTCGTGAGGCCAGATAAGGAGCTGTCTGGCACGAGCCAAGCAATACGGCTGAGAATGTAGCCACGCTGACCACTATTTGCAGGACTGTGGTGTTCTTGGTAGTCCAAGAACCACGGGCATGACTAAGACCTGGCCCGACTTGGTTTATACACCCAAATCATTGCTGCCATGTAGATGTTTGAGGACGGCGGGGAAGCTGGTGAAAGGCCGTGACAGACACGTGTCTCATCCACGTTTATATAAGCTGTTCGAATCACGTTGTTCAGAGTCGCTGTCCTTGCCTGACGCTGCACAGACTGCTTGTCGCCGACTGCGCAGTGCCTGCTAATTGCGCATCACAGACAGCTTGACGACACATCTTGTACTTACAACAGTGCGCACAATACCTGCGGCAGCTTCTCCTCTCCATTTATGACTCACTTTGAAGAGTGTTTTTTTCAATTCCTATAAATTACTTTTGAGGAGAGCTTTTCGTAAGTTGTTGACCGTAAACAAAGTAGACTACGTCCAGATTCGAACCCGATTCTTCCACATGAGCCCTTTCATTTGAGAGCATTGCCTTTCCTTCTGAACACAGGATTGATAAACCAGGAACGCTTTACTGGTTGGAGTTATTTTTCAGGAAATAGGACGCAAATATTTTACGTTGGGGCAACTCTATTTGTAGGATTTTCTGCGTTTCCTTTTTTTACTGCATGCATAATTTTCTATTTAGCATGGTCACTTACTTCTAAGTAACTTCTTGGCTCTTCTGCGGGGGATTTTAATCAATGCGTTAAGAATGGAAGTTGATGAATTACCTTCGCGAGGAGAAATGGAAAGAGTGATGATGGGGGAGATTATTGTTTTAAGAGGAAGTACAAGTAGGCAACCATCCTCTATTAACACTAACCGCCGGGCTGAGTGGCTCAGACGGTTGAGGTGCTGGCTTTCTGACCCCAACTTGGCAGGTTCGATTTGAAGGCGCTCAAATACGTCAGCCTCGTGTCGGTAGATTTTACTGGCACGTAAAAGAACTCCTGCGGGACAAAATTCCGGCACCTCGGCGGCTCCTAAAACCATAGAAGTAGTTAGTGGGACGTAAAGCAAATAACATTAATTAATTAATTATTAACACTAACCAGCGAGAAAGAGCGTAATGGATAAAACACTTCGAAAATGAAGGTATCGGCTAAAGAAAGGCAAACTCCACGAGAAGCGTGCAAATTACAGACTCCCAAGGCCTCGAATTAATACCGTCGGTGTCGGAAGAAAACAAGAGTTGACCAGGGTAGGTCCTATAGCACAGATGAGAGTGAGGAGCCTGGTACAAGTAGCAATGCCGCGACTCAGCTAAGGGAGCCGTTGTCACCAACCCACGCTCCCAAGGTAAGAGCCCCTGGAGCGAAATGGGGGTTCGAATCGTATTCCTCGCCGCTTGATATTTTCCAATTTTGCTGCAGACGAAAGATGTGATCGTTTTATCAAAATAGATACTGTCACTTGCTGGCTACCTTCCTTCCTTCCTTCCATGAATATTGCTGCTGTTTTACCGTCTATAGCACCGGTTAAAGTTCAATAACACCATAAACGTGTCAGAAGCGTTATTTTTACAATAACTTATTTAATGTGATGTTTTAACAACAAATCACATTATTATGACCACCTGCTAGTATCCGGAGTGACCAGCTAGAGTGCTCACAGTGACTGAGTCAGGTGCTGATAGCTGTTCACGGGTATCTGGAGCCATGTTGTCTGCGTCCCACAGCTGTTGAAGGGCGCTGTCGGAGGAGACAGACGAGGTGGTCCCACAGATGTTCAACTGGATTGAGATCAGGGGTGTTTGGAGGCCAGGAATGGAATTTTAAGTCTTGGTTGCGCTCTTCCAGCCACGTACGGACACGTATAATCGTGCTGGAAGATCATATTCTCCTGAGGAATGACAATTATCATGTACAGATGGGCATGATCACCGAGGAGGGATTCATAACCATACCGATCAAGAGTAGCTGCCGTATGGATGATAGGACCTATAGAACACCACGAGAACATTCCCCAGACCATAACACGGCCCCGACCAACTCGTGTTCGTCCGGCAATGGTTCTCCGACGTATCTCACCGCCGTTCTATCCAGCTGAAAACGTGCCTCGTCGGAGGAGGCTACAATCAGTAGCAGTCGAGTCACCATGTAGGTGAAGTCACTTCGCGCAACTGTTGCGGTAGAAACGTGTCTGGATGCCGCTTGGTTCAATTGGACGGTGAGCCGTTCCACTGTACCCTGGCCATTGGCCTTCGCGCACTTTCACCCGGACCTGAACAGCGCGTGGAGCTCCGCAGGCATAGGGACCCTCTTCTTTTACTACTGTGCTGAAGTATCTGAGTTTAGCCTTGTAGGATATTACTCGATTGTTGTTCCCGTTCTGAGTTAAGTCTGTAGGCCAGCCCAGTTCCAGATTTCTAGCTATTTCATCCAGCCCATTTGGTTGTATCTATTCGCCCATACATATATTTGCTAGTGGCTTTACGTCGCACCGACACAGATAGGTCTTATGGTGACGATGGGATAGAAAAGGACTAGGAGTTGGAAGGAATCGGTCGTGGCCTTAAGGTACAGCCCCAGCATTTGCCTGGTGTGAAAATGGGAAACCACGGAAAACCATCTTCAGGACTGTCGACAGTGGGATTCAAACCCACTATCTCCCTGGTGCAATCCCACAGCCGCGCGCCTCTAACCGCACGGATAACTCGCCTGGTGTTATTATTTTTATTATTATTCTACTTTTTTACAATTGGCATTACGTCGTACCGACAGAGATAGGTCTTTTGGCGATGATGGGATTGGAAAGGCCTAGGAGTAGGAAGGAAGCGGCCAAGGCCTTAATAAAGGTACAATATCAGCATTTTTTTTGCTAGGGGCTTTACGTCGCACCGACACAGATAGGTCTTATGGCGACGATGGGATAGGAAAGGCCTAGGAGTTGGAAGGAAGCGGCCGTGGCCTTAATTAAGGTCCAGCCCCAGCATTTGCCTGGTGTGAAAATGGGAAACCACGGAAAACCATTTTCAGGGCTGCCGATAGTGGGATTCGATCCTACTATCTCCCGGATGCAAGCTCACAGCCGCGCGCCTCTACACGCACGGCCAACACGCCCGGTAATATCAGCATTTGCCTGGTGTGAAAATGGGGAAACCACGGAAAACCATTTTCAGGGCTGCCAGGAATGGGGTTCAAACCATCTAACTCTCGAATGCAAAAATGCAAACTCACAGCTGTCTGCGCCTAACCGGACGGTATTCTTCTTATTATTTGGATTCGTTACGACCAGAAAAGGCGCGCGTTTTGAAGTGAAAATGCAGCCATCAGAAACAAAAGATTGGAGAGTAAAATTGTAGACCTCTTAGCCTAGATAACATACAAGATTTGAAATTTGTTATCGTTTTCTTATATACTTTTTAATATAGATAGAACTAATGCTCTCAAGTATCTCCGTCAATTTCCCTCTTTCCATAAAATTCGAGCCCTTTTCCGATGAGATAGTAAGATATAAGCACACAGACAGACAAAATTGAACTGAACCTATTTTCGACTTTCGTGCTCCCAATTAGAAATAAGAAGGAAGTATGAGTCAAAGGATAGAAATACAGTATACAGGAAAAACAATAATTTTCTCTATACAGAGTGTCCAAAAAGCATCTGTGCAATGTAATGTGGAACAAATTTAAGAATGACATGGTGGTTTCACCTGTCCGGACACTTTAACAGTCAGAACACTTGTTCCTGGAACACTCACAGCCCTGTAAACGATGAGAAGGTCAGTACATTGTGTGCTTCAAGTTAGCAGCAGGTTACTGGGGCAATGTTCTTCAACGCAGATCGTTACTGTACTAAGATTTTGGAACGTTTGTGACCCAACTCAATGGCTGGTTCCTACAGCAAGGGGCGGGGAACTGTATCCTCCAGAGAGTGCTGAACAATTTGCAGATATGTCTTCAAGCCATAGAAGGACATTTCCGACATGGCTGGACTGCCGTAAGTTCTACTTTGAGTTTTTACCATACACATACATTTTGCTCACCCCGCGTGTATATCATCTTAGCCCAGATTTAGAGCCCAGATCTCTAGGCATTAATAGGTTAGAATGCAAGCCCGGACGACAGATCTGCTTGGATATTTGCATAAACATTAGGGGCCTGGTCTCTTAGAATCCCCAAAAGTTATATTACTGTCACTGCATGACGAAAGTGCGGGCTAGGCGACACTTCCTGGTCGACAAATTAGTCTGCATTCCAACCTACTAACGACAAAACATCCGGGCTCTAGACATAAAATTTACGTAGAAAAGCAACGGGAAACTATCTTACTCCCCTCTTCCTAATGACACCTTAGCTTTCTATGACAGCGAATGGTGAAACTGTTGAACATCCAACCAATCTCTGCGCTGACACAAGGTACTGAGAAGAGAATTCTTGAGCAATAATTGTGAGCTCAGTAAGTGGCTTCCTTTCACGTTGTATATCATGTTAAAGTGGTTCCCATTAAAATCATTTTCGCGTTTTCCACACCTCGTCGTGCATACTTTGAGGTCTAGTCGTGACCACACCTGTCCGGGCTCCATAATGAGTCCCTGATTTATTGTATAATGATCGGAAACTTATTTCGAGGAGACGATCCGCGCATTTTAATAGCTTGCCGGTGAATAATCAGTGTTTAAGTGGGAATGAAAGAAATTTAAGAAGCCAAGGTTAACGATCTAACTAAGACCATCTGCAGTATCAGACTTTAATGCTGCAATCAGCCCTCCTGGAGGCCATGATTGTCTATATGGTCTGATACCGTGGTAAGCCGGTTCGAGTCCCGTGGGTAGTAGAGTGCCGGCCTCCAGATCCCAATATAGCGACAGAGGTAGTCAGATTTTTGAAGGGCGGAAAAAAGTCCATTCAATACTCCACGTCGTACGATGTCGACATGAAAAGGGTGTCTGGTGACATATTTGGTGTTAATACAGCCATAGACTCCCATGAGAGATTCGGTTTACGCTGCCTGTCATCTAGAAGGCCTAGAGTAAAATGGAACGTCGAAATTGACGAGCAGATAGACACATGGCGTGATATTAAAATATCTGGACACGGTAGTTGAGGCCAAACGATTATAATAATAATAATGATGATTATTATTATTATGATTATTATTATTATTATTATTATTATAATAATAATAATTATTATTATTATTATTATTTGGATTCCGTTCCAAATCTTTCTGCATTGTTCATATAGAGTGACAGCATATGACGCTGTTTGTTTATTTATTTATTTATTTATCGATTAATTTATTGCACATTAATGGATTTAGTGTCCCATCACAGTGGCAACTACGTTATTCTGTATAAAATACAATTAACATGGCGGTACTTTATCTAAACTATATTCTAATTTTATCAGAGTATTTTTCTAAAAAACTAAGGAGCCGTATATTAATATGGCGAATGCCGTGCGCGTAGAGGGCGCGGCTGTGAGCTTGCATCCGGGAGATAGTAGGTTCGAATCCCACTATCGGCAGCCCTGAAAATGGTTTTCTGTGGTTTCCCATTTTCACACCAGGCAAATGCTTGGGCTGTACCTTAATTAAGGCCACGGCCGCTTCCTTCCAATTCCTAGGCCTTTCCTATCCCATCGTCGCCATAAGACCTATCTGTGTCGGTGCGACGGAAAAGCCCCTAGCAAAAAAAAATATGGCGAAGAAACCACACGGTGGTAAGGAAGGACAAAAGATATCAAGCAATTTACGTACAAGCATAATATTATAGAACTTCACCTTGCAATACATAGTTCTGAGATTTCCCCTATTTTTATGACTTCATGAAATTGCGCGATAAAGTTCAGTTAGAAACTCGCTGTTGATGGTGATACGTCCATCGCATGGCGATGTTAAGCGTTGAGCAGACTTCTTGGTGGTATTCAACAAGAGCAGGCAATATGCCGACACCAGGCTTGACCCTTTCCTTACTTCATTATCATCATCCTCATTCCACACCCAGACCCACAGGTCCCTGATGTGCGTGAGATAGACACACGTGCACAAGACGAGCCGAACGTATCCTCCTACACTCCCGACTCTAAAAGCCATACGATTAAATAAATAAATAAATAAATAAATAAATAAATAAATAAATAAATAAATAAATAAATAAATAAATAAATAAATAAATAAATAAATAAATAAATAACTGAAGTCATAGTAACTATAAATCGCTGTTAAGTGAGTGTGAACAATAAGCGTACACTATTTGTGTATTACGCGTTTTGTTCGTTTGTGTATTTTAAACACTCTTATGCCAAATAATTATTATGTATTAGAATGAAACTGTAATGAGAGCATTAATTATAAACACCTTGTAAATATTTTTGTAATATTACTAAAATAATAACAATCCCTTGCTAGTTGATACTAGGGATGTGACAATATCTATGAAAGTGGGGATAAAAGTGGGATGCTAACATATTAAAAATAAGTTTCTGCCTTTGACATGTTCGTATCGTTCACTGGTTTAAAAAGAAAAAAGTGTCCTCTGCGTGACGTTTTCAAGAAAAATGTTCAATTTTTTCGTTGAAATTTCGTTTAAGATATATATTCAAGTTTGAAATACCGATTTGGTTGTTGATGTCATATGAAAGCCCTCCGTTTCATGTAAGTATCATTGGCCTGAAATATATAGCAAGGCCATAAACTGCATTCAACTGGATCGCTGCAAAAACGATTCCTCATTTCCGAGGAGAGGGCATGTTCAGTTTTCTTCAGTCACTCTCCGCACGATTCTCAAGAGCTATAGTGTCCTCAAATATTGTACAATCCATTCATAAACCAAATAAATCTTATTGAATGTAGAATGATCATGAAATAAATATATCAATAAATTAGGCTACGATAAAAAGGTACGGCCCGAACAAGCAATTCTAAAAATTCTAAAATTTTGACTTACATGACAATTATATCCGAAAATTATCACATCAGTTAATTCTTACGTTCTGTTCGGTTAACCTCAATTTTAACGTTATAAGGATCAATTCTGTGCAAAAATCATTGGAGCAGTACAATTTTACACAAAACTATGATTTTTAGAAATGTAACAAAGTCTCTATCAATTATTTAATAATCAGTAGACTATGTGTGAACTTTATTTTTAAACGTTGAAAACATTTCTTAGCAAAGTAGGGGTCTCTATACTGCGAAAAATGTAACATTAAGCAATTTCCTCAATTGTGCCGAAAGTTGAAGTGCTAAAGGGCCCTGAAAGGTTCCAAATTCTGAGTCTTGGATAGCTCTATCAAACTAAAAAAACCAACTTTCGAAAATCACTTCCGGCCTAAATGCAGTTCCGGAAAAAGCTTAAGATAGCTTCTTTCCTTATTCCTTTTGTTTTTGATACAAATTGTAGTCAAATTAACATATTTACATAACTCGTTCTGTAATGTGTTCCTTGGTTCAATACCCTCAGGCGCCTGTTGATTTTTGAAAAATGTCCACACCGGGTGTAGTTATAAGGGCTTAAGTGAAACAATGCATTGACTCACATCAGCGCTCGTAGTGGTAGAAAAAGACAAACTGCTTATGTAATTGACCGGATAACGATGATTACGAAAATGATTGTAATTTGTAGGAACAAATAAAGAATATATTCTTATAGGCTATTCTATTATACTTCCCACGAGTCTCATAACTCAAAAAGCTACAGTGTCCTCAAATGTTAAATTATACAATCCATTCATTTTATTTTACTGTAAATATCGTCCGTAAATGCAAGTGTTTCACTGTAAACATTTCAAACAAATTGGTTGAATTCTACATAGATTTTGTTCCGAAAAGTGTACATACACATATAACATGAGGTATTAGAATGTGTCGTTCCTCTTTTGTGCGTAACACAACAGTTAAATCAACATTTAGATTCTCCAAGGACAAAGTTCGGAATGCGAAATAGATCATGTGTATTTACTGCAGTCATTTTGTAGAGACGAATGATTTATTAGCCTGTTTCAGAGGTGGTTGTCAATTGACTTCCCAACAAAGGAAGGAGGACTTTTTATACAGTACTTGTGGTTTGATGACTTAGTAGAGGCTGTGAGGCGCTGCTCTGATATAACATGTTCTTAGGAGCGTACGAAGAACAGTTTACAGTACAAGTCCCGCTATATGCCAACCATAATAAGAGCTACAATGTCATCTTGTTTGCGATACGAGAACCGTTATGATGAAGTCAACGTTTTGAATTGAAGAACCACAGTTAGCGAAAGTGCAGCTATGTTAATCGTTCATTACGTGAATGCCTCTGGTCAGCATTAACGTCTTCGTTTCAGAGAGTTCATGGGTTCGAATTCCGGGATGTGTCGCGAATTTTAAGTGCCTCTGGTTAATTCCTCATACTCGGTGACTGGGTGTTTATTTTTGTCCCAACACGCCACAGGAACCCCTAGTAGTGAACACATACCTCCGCGTAGGGTCGGGAAGAACATTCACCGTAAAACAGGGACAACTTGGAATCTGCCGCCTCGACAGGGAGTGAGAAAGGCGGTAGAATAACAATAATAATGATGATTATAATAATAATACGAATGTGTGTTACACAGTCTGTAATGTCTCGGCTGGGCAGGACATCTTCTGTTCTTCGTAAGAACCGGACCCTAGAACCTCACAATTCTGACATTGCTTCAACGTCTTGTTCCAGCCTCCTGTCTTCTCTTGTTCTCTTCCGACCCCGACGTTCTAAGGTTTCCGGAACCTACGGAATCTTCCATTTCCACGTTTTCCAAGGCCTTTTTTTCTCTTCCCCACACCTTCCTTTGTTGAATAATTTAAAATGTTCCATATTTTTCTGTGAATTGTGCTGTTAAGGGAGAACTTGCATTTCCTCTAAAAAACAATCACCACCAACATCGCACACACTTAGAAAATGAAGGTATCGATAAAAAAAAGAAAGACTCCCTAGGTTTCCCAAACCTCGAAAAGAACAAGAGTTGAGGGAGGTCAGCCGAAGACTGGAACAAGAAGTGGAAGTAATGGCACATTCAGCCACGTCCCCGCGGTCCCCTTTAAGTCGCCTCTTATTACAGGCAGGAGCTCTCACTCACAAGGGGAGAACCAAACTTTTCCGGTGAAAATAACCCCTGTTTAAATCGATGCCCGCAAGAACGGTGTAACCATCACATTTGTGAACTGTTAATGATATAAACTACGTTTACTGAAGTGGGTTACCATCAGGCTTTGAACTTCTTCGCGTATCTAAATCATCTTGACAGAACTGAAAAATCGGGCTAAATGATTGTTACTAAATGTCGACGTATGATAGCGCCACAGTATCAGCAGGATAGCAAACACTACGGAATTTGGTAGTCCATGATATATGTCCGTTCTGGTACAAGATGGAATAAAAAATGCAAATATTATTTTCATTATAATAATGCATTGCCTTAGAGGAATATTCAGTGCAATACATTAATGTAAATTATGAAGGGTTATACGGATATACATTGTTTCTTATTGGCCATATTGTCTGTTTACAAACCAAGGAAAGAAGATTCCATACATACTCAATTTTGTCCTCAAACAAGCAACAGGCTTCTATAATCATACACAGAAACACAACAACCCATTGATCAGATCACTTGGTCAGCATCATCCAGACAGACGAGACAAAATTCACCGCCTTCCAAAATTCATTTTTCTCATGACAAAACTCAGACACCCAGATTACTACACACTCAAAACAAATCTCTGCGTCACCAGAAAATAAACAATCAAAGCAAGCAAACATACCATATAGATTACTAAATCCTCCTAAATTATAAGGGCCGGTTTACATCCAAAATATAACCCCTCCCCCTCCCCCAAAAATACAACCAAGGACTACCAAGGCGCGTCGAAATTAAGATGTTAGAATCCACATTGCAAAATTTTAATAAATAACGTCACTAACATCTGACAAACACGAGTACGCTAGATATTCTTGCCACAAAAACCAGCGGCAATATCCAGGACTGCATACCAAAGCAATATTAGAAGTGCTCAGAACCTGGATGGGTCACCATACAGATCTACCACTTGCCGCTGGAACACACATTACAAAGCGGATAATTAACAGAAAATCAATTTATTTTTCCATTATTATCATTATTAATATCCCCTTATATAAACTTATTAATCTTAAACTTATTTCATAACCAGCCCAGGTGAGGAACGCACCGGTATTGGAACTCAATTAAGGTTATCCCCTAGGGATCTGCCACCTTCTGCTTTTGAAGGTGATGGTAATGTATGTGAACATAGTCGGAGTTCTACCAGTATAAGTTACAGAAAACGTAGAAAGAATGTCAGAAACTAGGAAAAGGGTTAGTACTGATTCTTACAGGACGTACAAAGGTGAACCGAGGGTGGGGACTGTAAAATATGTGCTCGGAAGTTAATACCATCGCTGAAAATTGGTGAAATTATTCTGTGTTTTCACGTTCTGTCCCAATATGTTATGTACCATTCACCTCCGAGCTTCACGAGAGGGTTGAGCAGCTGCGACGTTCGGAGACACGAGATTCGAATCCCGGTGTTGACAACGGCTATCATGAGTGGTTTTACACTGGGTGTTTCCTCTCCTCTCCTGGGTGTTTCAAGTTCCCCGGCACCTACCTCATGACGACAATCATCTATCTTTCGAGGAACCTTTCTTTAATGGGCTGGATTTTAATTACAGTAAATGGCTGCATCTCAACAAAATTTGTCCCCCAGCCTCCCCCTGTTGTGAATAACAATAAAACAGTTAAGTTGTATGCAAATGTATATAAATGAAATCGTTACGATATTGTGTATGTACATTAAGAATTTAGGCGAAATCTTCGTTCAGTTATCGCTTTCAGGTATAGCAATGCCCATCTACATATTTTTAGCTTTGGTGTCTTTGTTTGCCTGAGTTCTTACAACTTGAAAACTTCTGGATATATTTCTTTCAAACTTCAAATTTATAATACAACTGTCCTTGGATAGGTTTTAGGGCCAATATTGTTTCTAAATCCCTGAGTCGACTGTGGGTTTAACGGATTCGAAACCGTGATTTTGCCCTCCCACAAAATGCACACAACCATACTTAATGAAAATCTATCTGCATGAATGGATATCAATTTCTAATTTTGTTCTCATGTGAATTATTTCGATACGTGGATTAAAGGGTTTACCTATAAAGCCAATTTACTCTTTTCGATAGAACAGGTAATAAGAGAGGTTATCGTCATCGACTGATTGCACGAATCTCCAATAAACTCCTCATTCTGTCTCCACTCTGTTCAGTTGTATCGTACCTCACGCCAGAGTACTGCCACGTGCTTTTGTAGAAGAACATCAGTTTAACATGCCGTATTAAACGTTTGAATGCAGGGATGCAACTTCGCAGAAATTCATAAGGAATTGTGAATCAATTAGCAATTCCCGTGCGAAAAACGGCTACATATGCTAGTGTTAATAATAAAGCTACTTCTTTCAAATTAAAACCAACAACATATGTTAATTTTTATCCTCCAAAATGTATTTTTTTCCTATCAATGAGAAAGTAGCTTTTTCTCCAATTTAAGAAAATGGTGGTTAACCCGTGCCTCCATTCAATTACCCTAAGCTATTTCCTTCTAACTCAAGATGAAGACGCTTTCATTTTCTTTGATATCCTCTTTCAATCATTATGATAATGAGCTTTAATATTATCGAGTGAGAATCTAGAAAATGTTGAAGGCATAAGAAGACCTTGTAAGTTACGCAGTACAAGCCATAAACATCCATTATCTATCTCCTTTCATTGACCGCTGCGCGGCCTTACAGGGAACGCAAACAGACGCTATGAATGTTGCAAAATGCAATGTTAGGGAGTGTTAGACTCGAGAGTGGGACTCTTCGTCTTGTTGTTGCAGCTGGCCACTCACGCTCCTCTCAGCACATTAATATTAATAAATAGAAATAATACTTCTTGCGCTTGGACGATGGATGTTTCAAGCTTGGAGAGCTCGACGTAAAAGGAAACAAGACATAATGTTTAACATCAGCATTTTCCTGATTGTGAAGTCGATGAAGAATAAATATACGTCAATGATAAGACGCCAAAGTTTCATTCTTTTGAATTGAAGCTCTGTATTTTATGTTCAGATAAATGGTGAAGTACAGTAAACGGGACACCTTGAGCATCTTCAGGTCGTCTGCCAGCATTTCCTTTTTAGGACTGAAGAGCGCGCATATAACATTCTTCCTATCTGTTACTTGGGATGGGCTACAATTGCGAACAGTTTATACGTGCAGTACTCCGTCCTCTCTCCACGACTGCTACGATTGTTCATATAAAATATGACGATTATTAACCGTACATTGGACTGTTGGTTGCTTTATACTCGTAAGACAAGATACCGGTACGATGACTTTTTTTTGACATAAATATGTTTTATCGCTGGATGTCATCTAACATTAGTGATGCAAAAAGTGTGACGCGAAGTTTCGTAGCAACAGTGCAGGTTGTGATGTGAAGTATTCATGGATGGCCATGACTGAGAGACATGTTATAAAAGAGGGCGTTAGAGTACAGATGATCGTTGTGATCTTGCAGGTTGTGATGTGAAGTATTCATGGATGGCCATGACTGAGAGACGTATTATCAAAGAGGTGCGTTAGTGTGCACATGATCGATATGATCTTGCAGGTTGTGATGTGAAGTATTCATGGATGGCCATGACTGAGAGACATGTTATCAAAGAGGACGTTAGAGTACAGATGATCGATGTGATCTTGCAGGTTGTGATGTGAAGTATTCATGGATGGCCATGACTGAGAGACATATTATCAAAGAGGTGCGTTAGGGTACAGATGGTCGATGTGATCTTGCAGGCTGTGATGTGAAGTATTGATGGATGGCCATGACTGAGAGACATATTATCAAAGAGGTGCGTTAGGGTACAGATGGTCGATGTGATCTTGCAAGCCGTGATGTGAAGTATTGATGGATGGCCATGACTGAGAGACATATTATCAAAGAGGTGCGTTAGTGTGCATATGATCGATATGATCTTGCAGTCTGTGATGTGAAGTATTCATGGATGGCCATGAGTGAGAGACATGTTATAAAAGAGGACGTTAGTGTACAGATGATCGTTGTGATCTTGCAGGTTGTGATGTGAAGTATTCATGGATGGACATAACTGAGAGATATTATCAAAGAGGTGCGTTAGTGTGCACATGATCGATATGATCTTGCAGTCTGTGATGTGAAGTATTCATGGATGGCCATGACTGAGAGACATGTTATAAAAAAGGGCGTTAGAGTACAGATGATCGATGTGATCTAGCAGGTTGTGATGTGAAGTATTCATGGATGGCCATGACTGAGAGACATGTTATAAAAGAGGGCGTTAGTGTGCACATGATCGATATGATCTTGCAGTCTGTGATGTGAAGTATTCATGGATGGCCATGACTGAGAGACATGTTATAAAAAAGGGCGTTAGAGTACAGATGATCGATGTGATCTAGCAGGTTGTGATGTGAAGTATTCATGGATGGCCATAACTGAGAGATATTATCAAAGAGGTGCGTTAGTGTGCACATGATCGATATGATCTTGCAGTCTGTGATGTGAAGTATTGATGGATGGCCATGACTGAGAGACATATTATCAAAGAGGTGCGTTAGTTTGCACATGATCGATATGATCTTGCAGTCTGTGATGTGAAGTATTCATGGATGGCCATGACTGAGAGACATGTTATAAAAAAGGGCGTTAGAGTACAGATGATCGATGTGATCTAGCAGGTTGTGATGTGAAGTATTCATGGATGGCCATGACTGAGAGACATGTTATAAAAGAGGGCGTTAGTGTACAGATGATCGTTGTGATCTTGCAGGTTGTGATGTGAAGTATTCATGGATGGCCATGACTGAGAGACATGTTATAAAAGAGGGCGTTAGAGTGCAGATGCCCGATGTGATCCTACCGGTTGTGATGTGAAGTATTTAGGGATGGCCATGACTGAAAGACATACAGAAGGTTCCTTTATCATAGAGACCTCATCTCATTATAGTCTAGAGAAATGATTATTTCATTCATAATAGTTTCATAGCATATGAGACAGTTTCCCCCGTTCGATGCACCGATTGCTACATTTGTCGATTCCGTACAGATTTCCCTCGAAAACGATTCCTTAGATGCAAATAAATTAATCGTTATCAATTTGAGTTTCATACACTTAATGGCCATTTGATTTTTCCACAGGGAAATCTGTCATCATTTTTACGTACAGCAATACAGTGTTCACAACAAACAGGCCCTCTTCACAACAATTACAAATTGATATGAGAAGCGTTCTGGGACACTCAATACACGTGTCATAAATAAACTGGTCCCTGGTCAGACAGCAAAATGCGTTACGTAAAAATTAAACGTCTTAACAAGGAGTATTTTCACCTCTCGCGTGGTTAACAGCTTCACAACGTCTCTTGGCAAGGCGTCACACGTTCAGTTGACGCAGACGTCCCCACTCTTCCAAAAGTGCGTCTTCAAGAACTTGGTAATGTTTCGGGTGATGGACTTCTCGCTCGAATGAGTTGTTCCAGATGGTCCCAGACTTGTCCGACAGGATTCAGTTCGGGTCTTCTGGATGACCACGTGGTTCTCTTGCAGGTATTTCCGTACGATGAAGGCATTATCTGCATTTTCACCAAGTTGCGTCACGTGTGGCACTAAGACCTCATCAGTGTACCATTGAGCAGTTACGGAGTCTAGTAATCCCAAAGTTTGTTTATATTCCTGTGATTTCTTTTTATCCATGGCCGTGAAAACCTTAATTGGCATTCTACATTCACGAGGAGTACAAATCTTTTAATAATGAAGAAGTATTTATGTCCTAGAAGTTCATTAATCCTTATTTTGCTTTCAAGACGGGACAATGCACACAATCTGCCATCGCTGAGCAGCATATTGGAAAGGCTTGTTAGTCCAACCGATGAGCCCAGTGGAACAGTGGCTCACTGAATACACATACATACACACACGACCTAATAACAAAATATCTTTGTTCTGTTGCTGTGGCTTTATTAAGTTCAGATTGAATTATTCATGAATGACGTAACACTTGGAGGTGTATAAATAAGCGTCAAGACACAACTAGTAAACGATGCAAATGAGACTACAAATGTGAGTGAAATGAATTACAACCACGACCCAGGCCCAATCTGCCACACAACATTAGTCGCGATTTAAATCATAATTGTATAAACAGTTTTGTTAGTGTTAAAACATAGTACCGTATCCTTATACGTGTATATCACTGTCCTAAGTCTGATAAAGTTTCGGGAGGAAAATTTGGTGCCAGTAAATTTTGGTGAAAGGTCATATCGGGGTGCAGTTTTAGAGTTCACAATATTCCTCAGAGATTAGGCCTACATTGTAGTCATTGTGGAATAACTCTAGGAGAATTATGGAGATAGAAGGCTCAAATACCACTGTCGGCAGCCCTGAAGATGGTTTTCCGTGCATTCCCCTATTTCACGCAAGGCAAATGCTGGGGCTGTAACTCAATTAAAGCCAGCGTCACCACATTCCCTTTGCTAGCGCTTTTCCTCCCTTCTGTCGCCAAACTCTAACAGCTTACTTACTCTGTTAAGATCGCCGAATAAAATTTACTAGTAGTTTACATAGCCGTAATTATTGAGCGAGTTTACAAAATTTCTAAGACTTTAAAAACCTCTGATCCAAACACAATATGCTGTCAGAAAGATTATTAGAAACGTCGTACTAAATTACCAGCGTCCAAAAACAAATTATCCATCAGACCTCCATTATGGACTGAACAGTCTTCTTGTGCTGTGTAAAATAGTTTTGTTTTCCTCATCTTGAACTGTGCGGTCAAAGAAATCACCACACAGAGATTTCCGATGACCTGCAGGTCAAGAAATGTGCAGGAGGAATCTGCAACCAACTTTTTATTTAAAATAATGGATTTTCCACCAAAGAATCGGGAAACGTTAAGCAAAGGAATCGAATGTAAATAACACGAAACAAGGGATATCAGACGAAACACTCAGTTCCACGCTTCGGTGGCATACCAGCGTTGATGTCTCCGTGTGTTTATCGCAAGACCGTGCGCTCAAACTCTTCGAAATCCTTGTGATGTTAGCGCTAATGGCACATTTACTTTCAACGCACATCAACTTGTACTACGTCCAACTAGATATATGTGCGGAGACTAAGTGATAAATGGTCGGAAGTCACAGCGCAGTGAAACCAGCCGCGAAAATTTTATTACCTATCCTCCTAGCAATTCTTCAAATTTGTATGCACCTGTGGATTGCGGTTTATATTCCACGCCTTGCCTGTCTCAGGAGGCGATAACTCGAGTAGGAACAGCAATTAAAGTTGCGAAAATACTGGTGTGGTGAGCTGTAGGACGTGATAGTGGTAGCAATGAGCATTTCGTGGTAGCCGCCGGCTCTCCTGGTGGAGAAGAAGATACTTTCACTGCGCACTCTCACTAGAACTTGAGCCAAGTGTTAGGAAACATGTTACGATAATTAGAAAATATAATTATGACGTAGACATCTATTTTGAGTCTTGCGCTGAGAAGTAGCTGGAGCCTTGAGCTCAGAAATCACAGTGCATGATAAATGACGTCGTACCTGCACTAAAATTCAGTGTCTGAGAAAGCAGAGTCCTCAAACTTCTGAAAGAAGCATACTTCTATATACTTGGATCATCATCGTGACGCCTTGACGATACAACCATTCCTGTCTCTGCCCGTTTCCTTCCTCCCTAGTACCTTGCCCTCTGCTCTATTCTTTACCACGGCGTTGTGTCGCAGGATATATATTCCTTACTTTCATTTATCTTATTAACTTCCTATCCTCTTCAGGTTCCAGTAATACTTGTTCATCCGTTTTTGCCTTTGTCCAGCTGGCTCGTGTCATCTCCCCCAATATCCACATTTCTGTTACTTCGAGAAAATTCAGCTCTGCTTTTCCAAGCGCCATCTTTCACTTCCATAGAGTAGAGCTCTCCACACGAATGATTTTGCGAAAGCTTTCTTGGCATCCAAGTTGATATGCTTGCTTGTAGAAAGATGTTGCGCACTGAGGAAAGCACGTTTCGCCAAAGCTATTCTCTTCACTTCTCCTCTGCCATTACTTTTTCAACTGTGGCAATCCTTTCGATCGCCATACGGTACTGATTTTACTTACAACTGACATTTGAGTCTTATTGATGCTTCACTTTAGTTAATAAACCATTACTTTCAGCATTCCATTCATTTATTTCTCGGAATAACGTGTTTTAAGAGGAAGTACAATTAGGCAACCATTCTGTATATAACACTAATGAGAGAGAAAAAATTGAAGGGATCCGACCATGGGCGCCCGCAGGATCTTTTCCAGGAGGGGGCACATTAACAATTTTCTTGAATATAAAAACCAATATAACGTCAGCAACATTAAATTGTTTACAGAAACTTCCAGTTATAACGTATGCTAGATGACTGTCAGTAATTTCAGTTTATGAAATAATCTGGTATGATATTAAACAGTTGAACATCAACATCTTTAGAATTCCAGGGGGGGGGGGCAAGTGCCCCCCCTTGCCCCCCCTTGCGGGCGCCCATGGATCCGACACTTCGAAAATGTAGCTATCGGCCAAAGAAGGGCAAGGACCACGAAGGGCGTGAATATGAAGTCCTCGCAACCTAACAGTGTCGGGGTGGAAAAGAACAAGTGTTGACCAACAGTGGTCGGACAGGATTGATGAAAGTGAGGAGTAAGTGGAAGCAATTGCAGGACTCAGCTAAGGGCCCCGTAGTCGCCAACCCACGCTCCCAAGTTAAGAACCCCTGGGGCCCATTTTACTCGTCTATTACGACAGGCACGGCATACCGTGTTTGTTATTGCACTGCTCCCACCCACAGGGGGGTTTCTGGGAGTCAGCTAGTACTACATTCTATATAGGAGTGTAATAAGACACAAGCTGCAGGGGTGAGTAGAGGACGATGAATCAGATAAAAAATACTAACAAATTGGTCGAGATGTTCCCGAGATATAACGTAATGACACTTGCAACTGTTACAACATTCTTCATGCTTTATATTGCTCTAGCTGTTTTTATACAGGCTAAGGGCAGGCATTTATACAAGTGGAGGCACATGCTTCCCCTAGTGCACCGTCACTACACTGGTCTACATAAGAGGCTTGAAGTGGTGTCTCAACGGCGCACTAGCAGTCAGCGTCTTGGAAAGGGTGCACCATTCCAAATGATGAGCCCGCTGCTGCCCTAGGGCGAAACGCTGGTAATTTCACGATTGAAAATGTCTAAAGACTTAAGAGCTTGAAGGAATAAAGTGTTTCAATGAAGGTCGCCCGCAAGTATATGTGTGTCTTACAACTCGCGACTTTAGACTTTGTGCTGGACAAAGTGGAGGAGGGGCAGGCTTTTCTCCGGTTACTCCACTTTTCCCTGTCATTCATTGCAGCAACACTGTCCAGTATCACATCATTTCATCTGTCATTCATTAATCATTACCCCCAGAGGAGTGCGACAGTCTTCGGCAGTTGGCACAATTCCTATCCTCGGCGCTAGATGGGGGCTTCATTCATTCCACTCCTGACCCGGTCGAATGACTGGAAACAGGCTGTGGATTTTCATTTTCATTTCATCGGGTATAGAAATATATTTGCTATGCGTCCTCGATACTTGAGATCACGCCACGTAAAGCTGACTGGAGCACTGGTTCTCTAGATAATGACCCGAACTGAAATGTGAGTTATAAAGCCACTAAGTATGAATCCTGCACAATAGTAAAAATATATAAACACGCCACACGACGACCATAATAATGAAAATGGCTGAATAAATAAAGTGCAGCCCACAGCAGTTCACGCTTAGCACTCTCAACAATACAACTGCAGCGTCCAGCCTCCTTCTTCAGAGTGGGGCGCTCATACAATGACTTACACGGTAAATGTGTAGTCTCTTCATTAGTGACCGCACCACAGCCAAAACTCAAGAAAGATGAATTTTTCCGAAAACCGCAAGAGTTACGAACAAAAATGCCTGACGTTTCTTGTAGAACATGTAATTTCTACGTCATATGATGCACTTCATTCTCGATACAGCCAACCGTTTGCCCATTTGTTTAGTGATGTGGGGCAAAAATTGCTCAATTTTGGGACATACCCTCGTAAAATACCCCACTAGTTCGTAACAGTCAAATCCCTTGCGTGACTCAAAATTTCTGACCTTAACAAAGTTCAGCTCAATCGGTCGAGCAGTTTTCGAGCTTCTCCGGAACAAACAAACAAACAAACAAACAAACAAACAAACAGCATCACATTTTCGTTATAGAAATGCCATGCTCCTCATTAGACGCCAAAAGCCACTTGCGTCTGAAACAGTTTTCATAGCCCCTGATACGCTTTCCTCCAAAAATCCATTTCTGCGGCTGATAATTTGTTTGCGTGTTGTCTGTTTATTGTCCATGGTTCCGCACTAAACAATGAAATGCTCTGCACTACCGAATTGTAGATGTTTCTTTGTTTTGCTCAAAATGCTTCTGCTTAATTCAGTGCCCCAATTATTCCCCTGCCCTCACTTACTCGTCTCTCAATTTCAGATGAGTTTGTGGAATCAGCTTCAATTACTAATGCTAAATATTTGAATTTACTGACTGTTTTTATTTCCTCATTTCCAATCCGTAACATTCTATCAGAATTAATGTTATTGTGATTCGAATTCATCACCCATATTTTGTATTCCTCATCATATAAGAAGAGTCATCAGTATCTTGGGTCATTATTATTATTATTATTATTACTATTATTATTATTATTATTATTATTATTATTATTATTATTATTATTATTATTATTATTATTATTATTATTATATTATTAACTAAATCTTCATGCCCAACTAAGGAGCGTGTTTGAACGTACAGAGAACAATGTTTCTTCCTTCCTTTCCGAGTATCTCTTCATTCGTTCACTCAGTACCTTTCTGCGTTCTTCCCTCCATCCTGTAAATTTTCTCTTATGTTTCTGCGCAAATTTCTGTTTGCTTACTGAGCTTCTAACCTGTTTTCTGTCTTGAATGATTTGCGCAGCAATACCAACATCTTGTAGATCTTTATTCATTTCCACTAACCGATTGTTGTGGATTCTCAGGGATAGCGTTATCTTTAGTTTCTTTGCCAGCCTGTTGTTATCCAATCTGTGCAGGCGACCGTATCTGCATCTAATTGAAGACCTCCCCAGAATAAAGATGTAACCAACAGAGTTTTGAGAAGCGATATTTCAGTGCAAATAGTGTGTGCCTCTATGCTGTGGTGTCATCTTATGTCTTACGTTTGAACCACATTTCAAAACATTGGGAAGGCTGCGGATAAATGAACGAAGGAATATTCATCTAATGGCACTTGCTTACCAACCGCTCTCGACGAACACTCCTAATTACTTAATTTTCGTTTCCTTTGTTCATACCATAAAATTAGCACCCGTTCCGGTTCCCTACTTGAAAATCCATTAGATCGAACGAATTCTTACAATCATTATTTTTAGTTACTGCATCGAGACTCTAGAATACACTCCCAACGGACATTCGGCACGTTACTTTCATAAATTCAAATCTCCCTGGGAACATACAACTGAGGTTTGTGTGTGTGTTTTTTGTGTGTGTTTTCTCTTATCTATTATCCACTTCAGTCATTATTATTACTGCAATATTTCCTCTTTATATTTTTATTATTACTATTATCACTCTAAATGTCGTACTGGTTTGTAACCTAGTCGTAGTGTATCTCTCCGTAGAAGTTCGCCACAAATGGACGTCAGGAATAAATAAATAAATAAATAAATAAATAAATAAATAAATAAATAAATAAATAAATAAATAAATAAATAAATAATACTGACATCAATTTAGTCCTCGAGAGGCTAATTTTCATACCATACTCATTGCACCTATTTTCAAGTTCCAAGATATTAGACTGCAGGCTTGGGCACAATCTGCCATTAAGACCAAGTCGTCAGCATAGGCCAGACTGCTTACTACATTTCCACCTAACTGAATCCCTCCCTGCCATTTTATACCTTTCAGCAGATTATCCATGTAAACTATGAACAGCAAAGGTGTAATATTACGGCCTTGTCTAACCCCTGTAAGTACCCTGAACCAACAACTCATTCTACCATCGATTCCCACTGAAGCCCAATTGTCAACATAAATGCCTTTGATTGATTTTAATAATCTACACTACCTTTAATTCCATCGTCCCCCAGTATGGCGAACATCTATTCCCTCGGTACCCTTTCATATGCTTTCTCTAGATCTACGAAATATAAACACAAGTGCCTATTCCTCTCGTAGCATTTTCCAATTACCTGGCGCATACTGAAAATCTGATCCTGACAGCCTCTCTGTGGTCTGAAACCACACTGGTTTCCATCCAGCTTCCTCTCAACGACTGATAGCACCCTCCCTTCCAAGATGCCAGTGAATACTTTGCCTGGTATACTAATCATTGAGATACCTCGATAGTTGTTGCAATCCTTCCTGTTCCCTTGCTTATAGATAGGTGCAATTACTGCTTTTGTCCAATCTGAAGGTACCTTAGCAACACTCCACGCTAATTTTACTACTATATGAAGCCATTTCATCCCTGCCTTCCCACTATACTTCACCATTTCAGGTCTAATTTCATCTATTCCTGCTGCCTTATGACAATGGAGTTTATTTACCATCCTTTCCACTTCCTCAAGCATAATTTCACCAACATTATTATTATTATTATTATTATTATTATTATTATTATTATTATTATTATTATTATTATTATTATTATTATTATTATTATTATTATTATTATTATTATTATTATTCATCTGCGGTGACGAAAGGATGAGGATTTTTTTGAGTCGCCCCATTCTAACAGGTGTGCTAATAGAGGCGACCTCTTGTCCTGCCCGCGGTAAAGTAAACAGAGAACTCGTCATTAAAGACTCACTTGGACGGTATCTCCGCATATGTTTCTTCCCCGTCACGTGAAATGGAGGCAAAGATCTTTATTATATCTCGGAGGAAGCAGTCGACAAACAAACAGAAGGCAGATAGCATCGCATGGCCTCACTCCCTCGAACTTGTAAAAACAGCCATCATTGAGAAATACCTGACCAAATTTACGGCAGCACCGGGTAGGTCTGGCCGGGGAGAGGGGATGGGGGGCGGCCAGGAATGGCAGGAATTCCATCCCGCGAGACCACCAAATGAACACTTAAATCAATAACAAGTATAGAGGCTGAATGGGGCGGCCATTTCCACTGGAGATAGAAATCTGAACACCTAACGGCACTGGTAGACAAAGAGGCAGCTAATTGCTCCAGAGTGCTGCAGTTGTTGTTGCTTTCTGTAAGGCACTTAGGACTGCAGTGTGTACTCCTGCAGTTAGCTTATCGTGACCCCAATACTACTACTAGTACTACCGAGCAAGTTGCTGCAAGGTATGGGTCACCTAACTATCAGCATGCATTCGGGAGATAGTGGGTTCGAACCGCAAGTCAGCAGCCCTGAAGATGGTTTCCCGTGGTTTCCCATTTTCACACCGAGAAAATGCTGGAGCTGCACCATAATTAAGGCCACGGCCGCTTCCATCGCACTCCTAGCCCATTCCTGTCCCATCGCTTCCATAAGACCTATCTGTGTGGGTGGGATGTAAAATAAATAAACAAATAATAATAATAATAATAATAATAATAATAATAATAATAATAATAATAATAATAATAATAATGGCGTATGAAGCTTCCGTGGGTCAGGCGGCAACGGGCCAGCCTCTCACCGCTGGGTTCCGTGGTTCAAATCCCGGTCACTCCAGGCGAGATTTGTGCTGGACAAAATGGTCAAATGACTGGAAACAGGCTGTGAATAGTCATATTCAATGGCGTATGACCCCGAGAGAGGCCGTGGTGCAAGTATTTAAAAGTGACTCCCATTGGCGACCTGCGCGTTTGTGTGTTTGGGGTCCTGGCTAGGATGATATACAATGTTGGAGATAGCATGTTCATCCATTCCTTGAGACATAGTAATTAACCAATGAAGGTTAAAATTCCCCAATCGGTCTGGAATCGAAGCCGGGACGACCTGGTCCAAACGCTAGCTAACCAGTTAGCTACAGAGCTGGACACTCCAATACCAACTGTGATCTGTATATCAGTGAATTGTACTTTTTTTTCTTCTTCTTATCCCGCGTTTATCACAACTTGGTGGGTTGTGAGTGTTTTACGGCCGGATGCCCTTCCTGATGTCTATCACATGTGAAGGAATGTGTTCATTATTGCGTTTTTATGTGATGGTACGTAGTGTGGCGAGTTGTGTGCAGATGATGAGACGTGTATTAAGACAACATAAACGCCAAGTCACCGGGTAGGCAGAATTACACGCTTAAAATCCTTGACTCGGCCATGAATCCAACTCGGAGCCAAAAACCAGTACGCTAACCAATCAGCAAAGTAGCCGGACAATTAGCTCATGACCCCTTAATGCGAACACCTCCCATTTGCATTCGACTGAAAGTTACAAGGAAGGAAATGCAACGTTTTTTATTGCTGAAATTAACTTTCACCGGGCGAGTTGGCCGTGCGGTTAGGAGCGCGCAGCTGTGAGCTCGCATCCGGGAGATAGTGGGTTCGAACCGCACTGCCGGCAGCCCTGAAGATGGTTTTCCGTGGTTTCCCATTTTCACACCAAGCAAATGCTGGGGCTGTACCTTAATTAGGGCCACGGCCGCTTCCTTCCCATTCCTAGGCCTTTCCTATCCCATCGTCGCCATAAGACCTATCTGTATCTGAGCGACGTAAAACAAATACCAAAACAAAAAAAAAATAACTTTCTCCCTAACATAATGCGCTAGAAATTACGTTAAACAATCAGATGGTTTTTTTTACCTTAAATATTTCAAGTTTATGTACTAAAATTAAAATTTTGTTTGAGCATTTACACATATTACGTTTTTATTACCAGAAATAGCATTTCCAAGCCTAAAGCGACATCTTTGAGGACAAAACTTAAAGAGGATTGATTATCACACAGGCAACACGAAAATGTACGCTCTCCCTCGGGGAGCTGAGGATAACACTGGGCTCTAGACCTACTGACGATGGTGATGATGATGATGATGATGGCGATGATGATGATTTCCTTCAATGGTAGAACAGTCAGTGAAACAGAATCAAGGTTTAGCAGACTAATGCAAAGAGCTCAGAGTTGCGATCAGTAATAAAGGCCTACTCCGCAAGAGGAAAGTGAGTGTCCAGACGAAATTATCCTCACATCGTTCTGTTTTTGGACTGATGTTGTTCTACAAGAGTACAATCTGGAGATTACTGACAGAGAAACAGAGGCATTCATGGCTGGCACAAACAAATGGGAACAGTTGTAGGAGGGTACTCGACATAAGGAGATAAAGGCTAATACGTTGGCCTGCCCGATCGCTTGAACTTAACCCTTTTAGATTTTGGGGTACGTGTAATGACCATGGTGCATGCGCTGCCCATAAATGATGTGGGTACACTACATCAGCCAGGGGTGTTCCAATTAATGCGTGATCCATGCGACGTAGGATGGAAGGCTGCGTTGCAATGGATCGAGCACACGTCGTGAAGAATAGATTGATGCTAGTGGTATACTGGGTTTATAGGACTTTTCTTCCTTCGTTTGATGCATGTTGCATCCTCCGTAAAAAGTAGAATCTTTGTTAAGGACACCCTCTATATTTGACATGATTTCCACTATGATATTGTAGTAATAGCCATATAAATAGATTTTGTCCAGTGGTTCGCAGTGTGTTGTGTGGAATGTGGTGTCATATGGGGCTGAAACATGGAAATTAAGAAAGGAAGAAGGAAAGAAAGGAAGAAAGAAAGAAAGAAAGAAAGAAAGAAAGAAAGAAAGAAAGAAAGAAAGTATTTGGAAAGTTTTGAAATATGGTGTTGGAGAAGAATGGAAAATGTGAAGTGGACGGATAAAGTGCTAAGAAAAGTAGAAGAGAAGAAACACTTGATGAAAACGATAAGGAAGAGGAAAATATTCTGGTTGGGTCACATATTGCGTAGAAATTGTCTTCAACAGAGGGTGATGAACGGAAAAATAGATGGAAGAAAAGGAAAGGGAAGAAGAAGGCTTGGAATGTTAACAGGTGTCAAACAAGGGAGAAGCTATAAACAACTGAAACAAGATGCTCAGGCAGAGAATCATAGAGGATGTCCAGTTGATGCCTGCCCCACGCCAGATTCACAGAAGAAGAATTGTAGTGAAAGATCTGACCTATCGAAGAGGTGTTAAATATACTTGTATGGTCGAGCCGCTGTACGCACTCGGACAGGTGCATATATTGTTCAGCGTGCTGTCACTGTCTGGGAATGTGCTATTCGTACTCCAATTAGCCAAGTTGTGGGGCGTTAGGTCATCGTCATCATCGAGCGCAATAACACAAAGTCTTCGTCAAACAAGACGTTAATGTCAGGACTCGCTCTTGACTGCAGCCTTCTGCACTCGCGAGGGTAGTCTACTGTATAGCGTGGTAAACACTCATTTTGCCCAGTTCTTTCAAATGAGCTTCAATTTTTGAGATTTTAGCGTTTCAATCTTCAATCACCAGTTGCAAACCGTCATACAAATCTGAATTCGGGGAAGACGTATCGTAGCACAGTGGTGCAGTGTTCGGTCTTTTGTTAATGTTCAAAACGTTTCTTAGCACACAAAATAGAGATCCCCATATTATGAAAATTCCTCAATTGTGCCGAAAGTTGAAGGGCTAAAGAGTCCGGAAAGGTTTCAAATTGCGAGTCTTGCATAGCTTTTCAGACTAAAAAATCAAATTTCGAAAATCACTTCCGGCCTAAATGTAGTTCCGGAAAAACAGCCCAAAATCGCTTGTTTCTTTACTCGTTTTTAAAAATTCAAATTCCAGCCAAACTAACATAATGAAGTAATACTGCCCCTGTAGTGGTTTTCTGATCAGAGAGTCCCAGATTCAATTCCCTGCCAGGTCGGTTAATTCCATACACACTACACTATCCTCCACCACATAAGCACTCAGTTTTCCGAACATGGGAGATTCCACCCGGCTCGTCGGAGAGTCTGCTTTACAAGGGATGCGCTAGATTAGCAATAGGTAAAATAATAATAATAATAATAATAATAATAATAATAATAATAATAATAATAATGACCAACAACGACGGCCCACATAAATACTTGAAAGTTTAAGAATAAAAGATTGAAATAGTAAAATAATTCAGATATCTTGGAGAATGGATTAGTGTCGGATTGCTGTGGAATGCAAAATGCAAAATAAGGTAAGGTAAGGGTTATTCTGCCCGAAGGCAGGTCCGAACCTCCGCAGAGGTGTTCCTGAGCCGGAGTTTACGTGCGGTAGGGTGGTCAGTTCCTTTCCGCTCCCCCATTCCCTTAGCCCCCCATCAACAGCGCCTGGCAACCCATCCAACTTCTGACCACGCCCAATGTTGCTTACCTTCGGAGATCTCACGGGATCCGGTGTTTCAACACGGCTACGGCCGTTGGCAAATGCAAAATGAAACACACAAAAAAACCCAGAAAACTTGAACTGGCCTTCCAACTAACAAAAGACACTTACAACAAGAAATCTCTTCCATGGAGGTCAAATTCAACATTATAAAACGATTAAATCAGGGGCACTTCACGCAGCAGAAACACTAAACATGAATTTCAAACGCCAAATGGAGAAACTCGAGCTAAAAGAAAGGAACATTTTAAGTAAGATCAAATTAGGGGGTAATAAGGTAATATACATCAAGAATGAAACACTCTACAAGAATATTGAAAAATCTCAGATACAACAAATCTTTGACTTTTACCGTAACAGCAAAACAAAACACAATTGGTTTAAAGAAACTGAAAAAGACATTGAATATTGAATTTTCACGACCACATTGTAATCGAAAGCGACTTTCAACCTATTAGGTCGTGTTACGTACATTTAGTACGTGTTGAAGTGGTGTCTGGTTGGCCATTTTTGTTCTGTACTTAACATCTCTTCAACACGTACTAAGTGTACGTAACACGACCTAATAGGTTGAAAGTCGCTTTCGATCGAAAAAGACCTAGTAGAATTACAAAAAAAGAATTCACTGTTCGATCGAATACCTAAAGTAATAAATAAAGACGAAAATATAAGGCTCCAAGACAAATTTTTACCTTAAAAGCCAAACCTATTATCTCGGAAGACAAGAGGAAACGAAGATCAGAAAGAATCAAGAATTATTGTGCACTAAGAAAAGAACAATACACAGAGAAATAAGCCTCCCTAAAATTTCTGTTTGCATAATCATCAGTTCTGTTAAATCTTTTTCACATCGATGAATCAACTTATTATTATGATTACTATTTCTTTTGCTATTTGCTTTACGTCGCACCGACACATACAGACTAGGTCTTATGGCGACGATGGGAGAGGAAAGGACTAGGAAGGTTTTTTTTTTTCTAGGGGGCTTTACGTCGCACCGACACAGATAGGTCTTATGGCGACGATGGGATGGGAAAGGCCTAGGAGTTGGAAGGAAGCGGCCGTGGCCTTAATTAAGGTACAGCCCCAGCATTTGCCTGGTGTGAAAATGGGAAACCACGGAAAACCATCTTCAGGGCTGCCGATAGTGGGATTCGAACCTACTATCTCCCGGATGCAAGCTCACAGCCGCGCGCCTCTACGCGCACGGCCAACTCGCCCGGTACTGGACTAGGAAGGAAGCGGCCATGGCCTTAATTAAGGTACAACCCCAGCATTTGCCTGGTGTGAAAATTGGGAACCACGGAAAACTATCTTCAGGGCTGCCAACAGTGGGGTTCGAACCCCACTATCTCCCGATTACTGGATACTGGCCGCACTTGAGCGATTGCAGCTATCGAGCTCGGTATTATTTTTATTATTATTAATCTGGGACTGTTTTTCTACTAACTCGGTCGTCACATGGAGTCATCCAGTCACACATGGAGAAGGACTTGATTCACAGCTACACTATTATCATCGCATCCTGAACCTCCTCACTGCATTCAGGAGAACAGCTGCTTGAAGCTCTATATGAATGGAGGGAATTAGATTGAGTGTGGATAACGAAATGTGCAGAATTTTGGGAATGACACCAGTACATTATTTTTTTTAATGGTGTTACATTGCCCTTTGGGAAAATGAAATGATCATAACTACGTTTTTCAGTAAATGAAACTCAAATTGATAATAATTACTATATGAACATCTAACGAATCGTTTTAGAGATACTCTGTATGGAATTTGGAGTCGACAAGTGGAGGATTCTGCGCGTCGAAAGCGAGAAATGACTCAGGGCCTAAGAACTACCACCATCAGTTCTCTAGAGTACGATGAGATGAGGCCTCTTTGATAAAAGAGCCTTCTATATGTCTATCAGTCATGGCCATCCTTCAATATTTCACATCATAGCTTGCACGGTTGCCAGATAACATCACCTCACACGTTCTGTATCGCTAACGTCAGATGACCTCGAGCCATAAGACAAATTTATGTCATAATAATGGAAGGCTGGTATCAGAGTGAAGTTGCCACTAACGTTTTGTTCTATTGCCATTCCGGTGAACTTTGTGTTGTCTGAAGACTGCAGGCAATCCCTAGTCGACGTAAGCCGGGTGAAACATTTGGTGTTTCCCCAATAACATTAGTTATACTCAGCCATTTATCGCCCAATAGCGTTCTAGTTTTTCTAGTAGTGGAACATACAACGTCGAAACTGACACACACGCAGCCTAAATGGCGTATCTATAAGACGGTAAGGGAGGTCATGCTATTATTTTCACTTTGTCCGCGCCGGGAATTGAACCTCGCAGCAGAAAATTATGTACCTCGCTTGTGTCATCCCAAATAACGACCCAACTCTCTTTTACAACTTGGCCCACGCACCTCTGAGCTAGTGGGAGAGTTATGTTGAGCATTGCACCTCGCATCTGCTAACTTCGTATCGCGAGGTAATAAATTACCGGTAAGGAGAAAGAGCTCACGGATTTTGTAGCAGTAGGAAGAAAACAATTCCTCGTGTGGGTTGGTCGATAGAAAAGTAACGTAAGTTACGCACCGATTGCATTTCGATATTATCCAGCTGTGTCACCAAGAAATGTGATAGCTGGTGAGAAATATTTACCTTTTGACTTAGTTCCTGTGTACCCCGATTATCTGCCAATTTTGAAGGAGGAGAATCTGCGAGATATGCTAAGGTATCTGAAGGAGGAGCAGCGTAGTTTCTACAACCTAACAGCAACGTACTCGATTCATAAAAATGTGTGTTCTATCAAGTGTATTATATTTAAAGGAATAGTATTTTCAGAGAAAAAGATTAAAAGTAGGTCGAAGTATGTTATCTTTTAAAAAGTTATTATTTCCTATATGTAGAGCCCGGCAGGGGCGTATGCAGAGGGGTTTGGGGGGATAAATACCCCGCCCACGAAGTGTTGAAGTTTAGAACTTGTGGCAAACACGTATATGAAGATTTTAGGTGGCTCATTGTTTTGCTTTTAATTCGAACTACGTGTGTTGATGCTTCCATTAATAAATATAAATAAATATATATATATGTTTTTCTTCTAAACGCAATCATCCTGAACCAATGGACTTGATTTCTGGACTTAACATTTTGCGAGAGTGATATTTTCCCAACAATACATCGAGTACTGACACTGTTTGCTGTCTAACTAGTAACCACTGCCACACCAGAACGCTGTTTTCCATCCCTGAAATATTTAAAAGGTTATTTTCAGAATATGACTGCACAGCAAAGATTGAATGCGTTAGTTCTTTTGTATATACACAAAGAAGTACACGAGACCATAGAAAATATAATCCATGAACCGGCAAAGAAAAAACAGGAGACGTCTTCTATTGTAAAGAACAACATCAATACAAAATGTGTCTTAATTAAATAATTCTGTTATTTTTAATGTTTTAATATAACCTAACATAACCCTATGACACTACAGCCCGCTGCTCAGATTACGAGGTGTCGTGTGGTCAGCACTTCTCGGCCGTTATTCCTGACTTTCTAGACCGGAAGTTTTAATATAGTCTTTCCAATATCACAATATGCACCCAACATTATTTTATAGAAGTCCTCAAATTGTAATATTTAATATCCCCCCACCACCGAAAATAATTTATGCTTACGCCCCTGGAGCCCGGCGTTTTAGGCAGTAATAGGTTAGAATGCAATAGTCTTGCCTGCTCTTCTGTGATGTAACACTGAATACAAAACGCTTAGGGGATCTAAGAGGCCGGGCCCCTAATGTTTATGCAAATCTCATAGCAGAACTGTTGTCCGGGCTAGTATATACATCCTACTTGCTCAGTAAGTTCGCATTCTAAGCTATCCAGGCTCTACCTATATCTATTAATTTGTGTGAGCGTGAGTGAGCGTGTACACTAAAACACTGCGTTGGATTGTGGTACAGTCACACCTGGTACTACAGGTCTGCTGTGTCCCCCAATAAACAAGAAATAAACACGAAATACAACGTAGACGATTGTTGGGTATTATGCAGTTATGATGACGTATACGAGGACATGACAATAGAGAGATACTTTGGGGGACCTGCTGGATACTCTACAACACAGCTCTATTCTCAAATAATGCATGTAAGGTGCAGTTTATCGGTAACATCTATATCGACATATTAACAACGATAAATTATTTCAAATATTCTTAGTGAGCGTTACTAAAGAGGAAAATTGTTAAATCGAAATAACTTCCAGACAACAGCTGCGATGCCATTATAAAGAAGAGGAATCAACACCCCCCCCCCCCTTTGTGGATAGGGGTGGTAGAGTAAATCCCTTGCTTGTCGTAAGAGATGGCTGCGAGTAAAAGGGCATCTACAGTAGGAGCTCTTAACTTGGTAGCATGGGTTGGCGAACATGAGGCCCACAGCTGAATCCTGGTATGCTCCCACTTTTGCCACGTTCCTCACATTCATCTATCCTATCTGACCTCTTTTGGTCAACTCTTGTTCTTTCCCAACCTGGACGGTATGAGGTTCCCGAGGCCTAGGGAGACTATTATTTTCACGTCCTGCACGGTCAATTTCTCTCTTTGTCCGATAGCTTCAATCTTCGAAGTGTCGTACCCCTTCCATTTTACTTCCTCTGATTAGTGTTTATAGAGGATGATTACCTAGTTGCACTTCTTAAAATAACAATCACCACCACCGGACGGATCAATACATAACAGTATTATCTTACAAAGTGTATAAACGTATGTAGATTTAGTTTAAATTTGGTAATTATTTTAGGAAATTGGTTTTGTTTATCTAAGGTGTGTTTGTTGTGTATAATGTTTTATTGAATCATCTATAATTGGACAAATACGTAACCTTTTGATGATAAATCTATCAATCAATCAATGACGTCATCTGATGATGCAATAGTGCTGCAATCTGGACTACCGCACAACTCTGTCGTAGCACGCCGTTTGATTACTCTCAGGGGATTCTGCATGTATACAGCCAAGACAGAAATACACAGTGATCATTTAACAAAGTTGCAGTACGAAGAAATCCGGAAGACTTCTTTCTTTTCGTGAAGTGTCGCAACATAAGGACAATAAATAGCTTCAAAGCTATTGAAAACACATTGGGGAGAATAAAACTGCCTGTTGGGATTCTAAAAACGTCCAATATCAGCAATACTGGGGTTCAGCAGGTTTATTGGGAGCGCCTTACAGTGGCCGAGCGTCGTGAGTGAAGTTGGCGCTGCTTGAGTACATCTACTGGCCCAGTGGTGGCAAAGTTATTGTCCTCAAAATTTGTGCAATAATACGTTGTCAGACATAACATTTCAAGCCTATACTAACTACGGTACATGGTGTGAATGGCCTCAACACAGCGCTGTTTAAAATCTCCTTACTACACTTTACTTTTACGTCGCACCAACATAGAAAGGTCTTACGGCGACGATGAGATAGGAAAGGCCTAGTAGTGGGAAGGAAGCGGCCATGGTCTTAATTAAGGTACAGGCCCAGCATTTTCCTGTTGTGAAAATGGGAGACCATGGAAGACCACCTTCAGGGCTGCCGACATTGGGATTCGAACCCACTATATCCGGGATGCAAGCCCACCGCTGCGCGCCCCTAACTGCACGGCCACCTCGCCTGGTAAAATCTCCTTACCTCGCATTAGGTATGCAATTACTTTACGCAGAAGAGACATCCTGGAACGATCCCAACCTACTCGTAGAACGTCTGCAACTGCTAAAAAAAAGTCGAAAATGGGGTCAGTCAATTTTTATCTGTCTGGTTTCATGTTTGTTTGTTTGTTTGTTTGTTTGTTTGTTTGTTTGTTTGTTATGCCATCGCGGTAAAATCACGTAACAGACTTTCTTCAAACTCAGTATTTAAGTCTAGGAACAGCCAAGGTGCGCACTTGCAGGCTGCCCGGAAGACGAGTACCACACAAAGATCAGTTAATGTAACTTCTTTTTTCTTAACAACATATTAGTTAAACATGACCCTGCCAATACTAAATGATGAAAACGGGAAATTTCAAATATGTCTGTTAATCTTAGCGGAATGGAAAAGCTGCACATGGTAAAAGTCGTGCAAAACATAATTTCCAGTTTTTTTTGTGTTTGAACCTTAGGAACAATAACAACGGAGGCATTCCTGTTTATTATACATTTCACGAACTTCCAAATCTCTCCAGAAATATCAGTTCCATCTAGGAAGTGAAAGTAACAAAAATGAGAGGAATTCCAATGTCCAATACTTTACACGTGATACATTTTACCATTGGTATGTATTTGAACTGGGAATCTAACTGGAAATAGGGTAATGAATTTCCCGACACCATCGTAACCATGGCAACCAGTGTTCGTCTCTGTATACTAACTCAGTAGCGCCATCTTCCTACTGTGCGCTTTCTTCCTGGAACTAAGCGCTTGAGAACATCTCTTATCAAGTGAACCCCGGGCCTACTCTTCGGTCCAGAATCAAAATCCTTGAACTAGCGGGAAAACGAACTTAGGGCCTTCGAATAGGAGACAGGTACGCAACCTCTACACCAGAGGGTTAGACAACAAGAAGATGAAGATTACTGTTATATTTACGAAGTCTAGAATTATAATTCTTTCGTGCAGTCACTCATTTTCCTTTCTGTTTACCGGAACCCTTTTCCCCCGCAAGAGCGGAACAACCAATCAACCTGTTCTCTCTCTCTCTCTCTCTCTCGTCTCCTAAGCTCAAAAACATACCCATGATTGCATGCTTTTCCGTGTACCGGAGACATTTTACGAATGCAAATTTTCTTTTTAATTTTTACTATAACAGCTATAACAATGGTGATATTCACTAATTTAGATATTTATTGGTGGGTCCATCAGCGGCGAGCATTGCTTATGGTAACGAGCGAACTGTCTATGGTGGACGTTGTTGTCGTGACGCGGTCATTAGCCCTTATTGAATGAGGTAATGAAGATGACTATCGAAATCTGATAATAAACGTGAAGGAACGATAACTCGAGGAATGAAGGAAAAAGGAATCATAAAAAGGGACTCGGGTTTGAAACGCTATGCCTGGAATGCCCCAGTAATGCCGAGCAGGAAGAACACAATGTTCCATGTCCCTAAAACTCATCAACAATAATATAACCCTCACTCACTGTTGTTGTTATGTTATTGTCTCTTCTGCAGCCACTCATCTCCGCTAGTCCACCTGGTGGCCTTACAGTCTGACACCGTGGTTAGCCGCTTTGAGTTCACATTCAGAATGTTGGCCAGCAGGGTAGGAGAGATGGTGGCATACAACTTCTAATCACTAGAATCCCGGGTTCAATTTCAAACCTTTCTGCAATGTTGATATCGATTATTGCGTCGGATGGAGACGGTAAACCTTGATCAGACACTTTGGTGATATTCGGTAGGACTAAGCTATGTGCTGACACAAGGTTTCACCCTCTCCCTACCTCTTTGTGATCACCCGACACTAAGACATGCAGGTCGCCCATGAACTTCAAGTATAGACCTGAACCAGGCGAGCCGAACGTGTCCTCGGATACTTCCGGTACCAAAATCCATTAAATAAACAAATAAATACATAAATTTACCCTAATGGGCATTACTACTACTGCAATTACAAAACTTTACCGCTCAATGAAGGATTCATTATAACTGGTAAACAGATAAGAAAAGACTCGCCTTTGGAGAGAATGGTATGAACCGGCACGCGGTTGAAATAAGCTGCAAGATGTTTACAAAATATCTTGTATTTTGGTTGCCTGCTTGGCTACACTTTAGGTCTATAATGACATCTGTTGATGAGGCTGTACCATTTTGTTGAAATTTCGTAATTAAATGTGCACCGAGCTCGATAACTGCAGCCGCTTAAGTGCGGCCTGTATCCAGTAATCGGGAGATAGTGGGTTCGAACCCCACTGTCGGCAGCCCTGAAGATGGTTTTCCCTCGTTTCCCATTTTCACACCAAGCGAATGCTGGGGCTGTACCTTAATTAAGGCCACGGTTGCTTCCTTCCCACTCCTAGCCCTTTCCTGTAATATCGTGGCCATAAGACCTATCTGTGTCGGTGCGACGTAAAGCAACTTGTAAAAAAAAGTGCCTTGTTAATTAATTACAACAGCATTAAGATTATGAGGGAAAACCATCTGGGATGCCGACAGTGGAGTTCGATCCCACTATCTCCCGATTACTGGATACAGGCCGCACTTTGTACTATAACTAGGTAGCTTCAGTTTTTCTTGTTTTGAGTTATGCACTCTGCCCGTAGCTCCTTGAAGGATTCTGGCTGACGCTAAAGCGGGACATCTCTCAGAACGTACCGTTGCAGCCCAAGCAGGCATGTGTTTGACTAGGACATATTTTACATGCTACAAGTGTGTAAGTAACATCAGCTGATGTCTCTGTTGTCAACTATCGACACGCTCCATGAACAAGAGAGGTGGGCGTATGTTTTTCAGTGAGTCTTTTATTGCAATTGTGGGTTTCAGAGGGAAGAAAATGTTTGAAGCTGATCGTAGCTTAACATCAGATACTGGCTCACTGGTGTTAGCAAGTGTTCTGAAGCAGTGTTTCGCAATTTATTTCATTTACTGTTACTTGTTTTGCACAAATATATGAGTTATTTTATTTCATACTGTTCATTACCTAATGAACAGTTCCCCAATTATAGGCAGAAAGGTTTTATTTCGCGCAGGTTCCATGGGTTTCTTACCGCCCCAGATTGATGTTTCCTTCTTGCTATCGTAATCATCGAGCGATTGGTTGCGTGGTTTGGATCACGACATTCCTGAAGATAGTTTTCTGTGGTTTTCCATGCTCACACCAGGCATTACTGAGACTGTACCATAATTAAGACTGTTGTGATTATTGGGATTTGATTATTTGGACTCGGAAGACGGCGATGAATTGTGTATGTAAAGTATTTATTCAATTGTTTGTTTTGGTTTCTCCTCAGTATGTGAATTTTGGAATTGTTTAATTTGTTTGAAGTCGATATGATTTTAAAATTATTTGATTGTCATGGTAATTCTGGTGCATCCTGTACCACACGCGCCACATCGGCGTGGGAGATTTCCGGTTTCGTAAAGTTGCATCAATTTCGTAATTTCTAGAGGCTTCCTAAATGTTCTTTCTCAGCACTATATTTTCTGCGCTCCTATTGGAGAAAATAAAAGGAAATGTGATTGGTAGATGAAGGAAAACATCGTACGCTCATTGGCCGTGGTAAGATTTCATAATTTCCGGGGAGAAGCATTGTCGCTGGAGCCTTGCTCTGCGAGGGCGTCTTTTCTGTTTGACCACTGAAGGGAACGGTCACCTTCCAAGGTACGGGTCTTCTTGGCCCCGCCATCCGGTGAGCACTGATTATTTTTTTTAACTTTCAGGTATTCAGTTTCAGATGTAGTGTTTCATTTAATTTACCTTGCCGGAGCGTACCCGTGTTTCCTTCTGCTTCCAAATGTTATCATTATGACTTAGCCGTTTCGGTAAGTCACCTCACTTTGTTAAGAGATAGTTCCCGTTTGTTGTTTTGTAAATTAAATGTTATACGCCTTTCGAAGTAATCTTTAAGTTGTTTTTTTTTCCTCGGGACTATCTCATTCATTCCACTTCATCGTGGAATATTCATCTTTAGGTCGGGTACCGTTTCTCAGAAGTGTTTTTGAGGGGGCTACCCACTGAAGATGCTCTGCTCCATGATTATACGTAAATATTTTTCCTCCTTAGATGTATCTCTTCACTTTAGTATAACGTTACCTTCCTTTCATTTATTTCAAACTGTTTTGGGTTTTTAAAGGTAACGCCACGACAGTGGAACGTCATGTGTGATGTTCCGGTATAAAAGAAATTTCATAACTAAATGCTACCCTCATGTAAACTGTAAATTGTAATGGTTGTTGAAATAATGCCGTCAAAATTTTAATGGTATATTCGCTATTGCATCATATATGAAAATGAATCTAAATTGTTAAGTAAAGTTTAGGATTACATTGACTTCGCTTCTTAAGTATTGCCAATACCTTCCACCGCCTGGATATGGTTCCCAGCCGCTTCCCGGTTATCCTTTCTTAATAGTCATATTGGTTAAACTGTTTGTTTATTTTCTGTGATTAATGTGCTTGCAAATTTAGTTTCGTACATGTTGACATGCCTAGTGTAGAGTACTTTTGGTGAATGCATTACGGCAGCAAACATTTTCTCTTCATTTAACCTATTAATAGTAACCTTACCCTTTGGAGAGGTTGCAGTATGGATGAATATTCCACGATGAAGCGGAATGAATGAGATAGTCCCGAGGAAAAAAAAAACTTAAAGATTACTTCGAAAGGCGTATAACATTTAATTTACAAAACAACAAACGGGAACTATCTCTTAACAAAGTGAGGTGACTTACCGAAACGGCTAAGTCATAATGATAACATTTGGAAGCAGAAGGAAACACGGGTACGCTCCGGCAAGATAAATTAAATGAAACACTACATCTGAAACTGAATACCTGAAAGTTAAAAAAATAATCAGTGCTTACCGGATGGCGGGGCCAAGAAGACCCGTACCTTGGAAGGTGACCGTTCCCTTCAGTGGTCAAACAGAAAAGACGCCCTCGCAGAGCAAGGCTCCAGCGACAATGCTTCTCCCCGGAAATTATGAAATCTTACCACGGCCAATGAGCGTACGATGTTTTCCTTCACCTACCAATCACATTTCCTTTTATTTTCTCCAATAGGAGCGCAGAAAATATAGTGCTGACAAAGAACATTTAGAAAGCCTCTAGAAATTACGAAATTGATGCAACTTTACGAAACCGGAAATCTCCCACGCCGATGTGGCGCGTGTGGTACAGGATGCACCAGAATTACCATGACAATCAAATAATTTTAAAATCATATCGACTTCAAACAAATTAAACAATTCCAAAATTCACATACTGAGGAGAAACCAAAACAAACAATTGAATAAATACTTTACATACACAATTCATCGCCGTCTTCCGAGTCCAAATAATCAAATCCCAATAATCACAACAAAGACCATGATCGCTTTCTTCCCTATCCAAGTCCTCTCCTCTCCCATCGTCAGCATAGGAGCTGTGTGTGTCGGTGCGACGAAAATAAATAAATAAATAAATAAATAAATAAATAAATAAATAAATAAATAAATAAATAAATAAATAAATAAATAAAATAATTAATTAAATATCATCTGTAGTAGTACAACTACGGCTTCAGAATTCATGGAGTTCCAGTTGTATTTACTGAATAACTACAAAATTAAATAATTAAAGTGAAAAAATACATAACAAATCAAATACATAGGTATTCACAACCTATACAAGTAACAAAACTCTGAACATGGAAATATACTGTTCTATCTTTGCGTTTAAACTCTTTGGGTCGCAGTCCCTCAATAAGTCTGCTTCATCAGAATAACAAACACAGTTACGTCCTGATAATTGTGCGGTCTGTGGTCAAATGTAGTAATACTGAAAATATTCCAGTCCCCTGCTCTGGCGAGTTTACATAAAGATAATAACACGAAGACGATAACATGGTGGCAGTAATTGGCTCGAATGTTTGATATTCCTACACCGGACTGGTCAGTGGATCCTGAGCTAAACAGCTTTATTAATTTGTGACGAGGACTTGTTTGCCTTTCAACAAACGTTCCAGAGATTCTAGGAGTAATGAATTAAATATGAACTTATTAAATATTCCAATACTAAACGGTTATTTAAAAAATCATGCCAGGTAATCTCCTACGTGAGGATTGTTATCAATCATGACAACACTGAGTAAAAATACTACTTTTAAGTACCGTTCACTGGTTTGTTTTTATAATGCAGTACTCAAAAAGAAAATCACACGTAATGGAAGTACTTGTTAAAACTAATTCCTACGGGTCCAATGATCATGAGACACTTCAAAGGTGAAATCCTCTTGTTTAAGTTCATTTTCCTGCCAAGTGAGATACGACTTTGTTTCTAGGTAGTTTACAAGCTGAGGTATGGGCCGGAAATTGCTTGTCACTTTTACAGCTCGTCAAGACGAAGTAGGGTTCAACAGATACACTAACTGCTGAGTAGTGTTCCAGGGATGACCAGCTGCGTGAGAAGTGAGCAAGCGTGCAGTTAATGTCCTCGAGACCATGTGAATCTCAGTACCGTAGTTATAGCCTCAGAAAACCCAGCAGTGTTACATGACCGTTGATATCGTGATCACAACCCCAGGACCTCCAGTTTTAAGTCACTACTGATATCGTGATCATAGCCCCAGGACCTCCAGTTTTATGTCACTATTGATAACGTGATCCTAGCAACAGGACCTCCAGTTTTAAGTCGCTACTGATATCGTGATCACAGCCCAAGGACCTCCAGTTTTATGTCACTGCTGATATCGTGATCACAGCCCCAGGACCTCCAGTTTTAAGTCGCTACTGATATCGTGATCACAGCCCCAGGACCTCCAGTTTTATGTCACTATTGACATCGTGATCACAGCCACAGGACCTCCAGTTATATGTCACTGCTGATATCCTGATCACAGCCCCAGGACCTCCAGTTTTAAGTCGCTACTGATATCGTGATCACAGCCCCAGGACCTCCAGTTTTATGTCACTGTTGACATCGTGATCACAGCCACAGGACCTCCAGTTATATGTCACTGCTGATATCGTGATCACAGCCCCAGGACCTCCAGTTTTATGTCACTGTTGATATCGTGATCACAGCCCCAGGACCTCCAGTTTTATGTCACTGTTGATATCGTGATCACAGTCCCAGGACCTCCAGTTTTAAGTCACTATTGATAACGTCATCACAGCCCCAGGACCTCCAGTTTTATGTCACTGCTGATATCATGATCACAGCCCCAGGACCTCCACTTTTATGTCATTGTTGATATCGTGATCACAGCCCCAGGACCTCCAGTTTTATGTCACTGCTGATATCGTGATCACAGCCCCAGGACCTCCAGTTTTAAGTCACTATTGATAACGTCATCACAGCCCCAGGACCTCCAGTTTTATGTCACTGCTGATATCATGATCACAGCCCCAGGACCTCCACTTTTATGTCATTGTTGATATCGTGATCACAGCCCCAGGACCTCCAGTTTTATGTCACTGCTGATATCGTGATCACAGCCCCAGGACCTCCAGTTTTAAGTCACTATTGATAACGTGATCACAGTCCCAGGACCTCCAGTTTTATGTCACTGCTGATATCGTGATCACAGCCCCAGGACCTCCAGTTTTAAGTCACTATTGATAACGTGATCACAGTCCCAGGACCTCCAGTTTTATGTCACTGCTGATATCGTGATCACAGCCCCAGGACCTCCAGTTTTATGTCACTGTTGATATCGTGATCACAGCCCCACGACCTCCAGTTATATGTCACTGCTGATATCGTGATCACAGCCCCAGGACCTCCAGTTTTATGTCACTGTTGATATCGTGATCACAGCCTCAGGACCTCCAGTTTTATGTCACTGTTGATATCGTAGTCACAGCCTCAGGACCTCCTGTTTTATGTCACTATTGATATCGTGATCACAGCCTCAGGACCTCCAGTTTTATGTCACTGCTGAGATCGTGATCACAGCCCCATGACCTCCTGTTTTAAGTCACTATTGATAACGTGATCACAGCCTCAGGACCTCCAGTTTTCTGAGGAATACGAATAGAACCCTGCATGACCGACTTTGAAGACCTTAGTTTAAATGAAATAGTCTAACCCCTGGCCGTATCTGCAAACCGCCAAATGTTTCTGTCAAGCAGCATTGTATACTACAACCGAGTATGAAAGATACAGCGGAGTCTCTTTATTTTCAATACTTTCCGTCGGAGTCAAATGTGTACCAGCAAGTAATGTCTTTGCTTGCCGTAGCAGAGCACGACCACTACCAAAACACAACATAGTCTTACGGAATGGTAATTTTTTCTGCCTTAATTCCTAGTCGAAAGAGAAAATATTTGTTTTCAATTGTTATTTATTATACAGTATCCATTATATTAGTTGACACAGGGAGAATACAATAAGTGCATTATTTAACTAACTTAGAAAAGCAATAGTTCCCTCGGTTATAACATGAATGTTAGAGTAACAAGTCAGGAATGACGAATTGCTATGGACATATAAGAACCAGACTGAAATAAGGACAAACTTGTAGCTTTACATCACAAGGAAGGAACATTCACAACTGTCAAAGTGGTCCAAAATCCTACATACTGCTGATTTGTTAGCAAGAGAAACTTCCTTCTGTTTATCCCTCTTTTCTCACACATGTGGGGTCGCGGGTGCGAACTGCGTCGCAGATGTGAATTTGGCCCTGTTTTACGGCCGGATGCCCTCCCTGACGCCAACTTTTGATGGAGGGATGTCATCACTATTGCGTATTTCTATGGTGGTTGGTAGTGTGGTGTGTTGTCTGAGTATGGCGAGGAGAGTGTTGGGATTTAGAAAAACACTCAGTCTTTGAGCCAGAAGAATTGATCAGAAGCGATTAAAATCCCCGACGCGGCCGGGAATCGAACCCAAGACTCTCTGAACCGAAGGGCTGTATGCTGATCATTCAGCCAACGAGTAGGACAATAATAATAATAATAATAATAATAATAATAATAATAATAATAATAGTAATAATAATGTCAGAATAAGATGTGTGGTCACCCCTGCGAGCGCTCTGCAGCCCGTGTGATGTGCCGACAGGTAGAAGCTGCATGCGTTTGCACTTTGGTTTACGATCTCGAACTTCCTGTTAGTTCCCACAGTCATCTTTCGCACAGCAAGCCGCCCTGTGATCGACAAGGACCTCACAACTAGACCGACCCACATTCCTACCACACCTAGCTGAGCCGTCATTTGGCGCGGGAACGTCCATACTCCGCCATGGTAGGGTTGCCAGGTGTCACGTGTTGTATGGGATGAGCCGTATTAGTCATGCTAATAGGGTCTCTGTCAATAAATCCTAGTTTCGAGAAAACTAAACAAAACTTCCCCGCTGAAATAAAACATCCTAGAGAAAGTACAAAATCTGTGAATGATTACGTACTCAAACATATAAGTAGAATTGGAGTTGTCCCTTCAGTTTTGCAGGAAGAAGTTCAATATTAATCGACTGAGTCCCATTCAATACACACTGAAAGTTTCAAACAATACAATGTCAGAACTGAACAAATACTCAGACATGATAGTACAAATTACAAAGATGTCTACATTGTATTGCTCAAATGAATCATTATTGACATTATTTAGTCCTCATGTGGTCATTACTAGCTTCTACCAGTGACCCACTTCAATATTTCACGATATAAGTGTTGACATTTGTGTCAAATAATTACCAGAAATGTCCTGATGTTATGCAATTTAGCAAGCTTTAGAGACACTTGGCCTGATGAGTAGCTTTATTCACTTGCAATTCAAAAGTTTCAGTCAGTGACTGGAGATCATATGGCATAACAATCTGTTTTTGACATAATTATGTCTTATCGCTGGGGGTCATCCAAAAATTTGTATAAGGTAAAGCGACAAAATGTGTGACGGAAGCGTAACCATAGCAACTGTGCAGGCAGCGATGTAAAATATGGATGGATGGGCAGACAATGTTACCTAGCAACCGTGCAGGCTGTGATGTAAAATATGGATGGATGGTCAGACAATGTTACCTAGCAACCGTGCAGGCAGTAATGTAAAATATGGATGGATGGTCAGACAATGTTACCTAGCAACCGTGCAGGCAGCGATTTAAGGTATGGATGGATGGTCAGACAATGTTACCTAGCAACCATGCAGACAGCGATGTAAAATTCGGATGGATGGTCAGACAATGTTACCTAGCAACCGTGCAGGCAGCGATTTAAGGTATGGATGGATGGTCAGACAATGCTACCTAGCAACCATGCAGGCAGTAATGTAAAATATGGATGGATGGTCAGACAATGTTACCTAGCAACCGTGCAGGCAGCGATTTAAGGTATGGATGGATGGTCAGACAATGCTACCTAGCAACCATGCAGGCAGTAATGTAAAATATGGATGGATGGTCAGACAATGCTACCTAGCAACCATGCAGGCAGTAATGTAAAATATGGATGGATGGTCAGACAATGTTACCTAGCAACCATGCAGACAGCGATGTAAAATTCGGATGGATGGTCAGACAATGTTACCTAGCAACCATGCAGACAGCGATTTAAGGTATGGATGGATGGTCAGACAATGTTACCTAGCAACCGTGCAGGCAGCGATTTAAGGTATGGATGGATGGTCAGACAGTGTTATCTACCAACGGTGCAGGCTATGTCTTATCTGAAACTAGCAGCCGTTGCAGGATGGCCATGACCGGGAGGCAAATTTATGATCATTTGATTCTCGGAAAGAGAAAGGTGGTTTCTTTTTTCATGTCCATTTCTGTGGGTGATTCGCATTAGCCTGAAGTCTTTTAGCATTATAGTGCTGCATTTACACCTTCAAGATGAGTTTAATTCATTTTGGCTAATTTAATTACAGATTCCTTAAAGCATGAAGCAGTAAACACTTGCAAGGCCTAGTGTTCACTGTGCGTTATAGTCGTATATGAGGAAGAACATTCGCCTTCACTTTGACTGAACGAATCTAGTAACACCAATCCTTACGAAGCCACTCCTGGTGTGAATGGTGTGATAATGTTGGTCATACGGTTGCTTAGCATGCACATTTCAGGAAGCTTGGTAGATTGATATGTAATTGTAACTTCTGGCTATGTGAGTAAAGCAATGGGAAACTATCTCACTCCTCATTTCCACAATACGCCTATCCTACCAGCCTTCGGGATCATAACTCAGAATACATACATACATACATACATACATACATACATACATACATACATACATACATACATACATACATACATACATACATACATACATACATACATACATACATACTGTGACATTTTCCTCATAGCGACGTTGATAATAACCATCTTTACTTTACTTCTCGGTTGTATAAATATTGATTTTATTAATTGTAATTTATGAATGCTTGGCCATGAATAATGTATACTATTATGTTACAGTGCGCGACATCCAAGATGTGTATTTTCTTTAGTGTTTGTTACATCAAGATGAATTAATATGTGAGGCACCAGGACAACGCCAAGATGGACTATAATGCTTCAACTGATCCCGGCCGAGGCGACTCTACATAAGAAAAGTCCTTACTTTTATGTTCACTAATACAGAATTCTCTTTCAGGTTATTTTCTTTATTTTTGAATCTTGTGTACATATCATTTACAATCGGCAGAGCAGAAAGAATATTCGGAATTTGAGATTGATATTATATCTTCAAATAAAGCAAGGTACCGTCAATCAACAATTTCAAGCCACATTTAATGTTGATCATGTATCTAGATCTCACTTATTTGAATTTCTGGATGTTAGTCTTCAGTAATATTAATTTCAGTGTTAAGCGAGTCAGGTAAATTAGGATCTTGGAAACAACGATTATGCATCGAGTGTAATAATAATTTGTACTATTATTGCTGAGAAGAGAGTATTCAGAGTATTCAGCAGACTTAGCAGATTTGTACGGTAACTTTTGTTTTACAGGAGAATCGAGGACAGTCTTAGCTACATATTATTGAATCTTTGTATCTTGGGTCAACGAGTTATTGAATCTACGTGTTCAAGAGTCTACTAGCTGCTGAATTGACGTGCTATTTAAGTTACGTGTTATGTTGAATTGATATTTTATGAGAGGTATTTGTGGAATCGAGTCTTCGAGTATAGAAATGAATAGGTCGCTTGTAGCAATGAAATAAGAAAGGTAATAGAATGTAGCAGTCTTCGATATTAATTAATGAATATCACAAGTCGTATGCCGAGTTCTGCTCTTGGTGTATTCCCACGAGAATATGACCAGAATTGATCCAGTAACCACCAGCAATAGTACTGTAATATTATGTTTGTGCATGAGATTTTATTTAAACCTTTCATCGAAGAGTAATCCAGAATTGATCCACTGTGGCTATATTGTAATATTGTGGGATGTACTTTATCCATTCTAAGACGATGCCACATTCTTCTCATTTTATCAGTATGTTGAGATTATTTATTCTTTACTTGATGGTACCACATTTGTTTATGTTCTTCAAATCGACCTTTAATCTCAGATTATTTATTTCTGCATTGAATTGAGTATGTTGTTTAAGAAAGGGAAAATCTATTTCATATTTTATGAGTATATTTATGTTGCTGCCATTGAATTAACGTTAATTTATAATTGCTCAAATGATATAACCTGAAGGCGAATACTGGCCGAAGTAAGGACTTCTCTTAGAACCGCAGGTAAAGGACACGAGAATCAACCAACTCAAACTCATTCGCACCAATTTGTATCTAAATTCAGTCATGTTATTGTCAATTGCAATCGAGATTAACTTATATTATGGTGACATGTATTAAATCAATGATTAAGGTGACATTTAAACCACCATTTATGGCAATGTTTGGTTGTTGTTGTTTTTTTGGCTATTTGCTTTACGTCGCATCGACACAGATAGGTCTTATGGCGACGATGGGATAGGAAAGGCCTAGGAAGTGGAAGGAAGCGGCCGTGGCCTTAATTAAGGTACAGCCCCGGCATTTGCCTGGTGTGAAAATGGGAAACCACGGAAAACCATCTTCAGGGCTGCCGACAGTGGGGCTCGAACCCACTATCTCCCGATTACTGGATACAGGCCGCACTTAAGCGACTGCATGGCAATGTTTTAAATCATTTTCAAGATACTTGAATATTCATCTGAAGATTTACGATTTATGATTGAGTCAATGTTAGACTGTACGAACTTTCGAATGGACTAACGATTAAATATTTGTAAATGCAATTGTAGTTACGGACATATTTTCATTTTAAAGGCCATTGCTTAGAAACGCCATTGTTGTTACTAAAGACCGCCTTTCTTCTCATGTTATTTCAACAATGTACATTGTGTCCTGCAACAATAGCACACCTTATATAAATAAACCAGCCATCCTATATTTAAGTTTATTATATGATAGATAGAAATCCTCCACATTCCTTCATAATAAGTATTACCATTGCACGAGACGCCTGTCTGTCTCAGGTATATTTTATTCTTTTACGATTATTTTAACATTGTGGTGAAACTGTCGTGAGAACCTGTTCTTGACTTAGGAATCTTATGTTCTGGCGGAGCTAAGTGAAATAAAAATATAAACATAAATTATATAATATGATAATAGTATTGTACCGGTAACGGCGGTACAAACTAAGTCCCCGTCATAGAAATTTTAAAACTTACGTGTTATGCTCCGGGTCGCTTACGAAGGACTGACTGGACAGCGAGCAACAGCTGTGCGCGTGTGACGTAGTGAGCGGGTGACGTCACAGCATGCCTCGCCGCACTACAGAGCCTAGATTGATGTAGAATGTTCTTCGAGTTTCGACGGGTAATAACGTTTCCCACGATAATAATTGAACAAATTGAACAACATCACCATATAACTTGATCCTTTAGCTATGTTCCTGCCGAATTTCACGTGCATCTGACTTGGGACGATAAAGTTATGGAAAAAGGGGTGGAGGCCCGGATCAGATATAAATACGTACTGCTTCGCTCAGCAGACCAGTGTGTGTTCCAGCATGTTAGAGTGTGCTGCAGTGCGCTGCAGTGTGTTACAGCATGTTGCCAGAGTGTGATACCGCTATTAAGTTTCAAGTTCGTGGACTTTAACCTAGTCGTGTTGAATATGGACTTATGCAGATTTCTTTATACTGTGACAACCTTTTACTCCGATAGGACGTGAGATGAATTGTGTATCGTCTGGACATTATCTATTGACTGTTACTCTATACGAGTGTCTAAGACTCGCAAACGTTTTCGAGTGCTCGAAATTGAAATTTTGTGTCATGGACAGGACTTAGAATTGATTGCTCCTTGCCGAGTACTAAATACTTCGAGTTATAAGACTGTGTTTGAATCCAAATTTAATTTACCATTCCATGAACTGTGTCGATATTTTAGGTCATGAACTGTGAACTGTGCATGTGTGAACAGTGCATTTCAATTCTAATAAACAGCACATTTCAATTCTGCGAACATTTAGTTTACGAACAGTCGAACCAAGGACTGTCAGTACTCGATTAATTTCGTCTTTTGATTTCATGTTATTTTCAATACGTGAATGAGTTCTAATTCACGAGTGGAACATCTTTATTTTCAATGAATTATGTTGAACAGTGCTTCAAAGAACGAAGTCATGCGGCATTACCTTACGTAGTACCAAGTGCCACAAACTTTAAGTGACTCTGTTAAACTCGACGATAAGTTTCGAGTGGACTTTTATTTTATAAGTATTAACTTATATGCTTATTCGAGTCTAGTGGCATTCTTTCACTTAACACGGGACAAAATTGAGTGACATTTCACAGTGTGATAAAAGATACATTTTGTGTTTGAACTTTGTTAAAATTATCTATAAACGTCCCTCTCATCTGTGCAGAAGCAGCCTTTACATTAACTCGCCCCAGGGCTTAACGATATTCATTCATGTTCACCATTCACAAGGACTACCTCTACGCCATTCGTTAACGTCGCAGGGATCTTCAAGACATCGAATGGATTTTCTAGAACTTCCATCGGGGCACGAATGGTGGTTCGCTGATATGGAAAATGGAGCTGCCGGAATCCAAGGACATCGCCAGCCATAGGACGAGGAACATTTTCGACTGTATACGCTGTACAGAGGTGACATTACTTTCAATTTCTTAATAAACTCTGAAAAAAAATTTAAGATTTATTTTAAGCAAACCCTCTCCCTCTGTATGCACTTCAACGAATGGTACACGCCCTGCGTCTCATCTCTAACGAAGTACCACATTTACTGTTACAGTATAATATGATGATATTCCATAGGATGAACCCGCATATGAGACATCTATTATGACATTCTACCTAACGATGATTTTGATGTAGTTATGATTCATGATGAACATATCTGTTGTTGTTGTTTCTAATGGATTTATGATGAAGCCGTAGGATGAACGATATTAACAGCGTATGTTATAAATAATGTAACAGATAGGCCCAATATACTTTCACCACGCTTAATTTACTAACAGACAGTACGCCCCATTTTGTCATCCAACTGTGGGGCTGGAATTAATATGTCCCAATACATACACCAACCATTGTATTACTTTCCTTCGTTGTTTCATACATTTAAATCGTAGATATAGTGTCGTATGCAGACGCATAACGTAGGGCAGGAAAAGACCAAAATAAAAGTTCACAAAGTAATCTGAACGGTACTGTGTCAGGATCACCGACCAATATTACATAAAATACGAACCACGTGACAGATATTGTTGATATAGAGCAGGGGTGCAAATAAACACAAGACATGTAGAGGCTCACCGGAAAATGTACAGACCAACTTTTGTTGCCTGATTTACTGCTTCGTTGTGATTTCTTGAGATACAAGTTTTCGATGGTTCTGTTGGGTCAGTTCGTAACAATAGTCATTAAATCATTTTTCCAAACAGTACCATGTTATCATGGTGTTATGTGAGCAGATATTATTCCATTTATATAAGTGAAATCTTTCGCCTTTTCCAAAGAAGAACAAACTATATCTTTGACGTGACGGACAACTCGTTCCTGAAACGAACTCGTTATCAGGAGTTTTTCAAACAAAACTTGGAAATGAGAGACACCAAATAACTGTATACAAACGATACAACGTGACTTGCTCGCTTTCTGCAGAACACTCTCACATATAAACACATCCCTGGTGGCAAATATGATGTATATGTGTATTTGCTTTTGAGTCCATCAATTATCTGTTCATCCATATTCACATCCTTCAGAACAGATTCAAGTGCAATAGTGAGTTTGATTTTTTAAATTTACATCCTTAAAAATCCCATAAATATATCTGGACTGCGACTGAATTATTTCACTATTTCCTAACGTTATTTAATTTTCAAACGGATACAAATATTTATAAAATCAACATGATTAGTTTATTGTAACGAAAACCTGTAAGTAGCCGAAACTGCAATAATAACAATAATAATATCAAACCGGAATGCCTATACGCGAGTGAATGTCTAGTACTGAAGAAAGAAAGAAGAATTTCTTTCAGCCAAGAAGCTGAAAAACATCAAGTCAAGTGAGGTAGGCATTCAGGCTGCCCCTAGAACTGTTTACATAAACGAACACCTGACACCAACCAATAAATACCTACATAAACTGGCGAGGGACCTGAAGGGTCATGGTTATAAATTTGTGTGGACTAAAGATTGCAAAATTTACGTAAGGAAATCGGAGAATCACTGATCAATCCGCATTCAGAACACCGAGGACATTAAACGGCTTCAAGGGGAAGATATTACCAAGTCTATGCCATCCAGGCACATTATTCAACCTCAAAATGGCCAGTGACAGGACTACTTTAAATAATCTTATAACAGGATACCCAAAACTTCCTCTAGGTTGCTATGAAGTCAAATTCAACTGTTTGGACGATTTCATTAAGCATAAACCCTCGGATATTACCGTGAACTCTTGTCATAGTTCAATTTCAGTTAATTTAGTGAGGTTAGGATTTTGCACCTTAACACCAGAAGTATCAGAAATAAGCTTGACGATATTGAGTTGTTGTTATTCCTCATTGGTGAAGTGGATATTGTGGTTGTGTCTGAAGTTTGGATAACTAGCAATGAACCTAAATTCTATAATATAAGGAATTATGATTGTGTATTTGCTTACAGAGATGGTAGGGAGGGAGGTGGAGTGGGTATTTACGTACCGCATAGTTGGAAAGTAAACTTGATATCAAAATGTGAGTTGAATCATAGCTTGTTGTGGATTGAGATTTACAGATATCAGTTCAAAAGGAAAGGTTGCAGTCACATTAAGATTATTGCTGGATACAATCCTAACCGCAATAATGCCATTCCATTCCTGAGTTCTCTTGAACAATTTCTCAGTCAGCCTAATAGTCCTAACAAGCTGTGTTTGTTCCTAGGTGATGTCAATATTGATGTTTTATCTAGTGACCAATTAAAAAGGAAGTATCTCAATCTTCTAACTTGTTATGGTTTTGTTCTGTGCAATAGAACATATCCAACCCGAATAAGTGACTCTGCTAGCACCTTACTTGACCACACATCAGTGAATAATTCTGAATTATGCTATACAGTATCAAATATTAATAATGACTTAAGTGACCATAATATTTTAGTTTTTGACATGCTATGGCCAAACCAAAACACTCACCTAACATCTCCTCACTCTAATATTTCTGCAATACCTAGTATGTGTAAGGAGAATGAATTGAGAAATACCTACATGAACACTGGTGTAGGTCTACACATGTCAGATACATATCTTGCGAACAGTTGCCAAATAGATATATTGTATGATTCATTCATTAACCAAATACGACCAAAGGACAATGATACGAGCTGTCCTAATAAATACAATACAACATTAAAGGGCACAAACAAACCTAGGAAAATTCCGTGGGTTACTAATGATCTTCTTACCCTTATAAAGAGACGAGACTGCTTGCATGCAAAACTCAAACATCCTACTCACAAGAATAACATGCTTCTGAGACAAGAATACTGCAGGTGTAGAAATACAGTAACTAACTTAAAAAGAAGACTCAAACATGACTACTACTCAAACCTTTTCAAATCTCATAATAACAATCCAAAACAGACATGGAAATTAATGAACGAAATCATTCATAATAAAAAAAGTAACGAATGTCTCGTGTACCACGCTTGAAATTGAAGGCAAAGTAATAACTGATAAACAGGTTCTGTGTGACTCATTCAACTCCTTTTTTATAGACATTACCAAAAACCTAGCTCTAAGTATTCCTGAACATAATACTGTGACTTTGTGACTTTCAGTGAATTTAGTAGTCTTGAATCCCTTTACCTGTACCCAACGGATGTAGCAGAAGTAAAGTCAATCATATCTAACCTTAAAAGTATGAATAGCTGAGGAATAGATGACATTACTACCTCACAATTAAAAAAGCAAAGGACCCTATAATAGGATTACTCGTAGAGATCATTAACGAGTCCCTGACTACCGGTATAATACACAATAAACTAAAGATAGCTAAAGTGATCCCTGTGTTTAAGGGAGGGAATAGACTAAATCCAAATGATTATAGGCCAATCTCGATTTTGTCAATTGTTTCCAAAATTATGGAAACTGTTGTGAAGAAAAGACTTTTGGCTTTTCTAAACAAAAATAATTTCTTCTATAAGGGGCAATGTGGGTTCAGGGAGAGGTCTAGTACCGAAGTAGTTACTGTTGATCTCATTACAATGTTACAATCCACTGTAGATAACAACAACATTGCAGCAGGCTTATTTATTGATCTTACCAAAGCTTTTGATACTGTTGATCATAGTATTCTTTTAAGAAAATTAGAAAAGGCTGGAATTCGTGGCCTTGCGCTGAATTGGTTTCGAAATTACTTAACAGGACGAAAGCAACTTGTTACCGTGAATAATTACTCAAGCTCTGCCAAGTATGTAATCCATGGTGTCCCACAAGGTTCCATACTAGGTCCTATTTTATTTCTCATTTATATAAATGATATTTCTTCATGTAATCTAAATGGCTATATCACATTATACGCTGATGACACCAATATCTTCTATACGGGCAAGAGTAAGGACACAGTTTTAGAAAACATGCAGCAGGACATACTCACTCTCTTACACTGGTACCACTGTAACAAATTGACAGTGAATCTGCAGAAAACTAAATACATACTTTTTTCAAAACAAAAAGTCCTTCACTCAAATAGTGATAAATGATAAGGAAATAGAAAAAGTAAATAAAGTGAAATATCTTGGATTAATTATTGATGAGAACCTGACCTGGAATGACCATGTTGAATACATAACTAAGAAAATCGCCCCAGTTGCTGGGTTACTAAAAAGACTTAGATATTTAATCCCTAAACACCTCCTCCTACAAATTTATTATTCACTAGTACATAGCCACTTGCAGTACTTATGTGTAATTTGGTCACATTGTATAAAGTCTTCCCTGAATGAACTAATGGTGATACAGAACAGGGCATTAAGGAACATATTTAACTTACCATTATACACCATGTTTTAAAACAAACACTCGCCCCGCTTTGTCAATCCTGTTGCATTGTTACTCACTTTAAGTATCTTAGTATAATTAAGGAATTATAGAATGGTATTTTATTTTTTACACTTTCTGTATTGATGTCTCTACTTTTACTGTTTAAGTCACCTGATCATATCACTGTAAGTATTCAGCGTTTGTAGATCCGCCATTGAATATATTATTCATTGTACAATTCCTCTGTATGAGCCTTTGGCTCGTTGGAATTAATTATTGAAATAAATATATATCTATCTATTACAAGATGAATAAATTAGAAGTCGTGGAAAAAAAAATTATACGGAAAATACTCGGTCCGCTAAGAACTAGAGAACTCTGGAAATCATGAAGTAAAGATGAAATGTACCGGAACATAGAAAACATAACAGACATAATGCAGAAGAGGCGATTGATAGTTTTTAGACGTGTATGAATAACAGATGACAACAGATTAACCAAACACATGTCCAAATATCTTTGGAACAACAACCTGGATTTACGAAGTCAAGAGAGGTTTTGAAAATAGCAATATAGGAGAAGAAGAAGCAAGAGAGAGATATTTTAGAAAGAAACTGTTAAAAATGGAACGATTCCAAGGTCGGGAGGGAAAGAAAACAGGCTCAAATTGGTCCGAGGAGATGAAAACGCGGCATAGTGAGCAGATGGAGAATTGGAGGAAGAAGAAGGAACAACAAATGATGAAGCATTGAAATTGTTACGTGGTCCCTATAAGACCCTAACGGAGAAAGAAGATAATAATAATAATAATAATAATAATAATAATAATAATAATAATAATAATAATAATAATAATGAACAAGCTATGAAGGAAGTTCTTTGTGTATCATAAAGCAAAAAAGACATCAATCCCAGCGTTATAGAAACTGGTTACGCTACCTTTTAAGGTAGGAAAGTTGCACGTAGTACCGTGTTGTAATGTGCCACGTCAAAAAAAGAGCTGTACGCCCCTGAGAACTGTTGTCAACACGTTCAGAGCACGTGCTACACATGTGATTCACACGCGCCAATAAAGCAGGATCGCTGATCACAGCCCCACCCAGCCCGAACACTTGTTGTCAGGGAAGGAAATCCATCAGTGCTATTGAACTTCGATTAAAAACCTTAGATTATACCAAAACCCTTCAATGAAAAATATAAGGTTTAGAAAATAATATTTAAAAACTCGTGTAAGCTATAGCAACCAGGAATTTGTAGAGGGACTCAGCCGGAAGATCATGGCGTGAACATTAGTCCACAGTTTATACCAGGGGTCTCCAAACTTTCTTGTAAGGAAGACGGACAGGGCCACATTACAAGGCATCATCAAAGTGTCTGACAACCACTCACAGTTGAAGCAAATACGAAAAATCACATCTACAAGTCATTGCAGTCTCAGCGTTGCCACCTGAACGGAAAGCGGAAGAAAACAGGAGTACTCTAGTTAACTGCCCACTGGATGCTCACAGCTAACTGCGTATGATAGTTGTTTGAGAACATTATTGTATAAAGGCGTAGAATGCTCTCTGTTTCCAGGTTAACAGAAATAATTATATGAATTTCGTTTAACATTTTATAACAAGGAACCTCCATGGCTCAGACGGCAGCTCGTCGGCCTCTCACCGCTGGATGCCGTGGTTCAAATCCCGGTCACTCCATGTGAGATTTGTGCTGGACAAATCGGAGGCGGGATAGGTTTTTCTCCGGGTACTCCAGTTTTCCCTGTCATCTTTCATTCCAGCAACACTCTCCAATATCATTTCATAGCATCTATCAGTCATTAATAAATCACTTTGGGAGTGGCGACCCCATCGTACTAATAGCCTATATCTGCTTCATTCATTACATCCCTGACCCGGTCATTGACTGGAAAACAGGTTGTAGGTTTTCATTTTTTCATTTTATAACAAGGGTCTATAAGACGTAGTTGAAATAGTGAAACTGCTAATTTGTCTCTGACGTGGTGCAATGTAAAAATATCATAGCTGTTTTTTTTGTTTTTTGTTTTTTTTGTTTTTGTCGGCGGGTCGGTAACTTTGATATTCTTGACTTATACCATTGTCATGAAGTATGTGGAGACAAATGTCCGGAAGTACTCAACCGATCTTAGTCATTCTTTGAATATTAGAAACATTACTTCTTCTACAATGGATTATTATTATGCTAGCTCATTTGGAGAGGAAGAAGTTTTCAAAAAAGTAGAAAAGAGTCAGAATAAATTGTGCGTCTATGGCTTTTAAAAGTGAATGATCTGACTGAACTGTCAGTCCTATCAAAAATAGCGCTGGCATAGTAAGTGTGCTTAAAATTCAATTTGCTAAAAACAAAATCACCTGTATTTCCCTGCTAACTCTAACAATTTTGCAGAAAAAGAATGTTTTTCTCTGTTTTGCCACCTTCTTTATCTGATAACAACAAAACAGGCCGTAGACTCCTAATCTTATCGAAACAGGAACAAAAATGTAGGATTTAGAGTTAAATTTCCTATGCAAATATGCGTAAGGATTTTTAATATATTTATTGAGAATCAGAAACAGCATAAAGTCGAATTATACAGAGTTGTCTTATATACGTAGCTTTTGCCTCATGTAAATACAGTTTAAGTAATACTGCTGTTTATGGTCATACTTGCTTTCCTGTTATATTATCATGTATTATTTTTTGTTTATGCACTGACTTATATTTTTCACTTTGTATGTTACATGTGTTTCATCATGATATTTTCTTTCTTTTTACTTTTATACTTTGCATTCTTTCTTCATTATATGTTCTTCAAATTTGTTATTTACCTTAGTGTGTTTCTTTATCCTGTAATTTACGTGCTACGAGCCCTAACTTCCCCACTGCTGAAAATCAATCAATTTTGAGCACTTGAATCAGGTCGCTCCCGTGTTGACCGGCATGCAGCTGTGGTTGAGAGTATGCACCAGCGTTGTAAGTCCAACGATCATTATACTATTTCCCTCTGTGAGAGAAACTTTGAGGAGAAAGGTGGGAGTAATTAAAGAAAGTGCGGACCAAGCCAAAGAAAATGTATACTTGCTCAAAAAAAAGAATGAGCATATTGTATTGTATGTCCCTTATATTAATAGTTTATCAGAATTAATTTGATTTACCATCAAAATATAATTCCCGCCCCCACGTACACATAAACTTAGTGCATACTCAGAACAAATATTTTAGCTGTAGGTTCAATTCTCTATTCTGGGATCCTTGTAATAGAATGCACTGCATAACTTGTTAGAGGTACACGTTCTGGAAATAGCAATATTTCATGATTACGGTCTTGAAGACATTAATTGATGAAGAGATCGATGGGAGAAGTGAAATTTGACAAAGAGTGTGATCACTGATCATTATTGACACCAGTGCACCAACATAATAAGTCCAGCTTCAACGTGATGGCGTTGCTCATCATTTGGTTGGTGAATTACTTAAAAAAGAAATCACCTCTACAAGGTACAAAACAAAAGATAACATATTAAGGTTACCTTTCATCCAGAATTATTGGGCATCGTCCGAGCTTCGATGAAGTTGCTCTACGCCTCATAAAAATCCGCCGGGTGAAATGTTTTTATATAGGTTTCTGTTTTTCGTTTATGGCACATAACCTGATGCCTGGAGATGTGAGGCTTGCACTATAAACCGTACAAGTTCTGATGGACTTCGTCAAAAGCTGTGCAGAAGAAAAAAGCAGAGTAATCACCGTACGGGCCATGAAGGCCCTTGGTGGGGTGGAAGGTAAAGGGTTCCAATATCGGTAACCTCGGCTTGATTGGGTAGAGTGATAAGCTTGATGCCCAGTCGCCTTTGGCCCCAGGAGTTAAGCTGTTACTTATTTTTTGAAGGCCGAGTGAACCTCAGAGCCATTCTTCTGTGACACCACATTTCAAAATTCAAAATTCTGAAGGTGAGATGTGTAGATCAGATCACGAATGGAGGAAAGGAGTACTGAATTCAGTTAGTGAGATTAAAACGATTCGAAAAAAATTACCAAAAGAAGGGACAGAATGGGGATCTTCGTGAGACTTGTTCACTTATTTTTTAAGGAAATTTACGTATTTTTAAAACCCTGTAGCTATCTATCATCATTTCTTGGTGGATGCAGTATTTTTGTATCTATCTCTTGGCGTAGGCCAGATGAGAGTCTAGCTTCCACTCAAATCCCAGTCTCGTCCATTCCTGTGACAGATTGTTTTTGTTGTTGTTGTCTTTTATTACGTCGCACCGACACAGATAGATCTTATGGCGGCGATGAGATAGGAAAGGCCTAGGAGTGGGAAGGAAGCGGTCGTGGCCTTAATTAAGGTACAGCCCTGGTGTGAAAATGGGAAATCACGGGAAACCACCTTCAAGGCTTCCGACAGTGGGATTCGAACCCACTATCTCCCGGATGCAAGTTCAGAGCTGCGCGCCCCTAACCGCACAGCCAGATAGGTCTTATGGCGGCAATGAAACAGGAAAGGGCTAGAAGAGAGAAGGGAGCGGCCGTGCCCTTAATTAAGGTGCCACCCCAGCATTTTCTTGGTATAAAAAGGCGAATCCACAGAAAACCATCTTCAGGGCTTCGGGCAGTGAGGTTTGAGTCTCACAGCTGCGCGCCCCTAACCACACGGCCAACCCGCTCGGTACTCTGACAGTATCGAAGCTGCTGAGTAATGACATTGAGAGCACGACTCAGTGTTATGAAAGATGTTACACTACTCCAGAAAAAGCAATGGTAAACCAAATACGTTACAAAGGTAATAGCGGAAACTTTCTCGAAAATACTTAGCTTTCCGACGAGACAGCGCCACTAGCGGCTGCTATGATATAATCTGAACCAGAGATCTCGAGATTTCACTTGTATACGAACAAGTATTGCTTTTAAGTTTTAAAGGAATTATGGAGGAGGTTTTCAAGTACAAAATGTTTAATCTGGGGTTATAACATTTTATTAATTAATTACGAGATAAGGCATGAAAAGTGACATCCATTGTCGGCCTACAGCTAGATCAATACCACTTACACTTACAGGTGATACTGTCTGCAATTTTCAGAAAAGGCGTGAAAAGTAACAACTATATACACACAAAAATAACGTAACAGACTGCACAAATGTTATTTTCTGCAAATTAAAGGTCAGACATGAAAAATTACTGTAACATGCAACCATATTAGACATACGTTCTATTTCTCTTTTGTAATTAGATTACGTATGTACAGTGACAAATATGCATGTACTATAATTATATAAATACTACAACATGAACATGAAATCACATATGTGTTCGTTTTTGTTGTAGTTTGACATATTTCTTTTTCTGTTGAGAAATACAGGGAACATTCGTTTCATTTACAAGGACTGTAAAGTATTTATGGGCCAAAAAGATTCCATTAACTTCACATCAATACACTTTTACACTCATACATACGAGGGCAAGTCAATAAGTATCTACAAATTTGCTCTAATTGTCTTCAGGTTGGCTCTATGCCGTTGTTTGCTCACCAGCCGCCAGATGGCACCATTGTCTACATTTGTGGTAGGATTCAGCGTTATCAGATCAGTACAGCTCGCCGCGCCGCTCTATGTTCGCACTAAGGAAGAACGGCGTTCCGTAATCCATTTTTGTGGTCTGAGAGTGCACCAGGAGCGGAAATTCATAGAAGACTTTCAGCACAATACGGGGACAATGTTTTGCCACAGCGAAAGCTTCCAGACGTTTGCTTCTGGTTCGAAGTTGTGAACCCATATTTCATCTCCAGTGATGGTCCGTTTGAGAAACATTTTATGACGGTCCAGTAGGTGTTGACAGATTCTCACACGAACACGCTTCTGCTCTTCATTGAGTTGTCTGGAAACCATCTCGAACAGATTTTATGAAAGTTAAGCCTGTTATGCACGATTTCATATGCATAACCATGGCTTGTGTGCCTATGGTTTGCTAAGTCATCAACAGTCACTCGTCTGTTATTCAGGATCATATCACGCGGCTACAGTTGGACGCCAGGATCTTTCCTCATCCTTCTCGCTCGTGTGACCCCTTTTAAACTGCTCAAGCCACTCGTAAACACTTCGCTGTGCCAAACATTGACCCCGTATTGTGCTGAAAGTCTTCTATGAATTTCCGCTCCTGGTTCACACTCAGACCACAAAAACCGGATTACAGAACGCTGTCAAACAGAGAGTCGCAACAGCGCGAGCTGTACTGATCTGATAACGCTGAAACCTACCACAGACTTAAACGACGGCATCTAGCGGCTGGTGAGCACACAACGCCATAAAGCCAACCTGAAGACAATCAGATATTTCTGGACTTGCCTGCATATATTTCTTTTCTGTCTATAATATTACAACTATATACAGCATAGCGCAAGTACTGCCTCTTCCAGCCATTTTCCTTTAACATAAATATTATTCACATTTTACTTTGTATTATACTTCACAGCCACCCCCGGAGGCCCGGGTTCGATTCCCGGCTCTGCCACCAAATTTGAAAAGTGGTACGAGGGCTGGAACGGGGTCCACTCAGCCTCGGGAGGTCAACTGAGTAGAGGTGGGTTCGATTCCCACCTCAGCCATCCTGGAAGTGGTTTTCCGTGGTTTCCCACTTCTCCTCCAGGCGAATGCCGGGATGATACCTAACTTAAGGCCACGGCCGCTTCCTCCCCTCTTCCTTGCCTATCCCTTCCAATCTTCCCATCCCTCCACAAAGCCCCTGTTCAGCACAGCAGGTGAGGCCGCCTGGGCGAGGTACTGGTCATACTCCCCAGTTGTATCCCCCGACCAAGAGTCTGAAGCTCCAGGACACTGCCCTTGAGGCGGTAGAGGTGGGATCCCTCGCTAACTCCGAGGGAAAGACCGAACCTGGAGGGTAAACAGATGATGATGATGATGATGATTATACTTCACAGCTGTTGATGCCCGGTTGGTAGCGTGCACTTCGAGCCACGAGAGCGAGTCACAGTCATTGTCGCAAGTTTACAGGCCTGCTTTCCGCTATTTCCTTTCTAACCTATTTGTGTGAACTACCCCACTGCCTATCCTGCCTAGAACGCTTCGTTTTGCCATCACCACCAGTTTTTACGGTTTCCTTATAATCCTACAAACTCCGGTATTTAAGGATTTAACCAACCTGATAACCTAACAGACACATATGACCCAGAGTGTCCGAGGACCTGTTCAGTTCGCCTCACGCAGGTGTTTCTATTTGACGCCGCTGGTCGACCTGCGTGTCTAGTTGTGAGATGATCACGATTATATATAAGGAGCACTCGAATGAGTATTGAATTTGTTGTGTTAATTTACATTTTGCTGTATTCTGTTATTGTTTTTAATCTGTTTTTGCACTTTAGCAGATGGTAGCAGTCGCACTTTTCCTTACACAGTGTACAAACACAGTCATCTGTTGGGTTGTAGAATTTTGTCTTCGCACATATTTTGTGGTGGAAGCCATGTATCGCATATCTTGTTGTGACATGTCTTTGTTCTTGAAGTTGTTTGGTCCAGTTACGATCGATCATGGCGTCATTGCCGTAGAATTCGGGGTCTATTTCCGCGCGTTTCTTAAGAAGTCTTCTCTGAAACTCTTGGAATGGGCCGGTAGATGGCAGTGGTAGATTGAGTCGTAGATCTTCAATGAAGCAGGTTTTACCGTGCCAGTACATAAACAAGTCTGGAGGGTGCCAGTTTTCCTACTCCTAGGGCCTTCTTGAGGAAGCTTGCTTTGACTCTTTCTATCCTCCCCAAGTCACCGATTGCCAGGTTGTCCCATATTATTTCGATTCCGTATGTGACAAGTGGGGTTATTGCAATTTTGAATAAAGTCATCGCTGTGTTAAGGGACAGCATAGATGTATTCTTGATATTGTGAGTGGCTCTGATTGCTACTGTCGTTCTGTCTATGACGTGGTTATTGAGGATGTCATCCTCGTTTGGAACGTGATGCCCACGTATTTGAATTTCTTGACTATTTCTAGTGTTTTATTTTTTAATGATATAACGTCGTCCTTGGCCGTCTTGCCACCTTTTCTGAACACCATCTGTACAGTCTTTTCCTGGTTAATTTCAACTTTACCGGGCGAGTTGGCCGTGCGCGTAGAGGCGCGCGGCTGTGAGCTTGCATAAGGGAGATAGTAGGTTCGAATCCCACTATCGGCAGGCCTGAAAATGGTTTTCCGTGGTTTCCCATTTTCACACCAGGCAAATGCTGGGGCTGTACCTTAATTAAGGCCACGGCCGCTTCCTTCCAACTCCTAGGCCTTTCCTATCCCATCGTCGCCATAAGACCTATCTGTGTCGGTGCGACGTAAAGACCATAGCAAAAAAAAAAAAAAAATCAACTTTGTTACCTGAAGCCCAAGCTTCTAACTTTATCATTGTTGTCTGCAGTTCTGATTTTGAGCTCTATCCCAGTGCCATGTCATCAGCGTACATTATTAGAGTAGTCTCAGGAGACTCCGTCATTATTTGTGTGATATCTGCCGTTGCTACGTTGAATAGTAGCGGACTTACTGGGTCTCCTTGGGTTACCCCATTTGTTTGATCATGATTATGAGGTAGGGAGAGGGTGAAATTCGTTGTCGCCACAGTCCACCGCTGTCGAACGACATCAAGGGATCTGTTCAAGGCTTAACGTCTCCATCCGTTGTACGAATCACTACCAACAGCGTAATATGCCCTCTCTCCATATGAATATTGCCGAAAGACAAGCAATAAGAACGATAAATATGATCAATAGATCAGAATAGTTTTAGGATTGATAGTTACGTAGCACAGTATAGGATGGCATGAAGCGCTTCATCAAAGCAATCCGTGGACTGATAACTCAAACAAAAACAGTGTTTTAGATTCTTCCCTATGTTAATCTCATTCAACTTACCAATGTGGCAACCCGATTTATAAGACGTATTTTATGTTAAAAATAATATTAATTAAAACTATAAAAAAGTGTGTTGTGAGAACGTGTTGCCCAGTTCTTAAATCACGAGCGATAACATCAGCGATCCGTCCAGTATGTAAAGCAGGACGACGACAACAACACTATTACCCGAGCAAAACGAGTCTCGGTAATAATATATCACCGTATTTCGCGAGGGCGCAGGTGCAGCGCGGTGATGCATTAGGATGTAAATAACTGAGGCCTCATTAACTTTGATTGGGATTCTTAATTCTGAGCATTTCATCAACGAGGGATATCCAAAAACTTACCTGTTCTCCAATCCAATCTTCTACTGCCCTCATTTTAAAATAATGATGTTGATGATGATGATGATGATGATGATTACGATAATCATGATAAAAAATGAAATGGCGTTTGGCTTTTAGTGCCGGGAGTGTCCAAGGACAAGTTCGGCTCGCCAGGTGCAGGTCTTTCGATTTGACACCCGTAGGCGACCTGCGCGTCGTGATGAGGATGAAATGATGATGAAGACGACACAAACACCATTTAACCATGGAGCCGGACATAATCATGATGATGATGATGAAAACTAAAAGAACACAAGGTATCACAAATGACACTGTGAAGAAATAACAGAGGTGCTGACATAAACTGTCTAGCATTTCCGGATGATATCACCATACTTTCAGAAAACGGGACAAATGCAGATATACAAGTCAATCTCTTGGAAGAAATAGCCAAGAGAAAAGGTTTAAGAATATCTGTAGGAAAAAAAAACAAATCTATGACAAATATAAAACATGCTCCAGAATTTCTAATAACAGAAATTGGTCGAATAAGTAGGGTAAAGAAATTGAAACGATAAGGAAATCGGTTTAGAAGAATCCGCTGTAGAAGAAAGGATCCACAAGATGGAAAGATCATACGGTATAACTAGGAATATCTACAACAGAAAGTGTTTATCTAAAAACCTCAAAATACATATTTGTCAAACCGGAATGCCTATACGCGAGTGAATGTCTCATACTGAATTACAAGGTGAATAAATTAGAAATACTGGACAGAAGAATAAATTATATGGAAAATACTCGGTCCACTAAGAACTCTGGAAATCAAGAAGTAATGATGAAATATATTGAAACATAGAAAAAATAACAGAAACAATACGGAAGTGTAGACTGATATCTTTTGACATTTATACAGAATGGATGACAACAGGTTAAGAAAACAGATCTTCAAAAATCTTTGGAAAAAGATGTTAACACCAACCTGGATTCATGAAGTCAAGAAAGATTTGAAAAGAAACAATATAAGAGAAGAAGAAGAAGCAACAGAGACAGAGAAATAAAGTGTTAAAATTGGAAGGATTCCAAGGTCGCGAAGGAAAGAAAAGAGTCTCAAAATGATCCGAGGAGAGGAAAAGGTGAGAAGATGAAGGAGAATTGGAGGATGAAGAATGAACAACAAAGGATGAAGCATTGAAATTCTCACGTGGTCCCTACAAGATATTACCAGAGAAAGGAATAATAATAATAATAATAATAATAATAATAATAATAATAATAATAATAATAATAATAATAATAATAATAATAATCATAATAATAATTCTCATCCCTACTATCAATGGAAAGGTAGCAATTGAAAAACAAACGAGAAAGATGGAGCTGGCATTCAACTGTGCCTGGAGACTTTCGAGTGGAAATCCTTAAAGTCTGATTTACATTAGTCCAGTAACATGGGTTGTCAAGGCCTAGTAGCCAACCCGTATTCTGCACTGCCCCCCTCCTCCTGGATGTGTGCTTTCTTCCAACGGCAAATAGTATATAAATAACAACAAAATAATACATTATGCGGTCCGCGAGCAGTAAAGAAAGGTAGAGGTATACCTCAAGGAACCTTCTTGGTCCCTCTATTGCACTCCCATTACACTGCCAATTTAGATAGTTTGTTTCAACCAAATGTGAACGTCCTTCAGTACGCGGACGACGTCTCCATATACGCAGCCTCGAAAAGTTTTTGAGTTACTCACTTATGATTGGCCGACGCAGCTAGAGCTCTGTGGCATTGGTTATTGAAAAATGGTCTACAACCGTTTGCAACCAAGACATCAGTGGTAATATTTATCACGGAAACAGCAAGTACTCACGGTGGCCTTAATCCGGTTCGGGCCATGTTCTTCCCTCCTCCGAACATCTGCCAAATTCCTTGGATGCACCTGGATAACCGGCTCACATCGAGTCGCCATGCAAACAATATCATTACAAAATTTGGAAAAATGCCCAACGTTTTGCGAGCTGTTACTCTCACGTGGTAGGGGGGCAGATACAAGTGCTTTGTTACTGCTACGGGGTTGGTCTGCCAAGGTTCTACTCTAGCTGAAGCGGCAGAACTGCCACTTCTCATCCATCGACATATGCCTATAGTTAAACTGTTAAATAAGATACTCGTATGTAATGCGGATAGACTGTTAAATATACTTTCAAGAAACGGCTGGACTCCCTTACTTGTGATGAGTCACCATGAGTCACTACCAGTTCTATTCAATCTGAACCCGGGTTCCGATACGAATTATCCTACTCGCCACATAATACGTACTACCTTCCCTTCCACTGTTCAGACAATCTTTCAGACTATTTGGCCAGATTTCATGCATATTTACACAGATGGCTCCAAATGCATATTACTGCCCAGCTAAAAAAAGAGTTGAACAATTATCATTTCACGAACCACCGTCAGTGTAAAATGCAAAAACTCTGGCATTCTGTTCAAGAAGACAGATTGCCGTAATATAGTACAGCATCTAGAACGTACTGTTACATCTGCGATAAACAAAAACACACAACGTCAAGGGATCTATTAGGGACTAGCTGCAGTACCCGTGGTTGACGGACAATCAACTCCCCAGATACATTCCGCCAATATGCAGCCAGGCTGATTTACTCGGGAAGCAGTAATCCCATGTATCGGAGATGAGTGCCAGTAGAAGAGAAATATCGCATCAAAATAATGGTTAGTGAAATGTTGTTGTTGATCAGTTTTATGAACTTCTGATATTGCACGCCTTCACATTCAGAGCATCTCTTGTAAAGGCAGTCCTTCCTTCTTTCACGACTCCCTCTTTTCTTATTCTTCAAGCGATTGTTTCCACACGATTTCTTCTCATTTTTTATGATCATCGTCACATTTTTCTTGTCGATACGGACCGATGACCGCGAGATTTTACACATTAAGACAATCACGATGAAAACCATTACCAGTCAACACCATTAAACAATATTTCCATGTTTGCAATGTTTGGCATTGATAGATATGGGCTACTAAGTAACAAAAGTCTAACTTCATGAATTCTATTAACATTGTCGGTATGGTAAAACAGTATAAGACATAAATGATTGGAACTTGCATTCCCTATAACTTTTGTTACGGTATGTAATATTTTCAAATAGGACCAATAACATAGGAATTTAAAAAAATAGGAACCTTCCCCCAAAACTATCATTTTATCCAGCGTGAATAAAAACTATTTATAGCTTAGATCGTAGCACCTTATTCCTAGATTTTACATACCGATTTTCATCAAATTCTCTTCAGTATTTTTCTCGCGATACCCGTACGTACAGACAGACAGACAGACAGACAGACAGACAGACAGACAGACAGACAGACAGACAGACAGACAGACAGACAGACAGACGTGACGTAAAATTAAAATTAAAAAAGCATATCTTTGTTACTGTGAATACGGCTGATACAGAAATATCATTATTCTTAAATTCTGAACAAAGTAAAGATAAAACTCTCATACTATGTGTGGATTTAAAGGTCACGGAGTAACGTAGTACAATGAATTCTTGATAAAACAAGGGATAACGAACTTTCCATTCAACGCTTTTCGACTTCCTCACACCGATTTTCTTCGTTCTATCCAACAAAAGATTACGATCGTTGGTCAACCGAATGGACCATTGTGGACCTACACTATACCCAATAAACCTTCTTTCACCAATATCAAGCTTATCCGACGACGTCTATCATCCTTACGAGACTAGAACACTGTTGCTACCCCAGTCATCTCTATAAATTCAAGAGTGTTAGACTCCCCCTTCGGGGTGTTTACGACCCCCCATTAGTCGCATATTTAAACACATCATTTTAGAATGTAGAAAATGCGGTGCAGGACAAGGCAGATACTGTCTAGAAGGGATACTGACTGGAAGGTGATTGGGGATTTAAATAAGACTATGGAGTGGGTATGTGGGAAACTGAGACTGAGATTTCTAGATCCTAATGGGTGGGCAGGAGATAGGGATCTGCGCTCAGATGGCCCTCCATTAAACCGCAGTGGTACGTATAAGTAAGGAAATTTGTTTAGAACGGTTATAGGGAGGTACACTCAGGGAAAACGGGGTGGCCTAGGGAGAGGTGATAAGGAAACAGGAAACTGGAAATCAAATAGGGATGACATAAAAATGTTAGTGCTCAACTGTAGAAGTATTTTAAAGAAAGGAATAGAATTAAGCAATTTAACAGATATATACTTACCAGATATTGTAATAGAAGTTGAATCATGGCTGAGAAATGATATAATGGATGCAGAAATTTTCTCACGGAACTGGAGTGTGTATCGTAGAGATAGGATAGGAATGGTATGAGGGGGAGTATTCATTCTGGTGAAAGAAGTATTTGTAAGCTACAAAAAAGTTAAAGATGAGAAACATGAAATTCTAGGTGTAAGGCTCATTTCTAAAGATAATAGGCAACTCGATTTCTTTGGAGTGTACAGACCGGGAAAGGGTAGCGCTGACGCTGATTCAGAATTATTTGATAAAATAATCAGTTATATGGGAAATGATAAGGGAAGGAACGTGACTGTAGCGGGTGATCTCAATTTACCAAATGCCAATTGGGAAGGTAATGCGAACGACAGGAAGCATGACCAACAAATAGCAAATAAGTTAATATGGGAAGGGCATCTGATTAAGAAAGTGATGGAACAACTAGAAGGAAGAATATTCTGGATGTGGTGCTGGTAAAACCAGATGAGCTCTATAGAGAAACCGAAGTAATAGATGGTATTAGTGATCACGAAGCTGTTTTTGTGGTAGTTAAAAATAAATGTGGAAGAAAGGAAGGTATTAAAGTTAGGATTATTAGGCAGAATCATATGGCTGATAAAACAGGCACAAGGGCTTTTTTTAAAAGTCACTATGACCTGTGGAAAAAGGAAAATAAAAATGTAAACAGACTCTGGGATGCGTTTAAAGCAACTGTTGAGGAATGTGAAAACAGGTTTGCACCTTTAAAGGTGCTAACGAATGGTAAAGATCCACTATATTATAACAGGGAAGTAAAGAGACTAAGAAGGAGGTGCAGACTGGAAAGAAATAGAGTTAGAAATGGGTGTGGAAGTAAGAAGAAATTGAAAGAACTTACTAAGAAATTGAATCTAGCAAAGACTCCAGCTAAGGATAACATGATGGCAAGCATAATTGGCAGCCATACAAATTTTAGTGAAAAATGGAAGAGTATGTATATGTACTTTAAGGCAGAAACAGGTTCCAAGAAGGACATTCCAGGAATATCAATGAACAAGGGGAGTACGTATGCGAGGATCTTCAAAAGGCAGAAGTATTCAGTCAGCAGTATGTAAAGATTGTTGGTTACAAGAATAATTCAGATAGAGGAGGTGACTACTACTAAAGAAGTATTAACATTTACCTATGACAACAATGACATTTACAGAGTAATACAAAAGTTGAAAACTAGAAAAGCAGCTGGAATTGATAAGGTTTCGAGGTATATACTGCAGACAATGGGTTGAGATATAGTACCATATCTGAAGTACTTATTTGATTATTGTTTGAATGAAGGAGCTATACCAATACAATGGAGAGCTACTATAGTAGCTATAGTAGGAAAGGGTCATAGACATAAAGCTGAAAATTACAGGCCAGGCAGTTTGACATGCATTGCATGTAAGCTTTCGGAAAGCATTCTTTCTAATTATATTAGATATGTTTGCGAAATTAATAACTGGTTTGATAGCAGGCAGTATAGGTTTGGGAAAGGTTATTCCACTGAAGCTCAACTTGTAGGATTCCAACAAGATATAGCAGATATCCTGGATTCAGGAGGTCAAATGGAATGTATCACGATTGACCTATCTAAGGCATTTGATAGGGTGGATCATGGGAGACTACTGGCAATAATGAGTGCAATTGGACTTGACAAAAGAGTGACTGAATGGGTGGCTCTGTTTCTAGAAAATAGAACTCAGAGAATTAGAGTAAGCGAAGCTCAATCTGTCCCTGTAAAAATTAAGAGGGGAATTCCCCAAGGCAGTATTATTGGACCTTTATATTTTCTTATATATATCAATCATATGTCTAAAGAAGTGGAATTAGAGATAAGGCTGTTTGCAGATGATTTTATTCTGTACAGAGTAATAAATAAGTTACAAGATTGTGAGCAACTGCAAAATGACTTCGATAATGTTGTGAGATGGACAGTAGGCAATGGTATGATGATAAATGGTGTTAAAAGTCATGTTGTGAGTTTCACAAATAGGAAGAGTCCTCTCAATTTTAATTACTGCGTTGATGGGGTGAAAGTTTTTTTGGGGATCATTGTAAGTACCTAGGTGTTAATATATGGAAAGATCTTCATTCGGGTAATCACATAAATATGATTGTAAATAAAGGGCTCAGATCTCTGCACATGGTTATGAGGGTATTTAGTAGTGTTGGCTACTGAACGTATGACTCGAAGCAGTGTATCGATTCATTCAAGTGTCCGAGTGAATCGATTCACAGGAACGGCGAGCTCACAGCACATGATTCAGCTTACTCCCAGCGGACAGTGCTGAGTGGCGCACTCACTGGACGTTGACGGGGAGCCGAGCTTCCGCTGCAGCGAGACAGTGAATCATGGCACATCGAAAGAATCGTGAACGAGCGCGGCTCAGTGAGACACAAGATACACACGGCTCCTTATCGGCTCACTGCAGCGAGACATATAGTGAGCCATGCTACACTGAAAGAATTGTATGCTATAATGGACTCTCGAGCTCAGCTCATTTGAAAATAATGCCCATTTTCATGCACTTTCATCTTCTTACAGAGAGCTTTAAATAATAGATGGATTTATTTGCAGTGTTAAAAGGTAGTCACAACATAATTCTGAAGTAGCTAGTAAGTAGGTAGGCTATTAGGTTATACTATTTATTAGTTTAATGAATCTTAGTATTATAACTTAAACTCGACTCTAGCCTGCCCTATGACTATGAGTCATGCTCATGACCACTCAAAAGTTTTATATTGGGAAGAATGGCTCAGTATTCTCTCAGTTCATATGTCACATCGTTGCACAAGACTTCAATCATATGTGGACAGACGCAATAAAAGTATGTTGAATCAGAAAACCAGCGGGCTACTGTACATCTCGGGTAGCCTATACAAAATATGACATACATACATACATACATACATACATACATACATACATACATACATACATACATACATACATACATACATACATACATACATACATACATACATACATACATACATACATACATACATACATACATACATACATAATCATTATAGACTGTTATGCCTTTCAGCGTTCAGACTGCAAGCCTCTGAGAATTTACTAAACGTCGCCACAATCCTCGATTTGCAACTAGTGTTGTGGCCTCATTTAGTTCTATACCTCTTATCTTTAAATCGTTAGAAACAGAGTCTAACCATCGTCGTCTTGGTCTCCCTCTACTTCTCTTACCCTCCATAACAGAGTCCATTATTGTCCTAGGTAACCTATCCTCCTCCATTCGCCTCACATGACCCCACTACCGAAGCCGGTTTATGCGTACAGCTTCATCCATCGAGTTGATTCCTAAATTAGCCTTTATCTCCTCATTCCTAGTACCCTCCTGCCATTGTTCCCACCTGTTTGTACCAGCAATCATTCTAGCTACTTTCATGTCTGTTACTTCTAACTAATGAATAAGATATCCTGAGCCCACCCAGCTTTCGCTCCCGTAAAGCAAAGTTGGTCTGAAAACAGACCGATGTAAAGATAGTTTCGTCTGGGAGCTGACTTCCTTCTTACAGAATACTGTTGATCGCAACTGCGAGCTCACTGCATTAGCTTTACTACACCTTGATTCAATCTCACTTACTATATTACCATCCTGGGAGAACACACACCCTAAATACTTGAAATTATCGACCTGTTCTAGCTTTGTATCACTAATCTGACATTCGATTCTATTGAATTTCTTACCTACTGACATCAATTTAGTCTTCGAGAGGCTAATTTTCATACCATACTCATTGCACCTATTTTCAAGTTCCAAGATATTAGACTGCAGGCTTTCGGCACAGTCTACCATTAATACCAAGTCGTCAGCATAGGCCAAACTGCTTACTACATTTCCACCTAACTGAATCCCTCCCTGCCATTTTATACCTTTCAGCAGATGATCCATATAAACTACGAACAGCAAAGGTGAAAGATACAGCCTTGTCTAACTCCTGTAAGTACCCTGAACCAAGAACTCATTCTACCATCAATTCTCACTGAAGCCCAATTGTCAACATAAATGCCTTTGATTGATTTTAATAATCTACATTTACTTCCATAGTCCCCCAGTATGGCGAACATCTTTTCCCTCGGTACCCTGTCATATGCTTTCTCTAGACCCACGAAACATAAACACAACTGCCTATTCCTCTCGAAGCATTTTTCAATTACCTGGCGCTTACTGAACATCTGATCCCGACAGCCTCTCTGTGGTCTGAAACCACACTGGTTTTCATCCAACTTCCTCTCAACGACTGATCGCACCCTCCCTTCCAAGATGCCAGTGAATACTTTGCCTGGTATACTAATCAGTGAGATACCTCGATAGTTGTTGCAAATCTTCCTGTTCCCTTCCTTATAGATAGGTGCAATTACTGCTTTTGTCCAATCTGAAGGTACCTTACCACTCCACGCTAATTTTACTACTCTATGAAGCCATTTCATCCCTGCCTTTCCACTGTACTTCACCATTTCAGGTCTAATTTCATCTATTGCTGCTGCCTTATGACAATGGAGTTTATTTCCTATCCTTTCCACTTCCTCAAGCATAATTTCACCAACATCCTTTTCCTCCTCCCCATGAGCTTGGCTGTTTGGAACACCACCATGATGATTTCCTTTTACATTGAGAAGATGTTCAAAATATTCCCTCCACCTCTCCAGTGATTCTCTGGGATCTATTATGAGTTCACCTGAATTACTCAAAACACTGTTCATTTCCTTTTTCCCTCCCTCCCTAAGATTCATCATTACTGTCCAGAAAGGTTTCCCTGATGCTTGACCTAGCCTTTCCAGGTTATTACCAAAATCTTCCCATGACTTCTTTTTGGATTCAACAACTATTTGTTTCGCTCTGTTTCTTTCATCTACGTACCAATCCCTGTCCGCCTTGGCCCTTGTTTGGAGCCATTTCTGATAAACCTTCTTTTTACGTTTACAGGCTGCTCTCACTTCATCATTCCACAAAGATGTTCGCCTTTTCCCATCTTTACACACAGTTGTTCCTAGGCATTCCCTTGCTGTTTCTATTACAGCATCCCTGTATGCCACCCATTCACTTTCTATACCTGAACCTGCTTACTGTCTACTGTTCGAAAATTCTCACTAATCATATCCATGTACTTCTGTCTAATTTCCTCGTCCTGGAGACTTTCTACCCTTATTCGTTTGCAGACGGATTTCACTTTCTCTACCCTAGGCCTAGAGAGACTTAGTTCACTACAGATCAGATAGTGGTCTGTATCATCGAAAAATCCGCGAAAAACTCGTACATTCCTAACAGATTTCCTGAATTCGAAGTCTGTTAAGATATAGTCTATTATGGATCTGGTACCCCTAGCCTCCCATGTGTAGCGTTGAATAGCCTTATGCTTGCAGAACGTATTCGTAACAGCTAAACCCATACTAGCACAGAAATCCAGCAAACGCTTCCCATTCCCATTAGCTTCCATATCTTCCCCACATTTACCAATCACCCTTTCGTACCCTTCAGTTCTATTCCCAACTCTCGCATTGAAATCGCCCATTAGCACTATTCTATCCTTGCTGTTGACCCTGACCACGATGTCACTCAATGCTTCATAAAACTTGTCAACTTCATCCTCATCTGCACCCTCACATGGTGAATACACGGACACAATTCTTGTCCTAATTCCTCCCACTGACAAATCTACCCACATCATTCGCTCATTTACGTGCCTAACAGAAACTATGTTGCGTGCAATGGTATTCCTGATAAAGAGCCCTACCCCAGACTCTGCCCTTCCCTTTCTAACACCCGTCAAGTACACTTTATAATCTCCTATCTCTTCCTCCTTATCTCCCCTTACCCGAATATCACTTACTCCTAGCACATCCAGATGCATCCTCTTTGCTGACTCAGCCAGTTCTACCTTCTTTCTTCCATAAGCCCCATTAATATTGATAGCTCCCCATGGAATTCCATTTCGTTCGCCAAGTTGTTTCCAAGGAGTTCCTCGCCTGCCAAATGGGAGTGGGACTCCGTTGCTCCCATAGGTCCGAGGCTTGCTTAAACTGTTCTGAGCTCGGTAACTATGACTATTAAAAAAATCCTCAGCTGATAGAAAAATACTTTTTTTAAATGACTGAGCGAGTTGTCGTGCGGTTAATATCGCGTGGCTATGCGCTTGCATTCGGGGGATGGTGGATTCGAATCCCACCGTCGGCAGCCGTTAAGACGGTTTTATCGTAGTTTCCCCATTTTCACACCAGGAAATGCTGGGACTGTACCTTAATTCAGGTCATGGCTGCTACCTTCCTAATCCTAACCTTTCCCACCCTGCGTCACCGGAAACCTTCGATGTATTAGAGTAACTAGCATTTTTTCTAAGAAAGGAATTCATAGTATGAAGACCAGATGGCAGCTGCGAGCACTGAATGCTGTTGCTGCTGTCTTACCAGCACATAGTGCACAGATGCAGTAGGAGCGGTGACTAATGTGCCGTGAATCGGATCACTGTATCGATTCAGTAACGTGAACGGAATCAAATGAATCGATTCAGTAAAATGAATCGAATGTCCCATCACTAGTATTTAGGGGTTGTAGTAAGGATGCAAAGGAGAGGGCATGTAAATCTCCGGTAAGACCTCAACTAGAGTATGGTTCCCGTGTATGGGACCCTCACCAGGATTCAAGAACTGGAAAATATCCAAAGAAAAGCCGCTCGATTTGTTCTGGTTGATTTCCGACAAAATATTATAGTGTTACATAAATGTTGCAAAGTTTGGGCTGGGAAGATTTTCGAGAAAGGAGACGAGCTGCTCGAGTAAGTGGTATGTTCCGAGCTGTCAGTGGAGAGATAGCGTGGAATGCCATCAGTAGACGAATACGTTTGAGTGGTGTCTTTAAAAGTAGGAAAGATCACAATATTAATATAAGGTTGGAATTCTCGTTTATAGGAAGGGGAGTTAGGGATTGGAATAAGTTACCAGGGCGATGTTCAATAAATTTCCAATTTCTTTGCAGTCATTTAAGAAAAGGTCAGGAAAACAACAGATAGGGGATCTGCCACCTGGGCGACTGCCCTAAATGCAGATGAGCAGTGAATGAGTGAGTGATTGTGTGACCAGATTATAAAGGCAACTCATTCAGCTAGGAACGGTACTAACCCATATCAAGAACATGATTTACTGAATCGCAGCTCAGTGTCTACAATGTTGAGACATAAAAATGTGAGTTCCTAGTGATCAGATCCATTACAAAACAAAGTGATAGCGTGAAACTGTGCTTCCTTACGAACAGCTTGCATGGTGTATTCATATTGTCTCTCTAGTTACAGTTCTGCATACGAAGATTGATCAGTGTGATACTCGCTAACGTTATACAGTGTATTAAAAGCTGGCTGTATGGTCGATTGACTAAAACCCAAAATTGAAAGAAAGCCATTTATGTGCCGAGGTCGTAAACTCTCGCAAAAACCGCGTAAAAAGTAAAAAAAAATATCCGTTTCTTTCATGTGTGTAGAGTTTTGTGGACCGAACTAAACGCTATGATCGGGGACGAAATGTGTTCACAGACAAGGCAGTGGGAAGGACTGGAGAGGTAGCCGAGTGCAGGCACTTTTTGTGACTGAATCTGAGGTTAGCGAGTATTCGCCAGCCACAGTCGTAATGCTCTCCACACTGACCTAGTACACAAGAGGGTGAGCAGCACGGTGAACATGTGAGGGCGCCCTGCCTCAAACACTACTGTCCCAGGGTAGTCATCCACACCTGATACTAGCCTAATGTAAACCACATTGTCACCCAGAGCATGAAGCGGCTAGACTAGCAATGCATATGAAATAATTTTTGTGTCCTGGAAGTAACCTTTCATGAAAATGAAATGTGCTTGCCGAAAAGCCAGTGGATAAGAAACTAGATACTTGCCTAATGAAAACGTGCCTTTAGGTGTTTTACTGGCAACCCACTCCGCTTTGCACGGGAGCATTCTTAAATTCATGGTGTTAGATCTCAGAAGATTTTCTTGTAGACGACAGTAGTTGTTTCGTAGCTCAGAGTGATGTTTTTATTCAAGACCCTTCTGGTCACCTGCCTGTTTTCTCGCTCCTTTCCGTCCATGTGACATTGAAATCATTCCTTCGTTTACAGTAAAACGACGGTAACTCCTAAACTAGGGATACCACACTCACAGTGGGAGGGCCGTGCGCGGCCTGCGATACCATTCCAAACGGCCCGTGGAAAATATGAAGTTTATCTTAAGAAAACAAACCAAAACCAAACACCTTTGCGCAACAACTCTGAGGGGCCCTGGCTTACCAAGCGACCGCTGCTCATCCCGAAGGCCTGCACATTACCAGGTGTCGTGTGGGCGGCTCGACTAATACTCTCGGCCGTTATCCTTGGTTTTCTGGACCGGGGCCTCTATCTCACTGTTAGATTGCTTCTCAGTTATAATCATGTGGACTGAGTAGACCTAGAACCACCCCTCGCATCCGGGTAAAAATCCCTGACTTGGTCGGGAATCGAACCCGAGGCCTTCAGGTAAGAGGCAGGCACGCCACCCTTACACTACGGCAAACATAGGAAGGGTTAGACGACGGGAGGGTTTTGTCTGGAATACGAAGACGGAATTCTCCTCGGTAAACAGCAGAATACAGCTGTACCGGCTGTTACCTCCCTCCCGTACTTGAATGGAGCAATTTGTCTCCATCAGTCTTGTGAATTACACACGTCGTTCCTTATTAGTGCAAGCCATAATGTTTGTCGTTGTTATGATCATGGAAGTTGTTTAAATAAGGCTCGAAGGTGACCTTGCGGTCTTCAACCGATCCAATTAACCGTAAGAATGATCGAGAACAGCTGCACTCTTTCGAGACAGTTTTATCGTACAACACGCGTGATGTCATTTTCTAACGATCGCAGTAACTAGGAAATGACACTATTAACTCCTTGTGTAAGCACTGGGTGTGTTCGTGTTTAAAGCGAGAATATTGTAGTTTAGTCACTGAAATTACTTGCCTGTGTTTTATATCCTACCCTTGCGTGCTTCACTTTCTCACTGTACATGGTTTTCTGATCTAGCACTTAACTTTCTTTCTTGTTTTTTGTTTGCTAGGGGCTTTACGTCGCGCCGACACAGATAGGTCTTATGGCGACGATGGGATAGGAAAGGCCTAGGAGTTGGAAGGAAGCGGCCATGGCCTTAATTAAGGTACAGCCCCAGCATTTGCCTGGTGTGAAAATGGGAAACCACGGAAAACCATTTTCAGGGCTGCCGATAGTGGGATTCGAACCTACTATCTCCCGGATGCAAGCTCACAGCCGCGCGCCTCTACGCGCACGGCCAACTCGCCCGGTCTTTCTTTCTTGATCCAGGGTTGGTTTTCCTCTCGGACTCCGCGAGGGATCCCACCTATACCGCCTCAAGGGCAGTGCCCTGGACCGTGAGACGTTGGGGATACAACTGGGGAGGAAGACCAGTGCCTCGCCCAGGCGGCCTCATCACCTGTTATACTGAACAGGGGCCTTGTGGGGAATGGGAAGATTCGAAGGGATAGAAAAGGAAGAGGGAAGGAAGCGGCCGTGGCCTTACGTTATGTAACAACCCGCAGAAGAAGTGGGAACCACTGAAAACCACTTCTAGGATGGTTGAGGTGGGAATCGAACCCAACTCTACTGAGTTGACCTCCCGAGGCTGTGTGGACTCCGTTTCAGCCCTCGTACCACTTTTCAAATTCCGTGGCAGAGCCGGGAATCGAACCCGGGCTTTTGAAGGTGGCAGCTGTGACTCTAACGACTACACTACAGAGGCGGCCTCTAGCATTTATTTTAATTTAACTTATCTACAAATTAACTGAAAGCTAAATACTCAGAACTTGGATTAATGTTCTATTTATGTATAGTATTTTATGTTCGAGATGTTTCTCGAAGGTCCTACGTCATCTGCGCTCTGATTATACAGGGTTGTCCAGGTACAACGTCCACCTTAAATAACTCGTGAACCTTCCGTTTCCACATTCCGTAATGTTGACAAGGGGCTCAAAATATTTGAACTCACAGTACATTCCTGAGCTACCAAAATCACCGTGCCACGCGCCTAATAAATGGTGAGATTTCCAGCGAAATGTACCAGGTATTTCAGATTCAGGTGCGATGGACTGTATTACTATTGACGTTTCTGATCGGGTATAATCATGGGAGAATACTGACGAAAATAAGGGATATTGGACTAGACAAAAGAGTGATTGAATGCGTGGCTAAACCTCTAGAAAATAGAACTCAGACAATTAGAGTAGGAGAAGCATTATCTGACCCTGTAGCGATTAACAGGGGAATCCCACAAGGGAGTATTATTGGATATTCTTGTGTACATAAATTTTATAAGTAAAGAACTGAAATCACGGACACGGCTTTTCTGTAAACGATGGCCTAGGCTTAGTTCAAAGACCTGCAGAGTGCAAGGTGACGCATGGTTACCGCGAACGAATCCCATAAGCTATCAATGTCCATGTGAAGAGATGTCATCAGAATTCGGTCCCTGATAATTGCTAACGGTTGTTCGTATTTCCTGGTCGCATCATGTGGCAGCTCACTTCTCCAGGAATTAACGACCACACACAGCCCATATTTAGAAGAGAAGATTTTTGAAGTGACATATTAGAGATCATATTTCTGTTTTCACAGAAGCTGCAGTGGCGCTTGAGTCAGCCTTGCGCATTCCTAAGGCGAGTGTCACTTGCTGTGGGGGCGACCAGCTGCCTTGGGCACGCTTTAGCACAAAAACGGCCGGCTAATGAGAGGCTACTGTCAGCGGGAGAGGAATATTTACAAGGACACAGAAAACTGAAAACAATTCAAATTTACTTTGTCAGTTTGACTTTTAATAGTACTCACAAAGTAAAACAATATAGACAGACACTATATATTTTACAAGCTCTCAGATAACAAGTCTTTAGAAGTTTTGATTTGTAAGAAATCTGATGGAATTTTAGGTCATTCGGTTTACCGTAAACCCACCCACCCATAATAGCAGGTATCTTACAAGTATGCTGGGGACAGTACAAACAACGGGTCCCCGAACCTGAGGAAATACCTATTTAAGGTTTAAAATCTTCAAGCCGGGACCCTCTGAACCCAAAGCGACTCAACCAAGGAGGCGGACACAACGAAGTCGCTCGCTACACCAATGATGTGTGCTGCTGCACCTGAGCCGGAGAACAAGACAGATTTTAAGGAAGAATTTTCGAGTGCTCAAATGCAGAAAAACAACGCATACCAAAGTGGACAGACGAACAATACGACAATAAACCACCAAGAACTAGTTCGTGTGAGTGCTGCTGTGTATAGTGGTAGTAGTGGAATGCCAAGCATAGTTTAGCAAAAGCGTGCTGCGCCTAACCACCTTATCAGCCAAGAAAGGGATAACGGTGAACTTGACCACCTAACTAGAACTTTCCTCATTAATGGTCATTCAATGAAACAGATTAACGATGTGCTACATCCTAAGAAAGACAAATTGTTACGTGATTCTCCTCCTGTGAATTTCACCTCCTTGCCACACGTACAGTCTGTCCCGGATAGGATTAGCAATAGTCTCAGAAGGCACAATACCAATACCATCCTGAAGGCTGATATCGTCATAGGCAAATGTATGAAGTATGTTAAAGATCCTATTGGTCAAAACTGTGCTGGAATACACAAGATCCCTTGTTTTTGTTGGCTAAACATACAAGCAGGTAACGACGAGGGTTAAGGAACATCGCAGCCAGTTACGTATTTACCGGCCAGAGAAGTATTCCATACATAATGACTATCAAGCCAGTCTTGATAAAACATATTTAATTAGTAAGGAGAAACGTTTTACACCAAAAATAATTCATGAGGCGACAACTCCAATAATTTCAACAAAGTGGGCGACCATATACTGTGTAAATCATGGCTCCCCTTCACAGTTATGATGATACTTGTTGTTTGAAGAGGCCAAACATGTAGGCAATCGGCCCCCTTCATCGTTAACACTTCAACACAGATCTCCCTAACTTTGGAGGTCCTGAGAATAACTGCACTTCTGACAGGGTCTTTCTATCCTGGGTCTGTTTATAACTGCTATTCTATAATTACCATTGTTCCAAAGACGAGAGCGACAGCTTGTAATTACAATAACACGACCTAATATCTCTAGCATTACTTAATGGTCGTGAAAGTCTGTGTTATTCTTACCTTGAATATCATCCCTGCAGTGCATGGTGCAACATATCCTCAACCAAGAATGTCTGACCACCTCTGGAAGTAATCTGGTGAATTAATGCGCCCATGTCCATTCGATGAGCTCCATGATGTCTATATAATATCTTTGACATTGCTTGCTCGGTGAAAAACCGTAATGCAGATTCCAACATGGCTGTTGTTTTGGGCCATTGCCCTTGGCCAACATTTGCTGCCTGCTGTGAAACAAGAGAAAAACGATGGGCGTAAGTTCTAGATAAAAATAATTAACGCTGATAATTTCCGTAAATAAGAACTATTATATTTAACATCAACGGTATTTACAAAGTTTTAAAAATCACGAAATGATTCTATTTATCACCTGAAAAGTATTAGAAACACAAACATATGTTCGACCTAAGTGCATAACTATATGAGAAGCAAAGCTAAAAATCACTAACATTTACGAACATTTTCCAAGTAAACGACAACAGTTTAGAAGATATTAAGAGAAAAACTTCCACATCAGTTCGCGTGTTGAGTCCAAGTTTGGGATTACTTCCGCCTCACTAAAAGTCATCTTTTGAAGAAACCTAAACTGATCACTGGCCAAATGGACTACCAGACTGCCTGTATGCAGCGGGTTTCTAGCACAGAATGTGAAATTCACCACAGGAGCCTTCAATGATGGCTTTGGTATTTCTGGACATGAGAGTTCAGTGTCTCTAAAGTGAGGAGAACACTGCTAAGAAATGAAACCAAGGAAGTAAACTGACATCTACAGTTTTACCTATGAATGAACTGCACATTCATTTTATTCAGACATTATTATTTCCCATTTTCTGTTACTGTGATGTAGGCTACTTTTTTCTGATATAACAAATTAATTTTGATGATATGCTATGAATTTCCGGTATGACGCTCGCAATTGTCCCTACTACAAACAACTTTCTTGGCTAAGACCAAACGACAGATGCAACTAATCTTGTGTACCAAGTGCTTTCTGGAGACATTCCTCCTTATCCTTTCAGCAATTTGAGTCGCCTTGGTTTAACACTACTACAATACTCCCTGCATCAAAACCTCTTACCAGCAATTACTCGTAAGTGCTTCCAGCAAGGTATCTGTATGAGCGGAACGAGTGATTGAGTGTGAAAATGCTGATGTGAGATTAATATATAACCAAACCAAACCAAACCCCATGGCACTACAGCCCTTGAAGGGCCTTGGCCTACCAAGCGACCGCTGCTCAGCCCGGAGTCCTGCAGATTACGAGGTGTCGTGTGGCCGGCACGACTATTCCTCTCGGCCGTTATTCTTGGTTTTTTAGACCGGGGCCGCTATCTCGCCGTCAGTTAGCTCCTCAAATCTAATCACGTAGGCTGAGTGGACCTCGAACCAGCCCTCAGGTCCAGGTAATAATCCCTGACATGGCCGGGAATCGAATCCGGGGCCTCCGGGTAAGAGGCAAGCACGCTACCCCTACACCACGGGGCCGACATGAGATTAATATATAGCTAAATATAATTTAATAGTTTATATCAACAATAAAATTTAAAATATTGGTGTTACTAATTAAAAATAAACACATTTAGTGATAATTACAGTAGTATTTTTTTCTGGTGCTACGGAGATTACTTCAAGGATTTTTAGCCACTAATCGGTTAGAATGCAAACGGATTTGAACAAGGCGCAAGTATCATCTAGCCGCTCTACACTTATGGACGAGAGTTGCATAGATTCAGGGGTTCTGAAAGTTCAGATCGCTAATACTTATGCAAATCTCACTGCAGTGCCGTTGTGCGGGCTAGACGAGACTTGCGCCTTGGTTAAATACGTTTGTATTCTAACCTGTAAGTACGTAAACATCCTTTCCTTATATTATTGTATTTTTACTCCTTTTTTGGCATTTCTTTGCATTATTGTGATTTAGTATCTATTTTTCAAATCAGCACAATGTACGCAGTTTCTTCTTATGTAGTCTTTCTTATTTTTGTCGCAAAACTGTATTGTTACGTTTTAGTTCTTAGTATTGTACTTTAAGTTTTGGTAACTTTTATGGCAAATGCAGGAGTTGGGTTAGTAATGAATAAGAAAATAGGGCAGCGGGTAAGCTACTACGACCAGCATCATGAAAGGATTGTTGTTGTCAAGATTGACACCAAGCCGTTGCCCCCAGCAAAAATGCAGGACTATATGCCTACTAGTTGAGCAGATGATGAAGAAATCTAAAGAATATATGAAGAGATAGAAGATTTAACACAACATGTAAAAGGTGACGAGAATCTGTGATGGGAGACTGGAATGCAGTGTTAGGCCAAGGAAGAGAAGGTAATACAGTAGCAGAATTTGGATTGGGACAAGGGGATGAAAGAGGAAGTCGGCTAGTTAAATTCTCCATCGATCACAATTTAGTCCTTGCTAATACTTGCTTCAAACACCACAAAAGACGGCTGTATACGTGAAGGAGACCTGTATACACTGGAAGGTATCAAATAGACTTCATTATGATTAGGCACAGATTCAGAAACCAGGAGTGGATTGCAAAACTTACCCAGAAGCAGACGTGGACTCTGACCACAACTTGTTGGTCATTAAATGCCTCCTGAAGTTGAAGAGATTGAGGAAAGGTAGGAATGTAAGAAGATGGGATCTAGATTAGTTGAAAGAAAAGAGTTGAGGGATTTTTTCAAGGAACATTTTGCACAAGGAATAAATCAAAAGGCTGAAGGAAACACAATAGAGGTAGAATGGGCAGTCCTGAAGAATGAGGTCTCTAGGCCTGCTGAAGAAATGATAGGAAGAAAGGAAAGATCTCCTAAGACCTGAATGATGAGCGACAAAAGTACAAGAATGCAAAGAATTAAGAGGGCAAAAAGGAACACAGGCGATTACAGGATGAAGTGGATAGTAAGTGCAGGATAGCTAAGGAAGAATGGCTGAAGGAGAAATTCAAGGATGTTGAAGGTTGTATGGTCCTTGGAAGGGTGGATGCTGTATACGGGAAAATCAAGGAAACCTTTGTAGAAAGGAAATCTAGGTGTATGAATATTAAGAGCTCAGGTTGAAAACCACTTCAAGGGAAAGAAGACAAGGCAGGAAGATGGCAGGAACATATCCAACAGTTGTACCAAGGTAAAGACGTAGATGATATAGTTCTGGAACAAGAAGAGGCTGTTGATGCTGATGAAATGGGGGACCCAATTTTGAGGCCAAAGTTTGGCAGTGATTTGAGAGACCTATATAGGAAAGGCACCTGGAATTGATGGGATTCCCTCTGAATTACCAACTACCTTAGGAGAAACTAGCATGGCAAAGTTATTCCATTTAGTGTGTAAGATGTATGAGGCAGGAGAAGTGCCATCCGATTTTCGGCAAAATGTCATTATACCTATTCCCAAGAAAGCTAGTGTTGACAAGTGTGAAAACTACCGCACCATTAGTTTTGTATCTCATGCCTGCAAAATGTTAACACGTATTATTTACAGAAGAATGGAAAGACAAACTGAGTTGGGAGAAGATCAATTTGGCTTCAGAAGAAATGTAGGAACACGTGAAGCAATCATGATGTTAGAGGATCGAGTTGTGAAGGACAAGCTCACATATATCGCGCTCGTAGATCTTGGGAAGGCATTTGATAATGTTGATTGGAATAAGCTATTTGAGATTCTGAAGATGATCGAGATCAGATACCGAGAACGAAGAATTATTTGCAATCTGTATAAAAATCAGTCTGCAGTGATAAGGATCGAGGGCTTTGAAAAAGATGCAGCAATCCAGAAAGGAGTGAGGCAAGGTTGCAGTCTGCCCTCCCTCCTTTTCAATGTTTATATAGAACAGGCAGTAAAGGAAATCAAAGAGGTAACTGGAAAGGTAATCACAATCCAGAGAGAGAAAATCAAAACCCTGAGATTTGCTGATGATATTGTTATTTTGTCTGAGACTGCAGAAGATCTGGAGAAATTGCTGAATGGTATGGGCAAAGTCTTGGGTAAGGAGTGCAAAATGAAAATAAATAAGTCCAAAACAAAAGTAATGGAGTGCAGTCGAACGAAGTCAGGTGATGCAAGAAATGTTAAATTAGGAAATGAAACCTTAAAGGAAGTAGATGAATATTGTTACTTGGGTAGTAAAATAACTAACGATGGCAGAAGTAAGGAGGACATAAAATGCAACTGGCACAAGCAGAGGAGGCCTTTCTTAAGGAAAGAAATTTGCTCACTTCGAACATTGACGTACTAATTAGAACAATGTTTTTGAAGACATTCGTCTGGAGCGTGGCATTGTATGGAAGTGAAACATGGACGATAATAGCTCAGAAAAAAAAGAGAATAGAAGCTTTTGAAATGTGGTGTTACAGAAGAATGCTGAAGATAAGATGAAGAGATCGAATCACGAATGAAGAGATACTGAATCGAATTGGTGAGGGGAGAGCTATTTGGCTAAATTTGACGAGAAGAAGACATAGAATGATAGGACACATCTTAAGACACTTGTGCAGTGGATTATTGAGGGAAGTGTAGGCGGTAAGAACGGTAGGGGCAGACCAAGGTATGAACATGACAGACAGATTAGAGCAGATGTAGGATGCCGAAGTTACGTAGAAATGAAAATGTTAGCACAGGATATGGTGGCTTGGAGAGCTGCATCAACCCAGTCTTTGGACTGATGACTCAAACAACAACATGGCATTAATAAGTAAAACTATGTTGATGGGGTTAAGTTTAAGAGAAGGCCAGGAACCCTGAATTCTCCATGCTCAATAAAGGCTTTATCATCAATCAATCAATCAATCAATCAATCAATCAATCAATCAATCAATCAATCAATCAATCAATCAATCAATCAATCAATCAATCAATCAATCAATCAATCAATCAATCAATCAATCGATCAATCAATCAATCAATCAATCAATCAATCAGTCAATCAATCAATCAATCAAACAAACCATGTAAGGAAATTCTGCAAATAAGTGGAAAGAAGAGGGAAAGAACACACATGCAACTTCATTATAGACTATTACACCTTTCAACGTTCAGTCTGCAAGCCTCTGTGAATTTACTAGATGCCTCAAATATCCTCTATTTGTAACTAGCTCTGAGGCTTCGTTTCGTTTTATACCCTGGTATCTTAAAATCTTTAGAAACTGAGTCTAATCCTCCATGATCTAGTCCAGAATTCGTCTTACATGTCCTCACCTCCGAAGCCGGTTTATGCGTACCGCTTCATTCGTCGCGTTCGCTCCTTATTTACTCTTTTTCACCCGCTTGCCATCGTGTGTACGAGTGATCATACTCACTGCTTTCATGTGTGTTACCTCTTCAGAGTCCACCCAGTTTCCACTCCCATACAGCAAAGTTGGTCCGTAGACAGATCGGTGTAAAGGTAGTTTCTTCTGGGAATTGGCTTCCTTCTTCCAGAATACCGTTGATCGCAACTGCGAACTGACTGCGTTACCTTTACTGAACCTTGACTCACTCTCACTTACTGTTAAGACATCCTGGGAGAATACTTGACATGATCTCCCTGTCCAGTTTTGTATTTCAAACCTAACATTCAGTTCGCTTAGGATTCTTCCCCACTGACAACAGTTGACTTCGAAATGTTGCACTTATTTTCAAGTTTCAAGATATTAGACTCATCAGAGTCTGTCATTAAGACCAAGTCATCGGCATAGATCAAACTGCTTAAACTGCAAGCGGATGGCAAGCTGTTTGTTTTTCAAGTGGCATCCCACGACCTTAAATGCAGGTTTTGAGCGCTGTATGACGTTCCACATTGTTCACCAGCCCAACATCGTGCTTTAAATTACAAAAAGAGGTTCGAATTCTCGACTATCTCTGCATCACTCATGTAGGACCTGTAATCAAGTTGTAGGTCAATAGTTGTAATTTAATGCACAATGTCATGTTCTAGCTGAGTTGGTGGAGGTTTCTGGACAAAATATGGAACCCGCACCCACCACGTCCCACAGCACCCAAGCGACGCATTTCTAGATGTGGACCCCCGATGATCAGTTGGCTGTCCCACAGAACATACAAAGCGTTGTCGGTGTTGGTTTGGGAGGACTAGGAATATGTTGATCGTAAGTTGGTGGTAGCAGACATAAAAGTAGCGAAACTGATAATGACAGTACAAATGGGTTGGGGCAATTTTGTAAAGAAGGTATCGGCTTCGGTAACGATGTCATGCAAGGTCAGAGGAGGGGTATAAGCAACAGAGATGAGTTTATTTATTTATTTATTTATTTATTTATTTATTTATTTATTTATTTATTTATTTATTTATTTATTTATTTATTTATTTACCGCATCGCTTTCATTTCCTGGAGTATCCGAGGACGTGTTCGGCTCACCTGGTACACGACACCCATGGGTGACCTGCGAGTCTGAGTGGTGGTGGTGGTGGTGGTGGTGGTGGTGATGAGGTATCGGCGCGAAGCCTATTCTTGTCGAACAACACTAAGGGGTAAGCTACAAGCAACACCGAGCTTTACCCTCTCCCTACCTCAGTGTCATCAACCACCACCACTACCGAGACGTTCAGGTCACTCGTGAGCGTGAAATAGATAGATCTCTAAAAGTATCCTACGAGAGCCGGTCTCTTAAACACGCCCAGTCTTCAATTGTCTATATTTTTGAAAACTTACAAAACTCTTAAGGCCAGCTTACCAGTGGGAATCAGTCCTTGAAAATGGCGGGCTAATCTCTCTTGTTAGTACTAACAGACGAGAGTTTTACAACAAGCGAGCTAGTGGTCGTGGCCTTAATTACGGGTACAGCCCCACAGTTTGACTGCGCCACATGTGCTACTTCAAGTGTGGGGAAACTAATGAAGAGATTCAATTAACGATATTTGCTATTCATTGTTTGATGTTTCAGTTGAAAAAAAGAGAACGTGGGGAGGTGTAAACCCAGAGGGTGATGTCAACGTCCTGCTGCAAGCGGTAGCGTAACGGAACGTCCTTGTTTACACACAGCCGGTCGTGTTGTCACGTGGCTCTACATGTGGGATCCCTCGTTTACTTACAATAGTAAGCAAAGACGATAGGCAAACCTAGACTTGCACGTGCAGCTCGTTCTTTGGCTGCAGTGTAAAAGTAAACCATACGGCATATGTTCCGAATTTGAAACTGATTGCATGACGACATGTATTTTTGAATCTAGTGGAAAATTATCTATTGAGTAGACGGTGAAGGAAATGAAGTCGTAGTCAACTACTGTGACAGTACGACAGAGATGGGTGTGTGTCAAAACACTCGGATTAGCGAAGTAGAACTATTGTTCACTTCTTTCAGTTAGAATGAAAGTTGCAGTACGTCTTAATAAAATGCTTTGAAAAGTCTACGTTCAACTACAAAATAATAATATTAATAATAATTATCTGTTTATATGAAAACCTACAACCTGTTTTCTAGTCTTTGACCGGGTCAGGGATGTAATGAATGAACCATTTAGGCTATTATTACAATGGGATCGCCACTCCCAAGGTGATATTAATGAGTGATAAATGCTATGAAATGTTAATGGAGAGTGTTGCTGGAATGAAAGATGACAGGGAAAACCGGAGTACCCGGAGAAAAACCTGTCTCGCCTCCGCTTTGTCCAGCACAAATCGCACATGGAGTGACCGGGATTTGAACCACGGTATCCAGCGGTGAGAGGCCGACGCGCGCCGTCTGAGCCACGGAGGCTCTAATCTGTTTACATAATATGCATAAATAATTAGGTCTATGGTAACTAGCGATAGGTTATACTTAGTGTTATGTTGCTAGATGGAAATAAAGAAAGTAAGTAGACAAGCGTTAATGCAATTTTCGATCTGCTGGTAAGTTGAGTGTCGATCAGCTGTTGCCTCGTGCTACACATCGACTACCAACAATAGTGTCAGTCATTCGCGGTTTCTGGCCTGGTTACAGTTTTGCGCAATCACAACTTTCTGTATTCTTTTAATGATTTAGAAATTTCAAGTTATTCGTGCTCAGTTCCCTTGGTTTCTGTTCAGTCTAGCGCATTGTGAGTGGTGCGCATTTGCTTTGCATTCTCCACTCGTTTCTCGAGCGCGAATCTCAGTAGATTCTGCGCTACTGGTGTCTTAAAGCTTTATCCGGACAAACTGGCTACAAGTTCACTCGCAGTCCCTGCAAGAGTGCGTAGTGCTGCTGCTATTTTAATTCACCTATGACTAAAGTAGTGAATTTTCGCAACGATATTAGTGTCCAACTTGCTGATAAAACGCTTCAGTTTGTATTCAGCACCGTAGAAACCGGAAATTAAAAAATATGGCAGTCAAAAAACAATTCATTGCCCTGTGTTCCATGCTTGTTGTTTGGTGAGGATGATAAATGGCTAAAACTGGAATGAGAGATTTGAATCATGTAGTAGACAGGCTACAAAAAAAAAAAGCGCGAAATCTCGAAGGCACACATTAAAAACGGTGCCAAATTTCGCTTTTAGAAAAAGAATAGATCATAAATATGTCTTTCAATACATAAAACTCAAATTGATAACGATTTATTTATTTATTTGCATCTAACGAATCGAATGGAATTTTGAGTCTACAAATGTAGGATTCAGTCCATCGAAAGGAGGAATCTGACTCAGGGCTGTGAAACTACAACAAATGAAATAATCAGTTCTCTAGAGTGTGATGAGGTGAGGCCTCTTTTAAAAAGAGCCTTCTGTCTGTCTCTCAGTCATAGCCATCCATCAATTCCTCACATCAGAGCCTGCACGGTAACATGGCATCACACATTTTGTATTGCTAATTTTTTTACGCAAATTTTCAGATTAGTTACGTATCGTATTACTTTTAGTGCCGGGAGTGTCCGAGGACTAATTCGGCTCGCCAGGTGCAGGCCCGTAGGCGACCTGCGTGTCCGGAAGTGGGAGTATGATGATGATAATGCTAAGATAGGGAGAGGGTGAATCCCGGTGTCGGCACATGGCACGAAGGGGATCTGCTCGAAGCTGTATGTCCCCATCCGACGGACGAATCACAATCAACAGCGTCATAAGCCCTCATTCCATATGAGCACCGCGGAGAGGTCTGGCTTTTGGCACGCAGTATAGTGATTAGAAATTGAATACCGTGCCAGCCAACGTTCTGATGGTGAAAATGTTTCCGACCAACGGGACTCGAACCGGCTAACCTCGGTGTCTGGCGCCTTAACGATCACGGCCAGCGGGCGGGCGACCCCCAGCCATCAGATACATGCATATGTGTTACACTAGAGTCTCTGAAAATGTATTGAAAACTTTTAACTCTTAACCAAGAAAACGTCGCATGTCCAGCTACAGGCGTATTAAGTAGACATGTTCTAAGCTGCCACTAGGCGCATGTTTCTAGGATGTTGAGCGACATAATTATCAATAAACATATTGAGAGAGACTTTAAAATCTAAAGAAATCAGCTTTTGCTTCATCTCTAAAATTAGTTAAATCAGGCATACGGTGTCTTCATACCTAGGTCTCGATATACCTTGCAGAAAAAACTGACAATCATTTGGAAAACAGGTCTTCAAAACAATTCCAGATCCGCAAATCCCTCTCCCAAAAGTGTGCCATGAACAGACATAGGCTCTGTATGCAAATCCACATTTTATCTCCCGATATGTAGACCTCCAAAACAGACAAGGAAGCACGTTTTAAGATGAAATTGGACGAATTAAGTTTGATAATGCGCATATTTGCATATATTCTAGATTAGTGCATACGTTTCAAATTTCGGATTTATTGTGCATGTTTTCAACGTTTATTATGCATATTTTAACGTGTTTTTCAAGCACTTTTCAACAAAATTTGATGTAAGTAATGCCGTGAACACTTTCGGCAATGAAATGGTTCCAAGGCAGCTGCCACTTATCGAGACACACTTCCAAATCATACCAGATCAATCAAGAAGCTAGAAACACGTGGATTGCGTCTTTGTGATTCACTGGACATACCATAGAACGTCAAGCTTGAACTGGATGGAAACTCAGGAAACCTTGGACTCCGTCTGCAAACAAAATATCGCGATGTCCTTAAACGAAATCAGGGCTACGACATCATGGTACCTATAAACAAATATTTGTCTGGTACTAATAATGTACGGTAGATCTACCAGAATGTTTGACACCTATACTCGCTCAAAAATTCAAGTACTGTTCTGTCACATCCGTAGATGTAGAGAGATCATTCTCCGCACTGAAACTGGTTTTAACAAATAAACGCCATAGGTTTAAACTAGAAAACATTGAGAAGGCTTTTGTAGTGTACCGCATAGCAAAGGGTAGGGTGTGCAGTTTAAAATGAAATAGGAATGTGCATTTCCTCATGTTTGTGTTTTTTTCACAAGGTTTTCTTAAACCCTTACTCATTTGTTAAGAATGAAGCCGTACTTTCCAGTGTCGACTTAGTTAAATGTAACATAAAAACTTTCCAGTCTGTCAAACACACAATAATTTCAATATAAATTATAACACTATAAACGCACCTGTCGAAAAATACACACTAGTATACAAAGGATGACATGTTTCGTTCTACAAGAACATCTTCAGATTCTATGAAATCACTTAAACCATGCGTATATATGTACAGCATTGTTTACGTTGTCTAAACTTGTCAATGATAGAGAGTTTAGTGATAATATGAATTGACACATAATGAATTTACAAGTATTAACTCAATGAAAAAACTACTGTACTTATCAAGACTGCCGATGCTAAGTCCGTTGACACCAAACACTATCTCAGGACTGTTGTGTCTAGATAAGTACACATGTTTTATTTCATTATGTTAATACTTGTAAATTCATTATTTGTCAATACTTTTTCATATCATGCCAACGGCCGTAGCCGTGTTGAAACACCGTGAGATCTCCGAAGTTAAGCAATATTGGGCGTGGTCAGGAGTTGGATGGGTTGCCACGCGCTTTTGGTGGGGGGTAAGGGAATGGAGGAGCGGAAAGGAACTGGCCACCCTACCGCACGTAAACTCCGGCTCAGGAACGCCTCTGCGGAGGTTCGGACCTGCCTTCGGGCAGAATAACCCTTACCTACCTTTCATATCATCACTAAACTCTCTATCATTGACAAGTTTACGCAACACAAACAATAGTGTACACACACACAGACACACACATATATATATATGTACATTCATATTTTAAGTAATTTGATAGAATCTGAGGATGTTCTTGCAGAGCGAAACATGCCATTCTTTGTATAATAGTGTGTATTTTTACGGGTATGTTTATAGTGTTATAATTTATATTGAAATAGTTGTGTGTATGACAGACTGGGAAACTTTTATGTTACATAAAATCTTACTAATGTATTTATCATGTGTTTTAATTATCACACTGTTTCTTATTCAGGACGCGTGTGCATATTGTTTTTAACAGTGAACACTGATACGCCTCACAAACTATGCACGCATTGTTTGTACAAGTGGAACACTCGCAGCTGTAAGCAGTGTGATTTTGTTTGGTTTTTATTCAGTTGTTTATTCATCACGTTATGTATCGGTGCGGGTGAATCGCGTGTGTCTAGTAAAGGAATATTACGTTTGCATTTCATACAAGTGTTTAATAGCATACATATAAGTGTATAAGTAAATGCACATTTCCACTTTTTGCAGCATACGTATTTGCATGGAGATTTATACAGCATATAAAGCCGATGTCTTGAGAGGAGGGATTCCTATACCTTCGGTATGATGGGCAGATCAATCGTTGGTGGATGTGAGTGGAGTAGATTCTAGGAACTGGGATGAGACGTGCTGGTGAACACGTACTCGTTCTTGTCTCACACGAGATGACAGGATGTTCCATGTAGGCCGCACGAGTCAAACACGCTATGTCCCCACACAGTTCTTCGAAAAGATACCATTTTATTAAAATATGACGGGATCAATTAAGTTCATATGGAGGATGAAAATTTGATACACGCGTGTGGTGCTCAAGGCAGCAGAGACGTCAGCACAACTAAATTAAAAGAAATCACGAGTTGTGTGGAGGTTGAAAATTGAAAATAACTCTCTATGGATATAGTTTATGATTTAAATGATATATCAATAGAGGCATTTGAGATGTGGATTTGGAGAAGAATTGAAAGAGTAAGATGGGAAGATAAAATATCAAATGAGGAAGTTCTGAAGAAAGTGCTGACCGTAATCCATAAAAAGGAAGAAAAATTGGATAGGGCATAATCTAGGACATAATACGAGTAGCAATGGAAGGGATGATGAAAGGAAAACGAGGAAGGGGAAGGAGACGATACCAGTTATTAGACAGCAATAGAAAGAGAAAGGAAGACTTATGCAGAAGTGAAGAAAAGGGCACTAAATCGAGAGATATGGAGGTCACAGCCATGATTGGACTTGTTGGATGGCAGAAGAAACTATGATGATGAGATCTATGGTTCGAAGACATAGAGAAGACATGACAGGCTACCAAGAGAAAATATATCATCAGTACTGAGGGATTGTGGTGTCGGAGGTAAGTTAGTACAAGCGATCGAAAGCATTTACGTTGACAATCGGGCTGCAGTGAGAATTGATGACAAAAGGAGTTCTTGGTTCAAGGTACACATAGACTGTAATCTTTCATCTCTGTTCTTCCTAATGTATATTGATCATTTAGTGGAAGATAAAAAGTAGGTGGTGGGGGGGGGAGGTATTTAGTTACGTGTGTGTATGATAGAGTGCTGGTGGTTGTGGTGAATATTGTTTTAAGAGGAAGTACATGTTAACACTCATCAGAGGGGGAAAAGGAAAGAGGCCCAAACCTTCGAAGGATGAAGGCAAAGGGAAGAGCCACGAAGGGCGTGAAGGCCTCTTAAACGTAATACCATCGACGTCGGGGGAGAACGAAACCAAACCAAAAGAGTTCGCTACTACACGTTGGTCAGACTGTGTTTAATATCTCCCTCTACAAGATGCCACTTCAAACCCGGTATAGGTGGTGATATTGTTGAAAGCCGAAAAGGAATCCGTTCGACACTCCATGCCGCACGATGACCAGGTGTAAAAGAACTCCTGGCGCACATTTGGCGTTTATCCTGAAAAATTAATTGAAACTCAGCCATACAGTAGGTCGCCCAGCAGAGATCCGTTTCGCGGCCATCTTGTAGAGTAAAATAATGGCGCGTGGCCTCGCGATAGGCCCTGGTGCTGACACCCATGGGAGACCTGCACTTATGTGGGGGGCGGCGGATGAATTCTAAAGTTGAAAACGATGACAAAAACCCAGTCCCCAAGTGGAAGAGGTAGCAATAACGGTTAAAACACCTGTTAATGCCGGGATTGGAACTAGAGACACCTTGTCTAAAAGTCAACATCCTAAGAAATTAGCGACGGTAGTGTAAGAAGGATCATCGAAATTGACACGCAGGTTGTGTAAATGGCGTGAAATAAAAATGCTTGTAAGCGGTAGCTGAGGTGGTGATTCTTGTTTTAAGAAGTACAACTGGGAGACAGTGGGTTCGAACCCCATTGTCGGTAGCTCTGAAGATGGTTTTGCGTCGTTTCACACCAGACAAACCTTAATGAAGGCCACGGCCGCTCCCTTTCCACTCGTAGCCCTTTCCTATCCCATCGTCGCCATAAGACCTCTCTGTGTCGATACGACATAGAGCAAATTGTAAAAAAAAAAAGGACAGGGAAAAAATAGAAGGGGCCCGACACTTCGAAAAATGAAGGTATCGGTGAAAGAAAGACAATGGCCACGAAAGGCGTGAAAATGAAAGACTCCCCAGGTCTCGGAACCTAATAGCGTAGGGGTCGGAAAACAACAAGAGTTGAGCAAGGGAGGTCAGATAGAATATATGAAAGTGAGGGACCTGGCACAATGCCAGACCTCACATAAGGGCCCCGTGGTCGCCAACCGACGCTCCGAAGTTCAGAGCCTTGGGGTCCCTTTGAGTCGCTTCTTACGACAGGCAAGGGGAAACCGTGGGAGCATTCTATCGGCCCACAGGAGGGGTAGCTGAGGCCACACGTTTATTATTATTATTATTATTATTATTATTATTATTATTATTATTATTATTATTATTATTATTATTATTATTGTTATTATTATTATTACACGTTCTGTTCACCTCTTAAGACAGGCAGCAGATGTATTGTACGAGCAGGGGAATCGTTTGGATAGATTCTGAATTGCCCTGTTCGGGCTCGTATGCTGAATGGTTAGCATCGAAGCCTTCGGCACAGGAGGATCAGAGTTCGATTCCCGGTCGGTTAAGGTCGTTAACTGCGTTAGATTAATTCTTCTGAGTCGCAGAATAGTTGTTTTCGTCCCAACACTCCCCTGTTCATATGCAGTCAGCACACCACACAGACTTGGCGTAAGGAAGGGCGTCCGGCAGGAAAATAGGGGTAGTTTCGCACATGATACCCCACCAGCATGTGGGGAAAACGGTGGAATAAAACTGAGAAGAACTGGCTGCACGAAGCTGAACCTACTGGATAGCAGCTGGTCATGCTAATGGCAAAAGCACTGAGGGGCTATTTTCTTCAATCAACAGCATAATTTGCAGTTGTAAGATATTTCATATTACTTATCATGCCAGCAGGATAGCATTGGAATGAGGCCAAACATCCAATCATAAGAGCGAATTTCTTTGAATATTACTTTTTCCCGTATCATAGTTACAGCTTCAGCAACTAGAACTTAATTGGTCTGAGGACACTCCTGGCCCTCATCAGAGCCGTGACCTATTCATTAGCGATCATTTGCAAACATGTGCACGTAGAACGTAAACAAATTTGTTTTAATCGCTCGCTGTAAACAAGACATTTCTCGGAACTGCACTAGATTAAAGTGAGCGCGCGCCGAGATTTATCATAACATGTTGTCACAGATTAACGCTTCTCGGAATTTGTTTGCGGGACGTCGCCTTCCTGGTGCGCGCACCTGTACCGCGCCGAGCGTGGCTGAGTGTGACATCGCATCCAATTCACATGCAGTACCGGTCAGAAGCTGAAGGTCAGCGTATGAAGAGACAGAACTTGTACGTACACAATACTTAATACCACTGTTTCCTAACCATGTATATCTATTAATAAATACATAAGTAAATAAATAAATGTTAATATTTATTTATTTAATCTGTTTACCCTCCAGGGTTGGTTTTCTTTCCTCGTGCTCAGCGAGGGATCCCACCTCTACCGTCTCAAGGGCAGTGTCCTGAAGCGTGAGACATTTGTCGGCGATACACTGGGGAGGCGGCCTCACCTGCTATGCTGAAGAGGAGCCTTGTGAGGGATGGGAAGATTGGAAGGAATAGACAAGGAAGGGGGAAGGAAGCCGCTGTGGACTTAAGTTAGGTATCATGCCGATATTTGCCTGGAGGAGAAGTGGGAAACTACAGAAAACAACTTCGAAGATGCCTGAAGTGGGAATCAAACACCCTCTACTCAGTTGACCTCCCGAGGCTGAGTGGACCCCGTCCCAGCTCTCGTACCACTTTTCGTGGCAGATCCAGGAATCGAACCCGGACCTCCGGGGGTGGCAGATAATCGCCCTAACCACTAAACCATAGAGGCGAACAAATAAATAAATCAATAACAAATAAAATCAAGAGAGCAGAGAAGTTCAAGTACATCGCTGACTAGACTGAACCCAACTAATGAGAGGAAGCAGCACATTGCGCCACAATTAACAAGCTAGAGCTAGCCTATCGACTAACTCAAAATGTACAACGAGCCACGAAATCTGAAGTTGAAACACTACACAACAGTCATCCGCCTGGAAACCCTGTATGCCATGGAGTACAAGCGTGTTGTACAAGCAAGTTTCTAAGTAGGGCTATTCGAAATAAATAAATAAATAAATAAATAAATAAATAAATAAATAAATAAATAAATAAATAAATAAATAAATAAATAAATAAATAGTGGGTGATATTAAGAAATCTCTACAACAGTTGAATTTCTGCGCGGAGTTTTAGCCCACAGGAGACCTTGGGGAGCTTTGTGCAGTGTAACAAGATGTAAGCACCCCGCTCCCCGTTGACCATATGAACTTCTATATTTTTAATAAAAACATAAAACAATGTAAATTAAATATGATTAAATTCTTCCAACCCACGCTCAAGTTAACTCGGAACCCAACACATCTCCCACTGTCCTAACCCCGAGTTAATTCCGATTTCGAGTGTTACACTCTCTCCCAGGCCTAAGGTTAGCCTGACGCTGTAGTTCCGTTATTCAGCACGAGATGGTATCATCTGACAGTGCCCGGTGAATAATAATAATAATAATAATAATAATAATAATAATAATAATAATAATAATAATAATAATAATAATAATAATAATAATTCAAACAGAGAATAAGTGCAGACGCTCCACTGTGTCACTGTCGCTGTTCTGATGAGGGTATGAACCATTCCGTCATGACAATTAGCGATAACCTTCACAGAGACAAGTAATAATTTACATGCCTCATAGAGAGTGAAGCCGGCCCTGCGACGTGCCTGCCTCTTACCCGAAGACCCCGGCCAGGCCAGTGATTTTTACTCAGCCTAAGTGATTACAATTGAGGAGCAATCTGACGGTGAAATGCGTCCCCGGTCTAGAAACCAAGAATAACGGCCGAGAAAATTCGTCACGGTGAGCACATGACACCTCGTAATCTGCAGGCCTTCCGGTTGAGCAGTTGTCGCTAGATACAGTACCGGTCAAAAGTTTAGGACCTCATAAAGAAATTTCATCTAGAACCTATAATTGTCCTGCTGGAGATCTGTAATTTTCTCCAACCCCTTACATGTTGTTTATTTCATTGAGTTAGACCAAGTACTGCAGAAGTTACGCATTTTTAACTGTTGCAAGGTCACACCAAAAAAGAATAGTTTTTAAAATGTAATGTACTGCAGACACTAACTGATTACAAGTATTATCGCTAAGATTTTTGTAGACTTAGGAATAGGTGAGGATTATGTTAGTAAATATAAAAATTCCGAACAAGTGCGACACCGTTTCTTGCGCGTTTATTTTTTCCATAGGCACCAAGATGGTCGATTTTTCCTTGTTCTTATGATAGTCTCAGCATGAGCTATCGGTGTCAGAAATGTGTTCTTGGATGCCATATGTAGAGTGCAAGTGAAACTATAAGGGCAGATAAGTTTGATGCTGATAGCTCGACCAGCGACCTATGACGACAGCAAGGAAAAATCGACCATCTTGGCGCTGCTTTGAAAAGAAAAGACACGCAAAAATCGGAGCCGCATTTTTTCGGAATTTTAAATTGCAGTAAAATGACCACCATCTATTGACAAGTCTAAAATAAAATCTTGGTGATAATATGTGCAACCAATTGAAGTAAACAAAAATACAAAATACAAAAATATTATATTTTTTGGTGTGACCTTGCATCAGTTAAAAATGCGTAACTTCTACAATACTTGGTCTAAGTCAATCAAATCACGGGACATCTATCGTGTTAGATGTAACAGGTCAGGAAAAGCATAAGAGAGTTTAAGCGGCACAATTTTAGGTTCTAGATGATATTTCATGATTTCTTCATGTGGTCCTAAACTTTTGAGCGGTACTGTAGCTCAAGGCCCTTCGGGGCTGTAGTGCCATGGGGTTTGGTTTGTTTTATATAACAGCGAAACCGTTTAAAATGTAACGAATGTTGCGGGCCAGTATCGAACGTATCGCAGGAGGTTGGTGACAGCCAGGACAGGGAAACAGAAGATGAAAGTCGTCTCAGAGAAAGAGAACCGTACATCACAATAAGCACGATCACGACGTAGTTCGTTCGCCCTCTGTATTGTTGCGGGGAGATACGCCTTTTAAACAGTCCTGTTCGGTGTTCTGCCGTCTCTATTTTCGTGTACCACCACTGGCGCATGACGGCATCTGAAATCGGCGCCTGTACGTGAGACAGGTTATCTGTTACGTTATGCGAGTATTACGCAACAATAAATTTGACCCGTACCTCATGCAATTACATCCAGAGCTTCACGATTTAACGTCGATGTCTTTGCTAGAATCCTGCGGGTTGAGACTTACTGGATTACCTTTTACTCAACCCGAACTGCCTTCTATCAACAATCCTATTAACACCATTTAATAATTTCGCAAATGGGTCTAATATTTACAGAGTGTTCGGAAACGACGTGAGCCGGATAATATATGAGTGTTGGTCATACTGACGAATAATTGGAACAAAATACTTAGATGTCTCGCGTCGTTGTCATTTTATCAGCCAATCACATCGCTTCGTGGGCGACTTCAGATGGCCTTTGCGAGGCGGTGTTGCTGAATCTGCACGTGGCTTATGGCAGGCTTGAGAGCGCCAATAGAAAAAAGAAACTTCTCCAGGAGGGAGACTTGAACAAGGATAGGCGCATAGCAAGCTCGCTAAGGTGGCATCGCCTGAAACCCATGGTGTGTTAGTGTTTGATGCTCATTTCTCGACATGACTCTGAAGCGCGATCAAGCCACGTGCAGATTTGTCAACGCCGCCTCGTAAAGCTCATTTGAATTCGCCCGCGAAGCGATCTGATTGGCTAATTTCAGCAGCTAATAAAATAACAATGGGGCGAGATATCGACGTAATGTTTCTCAAATCACCTATCAGTATGACCAACGCTCTAACGCACATATTGTACCCGAGTGATAGGGATCGTAATTTAATCATGATTTGATATCCAAAGTAGAATATGGTACGCATACTGAAATGAAGAAAATTGGTTGGCAATATTCTATACGTGTAGTGTGGAAACACGATCTGCCGAGGCGACCGTCTGGAGCCGTAAGGATTAGCCTGTCACAATGGCTAGAGTTCTGCTTCTAGGTAAGGTGCCTATTAATTTACCGACCAGAAGGTACGGAGGTACACAAATATGTTTCGTACAATAAGATAAAGGCGACCCAGAAACAATGAAAGGTTGCAACATTAGCGCTGCGAATATGTATTTGTGTCAGGCAGAAAGTTTCCGTGATGTCACGTATTCTCGGAATTGGAGAGTGGAAAGGACCAGAGCCTCAGGGCATCTGTTTGTCAAGTTGTTACGGAGGAAGATACAAATAAACCGCTTGCTCTAGTCCAATCAAAAAATTCAGTTGGCCAGCCAGGAATACCATCTTGAAAGATGTGAAATGAAGTGTCAATTTATTTTCGAAAGCCATCATTAATCAATTATTGCAATTATATGAATCAAATTAAGGAACGTTTTAGATGTCATGCGTAGAAGGAATAAGCTACAAATTAAATAAATTGAAGACTGAATTTCCTGGAAACAGGGCATCTCGAATGCTATTGGCCGAAAGGTGACCATGCCGTGAGAGACGCTACGAAACCCGCGAAATATTGTGGAGTGATATCTGTTAATATCTCCGAAATCTGTGATCGATAGGAGATCATATTAAACCCAGTGTATGTTCCAGATGAGGGGATTAGTATAAATTATAACTTCCAGTTCGGACTACCAGTGCCGATTTGAGAAGTCCACCCCCCTCTCTCCAAGGCATGACGTCAGCTAATCCATCAGTAAGGCCCTCCATCAATAAATACGGGTGGAAGGAACACTCACTAGTTCAGTTTACGGACTACCTCATTTTACGGACGACCGCATTTACGTACAAACTCACTTACGTACTATACTAAATCACGTACTTCATCGCGCTAAATTGTATTCGGAGCTCGGGCGAAGTGACTTGTTACTCTGAATTAGGTCGTTGTGTTCCAGTCACCCGCGGGTCGAATAAAGTTTAATCACGCCAGATCACGCTACGGTCTGAGCCTACGAGTCGTATGTTGTGAATTCAAGTAAAGATGTAATAGTAGCAAGGAGTGATAAAATATCTTCTTTTAAAGTAACAGTGAAAGCAGGTATACTAAACTGTGTGACGGACAGTAAATGGAAATCTTAGTGAATATTTGAGCCTGTACTGTAGGTAGCTGAAATAAAACCGCCGTCATCATGAACATATCAAGAGTGCGACTTGATATTAATTCGGACGTGCCGTGTCGGAGACCGTGAAGCGCACCGGGCGATTTAATCGACACTCCGTCGTTTTGTGTCCAGTCCTTTGTGCGGGAAAAGGACGAAGATAAATTAGTGTACATAAATAAAATTGGGCCTGTGGTGCCTCAGGGGTATTATATGGTAAAATTGAATGTCAATGTGTCAGTGTTAATATATTAAAATATTAAATCAGTGTCATAATTATTAAATCAGTGTTATAATGGCGGAACGCCGTGTAATAAAATGTGAAGGTGAAATGAAACCAGCTATTATGGAAGCGTAAGCCGGAGGAGGGCCAAATGGGCGAACAATTGCATATTTCCAAAGGGAAGGGAATATGCTGGTTATCAGTGAGGTATTTATGGTGTGGGTTAGAGTTGGTAGGACTACGTCTAGAGTTTTTAACAGTAACTTCACATCCTGTCGCAGTTGTCTTTATTTATCGTGCAATTTGTCTCACTTCTGCAGGAGTTACGGGGGGAAAGTATAACTCTTCTCCTCCATTGTTAGTATTGGCATTGTGTAGAATTTTGTTAATCGTCTGTTCTTTTGTTGTCTCGTCAACTGTGTCTTAACTGTGTCTTTGAATTGTAACTGAGTGCCTCTTAATGTTACTGAGTGGGTATGGATGTCTGTAAGTCGTGCGTGGGTTTTTGGGTAGTAAACGGGTCTTGTAGTAAAGTATTGGTTTAAATCATCCAGTGATATTTTAACGTCAGCAGTATGTATTTTATTTCCGCCTATGCCCATTTTTTAACGGTTTTCCAGATTGTTGTCGTGTTTCGGGTTAGCAAAATGTTCTGTGAGTGTCTTATTTTAGCATTCCTTACGGCCTGTGTGGTCTTAATAATAATAATAATGTCTGAGCGGAACAAGTTAAAAGTTACGCGGACGTCATTCATATGATTACGCTAAATAGACGCAAATTATAATTTCGTGGATGAATGATAATTCTAAAATAATAAATTACATTATTGACGACGATATCCCTCAGCTTCAGACTTTGAACGGTGATAATAATCACTTATGTTGATTCGTAACCAAGACGAATTGCCGTGCAACCCGGTTTGTTTATTTTGCTTGAGGGGTGAGAGGAAGTTATCGCCCGGTATTCCCGTTACACACCGTGTTATGTCAGGGTGACATCCACTTTCTCAGACCAGGCGGTCGAGCCTGGCGAAAATGAGATCATGAGTCAATATTTTATAATGGCAAGTTCAAATTGGCATGGCATCAGCTGGATAAATTATAGGGCCTGTCCGTGAAATACACCTTCCTTAATCATCGTAGCGTAACTCAACCCGATTGCCGACATCGGGAAATGTAGATATTGTCGGATGTACTCAATCTAATTTGAATCGGGAAGCCGACGATAAATTTGATTTATTCTCGGGCTCTCGATGTACAGAAGGCTCGTCCTTGTGGACCATCAGATCGTACGGACACTGGTTCGATCCCAACGCGATCAATTAGTGAATCATACCCCGAAGTTGTGTTTCTTTTTCAGGATGGACATTATAAGTGTATTGTCACCACTTGCGGTGAAGCAAGTAACCTTATTATTTAATGTGTTGTAAAATCATTTTTTCTAAAGTGTATCTAAATTCAGCGCGCCGGATGGCGCAATAAACTGCTCCTTCTGGCATTTATTTTCAAAGGAAATCATTCTCATAATCTTTTTATTGTAGTTAGATATGATATCCTTGATAAATTTTAAATGTCACTTCCAAGTCCTATCATGGAGTCCTTATATTCATGTTTATGATTGAGCGTCCCCCACTTTATATTTTTGCATGCCCCGTTCATCCGTGTTCACTGATGCCTCCATATTTATGATTTTGATGACTTAAAATATGAACCGACACCCCTGAGATTAATGCTAGTCTGGGACTCAGAGGGTGGACGGGTGCAATATACTCGGTTCATGTTACCGACCACCCATTATAGAAAGAATGCTTTCCCAGAATTTACATGTAATACATGTTAAGCTGACTGGCCTGTTATTATCCGCTTTATGTTTGTCACCTTTTCTTTTTTCACAGGGGATACTATGTTACGTTTCACAACAAGCGATACAATATCTGACCAAGTGCAAGAATGGAGCCATGTTGTGTAAAAAGATGTTTGCTTCAGAAAAATTTAAATCAACCGGAAAACAATGTGTATGCATTATTTTCTCCACAGAGAAGTACTTGTTTCTGAGTTTGCAGAAATATTAATTAAAAGTGGTAAAAATGGTTAATCTCTTAACAGCAAGGTCACCAAAAACAATATTATTTTCAGACTTATAATCTGAACCTAAATGATTCGCCAACAGCTTCTCATTGTATTCTTGTTTGGTGTGCTGAACTGGAACACAACTAGCAGTGGCAAGATTCTTTCCTTGTCTTATGATGCTTCGGAAAATCGCCTAAATTTGATTTGTAATGGGATTATTCTGATATTATAACATTTCCATTGTCAGTTTTTCTGAAAACGATTCTTTTGTATGATTGCAAATTTGAAATTCCGTTCTGTAAGGGGGTGTATGAAAGACCCCCGTACTAGTCTTTCAATCATAGCAAACAATGACTTCATCAAATGTAACACTTCACTACACAAAAAGTGTGAAAAATAGTTCTGTATTGTTTAAGCTTTATGGTGGTCCTCCTTCTTTAGCGCATTTTCTACGTGACCAAATACATGGTCAGGTGAAAATTTTGAGTACTCCTCAGTTGGACGTAGACTTTAGGGTTGTGAATAAAAATAGTTGAAGGTTTGCAACAACATGCAGACTTTGCCATTAAAAAACGAAGGCTATTCCAGAATTATATAAATAAATGAGTCACGTCCGCATGTAGGATGAAGGTAGGACGGCAAGGTACGAGGTATCTCCACTTATCCATTTTTTCAATAAACAAATTTTGCTATTACACGTCTCAAATACAACATATACGCAGCTCAAAAGCACGAACTCGGTAAACAAACGCAAAGAAAAGAAAGAATAAGAGTATAGGAGATTCATAGTGATCTCGAGTTAGATGGAAATTCGGACATGAAAACAAATACATTCCTAACAAATAGTTGACAAATTAGCAACAAAATTGAAAAGAACAGTTGTATACCATGAAACTGAAACCCTCTTTGATTTCCTGGTTGTCCGACTCGTTGGCTGAACGGTCAGCGTACTGGCCTTCGGTTCAGAGGGTCCCGGATTCGATTCCCGGCCGGGTCAGGGATTTTAACCTTAATTGATTGATTCCTATGGCACGGGGGCTGGGTGTATGTGTTGTCTTCATCATCATTTCATCCTCATAACAACGTGCAGGTCGCCTACTGGAGTCAAATAGAAAGACCTGCACCTGGCGAGCCGACCCCGTCCTGGGATATTCCGGCACTAAAAGCCATGTGATATTTCATTTTCACTTTCTCGTTTACTTAAAAACTCTACTTTCGGAAGACATTAGGAAATATGGTGAAAACTGTATGAAAATATGTGCAGACGTTCTAGCACCTGAACTAGTAGAAGAATGCGTACACTTTCAAGAATTTCTGAAGGAGGTACTCCTGACTGAAGCACATGATGACGATGATGATGATGATGATGATGATGATGATGATGATATGTGGCCGCCGAAGAGGCCTGGTGTAGTTATTTTCAGATGAAGCCTTATAGGCGAATTGCACGTCTGTGAAGTCCCTAAGATTAATTTTAATTTTGAAGGCGGCATAAAAATCCAGGTCCCGCGCCATGGGAAAGTTAATATCCCCGACCTGGCCTTTAATCGAACCCGGGATTCCTTGGACTGAAGGTCAGCGTGCTAACCATTTAGCTATGGAGCCAGACATGATGATGGTGATGATGATGAAGTGAATTTTCAAGATGACTATTTAAAAGTTTTTCGTGATTAATATTTGACAGATATTTTCATAGCCTTATCATTGTTCTGAGATGTTTTGTGAGTATTGTGAGTGGGGACAATCGGGCACCCATCCTCTATTAACACTAATCATAGGGAAAGAAATGGAACATGACCGACACTTCTAAACCTGGAGGTACAGTATTGGCGAAATAAAGGAAAGGCCCACGAAGGGCTTGAAAGTTAATTTTCCCACCAAATGCCAGTGGGCAGCGGTCATTCGATATTTTAAAGAGGATAAAAACTGTCCTCAGAAATTCAGCAACGCATATTATACTTCCTAGCGTAGCGATGGTCATGTCCTGCACGGTATTGACTCTGAATCTCCCATTCACCATGAAGGAGGTCTGACACTTCGAAAAATGAAGGTGTCGGCGAAAGACAGACAAGGGCTCGAAGGACGATAAAATGAAAGACTGCCTAGGCCTCGCAACCTAATAGTGTCGTCTAAGAAAATAACAAGAGTTGACCAAGGGAGATCGGATAGGATAGATCAAAGTTAGAAGCCTGTCACAAATAGAAGCAATGCCAGGACTCATCTCGGGGCCCCGTGGTCACCAACCCACACTCCCAAGTTGCGAGTACTGGGCGAGTTGGCCGTGCGGTTAGGGCCGCGCAGCTGTGAGCTCGCATCCGGGAGATAGTGGGTTCCAACCCCACTGTCGGTAGCCCTGAAGATGATTTTCCGTGGTTTCCCATTTTCACGCCAGGCAAATGCTAGGGCTGTACCTTAATCAAGGCCACGGCCACTTCCTTCCCAGTCCTAGGCCGTTCCTATCCTATCGTCGCCATAAGACCTATCTGTGTCGGTGCGAATAAAAGCCAATTGCAAGTTGAGAGTCCCTGGGGCGTCCTTAAGTCACCTCTTACGACAGGCAGAGGTTACCGTGGGTATTATTCTACCGTCCCCAGCCGCAGGTACCAGCATCTCTGAAACAACGTGGCTTGTGAGCTCTTCTCGTGCCGCTATCGTCCAGTCGTGTGTCGACAGCGGCTCTTTGATACTGGAGGGCAGCGGAGGCTGTCGCGCACAGAGCCGCACTAGGAGAGGTACAACGATGATGATCAGGCCAATGTTTCCAGCACACGGCTTACCGAACACTGCTGTGCCCGGGACTGCGGAGTCGACGATACAATCGCACCGCAATGCTAACTGCATTCCAGCGAAATCATCGCCACTGGACTGTGGATGATTGAAAAAATGTCACTTGGTCCGATGAATAAAGATCCCTGCTTCATCAAGTGGATGGTCGAGCGTGTGTACGCCGATTTCCATCAAAGGCTACACCAAAAGGTTGCACGGTCTGGTGATGACAGGCTGGTGGAGGAGGTGTCATTATATGGGCGATGTTTTCAAGGGACACACTGCGGCCCACCCCTCCCTAACACCTATCCGGTATCTGGACGTTATTGGGAATCATGTGCATCCACCGATTCCAGCAGCGTTACCTAATGGCCACTTCTAAGAGGACAATGTTCCATGCCACACTGTCGGGGCTGTGGACTGGTTCCAGGAAGAGGATAGTGGATTTTCTTTAATGCCGAGCTCCCCAAACAGCGCTGAGATAAATGCCATTCAACATTTGTGGTTCAACTCGGAGAACATTCCCACCGCCCAGGAGGCCACATCAGCTGAGGACTTGCTGTTGCGCTTGTGATAAGTACCAGATACGCCAGGATGCCTTCCTGCACCTCGCCGAATCGGTGCTTCGCCGAGAGGTCACGGTTCTGAGGGGAAAATGTGATCTTACATCGTATTAGGCAGGTTGTTACAATTTAATGGCACACTGGACCCCGTGCGCTTTGTCAGTTCGACTTCGATGTCATCATCACTGCCTTCTCTGTGAAGAAACTGCGGAGGAAATCTCTACAATTCAAAAGTAAGATGCATCCAATACTGTTAAGTACCTAGGACGCACCATATTTCAAAAAAAAAAAAAACTTAGATCCTAAACTCAAATTTGCTACCAAATGGAAACTAATAGAGCAACGTTTAAGAATGATAACTTTGGGCTAATCACTAATGTTACGCCAAACTATTGTTAGGAGTTATTGTTGGCCAGTGTACCAACAGCTTTCTCCATAAAACGGTTCGAAGCTTTCGAAATGTGAATTGATAGTTGAAGGCTCCGTATCTAACGGACTCAAAAAAATCGCATGCTAACTATTATGAAGAGTAAGAACTGATAAAAATATCAGAAATTTGAATATTTCGATTACATTATGCAAGGACATTACAAGGTAAAATCGAGGGTCGCCTTGGAGTTGGATGAAAAATTTCGTTGTGGATAAATACCATCAAGAAATGGACGAACATCCACAATGCCAAGCAGCATCTTCACCTGGTATAAGACCGAATGGCATATGCCAATATCTGGGGCATATCGGGAAGTGGCAGATCCATGCATTTGGATTCCAGTAATTGAATGTGTCTTTAATTGTAACATTTCAATAAAAAATAATTTAAACATGACCGTTATATAGCTACTTAGAAGTTCCTTTTGTTTCTAAGAATGGGTAGTGGGGAGGTAAAATATAAATCCCATGTAATCCTCTTAATTTTAAAGACTTGGGACTTTTTATTACACGACTTCTGTTACCTTTTCCTGTTAAAACATGCTAAACATTTCAGATACATGGCAACAGGTGATATGAAAATACAGGAAAGAACTCTACGATTGTTAAATTGCCTATCTGACTGAGCTAATCTGAGTTCCTGAATCTCGAAATATAAGCGACATTAGTAGAATGTTAGTGGTTCCAGTCCAGGTGTCAACCTGTTGGGGCAGTCAGTCCTGAAGTGGAGCAACTGTAACGGAAAACTTTCAGCTCTCTTTATCCCTAGCAGCCTGGCAATACGCCATACGAGCGCTAATTATCTGCACCAAGCTATGTTTAGCTCAATAAATATAGTCTTCATGATAATGTGGAACTCCAGGGCTGTACAAAACAAGACACGTGCTATAATTGTTATAGTCGACTAAAATTAGCCAGTATTTATGATCGATACATCATGTCGGTGTACCTACAACCTTGAAGCAACACACTTAGATGTTAATCAAGGTACCAGGGGTGTACATGGAATTAATTATATCTCCAAGATATACGTGAAAGTGTGCAGTCAAGGTATCACACATGCAACAGTATTTTTATATGTGATTCTGCCTCTTCGCGATTTGAGATCTGTTTTCAAAATGTTCTGTCATCCTGAAACTGTGCGTTTAATTGGAGTTAATTTTTACAGGTTTACATTTTTAATCTTGCAATAAAAAGCATTGTATGTGCTACTTTGTGTTCTTCCTGTTTCCACTTAGTGAGACGAAGTCGAAATTCAGCGAGAAATTTAAGCTTAAATTTGAAGCAGGTAGACTAATTGTGACCATCCAGGCGCACTGAAAGCAGAGCAGCTCCTTCTGTGGAAGAGTGCATGATACATTTCTCAAAATGTTTTGGAAAACGGGGAATTTAACGCAAATTCTATTTCAAAAAACATTTCGAATATCGGAATAGTCAACGTTGACTGAAGGTTGGTAAGAACGAATTTGATCAGCATACTTAACAATATTATACTTGATTTGCAAAATTTGGGGTGCGGGGTTACAAAAATGAACAAATATCCACATAGACAACTAAATGTTGTACTTCAAGTCAAAGTGATGTCATTCCGTGTCCTCGTTCCGAAGTGATGCAACTCTTTTCTCGCACCCCCCGAATGGAGACGAGATGAATGTACCTTTTAAACCACATGACAGCCCTCCTGCCACTCGTAAATTTCTGGCAGTACCGAGAATCAAATCCCAGCCCCCGCGGCCGAGAGCTAATAATGCTAACCCTTACACTACAGAGATGGACATCAAAGTGATCATTGCCGAGGACCAAAGTAAATTTCACCAGTCTTACACTCCACTTAACTTGCAATTAATGGCATGAAATGGCGGAAAAATGTACATTTATCACCCCATTGTTCTTGAATTTCAAACATGTGATTCCTTGAGCCAATGGTCAGAGTACTAACTTTAGGTTCGCAAGGGTCCAAGTTCGATTTCAGGCCTAGACAGGGATCTTGCTGCGAATAGTAAATTCGGAAACTGTATCTCGGTGTTTGTCTTAATATACCTCCATTAATCTTTATACAACTACACACACTAATCACGCACTCCAAACTTTCACAGAAACCTGAAACTAAAAAATAAAATATTCATTTTGCAAAATAATGCTTGTTCTTTCTAAGTAGATCTGTCAGCAATAGATTCACTGCTGTGAATGATACGGAACGTGTTGGTTGCAACCTAAGAAAAATTATTTAACAAATAATCGAAGATAATGTGTACAGTCTCAAGACAAACTGAATGTTAATGAGCACGATTCCTTCCTTCCTTCCTTCCTTCCTTCCTTCCTTCCTTCCTTCCTTCCTTCCTTCTTTCCTTCCTTCCTTCCTTCCTTCCTTCCTTCCTTCCCACAGTGCCAGCACCTACCCCATCAAACTTCAAAGCCTGAACATATTATGCAGTTATGGTGTTAACTGATTTGGCACCAGCACATTCGTATTTAAGCAATTACGAATTTCAAAATCTCCCATATATCAAAGAGCATAAATTGATATCGTTTATAGTGTAAGTCTACTAAGGATTTAATATAGCATATTCTACTTAATTCTACGAAAAAACTTTGAAGGAGGGAGTACCTCAAGGTGATGTCCTTGGTCCATTCTTGTTCATGGCATACATCAGTGATTTATACCACGAAAAATTCAATAACTAGAAGCTATGTGCGGATGTCTACGCAATACACACAAACGTCCATATTTCTGATAATTTTGCTCTGTTTACACAATGTAAGTCTTCGCTTGAAAAATAGTACACGTGGAATAGCTTAAAGTACACAGTGAGATATGATATATAAGATGCCTTTCAGTGTAGTAAGCCATACATTAATACAGCATACACCTACAGTATATGTTGGAACGATACTAGATTTTATGGTTGTGGCAAGGGACAGAATGGGATGGTTCATCAGCAGCACCTAGACTCACCTGATCTACTATTGTATAAGGCACTACACATTCTGTCATGCGAATGGGACTTGATGTCTATCTACTTTAGTGACAGGACTGCCACGTCATTTCTTAACAGCCTTGACTCCTCGTTACTTGATACAAGGCTTGCACTTTTTATGTACTTGACCTGACTCACTTCCCAGTGTTCCGTCTTCTCGGGAAGACAGAGACTAGTTTCTATATACCGACTGAGCCAAACGTACCGAGAACATCTAGCTTCGAAGAAAGGAGGAAACGATACGGTACCATTCTGAAGAAAACATAACAACTAGTGCAAGAAAGATATTAATAATTCGCTCTTGCAAGAGAAGTTCACATGACGGGCTGCTTCTTTGAAGGTACATCAACTGGTTCTTCCAAAAAGGCGCATTGCTTGACTGCAATAACCATGTTGTTTCCCCATTACCCGCACCCATCTTCAAACGTTTCTATGCATTTATGTCAGGAATATTATTGTAATTATTTTTACTATATTACGTATCGTAAATGATCTATGTTGACATAACAAGTTGCATATTTGAATTACTTAGTAGCCGAATTAGAACTGGCCACTTATCATCTTAAAACACGAATTCGGTACCAATGTTGTGAGGAGTACAGTACTGCGTCCAGGGCCCTGTTCCACAAAAGTATGGTCTAATACATTACAAGTGTAATGAGAATAGCTATTTACAGAAATCTGTTCCACAAAGCTTTCTAGTACTCCTCTATCTTCTTACTCCATACTTATAGCTCCTGAGGTGAGTTTTCATGGACTTGTTCCACATAAATACTAGCATTGCTCATTCTGTTGTAACTTGTATAGATTTCTGTCCAAGTGAAGTAATATTAATAACTTCAAATTCCCGTGCAATTTTGACACATTGTTCGTGTAATTCATGGAAATATATGAATGCAATATGTAGTCTATTGGTAGTAATTAAAGTGATCATAATGATAATGTGTGTGCTTACAATGAAAGGATACATTTCACTTTCAACTAAGTGTATTAGTATAATGAACAGTTTAGGGCAAGTGCAATGGAAGTGGAGAGATTTTTGATTGATATTGGTTCTGTGTTCTTGCAGAGATTACGTTCGTCTCGAAGTGAAATAAGGCGTTTCAATATTGAAAAATAAACGACTAAGTATTTTAATACTCTTATGCCTGATAAAAACAAGAAAATGCCTTATGGAACTGCTAATCACCATGGAATTACCGATGACGTATATATAACCTAAATTAAGTTGTGGCATCACGAGTCAAACAGTTGTTCCTCCATCATACACTTTTATCACAGCCCTTGTAACTGTTTGCTAATGGTATTGTGGAACAGAAATTTACAACTCCACACCTTACAAGAACTTTTACTGATAACTAATAGGGTATTAAAGCATAGTTTTGTGGAATAGGACTCAGGTCCAAGGACGGCATTGTGTCAGATACGAGAGTACAGTACTGAAATGGGCCATGCAACATCGTCGCTGTGTTCCTACCCCTCACGCTGTATCCCTTATTGCACCGGTACTCGACTTTGATGTAATGAAGAAAGGGGTACTGACTTCTCTGTGCTACACTTGTTTTGAAAATTCACCTCACAGAGCAACGTGAAGGAGATTGTCGTGATTGGAGATTTCAGCTAATGTCATTGAAGGACTGTAAAAGAGAATCAAGAGTGAGTTAACTAAGGAAGCCAAAGGCTCGCAGTGTACTCCACCAACTGGTAAACCTGTCAAACTCCCTCACGTCGACCTGTGATTGAAAGAGGTGTAGCGTGACCGAGAGTAGAATTATTGCAATGATAGCAGGCGGTGCACGTGAGTCGACTACTGCACGTACCTCTGCCAAATGTTGAGAAAAACTATTGTTACATCGTAGAATCCTTCAACGTCGTTGAGAGCGTGCACCAAGCCTGCAAGCACCGCGAGTCAGTGTTGCCAATCTCACACGCTGTAAGTTGATAAAAGTGGGCCAAGTAGATAATGTGAAATAGAGAATTTAAATAGTTAACAGGAATCATATAAACTAAACAGCACATGAGGTAACTAATAATATTAATATCCATGCCGCATGATTTAAATTACACAAAAATATCTCCCTTCCTACTTTCTACTGGAAAATTATCTTATTTGTACTCCAGTAATGTAATCAATTCATTAAATTTCCGGGCCCCTCTGCAACCTTGGCCCTTTTGTGTGGCCCTGCTTGCAACTAAACACAATATTTAAAAACTAACAGTACCAATATTAAAAACATTTCAACGGTATGGTCCTAACACGGAAACTCTTTTTTTTTTTTTTTTTGCTATTTGCTTTACGTCGCACCAACACAGATATGTCTTATGACGACGATGGGATAGGAAAGGCCTAGGAATGGGAAGGAAGCGGCCGTGGCCTTAATTAAGGCTTACTGAAAATGGGAAACCACGGAAAACCATCTTCAGGGCTGCCGACAGTGGGATTCGAACCCACTATCTCCCGATTACTGGATACTGGCCGCACTTAAGCGACTGCAGCTATCGAGCTCGGTAACACGGAAACTAAGGTATACTATGCAAATATTGTCTGAATTTCTGTTAATGTTCTTTGCTTAAGTTCTCATATATTTCTTCTGTTATGTACTTTCTTGTTCTCACGAAACTTCTTGGTTATATGTATTTCTTTTAATTTCCATGTCATGTTTTGTTTCCAAGTATTTATATTGTTATGTATTTTTTATGAAACGTAAGTACTGAAAGCAGACATCACCATCTGGATATCCCAAATTGTGACGGATCATTATTTAGCATATAACATTTAGTGGCGGGAATGTCCAAGGACATGTTCGGCTCACCTGATGCAGGTTTTTCTCCATATGAATACTGTGGAGAGATTTGGAACTGAATCTAGGATTTTGGCACGCAATCTAGTGATTAGAAATTGTGTAGCACCATCTCTCCTACTCTGCCGGGTAGATTCTGGTGGTAAAATTGTGTTCCACCATCGGGACTCGAACCGGCTAATCAAAAATCAGACAATCAAACACCTGATGCCATAACGATAAGGCGAATAATAATAATAATAATAATATGTATCATGTTTAAATAGCAGTGTGTATTGATTTTGACCGAGCTCGATAGCTGCAGTCGCTTATGTGCGGCCAGTATCCAGTATTCGGGAGATAGTGGGTTCGAAACCCACTGTCGGCAGCCCTGAAGATGGATTTCCCTGGTTTCCCATTTTCACACCAGGCAAGTACTGGAGCTGTACCTTAATTACGGCCACGGCCCCTTCTTTCCCACTCCTAGCCCTTTCCTGTCCCAAGGTCGCCATAAGACCCATCTGTGTCTGTGCTACCTAAAACAACTTGCAAAAGATTTTTCTATGTATACTATACACCTATATATACATGCATACAAATAATTACTTTTTTCCAAAATATAGGCTATAAAAACCCTACTGCGTGAAAAATTCCTGCGATAAAAATTCCACACACAAGTTTTCTAATATAATTATAAGGTTTTTAAATTTAAATGGGATATTACAGCAGAAAAACGAAATTAAGTTTTCTTACAGTTAAATGGAATATTAGACAAGAGGCGGAATGTGAAATGTAACAGGCAAAACTGGAAATTTGGGAAAAATCAAAACAAAACTAGATGCAGTATTCTCTGCTTAACATCAACACCACCCCATGGCACAACAGGCTCGAAGGGCCATCGCCCGCAAAGCGATCACTGCTTAGCCACAAGGAGGTGTCGTGTGGTCGGCACGACGAATTCTCTCAGTCTTTTCATACCTTTATAGCCCGCATTCTCTGCTTAATGTTCGAGAACTACGTATTGTCTCTAAAATTAGATTAATATTCCTTCAGAATGTTTCTGTAATACAATGACATAGGTGCAACTGACGTCCACTCAAGTGTTTGTAACGTAGTAATGTAATGGAGTTACACTCGGCCGGAGGCTGGCAACTGGTTGAGCACGTATCCAGGAAGCTGTGCTGATAATTTATGGTCTCCTGCTGGTGTCAGGTGTGAGGAGCAGTTAACAAGGTGAGCAGGAACACTCGGATACGATCATCAGTTCCAGCTGCTAATGAGAACAAGATATTACTCTCTCCACATCTCGCAACACCGCATGTTTTTAGCAGAATACGATAAGAGTATGGCTCAATTATTTGGAACTCAATGACCATGAAGAACATCAGTCTTATCCAGGCTGTTCAGGACAAGTTTCTAAAATGTATGAATTATAAAATCAAAGGTAACTACTCAACATTCATAAATCGGCCGGGCTGAGTGGCTCAGACGGTTGAGGCGCTGGCCTTCTGACCCCAACTTGGCAGGTTCGATCCTGGCTCAGTCCGGTGTTCAATACGTCAGCCTCGTGTCGGTAGACTTACTGGCACGTAAAAGAACTCCTGCGGGACAAAATTCCGGCACCTCGGCGTCTCCGAAAACCGTAAAAGTGTAGTTAGTGGGATATAAAACAAATAACATTATTATTATTAGATTCATAAATAGAAATATAGCGAACTAATGTCTGTGTTACATTTCGCGGGTATTGAGAAAAGCAGTATGATGTCCATTACACGTTGTGAGAAAACTACAATTGTTCCATAAATCCAACACAACGTTTATTCCCGCGTATTCGGTCACGTACACAATCATGAATACATGCAGGAAAGAATAAACCACGTTTAAGTTAACATTTCTCAACGTACTTGAAATTTATTACCTAAAAATAATGCTACCGAGCTCGATAGCTGCAGTCGCTTAAGTGCGGCTAGTATCCAGTAATCGGGAGATAGTGGGTTCGAGCCCCACTGTCGGCAGCCCTGAAGATGGTTTTCCGTGGTTTCCCATTTTCACACCAGGCAAATGCCGGGACTGTACCTTAATTAAGGCCACGGCCGCTCCCTTCCACTTCCTAGGCCTTTCCTATCCTATCGTCGCCATAAGACATATCTGTGTCGGTGCGACGTAAAACAAAATAGCAAAAAAAAAATAATAATGCTGCTTTAAATATAAAACTTGAATGAACACAGATTTCTCTCTACTAAGCAGGTTGATTTTAGGTTTAAATAGAAACTACGGCGCTACTCCTTCAAGTGCTTTGACATATCTTGCAGACCCTTCTTTTTCTCCTTCGTAACTGGCAGATCATCGGCGTACACTGCAATTAAGACAAAAATTGAAATTTTCGCACCAGTTAACACATTTTTAGCGATACAACCGGATAATATTGGAATAGAATTAGTGTGTTGTGGGTTGCCACTTACACATCTTTGTTTTTTGTAGCCTGCTTTACGTCGCACCGACACAGATAGGTCTTATGGCGACGATGGGACAGGAAAGAACTAGGAGTTGGAAGGAGGCGGCCTGGCTTTAATTAAGGTACAGCCCCAGCATTTGCTTGGTGTGAAAATGGGAAACCACGGAAAACCATCTTCAGCGCTGCCGGTAGTGGGGTTGTAACCAACTATCTCTCGGATGCAAGCTCACATATGCGCGCCCCTAACCGGATGGCCAACTCTCCCGGTCACTTATACATCGGTGTTTGCTTTCACGTAAATATGTCTCAGAACTGGGGCTCATCCACAAATGTGTATAACAAAATAGTTCACTTTTTATAATCTTGGTTTGTAACTTGATGTTTTATTCCAGCTAATCAATACATTTATATTTTTACGAATAGGATTAGTTTCAGCCGTTTTGACTCGGTCATCTTCAGCTGTTCATTTACATAAGTTAAACTAAAATAAGGACACAAACATTAAATAAAATGGGGTTTGTAACCCTGAGCTAAAAGTAGAAATAGATTGTGAAACACTTTAGTCCACATTAAAATTCTTGAATTTTCACTTGACGTAGTCTTCTGAAATAATTAGAATAGACTCATTTAAAAAACACAACATATTTCTACTTTTAGCTCATGGTTTACAAACCCCCTTTTAAGATTCCAGATATGTCTGACTTATTTTGAGTTAATTGTCCTTTTGTAATATTTCATTATTTTTCACAATTATGTAATGTTAAAATGTGTATAGCTTGTAACTCACATTACAGCCTGCAAAGCTGATAGGTAACATAGCGCCACACATTTAACTGAAGGACATATTTATGGTCATTTGATTTTCCCACATTCATATATACATCATTATAGACCATTATGCCTTTCAGCGTTCAGTCTGCAAGCCTCTGTGAAGTTACTAAATGTCGTCACAATCCTTTATTTGCAACTAGTGCTGTGGCCTCATTTAGTTTTACACCTCTTATCCTTAAATCGTTAGAAACTGAGTCTAACCAACGTCGTCTTGGTCTACCTCTACTTCCCATACCCTCCATAACTGAGTCCATTGTTCTCCTAGGTAGTCTATCCTCTTTCATTCGCCTCACATGACCCTACCACCGAAGCTGGTTTATGCGTACAGCTTCGTCCATCGAATTCATTCCTAACGTAGCCTTTATCTCCTTATTCTGAGTACCCTCCGGCCATTGTCCTCACCTGTTTGTACCAGCAATCGTTCTCGCTACTTTCATGTCTGTTACTGCTAACTTATGAATCAAATAGCCTGAGACCACCCAGATTTCGCTTCCGTAAAGCAAAGTTGGTCTGAAAACAGACCGATGTAAAGATAATTTGGTCCGGGAGCTGACTTCCTTTTTACAGAATAATGTTGATCGCAACTGCGAGCTCACTGCATTAGCTTTACTGCACCTTGATTCAATCTCGCTTACTACCTAGGTATATTACTATCCTGGGAGAACACACATCCTAAATACTTGAAATTATCTACCTGTTGCAGCTTTGTATCACCAATCTGACATTCATTTCTCTCGCATTTCTTACCTACTGACATCAATTTAGTCTTCGAAAGGCTAATTTTCATACCATACTCATAGCACCTATTTTCATGCTTTCAGCATAATCTGCCATTAAGACCAAGTCGTCAGCATAGGCCAGACTGCTTACTACATTTCCACCTAAGTGAATCCCTCCCTGCCATTTTATACCTTTCAGCACATGATCGTCCGCCTCCGTAGCGTAACGGTTAGTGTTATTAGCTGCCGTCCTCGCGGGCCCGAGTTCGATTCCCGGCACTGCCAGAAATTTAAGAATGGCAGGAGGGCTGGTATGTGGTTGAAATGGTACATGCAGCTCACCTTCAATGGGGGTGTGCCTGAAAAGAGCTGCACCACCTCGGGATGAGGACACGAGTTTACTTAGCACATGATCCATGTTAACTACGAACAGCAAAGGTGAAAGATTACAGCCTTGTCTAACCCCTGTAAGTACCCTGAACCAAGAACTCATTTTACAATCAATTCTCACTGAAGCCCAATTGTCAACATAAATGTCTTTGATGGATTTTAATAATCTACCTTTAATCCCGTAGTCCCCCAGTATAGTGAACAACGTTTTTCTCGGTACCCTGTCATAAGCTTTCTCTAGATCTACGAAACATAAACACAACTGCCTATTCCTCTCGTAGCATGTTTCAATTACCTGGCGCATACTGAACATCTGATCCTGACAGCCTCTCTGTGGTCTGAAACCACACTGGTTTTCATCCAACTTCCTCTCAAGGACTGATCGCACCCTCCCTTCCAAGATGCCAGTGCATACTTTGCCTGGTATACTAATCAATGGGGTACCTGGATAGTTGTTGCAATCCTTCCGGTTCCCTTGTTTTTGTTCAATCTAAAGGTACCTTACCAACTCTCCATGTAATTTTATTATTCTATGAAGCCATTTCATCCCTGCCTTCCCACTATACTTCAGCATTTCATGTCTAATTTCATCTATTCCTGCTGCTTTATGACAATGGAGTTTATATACCATCCTTTCCACTTCTTCAAGCGTAATTTCACCAACATCCTTTTGCTGCTCCCCATGAGATCCTTGTTCGCGACACTACGATGAAGATTTCCTTTTACGTTGAGAAGATTTTCAAAATATTCCCTCCACCTGTCCAGTGATACCCTGGGATCTATTATGAGTTTACCTGAATTACCCAAAACACTGTTCATTTCCTTTTTCCCTCCCTTCCTAAGATTATATACTACTTTCCAGAAAGGTTTCCCTGCTGCTTGACGAAGCCTTTCCAGGTTATAACCAAAATCTTCCCACGGCTTCTTTTTGGATTCGCCGAGCTCGATAGCTGCAGTCGCTTAAGTGCGGCCAGTATCCAGTATTCGGGAGATGGTAGTTTCCCCGGAAAACTCGTACATTCCTAACAGATTTCCTGAAATCGAAGTCGGTTAAGACATAGTCTATTTTGGATCTGGTACCCCTAGTCTCCCATGTGTAGCGGTGATTAGCCTTATGATTGAAAAATGTATTCGTAACTGCTAAAACCATACTAGCACAGAAGTCCAGCAAACGCTTCCCATTCCTTTAACTTCCATATCTTCCCCACATTTACCAATCACAATTTCGTATCCTTCAGTTCTATTCCCAACTTTCGCATTGAAATCGCCCATTAGCACTATCCTATCCTTGCTGTTGACCCTGACCACGATATCACTCAATGCTTCATAAAACTTGTCAACTTCATCAGCATCTGCACCCTCACATAGTGAATACACTGAGACAATTCTCGTCCTAATTCCTTGAACTGACAAATCTACCCACATCATTCGCTCATTTACGTGCCTAACGGAAACTATGTTGCTTGCAATGGTATTCCTGATAAACAGCCCTACCCCGTATTCTGCCCTTACTTTTCTAACACCCGTCAAGTACACTTTATAATCTCCTATCTCTTCCTCGTTATCTCCCCTTACCCGAATATCACTTACTCCTAGCACATCAAGATGCATCCTCTTTGCTGACTCAGCCAGTTCTACTATCTTTCTTCCAAAAGCCCCATTAATATTGGTAGCTCCCCATCGAATTCCATTTCGTTCGCCAAGTTGTTTCCAAGGAGTCCCTCGCCTGTCAAATGGGAGTGGGACTCTGTTGCTCCCATAAGTCCGAGGCTTGCTTAAAATGTTCTGAGCTCGGTAGATTCATGAATCAGGATGCTACCCTACTTACACATAGTCCAAGAGAGGATCTATCCTTCAACGGGTTAGGGACCAACGATGGACTGTGTAGCCCTATCCGTCTGAGGAGAAGGAAGGCCATGACTCAGAATATGTCCGAGATGCCCACTCCCATTCCATAGCAACTGGCATCCCGACTCTCAGGACCACTTACTATGCCACTCAGCTGTTGCCCATGGTTCACGAACTTGGGCGTGACTATAGTAAGCCACAGGTAAAGTTTAATAGCATTCCTTTGTCAATCAGTGTACTTCACATGCCGACAATTACGACCACCAGTTTGTATTTTTTTATTTTATTTTTTTGCTAGTTGCTTTACGTCGCACCGACACAGATAGGTCTTATGGCGACGATGGGACAGGGAAGGACTAGGAATGGGAAGGAAGCGGCCGTGGCCTTAATTAAGGTACAGCCCCAGCATTTCCCTGGTGTGAAAATGGGAAACCACGGAAAACCATTTTCAGGACTGCCGACAGTGGGGTTCGAACCTACTATCTCCCGATTACTGGATACTGGCCGCACTTAAGCGACTGCAGCTATCGAGCTCAGTCACCAGTTTGTAAACAAGAAACTAAATAAACTTAAATAATTCACTGCTGAATAACCTCTTGTCCAATTTATTTGTAACACTGCCGCACACTAAGGAATGTAACATGGACTTGGGTTCGGAGGTTTTTAAAATGCATTTCGCTTTAGAAGCCGAAAATACGTGTTGCAATATACTGTTACGATTTTCTTAATGATGAAGTTGAAGTGAAATATTCAGAGCTGACTTTCCACGACAAAAACGAAGTCAAGAAAAAAGGGAGAAATATGTTTTAGAATTAAGAGACGGAGAGGAGTGACTGTAAGCTATCACGGCAGGCTGTGGGTCATATGTGATGCCGTGACTGAGACATCTCACCAAACTGATTACTTCATTCACGGTAGTTGATAGGCCCTGAGTCAGTTTCCCCTACACTTGTCGGCTCCACATTCCATACAGACGTCTCTTGAAAACGATTGTTTAGATGAAAATGAATTAATCGTTATTCATTTCAGTTTCTTTTTTGAAATCACATTTATCATTATTTGATTATCTCAAAAGGAAATTTCACACCAATTTTTGAAGACATCGAGGGATGAAACCACAACAAAATACGCACTTGTTGAAGTTATCCCCGCCATTTTTGGTCACTGCCTCTTAGATAGCTGTAAGGAAAGCAGAAAGGGCCATCTTGAGCTGGCGTTACCGTGGTTACGGCTGAGCATTCCTTGATCAGTTTCCAAGAGCGGGGAGTGTTTTGGAAATATGCTGGAAACGGTTGGTTTTAGGGTTTTAAAATATTGTTTTTGGGGTCTCTGTACCTCTGGCGGTGAGGGGCATAAAATCAGCTGTGCCCGGTCCTTCTGCGACAACGTCGATATTGTAGCCATTTTATGGATTATTTTGTTTTGTGTCCCATTACAACATGGAATTCAAATTTGAATTTGATGCTATAGCTACCTCTACAACCGTCCGAGTGACTCGAGCGCCTTGGTGTCAATTGTGGTACTGATCAGTGGAGGCGTGTGATTTGTATACCAACAAAACAAACAAACAAACAAACACACAAACAAACTTGCGTTTGATTTTATGGATTATGCTACAATACGTACGAAAAGTGTCCATCAGTAGAGCGTTTTAGGAAGACAGTGTTAAAGAAATCACACGTGTTTCTTCTACGGCAGATTCAGCTCGCTTTTACGCAGCACGACCTGTGCTAGTTCCGGACAAAGAACGAAGTGTGAATTTCCTTGAAATTATTTCAGTCTGGTCAACGACTCTCATTCTACAGTACGTGTTCCTTCTGCCTGCTTCACTCTCAATAAAGTAATTATACTAAACGTTCATCTCCGAAAATGCAGTATGTAAAAGAAAACAATAAGGATCATGTCATTCTAGTTCACTGAACTTATAAATGATACTAAACTTAGGGGGAAATATTTCAAATTTGTTTCTGCAAAAGTTTTGGAGGTACAGGGACATGATATTTGCAATTTCTGCACTGACAGGGCTAGACACTCGATTTCTCCCTAAGATTAACGGTCACGTACAGGACAGTAGTCCTCAAGACTTGTGGTCGCAAGGTCAACAGTCCCATACACTTTAAAACTTGCCTGACGCACGTAAGGGTCATTGCATTATGACGACGGACACACCTCTTTCATCCCTGCTAGTCACTGACATCAGACCAGTCGGACACGACACGCGACTGAAAAGTGCAATAAACTTGAGAGGGGCTCGTGGCAGTCAGTGTCCGCTTGTCGTAGGTTTGGTCACTGTGAAAGCTGCCAAAAATGTTATCGCGAACACGCTCAGAGCTCATTACAGAATTAAGGCGGGCGATACATACACTTCCTTAATGTGTCAGTCATGACACGTTGTGCAATTGTTTGATTATAGTTCGAGTACAATACATAGTTAACTACTTCCAGAACTAAATAGCTCTGCCTTCTCTTCTCAGGATTAAATGTCGAAATGTAGCACAATCAATTAATCATTTGTCCCATTAGCAACTGAGGAGCCACCTGGCTGCTAATTTTGAGATACTTGTACCATCACAAAGCGCGTAACATGGTCTGTTATGTTTACGAAGTACAGCCATGTATTTCGTACCCAGTCCCTATAAATAAGTAGAAGAAAATGTGTTGTTTAATATATTCTGTCATCCGTACTGAATACGCGGCAGTGCCACGTATGTCAGCACCCTCATCAACAGCGATTATCATGGGCCAACATGACTGAATGTATAGGTTTGTGTAATCTACTGTAGTTTATACTACCTTTTCATGCTTCATTTTATCAGTTACTTAACCGATCCTCTTGTACCGGTTAATGCCGACGTTTAACTTTCCTGGCTTGCGTCCTTGGTCGGGCCATTGTCCGACTCACTCCACTTGCTTCCAAACTAGACATTATGTTGTCTTTCCATTTGATGAGTGGTCTGTCTCTCGTTCAGGGATCGGCTGAATCCTGGAGGAGTATTCTTGTTAACACGTGGCGAAAACACCGCCAGCCACGGAGCTCTCTCGATTGTTGATGTAACAGGTATCATGCCCAGTGTTGTCCTGATGGTTGTATTCCTCACATACTATCTCCCGGTCTTTTTATCAATTAACCCTAAGATATCTCGCACTGTAGGCTGCCAGCTAGGTCTTCTTGTTGACAAAACTGGAGCACAGTGAGTATAAAAGGCGTCCTGTTGCAGAGATGCGTTTATTTAGTTCCCCATCCACCTTTACATCTTTGGAGATTGTGTACTTGTTCCAGTCTCTTCCCACCGAAGTTCTCTTCTCTTCCTAGACACAGTCATTACTTTTTGTTTTGTCTCTGCATGCCAGCCTGTTTCATATCCTCGTTCCAAACATCCAGGATTTACTGAATATCCCCAGGAGACTTTGCTAAGATAGAAACGTTATGTGCAAATGCCAACTCTGTGATGTAGACGGGACTCTGCTTGAAGTTGACGACCCTATATTTCTTTGTCAGTCATGGAGATGTGATAGCAGTACAGGAAGACTTGCCCTGGAAGAGATAGGTGAGGAACTGAATATACTGGAGCGTTCCTTGATTGCTATAAAGATGCAAGCTTCAATTCTTCAATAAAACTCGAACTAATTCCTATTCCAATACCAACCATCTTACTTAAAATGGTACTATATTCACAAAACCATTTTTTTTAAACGAAGTGCTGGGGGGCCTAGTGTTTACACTGCACTACGTCTTCTGCTAGAGGCTAGAGCAATTTTGTTACTTTCATTGATCTGTCTCTGTCTTATCCTTGGCTAAGGTATGAGTGATGCTAGTAATACCATTCTTTATGCAGCCAGTCCCTGTTGTGAATGGTGTGAAAATGTTGCTCATAGGGTCGGTTGGTGCATGCATTTCAGTGGGCTTGGCAATCTGATATGGAACAGCAACGTCTCACTTGGTGAGGAAAGCAACGGGCAACTATCTCACCCGCTTCCGTTATGCCTATGCCATCAATGACAGCTGGGGACTAAACATACACAGTCACATGCCACAGATTCATTACATTTCTTCTTACTAAAACGGATAATATATTCGTGGTATATGATTACATTTTAGCCAATATTTAATACATTGCGTATGCATGTCCTCCATTTTGAGAACGAGTACTAATAATTTCAGTTTCCCAATTTCACACCAGCCAAATGTTGGGGCTGTAATCCCAGAGAACTAGAGTAGGCGAAGGTGTATCCGACCCTGTAATAATTAAGAGGGGAATTCCTCAAGGCAGTATTATTGGACCTTTACGGTTTCTTATATACATAAATGATATGAGTAAAGGAGTGGAATCAGAGGTAAGGCTTTTTGCGGATGATGTTATTCTGTATAGAGTAATAAATAAGTTACAAGATTGTGAGCGACTGCAACATGACCTCGAAAATGTTGTGAGATGAACAGTACGTAATGGTATGTTGATAAGCGGAGTTAAAAGTCAGGTTGTGAGTTTCACAAATAGGAAAAGTCCTCTCAGTTTTAATTACTGCGTTGATGGGGCGAAAGTTCCATTTGGGGATTATTGTAAGTACCTAGGTCTTAATACAAGGAAAGATCCTCATTGGGGTAATCACAAAAATATGATTGTTAATAAAGGGTACAGATCTCTGCACATGGTTATGAGGGTATTTAGGGGTTGTAGTAAGGATGTAAAGGAAAGGGCATATAAGTCTCTGGTAAGACTCCAACTAGAGTATGGTTCCAGTGTATGGGACCCTCACCAGGATTACTTGGTTCAAGAACGGGAAAAAATCCAAAGAAAAGCTGCTCGATTTGTTCTGGGTGATTTGCGACAAAAGAGTAGCGTTACAATATTGTTGCAAAGTTTGGGCAGGGAATACTTGGGAGAAAGAGGACGAGCTGCTCGACTAAGTGGTATGTTCCGAGCTGTCAGTGGAGAGATGGCGTGGAATGACATTAGTAGTCGAATAACTTTGAGTGGTGTCTTTAAAAGTAGGAAAGATCACATTATGAAGATAAAGTTGGAATTCAAGAGGAAGAATTGTGCAAATATTCATTTATAGGAAGGGGAGCTAGGGATTGGAATAACTTACCAAGGGAGATGTTCAATAAGTTTCCAATTTCTTTGCAATCATTTAAGAAAAGGCTAGGAAAACAATAGATAGGGAATCTGCCACCTGGGCGACTGGGCTAAATGCAGATCAGTATTGACTGATTGATTGATTAATTAAGGCCAAGGTCGCTACCTTCCCATTCCTAGCCCTTTACTGACCCATCGTCGACATAAGATCTATCTATGTTGGTGCGACATGTAACAAAATAATAATAATAATAATAATAATAATAATAATAATAATTTCAGTATCTTGAGTAGTTTTTACACAAAAGAGGCTTATATAAACTCCTATTTGCTGTGAATTAGTGGTTTCGTGACTTGTGCCTCTTTGCCACTGGGCCCCCAAATACTGCCAAGGTTGCTGATAGTGGGCGACTTAACTTTCACTCCCCCAGAGGCCTTCATAACCTGCACGGAGGTGTGAGATTGCTTTGCTTGGTATGAACCCTCATCTGATTTTTACGAAATCACCTAGATATCTCAAGAAATGTCTACAAATAAATTAATAATGCTATTATGAAGATAAAATATGTACTCTCATATCTACCTTGTGTCTGCCACTTTTCATTCATTGCTGATTGGTTGTAGATATGATATATTCCAACGAACAACATAACTTAACAGAGAGTGGGACTAGGTTGTATAAAGAAAACTGCTTTCTTTTGTTTTAATGATCTTACGTTATATTCCTTCAATTAAATGTTGTGTAATTTTTCAGTCATTCTGACTGCAGACTGGCTACTGTAAAATTCTTTTTGCCTTATGGCAGCCAAATGTAAATAATTTAATTTCCTACAAATTCAGTTTAAATTATCCGTTATCATCTTCCCTAGGTGTTCAATTCTTCTAACAACTTCCACCTTTATCTTACTCATCCATCATTGAACCGCAATGTTCTGGTGCTGGATACGAGCGATAATTATATATCCGGTTTGCAGTCTTTCAAGGTTTTCAGTGGGGGTGGGTGGGGGGATTTTCACTATGTAATTTTTATTAAAATATATTGATACCTGGTGAAAAGGTACTCGACGACTTTGAATTCTTCTTCGCTTCGAAGTACGTTGAAATTTAGCAGGAATTTTGATGCATACTATATTACACCAATAAATTATCTTTTTCAACGTTTAGAGTGCTATTGACGAGACGGTTCATCACTATCAATGGACTTAATCGGCTGTTGCGATACTATTAGAATAAGACTTAACCAGGTGTCTCGTAACGATCTTCAAATCTAGAAATACTATCTCAATGCACAACATGGCTGACAGCTAAGAATGTATAATCATAATACTGTATTGAAGTGCGTCAGTAATCTGCCTTGTGAGAGACTAATCGAAGTTCTCCGTAATTCAGAATCAGAAGATGACTGAATATATTTTTAGTGCTTTAATCATTTGTGATGAAGGGTTTTGCAATGAAAATTCCTTTAATGAGCTACACGCTTCAAGAATGAAAACGCTTAAATAAATGTAACGTGATGATAATGATAATGATGATGTCTGTTGTTTTAAATGGGCCTCCCTAACAGCTAGATCGTCGGCCCCATAATGTAACATAATATAAATAAGTGAATATGTCTGACGAAGGTAACTTCTTGTACAATAACTTGTTATATACTCATCTAACTGGTCTAGCCAACATGTCGACCACAACATTGGTATTTGCTGACTGCCAAACGTTTGAGAGAATAAAATTCAAATCCCCGAAAGAAAGATAGAAGACAATGGCTTTATTTATGTCTACCAGAACCAGGCTTGACTGACAATTACTGACCTTCAAAACAAATATTTTGATTACTTTCCAAATTTGCAAGTTCACGAGCTCAAGTGCCTTAATGTTGGAATTGAAATCACGAAATGTACTGTTGAAATTAGAAAATTTATCCCGTGCTTACATTCTATATCCATCAATTTCAAAAATTCGGAGAAAATCACTGTGATTTGCATGGATTATGCTTCTCTTGAAAATGAGATAACTGTTCAATGTAACGTGTTCTTAAAGGCCTGGTCATCAGAAAAAGAATTTTTCAAATATCTTTCTCAACAGAAATATAACAATATTGAAAAATACAGTAAAATGCAGCATTCTTATTCTGAATCAACGCATTTCTGTGAACTAACTAAGACATTGCTATATTTTAAATTTTTCACTGTTGACCTCTGTCTCTCTTCGAATCTCACCTCTAAAATGATTTCCTCTAAAACTCATCTTGAAATAATGTAGGCAGTAAGGCAAAATCCTACACATTTTTACATTTGTTCCAGTTCGTGGAATGACCCACCACCCATTGTAATTGTCGGAGCTGTCAATAAGCCGGATGTCAGTGATGTCAGTAGGCGGGCAGGCGCAGGATGCTCCTCCTACTCGCTCGAATCCCGGTCTAGGCCAATGAGAGCGCGTTATAGTGCACTTGAACAGATTATTGTTATTGTTCTTTAGACAGCAGATGGTATCCTTGATGGCCTGACAAGATATGGAGATGGTACGACAGATATCATTAACACACACTTCCAAATGTCCTAACAAGTAAATGAGGGAAATTTTAATGTTACACATTCAGCATAATTTCTGGAGTCTTTTGAAGTGATAACGTCTTCTAGTGGAGGTGTAGGCTAGAAAAGTTAGAGTAACGAAATGAGGAAGAAGTTCAAAGTTTTCGTTCGATAGAAAGATACAGGTGGAGTTCATTAATTTGGATACCAACGTGACTACGCCACTGAATGTGCTGTGTGGAGGAGATGTCGCACAAGGGGTGGAGCGGAGAGTGAATTAAAATTCGAAATATCGCTATGATTACATGCGTTATCCGATGCATTAAATAGTATACATTAGCTAAATAAACTTGTCTTTCCGGACAAACTGGTGATATTCGATCAGACGTTTCGGTGTGGGTGTTGTGGTCGTGTAGAAAAGCAACGTAACATCGCGTTACAGTGGTAGCTTCACCCAAGGCGAAATTGAGGAAACGTGCTTATATCGATAGGGTAGATCAAGGAAATCAGCAAAAATCCGCTATGAGTGCGGATGAGCAGACCAGGAAGCCGAGCGCACGGCTACCTGCCCTACCGGTCTTTCTGCTGCTCATTCGATTCCCGGTATTGCTAGAAATTTAAGACTGGCAGGACGGCTGCCAGAGGGGGGTGTCCCTGAAAAGAGCTGCACCATTCTTTTAAGGTTGTCAAACCTGCGGTTGGTTGGTAGCAGTTCTGCAAGAGTCTCGATCTTGTGCAAATCTCTTCAATTCCTTCCCATGTAATCCATCAGTTGCCCGATATAGTTCAGCCTAGGCCTGCCTCTATAATTTCTCCCCTCTACAAATCCCTCCAAACTTTAATGCATGAGTATGTATCCAATCCACGTCTTCCTCCTTTTCCATCTGTAATTTGTCAAGCATGCCGTCTCTACTATTTTTCCCAGTACTTTTTGGTTTCTAATCAGTCTGTCCAGCATATTTTCTTCATTTTTCTGTAATAGCACAACTCGAATGCTTTGGTTCTTCTTCTGTCACGCATAGTGTCCAGGTCTCATTTCCATAGAGGAACACACTGTCTTGAACAGTTGTTTTCTTAGTCTCAAGGAGTTAAGCTTTCTGACTGAAGTCTGTCTGATCTTGGTTACTTCTGCTAACCACACCTCTTTCACTTCTGATATCCGGTGCTATTTTTCTTCCTAAGTAAGAAAATTTTTCGACTTTATTGATATGTTTCCCATGCGGAGTTATTTTAACTTCGGCATGGAGTGTGCTTACCAAGGTATCTTTGTCTTTCCACGTTCTACTCAGAAATGTACTGTCCATTGCTTCCAGCATGGTTTTCAACTGCCCCTCGCTCTCTGCTAATATGGCAATGTCATCAGCAAACCTAAGCACATCTATTTTCTCTTCCTGGACGTTAATCCCTCCTCATCGTCCTAGATTCTCTCTCTCTTACATAATGTTGAGCTCTCTGGATGTACCGTGTTGGCGAGAGGGCACATCCCCGTATTACAAATTGCCCTCCATAATCTTATCGAGGAATACAAGGACACGAATTTACGTAAATCTCCAAATGACGTGATCAACAGAAAAGCTCGCACGGCAAAGCACCTTTAAAACATAAAGCATGCAACATTTTGATACAGACATTTTATTTTAACTTCCTTCATTCGTTCCTCTGTTTGTTCTGTTTTGCAGCGTAACTACCCTCAGCAACATTTTAAAATCTTGACATAGAGCAAAGTGGCCGTATGTTTTGGGTCACGCAGCTACCAGCTTGCATTCGGAAGACGGTGTATTCGAAACCCACACCAGGCAAATGCTAGGGGCTATTGCCCACTCCTAGTCCTTTCCTATCCCGCCGTCGCCGTAAGATCTATCTGTGTCGGTCCGACGTAAACAAAATTGTAAAATAAATGTTGACGACACACAAGTGTGGATTTTAGCGTATTACAATTTTTTAATTAGACCTACTGAAGATCGAAAATAAATTGCGAAATCCGGTTTGGGACTGCAGGAATTAGACATACAGTATAAAATAAATTGTATTTATGATGTGGCCGGCTTAAAGAGGCTACACTGTGTGCGGTACAGTGGAATATAACTGCCAGCCCAAGTGCTGCATGTGAAAACATTGGATACGTCAGGTACCTACTTTCAATGTTCTTTTTAATAATCATACTACTGTAATAATAACGTTTACTAGCGTCCTACCGGATGAAATCACTACTCAGAGAGGTAGAGTGTTTTTCTACCCGTTAAATGTATTGAACTACGACTGTCAAGTTCACTCGCGTTTGAGCTTTCCACTCGGTAAAAGCTTTTTTGCTCACACACACACAGCCTTCTCCAACGCCAAAATCCTGTTCTACACGGCCTCTCACCAGTCACAAGGCAAGTTAGAGTTCACTTGCCACTGACTTACTCTACGCGGCTTCACTCTTTACAGAGTTCGTTACAAGATTCTCGTAGTTTCCACTTCCAGATCATTTCATTATTAGCCAGCTTCATTATCGTGAACCACAACAATTCACCCACGATATTGATTTTTCCTCACTGCTCTCCCACACATTTTCTCCACTGCGCCTTTCGCCAGCATTGTAGACTTCTTCCAAAAAACAGCACTCTCTGGCTCACTGTCACAACAACAATAATAATAATAATAATAATAATAATAATAATAATAATAATAATAATAATAATGAAAAAATTACAATCGATACCTTCAAAATCATACCTCTCTTTCAACCTGTGGATTGGGGTGGTTACATCCACGGTATCCCCTATCTGTCGTGAGAGGCAGCTAAAGGGGAACCTCCAGAGGTTCTCAACTCGGTGTGGGTTGGGGACCACCAGCACCTAGCTGAGTTTGCCATTGTGTTGACTTACTCGTGCCAGTCTCCTCACTTTCATCTCTCTTGTCTGACCTCCCTTGGTCAACTCTTGTTCTCCTCCAAGCCCGACCATATTAGGTTTGCAAGACCTTTCATTTTCACGCCCTTTGTGACCCTATCGTTTTTGACCGATATCCTCATTTTTTCCGAAGATCGATCACTTCCATTTCTCCTATATTTAGTGCTCTTAAAGCAATAATGAACACCATCGCTGTCTACTTTGTCTTGTTTTACTTTTGCCACACGAAACTGAACTGAACTGAATAAAAATTGTTGCAATATTCTCAGTACTGTTTTACTGGTATCTTTACAGAAATTAAACTAAATTATTGGGAAAAACTAATCTGAGTGACGGGACTCTGAGTGTGGATCACTGCTGTGATTGCTGAAGTCCCTTATTCATGGAGCATCATGTGACGGTTTCAGAGGTCGAGCAGCTTGCCATTCATCCTGAGCGACGCCAATATTATTATAATCCACACGGGTCAAATACGGCCATCCACTTGCCCTGCCCACTTCACGTCCACACATTAACCAGATATGGCTCTAAGTGTTACCATTATCATTAAAATGCAATTCAGTTAAAGTTGCTCGTGCAAAACCTAGCCCCTGTTATCTATAGTACCCGGGAACCTGCGCTGTTAGCGGAGTTGCATAAACACTGTAGGTACAGGCTGTGAGGCCAACACTATGAGCCCAGTGTCCGTGTCCTCGAGAATGAAGATAATAGTTATTTCGACGTTTCCGCATCGTGTAAATGTCACTCTGGTAGCCACAACCTGCACAGATCAGAACTTCTGAAAGTTAAACGCGCACCTTGCTACACATAAAGAGCAGAATGTGAACGACGGGATTGTGGAACCACTGTCGATATTTTCAATACGTGTGTACTTCACATAGTATTTCTTGTTATGTAATAGCAGCAGCGCATTTTGACTTAATGTCATTTGGACTGCCTGCGATTCAGTTTCAATGTTCTTTACGGCTAGTAGTAAGTCATTGTCCCGCTTTCTACTGTAAGTCATCGCCATAGTGTAAAGAAACTGGAAATATTTAAGGTGTGTGCGAATTTGTATGCGATTGTCATATGACTGTTTATTGTGCTACACTTCTTGTTAAGGAATATTTTGCTATTTTTGGATACATTTCTAAGTATTGGCGTTGAAATTACCTTACGCTACCTTAAGGGAATACTTTTAAGTTATTTTCCGAAAATATCATATTAATTTACTTGCGATTGTTTTTATTTTTTCCGTCGCAGTACTCGCATGCTATTTTTAATTGTCAGGCATTTTGCTCCTTATTTTAATGTAATTATGTTTTTTTATTATTGTGCTATCGTACCGGGCGAGTTGACCGTACGATTAGGGGCACGCAGCTGTCAGCTTGCATCCGGGAGATAGTGGGTTCGAACCCCACTGTCGGTAGCCCTCAAGATGGTTTTCTGTGGTTTCCCATTTTCACACCAGGCAAATGCTGCGGCTGTACCTTAATTAAGATCACTTACTTCCCACTCCTAGGCCTTTGCTATCCCATCGTCGCCATAAGACCTATCTGTGTCCGTACGACGTAAAGCCAATTGTTAAAAAAAAATGTTATTGTGAAGTGTTGTTTCGATACAATTTCTTGTAATTTATGGTTTGCATGGAATTGCTTGTTGATATATAGTTTATATGCTGTAAGAAAGTATTGCCAGTGAAATATCTCCCAATCTGTATGTAACCTATTTGTTAGTAAACCAGAGCCCGAATGTTTATGCAGTAACAGGATAGAATGGAAACTGGCCAAGCGAGTTACAGCAGTTATGCTATGAGTTTTGCATGAACATTAGGGGCTAGGCTCATCAGAACCCCTAAAATGTATGTTTCTGTCGCTTCATTACGGAAGACCGGGCTAGAGGACCATTGCTAATAACCAATAATTTTGCATTCTAACTTATTGCTACCTAAAATTTCGGAGTATATTATTCTTCTTCTTCCTTCTTCTTTATCTGTTTACCCTCCAGGATCGGTTTATCCCTCGGACATAGCGAGGGATGCCACCTCCACCGCCTCAAGGGCAGTGTCCTGGAGCTTCAGACACTGGGTCGTGGGATACAACTGGGGAGGATGACCAGTACCTCGCCAAGGCGGCCTCACTTGCTATGCTGAACAGAGGCCTCGCAGGGGGATGGGAAGATTGGAAGGGATGGACAAGGAAGGGGGAAGGAAACGGCCGTGGCCTTAAGTTGAGTACCATCCCGGCATTTACCTGGGGGAGAAGTGGAAAACCACGGAAAACCACTTCCAGGATGGCTGAGGTGGTAATCAAACCCACCTCTACTCAGTTGACCTCCCGAGGCTGAGTGGACTCCGTTCCTGCCCTCGTACCACTTTTCAAATTTCGTGGCAGAGCGGGGAATCGAACCCGATTCTCCGGTGGGTGGCAGCTTATCACACTAACCACTACACCACAGAGGCGGACGGAGTGTATTATTAATAATTATAATCAGTCGCGGATAGATTGCAGAAGGTTGACAGAAGAATTCAAAACAGTCATTAGTAAAAAGCACCAGGTAGACGGATAATAGAGATTGTTGCCTAATGCACTGGAATACCGGGAAAGTGATTCAATAACAGACACAATGAGAAAAAAGAGAATTGCCTATTTCTATCATATATCAAAATTAGATTACATCGAGCTATTGAAACAACTGTTTAACTACTTTTGGAAAAAGAAAAATAATTGGTTCAAAGAAGTTCACCACTATTTAGAAGAGTTGAATATTACAACGCAACAAACGGCATATAGAGATTAGAAAAGGATTCTGAAGAACAAACATATAAGTCTTAAAGTAAAAACTTTGCAACGAAAACAATACGTCATATCTGATGAAAAAATGTAGCCAGGTTGGAAAGAGTAAAGAGGTTTTGGAAGAGGAGGAAGATTATGAAAGCTAAATTCCCAGTTAATTCTTTGAAGACTTAGATGAGTATGGTTTGATTTAAGTCCTCCAGTGCGGGCGTAAAATATTAATAATACTAATAATAATAATAACGTGGCAGAGGAATCGGAACTCTATTTGGGCGGCCTATGGTTGAGTTTTAATTAATTTTGTGCGGTAAATAACGTCAGGAGACATGCTGACATTCTACGACATGGAGTGACGATTTAATTTACCTCTGCTCCTCACTGTCTCTGCCGTGTCTGGAATACGGAAGCTGACACTCCACCACTGCTCGACTGGATCCTCTCGATACCGTTAATAGCGGATGGCCTGATTTGCTTCTGTTTCTTAGCGTAACATATTTCTGTAGTTTTGGAACCGAAACTGTTAGAAAAACATGGAAGTTTTAAAATCGAAGTAACTTCTTATTTTTTGGGCGTTGGGACTCATACCAAAAATGTCTACCTGCTTCTCAATCGCACGGAAATTGTACAAATATCGTACCCATTTCAGGCTCACCTACAAAATGCTCACCAGTAATTGAAGGGTTGCCTAGAATAACGTTGCAAATCATTTTCACGAAGCACAAAACACAGTTATTTCATAACTACATTGCTGCATATTATTGAATATGAAAAGAAAGCTAAAGCACTTCAAACTAGCTCATATGTTTGCATGAGGATACAGCACATGAAAAAAGGCATGCAATTTGATATTTTTCTGTGAAACGCTATTCGTTAAAAGGTGACTTACAACGTTATTCTTCGCAGCAATTCAATTATGTACTTGCTTTTTAAGATATATCATGCATTTTTGATTTTATTACTTTTACAAATTTTGTTTATATTTTGTGGTACAATGAGTGTGATGTATTTAAGATACAATTTCCTCTAACCGCCCTCTCGGCGACTCGGACCCTGTTTTGACGTAGCTTCACTTCAGCTGGTGGGCCCTGGTGCGACTTGTGTTAGTAATAATTATACAATGAGATTAATTGCACTACTTGTTACAAGTACAATGTATTTACATTTAAAATACACCATAGATCTACAATCGACCATCCTGAGCTGTCTGAGAACATAAGATAAAATAACATATACAAATCATTGAACGTCGCTTAATCTAAGAACGTAGTTTAAAAACATTGATAACAGGTTAGAATCAATAAAATTTGATTGTCATGTCTCTTGTAAGGTAGTTCGATATCTTCTTCATGATTAAACCGCATTTGAAAGGCCCTGGTATGTTACTCATGGAACACTTCATATCCTGCCTCATGCTTATGACGGCGAGGTGCAAGCTTGTGATGAAGTATGTTACAGGGCTGTCCTGAAGCCAACATGAATTAAACTGTGGCGTTGTTTATACTTAAAAATTCGCTTGTAGAGATTACTGTCGCGTTCTGTTAATGAAAGTATTATTGCTGTGTATTGTGCATGTTATGGAGCTCTTAGACAGTTGTGGACTTCGGTCGGATGCTCGCTGTCCTGCTAGAAGCAGTAATAAACTACGAGTATCACAGAAAGCGAAAGTGTCGGGGAATCGACCGCTAACACATGCGCACTGTATTGTATAAAGGTTAGGAACCGAAAAGTGGCTAAATAATGGAGGGTTGCTATTTGAGAAAGAGCAATTCGAAAATATATACTTAAATTTCTCATACATGCTTTGGGTTTGCAATATTCCGCCTCCTTACAAGACAGCGTGCAGGTACGGGGTGCACTTTCCGTTTAGAGAACGACTAACGTACCGGTACGTAAAAACAAGAGTTTGACTCCGAGATGCAACCCCGCCACCATCTCGTTACTATAATCACCATGCCGCGCGGCGTGTGAGGCGTCACTTCATCTCTAGTAGTATGCGGCAAAATGTGAATATTTCAAAATTCTTGGTGCGAAAACTTTAAATAAATCCTTTCTTTCTCAAAGTGTCGCAGTCTATGACAATAAATAACTTCAAAATTGTGTAAAAGGTGTTGACAAGAAGATAGAGCGGCTTGTCAGCATTGCAGAAAGTTCAGAATCACCCATGCTGAGCTTCAGAAGGCTTACGGGGAGCGTCTCAAAGTTATCACCGCGCTACTGCAGTCCAGCCGAGTAGTGATGGGAAATTATTTCGAAGTTACGGGTATAAGAAATAAAATGTCAAACCCATAAGGAGTAGATAATTTATTTCGCCAATACTTACCACGTGGTATATGTTCTACATCAAAATTTGAGGCATAGCCCATTTCGATTTTTTAAATCTATCAAGACTTGGAGGAAGTAAAATAATAATAATAATAATAATAATAATAATAATAATAATAATAATAATAATAATAATAATAATAATAATAATAATAATAATAATAAACCTGCCATAAGAATCCATGGGAACTTAACACAACTTGGAACAGCTTTTGCGGTACGAAAAACTATCATCAGTTCTGTACTTGACTTTAAATCCCCATCTGAAAGAATCTCAGTACTTACTTACGAATAAAGCTTACTCCTTGGTCAACGCCCACGCTGACAATAAGAAAAACCCAGAGAAAGTGGAAGCCTTCTGGGAAATCTTAGAAGAAACCACTAGCAAGATTCCAAAGCATCACGTGAAAATCTTAGTAGGTGATTTTAACGCACAGGGTGGCAGAGAGAGGAAACACAAATGGATTGTTGGTCATCACTCGGCACATTGGAGAACGAATAAGAACGGAGAACGTCTTATAGACTTCGGTAAAATCTTTGTCTTAAAACTCATGTCTACGCATTTTGCGAGACCCGCACATAAGAAGAAAACGTGGAAATCACCAAACCCGTTATTGGGCGAATTCCAGATCGATCACGTCGCAATCTCCAGAAAGAATATGTGTGAGATCCAAAATGTTAGAGTACGGAAGGGAGTTGTCGACTCGGACCACTACCTAACACAAATCTAAGTGAGATTCCAACCCAACAGATACAGACCTAAACACAAAAGATCTCTAAGAGTTGATCCAGAATGTCTTCGACAGAACGCCACGACCTTTCTACAAGACATACGAGAGCAGGACCCCAAGGACTGGCCAGGCCTTCGTAAAACACTTCAGACATCAGCCATGAAATTAGGACAGCCTCCAAGGAAACGCAAACATAGGTGGTGGAACACGACCTGTGATAAAGCCATTGATGAACGGATGAAAGCATGGAATCAGTGGAATGAACATCCAACAACTAAGAGATGGGAGACCTTGCTAATAGTTCAGTAAATCTCCTCAAAAATAATCCGCAGGGAGAAACGAGCCTATGACAAAAATAGACTCATAGAAATCGAACAAGATTTCCTTAGAAACATCTCCAGGAATTTCTACAAGACCTTCCGTGTGAATTTATCTAGTTATCAACCACACCATCTTTATGTTTCCGTCGAGAAAATGGAACATTAGAAACGAACACCAAAGAGAGCTGCAACATTCTAGCTGACTACTTCCGAGACCTCCTCAATTGTGATCCTCCAAAGGAAAGACTGAACTTTGAAAAGCCCATGCCCAACCCCGATTCACAACCACCGACAATACAGGAAACAGCAGAGATCATACGATCACTTAAAAATAATAAAGCTCCTGGAGAGTACGGCATCACTGCGGAGATGTGTAAACTTGCAGATGATCTTGTAAGCAATCCTAGTAGAAATATGGGAAACGGAAATGATTCCACAGGATTGGAAGTGTCCATTAATACACCCATTGCACAAGAAAGGTGACAAGGCAGATCCAAACAACTATAGAGGCATATCTCTACTGCCAATCGCATACAAATTTCTTTCCAAAGCTCTCTTGAACCGGTTAGAAAAACAGACAGATCACCTGATTGGCGAGTACCAAGCGGGTTTCAGGAAAGGTCGACCATGTGCAAATATGGAACTTGAAGACGATATTAAGGATTCGCCGAAATGCCAGCACGACCGTCACCTTTGTGGATTTTAAGAAGGCGTATGACTCTGTGGACAGACAGACAATATTTGATACTCTAGAAGAACTCAGAGTGGACAAGAAGACCAGAGCACTTATCCACCAGACCCTCACGAATACGACCTCTAAAGCGAAATTCCTTGGAGAAATCTCTGAGCCTTTTGAAATATGTACGGGCGTTCGTAAAGGTGACGGCATCTCCCCTATTCTGTTTAACTTAGTTCTAGACAAAGTTATTAAAGAGTGGGAAAAGGATATCCAGGGTGTGAACATCGGAAATTTGGGAAGCAAGGTCAATGTGAAATGTTTAGCATTTGCTGATGATCTCACAATCATTACTAAGACCAAGGATGAAACAAAGTATGCCATACAGAGACTACACAATATTGCATCAAAGGCAGGCCTCCAGATATCCTACGAGGAAAACCAAGTACATGGAAAATCTACGTCAAAATAGCAAAATAACTCCGCTAGAGATGGAAAACGGCACAATTCCACAGGTGCCCTCCTTCAAATACCTTGGAGAAATTATACTACCATCAGGATTAGACAGTAGTGCCAATGTAAAAAGAAACACCAAACTACATAAGGCATACAGACTGACGTGGAATTACTACAACAAAAGAGTCATATCGCGTAATGCAAAATTACGACACTACAAGACAGTTGTATTGCCCGAAGCTTTATATGCCTCAGAAACCATATGCTTAGGTGGTCACTCTAAAATTACAGAAATTGAAAAGCAGGAGCGGAAAATTCTCAGGAAAATGTATGGTCCTACGAGAGAAAATGGAATGTGGATTAAGAGGAGAAGAGCGGACCTCTACTCCTTCACCGACAGGTTTACTGATGCCGTACGGAAAAGGCTCCTTAATTTCTATGGCCATATCTACAGAATGAACAGCGACAGACTAACTAAAAGATTATTCAAAGTAATCAACTCAAGGAAGGTCAAAATAAAATGGCTAGAAGAAACTAAGGCGGACCTCAAAGAAATAAATATCACATACGTCATCATGGAAAATCGTAGAGCTTTTAGAACAAAAGTAGCCGATCATAAATTTAGGGAGAAACCAAAAAAAGACAGCTGGTAGGAAGTGGTCGACAGAACGCATGATGCAACACAGTGCATTCAGATTTTGGGAGGATAAGAAGGCACAAACCATCAAACCAACTAACAAGTTCAAACGCGCTCTATGAATGGGCATAACGAAGAAAGAATAATAATAATAATAATAATAATAATAATAATAATAATAATAATAATAATAATAATAATCTACGGAATATGCAGTGCCTTCAATGTTGTGAGAAATAAATTTTCTTTAATGCAATGTTTTGTTTCCACTTCTCTTTGAGATAGGTTGCCCACATCACTTGATAAAGCTGTTATACAATTTATATAAACATCAAAATGCAGCTATCAAATCCGGCAACGAACCAACAGCCCCTCTACGGCTGTCTGCTCTCACCGTTCCTGTTTAATTTCTTTACTGAGAAAATCATTAATGAATCTCTAACAGGAACCAAGCTTGGGTGAAAACAGGAGGGAGACTAATGCAGACCATCAATTTTGCCCATGATCAAGCTATGGTTGTGGGTAGTCTAACAACTTTATCCAAAATGTTGCTAAAACTGAATGAGAAAGCTAAGGACGTAATATTCATCTTTCCTCCATTTTGGCCGTTTAAGATCAAGGAAAGTAACCCTGTGCATTCATCTTAATCCTTCTTTTCTTGACTTCCAATAGTTCTTCATCCTTTCACTTTGCTGTTTCCTCCTCCCTTGCGCCCCGATGCTATTATTAACTTTCCTCTTTTCCTTCTCCTGGAAACCCTTGAAATTTTGTATCAATCTTCTGAAAGTTGTTCTGTCTTGTATTACATCGTCTGTTATACCAATCTCTGTCATATCTTTTTTCTACTCCCTGGATCCACTGGTTGTGATTTTGTCAATCTACTGTTATCTCTCCTCATTATGTGACCAAAAAATTAATTCTTCTCTTTCTGATTGTCTCTTAACAGCCTTTCTTTTTCTTCATCCTTGTATAGATCTTTATTTCTCCTCCGTCTAAACTATCCTTCCTTCATTTTCAATGGTCCTCAAATTTTCCTCAATATTTTCCTTTCTTTTTTCTCTATCACTTCTATTTAACCAGTTTTCATAGAGAACATGCATTCTGTGTCATACAGATTCTTTGGTTTAATTACTGTGTTGTAGTGTTGTTGACAGATTCTTCTTATTGTAGGTATCTTTATTGAGTTGGTGTGCTAGTTCCAGTTTTCTTGCTCTTGATCTGTTTACTTCCCTTTCGAGTCCATTAACCTGAATTATTTCGCCTAGGTATTTCAATTTATTAACCATGTTGATTTTACCGTAATCTGTTTTTAGCGCTGTGGATCAATCCCTGATATTTGACATGAATTTAGTCTTCTCAAAAGATATCTGAAGTCCAACTTTTCCTCCTATTTCTTTCAGAAGATTGATTTGCTCCAAGGCAGTCTCTATACTTCCAGAGAGGATTGCTATGTCATCAGCAAAGGCCAAACAGTTTACACGAACCCCTTTGTGCTTTGAACCCAATCTAATCTCATGATGGAGTCCCCTTTCTTTAAGTCTTTCTTCCCATATTCTTACTACCTTTTCCAGGACGATATTGAAAAGAATCGGGGAAAGCCCATCCCCCTGCCTAACACCGGTTTTAATTTCAAATTCATCCGAGATATCTCCCATAAATTACACTCTGGACTTTGTTTCAGTCAGAGTTTGGCTAATTATATTGATTGATTTGGTGTCAACTCCAAATTCCTCTAACATGTTCAGTAACGAAATTATGTCTACTAAATCGTATGCTTTTTTGAAGTCCACAAAAACTATGACATAGTTTTTGTTCTTTGCAACCTTATCTGGTATTATAGTTTTCAGGTTCAGAATCTGTTCTGCACACGATCTGCCTTTTCTGAACCCACCTCGGTATTCTCCAATGTGTTTGTCTATTATTGGTTCAATTGTATTATGAAGAACTTTTGACAGTACTTTGTACGTAACGGCTACTATGGAGATTCCTCTGTAATTGTTGACATTTGTTTTGTTACCATTCTTATATAATGGGTGTATCAGTGCATTCTTCCAATCATCAGGGATTTTCTCCGTTCGCCAGATTTCTTGTATTATGTTTGTCAGTTTCTGTCTTGCTTGACTGCCTGCTTCTTTCCACAGCTCTGCAACAATCAAATCTTCCCCTGTAGCCTTATTGTTTTTCAGACTTTGGATTATGCCATATATTTCTTTCACATTTCGTGGGTCCGAAGGTTTAGCTATTGCTTGTGGTTGACTGAATTTTCTTTAGGTTCTTCGCAGTTCAGTAGTTTTTCAAAATAACGTGCCACAATTTCACAACTGTCCTTGTTTAGTCGGATCTTTTCCATTTTCGTCTTTAAAACCGAGACTGGGTGGTTGATATTTTGTTGTTTCTTTTTAGAACGTTTTGTAAAATTTCAAGAAATCTTTATCAATTTGCATGAGCCGACTTCTTTCATATTTTCTTTTCACATTTCTTATAGTTTTAAAAGTTAGTTTGCGCACTGTCTTGAAAGTCTGAACATTCCCGTCAGTTTTAGAGGAGTTTTAATAAAACAAAAGTCATGATGCGTAATAGGGCGAGCCTGTATAACAGGTAGCACAGTTCATATACCTTGCCAAATCATAACATAAATCATTCAGTGTCACAATGAAAAAAAATCATGAATAGCAATAGCAAACCAGGCCTTCAGAGATAAAGAGTCGCTTCTGTGTCTGAACACAATGTCCCTCACCTCACGTAAAAGATGCGCTGTATCATGTTCAAACCTGGACGTTAGCCAAGTGTGATATTAAGAGGCTAGAAGCCTTTGAGATGCCGTGTTGGTGTCGGCCGCAACGAATAAGTTGGGTGGAGAACATCAACACTGAGTTATTGAACATTGTCCAAGAAAAGAGACAGCTCTTGATTCATATTGCATGGAACATATGGTTCGACATAGAAATGTTTTGATAGAAATTTTGGAAGGTAAAATACCAGGAAAACGCCCTCGTGGAAGAGCAAAAAATACATTCATCAAGACATTTCTTGTCTACTCAGAATACAGGAGCTATGCAGACGCAAAACGTACTGCACAGGATGGACCCAGTTGGAGAAGACTCATCGCACGGGTAAACTAGTCATTAGACTGAATTACTCGAAGAAGAAGAAGAAGAAGAAGAAGAAGAAGAAAAAGTAGTAACGTAACATATATATTTTCTGGGATTAAATTGACCTATTGTTAAACATATTCAATAAGTCTCTAAAAATACCGTCTTACAAAAATCTTGCACCGTACATTATATAATGCAGATGAGAATGGACATGCCAAGATTGAAGAAACATAAATTATACACCATATTGTTTTTTGTCATCCTGGGCCTCTACGGTCAACTTACATGTAAGGCAGACACCCTTCTTTTTCGAATGAATAGGCGTGCCAGAAGGCAGACCGACTAAACCGAAACTCTCATGGGCGTCTAGAGATGAGATTTAATGAATTTTGTCTGGTAAGGATCAAATATGTCGCCAGAGATCTTTTACATGCCCACATCATACGACATGAGTGTCGAATGGACTTTCTTCCGTTCTTCAAAAATCCGACTACCTGTGAAAATAATTCAGGTCTGAAATGGTTTAATTTGTTTTCCAAACCGAACTAGGCAGTTCTCTGTTTGCTACGGCCATAACTACGACTGTTATTCTCCTTACTTTCTCTACATTTACCCTTGTTTCATCCGAGTACTGGAATTGTTCACATTAATAATAATGGTGTCTAGCCTCTGGAGAGGCATGGTCCCTACAGGCGACGTGCGTGTCCATGAGGATGGGGCCCTGACCAAGAAGAATTCTAAACATCTGGACGGCACAAACACTCAGCCTCCGAGCCAGAGGAAGGTTAAAATCCCAGACCTCTCGAACCTGGGGTTATTTGTACCAACGGCCAGCATGCTGCCCATTTAGCCGGACGTATTAGAGATAACTTAGTCATATTATTATTAATTTTTATTTATTTATTTATTTATTTATTTATTTATTTATTTATTTATTTATTTATTTATTTATTTATTTATTTATTTATTTATTTATTTATTTATTTATTTATTTGCGAATTGACCACTGAGGATCTGAAGTTTCCTCTTCCCCCACTTCTCCTTCATATGGGCGCTATGCTGTTTCTTCTGTTCATCCGTCCAGGCTCTTCCCGTCTTTGCAGTTATTTCGACTTGAAACCCTTCCAAATTTTGAATCTTGGTCTGGCATGTTTTCCTGTCTAACGTCTGAACTTCCTGGATGTTGGACTTCTCTACATCTTTACGAACTTTCTTAATCCAGGCCGTCGTTGTCTTCACGTTCCACGGGTATTCGAATAACGTTTTAGTTAGTCTGGTTTTGTCCATTCTGTATAAATATCCGAGAAATGATAACCTCCTCCTTTTCATGGTCTCTGAAATTTTCTCCGCATTTTTGTAGACTTCATTGTTGTTCCAAAGTTTCCAGCCGATTTCAGTCTGGGCTGGGCCCGTAGTATTCTTCTTTCTGTTATCTCCAGCTTCTCCAACTTGTAATTCATCGAGAGGCATCCGCTGGCTTACAGGCATTCTGTTTATGCCTTATTTTGGCATTGCATGAGATGCATTTCTAGCTGTAATTTGTAGTTAGTCTGTAAGTTCTCTCCATTTTTGAGATACGAACGTATTATTATTATTATTATTATTATTATTATTATTTAACATTAAGAACTGTAATAAGAGCCACAACACTCCTCTCCACGCAGGTCCTGTATGTCTTAACATGGTTTCACAACTCGAAGACATTTTAAATTACTGACGAAGTGTAATATAAATCCTAGACAGTCAGCCTGTGATCTGCTCCAGGTGTTCGAGCGTGCCACTTGTCCTTGGTGTTCCACCTCCAGGTAGTGATGACCTCCCCTGTCACATATGATTGCTGTTAAAAATATATTGATATGTGCCGATTAGAGCAAAATTAGATCACATTAACATTCTTCCTCTGGAATTCCTGGCAAATCTCCAGCAAAATAGCATTGTACTTCTTGTGCTTACTTTATTTTTAATATCGCCGAAATATGAGACTGTGATAGCAGTTGACAGTAATGGCTGTCGTACGTCAAAGTGGTTCACGAGCAAAACATCAATTACCGCTGCTATGACCTTCACGTGTTCTATTTCTATCATGGGTGTGTCACAAGGTGCACGTATCGGGTATGTTATACCGCACAACACATACATCCTGATTTTCTTTACAGTCCCTTGCTTACTTCCACATGTCTTATCTTTACCTATGTAACACGTAAGATAGGGGGCCCATTAGCAGATTCGGACTTGTAGAAATTCAGGAAGATTATGGACAAGGCTAGAATACACTACTGAATATATTCTCCACTTACGGAAAGTTACAATGAAACTGTTACAACTTAAGGTAGTCAATATTTGGCATAAACATAAACACTACAAAAACTAAACTACCAAAAAATGTGTTCGTAATATTGCACCCCATCAAATTTTAAATATAATTTTAAAATATGTTAATTGTCATTGGAACTTTATCCCATATTGAGCCGTGCTAATCATACATCGTCGGTTGCTTTGGAATTTCATTTTAATCCAGACACCGAAATCTCACTTCAATTTAGAGTAATTTTGAATATAATGTGCACTGGTCAACCGCTGGGCAGCAAAACAGCGAGTATTCCTGTCCACAGTATGAAGCTCTAAATTGAAGGAGATTTGTATTATATATACTAAATGTTTTTCTTGTGCCCGCGAGATCATCGACGAAAAATCCATTCTTGACATTTAAATTAGTTATTTTTAAAACCCAGTAAGTCAAGAATTGTAAATTTGTGGGAAAATAAGAAAAACTGACTAATGAATTACGTAGAGAACTTGTAATTGCTTCTGGAATTTAAATCTTGATTCATCATGCCATGGAGGTATGTAATTTGTTTGTATAAATACTAATTACAATTGTTGCAAGACTGGTTTAAATGTTCATGAGTTACGGGATTTCAAAAGCTAATGAAGCATTTTTATCATAACATGGCACATGTCGAATTACAAGATTCATCTAGAAAATAATTTCCATGTTATTAGAAAAAACATCGTTAGAAACTTAAGAAAATTGCGTTTTTATCAAAAGTACACTCCGTAAAAATGATTTTGAAATGAACAACCTTTTTAACCAATCTCTCTGTCAATGATATCCTAGCCATCCACGGTTTTCCAGAATCTTTGAATTTCCCGTCATTCGGTATGTATCCTTCCATTTTTTCAAATCGTCCATTATCTGCATATTAAATGGAAGATTCTGTTTGCACGCTCTTTTTTCTCGCATCACAATGGCACTGGGAGTACTGTTAAGAACCCTGAGGTTTTAGCTTTTACGACGTACTGGGTAGTGGTCCCTAGAATACACAAAATAGTTATACTGTGACACCTGAAATTTTACTTTCTTATCTCAAGGCACTCCATTCTCATGGACAGGACAATGTCTTGAACACTGGAGGTCTCCAGGAGTTGTAGTCAAAAATATTCACGTTGACAAACCCTGCAAATCAATGATTTACAGCGTCTGCAAACCATGCCAAAAGTTCTCAGTGTCCTCACATCCATTTCATTCGTCAGACTTCCGGGATTTCTACATAGAATGATGCACCTTTGTTGCAGCTTTCATTTTCTCTCATAACACATCAATGACGAAGTGAGAGACTTGCGGGCTTTTAAAAATAACCGATTCATTTATGTTGTTTTGTTGGAGCACGCCAATCATTGATAATTGAAAGTTCTTCCTGGTTTGTTTTGAGCACCATGTCGGACAAATCAAAATTGAAAATTAGTACATTAGTATGACACAGAGGACCGACTCACTTCCCTAACTACCGGAATGGAAGAAGTTCACAACCTCAGTGTTAAAATTTCTCTGAAATTTCTCAAGCTAGCAAATAAATGGAGAACTAGAGAAGAGGCAATAAAATTGCGCTGAATAGCTTCTTCTCGGCCAAGCGACTCGTTACAACAAAGGCCGAAGAAGCCGAAGAAGCCGAAGTACAGCTGATCAGGAAGACGTCTGACTGTGAACGCGTGCCTACCTCCTGTATCGTGCCACATGCCTCAGAGCACTTACGGTCCAGGTGACCTTGAAGTACTGACAAGCGCTTTGGACAATCAGAATACTTTTTTTAATAATTTAAAAACATACGCCTAGAAATTCGTATGCTTTAAAAGACACTCTGAAAATGTACAGGCCAAGAAATTTCGTCACAATGGTTTATGATGTCAGTCGGATCAGCCGTTCTCTCAAACTCGCTGTAACCAAACTCAGCCTTCTGTTTTAAATACTGTATACAGATTTCAAAGTCTTATACACGCTAAAATCAGAGTTGAAAATTATTTTTCCTGCCTGAAAATATTTAAGTTGACAAATTACTTACGCGAAATTCAAATGTATAGTGTGTGCAGATGGTAGATGTTTAATTACTTTTCGTTGAATGGTCAAAGTTCCTAAACAATACTTTTATTCAGCCTATGGACTGTAAATGTAAACTAAATGTATAAGAATATTAAAATACAAATACATGACTGTTTGAAACGAACTGTGTCATGTCCTTAATGATAAACTAATCTCGGAAACCCATGCGTGTTAATAACCTGTTCGTCTCCGCGCTTCAAGCATTAACAAAGATACCACAACGCACCTGTTTGTTATCCTTGTGAGCACTTGCTTCTTTAACATCGCCCTATCATCGCTGACAATGCCTCGAAAAGTCCTGAAGACACTGGCAGTCCAGTGGTGTGCACTGACATCATAAAGCGCATACAACCGAACGTTTGTCATGCATGAATATTAACAATGTTGAGGATGAAATAGTCGACTGAAGATCAGGAATAATCGATAGTCGAAGAAGGCAGAGAGCATGCGGCTTTGCCTCAGCGAACAGGATAGGTAATGAGGGGAATGAGCAATAGCACTTCGCAGTCCTGTTGTCGTATTGTCCTGTCAGAATAACTGAATAATGATTTCTCAGTTTGCATGTGTTACACGGAGGAAGCAGTAAATTTAACAAGATCCACCGATAATGATAATAACAAATAAGCAAAGGAATTTGGCCTTAAAATAAAAACTCGGAAAATAAAATTCTTAATCATCAGCAAGCAGAAAAAGCACCGTTATTATCACAGTATCCAGGATGCTGGCTAACACAAGAACGGAATCCAGATCTAGAAATCAATACTAAATTAACGTTGTAAGAAGAGTGTTTCCCTTCTATAAAACTCCTGATTCGAAAGTTGTTGGCGAGTCGTGAAGTGTTGTGTGTTCGGTGCTGCTTTACGGTGTACACGATAAATACAAAATACTGCCTTTGCAATGCGGATGTATCGCAAAATTTTGAAATTCCATAGGCAGACCAGGTCACAAGCGAGAAGGTACCCGGTCGTGCGAGGAAATTACGCGAAGCCAAATGTAGCAGAGCAGCCTATTTCAGAGACACCTTCTAAAATGACAAATACACCCTCATGAAACTGATTACAGAAGGTAAGATACAAGGCGTAAGCGGAGATTAACCTGGACACGGAACTTGCCACAAAAATAAGCAAAAATTACTCGCGTTAGTGTGTTATCTCAGCAGGTCCCCAATGAAAGGAAGTTTTGCCAGTTTTCTTTTCACGCATCTACTTTTTCCTCGGCAGCAGTTTCGCTGAAATAGGCTTTTCCTTCGATAGTGCTAACCGAGAGTGTTTTCCTTTCCTCTTTTAAATGAAGAAAAACTTGCTTGCGCTTGTCTTCAATCAATCACCTCTGATCTGCATTTAGGGCTGACGCTCAGTCAGTTGTTTACCTAGTCCTTTCTTAAATAATTTCAAAGAGTTTGGAAATTTGTGGAATACTTCCTTGCTAAATTATTCTACTGCCTACCTCTTCCTACAAACGAATATTCGCCCCAATTCGTCCTCACGAATTCCAACTTACTTCCTCTGAGAGAAAAATTGTAAATAAACAGTCTGTAAACATTTCATCACAATACAGTATAATAATCGCAGAACACTCCAACGATTAGTTGGAGAACACTTTCATGGAATCTTCCCACAAACAGTAGACTACAATCAGCGTAGTTGCCTGCGGTTCAGAGAGCTTTGGGTTCAGCCAGCGGGGAGATTTCAGTCACGTATAGGTCAGTTCCTTTCTCTCGGAGACTGACTGTTTATGGTCGTCTTACTACAAGTTGAGTCACATAAGGGTTGCCGTCCTTCCTGCGTGCCGCGTATGGGTAAACAAGAGTGCGGCGGCCGTCAGACCGTTCCCGTACATCCGTAAAAAACCCACCAACTTCGCGCTGATGACTGAAACCGATAATAAGAATTTGGTTATTGATGTTGATGTGCCTGGTGGCTGTCTTTCTAGTGCGTGTGTGATGGTAACATCAAGGGTTCTCCTGAAGGCTGTACGTCTCCGTGCGACGGATAAATCGCCATCAACAGCCTCGTATACCTTCACTCCATATGAACACTTTGGAGAGATTTGAAATTCATCCCAAGATTTTGGCACAAAATCTAGTGATTAAAAATTTTATACCACCACATCTCCTACCCTGCCGGCAACGTTCTAATAGTGATTATGTTTTCACCAACCGAACTAGAACTAACCACGGTGTCATACTATACAGGCGGTCACCAGGTGGGCTGGGAATTCGGAGGTCACATACTATATCAAATAAGAACTTGTGAACGTAAAATCTGGAAAGACGTCAAATATTGGACGTGGAGGTGGATATGACATGTATTGCAATAGCTTGGTGCAACACAGACAGGAATGAAGGCGAGTAGCAGGGAAGAAACCGAAATGAGACCAAGGCACTGACTGTGTTGGCAAGCTTTCATGAAGGAGAGGAGTGAAAGGACCACTTGTTAGTCTTAAATAATGGAAGTACTGGTAGTTCGTGGTGTCTGCGAATGTTGCAGAGCAAGTTCTCGCTTCAGTGCAATGATGTTATAAATTAAAGTCAACATGAACAAGCTTGAACAATGTTAAACATATTATATTGCGATAAATCTATTACTGACGTAAATAAACAGTCTTTATTTATACATCCCGAGATAACTACATTATTCATGACGCAATAGAGATGTTACGAGTTCTAAATAGAAATGGATTACAGTTGAAAGTTGTCTGTTGGTTGAAGAGAACAAAATATTCTTCTACTCTATTGAAAAATATAACACCTATTCTTCATAAGGGGGCATAGAATATGCTATTCTTATGAACTAAAGCATCCGACAACATCTGGAAGTACAATAGTCTGAACTGGTTAATGACGAATCCACTTTAAAAGTGTACATGTCCACTTTCCTTCCAAACGCATTTTTGAGTAAATACGTTTGTCAGTAGGGCGTACTTAATTAGTCAATAATAACTAAGGAACGGACTTACTGCCACTGTGTTGATGGGGATTGGGAGTTTTCCGGACGGGTTCTGGTGAAACAGCAGGGTTGAGTACATTTATTGGACCTTTCTTTGAACCCTTTCTAGTAGTAGCAAATGATGTGACTAAGATTGTATTCTTATGTATTGGTCCTAGGGCGTGCCTGAATACTTTATCTTGCTAGCTATGATTGATGTTTGGGCTTCTGAGCAGAAAGCTGTGTCATCTGTGAGCTTAGGTCCTGGACTAGGTTACTGAGGTGAGAAATTTCATCCCTGAATTTGTTTTGTGATAAGGGTGTTGCTACAAGAGGAAACTAAACTGCCGGAATTTTATTGGCCATGCCAGCAAGTTTTGAGAGATTGAACGTCCTCACTAAACTGTAGGATCTCTTGTAAACGGGAGGAAGCTTCTTCAGCCATAACACGTGTATAATGCTGCGGGCGAATGCTGACACCGGCTAGGCGTTGCATTTTCCGGTTCAATCACCGAGTTGTTAAGTTTCTGCTCTGAAACTCTTGATGCGAGTTGTCTTGACCTTGTCGTAAATACCCAGTGCAACGTAGAGGACATCAGCCACCTCGCTCAGATATTCCGGTTCAATCGAAGCAATTAAATGGGCAAGCTTGGTTTTCGGAGTTGCGTTTCTACCAACCTCAAACTGGGATTCTACTAGTCATTCTATTAAAATCTAGGTAATTTGAATGTATGTGACTGCATTGTGTGGAGCTTACACCGCTGGCGAAGTTACTGTAAATGCGGCGAGTGCTGGGTTTTCTTTCATTATTCCAATTGTGGGGTCCGGATTCAAGGACGGCAATAACGTAAATGAAATGTTCTTATTGCAAGGCAGAGTCGATAACGATGTACCAGTTGCTTCACAGCAGCGAGATATCAGACATCCAAGTCAACGAGATCACAGAATCCGGATGAGGCTACTACAGTAAAAAGCGGCACGCGAGCAGTATTTTCAACAGGTGTGCACTCTACAGTGGTCATAGTTACCATAAACATTATTATGGAACTAGAGAGTGTTAAAAATAGGGTATTTACATGTTACATGTTTTGCTTATCTATTTCTGCATTTGGCACTATTCGGGCAAATAATAATTGATTATTAGAATAACATTGTACAAGCAGTAATCAGTGTTTTTTTCTGTCGGTACCTAACGTTAGGCAAACTGGCATCACCTTTTCTCAAGTTAAAAGAAAAGAATGACAGAGAAATTTATTAAAGGTTAAGAATTTCATTTTGTTCCGTATTGAACTGAGATTAAAATGGTAAAATTTGAATAAAGGTTCGACCTATTCAATACAATATATATATAATTAGTTTACACCATGTTATTTATTTATGGTACCGGTTTCGACACGGAAGAGTGTCATCTTCAGCCTAAAATTGCAAAATGAGCAAGTAACATATTATGTTGCAGTTAACAATGTACATACAATATGATATAAAATATATATAACAACAATTTCACACTTAAAAATGAGGGATAAGTAAAATACGTGGTGATGTTTTACACCGCATTCCAAACGTAATAGTCACTTGTGATTATAAAACTGTTAATGACGTCACACATTCAGAGTTGAGTTGATGAGTTGATGTATTTATTAAAATGTTGAAGTAAGATTAAAGTCCACTTGTCTGTTAATGTCGGTAGAGGTTTAGATCAAAGTCCAGTTATCTATCTGATTGACAAGGTCTTCTAGTGGTTGTTTATAACCGGCACGTAATAAATGGTGGATTGAATGTGGTTGGACTAAGGTTGTCTCAGTTCAGTATGGATAGTGAAGCCTAAAACGAAGAAAGAAGACTAGTTAGATGAGTAAATTACTTATGTGGGGCAAGACAAATTCGTGACCGTATGTAAAAAAAATTATCATAAATATTCAAATTAAATGTTCAGTCTTGATTCACGCAAGTTGGTATCGTGCTTACATAAATTCATAGACTTCACAGGTTGGTGACGCAGCCAAAAACAGGAGGTTGTATTCACTTCCAGTGTCAGATAACCAGTTCCAGTTCACGTGAGTTTTGATCTGATTTACTGTAATTCAAATCAGCGCAATCATTGTTCAAAATGAGTCAAAAAAGTAGTTACCTTATGTCAATGAGTAAAAAATAAGGGAGGCTGAAGAAGTAGAAATCATCAGGTCTACTGTAGTCTGTAAAACACATAACTAGCAGGTGGTGAAGAGTATCACGGTACCGAAGATCCATTTGGCCAAAAGGAAGCAGATTGGCCATGACGTTGGACAGTTTCACAAGAAATGGCTTCAGCGGGAAATAGGAGCGGATGTGACGAGAGTACATCTAATTGTACCTATGTTGAAGTGTGGAAAATTCTGTAACAACACCTACACAGTGGGCACCACCACCTTTTCTCCCAGAAAATGAGCACTGGTAGTAATGATTACAAACACATTTCAAATAAGTTAATTATGTAATATTAAAAATCAATAATGTCCAAGGTTGATCACGTCAAGACTGGAAACCCGAAAGTAAATAGCCCATTCGTTCTACTATAACCATATTTGGAAGAACAGTAACCTCCCAAGTTCTGGCGTTTCAATACAAACGTGAAGTGCGTTCTGTTCTACGGATGTGATCATGGAAGGTGACTAAATAAATCACACACCAACTCCAGTTGTTCGTCAATCGCTGTCTGCTGTGTATCATCAATATACGATGGCCTTAAGTCGTCACAAACGAAAACCTTTACAAGGACACCAAGCAAAAATCGATGAATGTATAAATAAGGTAAAGAGCGTGGGAATGGATAGGACACACATTAAGAAAACAGGATGGAGCATATAATGGAACCCATATGGAAAGAGGAAGCGTGGAGGACGTAGGAACACTTGGACGTAAACAGTCAGAAAGGAGGTGATTGGAATTCGAAAACCATAGATTGAAGTAAAAGATCTGTCTTCAGAACGTTCTGAGATGCCCTTTGCTTCACAAGGACGGGATTATATTAATCACTTCGTAGTTTATACTTGGTATAAGTAAAACTTCCTTTAGAACGAAGTGAGAAAATTCGGATATTCTTTCCCTTTGCATGTTTGTGTCGTATCATTGTTCGTCTCCTACACACGATGTTTCCATGAAAACTGTTCAAAATGTTATTTTTCTCATATTTGTATATTTTTCATTTTCCGTAATCTGCCAGTCAATTAGGAATGCTTCAATTTCTTTCTTAAGTTATCACTAGATTTGCTTCCTATGACATCTTGAAGAGCCAGGTTATTATAATACGGACTCATAAATACCGTCGCGTTATTTTTATGAACACAGTTTGCATTTTAATGATTTCAAACATGAATTTTAGAACACCTTTTTAAGAAACAAATAGTTATTATTGGTCTTTGAACTTCAATAGACAAAGCAACCGTACAGTAGATTAGGCTTGTAATTTGTGATTTTTGTTTTCAGTGTAGCCTTAATCTTATAATAGAGTTTTCAGGTCAAATAAGTCTACAAAATTTAGCACATTTTGAAGACACCAGAAACCATAGATACCTAGTTTTAGTACTAACCTAAACTGGTACTGATACAGATATCTGTGACACAAGGGCTGAAAAGGGGTAAAACATTCATATTTTTGGACGATACTTATCCATATTTTATTCAAACTCCTCAAAATATAAAAGAACGAACAAGCAAGATTACCATAAAAGCTGTAATAATCTTTGTTCATGGCTGCTGGTTTACTGTGAAAAAGATACATTAAATCGTCGTACTTTGCTTTGCTGATTCACTTAGGTTCCTTGTACAAAGGCTGCAATGATTGGTGTGAAGATCGCCTTGTGGTTGTGCTGCAGTCAACTACCGTGACATCTTACTCGTCAAAAGTTTTCCTTAAATTTGAAACAGTCAGGGAAGCTTGCCTCAAATTTAATCCAACACATTTCCTGCCAATGAACTGGTTGGTTTGTACGAATGTTTTACAGCCTCCAAAGGAAATGTTGTCAACGACTGTGTATGGCTTGTCCCCCCTCTTTGCAAGGTTTCCAATCCCTTGGTCAGCACGATTTCCCAACTCGCTTGAATTAAATTCCTATAGCTGAATTAATAGAGTCGCATTCCATTTCAGAATGTCCAGATGTGAGAAATTTGAGATCAATACATTTTACGTTCAGCGTCTTCACAGCATGCCTGCGCATGACTCCCACAAATTTATTTAAGTTCTGCCCACCACAACGGTCACTGAAACACCGGATTTCTCGGACGTATTATGGTTAGGACTGAAAGTAGCCTACGAGAACAGACACTATGCAATCTCGGTGCTTCCCCTTCCTGCTTCACCTTGATGTGCCACATACAGCATGCGCCTTCTTTGGAAAATACATTGTAAATTGTAAAATTATACGTTGCTAACCTCCGTCTATAAAAAAGAGCATTGTTTGTTGGATCAGTTGGCAGCGTGAGGAGCTGCTGCAGATCAGAATTTAAGGACACTATTTTGTCTTCGGAACTGTTGATTCTTTTTCGTCCTTCCCCTTTTCTTCTCCAGCCATATCCTCGTTCTTTAAGTGGTCTTCATAATTGGGTGCGGATTCTTTGTCTTCAAAATATACTGCATAATCACGGCATTGGTATTTTTTTTTGGGTCGGTGAACGCCTAACTTACAGTCATTAATGAAAACATTCCTGTATACTGATTCTTTAGATTTTAACCGTTTATTTTTCTCACACCATTTGGAATATAGTCGATACTTGACATCAGTGTTCAAATCCGGATGCAAATACTTGCACGCCGTATCTCAACGGCAGTAATGTGGCGGCACAACCGGAAAAGATTCAACGTGGGTTTTGATACCTTGTTTTACTTCAGGAGCAATCACTTTCTTTGTGTGGCGCCCCCTGCCTTTGCCAGGAGAAATGCTTGTGTTTAATTTTTCCTTAGAGCAATATCCATTACACGCTTCTTTATTCCTAACGTATTGATAAATACAGCCTTGCACATTTTCACACGTATTCCGTCAACAGGTAAATAGAAAAAGGAGCTAAATTTCCGCCTACTAGCAGATGCACTCGTCTTTGTTTTCGTTTTCACCTTTTCCATGTTGTTATGTACGAAGTCACGTTGTCTTGATTAATTTCCCATTGCCCAGCAAGCATGAAAAATGTTCTGTCTTGTCTCTGGCACTTCCGCTTGCACTCGGATGTGCACCTTCTGTTTAGTAATCCCCCGTGCGCCAATATATTCCTGTCCATGAGCTCTTCGAGATTTTACTGCGTTCCAAACCGTTGTTTCTTTCTCTTTCTATGTTTCTCTGTGGTTTCAGAGCGTTCTTCAATTCCTTCTAGATTGGTTTTCTTAGGTTTTCTGAGTCAGTACTCTCTTCACTAAGTTCGTATTCAGACACATGAGGTGAGAAGTCTAATTTTGATTCCGATCATCCTTCAAAGTTATCAGGGGCTTTTAAATCAGAAGTATTGCTGAAATTTGTCGGGATTTACGTAGCCTGAGAGTATTCTTTTACACTGACTTGTATTTCATAGATGTGCCCCAGTTCTGAGAATCTTGCGTCACTAGAGTCATTGTCCTCACCTTTTGATCCATCACGCAATATGCCTGAGAGGAATCAAGAAAATGTTAGCCATAAATCATTAATAGTTTGGACAAACTTATCAGAGCAATTCTACTTAAAAGGAAGTTCAATAACATCGACGTAACATTCAGTAGATTGGCAGTCTTACTGTATTGTATGTGATCAGCCTCACCACTTTGTAAAACTAACTCAACCATTCGTCTTCCTCTGATCAACGTATGTGGCACAAAACACAAGCCTGCATTACTTGCCAGTTAACAATAATAAGTACTACAAATGGATAACTCCAGTTGTCTACATATTTTTACTGGAAAATAAGTTTAATCTGAATTTTAAAAGTGGATATCTACAGTTACGTAGTTATGACACTCAATGTATTCTTCATTTACCTCTTGTCTACTTTTGAAAATGGCGGGTTAATGACTCAAGGAGCATTCTTTTGTTATCTACTTTATCGTTCCGCGGTGCGATTTTATTTTACGTAAATAAATATAACACGAGAACACGTTCACTTCCTTGTATAAATTCCTTTATTTACACGGTAAGTCACAACACACAATTATACATACTAGCAAGTGACACTGCAACTCTTAATAGCGGAGTACCCTAAAATCGATTCTGACAAGTACAGATATCAACAACACTGACTCGCGCACTGTAACATACACTCTGTTGAACTCACCGACTCCACCTCGGAGCCCAACAGTCACTCGCAGTCCATCACTTGCCTTCGAGTCCAACACTGACTGAGTCCTCACCTGACTGTCTCACTGACTGGCAGCTCGATATATACACTATTCGATCAACCATCTAGTATTATCGATTTCTGGAAGGGTTCTTACAACACTCTAATGGAACACACTCGAAACATCGATCGACCAGCTAGTCGAATGGAGTACTCCAGTAATGGATCCAACCCGAACTTTCGTTTACTGTTTACCAATGCACATGGAAATTCTCTACAACATTCCTAACGTCTCTAAATGTATCTGGATAATAAAACCGTACAGTAAGTTTCCAGAACCCTTCATATATACCAAATTATAGTACACTAAGTCTAACATACGAACATTATGGAATTTTCTACCGCTTTCGACTATATCGATTTTGAGGTTAAACTTATACACAATACGTATTTGAGGTTATACAAATTTATACCACATATTTACAAGGAAACCATGTACTAGTCATGTTTAACGTTTAACAAAAAATAATTTAGCATTAAATAAACTATAATTAAAATATATTAAACATAATAATTGAAGGTTTTACACCAGTTACGATGTCGTACCTACGACAACTTCTGGCATTTGAAAGTTGACTACCTGAGTAACTCAAATATGTAGATAACTCAAAACTGATAAAATAAAATTTGAGTTATCTACTTATACTATTGAACCCACGATATTACTACAATAATATTAAAACTAATTAAATATTCCGTAATAATAATAAAAGTAACAATAATAATAGTACATCTCTTCCGTTACGAATCAAAAATCTGAAGATTAACTGTTAGGGAGTGTATTTGGCCTAGATATCCGCAGATGTGCTTGGTGTATAAGTGGTTAGAGCGGCGGATTTGTAGTGCAGAGTTCCAGGGTTCGAATCCCACCTACAGATTTGAAACCTGTAACACAAACGTATATCTTGCTAATTATATCCTATTTCTGGGCATTTCGAAAAAACCTTTGTCCAACTAGCCTAGAAGAATATTATTCCATAACGCATGGCCACTAGAGAATATGCACAGCACCATCCTCACTTTCACGCTCTAGCAGGATGACTACAAAATGCGTGTGGCCTAAAACTAAAAACTAAGGGGCATCAGATCCACACGGTACATGACATTCAATCCGATGAAATTTAATTTATTTTCATAGGTCATCTTCAGGATTATCACATCTTATTTTGAGCAACTCAGACACTACACTTACAGAGCCGCAACTTGTAATCGACACCCTGAAATCCCTGTAACACGCAACCAACTTTACCGGCACGCCAGGCACAACTGAGATTTAACTTCAAGAAATAGGCAGTGGTTCGAGGATACCCCGTATAAGATTATAATGATTGTGGTATTAGAGAATACATTTCTTGCGGTGGCACTAAGAGGTTCTAAAAAGGTTTCTGAATATTAAATCCTTAAAAGTCATTAGTCCGCCTCTATGCTGTAGTGGTTAATGTGACTACCTGCCATCCCCGGAGGCCCGGATTCAATTCCCGGCTCTGCCACGAAATTTGAAAAGTGGTTCGAGGGTTCAAACGGCGTCCACTCAGCCTCGGGAGGTGAACTGAGTAGAGGGAGTTTGGTTCCCACGTCAGCCTCCCTCGAAGTAGTTTTCCGTGCTTTCCCACTTCTCCTCCAGGCAAATGCCGAGATGGTACCTTGCTTAAGGCCACGGCCGGTTCCTCCTCTCTTGCTTGTCTATCCCTTCCAACCTTTCCATTCCTCCATAAGGCGTTTGTTCAGCATAGCAGGTGGGGCCGCCTGGGGTAGTTGCTGGTCCTCCTTTCCGCTTGTATCCCCCCGGCCAAAAGTCTCACGCTCCAGGACACTGCCCTTGAGGCGGTAGAGGAGAGATCCCTCGCCGAGTTCGAGGGAAAAACAGGATAAACAGATTTAGAAAGAAAGAAAAGTAATTAACCCTTACTTGAGCACGGAAATGAAACGAAGTATAATAGCAGCATTAGTCGGAATTTGAAAACCGCAATTGGCAGCATAATTTTTTTAAAAAAATTCTAAGTTCTCTTCTCACATTACTTTCATAAAATGCGGCACATCTGCCCAATACTTTAAGCGACCCACTTTGTTGAGCTTTTATAGCCACTTGGTCCGACTCCTTGGCTGAATGATCAGCGTTGACGCCTTTTGTTCAGAGGGCCCCGGGTTCGATTCCCGGTAGTCTCGAGGATTTTAATCGCATGGGATTAATACTTCTGGCTCGGGGACTGGTTATTTGTGTTTGTCCCAACACTCTTCTCTTCATATTCAGACAGCACACCACACTACCAACCACCACAGAAACATGCAATAGTGATTACGTCCCTCCACATAGAGCCGGCGTCAAGAAGGGCATCCAGCAGCAAAACAGGGCCAAATCTACAGGTGCGACGCGATCCCATAGGTGTGGGAAAAGCGGTGGTAGAAGAAGAAGAGGAAGCCACTTAATGTACGGTTACTATCCTGCCCGGAACCATCCCCAGTCTTATCCCGTGACCAGCGTGAGGATGTCGATCATTACTGTGATAAAAGAAATATGTTTTGAGAACATGTTCACGATTCCTTATTAGTAATACTTTCAAGAAAAGTCGTGGTAAAATACATTCCCAAATAACTCTGTTCCGAAGTACACTGGGAACATGTTATTTATTTTCTAAGCAGTCGTCGTAATTTAAGTCGGAGTGTATACCACCCACCATGCTGACCTTCTGCTTACTGAGCCGGGTATTAGTGAGGTATGTCGGTAGGAATGTGTCCCTCCTCCGCCAGAAACACACCCCCTCCTGTCATTATGCATACCAGCCCAGACTCTTAACACAAAATTCTCGTCTCTTTTATCTCTTGTTACCAGTTCCTATAGGTCAGAACATGCCTCATACCGGCTCTCTCATTGGTGCGCTCTCACCTCGTGGGTGGAGTCAACGACAGGGACAGAGAAAACAACGCAATGGCATTTCTTTTTTATTATTATTTCCGAAAGGTGGGATAGTAGAAGTCACGTTAACTTGGTCACTCAGTTAATTGGGAGAGCTCTTTTGCCTAGAGCAAGTTGCACATTATGCACAGAAAACCGCGAATTAGCGAGACGGCCCAACGTTATTAACTGCCACAGCACTGAGCAAGCCATAAGCTGACTGCTCCATCCCTTAGGGAATCACCACTTGGCTACCGTAAACCTTCTGCCTGACGGTTCATGGTCAACTCGAATTCATTTGCTACCCTGATGGCATATTCTTGGTTTTCATGGTCCTTCCATCCTTTGACTGAATCGAAATTGTTTACCATAACCCTAAGTTGCCTCACAACCTCGTAGTTTTGTCCACTGAAACAACAATCATGACCACAATCACATTTCTATACAGGTTAGCTAGCTGCGTCCCACAGTGGTATCGACCCCCTTCAAGTTTGAATGGTATTTCAATACTTTTAAATGAGATTGAAAGTTTCCCCCCTCACCAAACTTAAAATTCCAATTTTGTGAATCTGTAACATCAACGAACCGAATGCAGGTTTTTGAATGTGAATGGATGTAGGTAGGCCTATAGCAGAATATCGACGATCTCCTTGGTAAAGTTACTCCACAGTGAAGCCTTAAACTTCGCAAAGGCAGGAAAGCAACCTTTTTTCTTTTGTTTTTGATTCCATCTTCAGAAGTGAAAACTGCAGCCTGATACAAATGACCATAAAAGGGAAACGTGGGTAGAGAAGGTCGACTTGGACGACAGAAGTTCGACATCCACGATACAGCGACCTCATACGGAAGGTGCAAAATAATAATAATAATAATAATAATAATAATAATAATAATAATAATAATAATAATAATAATAATAATAATTTTTTTGCTAGGGGCTTTACGTCGCACCGACACAGATAGGCCTTATGGCGACGATGGGATAGGAAAGGCTTAGGAGTTGGAAGGAAGCGACCGTGGCCTTAATTAAGGTACAGCCCCAGCATTTGCCTGGTGTGAAAATGGGAAACCACGGAAAACCATTTTCAGGGCTGCCGATAGTGGGATTCGAACCTACTATCTCCCGGATGCAAGCTCACAGCCGCGCGCCTCTACGCGCACGGCCAACTCGCCCGGTAATATAATAATAATAATAATAATAATAATAATAATAATAATAATAATAATAATAATAATAATAATAATAATGTTATCCATTTTACGTCCCACTAATTACCTTGACGGGTTTCGGAGACGCCAAGGTGCCGAAATTTTGTACCGCAGGAGTTTTCAAAGTGCCAGTAAATCTACCAACATGAAGCTGGCGTATTTGAGCACCTTCAAAAAAACACCGGACTGAGCCGAGATGGAACCGCCAATTTCAGGTCAGCCAGCCTGAACTACCCAGCTCGGCCCGCAAAACATGAAAAAGTTGTTGGTGATGTTTGCCAATCTCATGTGAGGTGACGGCACTTCCTTGACTCATCTGCTGTCTTCTGTAATCAGACTTCCCAAAAGCAAACTTAATGGCACTTCAGTCCGTTTTTACTTACAGTAGTTCCCCAAACGACCGTTCCTCAGCCTGAAAGCCTGCAGATTACGCGGTGCCGCGTGGTCAGACTGACGAATCCTCTCTGCCGTTATTCTTAGATTTCTAGACAGTTTCTGCTTTCTCGTTGTCAGGTACCTTTTCAATTGTTCTCGAAAATGCTGAGTAGAACTAAAACCAGCCCTCAGATTCAGGAAAAATCCCTGGGATGGCCGAGAACCGACCCTGGGATCTCTGGGTAACAGGCAGGCTCGGTGGTCAGTGTCGACACCACAGCATAATTTCTCCACAAACTAGTTCCTGCAAGAATAAAAAGATCATAAAGATAATTTTCGTATGATGTACCGGATATACAATTACATGTTCCACGCCGCGATTAAATATGTGTGTGTTGTAAAATTTTAATGGGTGAAGGTGCAAAAAATGTAATAATGTTCCACTTATTATGAGAATAAGCCAGAGAACCCATTCATTACAAGGCATCACGAAGCAGAATACCTAGCGTTTGCCTGCGGGCAGACTACGACGAGCAGATTCGATCTGAAAGATCACGACAACATGAATCCACTTGAAAACGATCCTCATCAGTGGGATGTGAGCGAGCCGCATATCGTTTCGGTCCAGCACTGCGTCTCTGGTATAAAGTCGAAGATTTTTTTTTTTTTTTTTTTTTTTTTTTTTTTTTTTTTTTTTTTTTTTGCTATTTGTCTTTTCTTTGCTAGGGGCTTTACGTCGCACCGACACAGATAGGTCTTATGGCGACGATGGGATAGGAAAAGCTTAGGAGTTGGAAGGAAGCGGCCGTGGTCTTAATTAAGGTACAGCCCCAGTATTTGCCTGGTGTGAAAATGGGAAACCACGGAAAACCATTTTCAGGGCTGCCGATAGTGGGATTCGAACCTACTAACTCCCGGATGCAAGCTCACAGCCTTTGCTATTTGTTTACGTCGCACCGACTCAGATAGGTCTTATGGCGACGATGGGATAGGAAAGGCCTAGGAAGTGGAAGGAAGCGGCCGTGGCCTTAATTAAGGTACAGCCCCAGCATTTGCCTGGTGTGAAAATGGGAAACCACGGAAAACGATCTTCAGGGCTGCCGACAGTGGGGCTCGAACCCACAATCTCCCGAATACTGGATACTGGCCGCACTTAAGCGACTGCAGCTATCGAGCTCGGTGTCAAAGAATTTAAAAACGGTACAGATTAGTAAAATGATAAAAGACTAGCTCGAAAATTGGCAGGTCCGTAGAGCGAAAATGGAGCTCGAAGCGTTACTACAACTCGGAAGCGCGAGGTAACACGACGTACCACGAGATCTATCGATAACTGTAATAATATTTGTGAGAAACCTTAAACAGGTGGGTGTAAAAAATGTGAAATATTGTGAAACTTCTCTATTCGTAGAATATACTATATCTCAATATCGTAGTTTGAAGAAGATCAAGTCTCCCATAAACGGAAACCTGTAGAAAGAATGAGTCAAAGAGAGTGAAATAAGTCCAAGATGTGTGAGAATGGGTGTACCGGGCGAGTTGGCCGTGCGGTTAGGAGCGCGCAGCTGTGAGCTCGCATCCGGGAGATAGTGGGTTCGAACCCCACTGTCGGCAGCCTTGAATATGGTTTTTCGTGGTTTCCCATTTTCACACCAGACAACTGCTGGGGATGTACCTTAATTAAGATCACGGCCGCTTCCTTCCCATTCCTAGGCCTTTCCTGTCGGTGCCACGTAAAGCAACTAGCAAAAAAGAGAGAGAGAGAGAGAGACTGGGTGTAAGAGGCCGAACACCACGAGCTACAAGCAGCCCACTTGAGCCGCTAGAGATAGGAACTACTGTGATTTCACAACACCCACGTGACGAATTCCACGCATTAAAGACCTGCGGCACATATTCCTGTGCTGCATCATAGAAGAGATCTCAGCCTTGCGAGGACAGTTGAGAAGAGAACAATTTCTGCTGTTCCTCGCTTTTCCTCCTCTTTATCGAGCGTATTGTCGTTTTACACATTCCCTCCAGAATAATGCGATGCTTAACGTTTTTATCAAGTTAAGTTGTGGACATTAAGAAGAGCCTCTGGAAAAAAGATCGAAGCCTTTGAAATGTGGTATTACGAATAAATTTGTGTCTGTTTTTTCAATCTAATTTAATGTATGATGAGTCAATTCGCACACATACACAATTATATTTGAGAATGGGTGGCAACAGTTCTCTGATCTGTGGATATTTAAAGTTTCTAGTGCTCAAACAGTGGACAGTCAGGTTCGCTGGTATTATTTGAGACGGGCCACACTTGCACTTGACTCCGCACGCTCAGTCGCTTCACACAGCAATTGCATGCAGGCAGGTTAGAACACACAGTCTGTTAATAATCACGACGACTGTGCCTTGGCTCAACTCCAGACCAAGTCGATGACTCTCACAATCCGCACATTCTACTGAATAATCTCACAGTCAACGTGACAGCTCCAGACAGTGAACTTACTCTACTCCGTACTCCACGTCAGTACACACAATGTGCTCTACTCCGTACTCCACGGCAGTACACACAATGTACTCCACTCCGTACTCCACGTCAGTACACACAATGTGCTCTACTCCGTACTCCACGGCAGTACACACAATGTACTCCACTCCGTACTCCACGGCAGTACACACAATGTGCTCTACTCCGTACTCCACGGCAGTACACACAATGTGCTCTACTCCGTACTCCACGTCAGTACACACAATGTGCTCTACTCCGTACTCCACGGCAGTACACACAATGTACTTCACTCCGTACTCCACGGCAGTACGCACGCAGTACTCTACTCCGTACTCCAGGGCAATACACACAATGTGCTCTACTCCGTACTCCACGGCAGTACACACAATGTGCTCTACTCCGTACTCCACGGCAGTATACACACAATACTCTACTCCGTACTCCACGGCAGTACACACAATGTACTCCACTCCGTACTCCACGGCAGTACACACAATGTACTCCACTCCATACTCCACGGCAGTACACACAATGTGCTCTACTCCGTACTCCACGGCAGTATACACACAATACTCTACTCCGTACTCCACGGCAGTACACACAATGTGCTCTACTCCGTACTCCACGGCAGTATACACACAATACTCTACTCCGTACTCCACGGCAGTACACACAATGTGCTCTACTCCGTACTCCACGGCAGTACACACAATTTGCTCTACTCCGTACTCCACGGCAGTACACACAATGTGCTCTATTCCGTACTCCACATCAGTACACACAATGTGCTCTACTCCGTACTCCACGGCAGTACACACAATGTGCTCTACTCCGTACTCCACGGCAGTACACACAATGTGCTCTACTCCGTACTCCATGGCAGTACACACAATGTACTCCACTCCGTACTCCACGGCAGTATACACACAATACTCTACTCCGTACTCCACGTCAGTACACACAATGTACTCCACTCCGTACTCCACGGCAGTACACACAATACTCTACTCCGTACTCCACGGCAGTACACACAATGTGCTCTACTCCGTACTCCACGTCAGTACACACAATGTGCTCTACTCCGTACTCCACGTCAGTACACACAATGTACTCCACTCCGTACTCCACGGCAGTACACACAATACTCTACTCCGTACTCCACGGCAGTACACACAATGTGCTCTACTCCGTACTCCATGGCAGTACACACAATGTACTCCACTCCGTACTCCACGGCAGTACACACAATACTCTACTCCGTACTCCACGTCAGTACACACAATGTGCTCTACTCCGTACTCCACGTCAGTACACACAATGTACTCCACTCCGTACTCCACGTCAGTACGCACAATACTCGACTCCGTACTCCACGGCAGTACACACAATGTGCTCTACTCCGTACTCCACGGCAGTACACACAATGTGCTCTACTCCGTACTCCACGTCAGTACACACAATGTGCTCTACTCCGTACTCCACGACAGTACACACAATGTACTCCACTCCGTACTCCACGGCAGTACGCACAATACTCTACTCCGTACTCCACGGCAGTGCACACAATGTGCTCTACTCCGTACTCCACGGCAGTACACACAATGTACTCCACTCCGTACTCCACGGCAGTACACACGCAGCACTCCACTCCGTACGCCAGGGCAATACACACAATACTCCACTCCGTACTCCACGGCAGAACACGCAATGTGCTCTACTCCGTACTCCACGGCAGTACACACAATGTACTCCACTCCGTACTCCACGGCAGTACACACAATGTGCTCTACTCCGTACTCCACGACAGTACACACAATGTACTCCACTCCGTACGCCACGGCAGTACGCACAATACTCGACTCCGTACTCCACGGCAGTACACACAATGTACTCCACTCCGTACTCCACGGCAGTACACACGCAGCACTCCACTCCGTACGCCAGGGCAATACACACAATACTCCACTTCGTATGCCACGGCAGGACACACGCAATACTCCACGGCAGCACACATACAGTATTACACTCCAACACGACGATACTCTGACACTGTCCGCTGTGGAATACCATCACACCAACAACGACAACAGCGGCACCACTGCTCTCCAAATCCCTTACTCTCACTCCTTGTTCGCACCGAACCTGTTTGATATCCCCGGCAATAAAGTTCCAGCCTGTTCGGGGTGCGACCGGAATTGGAACATTCTGTATACGCATGTATATTGTTTTAAGAACAAGTACTGTACAACTAGGCAACCATCCTCTATATAACACTGATCAGAGGGAAAATGGAAGAGATCCGACACTTCGAAAAATGAAGATATCGGCCAAAAGAAAGACCAGGGTAACGAAGGGCGTGAAAACGAAAGACTCTCTAGACCTCGGAAACCTAATACCGTCGAGGTCGGAGAAGAATAAGACTTGACAAAGGGAGGTCGGATAGGATATATGAAAGTCAGGAGCCTGGAAAAAGTAAGTGGAAGCAATAGCAGCACTCAGTTAAGGCCCCGTGGTCGCCAAACCAGGCTCCCAAATTAAGATCTCCTGGGGCCCTCTTTAGTCACCTCTTACGACAGGCAGAGGAACCGTGGGTGTTATTTCTACCGCCCCCCACCCACAGGGGGAGATTCCGGAAGATCCAGGAGGAACAAGACGAAGAGAACTTCAGAGGGAAGATGCCGTCACTATGCCCTTCAGCTGGAAGGTGACACCCAGAATGATATGGAACTGGAAAATAGTATAATCTTCTGCGAGCTTATATAAACATCGCAGCTGTGGGAGTCTGGAGTCAGTCACGAGTGAGTCAGGCTTGAGCGAAAGTAAGCAGCAAGTCCGTCAGGAGTTCAACGAGACTTGCTACTGTGAGGAGTTGTGTGGAGAACGGGGACTCTCTGAGTGCGTGTGCGTGTGCGTGTGTGTGTGTGTGTGTGTGTCGTGTGTGTGTGTGTGTGTGTGTGTCGTGTGTGTGTGTGTGTGTGTGTGTGTGTGTGTGTGTGTGTGTGTGTGTGTGTGTGTGTGTGTGTGTTAATCGTGGGCAGAGACTGTATCGAGTGGAAATCTCTCAAACTTGAGTGAACTTGAGATCAGCTGTAAAAGTAGTTCAATAACATAGTGAATAGTAACCAACCTGCTGGCCATAATAGTTAAGACTACATGGTGTATAGAGTAGTAAATGTTTTGCAGGATTCTGAGAGACCTAGACAATGTTGTGAAGTGGACAGCAGACAATAGTAACCGGGATAAAATGTCAGGTTGTAATTTTCACCAAGAATAAAAGTCCTCTCAGTTTTAATTACTGTGTTGATGGGGGGATAGTACATCATGGGGAACACTGTAAGTACCTACGTGTTAATATAATGGGGTGATCACATTAACCAGGTTGTAAAGAAAGAACACAAGGATCTCCTCATTCGGTTCTGAAGGTATTTAAGGACGTAAAGCAGTAGGCGTATGAACTGCTGGTAAGACCACAATATTAGAGTATGGTTCGAGGTGTACGGGACCCTCACCAGGACTACGAGAAACTGTCCAAAGGAACGCAGCACGATTTGTTCTGGGTGATTTCCGACAAAGGAGCAGTGTTAGGGAAATGTTGCAGACTTTGAGCTGGGAAGACTTGGGAGTAAGGAGACAAGCTGCTCGACTAAGTGGTATGTTCTGAGCTGTCAGTGGAGAGATGGCGTGGAAATAGTACACGAATAATCTTGAAAAAAATCATTATATACGGCTAAAGTTGAAATTCAAGAGAATAAATTGTGAAAATGCTAATTTATGGGTATTGGCTTTACGTCGCACCGACACAGATAGGTCTTGTGGCGACGATGGGACAGGAATGGGCTGGGAGTGGGAAGGAAGCGGCCGTGGCTTTAATTAAGATATAGCCCCAGCATTTGCCTGGTGTGAAAATGGGAAACCACGGAAAACCATCTTCAGGGCTGCCGACAGTGGGATTCGAACCTACTATCTCCCGAATAGTGGATACTGGCCGTACTTAAGCGACTGCAGCTATCGAACTCGGTAAATGCTAATTTATAAGACGACGAGTAACAGACTGGAATAATTTATCAATGAAAACGTTCTATAAATTTCCAAATTCTTTGAAAATATTTAAGCATTTGGGCAACAGCCCTAAATGCAGATCATTGATGACTGACTTGATTAATATACGATCTGACACAGTGGTTAGCGGGTTTGAGTCCCGTTGCTCGAACATTTTCACCGCCAGGATGTTGACCGGCAGGGTAGGAGAGGTGGTGGTATACCATTTCTAATCTCTTGATTGCGTGCCAAAAGCTGGATCCACTTTCAAATCTCTCATCAGTGCTCATCTGGAGTGAGCATATGGTGATTCGTTCATCGGATGGGGACGTTAAGCCTTGAGCAGACCGCTTGGTGCTATTCAACAGAAATAGGCTAACATATATCACGTCATTCATGACATCTCACTAACTCCTCTAATGAGAGTGATGACAGGAAGGGCATCCGGTCGTGAACAGTCGCTACTTCATACCCGATCTCGTAGAGGAACGGGAGAAGGACTGAAGAAACACATTTAGTAGATAATAAAACACGCTGTCTCTCTGGGTTGCATTTCAGTTTTAAGAACCCCAATAACTCGCACCATTAGGTATTGTATATATGTACGCATATTACGTTATCAGCTAAGAGAAAAACAATGGGTTGTTGTTGTTGTTGTTGTTGGGTATTCAGCCCGAAGGCTGGTTTGATCCTCCACAGCTGCACCAACAGCTGTCGTAGATAGCCTAGGCGTCACTGAAGAGGCGTATTACGGAAATGAGGAGTGAGGTACTTTCCCGTTGCTTTCCTCGAACAATGGGTTAACAGTTATCATAAAATGATGAGATAATGTGAAAATGGTGCGCGCATTTTAGTGCACTTAACAGACCGATAGCAACTAGTAGCTCGGTGAGGAAAGCAACGGGAAATTAACTCCCCTCATTCCCTAGTACACCTCTTCAGTGACGGCTAGGCCATCTATGACAGCTGATGGCGTAATTGTGAGGATCAAACCAGCCTTGGGACTGAATAATGAACATACACACAATGTAAACAGTTTTCTACTAAAGAGACCATTATGAATTTTCATCGTAAATCTAATTTTGTCTTTACACGTTAAAGCACGTATTCCAGTGACATAAAAACGACAACTTACATGTTAACGATGGGTGTCTGCTGCTGGCATAGCACGCCTTCAGACATCTAGGTTGAACTTTCCTCAGGATGGATGGTAAATGAACGAGGCTGTGATTTTCAACAAGACATTCTGGCGGGTGGACATTCGCACTTATCTGTGAAGGAAGAGAATGGCGCTAAGTTAGAAAACAGATGTTCGGTGCAACACATGACCGCCTTATGGCACACAGTCGTTTGTAGTCATATGTGGTCCACATTACGAAACACGTCCATCAATGTCCACACTGGAAGTTGATCTCGTGAATCGTGCAACGACTGGATAGGGGTTTGTTTAGGAACAGCCTTCAAACCCGGCAGAGGTAGTCGTATAGTTGAAAAGTGGGAGAAAAATCCATTCAGCATTCCACATCCGCATGCAGAATATCTCTGGTCACGCATTTGGTGTTACTAGAATAATATAATTGAAACACAGCTTTAGTTCGCCCAGCAGAGTTCCGGTTTCTCTGTCATCCGGAGCGTCGAAATTGTCACACAGGCACTCTAAATGGCATCATTCAAAACGCCTGCAGACAATAGTTGAGTTACTAATATTATTATTATTATTATTATTATTATTATTATTATTATTATTATTATTATCGACCCCGTAGTGTAGGGGTAGCGTGCATGCTTCTTACCCGGAGGCCCCCGGTTCGATTCCAGGCCAGGTCAGGGATGTTTACCTGGATCTGAGGGCTGGTTCGAGATCCATTCAGCCTACGCGAGGAGCAATCTGACGGTGAGATAGCGGCCGCGGTCTAGAAAGCTATGAATAATGGCCCAGAGGATCCGTTGAGCTGACCGCACAACACCTCGTAATCTGCAGGCCTTCGGACTGAGCAGCGGTCGCTTGGTAGGCCAAGGCCCTTCACGGCTGTAGTGCCATAGGGTTGGGATGATGATGATGATGATGATGATTATTATTATTATTATTATTATTATTATTATTATTATTATTATTATTATTATTATTATTATTATTATTATTATTATTTCTTGATATCCTAGAGCAACGGTTCTCAAAGGATAGGCCCAAAATTTGTCTAGCAGTGCCAAGATAATATAATACATAGGAAAAATATGAATACATGAAAACGGGTGGTGGTGGTGGTTATTGTTTTAAGAGGAAGTACAGTTGGGCAACGATTCTCTATTAACAGTACTCAGAGAGGTAAAAAATAAGATTTACAACACTTGTAAGAATGAACCTATGCTAAAGGAAAGACAAGATCCACGAAGGGCGTGAAAATGAAAGGCTCCCTAGGCCTCTAAAACAGGTACAATCGGGTCGGAAAGGAAGAAGAGTTGACCAAGGGAAATCGGATAAGAATAGATGAAAGTGAAGAGCCTGCACAAGTAAGTGGAACCAATGCTAGTACTCAGCTGAGGGCTTCGTGGACGCCAACCCACACTTCCAAATTGAGAACCCCTGGTTCCCCATTCAGTCACCTCTTACGACAAACAGGGGATACCGTGGATGTATTTAACCATCCCCACCTCCAGGGTTCACATTTAAAAACAGACGTGTAAAAGTATTTCAGTAAAGTTATTGATTAAACTTAGAGAATTGCAAAGATGTAACACACACGAAAAAAATAAAATGATACGTCAGAGTTTAATTTTTTTTGTTTTTTTGCTAATTGCTTTACGTCGCACCGACACAGATAGGTCTTATGGCGACGATGGGATAGGAAAGGCCTAGGAGTTGGAAGGAAGCTGCCGTGGCCTTAATTAAGGTGCAGCCCCAGCATTTGCCTGGTGTGAAAATGGGAAACCACGGAAAACCATCTTCAGGGCTGCCGACAGTGGGGCTCGAACCCACGATCTCCCAGATGCAAGCTCACAGCCGCGCGCCTCTACGCGCACGGCCATCAGAGTTTAATAACATACATACATCATCATTATACACTGTTATGCCGTTCAGCGTTCAGTCTGCAAGCCTCACTGAGTTTACTAAACGTCGCCACAATACTCCATCTGCAGCTAGTGCTGTGGCCTCGGTTAGTCCTATACCTCTTACCTATAAATCGTTAGAAACTGAGTCTAACAATCGGCGTCTTGGTCTGCCTCTACTTCTCTTACCGTCCATAACAGAATCCATTATTCTCCTAGGTAACCTATCCTCCTCCATTCGCCTCACATGACACAAGCACCAAAGCCTTTTTATGGGTACAGCTTCATACATCGAGTTCATTCCTAAATTAATCTTCATCTCCTCATTCCGAGTACCCTCCTAGCATTGTTCCCAACCTGTTAGTACCAGCAATCATTCTTGCTACTTTCATGTCTGTTATTTCTAACTTATGAATAAGATACCCTGAGTCCACACAGCTTTCGCTCCCGTAAAGCAAAGTTGGTCTGGAAACACACCGATGTAAAGACAGTTTTTTCTGGGAGCTGACTTCCTTCTGACAGAATACCGTTGATCGCAAATGCGAGCTCACTGCTTAGCTTTACTACACCTTGATTCAATCTCACTCACTATATTACCAACCTGGGAGAACACACAACCTAAATACTTGAAATTATCGACCTGTTCTAGCTTTGTATCACCAATCTGACATTCAATTCTGTTGAATTTCTTACCTACTGACATCAATTTAGTCTTAGAGAGGCTAATTTTCCTACCATACTCTTTGCACCTTTTTTCAATTTCCAAGATATTAGACTGCAGTCTTTCGGCACAATCTGCCATTAAGACCAAGTCGTCAGCATAGGCCAGACTGCTTACTACATTTCCACCTAACTGAATCCCTCCCTGCCATTTTATACCTTTCAGCAGATGATCCATGTAAACTACGAACAGCAAAGGTGAAAGTTTACAGCCCTGTCTAACCCCTGTAAGTACCCTGAACCAAGAACTCATTCTACCATCAATTCTCACTCAAGCCCAATTGTCAATATAAATGCCTATGATTGATTTTAATAATCTACCTTTAATTCCACAGTCCCCCAGTATGGCAAACATCTTTTCCCTCGGTACCCTGTCATAAGCTTCCTCTAGATCTTCTTCTTCTTAAGGCGTCTTCTCCTAGTGGAGGTTGGCGGTCCACATAGCCAGCTCCGAACGTGATGTAGCAGCATGGAAAGCACCTTCTGAAGTGTAGTTGTTTCCGTATGTCCTTCAATTCAGACTTTGTTGTCGTAATCTTTTCCAAAACTACGAAACATAAACACAACTGCCTATTCCTCTCGTAGCATTTTTCAATTACCTGGCGCATACTGAAAATCTGATCCTGACAGCCTCTCTGTGGTCTGAAACCATACTGGTTTTCATCCAACTTCCTCTCAACGACTGATCGCACCCTCCCTTCCAAGATGCCAGTGAATACTTTGCCTGGTATACTAATCAATGAGTACCTCGATAGTTGTTGCAATCCTTCTAGTTCCCTTGCTTATAGATAGGTGCAATTACTGCTTTTGTCAAATCTGAAGGTACCTTACCAACACTCCATGCTAATCTTGCTACTCTATGAAGCCATTTCATCGCTGCCTTTCCACTATACTTCACCATTTCAGGTCTAATTTCATCTATTCCTGCTGCTTTATGACTATGCAGTTTATTTACCATCCTTTCCACTTCCTCAAGCATAATGTCACCAGCATCATTTTCCTCCTCCCCATGCCCTTGGCTGTTCGCATGACCACAAGAAAGATTTCCTTTTACGTTGAGAAGATGTTAAAAGGATTCCCTCTACCTCTCCAGCGATTCCCTGGGATCTATTATGAGTTCACCTGAATTACTCAAAACACTGTTCATTTCCTTTTTCCCTCCTTTCCTAAGATTCTTTATTATTGTCCAGAAAGGTTTCCCTGCTGCTTGGCCTAGCCCTTCCAGATTATTACCAAAATCTTCCCACGACTTCTTTTTGAATTCAACAACTGTTTGTTTCGCTCTGTTTCTTTCATCTACGTACAGATCCCTGGCTGCCTAGGCCCTTGTTTGGAGCCATTTCTGATAAGCCTTCTTTTTACGTTTACAAGCTGCTCTCACTTCATCATTCCACCAAGATGTTCGCCTTTCCCCATCTTTACACACAGTCGTTCCTAGGCATTCTCTTTCAATATCCTGAACCTGCTTACTGTCTACTGTTCGAAACTTCTCACTAATCATATCCATGTACTTCTGTCTAATTTACCCGTCCTGGAGATTTTCTACCCTTGTTCGTTTGCAGACAGATTTCACTTTCTCTATTCTAGGCCTAGAGATACTTAGTTCACTACAGATCAGATAGTGGTATGTATCATCGAAAAATCGCCGGAAAACTCGTACATTCCTAACAGATTTCCTGAATTCGAAGTCAGTTAAGATATAGTCTATTATGGATCTGGTACCCCTAGCCTCCCATGTGTAGCGGTGAATAGCCTTATGCTTGAAAAATGTATTCGTAACAGCTAAACCCATACTAGCACAGAAGTCCAGCAAACGCTTTCCATTCATTTAACTTCCATATCTTCCCCACATTTACCAATCACCCTTTCGTATCCTTGAGTTCTATTCCCAACTTTCGCATTGAAATCGCCCATTATCACTATCCTATTCTTGCTGTTGACTCTGTCCACGATATCACTCAATGCTTCATAAAACTTGTCAACTTCATCCGCATCTGCACCCTCACATGGTGAATACACGGAGACAATTCTCGTCCTAATTCCTTCAACTGACAAATCTACCCACATCATTCGCTCATTTACGTGCCTAACGGAAACTATGTTCCGTGCAATGGTATTCCTGATAAAGAGCCCTACCCCGTACTCTGACCTTCCTTTTCTAACACCCGTCAAGTACACTTTATAATCTCCTATCTCTTCCTCGTTATCTCCCTTTACCCGAATATCACTTACTCCTAGCACATCCAGATGCATCCTCTTTGCTGACTCAGCCAGTTCTACTATCTTTCTTCCAAAAGCCCCATTAATATTGATAGCTCCCGATCGAATTCCATGTCGTTCGCCAAAAGTTGTTTCCATGGAGTCCCTCGCCTGTCAAATGGGAGTGGGACTCCGTTACTCCCATAGGTCCGAGGCTTGCTTAAAATGTTCTGAGCTGGGTAAATTCATGAAGCAGGATGCTACTCTACTTGCACATAGTCCAAGCGAGGATTTCTCCTCTAACGGGTTATGGACCACCGGTGGATTGTATAGCCCTAGCCGCCTGAGCATAAGGAGGGCCATGATTCAGAATATGTCCGAGATGCCCACTCCCATTCCATAGCAACTCGTATCCCGACTCTAAAGATCGCTTACTAGGCCACTCAGCCGTTGCCCATGGTTCACGAACTAGGACGTGACTACAGTAACCCACACCATGAACCATAGGGTTTAATAATAATAATAGTAATAATAATAATAATAATAATAATAATAATAATAATAATAATAATAATAATAATAATAATAGGATAATAATAGAGTACGGCCTACGGCAACGTCTGGTGCAGATCTTTTGAACTGATGCCCAAGGAAGAGCGCTTATCCGTCGCAGAAACGGACATGTTCTACCAACACTCGGGGGTGCACTATAGCCCAATGGCGTCGACCAGTGACCAACACCAGGCAAGTTGTACTTGCCTACTGACTGACGCAGACTTCAGTCATTGTTGACAGAAGCTGAACAAAATGGACTTATCTCGGGTATCATTCCACCCCGATCAGCATTCCAGGACTAAATTACCCAGGTAGAAAAATAGACATTTAAAAACGGAAATCTAGTAAGACCTAAGAGATGTTGTTTCAGCACAAAGGAACTCGCTCGCCAGCTCGAGGTCCGGGCTGCCTATTAGTCGCGCTCAACCGTCTTACGTCACCTGGACAGTTAACACGGAATAGCTTAAGCATGAAATTGATTCCAGTTCTTTCTTCGTACTGCATTAAGAAGTCCGTGCTCATGTGTGAATTGTAGATAATGAGGAATTTGCATTTCCACTTCCTTTAGGTTCACGGGCTCGACCTTGGTGGGAGTGAGACAGCATTTGGCGGATTGGACGTAATCAGCGAGTTCACCGAATTAATGCATCTTTATATGTTCGAGGTCACGTTGGAGACCAATGACCACCATCCTCACCGGGGCTCACAACGTTCACCTCGCTCGGAACACCTCCAACAGAGCTCACGAAGTAACGAGACCTAAATCCTTACTTTTAAAAAATAGGTTATTATAAGCATTATCTATATCGGCGCTTTCTATCGTCAACACAGACTTCTTCGGCAACTGTGTGGTGTGACAGTAACTTCTCAAGTACCTGTTATTTTGAGACCAACATAGGAACTGAAGAGGCATCTATCAGATTTGGCCCTTGAGTCAAGGAATGGAAGGAATGCGAATGTTATTCCCCTCTGGGTGGAGACAATGGTGGTGGTGGTGGTGATCGTTGTTTTAACACTAATCAGAAAAATGGAAGGGATACCACACTTCCAAAATTTAAGGTATCGGCCAAAGAAAGACAAAGCGCACGAAGGTCGTGAAAATGAAAGACTCCCAAGGTCTCGATTTCTCTAATACTGTCGGGGTCGTGAAAGAGCAAGAAATGACCAATGGACGTCGGATAGGATAGATGAAAGTGAGGAGCCTGGCATAAGTAAGTAGAAGCAATGCGATGACTCAGCTAAGGACCCCGTGGGGGCCCCTGGGTGGAGACAGTAGACTACTAATCTTGACAGTTAATAGATCTATTTGAAGCAATCCTTACTAATATCCGAAAGTTGGTCTGTTTGCACTTCTCTCTGGGCTTTTTTCATGTAAAAACTGCTTGAGCGATCGTGCTAAAAGCTGGCGTTCATATAGCTGGTACTTTCGATTGACAAATACACTTATTTTCGTTTCAATATCTTACAACGCTGGCCTTCTGAGCTTAAGTTGGTCGTTTCGCTCCTCGCTATGGTATTTGAAGATGTTCAGTTACATCAGCCTCGTGTCGGTAGATTTACTGCCACACCACTTAAAGAACTCCTGCGGGAAAAAATTCGGAACCTCGGCCTATGTGAAAACCGCAAAAGTGTACTTAGTGGTACGTGAAACCGATAGTATTGCTGTAGACCGGATCAGTTATACTGTGACAGTGGAGAGCGAGGCGGCAATAACGCGAGCGAGACTTGTTAGACTCGCGATAAAGCTGGAACTGCTGTGGGCTGCGGTTTATTTATTCAGCTATCTTCATTGTTTTCATCATCGTATTCTATTTATACTCCGTGTTTCTATGTTTTAAATATTGTGTAGATTTGGCATTCATTTATTTAGTGAGTTTATAATCCACACTTCATTTTGCGTTATTAACCACTTTAATAATTGCACAAAAATCCGTACGTAAAATGCGTTATCTAGGCACTGTTTTACATTTCAGCAGAAATATGAGATGAGCGGAACACCTCTACCAACAACAATCAGTTCTTGTTGATCAGTTTTTTTAAGAATTGTGAACAATGTAGGCGATCACATTTTGTTCTCTTCCGGTTCCCACCATCTTCCCTCTCATTCTGGTCTTCTCACTTCGAGAGTCATCACAAGTATCACTGAAAGAGGCAGATGATCACTTTGTTTTGCACCTCACAGTCACGACTATCACCATAACGACTTAAACATTTCCAGGTCGATAAAGCTTACCGTTGTGTTGTTGGGCTTAACAATAAACAATTCAGTTAGTCAATTATCTCCGCTGGTATTAGCTCTATCAAAAAACTGTCATGAGTTTTGATATGCAAGATGATATTTAAAGTAAGTTTTGTGACAAAACGAAGTACTGAAATCATAAACAGGGCTGAATGTGGCCAGAAACCTGCCACTGTATCCACAATGGATGTAGCAAGATAGAGCTGAGGGGAACACTTGTCTTTACGACCCTGCGCACTCCCCGGATCTCACGCCCGTTCACACCAACGACCTAGGAATGTTCCCGAATTGGAGAGAAGCTCCTTGGGGCAGCCTGTGTTCATCAACATGTTCAAACATCTACAGGTTTGTTATGAACAAGGTGTGAGAGGTGACGGTGCGCAGTTTTCTGCGCCGATGTTGCAAATGTTCACAATATGTTCGTGACTTCTGTAGTTTGCTTTGGTATGTACTGCAATTCTAAATCAAGGTGCTCGATTTCAAATTTAGAAAAAAAGCATTTCAAGCCCCACCCCCACCCCCCTCGCTTATTCACCTTCCTCCAATCAATATCATAATGCCAGTTGGTTCAGCATCTAATGTAAAATAAGTTTAATACATATTTAGAGTTTTGTCCTGCGGATTTCATGTGAAACTGAAACAAAAAGTATTCTTCTTCTGATGCCTAGTCCTTTCCTAATGTATTGGCGTCCGCAGTTGCTCTGGATCTGGCACAGTTTTACGGCCGGATGCCCTTGCTTATGAAGGGATGTATTCACCGTTGCGTGTACATTAAGAGATGAACACAAACGGTTAGTCCCCGAGCCAGATGAATGAATCACACGCAATTAAAATCTCTGACCCGGCCTGGACTCGAACCCGGAGCCCTCTGAACCGAAGTCCAGTATGTTGATCATTCAGTCAAGGGAGCGTCTTATCTTACTCCATTATGAGCTACCTAAACGTGTGCTCCGCCAGGAAGTGGAACAGTTTGAGACGAGTATTCCCCCTTCTGGGGGGCACACAGCCGTGAGGTTCATTCAGCCTACAAAAAAGATGAGTACCATGTTTACTCCTGGAGGTAAAGGCGGCAGGGCGTAGAGCTATTTGCTGCATCTGACTCAGTGTGGATGTCTCGACCTTCCACTCCTACAGGGTCCTCCATGGAGATGACTTTGCTCTGCTTTTCACCTTGCTCGTAAAATAACTCCAGTGGGACAATATTCCAGCACCTCAATATCTCCAAAAGGCACAAATATATTGAATGTTATATATTGTCTACTATTTTCAATTGGCACCAGTTTTATGTTATTGATATTAATGGGACACTGTAAGAAAATAGTACATTAGGCAACAAGCGTATAATGGCAATATTTAAAACACGAGTATTTCCATACGAGTGTCTTAATTACCTTTATAGGCCAGCTGCATACGACTGTTTATGCTCGACGACAATAAATAACTCTATTTTTTAAATATTCATAAATTTCTGTCGAGATGTGCCTTGACAGTTGAGCGCAGAGCAGAGCGCAAAGTGCATGCGCTGGGTTATTGCTTTCCCTTGAGTGGATCAAAGACCTTGACAATGGCATATGTTTTAAAAGATTTGATAGACGGTTATCATAACCTAGCTTTACTTCAAATACAAACTGTTTATTGTGCAGTTGGTGAAGTGAATTTGTAGGAATATGCCGTGTGGTTGTGGAATATTGGAAGTAGAAGGTGCATTGATGTTAATGTGTGTGTCCGACATGTTTGATTTTGCTATCCTTACCTAATTGGTCAATCAGTTGTATTGCAGTGAAAATGTGAACTCTGATTGGTGGAGAACCTGTATCATAATGAAAATCTGGACTCTGATTGGTGGAGAACCTCTATCATAATGAAAATCTGGACTCTGATTGGTGGAGAACCCGTATCATAATGAAACTTGAACTGTAATGAGCCTCATTAAGATTCAGTTTTCTGGCATATAATATTTAAATTTCGGCATCGTCGAGCATAAAAACCTTCCAATATGACTGGCACGTAAATAGGCCTACATAAATGTAATACATTGCAAATTTTCTTTTCTGTAATCTTTCCATAAAACCGAGGGTAGAAATTTACATTTCGAATACACAAATAATAAATCCTTGCGGTAAGTGCCATGCATCAGTTTCTGAAATAATAATAATAATAATAATAATAATAATAATAATAATAATAATCATCATCATCATCATCATCATCATCATCATCATCGTATGGCCTCAGTTACCATGTGTAAAATTTTAATTTGACGCCATTTATTCTGCCTGAGTGCCAATTTCGACTTTCTGTTTCACAGAGTAAACCCGATATCTGTTGGGCAATTAATGACTAAGTTTAAAAATAATTTGGCCGAGTGAACACCAAGTGTGTGACCAGGAATCTTTTACACCGAGCGAGTTGACCACGCAGTTACTGGAGCGCAGCTGTGAGCTTGCATTCGGGAGATAGTGAGTTCGAACCCCACTGTCGGCAGCCCTGAAGATGGTTTCCCGTGGTGCCCCATTTTCTCACCAGGCAAATGCTGGGCCGCCGTCGCTTCCTTCCCACTCCCAGCCCTTTCCTATACCATTGTGGCCATAAGACCGGTCCGTGTGGTGCGATGTACAGCCAATGATAAAACTTTAACATGCCGAAATCCTACGACTTTGTTCCACCTTTCAAAAGTCCGCCTGCCTCTCTCGGGTTTGAAGCCACGTTCTTCGGACTCAGAGGCCGACTCGCTACGACTGGTCGAGAGAAGAAAACAGTTGCTGCAGTTCGCAGTGTTTCAATTAAGTCATTTGACATCGTCACTACCAACCAGTTCACAAGGTCCAATGGCTTCAGTCATTCGCGTCTCAAGATAAATTTCACACTAACACATCCTGAGGTCAATGGAAGCATAAACTGCTCGGTCTAGTTTTGTCGTTCTTTTTTCGTATGACGAAGATTAATAATGTGTTTAAGTGCTGAAAATTAAAAATGAAAGTGCAGAATTGTAATTGTAATTTTAGTCAGCTGCACTGCGAACTCGATACCGTGTCCAAGGGCAGTGGCAGGGTGAAGTGGTCAAGGGCTGACCATGGCCTATTTAGTGGAGAACCTTGCATTGACTTGGCGCACTTCACTCAGCTTCGTCACTCTTGTAATTTACAGTTCCCTATGAGACTCACTACGCACTTCATTGCCATCACGAGCAGAAGACTGTAAGGTGCTTCCGTCAGGTGACAGGGGGCGATACGTTCTTCACAAGATATTGTGTTCACTTCAATTAGTGTCACTACCATCACTGTTTCTATAATGAGAAGGGGCCGAGATGTATGCATCAGAAGTAGTGCAAAGGATAATTCGAAGAAAATATGGAAATAACAAAGCGGTATTAATTAAGAACAGTTCCAACAGTTCTGTGATAATATAGGGTCGATTGGAATAATAATAATAATAATAATAATAATACAAAAAGCAATAATGCAGTACTTAGAGAAGGAGATGGTAAGAGGAGTCTCATTAGCATTATAGAGAAAAGTAAAGTCAAGTAGGAGCCTTCGGCCACATTCTACGGTACAGCTTCCTCTGTAAACATCCGAATGAAGCGTTGACGGGAAGAGAGGTAGAGGACGATCAAGAAAATCTCATTTCCAGTGAAATATAACTGTTACGCAGATTTGAAACGACTAGCTTGGTCAGCATTTAGAGTATGATGTTGTGAGATCTTCGACAATGACATGGAGTGAATAACTCAGATAGAATCGATCCCGCGGACCATGAATCAGTCCTATATTCTCCACAAGTTCACTAAACGACTATGCAGGGCTGTAGTGACGCTGCACAAATCACGAGCGAGTGTTAACAAAGCTAGTGTTTTAAGGTTCCGCCGAACAATTATCACCTGTTTAGAAGCGACTCTTTTGGAACAAAAATATAAAAGAAAATGCAGTTTACACGTCTGGAACCACTTAGTAGGAACACTGAACAGTGGGGGCTTTATGGTTCCTACACACCTGGGGTTGTGGACATAACCAATCACTCCTACAGTCTTCCTCATCTACATCTGTGTGTGGCGACCACAGGGCCGGCTGCTCAATAACATCTTCCAGGTTACTTCCTCGGCGTTTCAGGTGTCTCAGGTCAATCATCTGTTACTCTCGGAGTGTTCGAGTCAGGCAGATGTATTGTACGTTTTCATCATCATCTTCTTCTGCTGCTGATGATGATGATGATGATGATACTTTCCTGACACTTTTCACAATCCTTCGACGCCATAGCTAATGTAGATTAAGTCCAGGTTTACGTCCGGACGCCCTGGGAAGCAGTCACTGATAGTTTTGCTCATTGATGATTCACTTAAACTCATTTCTAAATCGTCAAAAATATTGATACTCTGTCTTCTGTCCTTAAACTTCGATGTTGTGCGGAAGTCTTCTTAGCAACTGACTTGTTAAAAGCCAGGCAGTGGATATGCCTCTGACGTAGAACATTTCCTTGTCCCGGTTATAATTGGATTTTGCTCAATTCTCTCGAATTCATGGCCGGAATACGGTTTTGAGATGGAAGTGCTTCTCAGAGTCCTAACTTTCTTGAGTAAACATGACAATATGGGAATGAAAGACGCATTATATGTATTAACTGTTAAGTAATTAAAAATGAAAATGCTTTATTAGATATTATAAATGTAAACATGTCATTAAATTTATGAAGTGATTTCAAGAAATATTTAACATACATTACCATTATAGACTGTTATGCCTTTAAGCGTTCAGTCTGCAAGCCTCTGTGAATTTACTAAACGTCGCCACAATCCTCGATTTGCAACTAGTATTGTGGCCTCATTTAGTTCTATACCCTTTAGCTTTAAATCGTTAGAAACTGAGTCTAACTATCGTCGTCTTGGTCTACCTCTACTACTCTTGCCCTCCATACCAGAGTCCATTATTCTCCTAGGTAAACTATCCTCCTACATTCGCCTCACATGACCCCACCACCGAAGCCGGTTTATGCGTACAGCTTCATCCATCACGTTCATTCCTAAATTAGCCTTTATCTCCTCATTCCGAGTACCCTCCTAGCATTGTTCCCACCTGTTTGTACCAACAATCATTCTTGCTACTTTCATGTCTGTTACTTCTAACTTATGAATAAGATATCCTGAGTCCACCCAGCTTTCGCTCCCGTAAAACAAAGTTGGTCTGAAAACAGACCGATGTAAAGATAGTTTGGTCCGGGAGCTGACTTCCTTCTTATAGAACACTGTTGTTCGCAACTGCGAGCTCACTACATTAGCTTTACTTCACCTTGCTTCAATCTCACTTACTATATTACAATCCTGGGAAAACACACAACCTAAATACTTGAAATTATCGACCTGTTCTAGCTTTGTATCACCAATCTGACATTCAGTTCTGTTGAATTTCTTACCTACTGACATCAATTTAGTCTTAGAGAGGCTAATTTTCATACCATACTCATTGCACCTATTTTCAAGTTCCAAGATATTAGACTGCAGTCTTTCGGCACAATCTGCCATTAAGACCAAGTCGTCATCATAGGCCAGACTGCTTATTACATTTCCACCTAACTGAATCCCTCCCTGCCATTTTATACCTTTCAGCAAATGATCCATGTAAACTGCGAACAGCAAAGGTGAAAGATTACAACCTTGTACAACCCTTGTAAGTACCCTGAACCAAGAACTCATTCTACCATCAATTCTCACTGAAGCCCAATTGTCAACATAAATGCTTTTGATTGATTTTAATAATCTACCTTTAATTCCATAGTCCCCCAGTATAGCGAACATCTCTTCCCTCGGTACCCTGTCATATGCTTTCTCTAGATCTACGAAACAAACACAACTGGGTATTCCTCTCGTAGCATTTTTCAATTACCTGGCGCATACTGAAAATCTGATCCTGACAGCCTCTCTGTGGTCTGAAACCACACTGGTTTTCATCCAACTTCCCCTCAACGACTGATCGCACCCTCCCTTCCAAGATGCCAGTGAATACTTTGCCTGGTATACTACTCAATGAGATACCTCGGTAGTTGTTGCAATCCTTCCTGTTCCCTTGCTTATAGATAAGTCAATTACTGCTTTTGTCCAATCTGAAGGTACCTTACCAACACTCCACACTAATCTTACTACTCTTTGAAGCCATTTCATCCCTGCCTTCTCACTATACTTCACCGTTTCAGGTCTGATTTCATCTATTCCTGCTGCTTTATGACAATGGAGTTTATTTACCATCCTTTCCACTTCCTCAAGCGTAAATTTCCTCCTCCCCATGAGCTTGGCTGTTCGCAACACCACCAGAATGATTTCCTTTTACATTGAGAAGACGTTCAAAATATTCCCTCCACTTCTCCAGTGATTCCCTGGGATCTATTATGAGTTCACCTGAATTACTCAAAATACTGTTCATTTCCTTTTTCCCTCCCTTCCTAAGATTCTTTATTACTGTCCAGAAAGGTTTCCCTGCTGCTTGACCTAGCCTTTCCAGGTTATTACCAAAAATCTTCCCACGACTTCTTTTTGGATTCAACAACTGTTTGTTTCGCTCTGTTTCTTTCATCTACGTACAGATCCCTGTCTGCCTCGGCCCTTGTTTGGAGCCATTTCTGATAAGCCTTCTTTTTACGTTTACAGGCTGCTCTCACTTCATCATTCCACCAACATGTTCGCCTTTTCCCATCTTTACACACAGTCGTTCCTAGACATTCCCGTGCCGTTTCTACTACAGCATCCCTGTATGCCACCCATTCTCTTTCTATATCCTGAGCTTGCTTGCTGTCCACTGTTCGAAAGTTCTCACTAATCATATCCATGTACTTCTGTCTAATTTACCCGTCCTGGAGATTTTCTACCTTTATTCGTTTGCAGGCAGATTTCTCTTTCTCTATCCTAGGCCTAGAGATACTTAGTTCACTACAGATCAGATAGTGGTATGTCTCATCGAAATATCCCCGGAAATCTCGTACATTCCTAACAGATTTCCTGAATTCGAAGTCAGTTAAGATATCGTCTATAATGGATCTGGTATCCCTAGCCTCCCATGTGTAGCGGTGAATAGCCTTATGCTTGAAGAATGTATTCGTAACTGCTAAAACCATACTAGCATAGAAGTCCAGCAAACGCTTCCCATTCCCATTAACAACCATATCTTCCCCACATTTACCAATCACCCTTTCGTATCCTTCAGTTCTATTCCCAACTCTCGCATTGAAATCGCCCATTAGCACTATTCTACCCTTGCTGTTGACCCTGACCACGATGTTACTCAATGCTTCATAAAACTTGTCAACTTCATCCGCATCTGCACCCTCACATAGTTAATACACGGAGACAATTCTCGTCCTAATTCCTCCAACTGACAAATCTACCCACATCATTCGCTCATTTACGTGCCTAACAGAAACTATGTTGCGTGCTATGGTATTCCTGATAAAGAGCCCTACCCCAGACTCTGCCCTTCCCGTTCTAACACCCGTCAAGTACACTTTATAATCTCCTATCTCTTCCTCGTTATCTCCCCTTACCCAAATATCACTTACTCCTAGCACATCCAGATGCATCCTCTTTGCTGACTCAGCCAGTTCTACTTTCTTTCTTCCAAAAGCCCCATTAATATTGATAGCTCCCCATCGATTTCCATTTCGTTCGCCAAGTTGTTTCCAAGGAGTCCTTCGCCTGTCAAATGGGAGTGGGACCCCGATACTCCCATAAGTCCGAGGCTTGCTTAAAATGTTCTGAGCTCGGTCGATTCATGAAGCAGGATGCTACCCTACTTGCACATAGTCCAAGCGACGATCTCTCCTCTAACGGGTTATGGACCACCGGTGAGTTTTATAGTCCTAGCCGCCTGAGCAAAAGGAGGGCCACGACTCAGAACATGTCCGAGATGCCCACTGCCATTCCATGGCAACTGGTATTCCGACTCTCGGGACCACTTACTAGGCCACTCATCCGTAGCCTACGGTTCACGACCTAGGACGTGACTTCAGTAACCCACACCTTGAAATATTTAAAACCATACTTTTTGGAATCGACTAGTCACCAGACACAATGCTGGTCCGACAGAGAGGCGTCCAAGTCCACCAGTTTTAGTGGGAAGACCAATAAAATAGCTACGCTGCGAGCGGCAAAGGACAGCGATTGTAGCAGTGCAAGATGGCAGCACTATACCACCGATGACGTTATCACAAGGTCAGACTCTTGTTGCTAGACACACTGGCCATTCCTCTCTAAAACGACATTTTGAACAATGTGGTCGCACGTGTTGTCTAGAAATTATTTCAGTTTGAAAATGTTAATGCTTTTGTAACACTAATGTGGGGCTCTGAAACTAATGGCGTATTCTACATGAATCTGAACAGTATTTCAAAAGTAAATCTTGCAACATTTTTAAGTGGCACATTTCAGAGTAACGGTGTTGGAATGTGCTGTTCGGTATTAGATAATGTCCAAGTGATTTATTCTGCAACACCTCCCTTATGGTGGAGCATTAACACCCTACGTGCCATCGGTGGTCACTAATTTATTATATTACTGCAAAAATCCAATACTGTCTTCGGTATAAGTCGATTTTATATGTCCCACAATATTAGTTAGAAAACAGCCACTTTTCCTACGACGTTTACACTCACCCCTCCCTGTTCAGTGTTATACGCCCTGTCCGTCCCTCGGAGTACTGGTCTGAATATGCATTGAATACTTTGTGTTCATGTATGTAGCGTTTATCCATTTATATAAGTAAAGGTATTGGATTCAGTTCACGAAAGATCCACATTCTCTTCTTGAACAACGAACAATTATCTCTGAAACTAATACGACAGGTCACTCCGAAGCTGGAAGGCTCCTGTCAATATTGCCTCACATTAAGACGGCATTGAACCAGACAACTTTAGAAGAATCCCTTGTATATTTACACGATTACGTTTTGCCAACAAAGCCGCTGTAGATGTCGCTCTCACCGACGTCCGTGGAAGGTGTCGCTCATCTAAGGAAGAACTTCCAAGAAGAGGTGGGTGATATCATAGCACGATGGATATTTTCCACAGTTTTGCAACTGTTTCCTGGTTACGGCTTTGGACACGCTAAAGGCTAATTTTCATGAAGGGGCTGAGGATGAGGAGAGACAGGTTGACAGAGAGGATGATCAGCGGTACTGTTCACTATTGCTACAAAAAGTCCACGAGCCTAAAAAACTCACTCTGATTTCAACTGCCAATGTTCAATATGAGAGTGCTGATATCTAGCGCAGCTTTACGGTTTGTTACGTCATGTCAAACTTTTATTACCAGTCACAATTGCTGAGGAAACATCAATGAGATTATGTAGCAGGTCGTAAAGAGAACAATCCACACTGACACTGCAGTCAGTAGCGGGCCCGCTGCGTTTACACAATCAGACAGCAAGGGCCCTGTCGTAGATTCCGGTCTGTGGGTCAACGGAGTCCGATACAAAGAATTCACAAAATCATATACCAAGGCAGCGTCGTCAACAAGCACCGGGACCAAAATGGCGCTTTGATAAGACCAGGGCAACATTGTAAAAAGTACTGTGGCCTCCGTCAAGTTCTCTGTAGCAGAGAACTAGCATTGCAACTTTGGGTTAGGATAGCACGGTGCTCTGTTCATTACGGTGTACGGAGTAGCGTCCTGGACTATGACGATAGCCACCATGAGACAATTAGAAATGTGGATCTACCATTGTAGAGTAGGCAGAATACACAATAAAGACGTATTGACCAGGATGAGTAAGGAAAAAACTGTGTAGGGCCGTTAAGATCAAGAAGCTCGACTTTGGCCATATCATGAGGCACGAGGAGACATGATTATACAAGGGGAGATGGAGGGAGACTCCGCACGTCTTGGCTGGAGAAACTGCGACAGTCGTTCGGACGAACAACTATTCCATTATTCCGCGCAGCCACCAAGAAAACTAAGTTAATCAAATGATCGTCAACGTCCGATGATGGATAAGGCCCTAGAAGAAGAAGAAGAAGACCGCTTCTTACCACAGGGAAAATTAGCTTATAAATGCTAAGAACTTAGTTTTCCACTATAAACAAAATTATAATCAGTGAAAATATTTACACTAAAGCGGTTGTTTTATTTAAGTATGGTTAACTGCAAAACGAAAGTAATTTCCAAAATTTAACTGAGAACTGGCAGAAATTAAGAGGCGTGAAAATGTCCAGAATTCTGCTCATAGCATCGTCACTTCATATTCTGTCATTTTTACTTCAACATTGTTCACAAATCCCTGCCATTCAGCCTGGCCCATGGTTAACTGAGGCCATTGAGAAAGATATCAAGCTCTACGATGAAGATAAGCCCGTTGAAGTTTTAGTTGGAGCGGATATATATGGGAAACTTCTCGCTGGAAGAAGAGAGATTCTACGGTGTGGACTTGTCGCACTTGAGATGGATCAAGTGGTTAATCCAATTACAAAGTAAGGCTCAGCATGTGTCCTTAAAATTCCGTTTTATAGAAAGAAATACCATGTGTTCTCTTTGTAAATGTAATGGTGGTCCAGCAACCGTGTTCTGGAGCCTCTAACTGACCGACTGTTGTAGCAACCAGTCATCCCAAGCTCCTATCCAAAATTAACCATTATCATTTATGGCAGTAGAAGACCACTTGTCCTGGACTGCTGATATATCCAATATAATGAAACGAGTATGTTCTCTTCACTCTCTAAACCGGTTAAAAAACACTGTCCAGATAAACTAAAAAGAACAAAGGTCAAAGCACGTGTTTTGCCTAATTTCGATTACTGTTATTGTGTACAGATATGACCCTACAAAACCGACTACAACGAGGACAGAACGCATATGTACGTTACATATGCAATCTAAGTTACTTCAACCATGCGTCGTACCGAGATCGATAGCTGCAGTCGCTTAAGTGCGGCCAGTATCCAGTATTCGGGAGATAGTGGGTTCGAACCCGACTGTCGGCAGCCCTGAAGATGGTTTTCCGTGGTTTCCCATTTTGACACGACGCAAATGCTGGGGCTGTACCTTAATTAAGGCCACGGCCGCTTCATTCCCACTCCTAGCCCTTTCCTGTCCCATCGTCGCAATAAGACCTATCTGTGTCGATGCGACGTAAAGCCACTTGGAAAAAACCATGTATCGCCATCATTTACAAGCTTATCTTGGCCAATTCTAAGCGTGCGACGTATTTACCACTAATCATTTCACAACCCACCTACCTGATAAATTCCTTCAATTACTTATCCTGACACCATGACAGAAATACTCGAGCACGTAACACCACCCTTCTTGCACAGCCGACCCACAGAACTAACGTGTTCACCAACTCCTTCACAGTTTTTGCATCTCGTGAATGGAACAAAATACCTGAGAATATCGTGGCTATTCAAAGCAGCAGTTTGTGGGGTTCTTGTGTAACTGAATGACTAATTATTAAGAAATCATCTTTTATATCCTCTTAATGTAACTCACCGACGCATGTTAAATTAATGTACAATTATTATTCAGATAGGTGTGTTTCTTTTTGTTATATTTTAGTTGAGTAATAAAAGTTTAATGATGAACTACTTAATTGTTTAGTTTCGGGAGTCATGACTAAAATGTCGCGAACTTTGACCGAAAAATCTAATTCTCAATTCCCCCTTTTTTAAATCCCCTGGTCATTTTTAAAGATCTGAATGTCGAATATAAATGGTAGCGGTTCGACGTATAAGAGCAAGTTCACGCCCCCTTTATCTCAAGCTGTCAGACAAAAATAGCTTCAAAGTTATTTCGGACTACCATTTCATTAATATCGCTGCAATATAATTAGCTTGTAGAAGGCCTACGCTGTGGGTAAAAGGAGAAAGACAACTGAGGGAGTAATTTACATTACATTACATTACATTACATCTTTATTGCCCCACCATAGTTACAAACCATCGGTAAAAGAAAATAAAGAAAAATAGTACATGGCTAGACTAACTGCTTCACTACAACTAAATCTAAAACTAATTTACTAACTGCTTAACTACAACTAAATCTACAACTACTTTAGTCTAAAACTTAATACTAAGCCTACCCCTACACGGGCTGATGACCAGTCCACATGTAAGGGCCCACCCTATCACCCTCTAATCTTACAACTAACTTGGTGGCCCCCACACGGGCGGAATACCAGACACCATGTAAGGCACCACCCCTAACTAAATCTACTAAGCTGCCTCCAACATGGGCGGATGTTCAGTCCACATGTTAGGGTACGCCCTACATCTACACTAACGTACTAAGCTGCCTCCAACATGGGCGGATGGCCAGTCCACATGTTAGGGCACGCCCTACATCTACACTAACGTCTTAACTAGTTATTCTACTGCCTAAAACTAATCTAAAAGAACTGGCTGGTCGTGGTATCCCCGTGGTAAGGAAGACTGCCCGTCCTGCCCGTGACACCACTCCCAGCCACGCCTCGTGGGTCAGGTGTCTTTCCCCACCGACAACCAGCTGACAATGTGTTTTCCTGAGGGAGTAATTAACAGTCCAGGGTAGTTTTAAAGGAAGTAGTATCTTAAAACTTTCAGTTGCTTCTATCTATCTTAAAATTTCTTAAGCTCTTTGCCATGCATAAAACGCTCCTTGCGGGAGAATGTTTGTATAGGAATTAAAAGTAGCTCTAAATTTTAATATTAGTTTAATATTACGTTATATTTTGATCCTTGAAATAGCACGAAACTAGATTTTTACGTGGGCGAATCAAAAAGTTACACTTCCAATGCGTGGCCGTTTACGACACCACCTACACAAAGGCAACACGGCTATGACAATATACTGTACAATGTAAGTTCCTAGTCCCCAAGAGACTTTAAACATTTCTTGGAACGGCCAATCAACTTCTCGATTCCCGATGCGTAGAAATCACCTCGAGCGCTATGTAACCACCTGGAGACAGCTGCTTTCACCTCGAGCGCTATGTAACCACCTGGAGACAGCTGCTTTCACCTCGAGCGCTATGTAACCACCTGGAGACAGCTGCTTTCACCTCCAGCGCTATGTAACCACCTGGAGACAGCTGCTTTCACCTCGAGCGCTATGTAACCACCTGGAGACAGCTGCTTTCACCTCGAGCGCTATGTAACCACCTGGAGACAGCTGCTTTCACCTCGAGCACTATGTAACCACCTGGAGACAGCTGCTTTCACCTCGAGCGCTATGTAACCACCTGGAGACAGCTGCTTACACCTCGAGCGCTATGTAACCACCTGGAGACAGCTGCTTTCACCTCGAGCGCTATGTAACCACCTGGAGACAGCTGCTTTCACCTCGAGCGCTATGTAACCACCTGGAGACAGCTGCTTACACCTCCAGCGCTATGTAACCACCTGGAGACAGCTGCTTTCACCTCGAGCGCTATGTAACCACCTGGAGACAGCTGCTTTCACCTCGAGCGCTATGTAACCACCTGGAGACAGCTGCTTTCACCTCGAGCGCTATGTAACCACCTGGAGACAGCTGCTTACACCTCCAGCGCTATGTAACCACCTGGAGACAGCTGCTTTCACCTCGAGCGCTATGTAAACACCTGGAGACAGCTGCTTTCACCTCCTCATCGTTTCGGATTCGTTGTCCACCGACATGCTAATTCAGCTTACCGAACACATGGTAATCGCATGGCGCTAAGTCAGGACTGTATGGAGGATGTTGTTATACCTCCCACTTGAATCGCTACAACAGTTCGGACGTTTGGCGGGCCGTGTGAGGTGTTGCGTTATCTTGGAACAAAATCACATCGAAGCTCAATTTTCCCTGGAACAACGAGGAGGTGAAAGCAGGTTTCTCGAGATTGGTACATAGCGCTGGAGTTGATTTCTACGCATCCGGAATCGAAATATTGGTTGACCGTTCCTAGAAATGTTTACAGTCTCTTGGGAACTGTGTGGAAAAGTGAACTTACATTGCATGTTGTCATAGCCGTGTTGCCTATGTGTAGCTGGTTGCATAAATGGCCATAACTTGGAAGTGTAGCTTACTGTTTGATTCGCCCTCGTATATTGAATGAATAATGAAAAATTGAAATAAAATGGTGTCTTTATACCTGACTACAAAATCCGGGAGTTGGTCTTAAATATGCGTGAGTATTTTTGACAAGTCTGAAAAATTATAGCTCAAAATGTGAAAACTGTGCCGCAAGGAGTATTTTCCATGCAACATTTAAAAATTTGTCAATAACTGTGCAACAAATCAACTCCAAATTTTGCGTGAGGCTATATCTTATTAATATGAGCGTCTGTTTTAAATTTTGTTCTGATAAGTGGTAAATTATAGAAGTTCAAAATTTTGGTTATGACTCCCCTTAAATTCATGCTCAATCATACCTCAAAGAGTTTTATTTATTTGTAAGTTTTTGTTTAGCTAGGTATAAAAATTTAGTTATTAATTCTTTCTCAATAATTACTTATTTTATATTATTTGTACTGGGGTACACCTTCTCCGTCCGGTTGAACTGCGCGCCTTCTAGAAAACCATGTTTGCTGTGAATGCTAAACTATATATCACAAGGTATTTGGACCATTAATCTTCAGATGTCTCTACTATTTTTCTCTATTTGCTTTTTAAGTCGCACCGACACAGATATGTCTTATGGCGACGATGGGATAGGAAAGGCCTAGGAATGGGAAGGAATCGGCCGAGGCCTTAATTAAGGTACAGCCCCAGCAACTGCCTGGTGTGAAAATGGGAAACCACAGAAAACCATCTTCAGGGCTGTCGACAGTGGGGTACGAACCAGATGTCTCTACTATCGGCCTATGTGTCCCTCTGGCGGCGTTAAGAACAATTAATTCTTGAAGTAATTTCTATTTTCAATGTTTGTAAACCTTAAGTGTATGTAGATCGTTTTTTTTTAAATTATTTATATGCTAAGGTTATCAGCACTTCTACGACTTCCTCTTTCCTTAGTTATTAACTAATCAGACATCTGTGTATATTTCTCTAGCCAATTAAAATTGGGGGTGTGTACAAGCACTCTGCCTAGTTCAAGAGAGTTCTGGAACTTTCCCCTCTGAGTTGCTATAAAAGCTGGGCGCTTTAGGGCCGTATTGCCCCGGTCTAGTGTGTGTGTACGACCTATTTAGGAGGCAGGAGCAGCCTTGCCGTCGTCGGAAGGCCCAACAACTCAAGGTAATGGTATGTGATAGCTTGAGGGGAAGGTTTTCAACTTCTTTTATTAATGTAATGTTCTAAAGTTTCTGTTTAAATGTAAATTTATGGTAAGTCTGTGGATTCTGTTCAAATCCCTGCTGGTACATTTAGGGAAAAAGAGTGTTCGCTCTGTGTTAATTCCCATTCAACTTGGTATGGGGGTGACTAAGACTTTCTAAAACTCTAAATTCTTCAAACTATTTTAGTATTTAATATTTCACATCTATTCACCCCTTGGTAGTATAGGCTAAACTTCTGCAATTTTGAGCCATAAGCCCATTTAGGATTTTAAAGTGTGCTATTGTAAAATACTGTACCTTCACAGCTATATTGTTCATCCCTTGTACATTTTCTCTATTGTAGCTGTTTTTTGACTTTAAGTGGGAGCTGACGAGCACATACTTAACTTTTATTTGTTGTTGTTGGTTCAGATTTTCTAACTACCAAATTTTAAAAATGAATAAAAAAGAAAGCAAGAAAGAAAATTTCAAAATTTTGTGCTTTAACTTACACTCTGTCCGCCTCTGTGGTGTAGTGGTTAGCGTGATTAGCTGCCACCCCCGGAGGTCCGGGTTCGATTCCCGGCTCTGCCACGAAATTTGAAAAGTGGTACGATGGCTGGAACGGAGTCCACTCAGCCTCGGGAGGTCAACTGAAGAGAGGTGGGTTCGATTCCCACCTCAGCTATCCTGGAAGTGGTTTTCCGTGGTTTCCCACTTCTCCTCCAGGCAAATGCCGGGGTGGTACCTAATCAAAGGCCACGGCCGCTTCCTTCCCACTTCCTTGTCTATCCCTTCGAATCTTCCCATCCCCCCACAAGGCCCCTGTTCAGCATAGCAGGTGAAGCCGCCTGGGCGAGGTACTAGTCATCCTCCCCAGTTGTATCCCCCGACCCATAGTCTGAAGCTCCAGGACACTGCCCTTGAGGCGGTAGAGGTGGGATCGCTCGGCGAGTCCGAGGGAAAAACCGACCCTGGAGGGTAAACAGATTACGAACGAACGAACGAACTTACACTCTGATCTTCTCACTGTCCATCCATTCACCCCAGCACCTTCTTACAGCTCTGTGAACAACGGAAATCCCCTAACTTTATTAATTACCACTTTGTTATAAATGCCAACGGCCGTAGCCGTGTTGAAACACCGGATCCCGGGAGATCTCCGAAGTTAAGCAACATTGGGCGTGGTCAGGAGTTGGATGGGTTGCCACGCGCTGTTGGTGGGGGGTAAGGGAATGGAGGAGCGGAAAGGAACTGGCCACCCTACCGCACGTAAACTCCGGCTCAGGAACACCTCTGCGGAGGTTCGGACCTGCCTTCGGGCAGAATAACCCTTACCTTACCTTGTTATGAACGATAATTTTAAATTGTTTAGTAGGTAAGGCCTGGTATTCATGTCCATTTATAAATAAATGTTCTTTTTAATCATTTAAGTTGACATGTAATTTTAATGTGGGCATGAGCATACATAGTCGTGAAAAACTTGACATAAATAGTGTATTAAATTGGTTAGATGTAAGAGAGGGCCACCGGGCTTTAATTTTGCCAGGATAAATAAAGTATTGTCCGCGTCTGTGGTGTAGTGGTTAGCGTGATTAGCTGCCACCCCCCGGAGGCCCGGGTTCGATTCCCACCTCAGCCATCCTGGAAGTGGTTTTCCGTGGTTTCCCACTTCTCCTCCAGGCGAATGCCGGGATGGTCCCTAACATAAGGCCACGGCCGCTTCCTTCCCTCTTCCTTGCCTATCCCTTCCAATCTTCCTATCCCCCACAAGGACCCTGTTGAGCATAGCAGGTGAGGCCGCCTGGGCGAGGTACTGTCATTCTCCCCAGTTGTATCCCCGACCAAGAGTCTGAAGCTCCAGAACACTGCCCTTGAGGCGGTAGAGGTGGGATCCCTCGCTGTGTCCGAGGGAAAAACCAACCCTGGAGGGTAAACAGATGATGATGATGATGATGATGATGATGATGATAAATAAAGTATTAATTAATTAATTAATTAATCTATCTATCACTCTCCGCTAGATGGCAGTACAACTGCAATTGAACACGTCTAACCCATGAATGGATGGTAAAGCAGCTAGTAACAATTTGATACCCGCTCGCTACGCAGCTTCCCAGCCTCGGAGCACACGCCATTGTCTAGTTTGTGAGCTGTGTGTAAAATTACTCACCATGAACCATTTATAAGAGTAACATTGTTTTAGTTCTTGTTTTTCTTCTCGACAAAACCTTTACTGCATCTTGGTGTTGACCCACTGCTGCAGAGACAAAAGAAGCACTACAGTGCGCACAATGCCGGTGACCTTGAAGTATGAATGGATGGGAGAGAACAAGGTCTCACAATGTTTGAATATGTTCCATAGCTTTTGTTCCTTGCTGAATTTGCTTTGTGGAAATATTGAGAAGCAAACCTTGAGAGCTCAGCTCGTAACAGACAATTGGATTTCATTATCAGAAGAGTGGGAGCTGAAGTGATTCCTCTAGGGACACGGCAGCCAACGTGAAGGACACGTGTCCAATCTCGCCGTGCCTCATTTCAAAGAACTTATCGATCATTTCCTTCGATAAATCCTAATTCCCGCTCCGACAATTTGTTTGCTAGGGGCTTTACGTCGCACCGACACAGATAGGTCTTATGGCGACGATGGGATAGGAAAGGCCTAGGAGTTGGAAGGAAGCGGCCGTGGCCTTAATTAAGGTACAGCCCCAGCATTTGCCTGGTGTGAAAATGGGAAACCACGGAAAACCATCTTCAGGGCTGCCGATAGTGGGATTCGAACCTACTATCTCCCGGATGCAAGCTCACAGCCACGCGCCTCTACGCGCACGGCCAAGTCCCCCGGCCCACAATTTCTTCTCTTGAGTTCAACTTTATCTTCAGATTATGATCTTCCCTACCTTTCAAATCTTCGCTCAAGCTTATTCGTCTACTAAGGTCATCTCTCACCGACAGTTCGCAAAATACCGCTTATTCGAGCAGCTGGTCCCCCAAAGTTTCCAATAGTTTCGTAACACAACTCTTCAGTCGTGAATCATCCAGAACAAACCGTACTGCTTTCCTTTCCCTTTTTTTCAGTTCTCGTATGAAGTAGTACAGGTGCCGGTCGCATGCACTGGAACCATACTCTAGTTGGGGTCTTACAAGAGACGTACTTGGCCTCTCGTTCACATCCTAACTAGAGCCCCTAAAGCGATCTGTAACATTTATCCACAATCTCCTTAACGTAATTACCCCACACACACACTGTGATCCGCACGCGGTACTATCATCCCATCACCACACTTATTAAAACTGAGAGGACATTTCCTCCCGGTGGAACTCACAACTTAACTTTTTACCCGTTTAGCAACATACCATTGTCGAGGTCCTTTTTGTAGTCGTTCGCAACCCTGCACCTCATGTATTACTCTATCCGTGGTTTCCCATTTTCACACCAGGCAAATGCTGGGGCTGTACCTTAATTAAGGCCACGGCCGCTTCCTTCCAACTCCTAGGCCTTTCCTATCCCATCGTCGCCATAAGACCTATCTGTGTCGGTGCGACGTAAAGGCCCTAGCAAACTAATGTTATATTATAGTGTCATAATTAGCGTTTTCGACAGACCAGGAAACTTTTAAAGTTCTATTTCCTCAGTCGACAGATATAGCCAGTATAATATCATCCGCTTTATACGTGATTCCTTTCCTTCACATAATTTACATATAAGAAAACATGAAAGTGCCCTTCCCTCCATCTTAATTATTACATTCACTATTACTCTAATTTTTTGAGTTCTATTTCATGGAAATTTGGCCACCCGTTCAAGCACTCTTTTGCCTAGTACAACAGTCCTCATTTTCGTCAGTAATCCCTCATGATCTACCCTGGCAAAAGCCTTGGATAAGTCAATAACGGTACAGTCCGACTGACCTACTGAATCTAAAATATCTGCTATATCTTGCTGGAATCCTACAATTTGAATTTCATTGGAATAACCCTTCCGAAATCTGAACTGCCTTCTATCAAACCAGTTAGTAATTTCGCAAACGGTCTAGCATAATCAGAAAGAATGCTTTCCCAGAGCTTACAAGCAACGCATGCTAATCTGACCGGCCTGTAATAATCCGCTTTATGTTTATCATCCTTTCCTTTGTACACTGGGGCTACTATAGCAACTGCCATTCATTTCGTATATATTTTTCATTCAAACAGTGAACAAATAAATATTTCAGATACAGTACTATTTCTTAACCCTATCCCCAGAAATCTTACGAATCCCAGCTGATTTTCTAGCTTTCAAGTTTTGTATGCTTTTATAAATATATTCTAATTATCAGTGTTAAATTCCCGTATCAGTCGCATCTCCACTTGGACAATAAATCTTTAAATTTTGCTGACTGAATACTTCTACCATCTGTAAGCTCTCACATTTGCACTCCGCTTATTCATTAATGATTCCTGGAATGCCCTTCCTAAAGCCTGTTTATGCCTTCAAGTACGTATACAGTACTTGACCTTTCATTTTTTCTCCAAAATTTGATATGAATGTCTATTTGTGCCAATTGTTTTACTAAATTCAAGTTTCCCAGTAAGTTCCTTCAATCTCTTCTTTTCGGGTAACGAAATCATAACCTCATATTCTGGCATGCGACTACGGTACTAAAGACGCGATCCGATGGAGATTTCATGTGATTGTAATTGTGGAACATAAGGAAAAAAATGACACAAAGTGTGTCTTAGTTGAATACACGGGGGGAGAAGGGTGACTCAACCTTCAGTTTGGCGCAACTGATCTAACAGTTATCCCATACGACTCTATACTTCCTATATCTTCCTGGACGGCGGCGCTACAAGCAGGAAGAGGCTGTATCTTCTATAGTATTGGTTAAATGAGAAAGAGTGATTTTACGCCTTTTTTTGTATTACTTCTTTTAAATTATTAACTTATTTTGGATAGTACAAATACGGAAACGTTCTTGAATAATGCTTTTGTTCAATAATATGGCGTATTTTCAGTAAATTGTGTGTTTTTCGTATTTAAAAGCATTAAAATGGCTTGTTTAAAGAAAATGTGATTAAATGAAATTAAAGGGGATTGTATAACTACAAATAGCTTAATTTTAGAAAGCGTCAATCGTGCTCATTGCACCAGCGTTGCGCCTGACTGAAGGTTTAATAAGTGATATTTTAGAGGTACATACGAAGGTGGTTAACATATCTAAAGATAGAGCATTTGACGCTTTACATTTACATAGCAAATGGCCCTAAACTTAAAAAAAATGACACTGCAAGGCAGGGACACAAATGTGTAGCTTTCTAAATCGGCAGTTTAGCCATCTAAATATCCATTCCAAGCCCTCATGTCGGGTGCCGTTAGGTAATTATGTAACCCCGAGATGTAGGTACGTAAACACCTTTAGGGACAATGTTATGCAAGGACCAAAAAGATCATGATTTCCAAATTAGCTTCAGATCGACTTCTGAAAGTATATTCCGACTCCGTCATGTAAGTATAATTGAATAGAGAATCTTACGACCGACATAACACTACCATTGCGGTAGACTTAGGACAATTAGTTCACAATGAACATGACGTACGAATTTTCGAAAGAATACAGACTATTTTGAAACATTACCATGTCTGGTAACAGAGGGGAAGAGGAATTCGAATAGAGTTGGATTGCGCCATCATAGCTCTTCTCTTCCTTCAACTTCACAAGTTCTAGCCCCACAGTATCTTATGATTTACATGAGCACACACAGTAACTGGTACTAAGTGATACGGTGTGGTATGCTTTGCGGATGCTCGCCTTATATTATTAGCCATCTGTGTTGCTAGGCAACCAGCCAGGTAAGTTCGCTCCTTGGCAACACTACCATCCATTACCATACTTTTCATTATCCAGGAGCATCTTGCCCACCACGATGACATTCAGTTATCTTGGGCCACTTGCAAATAAAATAAAATTGTATTGAAATGGCTATAATTTTACCCAAGGCAGACTCTCGTCCCAAGACGCTGTCACGAAAACCGAGCGGGAAAGTCTCTCAAATCTCCCCACCGGTATATTTTTCCTGTGTTGGGAAGGATCGTATTACTTTGTTGACGTAAAGGTGTTACCGTCTACAAAAACTAAGTGTTACATGGGAAAGTGAAAATGCCGAGTGCGCTGCTTTGCTGACATCGCATATCCAGGTTCCTATTAATCTTGATTCTGTAAAGATGTGCTGCAACTTTGGTGAGTCCTTAAATTTAATTACTGACTGTCTCACGGAGATAGAGGTTGTCAGACAAGAATTCATTGAAACTTCCCCCACTAAGGGGCAGATTAACAGACTTAAGGCTAGGGTGTGGCATTATTTAGGCCGCATCCAAGATTTGATTACTATGTGTCCCCAACCTAGTCTTGTTTCTGAAAGTACAAAGCTGTTGACCATTGCTTCTAGTATTTCTGCTGAACTAGATATAATGCTAGCAAGTAAGGATATGGAGAATTTATCAGTTGTTGAGAGGGAAACCTCATTACCTTCTAGTCATGCTGATGCCTCACTTAATAATCAAGCTTCATGTTGTGCTGCCTCCCCAGTTCTTGAAAATTTGTTAGCCCGTTGAAATTGTGCTCCCTCTCACTCTTCACTGAAGGATCTTTTCAACGGAGTTAAAAATTTCTCCGTCAATTCTATTGAAGAAAGTAGTAGCTATAAAATGCCCTCAACGACAGACGAAGCGACCCGTCGGTTGAGGAATCATTTGTCGCATCTATGGCTACGTCTCTTCTAAATTCGGAACATACTAGGGCGTCCCCTCAAAGCGACGCGCGCCACTTACGCCCGAGTGACGTGATAAATGAGCAAGGGTTACCTACTCATGGACGGGGTAGGCTAAAGAAGCTAGTTCAACCCAAACAACTACTGAGATTTGCTACTCTCAATATTGGTACGTTGACAGGCCGACATCGCGAACTAGCAGAAATGCTTAAAAACAGACGTGTCAACATTGCCTGCATCCAGGAAACCAAGTGGAAAGGTTCAAAGGCAAAAGAAATCGGAGATGGCTACAAACTCATCTATCATGGTACCAGTACACGAAATGGTGTAGCAATAGTCGTCGACCAGAACTACTGCAACAATGTCACCAGTGTCAACAGGGTGTCAGATAGGCTTATGTCTATCAAGATTGACTCAACTTCCATCACTGCCCACATTGTATCTTGCTATGCACCTCAAACTGGATGCACTGAGGATGAGAAGGATGAATTTTGGAACAGTCTGGATGCCCTCCTTCGAGCAATTCCCCAGGATGAGTCCATTATTCTTGGAGGAGATTTAAATGGACATGTCGGGTCTCACAAAGAAGGATATATGCGATGCCATGGAGGACATGGGTTTGGTGTGCGAAACGATGACGGATGTCGGATACTCGATTGCGCAGAGGTTCATGATCTGATTGTTACCAACACATATTTTAAAAAGAGGCCAACACATCTGGCTACTTATACAAGCGGTGGTCATGCTACTCAGATTGATTATTGGCTAATCCGTAAACAAGATTTTAAGCTGGTAACGGACACTAAAGTAATTCCGTATGACAGCATTGCCCCTCAACACCGATTGCTTGTCCTCGATATTCGTAGCAATGTTACACAACCCAAACCTAAACCTAAGACTGGGCCTGACCGAATTAAGTGGTGGCGGATGAATGCCCAACGAAACGAGTTGATGACAGCCTTGGCAAACTTCTCCGTGAAGTCCGATCAATCGGTTCAAGACATGTGGAAAGATGCTGTGGAACAAATACATCAAGCGGCGACAAAAACGTTGGGAAAAACCATACCCGGACGAAAATATATTGATAAACAAACCTGGTGGTGGACAGACGAAGTCAAGCAAGCAATCAAGGAGAAAAAGATAGCCTACAAGACTTGGTGGAACTCACGTCTTGATACTGATCTTCAGCAATATCGCGACCTGAAATCTGCAGCAAAAAGAGCTGTAGCTGCAGCAAAGGACCATTATTACCAGTCACTATACGACCAGCTTGACACACCATCAGGAGAAAACAATATATATCGTCTTGCTAAGTCCCGTCACCGTTCAACTCAGGACATTGGACACGTAATGCACATCAAGGGAGCCGACGCCAAACTGCTACGAGATCAACAATCCATTCTCCAGCGTTGGGCAGATTACTTTAATAACATCAGCAACAAAGAATTTACGCATCCACCAATTTCTAGTCCTGATCCTATCGTAGGCCCTGTTCCCTCAATTACATCCGAGGAAGTAATGCTTGCCATTAGCAAAATGAAAAATGGAAAAGCAACTGGTCCAGATGACTTACCAGCGGAAATCTGGAAAATGCTCGGAAAGCCTGCTTCAGAGTTCCTTGTCTCACTCTTCAACCGAATCATCGCCGAGAAACAGCTTCCACACACATGGACAACTAGCACAACAGTTCCAATCTGGAAGGGAAAAGGAGATGTGAGTGATTGCTCGACCTATCGCCCTATACGACTCCTCTGTCATACTTTCAAGATCTTTGAAAGTGTACTTGACAGCAGACTCAGATGTATTGTCTCTGTAACACCAAACCAGTGTGGATTTGTTAAGGGATGCAGTACCATCGATGCAATCCATGCCACACGCCTCTTGATGGAAAAGCACAGAGAGAGACAGAAGAGTGTACACATGACATTTCTAGACCTAGAAAAGGCTTTTGACCGTATCCCACACGAACTTATTTGGCGAGCTCTTCGCTGTCATGGCGTCCCTGAAGAGTATGTAAGCTGGGTGCAACTTCTGTATCGCAATTCCACTAGTGTTGTCCGGAGTCCTGCTGGAATCTCTCCGCCTTTCGATATCACTGTGGGTGTTCATCAAGGTTCTGCCCTTTCACCATTGCTATTCATCCTCTGCATGGATACGGCAACAGCTGACATACAGACTTCACATCCCTGGACCCTTCTTTATGCCGATGATGTGGTACTTGCACAAGAAACCCGTCCTGAACTCCAGCATCAGGTTCAAACGTGGAAGGACAGACTGGCTGAAAATGGACTGCACCTCAATATCCAGAAGACAGAATACCTGGAATGTGGCCCCCAAACCAGAGGTACCATAAGTATCAGTGAAGAAGACCTGCAGAAGACCATGCAATTTAAGTACTTAGGATCCGTCGTCACCTCAAACTGTGACACCACTCCTGATACTCGGATGAGGGTAAATGCAGCTTGGCTCAAGTGGAGACAGGTCACTGGAGTCCTCTGTGATAAAAAGATGCCTCAATATCTAAAGGCAAAAGTTTATAAGAGTGTGGTACGGCCAGCAGCGATCTATGGGACTGAATGTCGCCCCATGACGAAACAACAGGAGCAAATGTTGACAACCATGGAGATGAAGATGCTTCGATGGTCCATGGGGCTGACCCGATGTGACCACATAAGGAACACGGACGTCCGGCAAAGGTTTGGTGTCGCGCCTATCATAGACAAAGTGAGGGAAGCCCGTCTCCGCTGGTACGGCCACGTCATGAGAAAACAGGACGACTCAGTTGCCAAAACAGCGCTCCACATCAACCCAGAGGGAACAAGACCACGAGGAAGACCGGCAAAGAGATGGACTGACAACATCAGGGCAGACATGCACAGTGTTGGCTTAACACCAGAAGATGTCAACGACAGACAGAAATGGAGGAGATGTAGCAAAGCAGCAGACCCTGCAAGTCGGGATTAATGCTAAGAAAGAGAGAGAATTTAACACCATTAGAGGGGAATGCAAGCTCCCTCAGTAACCGCACAGTTGAAATTTAGAGATCACTAAACAGTCCCCTGTCAAAGACAATGACGAGGTCATCAGCATTCTCGTCATCCACTAGTATGAGTTGGAATATTTCCAGAGGAATAAAGGTTTCGTTCAAGGGAGGAGAGGGTGCCTTACAGAATGAACAGTTTGTAAGAGGGATATCGGTACTAAGACTGTATTGTAGTGGTAGTGTTCATCAGTTGTGTTAAGAGGAAGTACAACTAGGCAACCATCCTCAACAACACTGTATTAGTTTCTTCAGGCAGACTTTATTAATTCATTCAACAACCAACTTCATTTCAGCATAAGTCATAAATCTATGATAGTATTCAAAATAACACAATAATACAGCTTCAAATACAATTTCGAAATCTGTGAAATTGCATATGAATGGCCAACAGTTGACAGGTCATAACATTTCAACTCGAAGCTTTGAACATAAGCAGTATTTCGCAAACTGACATTCAACCAGTGGCGGTGGGCTCTCAGGAGCACAGGAGCACGTGAACACCCAGTTTTATTACATATTTACGCATTCATTCTTTTCTTTCGACCTGATTTCGACAATCGATCGAAAGCATTCGACAATCGACTTATATCGTAGCTCCGTTACACCGACAGTTGTTCGTTTTGACTGACAGTGCAGCGAGCACACTGGATAATGCGCTATTGTGCTGAAGACTATACGCATGCGCAAAGCAGATGACGTCATGGTTTTCTGCACTGATATTCCCATTAGCGAGGAGCACGGTAAGGTACGTGCCTTGTCGTCTAGAGCCACCCTCAACCCAGTGGCAGTATTACAGTTGACCACAAGGGTCCGCCACCTCCCCTATTATGGTTAGCCACAGCCTCCCAGGAGCTACTATTGCATTACATTACCGGCAGATTTCGCTAGTACCCTAATTCTGAATAGGCATTTTGGTGTCTATTCAGACTCTTTTCCAGAAAGAGAACTGAATGCAGTGGCGCATATGTATCCCTGCCTAAATAAGACACAGCTGAAGACTGAATAGAAGTATTGTATATGAGAAATGGCTTTCAGAAAGATGATGGGGCCATTTTCATGTTGCAGTTTCTGCTTGACAATGAACTAGATAGGGACACATTTCCACAAGTATGAGAATTACTCCGAATTGTTGTCACAACCCCAATTACGACAGCGGAGCCCGAGAGGTGTTTTTCTACTTTGAATACGAATTAAAACGTTCCTGAGGAACACCATGACTGGAGAACGACTGTCAGCGCTGGCTATGCTTGCTATTGAGAAGAGATTTGTCAACATCATCAGTGACTTCAATCGTAAAGTGATTGAGAAAGTTGCGCGATTGAAGGACAGAAGGATTGCTTTCCTGTACAAATAATCAGCATTTACGTGAGTTGCTAATCTAAATCCTATCATTTAAATAAGCATGATCTAGTATTGTTGGTTGTACTGCATGCTAAATTGTTTAGAGTAGTGGCTATAATTTGCAAAATGAGAATAATTACCATATGAAACAGTAGAACCTGACTAACCGAGATAATGTGGAGACTATTGGGGTCAATTCAGAAATAATTATTTTAAAAAATTTACCGGTAAATGCGGTACACATTCTTTCTATGCTTCTCGTCATACCCAGGTGAACTTCGTGCTGTTTAAAAACCAGGAATAATGCTCGCATCCTTCAGTGTTCGCAGTGCAGTAAAGCTATTATGAATTTTGCTACTGTTCTACACTAAGACAGCCTGCCCGCGGTGTAGGGGTAGCGTGCCTTCCTCTTACTCGGAGGCCCCGGGTTCGATTCCCGGCCAGGCCAGGGATTTTAACCTGGATCTGAGGGCTGGTTCGAGGTCCACTCAATCTACGTGATTACAATTGAGGAGCTATCTGACGGTGAGATGGCGGTCAAAAAAGCCAAGAATAACGGCCGAGAGGATTCGTCGTGCTAACCACACGACACCTCGTAATCTGCAGACCACCGGGCTGAGCAGCAGTCGCTTGATAGGCCATGAGGTTTGGTTTGGTTCTACACTAACACCCAGGTGAAATTCGTGCTGTTTGAAAACCAAGAATAGTACTCGCATCCTTCAATAATCTCAGTGTACTAAAGTTATTGTGAATTTTACTTTTGTTCTACACTAACAAATTAGTCTCGTATAAAATTTATCCTCGGTTACAAGGGTTCTACCAAAGTATTTGTGAAGAAGGAACCGTACAAGGAACTGTTAGTGAAATGATTTATGTACCTATGTTACTTTTTTGCTGATTTGAGACATGAACAAAAATGTTGTGAACCCCCTAAAAATTTTGTCACGAGCCGCCACTGCATTCAACATACACCTTTATTAAGCCTTTCAACGTTCAGTCTGAAAGCGTCGGTGAATTAACTAATCACCTCCACAGTCCTCTATATTACAACGAGCTCTGTAGCCCTCTGCGCTTCTTACCCTCCATGGCCCAGTTCATTATTCTCTTAGGTAACCTATTCTCGTCCTCTGTCTGTCTGTCTGTCTGTCTGTCTGTCTGTCTGTCTGTCTGTCTGTCTGTCTGTCTGTCTGTCTGTCTGTCTGTCTGTCTGTCTGTCTGTCTGTCTGCCTGTCTGTGTTCCTAAAACTGGAAAATGGCTGAACATATGTCAACGAAATTCCGTACTTGAAATCTACCCGCACAAGGTTGTGTAACCAGCTGCATATGACTTCAAGATCAGCGGTTCATAGGACGTAAAAAATGATTATATTAAATGTGTACGATAATATTAGATCTATGGAAAAGTGCTGTATTATTTAAAGCCGGAGGAATTGCAGATTCCGATTATTTATGCCATATACATATTTATCGTACGACGTATAACAACAGAGATATTTACGAAAATCAGATTGTTATTAGGATTCCGGTGAGGCACTCGGTGTAAATTACTTCAGGGTCACTTCGATAGAACAGATAATAAGCGAGATATCGAGAACAAGAACGTATTTCATGAATATTCAGTCCCAGCGCCATCCAACAGTCAGAGGAGCATTTTGAACAAGGACTGTCCTCATTATGTATTGATATGCTTCAGCTTTATCGTACTTCACACTACCGCTTCCGGAGACAAATATCTGCTTTACGTGCCGTAATTAACGTGGAATGAAGTCACGTACCTTCGCATAAATGCATGAGAATTCATACATTCCACAGCAAAATGGCCAGCTGCACTTTGTTGGAGGAAACAAGACAATCTCATATTGCCAACATACAAGTCAGCAAAATAAGAATGAATCAAACAATTTTATCCTTAAGAGGGAAAAGTGAGCAGATCTGGAAAAGCACCGTCGGTAACGGGTTTATGTTGATAAGACAACTTATATTGTTTAGGCCAATTTATTCAGAAGTAATAAATTATAAAACGACTAGCTGTTGAAATGCAGCGGTAATGCCTCTACCGGAGATGAGTTGCAGCCGAAGAGAAAGATCACGTCTGAATTAACAACAGTCAGTGTAACTTTATTGTTGATCAGTTTCTAATGGCTGAGGATATCATAGGGCATCCAAGGTTAAGAGAGTCTTTCATTTCCGCCTCCCTTCATATCCGACTCGTTAGCTGAATGGTCAGCGTACTGGCCTTCAGTTCAGAGGGTCCCGGGTTCGATTTCCGGCCGGGTCGGAGATTTTAACCTTCATTGGTTAATTCTAATGGCCCGGAGGCTGGGTGTTTGTGCTGTCCGCAACATCCCTGCAACTCACACACCACACATAACAATATCCTCCACAATGAAACGCAGTTACCTACACATGGCAGGTGCCGCCCACCCTCATCGGAGGATCTGCCTTACAAGGGCTGCACTCGGCTAGAAATAGCCACATTAAATTATTATCAGGGCTCCTTTCTCTCGTATTATTTTCTAATTATTTTCTGTCTCATTTTTTGGTTAACATGATTATTTTCCTGATGAACAAGCGCTAATGATCACTCAGTTTTGTACCTCATAAAACAATAACGACAGCTACCATTGAGCAATACTTCCATCTCAGAGATGCGCGGTCTTGAAGGACTTAGCACTACAAAAATCCGTTATTATCCCTGTTATCAAACCCTGAGCGGTAAAACTGTATGAGGCTTAAATGATCGGAAATCGCAGTTGATGTTAGACTAAGTACAGGTTTACCAAGGAATAAATATTCCGGAGGTATTTGGAATTTTGTGAAAAACATAACAATCGCGAATGTCTCCTTTCTTCGTAAGGTTATTAAACATAAAAGATCGGGAATTATATGCTACACATCTTTAATAATGTACAGTTTCTTGGCTACGATTAACATTAACGGGCGAGTTTTCTGTTTCCTGTTCTGGTACCCTAAAAGTTTCAAGAAATGCTGTCGAACTCTTCTCCAGTGATGTTCACTCAGACAAACAACTAAATTCACAGAGACAAACAATTGAAGAGTACAGGCAAAATTGTAATTTTATTTATGTAGATTTAACTGGTAAATTATTACATTTCCTTCAGAACTCTTCTGCATATCTCTACCGAGAATCACCAGAGAATTTAAAAAGTACCACAGAGTGATAATAATAATAGTACTGATAATAATAATAATAATAATAATAATAATAATAATAATAATAATAATAATAATAATAAATCAAATTCGGAAAAATCATCCAAGCAGACGAATTCAAGTATCTAAGCAAAATTACTCAACCAGCAGGGATAAATCAGGAACCAAACAAAAAAAGAACTTACAAAACCCCTCCTGTCAAAAAATGCAAAATTGCGACACTCTTACACATCGAAAAAACAAGACAGGAGACCTCTCAGAAAAAGAACCTAGGACCAAAATACGAAAATTGAATTTGGTTGAAAAAGAAACCACGGGAAATTTATCAAGACACAGAAATAACCACAGATGCAGAGGCGATTAAAATTGTACGGACGCCGACACAGATTATATAAAAACAGGCTGACAAAGAAACTTCTAAACCTAGCATAAATCTTGAAAAACGGTAACAACTGGTTAGTGGAAGTAAACGAATATCTACAGGAAATTGATATTGGCGAGAAAACCATTCAAGATAGGACAACATTTAGAAGCTTAGTGAGCAAACAAATTTGCACAGAAACCTAGACGAAAATATAGAGGATGGAGAGAAAACGGAGAAAGCCACTCACTGAACGAATGGAGAGATAGTGGGAAGAAAAGAAGAAACATTGTGCTAAGTAAGTTCGAACACGCTCTTTAGTTGGGCATAATGATGACCGACTTAGTTTCACGTTCTCATGCCAGTTCCTTCAACACAAAACTTGAAAATTGAAAATATATTTCAAACGTGTACGTTCTACGGTAGATTATCTGAAAAAAAAAATGTTTTCTCGGCAACCGTCAGAGAACAATAAGTAGCAGTATCATAGAGGTTCTCACTGTGCGGAAAACTAGAAAGCAAAGGTTTGCCTTCGTTTTCTTGGAAAATGGAATTCTTCGGTACATGTTTTTACTGACATTCCAGTCAGGTAAACAACAAACACTTTGTCTTGGTCACATTCCGGACCATTAACGTGGGTGGAACCTTCAGGTAGCCTGTCTCACTGACAAACACGGAGCTCTGTTTCGCTAAATGCTGCTCGGTTTGCGGGCCTCAAGAAAGGAAATTGCTTCTTTTTAATACACTTCGGCCAGGTCTATAAAGCCAAGAATAACGGCCGAGAGGATTCGTCGTGCTGACCAAACGATACCTCGTCATCTGCAGGCCTTCGGGCTGAGCAGCGGTCGCTTGGTAGGCCATGGCGCATCGGAGCTGTTGCGCCATGGGAGGTAATACACTTCGATCTTCTTTATTGTTTGTCATTTCAAGACCAAATATAATATTTGATTTTATATCCAGCTTCGTCACAAAATACTATGTTGGCAACAATTTTTTTTTTTCAAGTGTTACTACTCCTCCTACAATTTGGTAATTTTATTTAATACTTTCGCGGAAAATAATATTGTTTTATTGCTTCTTAATGTATGTATTTCCAACTTACTTTTCTATGATTGCCTCCATTTCTTCACAGGTCTGTTTATAAAAAGTAGCTTCCATAGACGCATATTGTTCAATTGCAAGTTATGGTAACCTGAGACGTTCATTTTATTGGATTTATTGGATCTGAGTTTGAGCGCCTCAAGAAAGAAAATCACTTCTCTCTAATACACTTCGATCTTCTTTATGGTTTGACATCTCAAGACCTAATATAATATTTGATTCCATGTTCACTTTTGTTGCAAAATACATTTTTTACAACAATAATCTTTATTTTTCAAGTGTTACTTTTCTTCGTACAATTTGGTTATTTTATTAATAAATTTGTGAAAAATAATATTGTTCCAATGCTTTCTAATGTATTTATTTTGAAATTACTTTTCTATGATTGCCTCCATTGTTTCGCAGGTCTGGTTAAAAAATAGCCCCCAGACACATATTGCTCAATTGAGAGTGTTGGTAACCTGAAATAGACGTTCAGTTTACTGGATCAGGTTGTGTTCGGCCTATAGAACATGCTAAGTAAAAAACAAAAACTGCCATCCTTAACCGAAAACACAAACATCCAATTTTTTGGCCCTTTTCTCTGTACTTAACATCTCTTTGGCATGAACTGTTCTTACTGAACACAGCCTAATAATCTGAAAGTATATTTCACCTGCAATGCAGTCGTAAAATTTAAACATTCTTTAAGTTTTAGAAACATTTGGCGGCTGTGTGAAAATTGCAAAATATTCAGTACGAAGTTAAAATAAATTATCAAGCATTGCTTTCGCCTATGTAATGTTAGCTTATATTCTAATTTTCCTGTGATTCACAAAACTTCTTGAGCTAAACGTAAAGGGCGTTCTGGCTTTCTGTACTTATTAACTCTCAAGTCTCCCTGATAACTTGTTTTATTGTGGTGTTTCTGTTGGTGTGTATGTGATTCGTACCCAGAACTGTTGTAAGATTTTACAAGGCTTGCTTATCAACTTTATTACTGAGACAGTCCGTAAAACTAGATATGGAATTAAGCGTCTCTTCCAAATGGGAACCTCTTCGACAGTTATCAACAAGAAAATTACGATTCTCTTCCTTTGGATTTGAATAGTCACGTTCATGTGGTTTGTATTCGACGTAAAACTGTAGGTCTCGTAGCTATGATCACGATATCAACAGTGACGTAAAACTACAAGCTCCCTTGCCTTTTGCTTGTAGTAGACCATTATGAGAGAGTCGTTCATAATTATTTACGTAACAAACAATGCAGTCAATTCCAAATCCTTTCCGATTTCCCACAAGCATACGTCTGTAAGTTCTGAGTTTTCTAAAGAAATATGTTGAGCTAAATTACTAAATAATTACCCGACAATTTCTCAGTCTTCAAAAATTATTTTACCGGGCGAGTTGGCCGTGCGCGTAGAGGCGCGCGGCTGTGAGCTTGCATCCGGGAGATAGTAGGTTCGAATCCCACTATCGGCAGCCCTGAAGATGGTTTTCCGTGGTTTCCCATTTTCACACCAGGCAAATGCTGGGGCTGTACCTTAATTAAGGCCACGGCCGCTTCCTTCCAACTCCTAGGCCTTTCCTATCCCATCGTCGCCATAAGACCTATCTGTGTCGGTGCGACGTAAAGCCCCTAGCAAAAAAGTTATTTTCAACAGATAACACGCTACATACAAGAGGCCTTCTTTAAATAGTTTATATTTTGCTGATCGTTTCTGCACTAACACATGAGCACCCTCGAGATTCAAACAATAACCTTCCGATTCTCTACAAGATCCTTGCTGTAACAAGAGTTTTTGACTAGTGTCTATGTTCAGTAAATGCATGACACTCCTCGTTTATCGGCCCGAGAGCGCGGAAACAGATTTTACCAGGAAGTGCTGCACTAAAACAGATAACTAACAGCTGTCGTTCACAAGAGCTGTGAGAAGCCAGAACATTTTCGTAAGTCCAGTGCAAAGTGTCAAGTCCATTCCTAGAACAACTGTGATGGCGATTCACATAAAAATAAATTGGTCTAGTTAGGTGAGATAAACTGCAGTTTATCACTCGTAAGGCCAAAATTATCCACACCAGTACCCAATAGCTATTCGTGACTGCAAGTCCCAGGTAATTTCTCTCATGCTCCTAAGGCCGGCCGCAAAATGAGACGCAGGTCCGTGAGTTGACGCAGGGTGACTCACGGTGAGTTTCTGCAAACCACAGAACTGCCTGGACCCGCGCATGTTACGGCGCAGGGTGACGTGACGCAGTTGCTGCCCGTGGTGACCCTGCGGACCGCAGTCTCTCTTCCGCAGTTTCCTGCTAAACTCGCGGTGATTTCGGTTGTTCATATCGTTGATAAACCATTTTTCTGACTCAGGAATTCTTTTTGAAATATTAATTTATTTATTTTTTATTTTTATTTTTTTTGTCTAAACCACCATAAACTATATACTGTGTTTTGAGGAACAGTTAATGTACAATATAAATACCAATTTATTGCAGTTAAATGTTTTATCAATTGATGGATGCAAAAATAATTGTTTTGAAATGAGAAATTCCAAAAATAAACTCATGTGACAAATACAAATTATTTGTAATAGATATACAAATTGAAAACAACTTATTTCCATACACAAAAAGTGTGTTTTAGTGAGAAAAATAAGTAACAAATAATGTGACGAAGTCATGACGAGCGGGTATGAGAGAAGGAAGTGATGAGTTTTTTTTTTTTTTTTTTTTTTTCAAGTTGCTTTACGTCGCACCGACACAGATAGGTCATAAACTGCGTACTGAAACCGTGATCCAACCTGCGACGATTGTCGCCGTGACTCACTCTGCCGTGAAGAATTCGACGTGAGTCACCCTGCGTCACCTCACGGACCTGCGTCTCATTTTGCGGCCGGCCTAAGTGTGGTGTCCAAATTCCAGCATGTCACACGATAATACATTCAGCAGTGGTGGGAATACAAATAATAGATCGTTATTGGCGTAGTTAGGGGCTGCCTGGCCGAGGCGGTAAAGGCGTGCTCGGTTCGCCCGGAAGGACGTGGGTTCGAATCCCGGTCAGGAAGTCGTAAAATTTAAGAAACGAGTTTTCCACTTCCGGAGGTGCATATGGCCCTGCGGTTTACTCAGCCTACACCAAAAATGAGTACCAGGTTAATTCCTGGGAGCAAAGGCGGCCGGGCGTAGAGCTAACCACTCTACCTCATCACGTGTCGAGGTTAACAATGGTGGAAGCCTTTACCTTCCACTCCTCCAAGGGCCTTCATGGCCTGTACGGAGGTGACTTTGCTTTGCTATTGGCGTAGTTAAGGCCATTAGGCTTACTCTTACACTAAATCAATTATTGTACATTGGAATCATTATTAATTCTATCGTAATTAATACTAAATAAAAGAACCAAACAAAATATGTTATAACTGTAACAAAATTCTACCCCAGTGTGACATGCGTAGTTAAACGATTGTAAAATGAATAATGGCATACAACAAGAAATCCCTTTCATGTGGGCCCAACTTAAACATGATAAAACAGTGATTAATCCAGAAGCACTAAACATGAATTTCAAAGGCCAGATGTAAAAACTCGAGCTAAAAGAAAGGAAAATGTTAAGAAAGCTCATAGGATCAACATTTCAAGATAAGATAATATACGTCAAGAATGAAACACTCTACAAGAAAACTGAAAACTCTCAGATACTTTGCGAAAAAGAAGGTTCCTTTTTTACAGTCATCTTCTCAGAATGAACTCTTAGCAGATTAACCAAACATGTCTCTGACTTCTTTCGTAAGCGCAAAACAAAACCCAACTGGTTTAAAGAAACTGAAAAAGACCTAGTAGAATTAGGAATTACAGAAAATTCACTGTTCGGTGGAACAGCCAAAGTAATAACTAAAGACGAAAATATAAGGTTCCAAGACAACAGACCTATTATCTCGGAAGACGAGAGGAAGAAAGAATGAAGAAATACTGGGCACTAAGAAAAGAACTACAGACAGAGAAATCATTGATGCAACGTACCCCAAAGAGGGTGAAACGAAAGAAGAAGAAGAAAATAGCTAGTCATTACACGATCAGTAAAAGACTAGAACTGCGCAATTCACTCGTTTAGTTAACGGTTCCATTCTCGCGCAGCAGACACAGAAAATGAGTTGTTATACGCGGCAGTTCGATGGCGAGGAATGGTGAGCAGGTTTGATGTTTCAGCCCTTGTATCTCTGTTATAAACATTCAAACAGAAATAGAAAGGCGAAGATGGGGAAGATGCAGTAAAAATTCGGTGGAGGACAGACAAAATATGATGGTTCCAACACATGGACATATTTTCTTAAACTGCGTGCATTCTGGCCGAAAATCATTGAGAACAACATCACAATAATTAAAATAAGGCATTACAAAAGCCATCGATTCTTATCACTGCAGACTGATTTCTATACAGGTCGTATTTAATGTTTCTATCCCGTTATTTGTTCCCAGTCGCCTTCATAAACTCAAATAACACTATCGATCTACGAATCGCATTGACGTAGGCGTGTCCTTCTTCATTTGATCCTCTAACACCAGACTTCAAGTCAGGATTGCTTAACGTGTTCCTCTATTTCTTCTGAACTCAAATTGATTTCCATCCATGAATACTTCACATCACAGCCTACGAGAGCACATCGACCGTCTGTACTGTAACGCTTCTCTTTGATAATGTGTCTCCCAGTCATGGCCATCCATCAATACTTCACAACACAGCCTGCCATGAATGCCATGGTTACAATGGTTTTAAGAAATTGATGACGCTACTTCCAGATAGACTAAAATGTTAAAGACTGTCTAAAATGTCTTATTTTGTAAGACAAATAGTGGAGGACCAAGGCGACGAGGTTATACTCAGATTTTAAAGGACGCAACGTCTCAGTGGCCATTGAATGTTAATATTATTCTGAGGACAAAATATTAACTTAAGGAGTCGAAGCATTACTATTTTTCAGTTGACAATTAATAGAGATGTAAAGTTGAATCAGTGCAAACAGACATGTACAAACTGCTGTAAACTGCTGTGTTTTAACATTCTAACATGAGTATTCAAGTTGTTCAATTTGTGCCCACAGAATAACATAATTTCGTGTTCTCAATCAACATATGAAGATTGTCTTATATAGGATAGGCCATTCTCCACTGTGCTGTGCCTCCACGGGCCGCTACCACGGCGACATCAACAAGATGAGCTGGGTGATAGAGCCGCGAAGGTATGATAAACAAGCGAAGAGGAAGAGGACATTAAATGTCAATCAAACTGGGGTGGGGGATACCACTTTCTTGTAGTGGAAGCCATTTATTTTCTGTTTCGACTCGGTTAATGTATAACTGTTAGGTTCTTCATACTGCCCAAACTAATGTATAATTAAATAACATCGTAACGACCGTGTGTCTGGGCATTGAATATTTTGGCAAAATTTTCCTACAGTTATCCGTTTCAGGCCTAATAATGACCAGTTGCACATTTTTTAACTTCGGTGTCTGTTTGTCTGTTTGACTCAGTCCTTATAACTAGAATACTACTGGATAAATTTCTATCAAATTTCATATTTAGAATCTATCTGTCCTTGGGTAGGTTTTAGGGCCGAATTTATTTCTAAATATCTGAACACACTACGGGTTTATAAAAGGATCGAAACAGCGATTTTACACACCTACAAAATATATATGACAAGCCTTAATACAGGCTATATTTGTTAAATTAGGTCTATCAGAAGACTGTATATAACAAACGTTTACGTATATGTTATTTCCGTTTTGTCGTATACGTATGTATGGTACGACTGTAAACAACAGAGATGCTTTCGAAAATCAGATTTATATTCCAAAAATTCATCAAGGAAACATGTAATCCATTGCAAATTTCCGTGCGAAGAACGGGTACAACTGCTAATAATAAAATATTTTTTAAGAAAATGACTGAAAAAAAATTCCACTACACATTATACCTGAAAATGTTCTTACTTTTCATATTGAAGAAGCGTAACAGTTCAAGTTTTTCACGTAATACAAAAGTTATATAGTGCTGTAGTTATTTAAGCAACAGCCACGAAAAGTGTTTTACATAACGAGTAAGATGATTACGTCCGAGCCGCAAGTTTTACTAATTTTATTAATTCAATGATTTTGATACTTCGCCACGGATTTCTTCCATGTTTGATTCATCCAGTGACTGTTTTGTTGTCTCTGTTGCTATGAAAGATATCAGAGGAGTGCACGTGGAGCTATGTGCCAATAAAACATAAAAATTCATGTTATTTGAAGCAGCGAACAGTCCACTAAGCTACCAGAGTCGTAAACATGGTCCTCTGGTTCTGGATTAGTGAAGGTAATACTAACTTTATTATATACGCCATATTTATCTGTTGGAAATGGACTAACCTCTACATTAGTCAGTGTTGTGATGGCGGCAGATTACTAGAGCTGTGTCCGGCTCCATGGCTAAATGGTTAGCGTACTGGCCTTTGGTCACAAGGGTCCCGGGTTCGATTTCCGGCAGGGTCGGGAATTTTAACCATCAATGGCACGGGGGCTGGGTGTATGTGTCGTCTTCATCATCATTTCATCCTCATCACGATACGCAGGTCGCCTAGGCCGTCAAATCAGAAAAACCTGCACCTGGCGAGCCGAACATATCTTCGGACACACCCTGCACTAAAATCCATGCGTCATTTCATTTTACTTTACCTGTGAATGTAAAGACGCCATATTTATTAGTGATTATGGTTCTTTTTTTCTTTTTTTGCTAGTTGCTTTACGTCGCACCGACACAGATAGGTCTTATGGAGACGATCGGACAGGCAAGGCCTAGGAATAGAAAGGAAGCGGCCGTGGCCTAAGGTACAGTCGCAGCATTTGCCGGGTGTGAAAATGGGAAACCACGGAAAACCATCTTCAGGGCTGCCGACAGATGGGTTCCAACCCACTATCTCCCGGATGTGAGCTCACAGCTGCGCGCTCCTAGCCGCACGGCCAACTCGCCCGGTGATTATTGTTCTAAGAGGAAGTACAACTGAGCAACTATCCTCTTTTAATAGTAAGCAGAAACAAAATGGAAGACGTCCAACACTTAGAAGAATGCGGAGATAGCGGCAAAAGAAATGGAAGGGTGTGAAAATTACAACCTCCTTGGGTCTCGCTGGGTCGAAGAGAAGAAGAGTTGACCCACGGAGGTCAGACAAGTAAGTGGTCGCCAATCCTGCCTCTTACGACAATCAAGGTATGTCGTCCCCACGCATAGGGATACGTAAGTAACTCTTACGGCTGTTCCACGTCGTCTTCTGCCACGGTCACACGCACCGCACGCCAATGGTACACGAAGGAAGTCGTCATCAGAGGCCAGTGAGTGTTACTGATGTCCACGTGGTGGAAGTTAAACGAGAAGCAAAAAGAGCTGGAAGGAGGAATTGAAATCTGCATCAGAAATGTTGTGTCGTCCTGTCGAGAAGTGAAGAGGCCCCCTCCCACTGCCCCCGTCCCCTGCCCCTCCCGCGGCTATGTGAAGCTGGCGAGGCGACTCCAGCAAGTCTAGCGCGTTCAGTCGTGCACTTGTGGTGAGCGTTAACACAGCGGTAGTGAAGTGTCGTGCCTTCAAACACTATCCTCCACCTCGCTCCTCTTTCGAGTTCAAATACACGACAGTGCCAAGTGTCCAGAAAAATTGTGTGCGATGTATTGGTATAAAGGTGAATATATATTTTTTATTAAATGAATGACAGAGGAACGAGTAATAGTGTCAAGAAGGAAGAAGAAAATAAACAGTGGTGATGCCTACATCGTTCAGGACTAGCTGCTCTAAGGACTCTGATTTCTGTAACGACGAACTCTCATCCTATTACGGGACATCTCCTCCACATGCCGGCGACTTAAGCTGGCGGAAGCCTGCCTACTCCAGCCAGCAGTCCTCAGACCAGAAAGGTAGGTTCCATGACCCCCATCATCTACGACCTATATTTTGAACGCGCACCTCGCCAGAACACAGGAGGTCATGTACACTAGCACTGAAATAATGTTGAAGCTTACTATAAAGTTAATTTTCCTGCTTAAATCGTGTTATTTTCTTATATACAGTGGAACTTTGTTATAGCGACACCTCTTCTATAGCGCCAGGTATTCTGTGGTGTTAACATTTTCGCCATGAGGAAAGTGTAAGGTAGCCTTGTTTAATACGACAAACATATATACATTTACCTCGTATAAGAACTAATTTTAAACCTCTGTTTGGATTAGGAGTTTCTAACAATCAAAGTACTTTAAAATCTCTACTGGCTCTTCAGCATTCATAAGTCGTAACTAGGGATCGCGATGGGGGAGGGGTAGCGTATAGACAAATTTTTCCACTCTCCCCGTCTGTCACTGATCTTCGGAAACTGCTGTCGGCAAGCTGTACCCTCTTTTCTAACGAAATTTGTTACTGTATTTTATGTAGTATATACCTCAATTTTGCACTTTAAGTTAGGTTTCAAAGCAAATATGTACAATCTAAAGTAAGACTAAGTTTTGTTCTAGATCATTCTCACCTCACATAGCTTATAGCATAATTCTTGGTTACAACGACTCTCGTGTATAACGACACAATTTACTGGATCAAGTCCTTTTGATGTCCCCGCGGGTTAAGGGTAGCGTGCCTGTCTCTTAACCCGGAGGCCCCGGGTTAGATTCCCGGCCAGATAAGGGATTTTGAACTGGATCTGAGAGTTGATTCGAGAGGCACGTACCCTACTTGATTACAATCTAGGAGCTATTGACGGTGAGGTAGTGTCCCCAGTCTAGAAAGTCAGGAATAACTGCCGACAGGATTCGTCGTGCTGACCACGTACACCTCTTAATCTGCACGCCTTCGGGTTGAGCAGTACTTGCTCGGTGGACCAAGGCCTATTAGGGCTTTGTGTTTCGATGTCGTTATAACCAACATCTTGCATACACTGCGGTGTTCTTTATCAAGGCGACTGTTGTATTCGAGGTAATCAGTCTCCCAGGTAGCTCATGTCCTCATCCCGAGGTGGTGCAGCTCTTTACCACATACCAGCCCTCGTGCCATTCTTACATTTCTGGCAGTAACGGGAATCGAACCCGGTTCCTCGAGGAGCGCAGCTAATGACAATAGAGAGAGAGTGATCAGTGTTACAAGAGGAGATACAACTGGACTACCACCCACTCTTAAAACTAATCAGAAGGAAACATGGAAGGGTAACGACCGATCGAAGAATGAAGGATCAGCAAATGAAAGGAAAGAGACACAAACAGCGAGAAAATGAAGGACTCCCTAGGCTTCGCACACCTAATACCGTCAAGGTCGGAAAGAAACAAGAGTTGACCAAGGGAGGTCGGATAGGACAGAAGAGCCTTGCACAAACCAGACTCGTCTATAGGCCCCACTGCGGTTACTCGTACTAGTCGACTCTTACGACAGGCGTAAGCCACTACGGATGTTTTCTAGCACAGGGGAATACTGATGATACGGATCACAGCAGCCGAAAATAAAACCGCAATGTATTCAAAACATCGAATTCAACAACCTGTACATACCATTTATAAAACAACTACGGTTCAACCCGGAAAATGAACGTGATAGTTATTTAGCAGACCGTGGAAGCTTTTAGTGCACCTGACGCTCATTGAATCGAGCAGCCAACTTTACCTCCTTGAAGTCCACAACTAGTTCATGATGAGATCTGTTATTTCCTATCCACTGACAATGAGATAAACCATTCTTCATGTTTCTCCTTGCTCCACACATTTCTCAAAGCCACGATCCTCGTCTTTCGACGACTACCGTATATTTGCCTTCATTTCTCGCCCTGCAATCTTGTAAAATTGTTAGCCATTCTCTTTTAAGAACATATGCCTCAGAATATTTTATGAGTGATTGTTTCATGTAGATCTTAGAATAGAAGAACGATTTCATAAAAATTTCAGGCCGTTTATGGTTTGTTTTCCTCTTACAAACTGAGTGGCGTACGGCCTTGTTTCGCGACAAGAATTTAGAAGCTCGGTGGAATTCTCTTCAGAAAGACTCAAATGTACCTTCACTTGAAACATTTCACGACTTCCCTACCATTTAATAAGTCGCAGCTAAGTGGCTGAACATTTCGTCTTTAAGGCATCGATTTCTTGGTGTGTCTGAAGCATTATTTATTGGGCTTATCACACTTCTTCCTGCGTATAATTTATCCGTTAATTTTTGTGTACGTAATACCAGCAGATGATGAGAGATATACCGTGACCAACCTGCCAGAGGCTGCACCTCCGTAACACTTCCAGTTTTACAAATATTCAAGAGGAATTTGTTGAGTTTACCATCAATCATCGCAGCGATAGATTTCCGGTATTTTCTAGACAAGGCACGGTAAAAGTAAATTCCCCGGCCTCCACCTTGCAGTCCAAGGTAGGCCGCATATCACACGTCAGTTGCGCGCGCGCAGCGAATCAACAAGTGGCCAAGAAATAACTAAATAAATAATACAGTAAAAAGTTATCAGGTAACCCATCCTTCCATGATAGTTACTGCCTTCATTTGCTCGTAGCATGAGTACGTGCGATAGAGTGCTCATTTGTATCATTTGTTTCAAGAACAGCAGTCCTCCATTCAATCACATTGTCTATAAATTTAAAGAAAAATGCTCTAGGATATTGTTTGTTCGGGACACTTCAGGTCTTTAGTTTATTTTATTATTGATTTAATCCCACTAGGAAGCGCTTATGACTAGCTCGCTTTCGTTCCCAATACCTCTTGAGTCCTGCTATTAGTGTTTCCTTCTTTTCCTGTGAAAGATGTTTTTGCGAGATCTTACAACCTTTGGTACAGGAGACCAAGAGATTACCATTTTACAAAATTTGGGGCGGTTTGAGACATCAGTATCAGAAATTCCAGAGGAATTAAAATGCAAATATCCTGACACCTTGTTCAATATTACAGCCCAATACCAACTAACACAATTCTTTTTTTGTTATGGGATACAGATAAAAAATAATTCGAACTTACTTAATGTGGGGTCTGTAATAACATATCTTGTCTATTAATCACAATTATGTATACAGAAAGAACATGATACAGGCAAATTTCACTAAGTTTCTGTTACATCATAAAGTTCCACAAATGTAGGCAATTGAGTAAAGAAGGAGAGTATACGGTTATTTCTCTGTAAGAGAATTGTTTGTATCACCGTGATGATTCCTCAGCTGATGTTATTGGCCAAACTAACAGTTTATTATAGAATTCATGATATTCTGATGGAATTTATGGTTCCAGTTATTTTTAATGTCAGCTAATTTATTTTCAAATAATGCCGGATTCCCTTCTGAAGAACCAGGAATAATCGACAACATGGACGGCTTACGTACAGAAATTAGCAATTTAAAATTGTGAACTAACAGTCCATCGATATCTTTCTTTTCTAATTCACGATCCACTTTATATTGTAACAGCACAAAGTCTTTTACGTGAACAAACAAAACACTTCTGCGTGTATATATTTGAAGCAGAAGTGTTTTTCCTATACAAAATTGTAGCATTTTTGTCTGTGATTAGAAAAAGTAGCCTGTTAGTAACTCGTCGAAGTGCTGTTTCTCTGACAAATGATTCATTTAATAGAATGTATTCATGGTTCGTTCTTCTAGGAGACAACTTTGGCCTTGTGCCCACTATTGAAGATTCACTGCAAAGTTCGCGACCTTTTCTTGGAACGTACTGATAGCACCCATGAATCAATCAGCGAAATCTGATACATGCTCAAACATGTCAAATTTATTGTAGCATTATTATAGACAGTGGAAAAGAAGTTAAACAAAGAACATTCAGTTATAGCTTACAACAGTCTGAATCAATCAAGATAAACTGTGAAGCGGAAATAAAGAATAGTATAATTATAAAAATAAAAGCACAAAGTGCATTACAATGTTACGTTCAGACTCTTAGCAAGCGAGGATGTAACTTAATACTTTATTAACGGCAGTTGAAATCCTAAAAAGTAAAAGTTGACCTTTTTGATTTTTATTCTACAATATAATTTAAAATGTTATGATAATAATGATAATTTGATGCGTCTATTGCAGCCCTTGTAAGGCAGACCTTCCGACGAGGATGCTGTATATAACAAATTGCGTATTAGTGTTGTGTGTGTTGTAAGAGTTGCGGGGGATGTTGGGGACAATACAAACACCCAGTCCGAAGGCCATTACGCTGACCATTCAGCTAAGGAACCGGACAAATTTTATGATAAGTTTGGTCCAGCATTTCTTATGAAACTCGTTCTAGAAATAAGTCCCCGGAATTTATCAAGTAGTAGTTAAAATATTCCATTTCTATGTGATTTTACTGAAGCCTCCTTACTTTCTAAGCCAACCAATGCAGAAGGCTTTCGTTTTCACTCAATTGTAGCAAAATTAATAATTCTGTACGGGTAGAATTTTCAAAACAACTAGGAATGCCTGGAGTGCAATATTTGGTCAGCAAATTAGTGCTTCTTTGTATGAGTACTCATAACGAATTACTTTGATCACATTTTACTATTTCAAAATTATATCTACACTACTAAATTTTTCTCCGGTTTCGTGAAACGAGTACAAAACCAAATGAACGAAAATAACAGCTAAAATCGTTCAAAAAATTCACATTGCATGGATTCAAGTGAAGTATAATATTTGTCCCTTCCAAAAATGGTTTTAAATGAAAGCAAATAACAAATATTCTTCAAACCATAAGAATCACTTATTTCTGTTCGCGTGAACTTGCAAGAGATGGCAAAAACAGCTCTACAAATGTAAAAGTTCTATATGCAGAAGTTTCAGAAGTACAAGAACATGAATTTGGCATGTTCAACATTGACCGTTTACAATTCTAGGTCCGCTTAATCTCGCTGACAGAACGAAACAACTTGTTAAGTCAGTGAGAAAATGGATTTCCTAAATTACAGCGACTTACAGCAGTTCTGGTTCGATCTTTGCTGTGTAAACACCGTACAGAAGAGCACAGGCCGTGTTACTGTCTACAAACGGAGTAACAAAGTGATGTTTAAGAGCCTGTCCGAAATTCAAACAATTTAAAAGCATATTTTCACATACTACTTCTAAACGTTTTCATTCCTCCCCTGAAGGGGGGAGGCGGGCCTCCTAGACGGTGACGCCGTCTCTCAGGCCGGGAGATTTGTTACGGTGAAGGAGATGTGCAGAGAAGGTGAGCGGGTGGGCGGCCGTGGCCTATACTACGAACTGTCCTCGCATTCGCCTTAGTACAGGAGAATGGAAAACCACGGAAAACCATTCACAGGACAGCCGACGGGTGGGGCCAGGCGTGAAGTCCGGCACTATGCCCGAGTACAGAGCTGTTGGACCACGGACAAGCCGTGGCCTCTTAAGGGACGAAACCCACTCTGCATACACCGACTATTTTCACATCTCTTCTTTAGCCATCTATTTTTTATTTAAATGCCTTTCACTTAAGTATCCTTGGATCAATTTGGCATGCTTTGTTCATGGTAGCCTCCAGTGGGAGGAAGCAGAGTTTAGAAATAAATTCTTTATTATTGTACCGTAATAATGGACATCTATATAACTCAGTTTTCAAACTTAAAGCTTAAATATGACCATGAGATGGTTTACTTATAGTAGGAGGTGGTACCGTACAGCAAGCAGACTTCAACAAGGAAATGATTCATTTAATTCTTTTACTGAACATGACGAATTCATAAGCGGAAGTGCGTCTCTCAGTGTCTATTTTCACTTGACGAGCTGTAATGCCTGGTGACATTGTAAGCAGTAAAAAGTCTCATTTTATCAGTCATTATTCAAGTGGAGCTCAGAGCTTGTGCGCCGCATCTTGGACATCTCCATGGCGTCTATTATTCATTGTATTCACTTTGTCGCTTGAATACTTTAAATTCTTTTCTGAACGTCGTAATTTCCCAAAAGTGAACCTTACTGATGTCAGCTGAATGTTCCCCGACTATGGTTCTCAGTTCACGACGTTGTGCCCAACTGAGGAGCGCTTTCTTCTCTTCATCCTCTCATGTTCCGTCCATGCAGTGTTCATTCCCATCTTGGGATTTTCAGAAAAATGTTTGTTTCGGCAACGTTCTAAAGTTAGACCTGTCCTATATAATTGCACCAGTTATGGTGGTTTCGCGTGAAGGTCTTTTCTTCAATTTCGATTATCCAATTATTCTTCACTTTTAGTGAGGAGGCATATTTAAATATCCTTTTAGCAAGTTCATTGTCCATTCTTTGAATTTGCCCATAAAATTTCAATCATCGGTTTCTAATAATGTCTGATATTGTCTCAGAATGCTTGTATAACTCAGGAGACTGATCTCTCCCCCTATCTTCAACTTACCATCATGACGGAATCAAATAACACTTATTATTATTATTATTATTATTATTATTATTATTATTATTATTATTATTATTATTATTAAATAAATTTCAGTCGGGATATATCGCGGTGACAGTGTCTACTTACAGCAGTCATTATAGCAGATAAATTCAATTTAAATACATAACAACAAAAAGACAGCGAAAAGTTACATGTCCCGTTTTTTATGCAGGGTCGGGGATGAGTTAAGATGATATTATATGACATGTTTTTATGGCCGAATCTCTTCGTCAGTTGAGGAGCCAATGAAGATGAAATGAATGACCGTGAATGCAATTGGGTGAGGCGGTGGAAGGAACTGTCTCGGCATTTACAGCGAACCATTACATGAAAATATTACATAGTATCAAAATAAGACATTCTTTATATAATTAAAGAAGATAATAATAATAATACTGTATATTAGAACAACAAATAAAAAAGACCATGGCCATTAAAAATCGTTTTCGAGTAATTTTCAACTTATCAAACAGTTTTAAAAATATTTTTCATGTAAATTATGTTATAACGTATTATTATTGCAAATAGTATTCTTTGTCTTATGACAATCTGCAGTGGCAGAAATAAATAAAAATAAAAGAAATTGCATAGAAATTCATGCGAAATTTACAGAATGTAACTTATAATATACCCTTAAATGTAGTGTAGCGTAATCACAACACAGCCACTCATAAATTCACCAAATATGTACACATTACTCGTTCAAGTGTAAAGAAACAAACCATGAAGGTTCTTGGAGAAGTGGAAGGTAAAGGTAACCTAGCACTGTCCGACTCCATGGCTAAATGCTTAGAATTCTGGCCTATGGTCCAGAGGGACTCGAGTACGATTCCAGGCCGGGTCAGGAATTTTAACCTTCATTGGTTAATTCCGATGGCTCGGAGGCTGGGTGTGTCTGCGGTCTTTATCATTAGAATTCATCACTGGTACAGCCCCATCCTCACAGAGGCGCAACTCGCCTATATGGCGTCAGCTCAAAAGACCAGTACCAGGCCACACGCCTAGCATTGGTGGGATGGAGTGGTCCGTTCGCCCAGGAATTAACCTGGTACTGAGTGAACCTCCGAGCCATGTGCACCTCCAGAAGTGGCTTCCTGCTGGGGAATCGAACCGAGTCCTTCCTTGTGAACCGAGCACACCAGGTAGCCCCTCCGACAAGTGTGGCATAATAAGACAATCACGTACAAATTCGCAGATAATTTAAAAAATTTCCAATAGGCTTGCCTTAACACTACGATCCACAGTATATTAAATGGCAGAACGACTCAGTACTAGCTTAACGTTGTAAATACACAAGTATCACATAGAAATTTACAAATATGCCACAAGCTACCTATCTTTTCTTAAAATTCCTTACAATTTTTAGTCTCAACGCCTACAAGTATCAATTTACAAAATGATATTTCCCATAGTTTTGTTTTCTCCGGTCCGCTTTTCACTTTACGCGAATCATCGGCCCTACTTAACCGTTCAACTCTCCCCAAGCAACTTTCGTACATAGCACATAATCGTACTCCTGTTACACTTCTACGATTGAAAATATTAGGCACGATATTAGTTACGGATACATGAATTTGACAATATGTAGCTAAACAACATCTAACGCTTTCTGTATTCTGCACAAACGTCTTGAAAAATATCAACATTATTCTGTAAGTGCAGTATTGTTTTGAACGGAATCTCTGTTCCATGACTTCGCTCGACCTCACAGCTCAGTAAAAAATGGACGCAATATTTTATTATATTCTGCATTAATTTCCCCACGTTGACGTCACGAGCACGTCTGTTTAATTCAGGGAATTAATGGAGCGAATTTGAGAACGAGTGTTGCAATCAGGCTCTCAGCTAGGAAATAACAAAGTACGTCATTCCTGTCGTGAAAAATCAGAACACATGATCTTGTAGAAGTCACTCAATGTGTAAGTATTTCGTCATAACGTATAAAATTTTAGAAGCATGTCCACAAGTAGAAATGTATTATTATTTATGGTATATTTCACTTCAACGAAATAATCTGTTCAATTTAAACTAGGGATTTTACTCTGGGGGGACGCTGAGGAACACGTACCCCTAATTATACCCTTGTTTCAAAGATACATGTTTAAAATCCATCTCCTGTACTTATTTGTTATACGTTCTCGTATCTCTTCTTGAATTTTGTCTAGCACTAGTATTTGATACGTCACGCAAGTGACGCCAGTGCGGTCTACTGGTTAAGTACAAGTAAAATTTTAGCCTTCCTCCTTCTTCTTCTTCTTCTTCTTCTTCTTCTTCTTCTTATTCTGAACCAAATGACTAGTGTCCCCATATCCACCAGCGAATGGGAAAGTAAATTTTCTCAAATGAATCTGATGATTTCGGCTACAAGAGCCTTACTTGCCACTGTCACTAATATCCTGTTTATCAAGGTGGTTGGTCCACCACTGCACTGGTTTTGCAACCACCACGAAGAGCGCGGAGGGAAAGCCTAAAGATTACTGCACTGACAAACTGATGCCAATTTGCAAGTTAATGTTTTGTAAGGTAATTGTTATATAGGCCTGCTATTTACTACAACCACCTCCTCTCTTAGGAAGGAAACCTCAAATTCGTGGTTACCGCTTAAGACGAGTCGCAGACAACAAAACTACTGAAATTTCTTTTTTGTTCTTGTTCTGAGGAAGTTCCCTGATGTGAACTACCTTCTCCTCAGGCATAACTGTGAAAGATTTTGTCCAGCACGTTGACTGATGATCAGGACAGTGTCTTCAGTTCAAACGGCCCCAGGTTCGATGCCCGGATTGAGGATCTTAATCTTAAATGGTTAATCCCCTGGACTTAGGAACTGCAACTCACACACCACACAACATGCAGTTTCACATATAGGCCACGGTAGATGGCGCCCACCCTAGTCGGAGGGTTGCCTTTATAAGGGCTATACCAGGCTACCAACAGCCACACGAAATTATTATTATTATTATTATTATTATTATTATTATTATTATTATTATTATTATTATTATTATTATTATTATTATTATTATTATTACCGACACAGATAGGTCTTATGGCGAATATGGAACAGGAAAGGGCTAGCAGTGGGAAGAAAGCGAACGTGGCCTTAACCAAGGTACAGCCCCAACATCAGTCTGGTGTTATTGGGAAACCACGGAAAATCATCTTTAGGGCTGCCGACAGTGGGATTCGAACCACTTGCAGTTAAGGATTAAATGAGCATATTGTAAGATATAAAATGTATATTCTTAATCTTAGATGAAAATAATAGTTCTTTCTTAATATCATTTACAATAATAATAACAATAATAATAATAATAACCGAGAAAGTGATTGTGCGGTTTGGGTCACGTAGGTGCTAGGATGAATTCGGGAGATAGCGGTGAATTTAATTTTATGAACGTTAATAATATATTGTAATGGTACTATTTGATTCCGTGGCAGTCTGCATTTGATGTGGGAACAATTCAAAAACAAAACAAAAAATTACAGAATGTTCACTTTGATTTTTTTGCAGAGATTTGCTGAACAAAGCCTCCCCTTGGCTCCTTACAAGTCGCAAAGCTTATACAGTCGGGGTTGGTAGCGAACATGAGTTGGCCAATGGAGTTCAGTAAGCAGCCAGACTCAGGTACGCGACCCATGGTCACCAAAGCGCTCTCCAAAGTTGAGAGCCTCTTTCAATCGCCTCTTAAGAGAGAGGATGTGTTCTACAGGTGGTTCTGTCCATCCTCCAGCGGCTATTGATCGAACGTCAAATCCTGCTACTTTTCTCAGAAATTATTGAGAGTAGGCCTATTGTATTTCTGAGAAACAGTCGTCTGGTATCTGTTTTACCGCCGCAATGAGTGATGAGTCTCTGTCATCTTGCCGACGTGATGGGCGGCTTATCATCATGTAGACGTGCACATGTTCACTATCTACCATAGGAAAAGTTGTTTTACGGGAAAATACTTTGAGATAAACATCATCTCATAAGGGAACTGTATCTCTGAAACGTTTCTACAAGTAATTCCCAATGTTTATGTACTGTATGTTTTTAGGCCTTTTGTGGTCTGGGTCCTGGGTTTCAGGGATTTTAGCCGCCTCTAGCTCAGGGACTGGGCAGGAACACAACACGCCATAGTGAATACATTCCTCCATACGACTGGCCTGAGGAAGAGCAGCTAGCCCTAAAACAGAGACCCCACCACAGTGCAGGAAAAGTTTCACACCTTTCGCCTTCCTGACCTTTTCGCAGTTATCTACGGTCGGCACTAGGTATGGATTTAGCCCAGTTTTACGACCGGATGCCCTTCCTCACGCCAACCGCATATGGAGGGATGCATTCAACATGGCGTATTTCATTGGTGAGATGTGTTGTAAGTGCTGATGTGCATTAAGGCGAACAAAAACACCCAGTCCTCGAGCTATAAGAATTAAAAGATGAAGTTAAAAATCCCCGACCCAGTAGGGAATCAAAACTTGGAACCTCTAAACCGAAAGCCACTTCGCTGACCATTCATCCAAGGATCTGGCCAAAGAATAGCATCTATTGCACTAAAATTAAATTACTTCTATGATTTGAATAAAATCTAGAATTTCCTCTTACGTACAACATTTTCTAAGAACGTCTGATAAAAAATATAAGCAGCAATTAAGTGTCATCACTTCAGCGCCAGTCGATGGAACCTAACTCTGAAACCCGTTGTGGTGCGCAACAGTTCATAAAAATTGTAACTCGCAAAAGTTTTAATTATTCATTAACATTTAATTCACAGTCACAGACAGGGCCTACTGTATATACAATATGGTTATATTTAAGAAATTATTTTTCCATTATTTTGGTTTCGCAACTTATGGTTAATTATCTTAAATTGCTTATGAAAATTATCGTTAAAAAACAAAATGTCTGCATTTCACTAATTTCACTAATCCCTCCATTCCCACTGTAGGTCAGTGTTAGGCAGTGTTGGTTTCTGGGTCTCAAGACAGCGAGTTCAAAGCCAGCAAAGTTAGACAGAATATTTAGAGGCAGAAACAATTTCATTCCTCACTCCATACGGCATATTATTATTATTATTATTATTATTATTATTATTATTATTATTATTATTATTATTATTATTATTATTATTATTATTATTATTATTATTATTAACAAATACATCGCAACTGGGAAATTTCTTGATGGCAATGGTCACTTAAGTAGTATAATAATAAAGTTAAAAAGTAATTACCCAACAACAATCAATACAACAACAATAGTACAACAAGCAATTCCATGGAAAGAAAATATTACATAAAATACTACTAGTTTAACATTCTAAATCCATCATCATCATATGCAAATTCGCATAGAATACAAGTTAAAATCTCTAGTGATACATTTGATTTTTGCCCGAAAATATAAATAAAACCACAGCCACAGATCGCCCAAAATATTTCTGCTTTCTTTGCCATCTAGTGGATAAAAATGGAAGGTCGCAACTGTCACGCAACGGCCTCAATGGTAGTTCGATAAAAATGTCAGATGGCAGGAATAGTACTCGGTGTACTTCACCACAACACCACAACCAAACATTTGTCAAATACCACACTGGTCGGCACATGGCGGAGGTTCTCAACACGATCTAACAAAACTGGAAGTTCTTAAAGGAATCGGCACGGTTTTTTTTAGTGCTAACATAGAGGTCATCAGTCGATGACTAAACAGAGTACAGTGTCGGGAAATGCTGTCAAAGCGGATTCCGTAGGCCCCATCACTAATATCCTTGGACTTGGTAAACAGTAGGATGACAAGTGAGACGAGCTTGCTTCAAGATAGTGAAAGCTATGTCTGACAACCACTTGTGAGACCCGTGGGAATTGTCGAATGGATGGCATTCTAGCCGAGGTGTTAAGACTGCGTGTGCGCCTACCCGGGGCGACCTACCCGCGACACACGTGAAAGAGGTGCCATTAACTCTTGATAATTGCTCAACTTATTTTTAAATTAAAACGAAGAGCCCTTTGAAGCCAGGTCTTTAGGCTCCCAGAATTAAGAAACAATACTTCTGCCCTTTACTAATGCCTTCATTACCCAGCGTGGATCAATGATAGGCAGTGTGAGCTTCTGGATCCCAAGATAGCGGGTTCAAAGCCAGCAAAGGTAGACGGATTATTTAAAGATAGAAGAAAATCCATTCCACACTCCACACGCTATGTTGAAGATCTCCAGTGATACATTTGGTGTTTACCAGACAAAATAAATAAAAACACAGCCACGGATCGTCCAAAAGACTTCGGTTTTTCTACCATCTAGTGGAGAAAAATGGAAGGTCGTGGCTGTCATGCATGAGCCTAAATGTCGTCAAATGGAAATGCCTGGTAAACGCTCGTTGAGGTCATACGATTATTATTAGACAGCCTGGTGGCCATGATCGTTAAGGTCTGACATCGTGGTTAGCCGGTTCGAGTCCCGTTGGCAGAAAACATTTCGTCAGAATATTGGCCGGTACACAATTTCTAACTCACTACTATAGATTGCGGTGCCAGAAGCCTGGATTAAATTCCATATCTCTCGCAGTGTTCGGCATATCACTCTGTTGACGGCGATTCGTCAGTCGGATGTGAACGTTAAGCCTTAAGCAGAAGCCTTGGTATTATTCGACAGTAATAGATTATAGGCCGACACCGGGTTTCACCCTCTCCCTACCTCATTATTATCATCATTCCACACCCAGACGCGCAGGTCATTCATGGACGTCAAATAGAAGGACCTGCACCAGGCGTACCGAACATGTCTTCGGATACTCCCGGCACAAAAAGCCAGACGATAAATAAATAAATAAATAATAATAATAATTATTATTATTATTATTGTCCGCCTCCGTGGTGTAGTGGTTAGCTGCCACCGGAGGTCCGGGTTCAATTACCAGCACTGCCACGAAATTTGAAAAGTGGTAAGAGGGCTGGAAGGTCAATTGGGTAGAGGGGGTTCGATTCCCACCTCATCCATCATCGAAGAGATTTTCCGTGGTTTCCCACTTCTCCTCCAGGGAAATGCCGGGAAGGTACCAAACTTAAGGCCACGGCCGCTTCCTTCCCTTTCCCTTGCCTATCCCTTCCAGTCTTCCCATCCCTCCACAAGGCCCCTGTTCAGCCTAGCAGGTGAGGCCGCCTGGACGAAGTACTGGTTCTCCTCCCCAGTTCTAAATCCACGACCCAAAGTCTTACGCTCCAGGACACTGCGCTTGAGGTGGTAGAGGTGCGATCCCTCACTGATTCCGAGAGAAAAACTAACGCTGGAGGGTAAACAGATTAAGAAAGAAAGAAAGAAAAAAAGAATAACTGTTATTATTGCCAACCCGTTCCCATGTGTTATACTCAATAGAAGGATGAAAATGGAATCGAGGAGGCCACTAAAAACGATATCAGGACGGGTATATGGTTCTAGTAAGAAAAGTATATTATATAAGTTTGGATGCAGAAAAACTTGCTCTATTCAATGCAGTAAGAAAGGAAAGGAAACTGTGGATTGTTGATGTGTTTCAACGTTCAGATGACCTTAACCACGGGATGGGTGACAGTTTAGTGACTAACAGGAACACTTTATGGTGACGATGGTCACACACGGCCACAGTAAAAGTATTCCCCGTTACGTCGAGCGTGCCTTCATTTTAACGCAAAGTACAGCAGTGTGTGTAGAGCGGGACCTCGTAAATCATCACAGCTTTTACGAGTCGCCGTACGCAAGCTGCACATGTAAGAAAAACGTACCTGTCAAATTACGTTTTACGAGCTTAATAGAGGCTTTTGTTCTCATCAAAGAGAGTACCTGCCGCCCTGGTGACGTAACACCGCAATCGCACTTAATGGGCTAAAAATACCACGAGCACATCAAGACGCAGGCCCTACATATTTACTTACTAATTTATTTATTTATTTACAGAGATGTGACAGTTCTTGTCGTAATGAAGAGCTAGGAAATATATGAATGAATCTGCTTACGTAACCTGGCACTAAGTGAGATGGAGTGGTCAGCCCTATCCCTCCAGCGATTCACCTGGTTCTCATCTCTGTTGTAGGCTGAGTAAATCCCAGAGTCCGTTGACCTTCCAGGATTGGAAATTTCGTTCCTAAAATTCTCAATTTTCCGAGCGAGAATTGAACTCATGTCCTTCCATGCGTATCGAACCCGTCTCGGTTGCCTCTGAGCTTTACAACATTTATTTTACCCCCTTTTGCGAGAATACAGCGGCGTTATACTCTGCTTGTCGTAAGAGGTGACTAAAAGGGATCTCAGCTTAGCACTGTGCGTTAATGAATACCCAGCCTCTATCTCATGCTGGCATTCCTTTCCCCTTACATGTGTCAACCCCGACGGTACTAGATTTGCGAGGCCTCAGAGTCTGTCATTCGCATGCCCTTAGTGGACCTTCCCACTCTTCCATCGAGACCTTTCGAAATGTCGGAATTCCTCCCCATTTCTTTCTGCTCAGTGTTAACAGAGGATGGTTTCCCAGGTGTACTTCCTCTTTAAAACAGTAATCACCACGATACAGCATTCTTTTCAAATAGTTTACTGCACAACTTTTGAGTTACTGTGAAATCGGTACGTTAGGTCTGGGGGTCTTCTTTTCCTTCTTCCTTTCCTTCTTACCTTTTTCGCCTTTTGTCTAACTATTTGAGGTTGTCACTAGATAGGAAATGGCTAGGAGAGGGTAGAAGGGACCGTGGCCTTAATTAAGGTATAGCCCCAGCATTTACTTGGTGTTAAAATAGGGAAGCATGGAAAACCATCTTCAGAACTGCCGACAGTGGGTTTCGAATCCGCTATCTCCCAAATGCAACTGATAGCTACGTGACTCAATCCCTGAACCAAGTGCTCGACTTTCTTTTTAAAGAGTAAATCATTTCCTTATCCGAGGTGGTGCAGCCCAGTTTAGCTGGATGTACCATTTTATTACTAGTCATTCTTAAATTTCTGGCAATTAAACCCAGATCTTCGAAAACTGCAGCCAACAGCGCTGCTTAAACAACTCATCTACCTGAGCAACAGCCCTAAATACCAATCAGGATTGATTGATTGATTGATTGATTGATTGATTGATTGATTGATTGATTGATTGATTGATTGATTGATTGATTGATTGATTGATTGATTGATTGATTGATTGATTGATTGATTGATTGATTGATTGATTGATTGATTGATTGATTGATTGATTGATTGATTGATTGATTGATTGATTGATTGATTGATTGATTGAAGCGTACACCACACAGTTGCGATTTTCTGTGGTAGTTCATAGTACTAAGACGAACACGAACTGTTGGCGCAACTGAAAACCTCTGCCCTTTGAACTGACTATTCAGCTAAGAGCTGAACAAGGTACGTCTGTAGCAGTGCTCATAAATGTTATATTGCCCGTAACGTAGGTAAGTTGAAGAATAAAGAAACAGATGGACACTGGATCCTATTCAAATTCGCATAAAGACCAGCTGTATATTACTGGAGCTGCAATATCCTTCAAGGTCGACTCTTCTCTGGATGTTCCCAGGTGCGGTGGTTTACGCAGGGCATTAAGCTAACTGTGTGAGCTATGCAGTTCTCCTTGAATTGGCTCTCGGACGGGTATTGAACCCATGACCTCCTGAGTTCCAAAACAGGCTCTCACTGACCACCTGGTGCTCGCGACCTGCAGGTTGAGCACTGGGAACACGTGACTCTGTGGTGACTGGAGTTTAACCCGCTTTCTGCGGCTCTGGATCAGATTACCGCAACCTAGCATTTTTGGCAACATCCTGCTTGAAGTCATCACAAGGAAAAGAAAAAAGGCGAATCCGTTCCATCCAAATACAACTTGTATTAGAATATTTTATTTTTTGAACACCATCTCCTTTGATCATGTATCGCCATCGTTTACTCGACTTGCACGGCCTCGTCTTGATGTGCGATGCATTTACCACGCACTAAAAATCCTTCATAACTCAGCAATATGAGCATTTCGTTAAGTATCGTTCCTCATATTGTTCGTGGACTGCAAAGAAATAGAAATGGCGTGTGGCTTTTAGTGCCGAGAGTGTCCGAGGACAAGTTCAGCTCGCCAGATGCAGGCCTTTTGATTTGACTCCCGTAGGCGACCTGCGCGTCGTGATGATGATGATGATGATGATGATGATGATGACACATACACCCAGCCCCCGTGCCAGCGAAATTAGCTGATTATAGTTTAAATTCCCGACATGCCGGGAATCGAACCTGTGACCCTGTGACCAAAGGCCAGCATGCTAACCATTTAGCCATGGAGCCTGACGTAATTTTGTTAATATCTGCTTTTCCAAATTAAGACTGACTCAAGAAATGTTCTCAAAGCATCATGCCTGAGGAAAAGCTTAATTCTCTCGCACTGAGTAAACAATCTGGATTAGTTCAGGAAAAAGTGGATGATTAGCTCAAGTTTGCTGCGCTCACTGCCGCGACTCTAAAAAGAAGAAAGAGTCGAAGTCGCCTTCAGGGTGGGTTCAATTTTTCCTCCCAATGAGACCGCAATGATGCGCCGAACTTGACATTTTGGTTTGCTGTACTGTGATTCGGTATCGTTGATGTCACTGAAGCGACAATTTCGTGCGAGAACAAGTCTCAGGCAGACTCCAAGGCAACGGACTCTCCAAAAGGGAATTGAGCCGACGCCAAGTGGTGTTTCTAAGCGGTCACCCATCAAATTACCGACCACGTTCAATGTTGCTTAACTGCGGTGATCAAACGATAACAGGCGTATTCAACATGGTATGGCCGTTGACAAAAGGGAACTGAGCCAACGGCACGTGGTGTTACCAAACGGTCACCCACCCAAGCACTGGCCACGCCCAATGTTGCTTAACTGCGGTAATCAGACAAGAACCGGTGTGTTCGTCATGTATGGCCGTTGGCAAAAATGTATCATTCAAATTAAAATTACCAACCCTTATATAATCCTATATATTTATAAAACTGTATAAGGGCCTATTTGTAATGTTAAGTCCAGGGGTTCTCCTTGATGGTGGGGGTGGTAGAATATATCCCGCCTGTCGTAAGAGGGGACAATACCGTGATTTTTGGACAAATATTGCATCTGATGTGTGTATGTCTACTCCTTAGTCCCGTTTCTTCATACGGGGTAGGAGATGAGGTGAGATTAATTGATATGGTATGTTTAATGGCCCGATGCCCTTCCTGGCACCAGCCTCAGTTGAGCAGCCAATGAATATGAAATGAATGATGGACAATGGAATTGGGTAAGAAGGTCCAAGGAATTGATTGTGGAACTCCCCGCATCTACCTGGACCGAGCTCGATAGCTGCAGTCGCTTAAGTGCGGCCAGTATCCACTATTCGGGAGATAGTAGGTTCGAACCCCACTATCGGCAGCCCTGAGCATGGTTTTCCGTGGCTTCCCATTTTCACACCAGGCCTTAATTAAGGCCACGGCTACTTCCTTCCCATTCCTAGCCCTTTCCTGTCCCATCATCGCCATAAGACCTATCTGTGTCGGTGCGACGTAAAGCAACTAGCATTTACCTGGAAATAAAAAAAGGGAAACCACAGAAAACCATTCTTAGAACAGCCGACGGTGGGATTCGAACCTCTCATCTACCGAATGCAGAGATGAGCCCTCGGCCCGTACCCAGTGAGCCCGTGCTTTGCATAAAGCCTGGGACTGCTAGATATTAGAACATGGTATGGACAGCGCAACGACTTCTGGTTCACTGCTCTCATATCAGACAGCTTGTCAGTTTACAATATATAGGCCTATCCATCAACATTGATCTGCATTTAGGTCAGTCGCCCAGGTGGCAGATTTCCTATCTGCATCTCATGAGTATCAGAGAAAATCCTTGATCGAGCCTAAGATCCAACCGAAACCTTCGGGTAAGAGACCATTATACCACGGGGCTGGCAAATTTGGTGGCGGAACTCGGGAACATTGAAATGAAATGAAATAGCGTATGGCTTTTAGTGCCGGGAGTGTCCGAGGACATGTTCGGCTCGCCAGGTGCAGGTCTTTTGATTTGACACCCATATGCGATCTGCGCGTCGTGATGAGGATGAAATGATGATAAAAGACGACACGTATACCGAGCCCCCGTGCCAGCGAAATTAACCAATGATGGTTAAAATTCCCGACCCTGCCGGGAATCAAACCCGGGACCCCGTTGACCAAAGGCCAGCACGCTAATCATTTAGCCATGGAGACGGACAATTCAAGATCATTTTTCATTACTACAATAATAGGTTGAACTCGTGAGCAGTCTTCTAACAGGCGCGGCGTAGATAACCTCTGTTTGTGAAGCGACGCCAAGTGATGGAATTAAAAGCCAGGTTTTAGTTTACCCTATTCGTGGAATTGGCGCACTAAGTAAAGGCGAAGGCCACAGCTTCCTGTCAACATGTATTAATGTAGGGCAGTCCCACAAAGTGGCCCACATCAGCGGCCCTGAGCTGTGAACGACAAACGCTACCTTCGGTCCTTCTTCATCTCACTATGTGCTGTAATGTTGAACATTCTGTGGAGAATAATACTAACTGTTCACATTTTAAAAAGTCTATTGCAGAATTTAACCTTCCCCAACCCAATGATTCCATTTTTCTTATTTTCCCTAAAATGTTATGGATTTTTGTGCAGAAACTGTATTCATACCTATTTAAAAGGGATTTTCAACAATTCTCTTTTCCTGTGTCTAATAAAAATGGGCAGGAGAGTGTTATGGGCGTTCAGACGTGAACTCAGCATATTTTAATACACATTTTGTAATTTCATAATAAGAAAACATTTGTTCAAAAACTTCTAAATGGTCCTCACCTTTTAACATCAACTAGGACAAAATACACGTGTAATATCAACATTCCATCTTCCCTAATTCATCAGCAAGGATGAAAATAGCAACATATCACTTTTAAAAATTCAAATTTGTGTCACAGCAATAGGCAGAAGATTCATGAGTATATTTTTTTTTCAAGCTAATAACACTAGGACTTCCATTGATCATAGGTGCGAGTTCCACTTAGTATTCTAACATCCTGGGGGAATACACATCCTAAGTACTTGAATACCATTTTGTATGCCCTACTTCATAGGTTTCTACGCAACTGACACGTAGCAAGTGTCTGCGTTGTTTGAGTCACGAATCTATCAGCTACTGCCGGCTGCCCTGAAGATAGTATGCCATAGTTCCCCATTTTCACACCAGGCAAATGCTGGGACTGTACCTTAATATTAAGGCCACGGTCGCTTCCTTCCCATTCATAGCCCTTTTCTATCCCATCGTCGCCATAAGACCTGTCAGTGTCGATGCGACGTTAAAACAAATTGTAAAAAAAAAATAGATCATCCATGTATACTGAGGACAACAGTGAAAGATTGCAGCTTTGCCTAGCCCCTGTAACTGCTTTGAACCAAGAACTCATTCTATCATCAAATGTCACTTCGGCCCGACTATCAACATTAATATATGTAATTATTATTATTGTTACTATTATTAATGTTCATTAATGTTTATTATTATTTCACACAAAGTTTTGTCGTGTGCATAGAACATCAGTGAGTTCGTGCTTGCTTGGCATACTAATTATGTGGCAGTGTTGACAACACTGTCCACAGAGAATACAATTCTGGATCGATGTCCGGTGAGCCTTTGGCGGCAGAGTTGGTGGAGGATCTCGTGGACTGGAGTTCAGGTGTATACATGCCGGAGTGCGAAATTGGGCTATTTTCTTTCCTCATTGTTCATGGCAGGTGTCTGTCTTATGTTATCTTTCTCGGATATGAGCTTAATAATACCAACAGAAGAGTCAAAGTCAAAGAAACCCGTCTTCCATAATCTCGAAAACCATAGATTAAGGAGAGGGTATTGTTTATTGTAATCATTCCATAATTTGTGATACATCCAGTATACAAAGAACAGAACAGAAGAAAGAGACAGGTATTCGCTCCAAGTTTTTCACGTGGAATTTGCTAAACTCAGTACAGGACACATTCACAGCGGCTAATAAAAAACTGGCCAGTACTGAACGATCGTGAGGACGCCCTCTCGAGGGAGATAATTAAAAATGTCAACTCAGCCGAGAGTGTCCTCCAACACAACATAACCAGTTCGGTGAGATTCTTGAGTCGTCGACATCAGCCGCCCAGCAGGTGTTCAACCCGGGGCGCGCGACTCACACACACAGTGTTTGTTGTGCAAACTACTAAAAGATGAACAGTTCCCTTGAGAAACTGATTAAAAACATACCCTAATTTGGTGGCCATCTTGTGATGGCTTCAAGCCATCTATCGCGGTCACATGGTCCTACTTTCAAATACCATACAAACCATTCCCGTATAAGTAATACTTTTTGAACTATTTCATGAAAAGCTTCCATCGAGTGTTTGTTTGAGACCCCGCGACCCTGAATTTCAAAGTCATTATGTAACTTTTAAATCAGGAATGTTACAGCAATCAATCAATGATCTGCATTTAGGGCGGTCGTCCTGGTGACGGATTCCCTATCACTTGTTTTTCTCATATTTACATTTATTTATAATTGTTTACTAAGCATTTTCTTAAATATTTACAACGAACCTGGAAATTTATCAAACATTTCCCTTGATACTTTATTCCAATCTCTTATTCCTCGTCTTATAAATGAATATTTTCCCCAATCTGTCCTCTGAATTCCAACGTTATCTTCATACTATGATATTTCCTACTTCTAAAAGCTCTACTCAAACTTATTCTTCTTCTTATGTCATTCCACGCCAACTCCCCACAGACAGCTCGAAACATACCACATAGTCGAGCATCTCGTCTCCTTACTCCCAAGTCTTCCCAGCCCAAAGTTTGCAACATTTTAGTAACACTACTCCTTTGTCGGAAATTACCCAGAACAAATTGTGCTGCTTTCCTTTGAATCTTTTCCAGTTCTCGTATCAAGTAGTCCTGGTGTGGGTCTCTAACTGCGGTCTTACCAGAGATTTATACGCCCTCTCCTTTACATCCTTACTACAACCGCTAAACACCTACATAACCGTATGAGGGATCTGTAACCTTTCTTAACTACCTCGTTAAAATGATTACCCCAATAAAGATAATTCCAACACCTAGGTACTTACAGTGTTCCCCATCAGGTGCTATCATCCCATCAACACAACAATTAAAACTGAGAGGACTGTTCCTCTTGGTGAAACTTACAACTTGCCTTTTCATCCCATTGTCTGGTGTCACAGTTCCCCTGCAGTCGCTCACAGATCTGCAACTCGTTTACTACTCTATACAGTACAACATCATCCTCAAATAGCCTTATCTCTGATTCCACTTATTTACTCATATCATCTATATATATAATAAAACATAAAGGGCCAATAATACTGCCCTGCGGGACTCCCGTCTTAATCATTACAGGATGAGATCATGCTTCACCTATTCTAATTCTCCGAGTTCTATTTTCTAGAAATGTAGCCACCCCACTCTTTTGTATAGTCAGCTGCGCTTATTTTCGTCAGTAATCTCCCATGATCTACCCTATCAAAAGCGATGCAGTCCATTTGACCTCCTGAATCTAACACATCTGCTATACCTTGCTCGAATCCTCAAAGTTGAGCTTTACTGGAATAACTTTTCCTAAACCCCAACTGCCTTTTATCAAACTAGTTGGTAATTTGGCAACCGAGACTAATATAATCAGAAAGAATGCTTTACCAGAACTTACAAACTACACATGTCGAGCTAACTGGACTGTTTACTACGTAGTGCTCAACATAAACTTCATTTCGGCGTTCCTGACCCAACAGGCAGAGTTCTCCTAGACGACTGCTTCACTACCGCTTCTGAGTACATATTTCCTATTGTTGTTTGAATACGGAGATTTTTCGGTTTCGACTCGGTTAAATTTTAACTGTTAGGTGTTTCAGTCTGCTGAAACTGAAACCGCAGACTAAAAATCCTTAACAGTTAAGAAAAAGTTAATACGTAGGGTCAGTTTACAGTTTCTTGGAATATTTTGTAATTCCTTTATATTAAATTTTTAAATTACTATCTACTTTGGTAGCCAAGATACGCAAACATTTCAGAATAATTATTTTATTAATGGAATATAATTTTCTTTAAACTAAACATCTTATTCTTTTTAACACTTGAAACGTGTTGTATTTTAGTTAAAGGCAATTAAAGCTTTTTTAATAGTCACAAATAGCTTATTTTTAGAAAGTGATCTTCACGCTTATTGTACCTGACTGAGGGTTAAAACAAAATGTTCACCGTCATCAGTGGTTTTTAAATGTAGTTATTTTGAACATACCTTATTAGTAATCTAACTCAACTAATATGAAGCTTGGCGTTTGAAAAATCTGACAGGGCAACCTTTCACAGTGAAAATGGTAGAATTTGTTTGTACTTCCAAATTATTAAACAAAACATGTTTCTCAGATTAAGTGAAACAAAAATACAGTTTTTTTATAATTTCACACAAAATCACTTTCATGGAGACATTCCAATAATTATTACTTGACTATTTTATATTCACAGTCAAACTTTTTCCATTGTTACAGAGAAAATCTACGAGAAAAAGCGTTTTACTGAAATAAATTGTAATTGAGAAAGTTATGTGTTTTTAAAATGTAGCTTATAAATGCGCATAAAGTACTAGAGTATACGGCATAGGTGTTGTTTCACTATATTTATTTATTTATTTATTTATTTATTTATTTATTTATTTATTTATTTATTTATTTATTCATTCATTTATTTATTTATTTATTTATTTATTTATTTATTTATTTATTTATTTATTTATTTACTGACTGTAATTCTTAAAAGAAATTGTATGTTTCTGGTGAAAAGGAATTAACTCCACATGCATTAAACATGTTTCAAAGACCGAGTGATTTGTACAGTGTATACAAAATTTACAATGCTTTACTTAGTGTGACGTTCACACAAACACGCACATAGAGACACTCCAGTAATGTTATCATTCTCAAATACAAAATTTAATTTACACAATGTTTTTTTCTTTACAAAATGTTTGAATTTTGATAGTTACAAGTTCTAGTTTTAAATTGGGTATGATCACGATATCAAGAGTTATGAAAACTACAAGCTTGCTTGCTTTTTGCACTGTTTCACTTGCGATGTTGATTGATTATAATATAAGAGAATGGTAACCATATGAAATTGTATTATCTTCATATCATGGTTTTGTTTTACGCTCGCAAGGAGCTCAAGAATTGTACTATTATTTGGGATACATGATTAAGCTGTTCATTCTCCCAGTACGTACCCGCCGTTGACTGTCACTGCAGCAGTAATGTCATCTGTTGGAGATGAGAGGGACCACAGCAATAGTCAGGCACTGTTACGTTATGCTTTATCAGCTTACTACCACATTTTGTTCCCTTCCGACAATCTGTGAATTAGCAGAAGCTACCAAGAACCGGCCCAATACCAAGACGACGGTCGGCGGGAACTCTGGAGCGGGTGCTTGAATTTTATTGACATAAATATCTCTTATGGCTAAGAGGTCATCTGAAATTAGCGATAAAAAATTTGTGAGGCGATGTTACCTAGCAACCGTGCAGGCTGTGATTTGAAGTTTTGGCTGAGAGACGTATAGGACATATTTATGATTATTTGATTTTCCCAAAAGGGAATTTGACACTATTCATTCCTGACAAGACTAACCAACCATCTGCCCATTATTTTGGGTTTTAGCGGATAAAGTTCAGTACATATCTATATATTAATGAGCACTATTTCAGAACGGTTAATTACTGAGATAGGCCTGTACCAAATTTCAGCTTGATTACTCCAGCAGTTTTGGTGTCAACTGAATCAGAAATAATCAGTCACCATCGCATTTTCTGATTTTACGCGAACTTTTGCAAATAATATACATATTTTAGGACAACATTTAGAAATAAAACATAGTCACGAAACACATGTTTGTGCAAAATATCATGGAATTCAGCCCTGCTATTTAGACGTGAAGGCAGACAGACGTCATCACATATACACCCAGGATTACCAATGCCTAGCAGTAAAATTACCATCCAGTGTCACAAAAATTACCCTATTTTCACCCAAAATACCTTGTTTTAAATAGTAGACAAGAGTGAGTTACTTTAAAACCGACTTAAGCAGCAAAAACCATGAACAGACAAAATCCACTAGGTCCACCGCTTAAAATACAACGACCTTAATTTTGAAACAATTTTACATCATAAAATTAGGCGAAGATGTGTTAACCAGTTTAATTTAAATATGCATTATTACATTCATTCATTCATCAAAAGTAAACTTCACTTCCCTCATACACTGCTCCTCATTATGGTTGTCGTCGGCCCAAAATTAATGAACCCGATACGTTTTTCATTTCCCTTCATTGCAGCCATCAGTGCCACTACAGTGTCAGTTTTTAACTTCCCTTTTCTGTAAAATGTTTTGTAGTTTTAGAGAACACCGAATACCCGTACAACAGACTACAACTTCTGCTTATGCAATAATGAATACGCTACCAATCAGATTCTTCAAAAAAGAGCTGCTGTAGCATTACTGAGTAGTAAATTGTGTACAAAGCTTTAAAACCTTGTGAATTATTATTTACATTTCTCAGATTTCCCTAAAGATCCTGATTTTCACATTATCCTCCAAGATAGACAGAGCTCACAAAATTACCCGCAAATTGGGTATTTGCCCACCAATTGGCAACCCTGTATTATGCCCCCTTTTTAAACCATGTCATTTGACGTGAGCATGTTGTCCGGCTGAGGAAATGGCTGCAGACCAATGCCCTTCATGGAGTTGTACAAAGATGGATAATGGATGTTGAAGACGAAAGACAAATTGTAATAATTCAAGCCGTACAGAGACAGCCCATGTAAACGGTACTGTGTAATTAAATTCTAGTCCATACGTTATTCTCCACTGCCTTGTAAATCAACGTTAATCAAATAAATATCGAACAGGGGGCAGGCCTTGTTAGTTACATTCCATCGCGTCATAAACAAATAGGCTCGGCCCCCTTTCATCTGCCTATCGTGAACAAAATGCTTTTTATCGCTTTTCAAATCAACGGCCTTGAGCCGAATTTGCATACCGATGGGCAAGCTGGGAACAGCCTAGCGGCACGCCTCAAGTCCCTGCATTTACAATTGGACACACATCAGTAAAAGTTGCCAAATTTATAAGCAAATTGGCTCTGTCAAACGATTGAAAAATCTATTTCTGAGAATTTCAAAGGAACAAATGACAACGTTTTATCGATCTTTAACATTAGATTGATGATAAAGTTAAAATTACTACACCGAAAATAAACGCAAATCACAATTTATGACACTGGTTAACGCAAGTCCTGCAAACGTTTCGTGCTTGTTTTGTTCTTAAATTATTATTATTATTATTATTATTATTATTATTATATTAATTTTACTGCACGGTTTAGGGGCACCGTGCCTGCCTCTTACCCGAAGGCCCCAGATTCGATTCCCGGGCATATCAGGGATTTTAACCTGGATCTGAGGGCTGGTTCGAGGTCCACTCAGCCTATGCGATTACAGTTGAGTAGCTATCTGACGGTGAGATGGCGGCCCCGGTCTAGAGAGCCAAGAATAACGGCCGTGAGGATCGTCGTGCTGACCACGCGACACCTCGTAATCTGCAGGTCTTCGGGCTGAGCAGCGGTCGCTTAGGAGGCCAAGGCCCTTCGGGTCTGTTGCACCATGGGGGGTGGTTGTAAGAGACAGGTTACCTCGGATTAAATAGGGGTACGTCAGTCGCCGTAATTCGGAATACTGTAACGTATTCAAAACCTCAGCAACATGTATATAACGTTCATCACGGTCCAACAGACCGTGGAAATTTCATCTTTAAGATAATGAAAAAGAGCAATTTTGTGAACATTTTCATCCTTATAGCAATATGAACAAACTATGTGAAACATTACTCGTGCAATAAAGTAAATGTAGATCAAGGTTATGTTTCGTAGATCTGGAGAAGGCATATGACAAGAGTGCCAAGCAAAAAGATGTTGGGTATCTGAGGAATTACGGGATTAATGGTAGTTTATTATAGGTTATCGAAGGTATTTATACTGGCAATAGGGCCACCGTCAGAATTAGTTGTAGAATGAGTTATTGGTTCAAAGTAGTAATAACAGAGGTTATAATCCTTCACCTTAATTGAATCAGTGTTCTTTGACAGAGCGTTAGTTAAGGAAAGGTGATTTTTGGGAAACTGAAATAAATTATTTTAGAGGAAATTCATAATCCTAGTAGTATGAGCTGATGGTCTAGGTTAAGTATAATACCTTGTAAAGGAATTGTACACGCGTATTTACGTTTTTACTGCGATGTGAAATACGAGAAAATCCGCCCTTTAATAAAAATCTTACAGGACCATCATAAATATACAAAGGAATTATACACGCGTGATTTACGTTTTTATTGCGATTTGAAATACGAGAAAATCCGCCCTTTAATAAAATCTTACAGGACCATCATAAATATACAAACAATATAGGTATTAAGTGACATTAGTGAATGACATGTTAATGTAAATAATGCACAAAGCACATATCATACAAGAATCACACATACATAAAACAAGAGTAGAACAGATGTCGAGAATGAAATGAGAAATAAGGTGGGTTTATTTTCCATATTACTGTTTGTAGGCGAACTAAAAGTTTCTTCGTAAAATAGCATGTGTTCACTTGGGACGCCATGCTTCATATTTACCAAGTCTTGTATCTTTTTTCTGTTTTATTGCCATATGTCCTGCTGGGTAGGCGAGTGTAGTTGGTGGAGAGACAGGTCCTCGCTGAATTGCCATGAAGAATGTGTGGCAATATAAACCGCTGATGTTATTGAACCCTTTAATATACAGTAGGCAATGGAAGCAGTTTGGCCTGAAAACGTGAAAGTAGTTACAGGGACGTAAAATTTGGTCCTTTTAGCAACAAACTCGACTGTTGCGTAATACTATGAGTAGTTTAAGTTTATAAAATGATGTTTGCCATTTAAACACATCACTCCACTTGAAAATGAAAGACAAGTCCTGAAGGACGTCACATTTTACACAGTTAATAATAATAATGCAAAAGATTACGTGCTTATCGTAATTCAGAAGCATTATAATTTGTGTTCTGTACGTGCAGAGAGATGGCCTTGATCGTCGTCTGTAGCCATGATTTCTATAATGCTTGTTGTAGTCGGGATTTCACTTCTCAAGAAGTCTGTAAACAACAGATGGTTGATATTTCCAATTACACTGGACCTTTGACGGTCGAGCGAAATGTCCTCTTAGATAAAAATCCATGTATTGGCTGCCAGAGATCAAAGTCGGATTCCCGCGGGGATCATGGAAGTTCAATAAGGAACATTACCAGAGGAGATAAGTGGATCAATCCTTCCCTTTTCGGCCTCTTTTATTGACACATAACTCACGCGAGTGACGCTACTGGCCGGCTGACTGAACACTTTGGTCAACAGTTCCTAGTACTTAATGGGCTTACCGCACCTGAAGAACTTAGAACACTATGGTCAGCAGTACTGAGTACTTAGTGCACCTGAAGAACTTAGAACACTATGGTAAGCAGTTCCGAGTACTTAGTGCACCTGAAGAACTTAGAACACTATGGTCAGCAGTTCCGAGTACTTAGTGCACCCGAAGAACTTAGAACACTATGGTCAGCAGTTCCAAGTACTTAGTGCACCCGAAGAACTTAGAACACTATGGTCAGCAGTTCCGAGTATTTAGTGCACCCGAAGAACTTAGAACACTATGGTCAGCAGTTCCAAGTACTTAGTGCACCCGAAGAACTTAGAACACTATGTTCAGCAGTTCCGACTACTTAGTGCACCCGAAGAACTTAGAACACTATGGTCAGCAGTTCCGACTACTTACTGCTCCTGAAGAGCTTAGAACACCATGGTCAGCAGTTCCGAGTACTTAGTGGACCTGAAGAGCTTAGAACACTATGGTCAGCAGTTCCGAGTACTTAGTGCACCTGAAGAAGTTAGAACACTATGGTCAGCAGTTCCGAGTACTTAATCGGCTTAATCCACTTGAACTCCTTATTTGAATGGGTCCCGGCGACTTCCTTAAGAATATTTTTCTTTCTTTCTGACAGCCCATTCCTACTACGTACAGGCATTTCACTTTGTCTACTGTACTTAGCCTGATAAGAGAGGGATTTCGGTTGTTCTTTTTAATGTCTTTTGAGATAGTTCAAATGTTGACTCCATCTTTCGTGCCCTTCCTTCAGTCGCTGCCTTGTTTTCATTTTTTATGCCCAATTAAGGAGGGCGTTCGAACTTACAGTATTTAGCACACTGTTTCGTCTTTCTTTCCCAGTGACTTTTCATCCGTTCGCTAGGTTTTTTCGGGTTCTTCTGTCAATCCTCTATCTTTCTGTTTAGATTTTCCACAAAACTTGAGTTTGTTTATTAAGATTCTTATTTTTCTGTCTTGAATGGTTTCTTCGTTAATACCAATTTCTTGCAGGTCTCCTTTTATTTCTACTTGCCAGTTCTTGTGCTTTTTAGGGATAGCGCTAGGTTTCAAATTTATTTCTTAGTCTATTGTTATCCTTCTGTGTAGGTGGCCGTGAAATTTTAATCACTTTTTTCTGATAAGATTTCTGATTTGATACATTTACTGTTGCTTCTTTTTCATCTAAATTCAACTTTAGCATTTTGGTCCTAGAATTTTTCGGATTATTTTTCGCTCTTGTTTTCGGTGTTTTTATTTGTGATTTTTCGCCGATTATCAGAGCTCCCCATTCGTAAAATAGTTCTGACTACAGTGATGGTTGTAGTATCGTAATTTTGTGTTTCGTGACATGAGCTTTTTCTATGTCTGAACCAGGTGATTTTGAACGCGTTTTGTCATTTTTTAATCCTTGATTTATTTACTTGCTCATTGGTCCTCGCTGGTTGAATAATTTCGCTTTGATACTCGAATTTACCTACTTGGGAGTTTTTGTTCAAATATGGTGATTAATGGTTGGTTGCATCCTCATTTCATTTGTACCACATGTTGCATCTTTTTGTACAAAATTTGGAGTCCGGTATTTTATGCTATTTTATGAAATTAATATACGAACTAGATTTCTTCCTGTCTATTGTTGGAGAGGATTGCAATCTCTGGGCTATCCAGGAGAATTTTGTTTTGAGGAGTCTATTGATTCGACTTATTTTAGTTTCAGTTTTCCATTTGATAATCAGTTTTTACAGAACGGAATTGTAATTGAAATAATCCGTCTGCTTGTGTGACTCCTGTTTTATTTCGAAACTTTCGGAGATATCTCCTAAAAGAATGTAACTTCTGATGTGTCGGTTATAGTTTATTTGACAATTTCCTTGTACGTCTGTCGACTTCGAATTCCTCTAGTAAGTTGAACAGTATCTGTCTGTCTGTCTGTCTGTCTGTCTGTCTGTCTGTCTGTCTGTCTCTCCTTTTATTGAGCCATAGGCCTACACCTTTCTGAAGTCAAATAATGTTATTTCTCTTTGTAATTGCTCTTTATTCTTCTTCGTATTATTTTTATTATTATTATTATTATTATTATTATTATTATTATTATTATTATTATTATTATTATTATTATTATCATTATTATTATTTAACCTATGACCTATCCACGGCACATTCCAGAAAGGTTAAGGTAAAGTAAGTCCCTCTGAGAATATTGGCGGCTAGTAATTAAAAAGCAAGCAGGATATCAAGAGACCACCGGCCATGTAATCTGGGAGGAGCAGAGGAACCTCTGGTTCCCATTCGCTCCCACCATTACACTACGTTTTATGGCCGCTGCTTTTGGGCGAACAGCTGTGCTTCGGTGGCTCTGCTATCTTTTACGGTGACTTAACATTCATTTTCCAAGGTTACTGCTTGCATTCAGCGAGATCGCTACCACTCTACAGAAAAATAAAACTCGCATGTGCAATTTAAACACCTGTGCACTGCCATTACAATTTCGCGGACAACGAACAAAAAATTCCCCGTATGGGTGGGGGCGGTAGAAAACGCGCGCGGCGTAAGAAGCGATGAAACCGCAGAGGATTGGTGACCACTCATCCCCGAGCTGAGTCCGGCATTGCATCTTCACTTTCCTGGATGACCTTCCTTGGCCGACTATTGTTCTCTTCCCACAGTGACGGTATTGGGCATGTCTTATTGTGGCCCCTCCCTGTCTTTTGCCGAAACCTTTACTTTTCGAAGGTTCGGACCTCTAACATTTTTAGTTTATGTAGAGGCTGCACCTCCTCTTAAAACAATTACAACCAAATCCTATTATTTTAGAAGACTGGACACATTTCAAGGGCAGTCGTATTGCTGTATCTCGTCAATGTTAAAACAGCTGAATAAATTAACCTTTTTCTCAGTGGCCATCGAATGTAGGAAGTTTGTTAATTCATGCCTTTTGCATACACAGATCTTGAATAGCTTTAAATATGCTACGAAAAAAATTATGTTTGTTTCATTATTCCCCAATGTTAACGTTTTTCTGCCAATACTTCATTATAAAGAATAAAATATTCAAAAAATGTCCACCAAAGTAAATCCATACTACCACAGCATTATCACAAACATCTGGTAAACATTTCAAGGAAATGCACCCGGTAGTTTCTGAGAAAAGGAGCATTTGTTTCGGAATAAGTTATTTTGTGTAAATTGCATTTAAAAATATAAGTTTCGGTAAAACTCGCGTACTGCAGAATAGCAGCTTTTAAACCCTCCGACAGAACAACACTGCAGCTCAAGCAAGGTGACCAGCTAACAAGACATTCTCCTCAAAACACGCCAAACCACAGCCTTCTAGAGTGCATAGTCCCTGAGATATGTGTAAATCAGTGATATATTGCACAAAACGTGTCTTGAAATAGAAGCGCACCAATATAATAAATACATTATTTAAAATAGTAAATATTCGAATATTTGAATGAAACAAGTTCCACATTAAACAAAATGATTCAGACGTTAATAAAATACAGAAAAGTGAAAATGTTAAAATTTGCCGATTTGGACCTTTAGGACTTCCCTTAAACATGAAAGTTCAGTCCACCTTCTGCTAAAATATCGTCCTAAATTTATATTCTCAGGAATTCTTGGGAAGTTGTCGAACTTAGTGTCTCAGTTTCGGTGAAACCCAAACCAAAAGAACATGATTTTCCGATCGAAAATTTCGCCAGCATTGACTAGGATTCGAGCTACAGTCATTAGTCCCTGCTCCACAGTACCTTGAGGATTTTTGTGAGGCTATATACTGTGTGACTGTTACATTTGCTGTTGCGTACCGGAAAACGTAGCTTCACCAGTACAAGAGGAAAATTATATAACCAGAATCAAAATTCTACTGCCCTCAGTTTGAAAATGTTTAATACCGTATACCAAAGGTGAAGTTGGAAAGTTGATGTTCTCGTCGTGAAAGTAAGAGAGCTATGGTGCGTCTTTACTTTCTGAATCATCTGTTTACTTGTTCAAAGTGGCCTAACATCTAGGTCATCGGCCCTTCTGAATCCTCAACACATAGCTACCGTAATTATAAAGGTGGTAGTTTTGCCCTGAGAAGTGAACTAATCAGCTGACAAACACAACATTATATGTAATTGTGAGCTGATTCAAAAGCCTAAAGTGTTCCAGCTTTAAGCAGTGCACATATTCTCAACATTTCAACACAAACAATAAATTACCACAAACAGAGAAAACGGGCAATATTGCGTATTAAGTTAAATGATTCAGAACGAGAAGCATGAAAGGGATCTTCTTCACTTAGAATACTAGTATCTCCCTGAACACTGACATTTTCCTCTCTAGAACATCAATTTTCTAACGGGTTGCAACAAATCACTGCATTGTTCTGAGGTAGAAGGTCGCGCTGTGCTTCAGAAATTTAGCGAGTGATGTGAAATATATGACGTCACTACGTGGATGTGGAATTATTCGCGAGCTCTGACTTGACAACATTACGCTACAAAATCGAGATCGCAAACAAGACTTCGTGGTTAGCAGGCTCGAGTTTCCCCATCAGAATGTTGACCGGCTGCTCACTAGATTGTGTGCGAAAAACCTGCGTTCAATTACAAACCTCTCCGTGGTATTTATATGTTGCCCGTCAGATGGCGTCATTAAGCCTTGAACAGACAGCTTGTTGTTATTCGACAGGAATAGGATGTGCTGACATCGGATTTCATCCTCTCCCTACCTCATCATCATCATCCCATATCCAGACATGTAAATCGCTCATGGGCGTCAAATAGTATAAGAGCTGCACCAGGTGAACTGAACATGTCCTCGGACACTTCTGGCTCTAAAACCCATACGATGAATAAAGGAGCCCTTCTTCTTCTTCTTCTTCTTCTTCAATTACCTTTCTCTTATGCCTTCAACCGTTAGGGTAACCTCGTTTTATCCATTTCTGCCGCTGAGATTTCTTCTCATTACCACCATACTTTTGTCCTCTTCTGTCAATCGTGTGATTGCATGAGTAGCAAGGTCTTCCTCGTCCAGCTCTTCATTCCACTGGTATTTCAAAGACTTGCTTCACTTTACTTTCTTCTCCCATTCTTCTAACGTGTCCGTTCTGCCTACTTGAAATGGAGTTCCTCCACAGTTACACGATCCATTGCAGATATTCTCAGTGTTTCTATCCGGCTCCATGGCTAAATGATTAGCGTGATGGCCTTTGGTCACAGGGTTCCCGGGTTCGATTCCCGGCAGGGTCGGGAATTTAAACCTTAATTGGTTAATTTCGCTGTCACAGGGCTCAACATTTCATCCTCATCACGACGCGCAGGTCGCCTACGGGAGTCAAATATTCTACTACTAGCATCATTCAGTTACTGCATTAAAGTAACTATTTTAAAAACGTAATTTTTCTCTGAGAAAATGTTTTGTATAAAACTGTACGCATGAGTTATTGGTGTATTTTCGTATCAAACATTGAAGTAATTAACTTTGTTTTAATTTCTGGTTTGTTCAAGATGTACGGAATGTAAATCTAACACATTTTGCTGTAAATTCCAAAATATGATGCCCAGGAACACGTGTCAGTATTAACGCAACAGGTGGTGGCGATTATTGTTTTAAGAAGAAGTACAACTGTGCAACCATCTTCTATATAACACTAATCAGAGAGAAGAAATGGCAGGGATCCGCCACTTCGAAAAATCAAGTTATCGGCCAAAGAAAGACAAGGATCACGAAGGGCGAGAAAATGAAAGACTCCCTATGCTTCCATGCGTAATACAATTGGGGCGGAGTCGTAAAAGAACAAAAGTTTACCAAAGAAGGTTGGATAGGATAGATGAACGTGAGGAGCCTGGCACAAGAAAGTGGAAGCAATACCAGGACTCAGTTGAGTTTGCCAACCCTATTAACGCAACAGAAATGCCATATCTGTAGCTAAGGGCACAGCTCAATCAACCAGTCAAATAGAAGAAGCAGAGAGCTCGCCAACTATTCACCTGGACGTGAAATGTAATTAAAAATTCACATGGTTTCTCATTTCTTACCGGACTACATTTCTGAAAGTAACATTTTTTAATCTTAGTAAAACTCTTTCAAGGAGCCGTACTGTCTAGAGCAATCAAATTCGGTACACTTCTTTTAACTGCCTGAAAGCTTCAGAGAGACTTTCAAAGAGTATATTTCTCCCTAAAATATAAGTATATGGCACTCCAAACGATTTGAGGGAAAACATACATTTAGTGTCCATCTTACTATGGTAATATAATTGTTGGGTACATTTGTAAGTATTTATTGTACGTACTAGTGTTATTAACTTGCACAAAAAGGAATGATGACTCTTAAAGCAGTACTTTCCGTAAAAATTGTAACTTAAGTTGCGCCAGAAATTCTAATTTTAAATGTGATTGTTTGCTATTTTCATTCCTAAGGGAGAGACAGATAGTTGTGTGTATTTTTATCTATTTGATGTTAAAAGATGAACAAAATTTGTCAGTCTTGGAATAAATAGTTTCTTAGATACGAACCTACAAAATGTGCCATGCAAATGCCCTATTAACACTCTTCAACACTTCAAAATCCCTACAGTGGAAGAACATAATCACATGAGGAAGTCTGGAGGAAAATGTTTAAATCTTTGCCAATATTCATCTTGACATTTATTATAAGCCAACCTTTAACCTTTCACAAATTATATTTTAATAAATCCCGACGAATGGTTGATAACATTTTGTGCGGAGACTAAGTTCGCTCCCGTTCGAAGTCAATCAAGAGCTTGACCTTATTTTCCGAAGCAGTGCACCTGTTCTCAGCTGGAAGTGCTGGTTATAAATTGTAATTACTTGATATAATCATTGTGTCCAGTTACGTGTGACTGGTTTACAAATGAAAGGTCGGGAGAATATTTTAAACTAAACCAGTTTAGAAGTGCTTTGCAATTTATACTTTTTCCTTTCTTTCTCCTCCTCTTTATTCTTGTGGGACTAGCTATATAAATATCTGGCCTGCCTCACTCACACACACACACACACACACACACACACACACACACACACATACATTCCTTGTTTGTTCCAGTTAGATGACTTTAAAAATAAACTTCCAGATCTGTTAGGAGAGAGTAAGTCGTGGCTCAAGTTGGCGTTAAATGTTCTTATACGAAACTTAATACCATTTGAAGACTGAATGATCGTAATGAAATGTAGCCATCTAACGAGGAGCTGACTGATAATGGTATAAAATTAAATACTATGTAAAGTTCATCTGTAACCAATGCCTATTGTACCAATTTTAGCTGCCATAGCGGTAATTATAGGTGTTTTTGAACCTAGATACATCTTGGTATAATAATGGAACATGCCGGGCTGAGTGGCTCAGGCGATTGAGGCGCTGGCTTTCTGACCTCAACTAATATCGGCTGTCCATGCATATAACTAAATATGTTTGTGTCTTGATGTAGAAATCTGCTATAAACGAAAAGAAGTACCTTAGATGAATGATGCATTTTTGTAGTTGGGAGTTGAGTAACTGGAATCTTCAGAGTCCCAGATAACATTATCAGGAGCATCAGAAACATCGCATTCAACTGGAAATGTAGCTTTCTTCCAGGTATGCTTATCACATTATTGAATATTGCGGCACTGAACTGATCATGGATAAGCACATTAAGCTTGATGATAGCATTATGTCTATGTCGAGTAAAAACTCTCGCCCGTAAAATTATTTGGCGAACTCCTTCTATACATCGAAAGGTTGAATTACGAACAGATTTTTTTTGATGGAGTGAGAGCAACTAAAACTTGCGCTACTGCCATCTAGTGGATAATTTATGCGCTTTTACCAAGATGAGATAAATACCTACTCGCCAGGCTCTTCGCGAATGTTCCTTGTAAGAAACGAAGGGGATTCACAATGAAACGTTCGGTGGATAAACAAACTAAATCACTTTTGATATAAATATGTCTTATGGCTAGGGGTGATCTGAAATTAGCGATACAAAATGTGTAACGCGGTGTGACCTACCAACCGCACAGGCTGTGGTGTGAAGTACTGATCAAAGAGGCCTCATCTCATTACACTTTAGACCCTGAGTCCTAGGGCGTGAAGGCTTCACAAATCGAATACCGTCAGCGTCCGAAGAAAACAAGATTTGGCCAAGGAAGATCAGATAGGAAACATGAAAGCGAGGATCCTGGGACCAGTGGAAGCAATGCTAGACTCACCAAGGGGCCCCATGGTCGCCAATCCACGCTCTGAATCTATATACCCTGGACTCTCTTACGATAGACAAACGATACAGTGGATGTATTTTAACACCCCAGTCAACAGATGGATTTGAGTGGGGCCTTCACGTACGGAAGTTATATCTGTGAATACTCTGACATTCATTGATTTATTTACTAGCATATGTACCCGTTCTTCGAACGGGAATTGGTGATCGATTTCACGATTCCTTCATGAATTTATGCCAACTTACATGTCTGTATTCAAACGTTTAATACGGCATGAAAAGCACGTGGCAGTAACGTGAAGTACGATGAGGCTGAACACAGTGGAGAGAGAATGGGGCAGATCACAGAGATTATTAAACGATACAGTTCTCCCTACTTCTCTGTTACATATTGTTGTTCATCTGAAACCGAGAGTGGCGCTGTGGCTGAAACCAATCATCTGTTCTATCGAAAAGAGTGTCCGACTCGTTGGCTGAATGGTCAGCGTACTGGCCTTCGGTTCAGAGGGTCCCGGGTTCGATTCCCGGCCGGGTCGGGGATTTTAATCTTCATTGGTTAATTCCAATGGCCCGGGGGCTGGATGTTTGTGCTGTCCCCAACATTCCTGCAACTCACACACCACACATAACACTATCCTCCACCACAATAACACGCAGTTACCTTCACATGGCAGATGCCGCCCACCCTCATCGGAGGGTCTGCCTTACAAGGGCTGCACTCGGCTAAAAATAGCCACACGAAATTATAATTATTATCGAAAAGAGTAAAATGGCTCTTTAATTAAACCTTTTAACCCGACTACAAATAACATGACAGCCTGTAAAACAGTCCATTAATGATATCTCCCTTGTTATCCTCGTATCGAAAAGGTGCACGTGAGAAATTGATTTCCATTACGGCTGGTAGTATTCCATTAATGTTCGTCATGAATATTTTGTGGGAGGGTAAAATCACTGTTTCGACTTCCTATAAACCCCCAAACCAATCCGGGACTTAGAAATCATCATCATCATCATCATCATCATCATCATCTGTTTACCCTCCAGGTTCGGTTTTTCCCTCGGACTTAGCGAGGGATCCCACCTCTACCGCCTCAAGGGCAGTGTCCTGGAGCTTCAGACTCTTGGTCGGGGGATACAACTGGGGAGTATGACCAGTACCTCGCCCAGGCGGCCTCACCTGCTATGCTGAACAGGGGCCTTGTGGAGGGATGGGAAGATTGGAAGGGATAGGCAAGGAAGAGGGAAGGAAGCGGCCGTGGCCTTAAGTTAGGTACCATCCCGGCATTCGCCTGGAGGAGAAGTGGGAAACCACGGAAAACCACTTCCAGGATGGCTGAGGTGGGAATCGAACCCACCTCTACTCAGTTGACCTCCCGAGGCTGAGTGGACCCCGTTCCAGCCCTCGTACCACTTTTCCAATTTCGTGGCAGAGCCGGGAATCGAACCCGGGCCTCCGGGGGTGGCAGCTAATCACGCTAACCACTACACCACAGAGGCGGACCTTAGAAATAATATTGACCCTAATACCTACCCAAGGACAGATATAAAGTTTCGTAGAAATACATAGTTTTCCAGTTATAAGTACTCAACAAACGAACGAACAGACAAATGGACATTTTTTAAGTCCCCTCGAACATAGAGTGAGAAGCGGTCCGATAAAGATGGCTCCTTTGTTAATTGTCGTATCGAAATGATGCACATGAGAAAAAAGATATAGAAATTCGTTTCCACTAACGTAGATAGAATTCCATTAAGTTTGGTTGTGTATATTTTGTAGGAGTGCAAAATCACGGTTTCGGTTCCGTATAAACCCCCAGTCAATTCAGGGATTTAGAAACAATATTGGTCCTGAAACCTACAGTATCTAAGGACAGGTAGATTCTAAATATGAAGTTTAGTAGAAATATATCCAGTAGTTTTCAAGTTATAAGAACTCAGAAAGCTAAAAAATATGCAGATAGTCATTATTACACCTGAAACGGATAAATGAATGAAAATTTCGCCAAAATAGTCATTGCACAGGCACAGGGTCGTTACGATTTTATTTATTTATTTATTTATTTATTTATTTATTTATTTATTTATTTATTTATTTATTTATTCATTTATTTCAATATGTATTAATATCGGGAAAGTATTAGTGATTATTATTTTAAGACGGAGTGAAATAGGACAACCATTCTCTCTTAACACTGGTCGGAGGTAATTAAAGCAGAAATCCAACCCTTTGAGGTATATAGGTAGTCTATCAACAAAAAAAGATGGGCCAAGAAAGCCTTGAAAATGAAAGATATCCCGAACCTCGCAAATCTAATGTCATCGGGTTAGAACATAATGAGAGGGTGGAAGACCCCTCCAAATACTACCGACTAAGCCAGGATCGAACCGTCAAGGTGGTCTCAGAGGACCAGCGCTCTTCCGTCTGAGCCACTCAGAGCAGCTGCTGACTTAATACGTGGATGTCTGGAATAAAATCACCCAATTTAACTCATGCTCTATAGTGTTCAGCATATTGATGAACTGTGGGAGAAAAAAACAGCATTATGCATTTGTATGACGTCCACAGGAAGCAGTACAAAGGTCCTTCATTATCTTGTGTGCAAGGAATGTTAAAATTCGGACCGTGTAGACCGGCCATTGTTTCCCTGAATGAACGCTTTCATAACAATACTCTGATATTGTTTTGAATAATTCATGCTATTTGAGCCGCCAGTGTGAATCATTCCTTCACCAAACAAGGGAGCCCCATTAACGAGCGAGATAGAACATGCCTTTGTATCGTTCAAGCAGATTATTTCATTCATAGATCTCAACGGACCTTGCAGTAGTCCACATCCGTTCCTGAATTTTTCCATTCATTAGTAGTCTGTAGAAAACCTCATGAGTTTTTCTTTAATATTCTACAGTTAAGTACAATATTCTTTTTTTTGCGGGGGGGGGGGTAGTTGCTTTACGTCACACCGACACAGATAGGTCTTATGGCGACGATGGGACAGGAAGGGGCTAGGAGTGGAAAGGAAGTGGCCGTGGCCTTAACTAAAGTACAGCCCCAGCATTTGCCTGGTGTGAAAATGGGAACCACGGAAAGCCATCTTCAGGGCTGCCGACAGTGGGATTCGAACTAACTATCACCCGGATGCAAGCTCACAGCTGCCCGACTCTAACCGCACGGCCAACTTGCCCGGTAATAAATATTTAAGGACTCCCTTACTTACATTTTAAATCTTTCTTCTTCTTCTTTTTCGTTTAGGCCTACGATGGACCACGTGGTTCTTAACTCTGGTGAACTCTTTTCTTCCTCTTAGCCCAGTATTCCTTCATTCTAGCGTTATGGATGTCTTTTCTTTCTTGAGTCCATTCCACTCCTACTCCTGGACGCAGTGATTTAGTTGTTAGTGACTGGAGAGTCAGATGTCTTGACTAACTTTCTGAACTTATCACGGTTGTAAATGTCAATGTGATCAATGTTTAGGTATTGTAGGTCTTTCCGCACTAAATTCGTCCATTTGGCATTTGTTGCTTTCCCTCTAGATACAGTGTTGAAGATCCTTGAAGTGAGTTAATCTTTCAGAGGTCTTTTGTTTGAACACTGGTACAGATAGACTAATCTACCTTTACAATATAAGAAGAAGAAGAAATCATGGAAAGTAAAAAAACAATTGGCTGCTCGAAGTTGGAAAAGATCTTCAGGAAATAGGCTTCAGAGATGACATTGTGTTAGACAAATCTAAATTCGGAAAATTAGTCGACAGTCACCACTTTGCTCACCATCCAAGCACTATCACCAACAGAATCTGGTCAGAAGATCGCAAGAAAAGCCACAGCGAGAAGATGAAGAGATTTTGGGAGAAATAAAAGGCAATGACATCAACTAAATAAGTGCAATCGCGCTTCTTAGTCGGGCATAACGAAAATAATAATAATAATAATAATAATAATAATAATAATAATAATAATAGAATGGCATCAGCAGCATTTTCATTTGATGCCATTTCGGAGACCCGATTGCCAATATTGACTAGATGGCCGAAAAACTAATGGGCGGCCTGCAGTAAGGCTGCGTTTTAATTAATGTTGTCGGACAAGAAGCAACACTCCGAATTTTACTGAACTACTGATCTCTGCTGCCAAAATAAAACACATGCGCCGGCTGAATTGTTTGCATAGTGGCAGATCTGGAGAATTATGACGTAGAATACAGTAAGTGTACAGTTTCACAACCGCACTTGGGTCGGTCAGGGTTACCAAAAATAGTAAGTTTTAAAATCGAAACAATTTACAGAAAACACGTGCCACGTCAGTGTTCAATATCTCATTTCAAAGGGGGAATGAACTTTGTATCCAGCAATGAGAGTCTGATCTCCGTATGAGGTCATGGTGCGACATCTTGAGGTACGAATCTACAATCCTCTTATTTACCAAAAATGATTAAAGAAACGTAGCCATTTTCGATAAATAAATAAAATTAAAATTAAGGACATGAACAAAACCATCGCCGTATGATATTTCCAACTTTTGCTGTATGAATGTATATTAAAATGTATTGAGTAATGATTCATTGTACTATATGTAAGCAACTTCACAGCACCTTCCTAGTAACTTTACTGTCCGGCTCCATGGCTGAACGATTAGCTTGCTGCCCTTTGGTTCAGGGAGTCCGGGCTCGATTGCCGGTCGGGTCGGAGAGTTTGATCCTCACTGGTTAATTCCGATGGCGCGGGAGCTGGGTGTGTGCCTTCAGCATTAGAATTTATCTTAGGTAGAGCCCCATCCTCACAGAGGCGCAGGTCGCCTGTAAGGCATCAACTCGAAATACCTGCACCACACACCATTATTCTAGTAGCCTAACTTTGTTGCAACTAGTTCGATGATGACAGGAAATGCGTTTCCGATTTTACACTAGCGTTAACTAAATGCTATCTTATAGGTAAGACTGATAATCTGTCACAATCAAACAATTAACATGTTTGAATTACTTTTGGTTAAATTTAGATTACCCAATAAATATAATGGAAGGTGTTCTTTGTATTAATTTTGCACCCATCCGTATGTATGGTAGAATGGTCAAGAGTTCGTGTTGTAGTAGGTCCGCAAGAATGCTATGTACTTAATAATACGGTGAAGTCGTACAATTACAAGCCTCTGGTATGTGGAGATGAACTACATTGATATAACAGACAATTTAAACGAGTTCACAGTTATTTGGCCTATCAGTTCAATCTTCAAGTATGTATAGACACCTCGTACTTTGCCGCTGAGCTCCGTTACGTGGGATGGAACGCCAATGAGCAAACTTCGAAGTTTTAAAATTATATCGGCTCAAGAAAGGTTGTGAATGTCCTATTTATAAAGACCTTCCGACATCTCACTCAGATTCATTCCTCGCATTATACTTACAAATTATATCTTGAGCATTAAGTTTTACAAATAGCTTGCTTGTAAAAATTGTCGTGGAAATTCGGGATGTGTAGCTCCGATGATAAAACCCCAAGTAGGAGGGTTCGACCTCTGTTTAGTCCAGTAGTATATGAAAGTACCCGTGTCGGTAGATTTACCGGAATGTAAAAGAACTCCTGTGGAAAAAAATTCCGACAGCTCGGCGTCTCCGAAAACCAGAAAGTAGTTAGCGGGACGCGCTAGTGTCCAGAGAATGCTCACTGAAGTCCAAAGCGCTGAAACTCTGAGTCACAGAGAAAGAGAAGGCAATTTTTTTTCAGGTTAAGACGTTTTAAAAGTGTGACATTTGTGTTTACTTCCACGCCTACATGGTGCTACTGCATATGGTTTATTCCATCATCATCATTTGGAAGATAATAATAATAACAACAGGAATAATAATAATAATAATAATACCGTATGCGGACATTTTCATTTGATGCAACATAGGCTGCCTGTTTGTCAATTTGGACATTCCGTTTTACTCTACCAGATGGCAGGGAAATCAGAACTCTATTGGGCGATCTGACTCAGTTTTGATTTATTTTGTCGGGTTAACATCAAATGTATCACCAGAGATCTTTTACATGTCGACACTGAACGACACGGAATGCGGAAAGGACTTTTTTATGATGATCAGTAGCACTATGGCAACATTTGAGCGGACTACTGAAGGTCCAGGTCGATCGATATAAATAGTCTCAAGACTTGTGTTTCGAGATCAAGAGAAGAGAACAAGTCGGGGAAACTCGATCTGCTGATTTCATAACATTAACGAAAGCGAGTGATGGTGTATTGCGATAGTTGACCTGTTCTCGGCCTCCGGGTCTTGTCTATCAGCTTTGGCAGGAGTTGCCAGTGAGAATCACAGAGCAGGTAAGGCCAACTCCTTCCCAAAAATCAGGTTCTGATAACCCCCCCCCCCACCATACAAAGGGCACAGCACTTTTCCCTCCCAATTTGACACTATTTTGTTTTAGTTTCCCTCCATAGAAAGTATTCCGTAACCAGGCACACAATTTTCCGTTACACTTTACACAGAATTCGGACTGTGTAAAGTGTAAATTAAAACCTTTGGTGTGTCTTTATGTATTTGTTGGCTTCTTTATGTATTTGTTGGCTAGGGTTATCTTCTCCCTGCCAGCCTCTTCTGCCTCATAGAAACTTTGGGAGGGGCCATTATGGGAGCTAAACGGTGTATTGAAATTTCTCTGCTCTTTCTGGAGAGGAGGGAATTGGTATATTTACATTTTTTTCCTGAGGTAACTCTAGAATAATAATTGACTGAAGGAGAGAATCGACATTCACCCTTGCAGAGTGAATAAAAATTCTCCGTTAATTTTACCTTCATGATACTCTCGATATACTGTGTAGAAAGTAAGTTGTGTTTTTGTTTAGGTTGGTTGTTGTATGGTAGAGTCGAACTTGGAAATGGTACGGCAACTGTTGTAACCAAGGTTGAAGTTTACAGAACACAACTTTATTTGCTTCACTTTATGATATTTACACAAATAACTGAAATTTATTTTGAAGCAAAAAGGAATATTGAATCTTGAGAAAAGTCTGTCTTTATACAATATGTACAGGTTTGCAGTCTTTATATACACTTCTGTCTTGAAAAGATAGTCTTTGTGAATTGACACGTTGATAGTCGAGAACTATCTGGCACACTAACATAAATGTTCATGAGAGTCCTTGTTTGTTGAAGTGCCTGAATTCCTAAAAAGCAAGTTCAATTGATTGAAGAAATTCCACCTAGCGAAACTAAGGGAGCTTGCATAAATTAGGGAATGAAAATGGCTTGTAAAAGAATTACGGAACATAGGCAGCGGAAACAGGTAAGGGAGCGGTGACCAGAGGTGAAACCTCGTACTGCCAGAAATTCAGTCCACCTGGTCGAAGCACATTTTCAAGAGGAGTAGCCTCCGTGCTCGACGTAGGGTGTATTCTGGAGCTGGACACCGGGGCAAGTGGGCAAGTGAGCTGGCAGGGAGCTCCTATTTATAGTACACTCGATGGTCAGGCACGCGCACTGAGGGTTGCGCGTCGAAGCTAGCAGAATGATACACAGGCGCGCGTGCAGCTGGCTGGCGGAGCGAGAAGGGAGCGCCGGACATACAACAGCAACACCGTAATGTGGAGTTCAGTAACGTACCCACTTTAAACACAAGTGATTCTGAACAGCTTTTGACCATGACAGTTCAATTCCAGCCGAGGACAGTGGGATTTTGAAGGTACCATATCGGTAGATTTAGAAGTCCTTGCGAATATATTAAATTTCGACCGGACAAAATTGTATGTCAGCGTTCTGATGTGTCGTCTTAGAGGTCACAGTTTCCTTGCGAAAAGCGCTGGTTATAATGTTAACTCGATGATATAATAATAATAATAATAATAATAATAATAATAATAATAATAATAATAATAATAATAATAATAATATGCATACTGCACCCAAATTGCCCGCTTAAAAGGTTACATTAAATTACAACCTGTCCAAAAAGTAAGTGTGCAGTAGAAATTTGAAGTGTTACAGGAGCGCAGTTTTCTCTACAGGAGATGTTCTGCTGGTCTTGTTGGAACGAGCCCTCTTGACCCACGAAATGGTCTAGAATGTCAGTGCGGTAATGTTCTGTACTGATGTTGTCGTGGCACTCACAACCTGCAGACTTAAGGCACGCCACATCTGTAGAGCCATTTCCTTCATCTCATGAGGGTTGTCGGTGCTTCAGACACGAGTGATGTGTCCACTAACGTTTCCAGACAGATGAAGCTTATGCGGTGGTCGTCATGGTGATTATTGTTTTAAGAGGAAGTACAACTGGGCAACCATCCTCTAGATAACACGAATCAGAAAGAAAAAATGGAAGGGATGCAAAATGAAGGTATCAGCTAGAAGGAAGACAAGAGCCACGAAGGACGTGAAAATTAAAGACTCCAAGAGTTGACCAAGGGAGATCGAAAGGGTAGATGCAAGTGAGGAGCCTGGCACAAGTAAAGTGGAAGCAAGATGAAGATACCGAGTCATTCCTAAATTTCTCTACACTACATTGGACATCCTGTACATAAATCTTCATTATGAATTGGTATGCCTTCACAGTTCAGTCTGCAAGCCTCTGTGAATGAACTAAGCGTCTCCACATTTCTCCATTTGCAACCAGCCCTGATGCCTCATTTAGTTACACACTGAAGCATACAGTATGTGAACAGACTAGTAGCTTATTGAATACTCCAGTGAAGGAATGGTTTGTTCAGCCCTGGGCTGCGAGCAGTGTGCATACAAATTAGCAAGCGACAGAACTTGCTCCATTCCGTTCCTTATTTCACTCTGCATATAATCAATCTGTGTATTCTTAACACCTAGTTTCTATAGCAGATAATTGAGCCCGGGGCCTCGGGCCGGTACCAGTTCACACTTGGCAGTCTCGAGACTTCCAGAAGACTTTCAGTACACTTACATAGCAACAGTCGCTCAGAACAAGAATGAGCGCATGGTATTGTTTATTCCTCACATCATCATCATCATCATCATCATCATCATCATCATCATCATCATCATCATCATCATCATCAGTGTCTAAAGGCAATGCCTTGTTTTTCCTGTCCTTAGTTCCCCGTTTTATTTAATAATAAGAACCATGGAGACTCTGTGCTAAGTCTTGACAGAATGTTTTCCTCTGTCGCCCTCGGCCTTCCTTCCTTCCTTCCTTCCTTCCTTCCTTCCTTCCTTCCAGCAAATTGGTAAGAAAGGTGTTGTGTCGCAAGATGTGGCCAGTGAATTTATCTCTTCTTCTTTTTATCGTTAAAATCAGTTCTCTCTTCCCTTGAATTTCTTCTAAAACGCTTTTGTTTGTTCTCTTTTCAATCCATTTAATCCTGAGCATTCGCCTCCCGACCCACATCTGAAACGTTTCCAGTCGTTTTCAATCTTAATCCGATTGTCTAAGATTCACAGCCATACAATTACACACTCCATACAAAAGAAATCACAAATTTCTTCCTAACTCCAAAATCTAACTCTGCACTGATTAAAAGATTTCTCTTATTACTAGACGCCTGTTTGGCAAGTGCTATTCGCATTTTAATCTCTTTGCTGCACCTGTTGTCATTGGTGATCAGGCTTCCTAGATAAGGGAAACTGGTGACTTGTTCCACTACCTTGTCAGTAAGCTTGATGTTGGTGTGAATTCGTTCAGGATGTTTACTCACAACTAATATCTTGGTCTTCTTGACATTCATGTTTAAGCGTGAATCTGACAATGCTGATGATAATACATTCAGCATCTTAGACAACTCTTTCTCGGAGTCTGGTACAATTGCTATGTCATCTGCAAATCGAATGCATTGGATATAGTGCCCATTTTCGTTTACTCCTTTGGTATTTGCCTTAAACTTATTTATGGCTTCATCAATGAATACATTAAAAAGCTACCGTGAGATAGAGCAGCTCTGCCTTACACCTTTCCTGATTTTTGCTGTCTGGATACTTCCTCCGATATCTATCTATATCTATCTTTCCTGTAGATTTTAAGAACTTTGAACAGTTTGTCCCAACTCACGTTATCAGAAAACATTAGAAAGGTGTTCCTATTCATCTCCAACCTCCTTTCTTATATTATTCTTAGAGCTAAGATGGCTTCTCTTGTTCCCATCAATGTCCTAAAGCCGAAATGGTCCTGATCGATTTGTAAATTTAATTTGTTATTTATCCTTTTTTATTATTGATAGTAGTATTTAGGATGTATGAGAGAGCAAAGTTATGGTTCTGTGATCGGAACATTCTACACTACTTCCCTTCTTTGGTATCATAACCGTTTTGCTTTTGATAAAGTATTATGGAAGTTCACCTTCATAGCATATCTGCATATCGTGGCAAATAGACCGTCTTTCAGTTTCTCTCCCATATTCTTAAGCAGTTCTCCGGGTATGTTCCTCACATATCGGACTTCATATTAATAATCAAAATGTAATTCACCTCTCAAGCAGGTGCAAACCCTGTGGATACCTACAAGAAACATTACAACTATAGGTATAAATATTCTGAGAAAACTGTACCTGCGAGGAACACAGTATACTGTACTATGTGCTCATTTTTAAGCCACTTATAAAAATACACACAGCCTGTTTCCAATCATTCGACCGGGTCAGGAATGGAATGAATGAAGCCCCCATCTAGCGGCGAGGATGGGAACTGTGCGGGCTGCCGAAGCCTGTCGCAATCCTCTGTGACAATCATTAGGCTAATGACTGTTGTTGTTTGAGTCATCAGTCCACAGACTGGTTTGATGCAGCCCTCCATACCACCCTATCCTGTGCTAACCTTTTCATTTCTACATAACTACTGCATCCTACATCTGCTCTAATCTGCTTGTCATATTCATACCTTGGTCTTCCCCTACCGTTCTTAGCACCTACACTTCCTTCAAAAACCAACTGAACAAGTCCTGGGTGTCTTAAGATGTGTCCTATCATTCTATTTCTTCTCGTCAAATTTAGCCAAATCGATCTCCTCTCACCAATTCGATTCAGTATCTCTTCATTCGTGATTCGATCTATCCATCTCACCTTCAGCATTCTTCTGTAACACCACATTTCAAAAGCTTCTATTCTGAGCATTAATGACTAACAAATGAAATTATATTGGACAATGTTGCTGGAATGAAAGATGACTGGGAAAGTCGGAGTACTCGGCGAATAACCTGTCCCGCCTCCGCTTTGTCCAATAGCTGGGATTTGAACCACAGAACCCAGAGGTGAAAGGCCGGCACGCTGCCGCCTGAGCCACGGAGGCTCCGACTGTATATACCTTATCATACAAAAAAAAAATTATTGAACAATCAGAAACTTCGAATTCCTTACTCACTTCTATAATAAGACAATGCACGTTCAAATTGTACCGAATCGGGTTATTTTTGTTTGTGTTTTTTTTTTTAAGTAGAAGACAACTATAATTTCGTTTCTGCTCGACGCAAGAGGAGCTATGTATCAATCCGTGGCCAAAGTTCTCGCAACATTCGGTATTTCACGTCAAGATCTCAAATGTATCATCACATTTATGTGAAGAAACGTATGTCCAATCCTTATCCCTGGGTCGGGTGTGAAGTGAGATGAGTCTTCGTAGCGAGCGTTTTACGGTCGGATGCCCTTCCTGACGTCAAGCTTGTCAGAGGAGTTAATGAGATTAAATGAATGACGCGATATATGATAGTAGGAAGCGAGAGCGTGAAACCCGGTGCCAGCACATACTCCTGACGAATAAAGCTGGGGAAACTAATTTAGCACGTTTGGTTCAACATATACAGTAATTCAAAATGTGTTCACAACATATTGTCGATATTGGCTGAATTTTAGTAATCTGTGTTTTGTGGAAACTAGATGAAAATCTAGCAGTACATTTGTAAATAAATAACTGTTCTCTCTCTCAGTGACGTAGGAATATTAAGGAAACTATGACAGGAAATGTCAAATTCGTTCGTTAATGTTAGCTGTGTCGAAAACCAATATTATACACTCCTTACAAGCATAGCTACCGAGCTCCATAGCTGCAGTCGCTTAAGTGCGGCCAGTATCCAGTATTCGGGAGATAGTAGGTTCGAATCCCACTGTCGGCAGCCCTGAAGATGGTTGCCCGTGCTTTCCCATTTTCACACCAGGCAAATGCTGGTGCTGTATCTTAATTAAGGCCACGGCTGCTTCCTGCCCACTTGTAGCCCTCTCCTATCCCATCGTCGCCATAAGACCTATCTGCGACGTAAAGCAACTTGTAAAGAATAAAAGCATAGCTCGGAATAGATTGCTCCCTGGTAGACGATTTTTAACAATTTTCTGTATAGAGGAGAGAGAGAAAGGAGGAGATGAATTAAAATCCTCTCATTATCTCTACTACTGTATGTTCACTGGTAATGTTATCCCTGAGGCTCGCTACCCGTGGTCCCACGCATATACCCTACAGTGCTCCCAATGCCCCTACTGGTAAACCTTTACTGAATATTGTATATTTTGTATGCACGTTTACCTTACGAATAATAACAGCGGAGATATTCGCGATCATTACATTTTCCATAAGCTTCCTGATAACCCCGAAAATATTTACGCCATCTACAACCTGTGCTTAACAAAACCTGGAAACTACAGTTTGCGATCATTCAAATCTCACAGATGTTTACCTGACGGGCTACGACAACAGATATATTCACAAATTTAGTCCATCAACTTCAAAAATTATTGACATGGAAATATTGAAATGGCGGTGATTTGTCGTGATTCCACTTGTAAGGTACAAAAGCGCGTGATCATCAGCCCATACTGATGAGGAAGATAATTAAGATAACCATCGAAACGAGAAGAAAAAAGAGGAAATGGATGAAAACTGGGAATAGTGTGATTTGATAACATTGCCAAAAGGAAACTTCTAAATTTAAATTCTGCGGATTCACTTGTTTCTAACACTCAAGTGATTGGCTTTACGTCACACGTAGTCCGACAGGTGTTATGACGACGATGGAGCCGGACGAGGCTAGGACTGGGAAGGAAGTAAGTTAGACCAACTGGTCCAGCATTTTCCCTGTTATGAAAATGGGAAAGCACGGAAAACCATCATCAGGGCTGCCAACAGTGGGGATCGAATCCACCATCTCCCGAATGCAAGCCCACAGCTATGTGACCCGAACCGAGCTAGCAACTCTCGACTTAGGACACGCTATGCTTACAGTACCGTACATCGGGTTGCCACTTGCCTTCTAGCAGTTTGTGTTCTTCCTTGGAACCAGTGTCTCTGATCCCCCTTCTCTGGAGTTGCCCATAGAGTGGCACGTTTCAAAATCATGAGAAGATGAAATATTCTGCGTGATGTACTGGTGTTAAACAGTCGAGAGAGAGCTCACCGTACAACAAGCTTTACATACCTAGGAGCATTTTTAAATTGATTGTTAATCTAACTAAATGCATTAAAAGCGTTTCAAAAATATTCTCAAAATAAGTATCTTATTTTTTTCCGACAAATTTTAATTCTTATCTGTGCATCCCCCTCTCCAGCACGTCGTCTGTCCCTCCCGCGCGTAGTTTCGATAACCATTGATATATGTTATGTTTCAATCTGACCTCTCACTGGTCATAAATCAGAGATTGTCTTGGATCATTTTTCTAAAAACATGTTTTCAACTTCGCTCAGCAAGGAACATCTGTGTGGCCTATAGACTTTTAATAAATTGATTACATGTTTTCCTCAAGGAGATTAAGATCTGGGTCATAAACTCTATTAATTACGAAGGAGGACCGAAGAGATACTGTCAATTTGAAGTCTGAAACTGCATGAGGCTTCGAAGTAGAAAATATGTCAACCGCACAGTACCGGTCAGAAAGTTGACCATCACATAACATGACAGAGATTAGATTTGCACAATAAATAGCTGCGACCTCGTTAAGAAATCACCACATGTAAAATATGTGCAATATAGTGTTGCATTTAGTTCTTACAGTTTTTTGTGTATATTTGTGTGTTTTTTCTAAATGTTTGTATATTTTGCATTTTAGAATAATTGTTGTAACTAATGTACATAATAGATTTATTACGGATCTTTGCTGTTAGGTGGTATGCTCTTTCTGATTCTCAATAAAGAAAGAAAGAAAGAAAGAAATAACGGTTCAAACTTGGTCCGGTGGTGTTGTTCTCGCCAAACATGTGAGAGCTCTGGTATTAACAGCGTTTTACTTATTCCTTTCGCATTATGAAACCATTGCACTTCTTAGTCCCAGCAACGGGTTCTTTGACAAATTATTTTCCCCCAAGCAATCTTATGATTTTCTTGCTGTCGACTAAAGTTCCAATGCTACAGAAATGAGTTAGGCCTACATAGTGGTACCATCAGGATTAAAATTATAATTACCTAAGGGGAAGAAACCAACTTCGATATCACGTTCGGTGATGTTTAACGCGAGAAAGATGTATGAAAGTAGTCTATTTCAGCTAAACTTCAGACCTATAAGTGTACAAAGAAAATCGGTACAGCTTTTAATTTCTTACCCCAGAGGGAAGCCCATCTAATCTCGCATCTCGCAAAAAATTCTCGGCGGCAATATTTGCAGTGACTTACAGCAGAAAACATTATTAATGCTCTAAGAGTGGTGCTATTTTTGGAGTGATTTTCTAATATTTAAAAATTCGTAAGTCCTAGGTACGCCGAACATATGCAAGAAAGTTCAAGTGTTCAAAGGAATAATTTACTAACAAAAGAACTACCTGGATTGGATCTGACAGATTTCAAAGAAACGTGGGTGAGTGATCGACTAACATATCCTAAGCGTAATGGTAATAATTACTGAAAAGTAGCTGTGAGGTTCGGAGCACTTAGCTATTGACGTATGTATTGTAGAAGATACCAACTCTCTTGTAAATTTACACAAAACGCTTTATACAGATGAAATTTTTACAACACGAACAGAATTTCACACCCTGCAAACCTATTTTACAAACAGGAACAGTACATAAATATAGCAACATATTTGGTCTTTATGCCTCTGTATTGTTTATAATGGAAGCTGAAATATTCGCTACCTTTGTAAGTGTGTATGCTATTAAAATAATGTTTCATTAACAGAAACGAGGAGACTCGTTTATTCATGCTGTGGACAGCAATTTTCTGATGTACTAATTGACTGTCCTATCAATTTTCATTGCAGTCGATGCCTTCGATACACAACATTATAGTACGCTTAAAACTGCAACAAAACTATTGTATGTTTAAGTAACCTATGCTACAGAATGACTATCGCCGTTAACCTCTCGTGCGCACAAATCTCACGTGTGTCTTATTCAATCCGCCCTTCGGTATTTCCTTTTAAGAATGCACGCAAAATAATGACTCCTCACTCCGCTTTAGATCTCATGTGAGTGAGCTGCTAGTTCCATCTAAATCCAAGCGACTTTTCTTGTTGTACATGTGTCGCACATGGTAAGTTCCCGAAGTTCAGACATGCACATAAATTAACTGTAATCGGTGAGTAAAATTGATTTCTGTAGTAGATATATGTGCTCATTCGAATGATCGTGCACACCATGTGTAGCCTAATATGAGCCACTTAGAATTTTCAAAGAAAAATGGGCATGTAATATTTTTTAAATAAAAAATATTTGAATTTGAAAGTTTCCAACGAATAAAAATTCAGATTATTTTTTTCTTTTCGAAATGAAAATGGATACACGAGAGAGGGAAGTTTATCATCTTGTTAAACTTCATTACGATCGATCTGGCCCAATCCAAACTTACTTTGTGACTTTCTAGGGAAGATGTTTAAGTACTAGGTGACATGTCATAAGTATTTGTGAGTCCCTGAGTGTTCACTGTCACCACGAGGAGGATACAGGTAGACTGAGATGTAGGTGAAGTGTCGAGAGCCAGGCAGACGGAGGGAGAATCCATTAATCATGAGGGTGCAAGTAGATGTCGGAGGTTCGGTGGTCCCGTAGATTAGTACTAATCAGAGCACTTCCCCTCTCCATGTCGAGTGATGGATGAGGGACCGGGACAAGCAGGCTCAGCCTGCCAGGCCCGTACCTGCGCGCTTCTCTCACAGAATTCTCTTCTTGTGCCCTCGCCCAGTCACTGCGGTTCATCGAGATGTGGTCATTACTGCTTTAAGAAGATGAATCAGAGGAAAATTGGTATAATACCGTTGGAGTCGGAAAAGAATAAGAGCTGACCAATAGAGGTCGAATGGGATAGATGAAAGAAAGTAAGTAATGCCAGGACGCAGCTAAGAGACCCGTGGTTGCCAAGACACTGACCCCAAGTAAAGAGCCCCTTTTATTCCCCTCCTACAGGCAGGAGATACCCAGGGAGATTGTTTTAGAGAATAGAGTGGGACAGTGTTAAAGAAATAAATTACTGTCTTCTCGTGATAAGTCAGAACATGTGTACTGACTTGGTACTGTTGTACTCGATCAATAAGTGGGAGGAGACTCTACAAATCCTTAGTTTTTCGGTATTGATAGCGGCAGGCCCATTAGAGGCTGCGATACTGAGTCGACGGCCCTTCTTACCTCACCGCAGATGCAGTCCATGAAATGACACGTCTAGGGAATCTTTGAACTTCATAACCCCAAGTGCAGAACTGTATTTATTCCAGATCTTATTTATTTATTTATTTATTTATTTATTTATTTATTTATTTATTTATTTATTTATTTATTTATTTATTTATTTATTTATTTATTTGTTTATTCATTTAGAACTTGCTTTACGTCACACCAACACAGTTAGGTCTTATGGCGACAATAGGATAGTAGAGGTATAGGAGTGAGGAGGAGTCGGCCATAGCCTCAAGATACATCCCCAGCATTTTCCTGCTGTGAAAATGGGCCAAATCATGTTTAACCGGTTTACTTTCTCACGTGTATCTCACCAATATGTATTGCAGCAAACGGAGATATGAAAAGAAATCGACCTGCTGCGTACCGCAAACTTTTGGCTACGAACTAGGGACTAGTGTTGGGGAAATCGAATCTCCACATCCGCTTTGCCTAGAGGCGCAGGCTTGTTGAACTATGACACTGTGTCAATCTATTCAGTACGATTCCAACACACTGACATGACACATTTTGTCTGCAATCGGAAAGTCAATGTACGACACGCCACACATGTCAGATGTTGTCATTCAATGAAGTAACAGTGCGAACATATCACCAACTATCTTGCCCATTATCCTTGGAATGACTTGCAGAAGACATGCCAGTTTTTGCGAGAATATAGTTAATACTGAAAATCCACAGCCTGCTTCCAGTCATTTGATCGGGTCAGGAATGGAATGAATGAGGCCCCCATCTAGCGGGGAGGATAGGAATTGTGCCGGCTGCCGAAGCCTGTAGCACTCCTCTGGGGCAATGATTATTGAATGACAGATGAAATGATATTTGAGTGTGTTGCTGGAATGAAATATGACAGGGAAAACCGGAATACCCGGAGAAAAACTTGCCCCACGTCCGCTTTGTCCGGCACAAATCTCACATGGAGTGACCGGGATTTATACCACGGAACCCAGCGGTGAGAGGCCGGAGCGCTTCCGCCTGAGCCACGGAGGCTCTTTTCACAGGTAATACTATTTCTCTTAAATATAATGCATAATGCCCACAATATCATTTGTGGGCATGTCAACTACTGCCTTTCACCTATAGAATTATTAGTGCTATTATTTTACTATTTGCTTTAATGTTATTTCTATTATTACTTATTTTATTCAAGTAGGCAATTCTTGTTTATTCTTGCAGTTTAATACACAAATATATTAAAACATTTAATATATAAATAAGCTTCTTATTCATACTCAGAAGTCATATTTAATCATTGTTTACGGTAATTGTGACCACGGCGCTATACAGCTGTTAATAACACTTTCCGTGTGTCATTTCTGAGTGTTAAGTCCTGTGATAAACGGTATTCTATGTCTTTGTGCATCTCCTTCAGCCAGCGGGGATGAGATTTCCATTTTTCCTGGAAAGTGAGCAATTTGTGCGCCATTCTCTCCGGCTTCATTCTCTTCAGGTGACCATAAAAGGTCAACCTTCGTTTCTTCATAACGGTGGTGATCTTTTCCACTCTCGCATACAGTTTCTTGTTCGACCTCAAGTGGAAGACAAAACCCTCGGGCACTTTCTTAGGACCCAAAATCTTCCCGAGGAATTTACTTTCGGTGTTCTGAATCGACATATCTTCCATTTTTGCTAGAGTTTGTGAAGCGTAAAGACATGCCGGTCGGACTACTACGCAAGCTAAACTGAGAAACTACTGCGCAACAGCCCCGAAGGGCCATGGCCTACCAAGCGACCGCTGCTCAGCCCGAAGGCCTGCAGATTTTGAGGTAGCATGTGGTCAGCACAAAGAATCCTCTCGACCGTTATTCGTGGTTTCCTAGGCCGGGGCCACCATCTCACTGTCAGATAGCTACTCAATTATTGCAATCACGTAGGCTGAGTGGGCCTCGAACCGGCCCTCAGATGCAGGTAAAAATCCCCGACCTGGCCGGGAATCGAACCCGGAGCCTCCGGGTAAGAGGCAGACACCTTAGCCTTGTAGGGGATTATTATTATTATTATTATTATTATTATTATTATTATTATTATTATTATTATTATTATAGCTGTTGTAGCAGGCTGTCGGTATTCTGGTCGCGCCCTGTCGTGTGCCAGCCCTGTACGTGAGTCTCCACTCCACCCGCATGTGTCGTGCTCGAAATGAAGAGTGGCTGCAACTGGATTATCTCACGTGCTCATCACAGAGGGCACCGCATACCTCACAGTCAGTCCCATCCATCTCACCCATCTTAAGTAGCCTCCTTCTCCTCTACCTCTTTATTTTAAGCACAAGACAATGTGTTGCGTAATTCTGCACATGCTGACCACAACATCGCTTGCAACTCGTGACGAGGTCAAAGCTTGCAATTCTAACACTATTTAGCTTGGACTATATCTATTCTGTCAAGATGTCTAAAGTGCACATTGGACAGTGGTGATTATTATTATTTGAAGACCAAGTACTTCTGGTCAAACTGGCCGAATTGTTTGTGCTTTTCTGGAAATGGTCATTTCAAATCCCACCGCCGGCAATCCTGAAGATGGTCCCGTGGTTTCCCATCTTCACACGAGGCAAATGCTGGGTCTGTGCTTGTGTCAGTGCGACGTTAAACCACTGGCAAACTCAAATAAATACAACAGAGGAGCCGTCCTGCTCCGCAGCAATCGTTATAAATAGATCAGATGAACGTTTACTTTTAGATTTGTATTACCTGTTAATTATGTGTAAGGTGTGGTTTACATCGCACCGGGTCTTACGGCGACGATGGGATAGGAAAGGGCTAGGAGTGGGGGAGGAAGCGACCGTGGCCTTAAATAAGGTACAGCCCCAGCATTTTCCTGGTGTGATAATAGCAAACCATGGAAAACAACCTTCTGAGATGCCGGAGTTCGAACCCACGTGCAGCCACTCGCTTGGTTTTTACGAACTATTTTAGTTATTGTGTGTTTAATTTGAAGTCTTTGTTTTAGATTATTTTGTTTAGCGTGGAACTTCGTACTAGCGGTAGCCCAAATTGTCTGGGAAGTAAATGATCTTTCAAAAAATACAAATAAGTGATAATTGTGCGTTTTTATTGCTCCTTAACTGTGTGCAACCCGCTAAGTACAGAATGTCTTGCGGGCTAGTGTAGGCCTTCGCCTGCAACTATTGGAGCGATGATTTAATGACTTGATTTTATGATTACGATTATTGAAACCTGACCGAACTTAGAGATCTATCAATGTCTCATGATTCACCGGCAGGTAATTCCGGAGGGATTAAAACAAAAATGAAGCAAATCGGTCGAGTAGAACGGACGTACGGATTGGCCAAAACTGTTTTTAGTAAACTCTTTTGATATACAGATCAGGAAATCAACCCCTCTTAACTATCGGAGGAGGAAAAGTGGAAATAATTGTTTTAAAAGGAGGTAGAACTAGGCAACCATCCCCTCTTAACACTAACTGGTGGTAATGGTGATTTTTTTAAGGGGAAGAACAAGTAAGCCATCGATCCTTAAAAGAAAGAGAAGACCACGAAGGGAGTGCAGATGAAAGACACCTAAGCCTCACAAACCGAACACCGTCGGCATCGGAAAAAGAACAAGAGTAGACCAAGGAAGGTGGAATAAGAAAGATAAATACAGCCTAACGACGTGCGTATCGTGACACAACTACACATTACACAAGATTACTTCGAAAAAAAAAATGAACCTAACAAACAGTTTTACGGAGACTCAATTAACACAAACAGATCAGTTACGACGCTACCGGGCGAGTTGGCCGTACGGTTAGGGGCGCGCAGCTGTGAGCTTGCATCCGGGAGATAGTGGGTTCGAACCCCACTGTCGGCAACCCTGAAGATGGTTTTCCGTGGTTTCCCATTTTCACACCAGGCAAATGCTGGGGCTGTACCTTAATTAAGGCCACGGCCGCTTCCTATCCCATCGTCGCCATAAGACCTATCTGTGTCGGTGCGACGTAAAGCAACTAGCAAAAAAAAAAAAGTTACGACGCTCGAAGAAATTGGCATTATTTAAGCTGGGACTGTTCTAGCTCGTTAACAGCGCAGTTTCCTACTTAATGTCTTAATGTCTTACCGAATTTCGGAACACATTCATTTAAATAAATACTGTATAACGTGTACTATTATAAAAAAATATATAATGTCCGAGCGAGTTGGCCGTGCGGTAGGGGTTAAGTATTTTTCGCGAAGAAAAAGATACAATACTGATGAAATGAAATAAAAATTATTTGGACATTAATGCATACACATAGGTTTGGGTACATTATGCTCAGTATGGCCTCCGGAGAGGCCTGGTGCAGGTCTTTTTCTAGTAGACGACCTATTAGGTGACCTGCATGTCTGTGAAGATGAGGGCCCTACCTAGAATGATTTCTAATGTTGAATACGCTACACACAGTCTCCGAGCCATTGAAATTAACCAATTATGGTTAAAATCCCCAACCCGGCCGGAAATCGAACCCGGGTCCCTCTGAACCGAATGCCAGTACGCTGACCATTCAGCCAACGAGTCGAACATTATACTCAGTAATGGATGGAGATAGGAAAAGTATGAAACGTACTGTTGGGTTGTTCAGTGGTTTACGTTGCGGCTGAACACAGCATCGGTGCACCTACTACTACTACTACTACTACTACTACTACTACTACTACTACTACTACTAAAGCGTTTTCATAACGGTGACGTCGTCTCTCAGGCCGGGAGATTTGTTACGGTGAAGGAGATGTGCGGAGAAGGTGACGGGGTTGGCGACCGTGGCCTATACAAGGAAGTGTCCTGGCATTCGCCTTAGTGCAGGAGAATAGAAAACCACGGAAAACCATTCTCAGGACAGCCGACGGTTAAGGCCAGCCCTGTCCCGTCCCCCGAATACAGAGGCGTAGAGCCGTGGCCACCCGTCTCTCCTCGGTTGGCCGGTCGTAGTGCAGAGCTGTTGGATCACTTGTGGGCCGAGACCCACTCTGTGCAAGTGGCTAGGTCGTTCTTTAATTCCAGAGCGAACGAACCACGCATGGACGAGAGGTGTTGATGTTCAAATCACTACCAAGTACGATAGATAGTAACTGGCTCTCGTTACCCGGAAGCTCGCCTTCTTATAAAAACGTATAGATGACGCTACATAGACGAACAACCATTGCCATAGTTACAGTGGGTTCGGTAATTTCAGATAATGAAGATCTCAGCCCAAAATCATATCCGTTTGAAAGTTTACGGATACCGGAACAAAAATTAGAGAAAATCTTATTTTCAATCTTTGTAGTTGATTAAATGTCAATGGTGGTTGTTGTTTTTGCTGTGATTTTTACCATTTGTAAAAGAGTATGGTCTCTGGCCCTGTTGATCAGGGTCGACATGAGTCGTATCTACCTAGTTTCTCCGTCTAACCCTGTGGTCTCTAAGTGAGGATATAACAAAAGACATCCTTTCACATACGAGTTAAATTAGAAATAGTCGCCATGCACAGAGCGTGGTTCCCCAGTGTCTAGCAACGATATCTCCAGGAAAGACCGGGACTGTTGTTCTCGGTCAAGTGATAACCGCTCGTCAAAGATTGATTGATAGCTGACCTTTAACATCGAGATTAAACTCAACCAGTTGTCGTGTTGTGTCACAATTAATACTTGACAACTCATTCTTCAGATATTAGTGAACGCTTTGTGGTGCAGCCGACAGAAGGTCTTTGATCTGTGATAATAATAATAATTTTAAAAAGTCATCTCCACATAGGCCATGAAGGCCTTTGAAGGAGTGAAAGGTAAAGGCTTCTACTATTCGTAACCTCGGCACTTGATGGGGTAGAGTGTTTAGCTCTACGCCCAAATATTAAAGTAATAACAATAATAATAATAATAATAATAATAATAATAATAATAATAATAATAATAATAATAATAATAATAATAATAATAATAATAATAATAATTCGCTCTTCCCAAACCTGTGGGGTCGTGGGTGCGAATTGCATAGCACATGTAGATTTGGCCCTGTTTTACGGCCAGATGCCCTTCCTGGCTCCAACGCTATAGGGAGTGATGTAATCATTATTGCGTGCTTCTTTGGTGGGTTGTAGTGTGATGTGTATAATAATAATAATAATAATAAGAAGAAGAAGAATACTCTTGAGATGAACGTTGCGGTTTCGTTACTTCACGTACTTTGTTCTCGTTCACTCTGTTTTATCTGTCCTCAATAATTAAAAACACATTACACAGCTTCTTCCATTCTGGGCCTGTACCTTAATTAGGGCCACGGCCGCTACTTTCCCAGTCCTAGCCTTTTCCCATGCTTGGGACGCCGTAAACCTTCGATGTATTAGTGCGACGTTAAAACACTTGTCTTCAGTCTCTTTGTAATTCCCTGAGGGCCCTCGAAAGTCCTTGATGAACACAAAAGTACCACTTTAATGTATTCTCTGATAGCTGTAAACTGTATTAGTAACAAACAATCACGAAAATACTATACCTATATTGTTACTTGAGTGTGTACAGTATTAGACCTATAATGTAAGAATAAATCTTCAGTTTTATGGTTTTACTCTATTTTCCGGGCTTTTTTCTTTTTCTTTTTTATGCTGACTCTCTAATATGTGTATAATAAATTAAAACAAATTGTTTTCAAATTTTCTCTCTACATTATTATTAAGTCCTACTAGTCCGAAAATAAGTACGGCTTAAACGAAAAACTCAACGAAACTTACTTATATCTTTGCTCGTATTAATGATTTAATGGTGTGTGGCCTCCGGAGAGGACTGGTGCAGGTTTTCCGAGACGACGCCGTACAGGCGACCTGCGCATCTGTGAAGATGGGGCCCTACCTAAGACGGCACAAACACCCATTCCCCGACACACAGGAATTAACTAATGAAAGTTAAAATCCCCGACCCTGCCGGGAATCAAACCTCAGACCCATTGGACCAAAGGCTAGCATGCTAACCGTTTATCCATGGAGCCGTATTATTATTATTTCGTGTGGCTATTTCTAGCTTGGTGCAGCCCTTGTAAGGCAGACACTCCGATGAGGGTGGTGGCATCCGCCAAGTGTAAAAAAACTGCGAACTATTGTAGTGGAGGATAGCACTGTGTTTGGTGTATAATTTGCAGGGATGTTGGGGCAGTACAAACACCCAATCCCCCAGCCAGGGCAATTAACCATTTAAGGTTAAAATCTCCGACCCAGCAGGGAATAGAACGCGGGGTCCTCTGAAACGAAGAGCACTACGCAGACCATTCAACCTAGGAGCCGTCAATGCTGTAATAAATGATAGGAAGTTGTTTCAAAATTATTATGAAGGGCCTAATGTAAGTAAGAAATGCATCGGCACGAAGTGGTTCATGGTAGAACGAACCGTGCCTTGAACTGCCAGAGCCACAAAATGAAATTCTACTCCTGATTTATACAACAAACATCAACTGTGTTTTCCGTTCGAAATGTGGTGTTTGAAAACAGTGATTTGGTCTTCCGACCTGGATTTCAATGGGTAATTAGGAAGTGATTTGGTCGTCGGACCTGGATTTCAATGGGTAATTAGGAGGTAGAGAACTAGATATTTTGAAACACTGAGCATTATAGCAAAAAATAGTTTCCTCATATTGTTTACAGACCAGCCTATCAGCCAAGAGTCGAGGACCGGGGTGATTGACCTCCCACACTTACCGCAAATAACATATCTTGGTCCAAATATAGTTACTCTTAAGATGTGAGAGGGTGATTTTAACAAATAGCAAGCAACTGAGGTAAGGAATGTTGATAATCTTCTCAGCCAGTCTCCTGGCGAAGTAGGCCTACTATTTATACTTAGATGGTAACCACATCGTTGTCTAGACTGATCACATGTTTCGGCATTCTCACGTGTAGAGCTTCGTCCGTTGTTATAGTGGTAGTTATTGGTGGTGATGGTGTTTTAAAACATTACAAAAACATCTTCAGGGCTGCTGCCGGTAGGATTCGAACCCACCACGTCCCAAACTAAAGTTCACAGCGACCGCGCAGCCTCCTTACTCAGTGGTTACCGTTTGAAGGTGAAGTTCAACAGGCTAGTCATCCCCTCTTAACATCAATCTGAGGGAATTACGAAAGCGGTTCGACTCTTTGACAAAAGAAGGGAAGGCCCACGAAGGACGGGTATGGTGAGGTGGGTAAAGTCCTAATTCCGTACCCAGACGGCGACGGCGTCTCTCAGGAGAGTGGTGTGACTTTCGGAGAAGGTAAGATGGGTGTGACCATGATCTAAAATAGGAACTGTCCCGGCATTGGCCTAAGAACAGGAAAATAGGAAACCATTCTCAGGACATCCGACGGTGTGGACCAGCTCCTCCACCTCTCGAATACAGAGCTGTAGAGCCACGCTAGCAGACTCTGCATCCACCAACCGACGAAGGACGTGAAAATGATAGACCACTTCGGTCTCCCAAACCTGATTATGATCATCACACCACCACCCCAACGCACCCACACGCGTCATAGAAAGACCAGGCATCTTCGGAGGCATCAATCAATCAATCAATCAATCAATCAATCAATCAATCAAATATATTTATTAAGTTGGTTTGATCCTCCTCTGCAACTATGGTTTATGTAAAATTCCTGACTTTTGAAAGAAGCACCTCTATGCGAGTAATAGAGTAATACATATGTAAGGAGTGTGGAATGACAGGCCCATTGAGGGTCTTTTTTCTGTAATAAGAATTGTATTTAAATACAGAAACACGAACCAGTAGATTTAAATACTAGAACTTACCCGCACGCGTGGAATTCTCCAGCCAATAGCAGCTCGCGCCTGCTTTTCCATCAGACAAGAGCAGTGCTTCAGCAATCCATACGAACAGTGCATCGTACTCCGCGCTGGATGTGTAAAGGTCCTCGGCCAGATACTCGAAATTCTCCTTTAACACGCAAAAAAGCACTATTTTCTAGCAAATCGTCGGAGTTAAGAAGCTAACGCATATGAGCATTTGTATATGGGGTTTAATTCTAAATCGTATATGTACAGGTTACAGATCTTTTCATACGGTTATGAGACTATGTGGGGGTTATACTAAGGATGTAAAGGAAATGGTGTAAAAGTCTTTGGTAAGACCCCAGTTAGAGTATGGTTCCGCTGTATGGTGTTGGTGGTGATTATTGATCTGAGACGAAGTGCAACTAGGTAACCATCCTCTATATAACATTAATCAGAGAGAAAAAATGGAAGTGATCTGACGCTTCAAACAATGAAGATATTGGCCAAAGAAAGACAAGGGCCACGAAGGGCGTGAAAATTAAAGACTCCCTAGGCCTCCAGTGCTCTAATACAGTGGGGTCGGAAAAGAACAAGAGTTGACCAAGGGAGGTCGAAAAGCATTAATGAAAGTGATGAGCCTAGTGCAAGTAAGTGGAAGCAATGCCAGGATTTAGCTAAGGATCCCGTGGTCACCAACCCATGTTCAAAAGTTAAGAGCTCCTGGGACCCTCTTTAGTCGCCTCTTACAACAGGCAGGGGATACCGTGGGTGGTATTCTACCGCCCCCTACCCACAGGGGGATCCACACCAGGATTATTTGGTACGAGATAAAATACAATGTGTTCTGGGTGGTTTCCAACAAAAGAGCAATGTTACGAGAATGTTGCGAACTTTGGGGTGGGACGAGTTGGGAGTAAGGAGACGAGCTGCTTGACTAAGTGGTATGTTCAGTTGACAGATGGCGTGGAATGACATTAGTACACGAATAAGCTGAAATGGAGATCATTAAATGAAGAGAAAGTTGGAACTGAAAAGAACAAATTGGAGCAGATAATCATTTGAAGGAGATTTGAAGGTATTGATGTATGCCCTTATGTTTGTAAGATTAACGGCTCACCCGTTAGTTTGGTGTTTTGGGGATAAGGCATGAACCAAAACACAGAAACATTTCTCCTGGAAGAATTGTTAGAGTTTGGAAGAAAATGTTTATAAACCTTTTCCTAGGTAATTGAATTCTAAGTAAACTGGTGGGCAAAATAGAACTAACCATTTATTTTGGGCACTAGATGTATTATTTTCCTCTGACTCTCTTTTTCCTTCGCGGCATGGTCCCTTTAAGTCATCTTGATAGTATGTTAACGGCAGGTACCAGCTACAAGCTTACCAAATATCCGCCTCCGTGTTGTACCGGTTAGTGTTATTAGCTCGCGTCCTCGGGAGCCCGGGTTCGATTCCCACTGCCAAAAATGTAATAATGGCAGGAGGGCTGGTATGTGGTCGAAATGGTACATGTAAATAACCCCCCAGTAGGGGTGTGCCTGAAAAGAACTGCACCACCTCGGTATGAGGGCATGAGTTCGCATCTTTTAGCTTACCAAATTTGAGGTCGATCGGTCATGTGGATTTACGGGAAATAAATACAGAATAGAAAACATAACCTCCTCTGTGGTGTAGTGGTTGGTAAGAATAGCTGCTACCCCCGGAGGCCCGGGTGCGATTCCCGGCTCTGCCACGAAATTTGAAAAGTGGTACGAGGGATGGAACGGGGTCCACTCAGCCTCGAGAGGTCAACTGAGTAGAGGTGGGTCCGATTCCCACCTCAGCCATCCTGGAAGTGGTTTTCCGTGGTTTCCCACTTCTCCAGACAAATGCCGGGATGGTACCTAACTTAAGGCCACAGCCGCTTCCTCCCCTCTTCCTTGTCTATCCCTTCCAATCTTCCCATCCCCCTGCAAGGCCCCTGTTCAGCATAGCAGGTGAGGCCGCCTGGGTGAGGTACTGGTCATCCTCCCCGGTTGTATCCCCCGACCCAGAGTCTGAAGCTCCAGGACACTGCTCTTGAGGCGGTAGGGGTGGGATCCCTCGCTGAGTCCGAGGGAAAACCGACCCTGGAGTGTAAACAGATAAAGAATAAGGAGAAGAAGAAGAAGAAAATATTAAAGCGCTAAATTCCAGGAATCTGATGCGGAACGGATCTAGTACAATAAGACATAACCGTTTTCACACACGCGCGCACGAGATAGTTGATAATTAAAGAGAAATGTGCACAATGTTCAATGGGTAATTAATTACTTTTTACAAAATCCAGTTATTTGTAATATCCTTTTAGTGCACACAAGAGCGTGGAATGAGTTTTACATCTTTTTCTCATATTTTGGATCTCCATCTTCTGTGGATGAAGTTGTTGAAACAGCTCAGTGCACTGTCTTGTAGATGGTAGGTGGTGATCTAGTCGGAGTTCTTCTTTAACGGAGGGTTCCCCTGCTGGTTGTATGTTATCTTCGATAAGCAGAATAGCTCCTTCAAGAACGAGGCTTTCACTTTCTCCAAGTCTTTCAGATTCCTTTTGATACATCATCCCATGTAATATCTAAACCATATGCTACAATAAGCCTAATTTTTGTTTTTAAAAGTCTCACTGCCGATTTTAGAGACATTTTCCTGAGATGATTGATGGGCTGATGGCACAGACTATTTTACACGAGATTAGCTAAGTCCGTAAGACGAACCAACACTTTTCGTCGTCCCAAAGATGCAACTCCTAGAATCACTAATCCTGTAACATGCTGTGCAGTGCTTGTTTACATTCCTTGTCACTTGTTGGAAGAACAGCAGGAGTAACAACAGTTAGTCAAACAAGGTAACTAATTGGACAAGCAAGCTGCTAGCGGGAGACTTCTTCCTAGAACTGAGGATACCTAAAGGAGTGCAGCCCTAACAGCAATATTTACTTCATGAAGCAGGTGGACATTGAGAACTCCTTCTTAAGATACTCCCCAAACGTTTGGAGCCCCCTTTGTAGATCAGCGGTAAAGTGTCCATCTCCGAATCTCACCATACTGGCTTCAAACCCGTCAAAGATAGTCAGATTTTTATGCTCGAAATTCTATACCGCACAATGTCGGCATGTAAAAAGATCTCTGGTGATACATTTGGTGTTTACCCGACAAAATTCAATAAAACACAGCCCAAAAGAGATTCTCTTTACTCTGTCATCTGGTGGAGAAAAAGGAACGTCTACATTGACGCGCAGGCAGCCTAGATGCCGCCAAATCTAAACGCCTATACATGGGAGCTGAGGCTATGCCATTGTTTTCCTATCGTTTCCGCTTCTTAAAACCACGGTTAACACTTGATAGCCTTCCTCGATTTCCAGTACTTACTCCTTCATCTTGATGGAGAATGTAGTTCTTCACACTTCCCAGGTCCTGAACTTAGTTCTTTCTTGAACTAGTGTCTCAGATCCTCCTTCACTGTAGTTGTCCATGGAGCTGTATATTTCCGAGTCATGAGAAGATCAAGAGTTCTACGATGTATTCGAGATGATGGCCATGACGTTTTCTGTCTTGAGCTTTAACACTCATCCATTACTTCCGCATCCTTCTTCGGTCCACGTCTTGCCTGTCTTCATTCTAGGTTTTGATCGAAAACTCGGTAGACCTTCAAGTTTCTTCTTTGATAGCAAGATGTCATTCTGTAAATCCCCAATTCTTGTAAATCCTTTCCCTCCTCGGTGAACCAGACCCTGTTAGTTTTCTTATCCAGAAAGTAGGAAGAAAAATTCGAGTGAACAATCTTTCTGGTCTCGTGGTGACTATAGAAGGAAATCCTTCTTTTCCTAATAGTGTCTGTTACTTTCTCCATATGCAGATATAGTTTATGATTGTGTCTTCTCCTGCATTCTCCATTTTCTTTTACTGGGTCCAAGATCTTACGTAGAATCTTCCTTTCTTTGGCTTCTAGCTGTTCTGGCAGACCTTTCTTATTCATTGAGAGGCATTCTGCTGCATAGAGCTTCAGGTCGAATTACTGTACAGTAATGTAGGCTGTAAGCTTGGATTTGAAAGATATTGACCGTTTGTTGCAGATATCTTTGGTGAGGAGGTAGGCCATTTCCATCTTGTTGGTTCTTGATTTGAATGCCTCTTCCTCAGAAATATTAGGTTCTATCCACTCGCCTAGGTACTTAAATTTTTTCCCTGTCCGTTTTATTTTGTCCTCCTGATTGACCTGGACATTTCTGAGAGCTGCCTGGATATTTATTAAAAACTGTGGTTTCTCAAATGAAATCTGGAGGTCTGCCTTACCCGCTTTCATCTGAAGTTGGTTTATTTGGTTTTTGGCTGTGTCAATTTAATCAGAAAAAATCGCCGGATCATTTGCGACGGCTAAGCAATCTATTTATTATTATTATTATTATTATTATTATTATTATTATTATTATTATTATTATTATTATTATTATTATTATTATTATTATTATTATTATTATTATTATTATTATTTACTGTACATACTGTCTGCATGATCTTATCAATGTCAATCAATATCAGTCTTCCTTTTTCCTGAGAGCTTCCAAGTCCAGAACATTAAAAATTTGGAAAATTCCTTTAAATACTTTTTCAATAGCACAGATTTCTGCATTGGCCAAGTATCATCTCTATTAACACTATTTATCAAGGATTGCCTAATATTTTTCACTTCACTGCACACGAAAATTATATGATCTATTTTCTGAGAGCTACTGTTACAGGAACACTCGGAGCTACGTATAATTTTAAGTCTGTATAAGTACCAAGCAATATTTCCATGTCCAGTCAGTATTGTAGTTATATTTGGTGTTAAGTTGATTTTGGATTTTAATCTGCCTGCAACTGTTGGAAAGAATTCCTTTGTAAGTGTGCCTTTTGAAGTTTGTTCCCATTTTTGCTGCCATTCATGAATTGATTCTTCTCTGAGATTTTTCTTTGATGTGGAGATGGGTATTCTATCGAAACAGATTTCACTTAATTTTGCAGCCTCCTTTGCAATTTTATCAGCCAGTTCATTGCCTTCAACACCTATATGTGCCTTAACCCATTCACATTTTTTTCTCCAATTATTCCTTTTTAGATTAGCTGTAGTCTTTCTTATATTCTCAGTCAGTTGATTATGATTTCTGAAGTCCGCAATGGAGTCAATTGCTATTTTACTATCTGTGTAAATAATTTCTTTCTTATCTTCGTCATCCTCTGTTACTAAGAATTCCAGAGATTTTAATATGGCTAACTGGTTCGCCTGATTATTCAAACAGTTGTCTTAAAGTTTAAATTTCAATTGGTCTATTACTTCATGAGACCTGTATATTATAATAATAATAATAATAATAATAATAATAATAATAATAATAATAATAATAATAATAATAATAATAATAATAATAATATATTATTATTATTATTATTATTATTATTATTATTATTATTATTATTATCATCATCATCATCATTACACTACCAACCACCACAGAAACACACATTAGTTAATACTTCCCTCGACCTAGGGTTGGCGTCAGGAAAGACATCCGACCGTAAAACCGGATGCTGACTAGTGATGGGATAATCGAATACTTTTAACAATCGAAAAACCTCCATCTAATTATTAAAAAATCGAATAAATAATCGAATAAAATAATCGAATGAGATTCAAATATCATTCAGTTGTATCTCATAAAATATTGAAATGCGTCATGAATCACCTTTCCGGTTTAAGTGTGTCGGACGGATAATCGATTGAAATATGAGAATAGATGAGCTCTTATGAAAAATAGAAATACGACTTTTTTCAAAACATATCTCCAAATGTTGAAACTAAATGAGTGAATTAACTGTCTTAAGAACATCACTTTTCATTCCATTATTTCGAAAGCATGCACTATTCAATTGTCTTATTCATTCTTATACAGTCCCAAATGAATAATAGAAACAATAATCAAATGGAAAAAATCACTATTCGATTGCCTCATTCATTCGAATAAATAATCGAATGGGAAATATAATCGAATAAAATGAAATAATTGAATACGATTATTTTGTATTCGATTATCCCATCACTAGTGCTGAATGCAAGTAGCCAGGAAGACGGAGAATACGCTCAGCGAGGAACTGCTAAGTACGGAAGGTCTACACTGTCTAGAAACTACACTGCACAAACTGCAGATGAACTGGAACCAGTTCCAGGAGCGCCACACAGTCTACTCTGGCCTAAATTTAATTTAACTTATCGCTCTAGAGATATTGCCAAAGAATTTCTAGAATGTAGTAATTGAGTAAGTTAATTCTCATGTACCATTAGAGAAGAACTTTCGGCGGTTCCGCTCTCCTCCAGCTGATTGTGTCAATGAGTAATCCGAAAGACGCCTGGCGCCAACATGCCTCGTGGGCCTTGCTCTCTGCAAGGATCAGTTACCTTCCCTGTCAACCTGACTGTCCACCTACTTCAATAAACAGTTTGTGCTGAGAGTTGAATTACATCTGCCAATATTTCTTGACTTCAGCTTTTCAAATGATCCTCTCTCAAAATCAACTTTGGCATTTCATCTACATTTAGCGTATTGCTATTTTTTTAAGGATACGGTATTTTTACAGGCCAGAGTAAAGTGTAGCTTCCACTGAAGTCCCAGTCTAACGTATAGCTGTGACCAGGCCCGGATCTTGGAGTGGGGAAGGGGGGGGGGGAGGTGGAAGCAGACAAGCTTCGGGATTTTCAAGGAGTTTAATATGGACGGGTTTTCGTTAGTTTCGACATTTTCTAATCAGTAATTTGCTGCGTCTTTCTTTCGGGACGGTGTGTGGTAGGTTGGTCTTTCTGGAGTTTATACCGATTGTTTTCCGATAGTTTATATTTTATTCTTGGACAACAATATGTATGATGGTCATTCTGCCTGTGAGAAAAATTCTGTATGTTGTGTACTTTTTTCATTCCTTTTATGTGAAATACTATGTAGTAGGCTACTTGTTGTAGGTCGGGCAATGCAACAATGAAACAAATCGAGCAGCTAAAAGACGTAAAAGATGACAGCAAGATCCAGAAACGAAGAGAACATATAAGCTTCAATAGCAGAGCAAAAGCAAAGAATTTCAATGTTTACACAGAATAGACAAAAAAGCAAATTAAATAAGAATTTGGAGATGGAATCGCGGTTCAATGAGAGGTGATTTGCCAATATTATTGTTATTTTATCTGAGTATGGAGAAGGTGTGGAAACATTGGTTAGTGGTACGGATACCCCCTTGGAGAAAGTACACAAGACGAAAATATATAAATCCAAAACAAAAGTGATAGAATACAGTGGAAGTAAGTCTGCTGACGCAAGAATTATTACATGGAGGCATTAAGTCTTAAAGGACGTAGACGAGTATTGTTTCTCGAGCAGCAGAATAGAATTAAAGGGGAGATACAGATACGGAAAAGCCATTGAACTTGCGTACCAATTTTCTTCCAATTCGGACCGTTCGAACACAGTCGAGCAACTGATCTTCAGTCGATGAGTGGCAGGCTGGAGATAAACACTAAAAGAGTGTTTCCTGTTTCTTATTACAGTCTGTGACCCCAGCAAGCAACAAGAGGGCTTTGTGCTTCACTTCCACGTAATTCTCTTATCACGTGAAATGTAATTTAATTATTTTTACGAGCTGATAGCCGTAAGACATCGAAGTTGTATTGTTCCTCAGTGTCTGTGGCGGCCGCGCTTCCAATACCAATTGCTGTATTTAGGATTATTCGAATTGAAAGTAAAATTCCACGAAAAACAGGCATTGAAATTCTCATCACACTCTGGCTCTCGTCAGCAATTTGTTGCACCTGTAATTATTACTATCAAGGAAGACAGAACTTCCGGAGCGACTTAAATCCATATTCTGTTCATTTCGAGGTGAATATGGATACGCGTTCTTAAAGCGTAGGCTACGATTTTTATGCCACAAAATATTTATATCCGAAAGTGGTATTGCATCCGCTCACCTTATCATCCGGGTTCAGTATATCCGAGCGAAACTGGTAATTTCTTAAAATATGATATCTTCAAGCTGTTTACTTTCCAAACTGCATTGACTCAACACCAGTATTTGAATACGTTGTTTCGTGGAGTGTGGGTTCATGTGTGACTGTTTAGAGTCCAAACATTGATTTCACTCAATTGCAATTACTGTACAGTATATGTACTGTACTCGTGCTGAAATTTGACATGCGCTACACATATAAATAGATAGCTCGTAGGTTGAATGCAGTCATGACCCAATGTAACTAGAATAGCGGCTATTAATTCGTTACATTTAGAATGTTAAACTCTTCACTGCTGGCCCCGCTGTGCAGGGGTAGTGTGTATGCGTTTTATGAGGAGGTCACGGTTTCGATTTCCAGCCAGGTCAAGGGTTCTTTTCCTGGATCTGTGGCTGGTTCGAGGTCTACTCAGCCTACGTGATTACAATTGAGGAGCTATCTGACGGTAAGATAGCGGCCGCGGTCTAGAGAGCCAAGAATAACGGCCGAGAGGATTCGCCGTGCTAATTACACGACACCTCGTAATCTGCAGGTCTTCGGGCTGAGCTTTAGTTCCAGAGTTATAAGCTCCAATTTGAGCATGTTACGGTAAAGTCCAAATGTATGAAGACTGTGTCAAGTTCGACCAACTTCAGTTAGACGAGTCTCCTGCTAGACTGTGAGGGCGCCTCTCGTTTCCTCGCACGGACGGTTGGTTCTACAACCTTGCGAGACAGTCCAAGATCTCCAGTTACAACTCCGAACCGCAGAAGACAAACAAAACCTCAGCTGCCAACTGTATTACTCTCTCTATAGCTTTCAAATAAAAATAAACAAGCCACTCCAGTTAATGTATCGTTTCCAATTGGAGCTACCTCATTTAGGAGGCCTTGCTTGGATGGTAATGCAATTTCCTTGATGGCTTCTCGGAGAAAATATCCCCGCTCTACAAGATTGTAACTTATACTCCCATGACAACCAATTATAGGTAATTGGGTGATGTGGTTACAGTCCTCTAATGATATACATCCCTCTCCTAGATCTATAACAAGCTAGACGAACATACAAATTTACATCAATGAGCTCTCAATTAAGAGGTCGTGGATTCGAATTCCGAAGAGTAATTGAGTACTAAGTACATTGGAGTATACACACACGCATTCCGAAACTTGCTTAGAGGCAGAATGTGTTTGCTTGGCCGAGCATGGAAATTAATCGCAAATAAATCTAATCTAGTAAGCCCTCGACTACTTTCCAGAATGTCAGAGAACTTCGAACGTAGCTATGTCGGGATATGATACTGTAGGTACTGTCCGTATCTAGTCAAAAAGGTTTTGATAAGTGTGCTCGGCTCCGGCGCTCGACCGCCTTAACTTTGAAGCGTTCCCTATAAGCCTTTTGCCGGGCTGAGTGGATCAGACGATTAAGGCGCTGGTCTTATTTATTTATTTATTTATTTATTTATTTATTTATTTATTTATTTATTTATTTATTTATTTATTTATTTATTTATTTATTTATTTATTTATTTGGGAAACCAAAACAGCGAGAAGCCGAATTACACAGTTCCGCAATGCAAATATACTGTATTTACAAGGCAAACATAAAAAAAATAAGTGGAAGAACAAAGAGGAAAAAAAACATCTAATGATAAAAATAGAAGAAAAAATTAAATACGAACGAAATAACTGTAGAGACACAACAATTAACTACAAAATGTAAAGGCAAAAGAAACAACGAGGAAAATTGAAGATTGAATGTAAAACGAACAGAAGAACTTATAGCTAGGCACAGTAAGATAAATACAGATATAACACATTAGTAACGGTATGGAACAGTAAAAAATAAATAAAGAAATATTAGATTATGTACAAAAGAGGGGACAACAATGAGAAGAGAAGAAAGGAATATGAAGAAAATGAACTAGGTTGAGTTAAGGAGGAATCGATTAAAGGAGGCATACGAAGAAAAAACGTTCAAGTTCCTGTCAGAGAAAGAGTTAAGGAGGGTTGGTATGCGGATAAATAAACTCCTTTGAACGAGAGAGAGGCGGGAATACGGAATATGAAGGGTCGGATTAATCCTGGTTTTGCGAGTTGGAACATGTAAGGAAAAGAAGGACGCAAGTTCAGGAGAACGAACCGTTAACAGCGTTATATAGGAATCTAAGGTCGGCTACTTTCCTGCGACTAGATAACGGGCGATGGTTTAACTTATCCAGTATCTGATTACTGCTCAAGTTTCGATCCCATGTTGGCAGGTTCGATCCTGGCTCAGTCCAGTGGTATTCGATGATGTGCAAATACGTCAGCCCCGTGTCGGTAGGTAGTCTATAATGGCACGTAAAACAACTCCTGCGGGACAAAATTCAGACACCTCGATGTCTCCGAAAACCGTCAAAAAGTAATTCGTGGGACTTAAAAATATTATTATTATTATTATTATTATTATTATTATTATTATTATAAGCCTTTTGATGTAGTGGTGGTGGTGATTATTGTTTTAAGAGGAAGTATAACTACGCTACCATCCTCCATTAATACTAATCGGACGGGGAAAAATATGAAGATCGGGCGAGTTGGCTCTGCGGTTAAGGGCGCGCAGCTGTGAGCTTGCATCCGGGAGATACTGGGTTCGAACACCACTGTCGCCAGCCCTGAAGATATTTTTCCGTGATTTTCCATCTTCACACCAGTCAAATTTGAAGACATTTATTGTCCATATGTCGTGACATTTTCAGAGTGAACGATTTTAGCCACTTCCTCGCACCACAGTTTTTTCTCACTTGTTTGCTGTTTAATTTGTTTTTCACCGTAAACTTATAGAACTCGTTGAGAAGAATGAGAAGTCGTCTCACATGACATGCTACCACGTCGGAGTCCAGAGCTATATGCATGGTGGTTTTAGTAACTCAAGATGGGGGCGCTATTATGTCACCCGATGACGTCATTCTATATCCAATACACATAGTATTAATAACAGGATTTTGTTAAATGTTCGTAGTATATGTCAAATCATTGTGTAAAGTAATAGATTTGTTATAGGCCTAAGAGGAAGTACAACTAGGCAGCCGTCCTCACCGAGGTAAGAGACATTTCCTCTTAATTGTCGTCGCATGTGTGATCTACAACGTATTTTGATTTTAAAACGATCACTAGTCCAATTACAGTTCCAAAACTCTAGACGCGTTCTACGCCAAGAAAAAAAAACCTTCTAGTAGCCTTTGTGCCGGGCTGAGTGGCTCAGACGGTTAAGGCGCTGGCCTTCTTAACCCCAACTTGGCAGGTTCGATACTGGCTCAGTCCGTTGGTATTTGATGGTGCTCAAATACGACAGCCTCGTGTCGGTAGATTTACTGGCACGTGAAAGAACTCCTGCGGGACTAAATTCCGGCACCTCGGCGTCTCCGAAGACCGTAAAAGTAATTAGTGGAACGTAAAGCAAATAACATTATTATTATTATTAGTAGTAGTAGTAGTAGCCTTTGTTTTGCTGGTTCGAACCCCGTTGGTGTAAAAATAATCACCATCAGAATACAGCCTACAATTCCTAATCACTAGACCATGTACCCAAAGCCTGGGTTCAGTTCGAAACCTCTGCACTGCTCAAATGGAGTGAAGACAAATTATGACACTGTTGATGTTCATTCGTCAGTCAGATGGGGACGATAAGCCATGAAGAGGCCCCTTGGCGACAGTCAAAAGGTGTAGGCTAGATTGTGCCGCACCGGACTTCGCTTGAGGAGAACAGATTAGTAGTGAAGGAAACACAAATCATAGCGTCCATTTTCCTCATGATATTCATTCGTTCATTCATTCAAAAACAATGCACATATATATCACACTCGCACAAAGAACAAAGAGACAATGAAAGAAGTTACAACTTCTCAACCTTCCACATCCTCCACACCCTGGTCGACCTCCAGTGGAATGACCAGCTGGGGGTACAAAGCCACAGTCCTGATTTTTCCTTAACGTAGCTCTTCTATAAGTCCTCTTACCCACATGCGACGTACTGTAGATGAGTCAAGTCTCCAACGCGGAAATTAACTGAATTTCCACTGGGTTGGCGGACGTGGTGGTATCTCCGTAGCTGCAGTAAATAGTCTCTTGTCCATTTCTTCCAGAAGTCTTCAGTGGCTTGTTGCTGGAATCCATACTCCATTTTCAGGTTCTTACTGAGAAGAGGTTCGGGCCCAGTAGCAACTCTTCCCGTGAAGGAACTGCGCTGACGTTAGAGCGGTAGTACCATCTTGCTGAAGGAGAGGGTCCACCTGTCTATGTCCTAAAAACTTCCTTAAGAAGCGCTTTATGGTACCAATTATACGCTACCACCTTCCATTGAGGAGAACAGATTAGTCGTATAGGAAACACACTCACCATCATGTCGTTCATTCACTCAAAAACACTATAGATAAAGATATCACACTCGCACAAAGAACAAAGAGACCATCAAAGAAGTTACCTCCCCCTACCTCAGTATTATTACCTAACTTCTCGACCAAAGATGGTGCACCACGTGAAGTAACTTCGTGATTTTCTTCCTTTCCTTGCCTTCTCATCTCTCCAATATTTCTTCATTCTTTCACTAGGTTCCTTCCACCTTTCCTCCGTCCAGACAGATATCCTTTGCTTCTTCTCTTTCTCCTGGAATCCCCAAAACTCCTTAATCCTTTTATCTCGTTTCTTGTAATACCCAGCTGAGCCATATCCCGTTTAATTTCGATGAACCATCGGATTGATTTAGGATTTTTTTACAACTTTTTGCCCAACTAAGAAGCACGATTGAACTTTATTTTGCTTTCTTACCTTCCTAGAATCTCTCCATCCGCTCACTGTGCTTTCTTTCGTTATTATTATTATTATTATTATTATTATTATTATTATTATTATTATTATTATTATTATTATTATTATTATTATTAGAAGGATGTCTCACTTCTCCGGACTGCGAGAAGACGACGCCACTGTATGTGACTGTCGCCAGCAGCGAAGAGAGTTGTGAAAGACGCAGTCTACATCGTGTGACTGAGAAAGTCACTTGGTGGAATGGCTGATTCTTGATGGAATGCTATTAAAGTAATAAGATGGTAAGCTTGAAGTTGATTATAGAGTGGGAAGTTGTTGGTTTTGTGAGGTACCGTCTAGAGGTCACGACAGCGCCCCGCAGTCTCGTGCAACACAAGATGGTGCACCTGTTAGATCGTGGGTGGCCCGGCTCGTCATAGAGCACCACACACGGTGGAGTCGAACTCGGATGATCAGTCATTTCATGAGAAATGGTGCACTTTTCTCAGAGCTCGCCCGAGGAAAGCGGGCTTATAACTATTTGCCAATAAGTCCACTTAGCACTACGCAGAATACTCAAAGGCCTTCCTTTGTGCCATATTTATTTCATTGTTTTGATATGAACTTCTTTCCTTTCTTTGCTCTAAGTTATTTCCGTTGTTCTCTTCGGTTTGTCCTCTTCATCATCTTGATTTTCGTGAATTTTGAATCTAAAGATCTCCCTGTTTTGTGTGATTTCTTCCAATTCAAGGTCGTTATTTATTTCTCCGTTTCACTTCACAGAGTCTGTTTCGGTTTTACGCTTTTTTCATGGAATTCGACTATTGGTTTTGTGAAATCTGTCAGGGTTCACTCGTTTGATATGTCCGCAAAAAAATGCTTTCTGATGTCACTGTGAATGTCTGTGTATTGGCTGTTTTTGAGTCTGTGTTGTTCGTCTTCCAGTTTTGGTCGTAGATATTTTTTTTTGTGATTTTGGTTCCCTTTTTTTCCTATATTATAGAGTGTGCTTTCCTATTGAAAATCAATGTTTCCGATCCATAGAGACTTTCTGGTTTAACCCTCTACCACTCAGCCTGTCTGCAGGGGTCTGTTCGAACTAGTTCAGGCTCATTTTTGTGATTTTAGAAAACAACATGTAAAGAATTTAACGCAACTAAAATAAATATTACTAAAACATAAAACCATAATCATTTCAGAAATAGATCTACCTTGGACAAGTAACGCGAAAAAATTTACAGAATTTTGAAAAATTTAAAAATGGTTTTCAGTGGCAAAAATCACACACATTATTTCGTCTGAACTTTTGACTATTGATCCGTAAATAAATAACATTCATATCTGAATAAATTCTTACCAGTATGGTTTGTGTACTGAAATTCACAGCAAAAGTCACTTTCGTCAATGTCAGCTTCTTCACAGGCCGAAACACGGCGAGTAGCAACCTCTTTTTCTCAATTGTGCTTTACGTCGCACCGATACAGATAGATCTTCTGGCGACGACGGCACAGGAAAGAAGTGGCCGTGGCCTTAATTAAGCTACAGCCCCAGCATTTGCCTAGTGCGAAAATGGAAAACCATGTTCAGCTCACAGCTACGCGCCCCTAACCTCACGGCCAACTCGCCCGGTCGCGGTGAGTAGCTGTGACTGTGCGGATATCGTCACATCCCACATTATGAAAATCACTTTCGGCAATAAAGTCACTGTCATTGTCTAAATCATCTGAATATTCAAGCATTTCGGAATCATTCAGCCGTGAACTGGGTCCAGCCATACGTGACGCAAACACATGTACGAAAATAATATTTAATAAACACACAATATACCATTACGGTTCGGGAAATACAGTGAACACATGAATTACCAACGAAATAAAATAAATTTTAAACTGACATCAAGATCACATTAACGTTTTTTTTTAAATTATTGATTTATTTGGCATTCGGCAAGTAGCAATGCAGCCAGCAAAAACATCATGTACGAATACATTAAGTATATACCATATATAAACGAACACTATTTCTAAAAATACAAGCAACAGATGAAATATCTCAACACAAAAGAAATACAACGCATTTTATTCACTTTACGGTACACACAAAAGAACCTTCGGCGATAAATGTCTCATTCAGATCTGCAGATCAGTCATATGTAAAAATTATGATCACATTAACGTATTCGTAAGACAGGCAAAAACAAATCCTGCAATGACAACTTCAAACCGCCACAACATTTCCATGTGCGGTCAATAGCTTTCATTTTTCGAAAATACAAATATTTCATAGGACAAGTGAAACTATCTGTTGAGCAAAACGCAAACTAATGCTTTTAAATTACTGTCATGACCGTCTATTGCCATCTAGCAGCCAAACAAATCACCGAAACACCTAAATACATCAGCTGATAGATCGGCGCGCTGATGCAAGGAAGTTAATGGCCGTCATCTTAGTGTTGTGTGTCTTGAACGGCATTTTTATTGTAGATTTATTATTATTATTATTATTATTATTATTATTATTATTATTATTATTATTATTATTAGACTATTATCAGCTCCTTATGTAGATCAGTAAGTTGTGGAGTATTATCTTCCGAGTCCCAAGATCCCAGACTCAAGCCTATCAGAAGTAGCCGATATTGTTTAAAGGCAGATAGAAATCTAGTGAATGCGGTGGTTATTGTTTTAAAGGGAAGTACTAGATAACCATTCATTCTTAATCTTAATACTAGCCAAAAGGAGCAAAAGGAAGGAAAATATATGAGAAGGAAAAAGAAGAGCCATGAGAAGTGGCTTGAAAATAAAAGACTTTTTAGGATGAACGGCATCCAGAATTGACCAAGGGACGTCAGTTAGGAAAGTTAAAAGTGTGTACACTAGTAACACTAGTAAATGGAATCAATGCTAGACTCACCCAGCCAGGGACTCCGTCTTTTAGTCCACTCTTAAGGCACATACAAGATAACCTAAACCCCTACCCACGATATCTGCATGAAAAAAGATCTGTGGCGATACATTCAGTGTTCATAACACAAAATTAATTACATCCAGCAGTAGGTTGCCCTTGAAGTACATTACATTCGCACAGTATTTTCTCTATATAGTTTTAAAGTTTTCGGTTATTATGAGTTGATTACATTTTTCTGCAAACAGTTCACCCCCGCTAACAGATGGGATCAGTAGCAGCGAATGAAAAGAAAATGACAGAGCTGTACCAAGCAGGCCACAGGGCAGACTGTAAACACCTGGTCAGGTCCTTCGGGCTTGTCAGCTTGGCGATACGATACCCTGAGAAACAGCAGGCATCATGTAGTGTGTTCGGTGATCAGCTACACCGAGCGACACACGGCGAATGGATCGCACCGAAGAATCGATATCATAGCGAGTCAGGCTTGCTCTGCATTTGTCACCATGAGAAATCCAACCATCAGATGGAAAAATAGTGAGGAGCAGACGATAGAAGACCACAACGAAAAGTGCTACATTTAGGAACCAACTGTTTCCTATTACCGATAAAAAATATCGTTTATCAGAATCAAGGTAATTTGACTTATGATCAGAGCCCGAGGAACACCTCCTAGTTAGTTTGTAAAATTCTTAGGAAGAAGAAATTAGACAATTCGTTCACAAAGTGAGTGGCCCGGTGTACTCCCAGAGGATCACTTTGTATCATCTGCATGGAAATCAGTACTAAATATCATATCGTGTGCCATGGAAAACAAACCTGAAAACTGTGAATTCTATGTTTAAAAAAGTTTTTCTTATCTTTTATACTTTTCTATAAATGTCTCATTTTTGTAGCCTTGTTTTTGTTCGTTTTGTATGCTAGTACATAGTAGCCTCCAGTTGGAGGAAACAAAATTTAGGAATAAATTATTAATTTTCAAACGATTTAAGAAATCTTGATTGTAAGTTTCCTTTGAGATCAATTCAATGCCATTTTGTTCCGTTGTGACGGGTCCTAAAAGACGTAGTGATGCCTACTCTGCCTACTCGGTGATCCGGTATTGCCGCTAGTGTTCCACTGCACAAGGGTGAACTTGGCACTGCTAGTGCACTTGTGCACAGTTAATAAAGAAAACTGTTTCTAATTTTTTATATTGAATGCAGTTGACTCTTTGCAGGTCGTGACTTGATCATTACGTTGCAATATCCTTGAGTCTGCTAGACAATGACTAAACGGAACAGTAGGTGACGTGTTGTTATGCACATTCAATTCATGACTTTTATTTATTTAGACTTATTTACTCATTTATTTATTTATTTATTTATTTATTTATTTACTTCAATTGGGGGGGGGGAGTCTTGTGAGGAGAATGTAGAAAAATTACAAGTTACGTAGGAGGGTATAAAAGGGTATAAGAAAAGTAAAGGGTGAATAAGGTGTCTCATTTTCTAATTGTCTGATTATAAGAGATGTGGAACGATGCCGCAAAGCTGTTTGAAAAGGCGCTTAGTTCATTCATTGGGAGTTCGACTCGCCAGTTGCAGGCCTTTTGATTTGACACCCGTAGGGGACCTGCGCGTCGTGATGAGGATAAAATCATGCTGAAGACGACACGTACACCCAACCCCCGTGCCAGCGAAATTAAACAATTACGGTTAAAATTCCCGACCCCGCCGAGAATCGAACCCATCACCCCTATGACCAAAGGCCTGCAGGTTAACCATTTAGTCATGGAGCCGGACAGTTTAGCCATTGAGACTTGCAGACCGAAAGCTGAAAGGCATAATAGTCTACAATGGAGACGAATGTATTTATTTATTTATTTATTTATTTATTTATTTATTTATTTATTTATTTATTTATTTATTTATTTATTTATTTATTTATTTATTTATTTATTTATTTATTTATTTATTTATTTATTTATTTATTAGATTCCACCCGAAGGTTCAGTCACACAGTTATCTTTTCCAACATTAAAAAAGTAAGATTATGGGTTCGAACCCCACTGTCGGCAGTGCTGAAAATGGTTTTCCGTGGTTTCCCATTTTCACACCAGGCAAATGGCCACGGTCCCTTCCTTCCCACTTCTAGCCCTTTCCTATCCCATCGACGCCATAAGACCTAACTGTGTCGATGCGACGTAAAGCAAATAGTAAAATAAAAGATAAGTTTTCACATTTATGCTGGATGGGATATGATGGAGAAGGCGTGGATATGTTTGCTGCAGATGTTGTAAGAACCGCTTGAAATAGCAAGACATTATTACAGTGTGAACATTACACGTGGATAGTGAGGTGTTAGTTTAACGTCGCAGTTACACATGGAAGGATTTTGGCCATGCAAGGATGGGAAAGGGCGCGCCCATGACCTTAATTAAGGTGTAAATAAAATTGGAAACCACAGTAATCCCTCTCCGAGGGGGTTCAAACCCATCCCCTCTCGAATGCAGTGACTCGATCGGCTCAGCGAACTCACTCGGTTGAAACTGTATGAGAGCATTCAAAGAAAATCAGAGAGCATTGGAGGAATATAACTGTGATAACATTATGTGCACCAGCACAGCTACAACGGTAGACCATGCACTGATGTACAGTAGCCTGGCCAGATTTTAAAACGAAAAAAGAGAGACATCTGAACTTTTCTCGGCTCAGGAAACGAACGGAAATGGGGACACGTGATTATAATTCAACATTACTCTATTAGAACATAGCATATATCCGAACAAGTCATTTTCCACTTGAAATATAGAACTGAATTGTATTACAGAGTTTTAGCAATATTTGAAAGATTTTAACAATATTTTAGAAGTTATTTCTCCTTGACAATATGTGACAGGTGTATTACAAGCTAAAAGCATTGACATATTTGTCTTATGACATGATAACTTACAGATATGAACGGCAGGCTGGATTACAGAGCTAAGAATGATGACCATCATTCACATATTTATCTGAAGATACTACTTTCATCGCCACAGTTGTCGTTAGGACAGCAGTTCTAGCAGTGCTGCCACACGTTGCAGCATCAAGTTTCAACTTACCGAAGGAGAGTGCGTTCGGAATAGTTGACAATCGCGCAGCGCGCGGATATACGATCTCGGAATATTATTATTACGGTAATTTCACGCACCGTTAGCAGAACCTTCCATGTATTTAACATTCAAAGCTTCTACAACTACAGCGGTCATACCATTATTGTTTAAAGGGAAAAAACAGGACCGGAATGAACAAAAAAGGGATAATTTAGCATCCCGTTAGTGTTTCATGGCGACAACGGGACGATAATCGAAGGAGACAATCCCGTAAATATACATATTTTAAATGGAGATTTTCATATTTGGTTTGTTTCCTTTTCGATCTCTGGGTTCCCTCGATAAGCATTTTTGCATTAAACGCTGAATCCCAAGTCTTCATATAAAGAAAAGACCGAATCATTACAATCACACAAAAGGTATACATGATGTGAAGGAAATTGAAAATAACAATTCGTCTCTTCACACAGCGTCTGACTCCGTAGCTGAATGTCGGTTCAGAGAGCCTTGAGTTCGAAAACCGGGCGGGAATTGTGACTGCGTCTGGTTAATTAATGAGTGTTTGTGTTTATCTTAACACAAATCTTCTCTTACACATATCACACTGCAAACGACCATAGAAACATGCAACAATGAATACATTCTTCCACAAACGGCTGGCGTCAGGAAGGTCATCCGGTCGTAAAACTGGGCTTAGGTAGTTGGGAATGTCAAGAAGGAGATGGAGAAGACAAGCACCCGAGGAGACACCATCGTAACACAGGTTATACATGTAAATAATGTATTATAAAACCTTATTTATTCATGAAGATGGAGAAACGAATGTGAGAGTGAGCTTCGCCCTTCTTCATAGTCCATCCATGAATTTTACCACAGTTTAGTCCACCTCCGTAGCGTAACGGTTAGCTGCCGTCCTCGGTGGTCCGGGTTCGATTCCCGGTACTGCTAGAAATTTAAGAATGGCAGGCTGGCATGCGGTAATAATAATAATAATAATAATAATAATAATAATAATAATGGCGTATGGCTTTTACTGCCGGGAGTGTCCGAGGACAAGTTCGGCTTGCCAAGTGCAGGTCTTTTGATTTGACTCCCGTAGGCGACCTGCGCGTCGTGATGGGGATGAAATGATGATGAAGACGGCACATACACCCAGCCCCCGTGCCAGCGAAATTAACCAATGATGGTTAAAATTCCCGACCCTGCCGGGAATCGAACCCGGGACCCCTGTGACCAAAGGCTAGCACGCTAGCCATTTAGCCATGGAGCCGGACTGGTATGTGGTTAAAATGGTACATGCAGCTTACCTCCAATGGGGGTGTGCCTGAGAAGGTGCTGCACCGCCTCGGGCTAAAGAGACCAGTTTACTCTTTTTTACCACATTTTTTAAAAAATAAATGATAATTATAATCGACAAAGTCCACAGCCGCGATAAATAGACGGGCAATTGATCACGATGTCACAACAACAAAATAATAATGAATTGATCAGAGAGTTACAGCAGTGGGTATAAAACACGGGAAGAACGCGACAATTGAAGGAGAGCTCACAGTTCTTTATGACGTCTGTAAAACGAGAGAAGCAGTAAACGAATAAACAGCGTAATATTGTAGTAGGAGGTATTACAGAGTAATGCCATCCTCATAAAAATGTTTTCTGTAACAAAATAGCAGCACCTGCGGTTAACTATTGCAGTGTATGATTGTTCCTAAAGGTACCAGTTGTGTTGTGTTAGTAGGTATTACTATCATAAAATATTTGCTATGCTAATAAGACTCCCACCCGTTGCTATATCTCTTAGCAAAATGTAGTCTTATCTATGGCCTTGTCCGACTCCATGGCTGAATGGTTAGCATGCTGGCCTTTGGTCCAACAGGTCCCGGGTTCGATTGCCCTCCGGGTCGGATTAATTCTTCTAGATCGGGGACTGGGTGGTACGGCCCCATCAGGCCGGCTGCAGGCGCTATGACACTATGATAAGTTTTAAATGTAGTATGTTAGTCCCGTTTCTTGATACGAGATGGGGAATCAGGTGACATAAATTGGCATGTTTTACGGTCGGATGTACTTCCTGACGCCAATCTCAGTTAAGATGCTAATGAAGATGAAATGAAGGAAGGTGAGTAAAATTACGTAACACAGCGAGTTGGCCGTGCGGCTAGGGACGCGTACCTGTGAGCTTGCATTCGGGACATAGTAGGTTCGATCCCCATTGCTTGTAGCCCTGAAGATGGTTTTCCGTGGTTTCCCATTTTCTCACCGGGCAAGGCTGTACCTTAATGAAGGCCACGGCCGCTTACTTCCCACTCCTAGCCCTTTCCTATTCCATCGTCGCCGTAAGACCTATCTGTGTCGGTGCGATGTACACCCAATTGTTTAAAAAATGGTAAGGAAGTGGAAGGAATCGGAAAGTGGCTTATAAATAGGACAGCCGACGGTGGAGTTCGAACCCACGTGTCACCCGAATGAACAGCTTGTCTGCGTAGTCGTAGCGCGGCCACTCCGCTCTGTACATTTTTAGGTGGTACCTACCAAAAATTAATGCTTTCATGGACTACATCTGAAACGTATTATTATTATTATTTTAGTAGTAGTAGTAGTAGTAGTAGTAGTAAGTAGTGACAGACTTCTTCGATTCCCGGTCGAGTCGGGGATTTTAATCGCGTGGGATTAATTCTTCTGGCTCGGGGAATGGGTGTTTGTGTTTCTCCCAACACTTTCGTCTTCATATTCAGACAACACACTTTAGTACCAACCACCACAGAAACACGCAATAATGTACACATGCTTCAATATAGGATTGGCGTCAGGAAGGGCATCCGGCCGTAAAACAGGCCCATATCCACATGTGCGACATAGTTCGCACCCGTGACCGCACTGATGTGGGAAAAGCGGTAGAAGAAGAACATTATTATTATTTATGGCTGTAACCGAGCGAGGGGCTTACTGGCCGAGGCGGTAAAGGCGTGCTCGATTCGCCGTCAGGAAGTTGTAAAATTTAAGTAACGAGATTTCCACTTCCGGAGGTGCATATGGCCCTGAGGTTCACTCAGCCTACACCAAAAATGAGTACCAGGTTAATTCCTGGGGGCAAAGGCGGCCGGGCGTAGAGCTAACCACTCTGCCCCATCACGTGCCGCGGTTATTAATTGTGGAAGCCTTTACCTTCCACTCCTCCAAGGGCCTTCATGGCCTGTACGGAGGTGACTTTGCTTTGCTTTGCTTTGCTTTGCTTTGTAACCGAGCGAGTTGACTACGTGGTTTGAGTCACGTAGGTTTTCGTTTGCATTTGGGAGATTATGGATTCGAACCCCACTGTCGTCAGCCCTGAAGATGGTTTTCCGTGATTTCCCATTTTCACACTAGGCAAATGTGCTGGGGCTATACCTCACGGTTTCTAGCTCTGTCCTGCTCCATCGTCTCGCCGCCATAAGACCTGTCGCTGCAGCGTAAACCATTTATGGCTATGACACTATGGAGGTTGGTCAGGTACGGGTGATGCTGAGTAATGTCATTCACAGCACGACTAATACGTCTGGATGCTATGGAAGAGACCGTCGTGCTGCAATAGCACTTTCTAGCTCTGTAAGAAAACAACGGCAAAACCACCTCACTCCTCGTTTCGCCCAGTGCGTCTCATCAGAACGGTTTCCCTTACAGTCCACACAACTTTTGGTCGTGCTTTTGAGGATACGCCAGCCTCTGGGCTAATAACTTGACAAACAATGAAATAATAATAATAATAATAATAATAATAATAATAATAATAATAATAATAATAATAATAGTCGTTTTACGCCACAGTAGCTACTTTTACGGTTTGCAGAGACGCCGAGGTGCTAGAATTTTATCCCGCATTTATTTACATGCCAGTAAATCTATCGACGCAAGGCTGACGTAGGCACTATATGAGCGCCTTCAAATATCACCGGACTGAACCAGGATCGAACCTGTCAAGTGGATTTGATTTGATTTGTTTATATATCATCAACATAATTATTAATTCTCCAATTATAGATGATATAATACATTCGAATAATAACAATATTAACAGAACCTACTACTACTAATTATAACTAAACAATATATAATACTTTGTATATACATATTTAAAAAACACATAAGAAAAAACATGAAAACACAAAAGTTTTTATAGGCCTACATTTGAAATGACTGGAGCTCAGAAGGCCTGCGACAGTGAACGTCTGCAGAAAATGTTAATAAAACAATACGAAAATCACCGTCGTTTTCAATCTCGTATTTTTCGTCATTTCAAGGGCACTTCCGCAATCTGAGGGCTGCAGTCTCCTCTACCGCCTCAGAATGTGAATAAATAAGACGTAATACACTGGAGGCAAACCCATGCATCAGCTGATCAAATAACAAGAGCGAAGTTTATGTCGGAAATTACAATGGCTCAGTAGAAGACACCTGCGCTGTCTTTCTCATCCTTGGAATGTTTCTGCAACCTCCTACCTACCGTCAATTTCCGTGAAAAGCGTTTCCTCTTACTGCCCTCCCCGCTTCGACCGCCCCTAACTACCTGCAGCACTCCTCCCTAGCCGAGCGGAACATTACCACGTGCTCGCTTGTCATTTCAGTTGTAACCTCTATCGTGCGTGTGTGCCTCTTGCCAGCGTGCGCGCCACTAAGTCTGACGATACTTTCGAGTAACTGAGTGTCTTGCCTAAATTTTGTCGAAGAAATTATTTATAGCATTAAAACAAGAAATTTATAAACAATACGGAGCCTTTCCATTGTGGTGTGTAGTTACAAAGTGTTTGATAAACTACAGCCCAGTGCCTCGCAATAAAAGTGCCCTTCTATGGAACATTTTGGTAGTGTTTATTATGCTTCATTACATACAGAAGCAATTGTAGAATAGGCGTTGAACAGCATATTTTTGTCGTATAATCTCTAGATGCCTCTGTCCGTAAGCAGTCTATTTCAGAAGTGATGCTGTGTAAGAGTGACTTAAACTGATACATCGATAACAATGTCTACTCGTTGGCTGTAAAAAGTATCTTTTGATTGCAGTGTCAATTCGTCTTAACCGGTAACATTTGAACGAAAAGTGACTTTCCTTTTCAATGGAGGGATATGATACTAAAAGCGTGTGGGAGCAATAACACAGTCTTCTCGTGGAAGAAGACAAACGACTTGTGACAGTGCACTCGTCGGTTTGGGTGTAAGAGCTAGAACAATGCAGTGAAGCGGACTCCCTTCCTATATTTATATTACCTGCTACTGCTGATACTGGTTTAAAAACTGTTGAACATATATCTTCAGCCTGGATGAGTTGGACCTTGGAAAAACAACAAAACAACAAGGTAAAACAATACACATATGTATCATTTCTGTAGAAACCATTAATCAAAATAACCTTCCCAGATGTTCAAGCGAATCTGCTATTCAACGCATGTACGGGATTGCCACTTATGTTTAGATGTCTTGAGGTTTTACGAGCCAGTCTCAGAATTACAAAGACTATACATACAGGTACTTTGCAAAATCGCTTCGCTAATATCCTTACCTTTATTTAACCAAAGCGGACGTAAATTTCACATTTTTATAGTACTACTCTTCACGATCAATACTTACACGATGAAATTCTAAACATTCCCGTTGTTTCTGTACATCCTTCGAAAAGGGTTATCTCTTGGATCTTCATATCCAATTATAGCGAAGGGATAATTCAAATATCATAAGAAAAAGAAGAATGTTTTGATTCATACTTTCGCGGTTTGGAATACTGGACATTATAGTTTATTCGCCTTCGTGGGTATGAAAGGAGACATACGCTAATACTGGAAAACTATGTTTTATAAAAGCCTTCCTTCGTTTAGTGTTTTACCTTCCGTCAACTGCTTTCGATGTTCTGAGACGCTAGGATGCCCGAATTTTGCTACAAAGCGGATTACTCGACGTGGCACTAAATCTAAAAGAACAAGTGTCTTGCATTTAATGCTGACTGTAGAGGAATTAGATCTCGCACCCTTGGCATAAGATTCAAACACCTAAACAGTTGCACCATACAGCAAACTTACATACAGCCTTGCATCCCTCTATAAACTTTTACGGTTTTCGGAGATATCGAGGTGCAGGAATTTTATCCCGCATGAGTTATTTTACGTGTCAGTAAATCTACCGACAGGGAGGCTGACGTATTTGAGCACCTTCTAATAGCACCAGAGCGGGCGGCATTTATTTCTTCTTCTGGCTGATTCTTTCCAGCTTGGAATCTAATTGTTCTTTATTCTTGTTTTACGCCGCACCGACGCAGATAGATTTTATGGCGACGATGGGATAGGAAATGGCTAGAAGTGGGGAGGAAGCGATCGTGGCCTTAATTAAGGTACAGCCCCGGCATTTGCCTGGTGTGAAAATGGGAAGTAACAGAAAACATCTTCATAGCTGCCGACAGTGGGGTTCGAACCCACTATCTCCCGAATGCAAGCTTACAGCTGTATGCCTCCAACCGTACGGCCAACTCGCTTGTGTCCGGCTCTATGGTTAGCGTGATGGCCTTTGGTTACGCAGGTGGTGGTAAATATTATTGTTTTAAGAGGAAGTAGGCTACAACTTCGGCAACCATCCTCTGTTAACACTAATAAGAGAGAAAATATAGAAGGACCAGACATTTCGAAAAATGAAGGTATCGGTCAAACAAAGATAAGGGCCAGAAAGAGCGTGAAAATGAAAGACTCCCTAGGCCTCCCAACCTACTGTAATATCGCCGGGGTCGGAAAAGAACAAGAGCTGACCAAGGGAGGGCGGATAGGATAGATGGAAGTGAGGAGCCTGGCACAAGTAAGTGGAAACAATGTCAGGACTCAGCTAAGGGCTCCGTGGTCGCCAAACCACGGTCCCAAGTTGAGAGCCCCTGGGGCCACTTTTAGTCGCCTCTTACGACAGACAGGGGATCCCGTGTGTGTGATTCTACCGCCCCACCCACAAAAGGAGGTTACAAGGGTCTTGGGTTCGATTCCTGGCAGGTCGGGAATTTCGACCATAATTGGTTAATTCCGCTGGCGGGCTGGGTCTTCATCATCATCATGACGCGCGGGTCGCCTACGGATGTCAAATCAGAACGCGGCGGGTCGAACTTGTCCTCGGACACTCTTCTTCTTCTTTTTCTACCGCTTTTCCCACACCCGTGGGGTCGCGGGTGCGAACTGTGTCGCACATGTGGATTTGGCCCTGTTTTACGACCGGATGCCCTTCCTGACGCCAACCCTATATTGTGTGTTAGTGCTGGGGACGGAGCGGAGCGGAGCGGAGCAGTTGTTGTGACGTCATCACCCGGTAGTACCGAGTGAACTACCGAGTGAATGTCCTGACGCGGGACGTTTAAACACGTTATAGGTATGGCACTGCGAAGGTATTGCATCCCCCTATTAATACCCTTCTCTCACAACGTACCAACTGTAAATAACTGCATATATATTCACTATAATTGTTATATACGTAACTGCTAGGGAGTAGGAGGTAGTATGTGGAATAAATGTCAGTAACTCGTATAGTTAACTCATTCGAATAGTGAAACAAAGTATGGCGCATACCTACCGAAAGGGTACAAGGGGATTGGAAGTTAACAGAAAAGTAATGTATTAACAATTATTTCGTAAGTTCATGTGATACGGTACACTGTTAATGAGAAGAATAACCTGAATATAAAGCTCTTATCAGAATATAATGAAAAACACTGACATAATTTCATCTACAGGATGATAAAAGTAATTACGTAAATGGACGTTGACTGGAATGTCCTTCTTTGCAAATGTGATTACAAAACATATCTGACAACATACTACTACACGTCCCAATGCCAAACAGCTATCAGTAGAATGCTTCTATAAATACAGTTATTATATGATTATATGATTATATTATATTATATTATATTATATTATATTGTATTTGATGTGCCACCACCCGTCGCGTATGTGCGGCCACAAAATTTGCATTTTGCGTGTTTCCTATTATCAGTGATGTCAAAAAACTGCCAGGCATCCAACGGTTTTCGTGGCATTTGTGGAACAACGTTCTGTAAAAATTTCTTTAAATTCCTTTAAATGTTCTAAATATATAACTACTATCTACGAATATGTTTAAATATCACACTAACACCACAAATATAATCTAACAGACTTTACATTATCTACAAAACATAACAAGCGTAGGAAATATATACGTACATTCGAAACACACAGATTGAATACAGGTACTTTCGTACGTGTGTTGTGCGCTACACTGTGCTCAGGTCCTCCGCGAGTACTCGCAGTTGTAAGCGGAGGGGATCGGTGGAGCGCTGTACCGCTACAACCGGATTACTCATCGGTATTACTCGCTCCGTCCCCACCTCTATTGTGTGTTTCTGTGGTGGTTGGTAGTGTAGTGTGTTGTGTCAATATGAAGAGGAAAGTGTTGGGACAAACACAAGCACCCAGTCCCCGGGACAGAAGAATTAATCCGAGGCGATTAAAATCCCCGACCCGGCCGGGAGTCGAACCCGGGACCCTCTGAAGAACCGAAGGCCTCAACGCTGACCATTCAGCCAATGAGTCGGACAAGTTGTCCTCGGACACTCCCGGCACTAAAAGCCGTACGCTTGTTCTATTCCAGCCCGCTTCTTGTTCCTCGAACCCAGAACTCCGTCGTAGGATCTATTAGATAGCAAGAGTAGCTTCGTCCGTATGTCTCGATGATGCAGAGTTGCTTACTTTGAATCTTGACTTTTATCTATTCTGTTCATATCACTGACCGTCAGTTGTCCCACATGTTGCCGATCGTGCGTTAAGCATAGCTACATCGGAGGTCATCAGTATTACTACCGTCCATCGACTACTCTAATCATGTATGCAAACGTCATGGGACTGGGCTCAGCTTCCAAAGAACTTCAAAACGTCCTGGAAAAATTTGAAAATTGGGCCTGCGTAAACAACTTCACGATAAAGCAAGAGAAGACAATACAAACTGTTTTCAGAACAGGGTGGTACAGGACACCTTCACACTAAACGTCAGAGCCTTGGAAATTGTGAACAAATTCAAATTACGTACGCGTCACACACCAGCCCACTACAACGAACAGTACAAGACAGAACAGCCGCAGTATACGGCATAAATAATCTGTGCACACGCTTTCCCTATTCAGCGAGGTTAGGTCTCTTGTGCCTTGGCTAGGAGACTCCTGCTTTATAATGTTTACAAGTAACACTATGAAAAAGTCACAAGAGAAATATCCTTCAGACAATAGACCTGGGCGAAGTTTTGTTTATGTGGTCACCCAGCATGGCTTCTGTAAATAGTTGTCCGTGTCATTAGTGGTGTCCACTCATTAGGTGCTCTTCCACCCTGACATTTTTAGTAAAATGCTCTGCCCCTTCACAATACACCAGGACTTAGGATTGTTTCTAAATATAACCAAACCGTTCACACTAATCTCTTCCTTACATAACTCTCAGCCTCACAATAAGCTCTTCTAGAAACTCGTTTGTTTTTGTGATATGCTAGGAAGGATACCTTTAGTATTTATTCAGAGAAGAGAGAGTTTAGGCCTTGACCAGAAATTAAGGGTTCTTCCTTTTCCCGAACATGACCTACATTTTAACCTTCTATCTCGGGACCGGGAGGCATTTCTAATAATTCCAGAATTGCCGATATTTTAAATTGCAGTCAGTTTGTCATATTTCTGTCGTACTTGGTTCACCTCTTCTTAAAGTAATCTTGCACTTACAAATTGTGCCGTAAAATGGAATATTTTTGTCAAAAAAACTCCGAGTTCGTTACGAGATCGTTCGCATCGGTGTGCCGCGTGATAAAGTTATTCATTTCCAGCTGCACAAGTTGGAAGTTCGTTCTGTTTAACTCTGATTAGCGTGTGAGAAGTCGTGTATGGATAGCGAGTCCATTGTGTTCCGCAAATTTGAAAACTCCTCAGAATACCGAAACTTCGGCAAAAAAAAACACAAATCCTTCAAATGTGGATGAAATCCGGAATACGTTGACTGTTTCATTTCTCTGGCGAGATCGAAGTTTTTCATGACCGGTAAAGGTAAGTTATTGCAAACGTGTTCGTTTTGTGTGTGTGTGTGCGTGCGTGCGTGCGTGTGTGTGTGCGTGTGTGTGCGAACACGTAGCCCCGATTAGAATAAAGGAAGTTTACAGGTATTGCTTTTAACGTTCAATAATTTATGTAATAAAATCCAATTTCAAACAATAATTTTGTCTTCCTTGATCTGTAGTGAAGTATTTGCCAGAACAGTATTGTTGAGTACATCATGCAATATTATATTTATATCTAAATTAAATGCATGAAGTCAGCTTATTTTTAAGCGTCGTGGGGTCCATTTTGGAAGTTTCCCGTTCTCCTTGCTGGAAATGCCACCAGGTCACACGAATTCGGAAACATCTTAAATAATCCTCTACCTCTCGCTTGAACACCTGAGTCCCAAACAGAGAAGATGTGTATAAATGTTGATCTTACTTGAAGTTCGAACAATCTGTACATTACATGAAGGAGACGAATTTATGAAAGAAGTAAGCTGCATAATAACATATACAATAACAGCATGTAGCTGAGTTTTGACACAATAAGCCCGACTTATAGACTGATTTTATTGATCTGTGGAAGTCCTGGAGCTTCCATTTTTTGACCGCTAGAAGGTAATAGAAGCCCGAAACATTTTAAAGGGGATGTTGTAGTGTTGTTGTTTTACTAATACGCCCAATAACGAAACTTTTTATTTTTCATTATTTTCCCCTAATTTAGTGGATTTTATGTCGATATATATGGTCCAGTTTTACGGTCAGATATCCCCTTCCTGACGCCAACCATATATGGGGGGCAGGGAATGTACCAACCAACCAAAAATTTGCTTTATGTCGCACCGATGTAGACGGGTCGCATGGCACGATGGGATAGGAAATAATAATAATAATAATAATAATAATAATAATAATAATAATAATAATCTCCTTTGAGATCCATAACGAACAGCAAGAGCTAGGAGTGGAGAATGGGAGGACGGCAAATAAGTTGAAATGCCTGGGCGACTGGATAAGTGAAAAATAAGTACTCATATATTGACAAGATGTAAATAATATAGCAGCTAACCAAAGACATCTACAATACACGATCAGTCTCCTTCAACGCCAAGCCCAGACACTGTACGCGGCAGAATGCCTCGCGATGAGTAAGAAAGGTTTACTAGAGAATCTAGAAGCCTTAGGACCTTGGTTCACTCAGGTGGAAAAGGACTTGCAAGAATTGAGGATCACACGTGTTGACATCCTGAAACATGAACCTCCTCGAAAGAAATTTGGAGGACACCGCGGTTTCCGAGAAAAGCCCAAACTCAAGAGCTAGCCGAAAACAAATGTGGGAATACTAGGCATAGGTTGAAGATGGCACAGTAAACCGGATTTCTGATGGTCGATTTCCGAGCTGATTTTTAATTAATTTTGACGGAGAAGCACCAAATGTGTCACTAGAGATCATTTACATGCCGACATCGTACAACAATGGAGTGCCAAATAATTTCTTTCCACCCTTCAAAAATCCGAATAATTCTGTCGAGTATGAACCCCGGAGGGTGGCACTTTCGGAGATGGCTCGCCAGGAAATTTGAACTTTGACAGGGCGACATATTGACACAGTACAGATAAATAAAACAGCACCTCAAGAAAGTCAGGTTTTCTGTTGCATAACAAGACTTTGAAATATTGGTTTAGATGGCTGACACTGTTCTTTAGTAGTCGGTGTCGTCAACATTATCGCAATTAGCACAACGTTTACAACCTTCTTATCGCCTCTGCCATCGTAATTGCTCTAGTTGGTATCGTATTTTCTAGTACACGAACCGTAACCCATTGTATTCGGTTCCACTTGACCAGCTCCTAGGTTGTTTATTATAGACCAAAAATATTCTGCTAACAAGGCCAGGGATATGCAAGTGTTCTTTTCTTTGTTCGGTGCTGTGATAGATATGCCGGTGTGGCCCCAGGGCCTGTAACATCTAGACAGGTGGTCTCTGAGCGCGGGCAACCCCCACGGCCTGCCTTCTCTGCTCCGAGCATGGGAACGTGCTACAGGAATGTCGGGCCGGCCCAGCAAGAAAAATACAACCACAATTTTGACACATCGCTCGCTTACTCGGAACAACTTTACTTTCCAGATTGCGGTGGGTGAGGAGAAACGAGCGTGGAAAACCTTCACAAAGCTTCTTCTTAAAGTAATTCTATCTAATGACTGGTTCGCCCCTGCGACGAAGGTCGATCCTGTGAAGTACGTTTTACGTCTGCATAGCTCCTACATTCTAAGTTCATAAGAAATGTCATCATGACTGTCTTTCTTGGTCTTCCACGAGGGCGTTTTCCTGGTATTTTGTCTTCCAAAATTTCCATCAACACATTCCTATGTCGAAGCCTATATCCCATTCTAAATCTATACGATACATTTAAACGTTTCATAATTTTACTTGTATTTAAAGTTAGATATTATTTAAATTCGGAACTTAGAAAGTATCCTATCACTATGAATTATTTACCACTAATTGTTATTGATTTTTTGAGAATACTTTGAAAATATTAAGTAAATTGGTCATATATTTTCTGAGTTATTGAATATCTGTCTCTGTCTTATATCTTAAAGCCGGCCTGAGTGGCTCAGACGGTTAAGGCGCTGCCCTTCTTACTCCAACTTGTCAGGCTCGATTCTGGCTCAGTCCGGTGGTATTTGAAGGTGCTCAGATACGTCAGCTTTGTGTCGGTAGATTTACTGGCACGTGAAAAAACTCCTGCGGGATTAAATTCCCGCACCTGGGCGTCTCCGAAAACCGTAAAAGTAGTTAGTGGGACGTAAAGCAAATTTAAAAAAAAAAATGAAATGGCGTTTGGCTTTCAGTGCCGGGAGTGTCCGAGGACATGTTCGGCTCGCCAGGTGCAGGTCTCAAGATTTGACTCCTTTAGGCGACCTGCGCGTCATGATGAGAATGAAATGATGATGAAGACGACACATACACCCTGTCCTCGTGCCAGAGAAATTAACTAATGATGGTTAAAATTCCCGGCCCTACCGGGAATCGAACCCGGGACCCCTGTGACCGAAGGCCAGCGCGCCAGTCATTTAGCCATGGAGCCGGACGTAAAGCAAATAACATGACGAAAAGTTAACAGTGTGTTTATAAACATTTATGGAAATTTAAATTCATAATATAAACCGTCATATAAAGGTCCATACTGAACGTCTTCATTCTATCACTCATTACACAAGGGGTTTTGAGAATAACATATTCGAAGAAATGGTATGGAATGGCGTATGGCTTTGAGTGTCCAAAGACAAGTTCGGCTCGCCAAGATGCAGGTCTTTTTATTTGACGTAGGTGACCAGTGCGTCGTGAAAAATTAAAATGAAATGATGATGAGAACGACACTTACACCAAGTCCACGTGCCAACGGAATAAACCAATTATGGTTAAAATTCCAGACCCTTCTGGGAATCGAACCCGGGACTTCTGTGACGAAAGGCCAGCACGCTATCCATTTAGTCATGTGGCCGGACTTTGTACAAATAAACAGCCTTGACTGACCTCAGAATGGCGGACCTTTTCGCTAACCCTATAATCAAATAACTATTTCTGCACTGCTGTACCATCATCCGTTGGTTACGTCGTTTGATATAAAATTTAATGTTTATTTTCTATTTACAATATTGGTTAATTAGGCAGTGCAGTGCGAGGTATTGGTCGTCCTGGGCAGCAGGCCGGTGTGTATGAAGTCTGTTAGCGTACCAGTGCGACTGCGACTAGCATGTCTTTTGTAAGTGAACAATAAATTAGTTAGTTAGTTACTCATGACGGTACGTGGTACCAAATTAGAGGATAGGTTATTTATATTCCCGGAATGGCAGAATAATGAAAGAAGTTTATACAGTACGTTCAGAGCTGCGATTCGGTGTATCTAGTTCAACAAGGGTGTTTCAGTAGAAGCTCAATCACTCAGAAAATATACGACCGATTCACTTGATGTTTTGAAAGTATTCTCATGAAATCGATAACATTTAGCGATTCGATAAATTTCGAAATTCTTTGAAAACATTTGATTGAACAATAATACTGATAGACATATCTCCTTAAGCTTGTTTCGCTATCTCGAAATGTTCAGTAGAGCATCCCCTGGTTTCTGCCTAATGTTTGCACGTTTTTACTGGAACAGTCTGTACATCACACAATCCTTACATCGTTTAATTGGCAAGGCGTATCTGGGGTTAGATTAAAAATTATTCGTGATAAAGATTGACAGTAAGGTTTTCGTAATAATATGGAATGAAGGTCAGGGAGTAAGGAACATGTTGGATAAACATATGGCATGGGTGATAGGCCAACATCAGCGAGTACAGGAGGAACGTGGCAATACCACTGACCCGCAAGAAAATAGCTAGATGGCCTACAATGTCCTCAGCCTCTATTCACTGATGTTTGATTGTGTTTTTTGCTCTCCTTCAGCGACAACTACAACACCTGGTCTTCAACATAATAAAACTGTATTCGCTTGAATACAATAAGTGGTGATATATTCACTGCGATGTCATCAACATTCAATAAATCAAAGCAGTCGGATCAAAACCAGATACTGTACCTCCGTTTCCGTAAGATTAATATCTGAATGATGGGAATTGATAGGTTTGTAATAGTCCATCGCTTTTTAAGGTCACCGCTCTTCGTTGCTTACGTCACCGGCCTTACTTTCATACATTCAAATGCCTCACTAGTTGACAGATTTCAGTCTGAGAAATACAGTATAAGAAGACAAACTACCTTACTGCAACATACACCAATTGAAGAGTTTGTTCCAGTCGAAAGTGTGATCCCCTTGCATTCAAATATGGATTTCTTCGTTGCCATCACGAAATGTCTTCTATATTCGGCAATCTGAGGGAAGTTTGATGTAACTTGCTGTAACCCTTAATAGGCTACCGACGTATCATTCATATAATGAATAAAATAAACACATGTTTTCAGTACCTATTATTTTCATTTCATATACCATAAAAGAAAGAAACATATTTATACACAATTGTAAGAGAAGAAAAGCACCATTATCTTTAGTCGTTTAGTAGCTAACATCTGCTTGGCGAGTCTAACAACTGTCCTTTATGTTTAGATTCACTCGCATTATTTCAGTAGGGCCACATTTCACTGTGTTTATATTGATCATCACAGTAAATCCAGCTTCGCAACAATACGTAGTCGATAACTGCAACAAAACCACACGAGCCTGTTTAGCCAAATATTCTTGTAGCGAAATCCAGAATTTGTCCAAATCAACTCCTTGGTGTTTTAACTTCATCATTATCCTATCATTATTAAGCTCCGACAGTAATCCTACTTTCCTTCAAGGAAAGTCCATTCACTTCTGATGGAACAAATGAATTCCTTATCCAGACCTCCGCATTTGTGTGTACATCTGGGAAGTAACTTTTGAGTAACATCAGATATTATATCTTGTATTTCTTTTCTCATATTACAGTGAGATATATCATATTTGGGAACATTTTATAGCTACTCTCGTTCACTTTCCGAGTCCAGGTGCCTTGTGAGAGCCAGTTCAGAAAGCCACAATGAAATAAAACAATATTTCGGAAAAACCACGAATACGAGGTCTCTATTCTTTAGCAATGGTTGCTTACATTCTCCAATAAATGCTTCGCTGGATTTTTCATTTTTCTTTACGACGCTTCTCAATATCATAAGCAAATCTTGAGAAATTAAATTTCTTCTCCTTGAACTTTTCCAAGTTTTATTGAATACTTGGAATATACGTCAAAGGGACGTTGATAACGTGATCAGTACGAGGAACTGGCTGCAACGTCAAATGAGAGCCAAAAGGTTATCCAGCCAGTGATGTGTGACCCACTTGAGCCTCTACTTTCTCCACTCGCCTCAGAAAGGTCACCTCGGCCGTTACGGCACCGCGCTGTCTGCCATCTTCGCGCGCAACTCCCCTCTGCATCAGCGAATACAAAATACGTGTTTAGTACCGCAAAACTTGCATGCTATATTCTGAGCGCGCAAGTCCATATTGGAGCGCGTCTCATACATGGCTGTACATAATAATTATAATAATAATAATAATAATAATAATAATAATAATAATAATAATAATAATAATAATAATAATAATAATAATAATAATAATTTTTATGACATATTTTTATTATGGTCACTTTTTACAATGTTACGTTAAATTAAATATATTTCTCGCTGTTTTGAATAACATAGTTTTTGACCATATAAATGTATCGTTTCCTATATTTTAAGATGACTGTTTTCACCGTTCCTCGGGGTATTTTTAGTTTTTTGTTTTTTTTTTTTTTTTTTTTTTTTTTTTTTTTTTACAAGCCTACAACCTGTTTTCCAGTCATTAACCGGGTCAGGAAGGAATAACTGAAGCCCCCAACTTGCAGCGAGGATAGGATTTTTTTCCAGTTGGCTTCACGTCGCACCGACACTGATAGGTCTTATGGCGGCGATGGGATGGGAAAGGCCTAGGAGTGGGATGAAGCATCCGTGGCCTTAATTAAGGTACAGCCCCAGCATTTTCCTGGTGTAAAAATGGAAAACCACGGAAAACCATATTCAAGGCCGCCGACAGTGGGGTTCGAACCCACTATTTCCCGGACGCAAGCTCACAGCCGCGCGCCCCTAACCGCACGGCCAACTCGCCCGGTGAGGATAGGAATTGTGCCGGCTGCCGAAGTCTGTCGCACTCCTCTGGGGCAATGATTAATGACTGACAGATGAAATGAAAAGATATTGGAGAGTGTTGCTGGAATGAAAGGTGACAGGGAAAACGGAGTACCCGGAAAAAAACCTGTCCCACCCCCGCTTTGTCCAGCACAAGTCTCACATGGAGTGACCGCGATTTGAACCAGGGAATCCAGTGGTGGGAGGCCGACATGCTGCCGCCTGAGCCACAGAGATTCTACATTTTTTAATGCCAAATAATTTTGTTTGTGTTTGATTCATTTGTATTTCCTTTCCTTGGAATCGGGCGAGTTGGCCGTGCGGTTAGGGGCGTTCAGCTATGAGCTTGTATCCGGGAAGTAGTGGGTTCGAACCCCACTGTCGGCAGCTCTGAATATGATTTTTCGTGTTTTCCCATTTTCACATCAGGCAAATTAAGGCCACAGCCACTTCCTTCCCTCTCCTAGGCCTTTCCTATCCCATAGTCACCTGTGTCGGTGCGACGTGAAGCAAATTGTAATAAAAAAGGAAAACTTCCCTTAGAAATATTATTTTGATTGTTGCAATTGGAAAGTAATGGGTTCATATTTTCGAGTTTTTAACTCATATTTCGTTACTTTTAGGGCATAAGGGCGTTCATATTTTCAAAGTCATTAGGTCATCCCATAAATATCCGAGCCCTAATAATATTTTCTATTGCTTTACGTCTCACGACAGCTGATAGTGGATCTGTCGAGGGTCCAACCAGTCTCGGGCTCCAACACGTACAACTTAAAATATTTTTTTTAAATGAAGAGCATTTGCAATTACTAATTACATTTTTCCACGTTGCTAAGAACGAAAAAATGGAGTAACTTCTTGAAACGTACTCTTGAAATTCATTGAAGTCCATTATAAAACATAATTTAACTCTAATTTGACTATTAAAAATTTGTTTTTGTGAAGCCATTTCTTTTTAGTTTTGATTCAATTAATTTATAACTGTCAGGGTCTTCAATTTCGAGAGCCTGAAGATCCAAGCAGTTATAAATTAAAGAATGAGGCAACCAATCCAAATATACAGTATTTCCCCTCGCCGCTCCTCGGTGGAACGCGGCTGTTATCAGTCCTGCCTCAGTGTCGGGTAGCTGAAACACGACACGACGATGTAATGCCGCACCACTCGGATAAGCTGCGTACTCATACTTCTGAGAATATTTCATAACATGAAAGTGATTTTCCGATTTTAAAAGAAGCACGTAAATATGAAGAACTAAGTGGCCAGTACCGTCATTTGTTCCACAACCCTCTTTGCCGGTGAGGGATAGCCAGACTGCTTCATGGATGTGAGGGCAGGACGATTGAGGAGCTACCAAATGGTGAGAAAGTGACCCTGGTCAAGAAAGCGAAGGCTAATGGTTGACGGGATTCCTCATACTGACCACGTGTCATCTCGTTATCTGCAGACCTTCGGGCTGAGCAGCAGTCGCTTGGTAGGCCAGGGCAAAGAATGGATCGCACACTCTGATGATGCCCACCTCACGTGGTGGGAAAACGTCACTAAGCCTCAAATGTTGAAGGAATCTACCAACAGGAACATCTACTTTACAGATAACGTAGCTGTCCGTGAACACCTATTTCAGTTTATCTTCACGTGCTTTCCTTTTGGTGTTGTCTCGTCCCAGTAATACACTGACTGACAGAGCAAATGCAACACCAAGAAGGAGTGGTTCGAAAGGGATGAAAGTTGGGGAAAAAACAGAGACGGCACGGACGAATAATTGATGTTTATTTCAAACCGATATGCAGGTTACACAATGCGCACGGCATCGACTCAGTAGGATGTAGGACCACCGCGAGCGGCGATGCACGCAGAAACACGTCGAGGTACAGAGTCAATAAGAGTGCGGATGGTGTCCTGAGGGATGGTTCTCCATTCTCTGTCAACCATTTGCCACAGTTGGTCGTCCGTACGAGGCTGGGACAGAGTTTGCAAACGGCGTCCAATGAGATCCCACACGTGTTCGATTGGTGAGAGATCCGCAGAGTACGCTGGCCACGGAAGCATCTGTACACCTCGTAGAGCCTGTTGGGAGATGCGAGCAGTGTGTGGGCGGGCATTATCCTGCTGAAACAGAGCATTCGGCAGCCCCTGAAGGTACGGGAGTGCCACCGGCCGCAGCACATGCTGCACGTAGCGGTGGGCATTTAACGTGCCTTGAATACGCACTAGAGGTGACGTGGAATCATACGCAATAGCGCCCCAAACCATGATGCCGCGTTGTCTAGTGGTAGGGCGCTCCACAGTTACTGCCGGATTTGACCTTTCTCCACGCCGACGCCACACTCGTCTGCGGTGACTATCACTGACAGAACAGAAGCGTGACTCATCGGAGAACACGACGTTCCGCCATTCCCTCATCCAAGTCGCTCTAGCCCGGCACCATGCCAGGCGTGCACGTCTATGCTGTGGAGTCAATGGTAGTCTTCTGAGCGGGCGCCGGGAGTGCAGGCCTCCTTCAACCAATCGACGGGAAATTGTTCTGGTCGATATTGGAACAGCCAGGGTGTCTTGCACATGCTGAAGAATGGCGGTTGACGTGGCGTGCGGGGCTGCCACCGCTTGGCGGCGGATGCGCCGATCCTCGCGTGCTGACGTCATTCGGGCTGCGCCTGGACCCCTCGCACGTGCCACATGTCCCTGCGCCAACCATCTTCGCCACAGGCGCTGCACCGTGGGCACATCCCTATGGGTATCGGCTGCGATTTGACGAAGCGACCAACCTGCCCTTCTCAGCCCGATCACCATACCCCTCGTAAAGTCGTCTGTCTGCTGGAAATGCCTCCGTTGACGGCGGCATGGCATTCTTAGCTATACACGTGTCCTGTGGCACACGACAACACGTTCTACAATGACTGTCGGCTGAGAAATCACGGTACGAAGTGGGCCATTCGCCAACGCCGTGTCCCATTTATCGTTCGCTACGTGCGCAGCACAGCGGCGCATTTCACATCATGAGCATACCTCAGTGACGTCAGTCTACCCTGCAATTGGCATAAAGTTCTGACCACTCCTTCTTGGTGTTGCATTTGCTCTGTCAGTCAGTGTACTTTTAGCAACGGTAATTTGTGTAATCTCTATTTATTTACTTACCTATTCAACAAAAAAGATAAAAACCCGAGGTTGTTACGATTAAAAACTGTCTCCTCAATATTATTACTATAATAGAGGGAAAGCAGTCGTTAGAACAGTGTCCTATTCCTATGAATGAAACTGAACGTGTTTCTCAGATTATTGTTAGATCTCAGAATGAAGAAGTCAGAGATCTTCCCAAACGAGATATTAAGGCTATTAAGTTAATCTATGACGAGGTTTGTGATCAGAGCTTTGCTGAACAACATGGTTATTTCCTGTCCGGCTCCTTGGCTGAATAATCAGCGTGCTCTTCGGCTCAGAGAGCCCCGAGTTCGATTCCCGCCCGCGTCGGAGATTTTAACCTTAAATCGCCCATTCCATTGGCCCCGGGACATACCGCGTAGAACACTACCCTCCACTACAATAACACGTATACGACAGATGCCGCCCACCCTTGTCGGAGGATCTGCCTCACGAGCGCTACATTGAGCTAGAAACAGCCACACGAGTGGTGGTGGTGGTGGTTATTTTTTTAACTGGGCAACCGTCCTCTATTAGCGCTAATCATAGCGGGGGGGGGGGGAATGGGAGATGGTGGTGGTGATTATTGTTTTAAGAGGAAGTACAACTAGGCAACCATCCTCTATATAACACTAATCAGAGGGAAAAAGAGAAGGGATCCGACACTTCGAAAAATGAAGATATCGACCAAAGTAAGACAAGGGCCACGAAGGGCGTGAAAATGAAAGACTCCCTAGCCCTCGCAAACCTAATAGCGTCGGGGTCGAAAAAGAACAAGAGTTGACCAAGGGAGGTCGGATAGGATAGATGAAAGTGAGGAGCCTGGCACAAGTAAGTGGAAGCAATGCTAGGACTCAGCTAAGGGCCCCGTGGTTGCCAACCCACGCTCCAAAGTTCAGAACCCCTGGGGCCCCTTTTAGTCGCCTCTTACGACAGGCAGGGGATACCGTGGGTGTTATTCTACCGCCCCCACCCACAGGGGGAGGTAATGGGAGAGATCCAGCATTTCGAAAAATGAAGGTATTGGCCAAAGAAGGACAAGGGCCACGAAGGGCGTGAAAATGAAAAACTCCCTAGGCCTCGAGTGCTCTAATACCGTCGGGACCAGAAAAGAACAAGTGTTGACCAAGGGAGGTCGGATAGGATAGATGAAATTGAGGAGCCTAATACAAGTAAGTGGAAGCAGTGCCAGGACTCATCTAAAGGCCCTGTGGTTGCTAACCCACGCGGCCAAGTCGGGAGCCCCTGGGCCCCCTTTTAATCGCCTCTTACAACAGGCAGGGGATACCGTGGGTGTTATTCTACCGACCCCACCCATAGGGGGTTGACTAAGGGAGGTCGGATAGGATAGATGAAATTGAGGAGCCTAATACAAGTAAGTGGAAGCAGTGCCAGGGCTCATCTAAAGGCCCTGTGGTTGCTAACCCACGCTGCCAAGTCGGGAGCCCCTGGGCCCCCTTTTAATCGCCTCTTACAACAGGCATGGAATACCGTGGATGTTATTCTACCGTCGCCACCTACAAGGAGGTAGTTACAGAAAATTATTATATTTCCTAACTGACGACCTAGAACCTGTCTACTTAACAAGATTTGCTGACGTTCAGGCTGTGACTGCATGTAACATCAGTTCAGCCACATTTGACATAACCCAAAATCTCCTTTCATCTATAGGCCATAACTTTAATGGTAAGAAAAAGTTCAGCAATTGTAATAAATGTTGGCAAACTGCTGCAATCCATTTTAGGATCAGAGGAAATGTGCCATGGCAAGGAATAGGAGTTTCTCATTTTAAGGAATTTGCAGCAACTTACAATTTTATGACTCAGAAGATTAGCTTGACATCATCACAACTAACAGCTCTCATCAAACTATACATTAACTTCGCCAATCTAAGAGTAGTTCCTGACAATGATGGCGAAAAGAATGGGCCATCCCTTTGTTATAATTGCGTAAAGGAGAAAGAAATCTCAACCTACAGTATGTGCTCGGGAATTGCCCCTTCAATTCGCTGCTCATTAATCCCATTTACCATAAAGTAAAATACCTTCAACTTACCAAATTTTGATAAATGTACGTTATGAGACGTATGAGTGTTTTCGACACTGGATGCACATGGCTGCAGCAGATGTCTTGATATTGTTGCTTTTAAGAGAGATTCTCGTACGGCATAAATATTCTTGATCCGACAGTTCGTTTGAAACAAACGGTACAGATCAGTCTGCGCAAGTCAATCAAGACCAAAAGATGATTTGTGAAGGGTGCATTCCTTTCCTGGGAGAGAAATATCGGGAATGGTACGGGAGCCGTTTGCCGTTAGTTCACTCTTCATGGCCTTCTGTTCGGCGCGTGAGTAATAGGCCCATGTTGGGAAAACTAATTTACTATGTTTTGTTTAATGTACATCAAAATCTGCTCAAAACATATTTTCAATGTTAATTGAATTTTTGTATACTCTGTTTAGTGGCAGTTAATTGAAAATCTAGCAATACATTTGTAAATAAATGTTTTCTCTCAGAGTATAAAACAGAAATATTTTTATAGGTATCTTCCCATATGCTTTTCCTCTGAAATATGGGCCTTTCTTTCCTGATTGTGAATAATTACTATAACAGTTATTATTTGTTACACGGAGCTTGAAAGGTATCGTTACTGGACTACGTAGGCCTAAATACTTCATTTATGAGATAATCACTACAATAAAGATAACTGTACATCTGTTGTAAACAAATATTCATAAAGAATAATCAAATAATGTGGACGAAAATATGATTACAGGCACAAAAGAAAAAATAAACTGAAAAGTAACAAAAAAACTGTATTCCAAAGGAGGCTTATATGCCAACAAGCTACCAATGAGAAAAGCTTAGGAACATTATTCGCATAGAAATTGATGCGTTATGGCCGGAAACTCTTGTTATGAAAAATGTTCTGAAAGGAAGCCTGTCTTTGTCAGGGTGTGAATGATGGTCACTTGAAAGATATATTTTTTTCTCAAATGGTGTGCACACATTTCCACAGCATGTCCAGTCCCAGATAGTAGACACTGTGCATGCACAAGGACGCAAAGCACTGTTTACACGTTGGCGCAAGTCGAAGGACGGGTATTCGCTGTACTGTAGGTCGACCGTTGTCATTACTCGTGTCCAAATGAACGCGAAAAAAGGAACGAATAAGTGATTTCATGTCAAACCAAAAGTGAAATGTTGTGTATAAAGAAAAAATAACTAATATACAGCCTACCGTCGTGGCGAGATTCAAACTTTCGAGCTAGGCTGAGTAGCTCTGTACGTAGAGAGGTCGACCCCGGCTCAGTCCGGTGGTATTTGAGTAGATTTATCGGCTCGTAGAATAAGTCTTGCGAAACGAAATGCCGGCACCCCGGCGTGTTCTAAAATAGTCAGACGTAGAACCTTTTCTTGTTTTCTTTTTTTTTGCTTTACGTCGCACCGACACAGATAGGTCTTATGGCGACGATGGGACAGGAAGGGGCTAGGAGTGGGAAGGAAGCGGCCGTGGCCTTAATTAAGGTACAGCCCCAGCATTTGCCTGGTGTGAAAATGGGAAACCGCGGAAAACCATCTTCAGGGCTGCCGACAGTGGGATTCGAACCCACTATCTCCCGAATACCGAGACGTAGAACCAACATTATTATTATTATTATTATTATTATTATTATTATTATTATTATTATTATTATTATTATTATTATTATTATTATTGACTCGGGTAATGACATTCAGTGCACGACTAGTGCATCTGAGTGTTATGCAAGGTGCTGTTCATAGGGTCAGTCGTGCTGCAATAGTACTTTCTGACCCAGTGAGGAAAGCAATGGCAAACTACCTCACTCCTCATCTTGCCTAGTACGCCTCATTTTGGTGCTGCCATTGGTTTTTGGGGTTTTCTTATAACCGCATAACCTTTGGTGGTGGTATTTGAGGATCCAACCAGCCTCTGGGCTGATAACCTAACAGACAGACAGATTGACTCGGGTTCAGGAGCGAGCACGGAGACACGTTGGACGAAGGAGGGTATATTCCTCTCTTACGTGCCCAGCTCAGCCTAACACTAACCCCGAAGCGTTGGGTAGCACGTGTTACACGCTCTTCATGTAATCTTACAGGGTATATACAGAAGAGTCACTTGCTATTGGCGTGGATTAACCCTACAAACTTCCTCGTAACGACTATAACTCCCCGTGTTACATGCGCTATGGGACTTGCACTTTCACTATTGCAAATGAGATGGACCAATACTTATTTCTAGTTCGTACGCAATGTTTGTAGCAAAAACATTAATATTTCTTTCAAAGCAAAGAAGTTGTAAATGATTGAAATCCATGCATTGATTTTTTGTGCCATCTGTATTTCAATGTGCCTGACACAGGTGCATGCACAAGGAACAGAAGATTATGCAAAATTATTTGCATAGTTGCTAGACCTGCGTGGTTTAACTCCACATAGAGGTCGCCACATTCGACAAGGAATTCCAGCCTTCTGAAACTGGATTCAGATGTAAAGCGGCAACATCTGGCGGAGAAGACACCTACTCTCCAAATTACTGCTACTTAACTTTGTAATGACCCGGTTTCTCTCGTTTGGTCCATCCGTCCTCTGGTCTAGTGGACTCGCACCCACAGAACAAGCACGTTCTGATTTCCAACAGCGCAGTAAATTGATTTTCTTCATCTTATTACCATATCAACTACATTTCTCATAATAATAATAATAATAATAATAATAATAATAATAATAATAATAATAATAATAATTTCTAGTACGAACACATGAAGCCAAAAGCAAGGACATTTTTGCAATGTATTCATCAACGCGAGTAAAAGCCTTTGTCTTGATTTAAGCTAAGAAAGCCGAGATAACACTTACATTTTTATTCAGCGACAACATTATCTCGGTTTAAAATTTTACCGGAGAAAGGTCTGCCGGTAAAAACAGGAAATCTAAGAAAATAGCATTTCAATATGGCAGTTCGTAGACGGCTGGAATATTTAACTGTAAATCACAAGGACGGGGAATATAACCACGATTATGCAATAAAACGTCCTAGGTGGATAAAAAGAACGCCCTTTTTAATGAAGAATTAAGCAATACTGTTTTATTTTTTGAGTGAAATATACAATATTCTTATTCTCTATGATGTTAATGCTTTCTGCCACCAAATTCAATAACAATTGACTCTTTTGGAAAGTCGAATTAGGCTTCTTTCTTCGTTTCTGCTCATAGCGGATAAAATTTATGACAAATTATTTGCAAACCCCGAATGGAATCAACAATTTGTTTACATTTCGATAGTGGCGGCAGCACGTAGTCATTTGTTTTCCGCGCGTCAGAATGAAAAAATTAAGGTTCAAATTCAAATTGTAACGAAAACTTAGTTTTGGTAAACTGAGATAATAAATTCTGTAGCGAATACAGAAAAGACAGGAAACACAGTCTTGTGGATATTAGCCATGTTCACTGGTGGGGTCATACAGTATACTATGCGATTAGAGAAGTGGCGTGGTGACTGTTGTACCTATAAAGTGGCACAACTCCCTCGTTTAGACCTTGTAAACCTAATACCGCCAGGGTCAGAAGAAAAGCGGGTGTATCAGAACTCTGTACATTGGGATATTCCGAAGAGCGGAAGTTGCCCGGGGTATGTTTTGTTACTGACCCTGCCTCCAAACGGATCGTATTGCACTCATTGTAATATAACCGTGATTAGGTAATATTCCACATTGGCGGTGCTGTTTGAAAATGCTAAAATTTATCTCAATGAAGTAATAACTACACATATAAACATATTCTCCTGGTTGTATTTCAAGTCTAGAATAACGGCCAGAGCATTTCTAGGAAGAAGTGGCGAGTTTCTATTTTTCTCTGTGCGTGTACCTCTAGGGCTCGGTTGTTATGAAAAGTCATAGGCCTATCTTGTTCCCTGCTTGTTAATGCAAACCCGGTGATTCTCATCACAAATAAGAGGATTTTATTTCCCATAAAAATCATATTTCATTCATATTTTGACATTAGGCCACATTGTTAGCGAAAGTGTCGTATTTTAGTCATATTTAGATGGTTCCATGACACCTCCAGCTATGCATTTACAGGAGTAAGTACGAAAAGTGAAAACACCTGTCACTTGAGTGTTTTGCTTTCACATGAACAGGCGTCCTTTAACATTACTTTATACGTCCTGTCCCGAAAAAGTAATCCCTTTATTCATGACGCTATAATCAACGTGATATACTTCTAAGAATGGATTTAGAAGTACAAGAGAAGACAGCGTTTAAAGATGTATTTGATATCTAAAGAGAAACAGTATTCCGCACCGTCGTCAATAACACTCGTGCCTAGCGTTTGGAAGATTATATTATGGTATGCACAGCTTTCGAACGTGTTTATTCGCAGAAACTTTTTTTTTCTTTTGCTAGTTGCTTTACGTCGCACCGACACAGATAGGTCTTATGGCGACGATGGGACGAGGAAGGGCGAGGAGTGGGAAGGAAGCGGCCGTGGCCTTAATTAAGGTACAGCCCCGGCATTTGCCTGGTATGAAAATGGGAAACCACGGAAAACCATTTTCAGGGTTGCCGACAGTGGAGTTCGAACCTACTATCTCCCGCATACTGGATACTGGCCGCACTTAAGTGACTGCTGCTATCGAGCTCGGTACTGTCGCAGAAACTGTACCTCGATGTAACGTCCTAGAGAACTTACTTTAAAGGTAGGCTTAATAATATGTTTCATAGCCGAGCCAATGAAAATACACTGTATTTAAATGTGTTTATTCAGAAACATAATAAGAAATAATAATAATAATAATAATAATAATAATTTAGGCGTGAATTTGTCCTATCAAATTTTGCATTTGTGATTTTCAATTTTGAAAGGACTATGAAGAGTCAATTTGTGGGTCATATTGTGCCTTTTTTTTTTTTTTTTTTTTTTTCGCTCTCTTGCATATTTGGACGATATTTAGGTCTTCAACATTCGAACCCTAATCGCTACTCAGACTATCCGGAGACACTTTAGGAGCTGCCACCATTTCCCTTTAGTTCGAAGATTTCGTCGGACGTTTTCTTTTTACACCGTTAGAAATAAGTAATTATGTGTAGGGCACGATTGTGAGACCGACAAAGTTATTCTCATCGCTCATAAATGAATACGCAGAACTTAGCTCACACATCACACATTCACATACGGCACTGCTCTCAGCAGGGATAGCCAGCCAAGCGCCCTGCTTTGTAATGTACTACTTCAGTGTCACACAGTCATACTGTTTCTTTTGTCCTTATTTCCATCAACGTGTATTTTCCCTAATGAACATGCATGGGAGTGATGAAAGCCCTTTCTTCTACAGTGGAAGTTCTTGCCAGTTACAACGGGAAATCTTGTAACACAAAACTTCCAGGCGGTAATGTACTATGGAGGACCTTATGCAAGCAACACTTGAGTCCCTGAAAGTGGCTAACTATTGCTCAGCAAGCATAAAAGTTTGTTTTCCTGTCATGTTCTGTGGTCTTCTCAGACCCTTCCTCTGTGGTTCGTCATTTCTAAAGCCAGTCTTCGCATTAAGGAACTAACGTAGCATCTACTTTTCCGAGCACCGTGCTCGACAGGAAGTCGTTATGTTGTTATCTATTTGTCTTTTGGCTGTACAGTTTGTATTTATATGCATATATTAGTGCTTCTGATACGATAAATAAATAGGCGGTAATTTGAGCAATCTTGTTAAAGGGTGGCCTAAATGGATTGAATACAAACTTACCTTTGCGTTGCATTCATGGAGAAATGGTACTTAGTAATTCGTCATTAGTTTCTTTAAGGTATTATATCCTGTGATAGCAAGAGTACAAGAAAATAGGTCATCGGGCTGAATTACATTGAAGTGAGAAATATTTAACTGAATTACAATTACATATTAATTTTTCAAATAGTAATTAACTAAATTACAATTACATATTAATTTTTTCAACTAGTAATCAGTAAAACTGCAGTTACATTACAAAAACCATTGCCAATATTTTTTGGCATGGGGCTGGAAAACATATTACTGCATTTTGTGTGTGGCTTTTAGCATAGAGACATCAAGTGGCTGCCATCACTAGGTGAGACTTTGCGGGACTTGTGAAGTCATCTTTTCCCATCATTTTTATTTTAGTTAATGACTTTAGCGTTTCAAATGTTTGTCATTTATTTTACAAATCAAATAATTGGTTCTTAAAATGCTCATTACTAATCCCCGACGTATTTGATGAAAAGTACATCTTTGCATTTACTGAAAAGACGCCCTACAGGGGCACTTGAAGGAAAACCTGTTGAGCATTGTTGGTATTAGCATTACGTCTTTGGAAGTACTGGAGAGGTAAGGAAGCTATTGGTTCTGTTGTAGAAGAACTGAACAAGTTATTTTCACAATTTATTTTTATTTATCTTTTTCCTCATTGCTGCTTCATATTCTCGCTGCATTTTTGTTTCTTGCGATTTATTGTCCGGATGTTGATGTCTAGAAATTGTGGTTTGTCCTCTTGTGTTTTGAATGTACACCTGTCCTGCATAGTTTTATCTGTGAAGCCGACTTCGTGCAGGTCGAGAATTCTTTTGATCAGTCTACGATTTTATTATTTATCATCACTAATCAATCAGTCAATTACCACTGATCTGCATTTAGGCCAGTCCCCAGGTGACAGATTCCCTATCTGTTGTTTACCTAGTCCTTTCGTAAATAAAGAATTTGGAAATATATTTAACATCTCCCGGCTAGCCTCTTGCTCTTTCTTGATGGATATAGTATCTGTCTCTTGGCACAGGATAGTCCACCGAAGTCCCAGTCTCATCCATGGCTGTGACAATTTGGATGCCGCTGGGATATGGGTGGTGCTGAGTAATGTCATTCAAAACATAACTATAGTGTCTGAATATTATGATAGGCTTGTTTTACATAGAGGGGATTGTGCTGCGATAGAACATTCTGGTCCAGTAAGGAAAGCAATAGCACACTAACTAACGACTCCTCATCATCCCTTGTATGTCATTATGGTGCCACTTCCCTATACACTCGCATAATGTTTGGCATTTGTGTCTGAGGATCCAAACAACGTGTGGGCTGAAGGCCTAACATAGATCCAGCTTTTTTTTTTTTTTTTTTTTTTTGGTACAGTGTTACTTTGAATGTGAGTACCAAGGAATCTATTCATTTAATAATACAGGTTATCAAAAAAGTAACTATGAAATTTGAAGTGGTACTTACGGCAGTCCATTTGCTGGACAGGAGTTGTTGGACATGTCCTTCTGCAGCCTGCATATTGTTGGAGAGTACAGTCGTTTAGGAACCTCTGGAATATCACGCTCACGGGGTTTGGCCACGAAATGTTCCAGAATTTCAGTGCGGTAACGTTCTGTGTTGAAGAAAATTGGCCCAGTAACAAGTTGCCGATTTGAGGCCTGATCTTCTGATCGAGTGGAGCCATTTCCTTCCACTCGCGAGGATTGTCAGCATTACAGACACGAAGTATTCTGACTATTAACGTATTCAGACAAATGGAGTTACCATGTCATTCCTAAATTTTCTGTACAATGAACTACACATTTACTATTTGGACATCCTGTATTTATTCTGTATTGCTTTATGTTCCAATATTAGAAAGAAAGTGAAGTGTTCATAGGGGAGGTTGAACCCGGTAACTCCCTCCCCCACTGATTCTGTGTGACCGTATGGCGCAGCGGTTCTTATCCATGGTATAGGTGAAAATAAAAACCTACAATCTGTTTTCCAATCAGTGACCAGGTCAGGGATGAAATGAATTGAGCCCCATCTTGCGGCGAGGATGGAAATTGTGCCGGCTGCCGACGCCTGTCGCACTCCTCTGGGGCAATGATGAATGACTAACAGATGAAATGAAATGATATTGGAGAGTGTTGCTGGAATGAAAGATGACGGGGAAAACCGGAGAACTCGGAGAAAAACCTGTCCCGCCTCCGCTTTGTCCAGCACAAATCTCACATGGAGTGACCGAGATTTGAATCTAGGTATAGGTATCGGCTACTGCCAGACTCGGCCGCGCCCCGTTGTCACCACTAGCCCTTGAGAGCCGGTGGAGGGTTTCTGTCCATACACTGGGCTAGGAAGGTGTGTGTTCAACTGAGGCTTACTGGAAAATCATAATTAGACGTAATTTATTACGCCTTCTCAGAAGTGAGTAAAAGAACGGCGGGGTGTCGCGGTCTTCACTTTCGGGCATTAGTAAGCTTTTGGCGTCAGGGGCGACGAACAATGGATACCGTTAAACCGAGTCTCCCTGCCTACAGTACGCGGGAAAACATCAAATGGGCCAACTTCTACTGGCGCCTCTACACTGCCAGACGCCTCCAGTACGTAGTGTCTTGTTTTACTGTGGGCCATGATCGTTAAGGTACCAAGTCAACAATGCTCTAGCACCGTGGTTAGCCGGTTCGAGTCCCATTGGTCGAAAAAATGTTCACCATCTGAGTGTTGGCCGGCAGGGTAGGTCAGGTGGTGTTAAACCATTTCTGATCACTAGATTGCGTGCCAAAAGCCTGGATTAAATTCCAAAACTGTCCGCAGTGTTCATATGGAGTGAAGTCATATGACGCTGTTGACGGTGATTTGTCCGTCGGATGGAGACGTTAAACCTTGAGCAGACCCCTTGGTCTTATTGGACAGGAGTAGGCTGTGTGTCGACACCGGGTGTCACCCTCTCCCTACCTGCACCAGGCGAGCCAATCGTGTCCTCGGATACGATAAGTAAGTATTCTGGATTGAAATAGGATGACCGAATTTCCAAAAGAAATAATTTTAAAAAATAGGATTCATATTAAAGCTGACATGAATCCGTAATTTGTCTAAACATTCGTTCACCGAGCTCGATAGCTGCAGTCGCTTAAGTGCGGCCAGTTTCCAGTATTCGGGATATAGTGGCTTCGAACCCCACTGTCGGCTTCCCTGAAGATGGTTTTCCGTGTTTCCCATTTTCACACCAGGCAAATGCTCGGGTTGTACCTTAATTAAGGCCACGACCGCTTCCTTCCTTCTCCTAGCCTCTTCCTATCCCATCGTCGCCATAAGACCTATCTGTGTCTCGGTGCGACGTTAAGCAGCTTGTAAAATAGTAATAATAATAACAATAATAATTAATTTGCCGGGCTGAGTGGCTCTGGCCTTCTGACCCCAACTTGGCAGGTTCGATCCTGGCTCAGTCCGGTGGTATTTGAAGGTGCTTAAATACGCCAGCCTCATGTCGGTAGATTTACTGGCAAGGAAAAGAACTCCGGCGGGACTAAATTCCGGCACCTCGGCGTCTCCGAAAACCGTAAAAGTAGTTACTGGGACGTAAAGCAATTATTATTATTATTATTATTATTATTATTATTATTATTATTATTATTATTATTATTATTATTATTATTATTAATTCGTTCTCCTGCTTCTTTCTGGACTTTTTGTCAATTATATGGTGTGAACATTTGTACGGATTTGTCCCAGTTATACGGCTGAATGCTCTTCCTGACGCCAGCCGTGTGTGGAGGGATGTACTCGCTAATGCGTGTTTCTGTGATGGTTGATAGTGAAGTGTGTTGTGTGTATTAAGACAAACACTCAGCCCCCGAACTAAATAAGTTAACTGTATGTATGTATGTTGGGTATTCACCCCGAAGGCTGGTTGGATCCTCAACAGGTTCGCCATTAGCTGTCATAGATGGCCTAGGTGTCACTGAAGAGGCGTACTAGGGAAATGAGGAGTGAGGTAGTTTCTCGTTGCTTTCCTCACTGAGCCAGAAGTTGCTATTGCACATCAGTCTGCCAAGCCCACTGAAATGCGTGCACCAACCGACCCTATGAGCGACATTTTCACACCATTCATAGCAGGGACTGGCTGCATAAGGAATGGCATTACTAGCATCACTCATACCTCAGCCACTTTTATACTGTCAAAGCCAAGTATAAGACTAAGACAGATCAATGAAAGTAACAATTTTATTCTAGCCCATACCAGAAGACATAGTGCGTTGTGAACACTACATCTTACCAGCAAAGGCCTACAAAGTCAAAATCCCCGACCCGGCTGGCAATCGAACTCGGGACTCCCTACGTTGACTATTGAGCCAATGAGACGGACATCTAAACATTCGTTATTACTGTGATGTCAGTATGCACCAAGGGTCTAATTTTATTAAAACTAATAAATACTATACTATTGGCGCGTGACCTCCTGAGAGGTCTGGTGCACGCCTTTCGAGTTGACGCGCTATAGGCGACCTGCTAGTCTGTGAGGATGGAGCTCTACCTAAGATGAATTCTAATGTTAATAACAGTGGACACACCCGGCCCCCGAACCATCATAATTAACCAATGAAAGTTAAAATCTCCGACCTGACCGAGAATCGAACCCAGGACCCCATGGACGAAAGGTCAGCACGCTAACCATATGGCCATGGAGCAGGACACTATTCACAATAATTAGGCGTATTACTAATATAACGTGCTCTTCGCTAACACATTACACTCGTACCTTACAACTTATAGCTTGACGTGCGCCTTGTTGATTTTAGTGGATAACAATGGGTGGCAGTAAAATGAAACTTAATGGCCTCATACACACAAGACAACCATATAGAGTCGGTAACAACTTACAAACCGTCTCATTCCGATCTCGTGGCAGAATAGCAAAAACATTTCATTATCGATCTAAGATCTAAGATCAACTAAGATATCGAATATCGAATCGAGGAATTGGTTACGTTGTCATCTGTTGGAAATAGCAGTCTTCATATTTCACAATTTGCTTTACGTCGCTCCGACACAGATACGTCTTATGGCGACGATGGGATAGGGCAGGGCTCGGAGTGGGAAGGAAGCGACCGTGGCCTTAATTAAGGTACAGCCCCAGCATTTGCCTGGTGTGAAAATGGTCGCTTCCTTCCCACTCCTAGCCCCACCATAAGACCTATGTGTGTCTGTGCGGTGTAAAGCAACGTGTACAAACAAGTATCGTAAGATCTCAGCTACCGGTGAGTATCAATATCGACATCCTGCAGAGTAAACTTATCGCTAAGTTTTAATTATTAAGTTATTATTATTATATGTAACCAGATAGTGTCGATGGGTGGAGAACTTTACGCCCTTCAAAATTCCCACTACTTCTGCCGTGTTTGACCCTGAGGGAGCTAGAACACGCTATACCAATAGCAACAGCAATGTGGTGAAACCTGTGAGCAGGTCCGCCCATCTGAAGACTTCCTCGTACGAAAGTTAACTGTAGTTCCCGTACCCGACAGCGAGTAGGAGTCCATTTATCGACAACTCTTGCACTACGTGATTCACACTGCTCCTTTTTCACTGGTAACTCGACATCTCGGTGTAATATTGCGTACAACGGCTTCTTCCAAGAAATGGTCAATCCCTGGAAGAAAACATAATATTCTCTTCTTCATACAAGCAAAGAATGCATGTTACCGTCATTCTCCGCTTACAAAAATGTTTATCCACGTAGTCAGTGTTTGCCAGTCTTTGTGTGAACTTCAGGGAGACCCTCCACTTCTAAGATTTATCATTGTGGTAAGAACACCTCAGCATCTTATAGATTTTTGTCCTGTTAGAGGCTTTGGTCAGCCACTTACAGCGGATCTCTTTGTGTTGGGTCAGACTGATTGCGAGGACATCATCAACTTAATGGTAACAGACTTTCAGCCGCAAAATATTATTTACACAGTTAAGAGATAGTAATTTGTTGCTACAGTTGTAAAGGTAACGTGGTTTGCGTATCGAAGGCGTCGATTGCGATGGAACTTGGCAAACTGTTCATTGAAGTCATCAGAACATCGCTGTTGTCCACAGAGTGTGTGATAGTGAATAGCAATCCGGGAGTTTTCTTGGTTGTACCAATAAATGAGTAGCATGCAGTTTATATAAAGACGACAAAGATTTCATATTGCGTAATATTTTAGCTTCCATTACGAACAATACATACTGTATTAAATCGCTGATATTTTAATACACGGGCATGAGGTAAGGTAAGGGTGTATTCTGCCCGAAGGCAGGTCCGAACCTTCGCAGAGGTGTGGCTGAGCCGGAGTTTACCTACGGTAGGGTAGCCAGTTCCTTTCCCTTACCCCCACCAACAGCGCGTGGCAACCCATCCAAATCTTGACCACGCCCAGTGTTGCTTAACTTCGGAGATCTCACGGGATCCATACGGGAATGAAGTAGATATAAAAGAACTAGATGTAATAAGTAATAAATTCTGAAAAATGGTCTGTCAGAATGTACAGTTAATAGTGGAGTTACGATGAAGGTATAAGTATAGAAGCAGATATAGTTAGAAGGGAGGGAAATGTTGAATTTAGCATACCAACAACACATGAAACATTTAAATGATAATTACTGGCTAATGAAAAATTAAAAGTATGCTTGTTAGAATAGCAATGGGAGACTATTGGGATAAAAAGATTCGGAAGAAGAAAGTAACGATTAGAGTGAAGATATTGAGAAGCAGATCATTGTGGCAGAATGTAAGACTAAAATAATATCATTGTAATTCTGTGAAATTATCGAAAAACCGTCCGGCTCCATGGCTAAATGGTTAGCGTGATTAGCGTGCTGGCCTTTGGTTACAGGGGTCCCGGGTTCGATTCCCGGCGGGGTCGGGAATTTTAACCTTCATTGGTTAATGGCTAGGGGCTGGGTGTTTGTGCTGTCCCCAACATCCCTGCAACTCACACATAACACTATCCTCCACCACAATAACACGCAGTTACCAACACATGCAGATGCCGCGCACTCTGCCCTACAAGGGAAGCACTCGGCTAGAAATAGCCACACGAAATTAATTATCGTACGACATGAAGTGCCGAATGGACATTTTTACGGTCTTCAAAAATCAGGCTACATCTGCCGAGCTTGAACCCGATCTGCAGAGGGAGTGTTGAAGGGCTCTGGGTTGAGTCCTGAGACAGATGATCGCAATGAAGTCAGCTCCTGACGGTATACCACGGCATATTGACAAATGTTTTGCAAGTGAAAGAACAGTTACGGAGAGGCTTATGACTAACAAACCAAGACAGGTGACGCGATGACCTACGTATTTCATCACTCAGACAAATGACCTCGCGATATTTGTCCACTCATCTCTCCTTTCAGGGAATTTTGGACGGGACGTTGTCTGCTTCTACTTCTGACAATCGTACATTAAACAATTGGATGCGTAAGCCAATAACGTGTTTTTTTAGTTTCAGTGTTCATTCTGATTTTAGTGTCTGCCTCTTTCCTGTGGAAGAGTGTAAACCCGACAAATTAATTAAAACTCAGCCCAGCAGAGATCCGTTTCTTTGCTGCCTAGTAGAGTGGAGGTGGTGGTGATTATTGTTTTAATAGGAAATACAACTAGGCGAGTATCAAGATATCGGCCAAAGAAAGACAATGGCCACAAAGGTCATCAAAATGAAAAACTCCCTAGGCCTCGAGTGCTCTAATACCGTCGGGGTCAGAAAAGAACAAGAGTTGACCAAGGGAGGTCGGACAGGATAGATGAAAGTGAGGAGCCTGGCATAAGCAAGTGGAAGCAATGCAAGGACTCCCCTGGGGCACCTTTTAGTCGCCTCTTACGACAGGCATAGGATACCACACTCACAGGGGGCAGTAGAATAAAACGGAACGTCGAAAATGACACACAGCAGCCTAAATGGCGGCAAATCAGAATCCCAGGACACTGACGTATTATTATTATTATTATTATTATTATTATTATTATTATTATTATTATTATTATTATTATTATCTATTCACGAATTAGGTAGACGTAGTCACTTGTTGCGATTCTAACGTTTCATTGGACGACCGACGGATCTTGTTCCTTTAGGGTAGGACTTGAGAATTTCTTTGGGAAATTTTCCTGTATCCATTCTTCGAACATGATTTTTCCACCTTTCCTGATAAGCATATATATATATTACTGCTGATTCAATTCTAGGTTCCTTCGAAACCGTTTCATTTCTTGTCATGTTCCCATCGACTATATCCCGCTGTTTTTCTCATGTATTTCATCTCATTGCTGGTAGTCTAATTCTATCAGCAACAGTTTTTAATATTGCCCATGCTTCACTTGCATAACATGGGAATGGTCCTGCTAAGGTTATATATACAAGTATGCGGCTATGCCTTTGAACTAAGGATGGCTTCATAACCTGATTACCGGGCGAGTTGAGTTGGCCGTGCGGTTAGGGATGCGCAGCTGTGAGCTTGCATTCGGGAGATAGTGGGTTCGAACCCCACTGTCGGCAGCCCTGAAGATGGTTTTCCCATTTGCATACCAGGCAAATTCTGGGGCTGTACCTGAATTAAAGCCACGGCCGCTTCCTTCCCACTCCTAGGCCTTTCCTAAGCCATCGTCGTCATAAGACCTATCTATGTCGGTGCGACGTAAAACAGATCAAAGAAACATAACCTGATTAATAACTAGACCTCGGATTTTTAGGTGCTAACATTTTTATTTTAGATGCCTAAAATAGGCCCTCAAATGTCAAAAAATAGGTATATTGCTATTTGCTTTACGTCGCACCGACACAAATAGGTCTTATGGGGATGATGGGATAAGTTAGGCTTATGAAGGGAAAGGAAGTGGCCGTGGCCTTAATTAAGGTACAGTCCCAACAGTTGCCTGCTGTAAAATTGGGAAACCACGGAAAATATCTTCAGGGCTGCTGACAGTGGGGTTCGAACCCACTATCTCCCGGATGCAAGCTCACAGCTGCACGCCCCTAATCGCATGGCCAACTCGCCCGGTAAAATATATTTTAGGCACCTTCAATTTTACATAATTTAATAGGCATTTATCAATGAAAACGCCATTTTTATTTTGCTAAACTGATAACTCTTTAGAGGGAAACATAAAACAAATACCACTCACCTCATTTTACCAACCAATGTGAAGGGGAGAAATTCCTGTAACCTTTCAATTAAAGAAGACTTGAAAGCTGACTCTTTGTCTTCACTCGTGACTCAGACTACGGGAAGTTCTTAAGTAATTCCGGGAATTATGGTTTACAGATTTCTGACTTTGTTTGATAAATATTTTAAAAATATACTGTTCAAGATACGAGTCGGCAAATATTTTAGTTTCTCGGAATAATTTTAAATTTGTTGTAATCGATTCAGGGATAAAATTAGGAATATAGGCAAATCTAGATTCTAGGCACTAAGACCACCGTTTCTAACCTTATAATACATGAAACGTGTAAATACAACTTCATTTTAAGTTATCCCTTCAGGAACAAACTCCGAGGTCTATTAATGTTGTAAGTGATGATGATTGTTATGTTGCAGGAGTGTGACCGATCATGCGCGGGCTGCCAATGGTCCTGACCGTGCTGGCGACGCTCCTCATGTCCTGCACCACCTCCTCCCCCGAACCTGAGGTCCTCCAACACGTGGAGGCGAGCCTGCTCTCGCTGTTCGGGGTCAACAAGAGACCAAGGCCTGACAGAAGTAAAATAGTCATCCCTCAAGCTATGCTCGACCTATACCGGCAGCAGACCGGCGCTGACTTGGACACAGCCTCACTCAGGCTCAAGGGCAAGCACACGCGCTCTGCCAACACTGCTCGCAGCTTCCATCATCTCGGTGAGTAAACAGGACCTTTACAACGTGTGTCAATTACAGAAAGTACCTCACGGGGATCACTCTAAGTACTTAGGTGTTAATATAACGAATTATCTTCATTGGGGAAATGACGTACACTAGGTTGTAAATAAGGCTAAAAGATCTCTTCACAGCGAGTGTTTAGGGGTTGATGTACTGGAGAGGCTCTAGAAATCACCGGTATGGTTCCAGTGTATGGGACCCAGAGCAGGATTACTTGATACTAGAACTGGAAAAGGTCCCAAGGAAAGCATCGCGATTTGTTCTGAGTGATTTCCGACAAAGGAGTAGTGTTAGGAAAATGTTGCAAACTTTAGGATGGGGAGATTTGGGAGTAAGGAGACAAGCTGCTCGATTAAGTGGTATGTTCCGACCTGCCAGTAGAGAGATGACGTGAATGGCACGAATAAGCTTGATTGGAGCTTTTAAAAGCAGGAAAGATCATAATACAAAGATAAAGTTGGAATTCAAAAGGATATTGGGGTAAATAATCATTTATCGGAGGAGGAATTAGGGATTGGAATATTTACCAAGGAAAAATATTCTATAAATTTAAAAGTTCTTTCAAATCATTTAAAGAAGGATTAGGTAAACAATTGATAGCGCATCTACCACCTGGCTGACAGCCCTGAAAGCAGATCAGTGTTGACTGATTGATCGATTGAACTGAGGGGAATTCCTCAGAGCTACTGTTTCCGCATCTGGCCCTTTCCTGTACTGCATTCACTCATGGATAGCCTGTCTCCTGGCTCAAAGCCACCAGAATGATTTCTTTGGCGAGTTCAGTAATCGCCTTCGAACATCATCAGTACAATATGGACTCATTCTCGGTCTGTGTTTTTCACTCTTACCCACAAGCCAGCCAATTGTCTCCAGCTTCCTATCGATAATTTGGTGATCTAGTTGGAACATCGCAAACACCCAATTCTCTTCGAAATGCCCGCTGTGTTTCCTTTAAAGAATTTGTCTTTCAAAGTATTCACAATAAAATACGCTGCTAACGAGGGTACTGCAGGTTGGTGTTATGACTGCTAAACTAGAGACTGCAAACTAATTAGCAGTAACCAACAAGAGTCACAATAGTGAACGATCGAGTACCGGTATAGATTCTCCCAGAACCAGTGAGATCAGAAAACTCTACAGTTTACATTAGCTTCCAGAAATAAATGAAATGGCGTATGGCTTTTAGTGCCGGGAGTGTCCGAAGACATGTTCAGCTCGCCAGGTGCAGGTCTTTCGAGTTGACTCCCGTAGGCGACCTGCGCGTCGTGATGAGGATGAAATGATGATGAAGACAACACATACACCCAGCCCCCGTGCCATTGGAATTAACCAATTAAGGTTAAAATCCCCGACCCGGCCGGGAATTGAACCCGGGACCCTCTGAAGCGAAGGCCAGTACGCTGACCGTTCAGCCAACGAGTCGGACATTAGCTTCCAGAGGGAAATTATAACTAATTCAAATTGTATGGGTTTAAACGGATCACTCTGTGTAAGTAAATGTTTTTGTGGAAAGGAGTAGCAGAAGCACAGCTTATGACCAAAATATTTCTACAAAGAAAACATTGTTCAACACACATCCACCTATTCAATACTATAGACAACTAGTCAATTACAGTAGTAGCTGCCTCTGTGGATCAGTGGTAGAGTGTCAGCCTCCGAATCCCATAGCGGGTTCAAACCCGGCAGAGGTAGTCGGATTTTTTGAAGGGCGGAGAAAAGTCCATTCGACACTCCATGTCGTACGATGCCGGCATGTAAAAGATCTCTGGTGACACATTTGGTGTTTACCCGACAACATTCATTAAATCTCAGCCATAGACGCCCAAGAGAGTTTCGGTTTACTCGGTATGCCAGGTCTGCCATCTAGTGGGCCTAGAGTAAAACGGAACGTCGAAATTGACGAGCAGACAGCCAGATGGCGTCAAATTGAAATGTCTGCACACGGTAGCTGAGGCCATATGATTATTATTATTAATTACAATAGTACATTTTCAGTCCCAATTTGGAACATGTTCAGCTAATATTGTCATCAAAAGTACAATTTAAATTAAATAGGTACAAAGACATCTACAATAAATATTTGACACACGGACACATTACACATTATTATAAACCTATTGCTATTTTTGTGTCTAAAATGAAGCACAGCTAACAAAGATTTGTAAAGGTGAGGTGATCAGTAGACTGTTAATATTCCGGTAGGCAGAAACAGGTAAATATTATTCAAGACAAGGAACTGTGTAAATTGATGGGAATGTTAAAAACCCCAGAAATGTTGGCTGCGATATTTCTCTGAGAGACGGTGTCTAAATTAATCAGTCATCAGATGGTTATCGTTTCAAATTGTGCTGTGCTCAGAGTGATTTGTCTCTTGTTTGAAAGTCTTTGAGAAACAAAATTACGAATTTCAGTCCCTTATATGACGTACTTTCATCACTTTTGAGGGCTGAGAAGCAACGTAGCTGCTATAAGTTATAACGACTCTGGAATAGAGCGCTTGATTTTCGAAGATTTGTGCGACAGTAACAAATAATGTGGAAACGGATGAAAATTCAGTTTATGCTAATTGTTATAAGAATCTTGTTTACAGGACACAAAAAAACGACAGAGCCAAGGAATTAAAAGTGAAGAGTATCTCCTGAATTTGTAAACAAAAATGTCAGGCTGGATAAATAAATTCAAAAACAAGTTATAACCTGAAAATTCCAACCTGTGCACAACAAATATTATTTTATTTAATTCAAATGATATTTTCAGTTAGTTTTATCATAATTTCATACAGTTTTTATATTCTACTACTTCTGCCATAATTACATAATAATAAATAATGTTATTTGCTTTACGTCCCACTAACTACTTTTTAAGGTTTTTGGAGACGCCGAGGTGCCGGAATTTAGTCCCGTAGGAGTTCTTTTTTCGTACCAGTAAATATACCGACACGAGGCTGACGTATTTGAGCACCCTCAAACACCACTGGACTGAGCCAGGATCGAACCTGCCAAGTTGGGGTCAGAAGTCCAGCGCCTCAACCGTCTGAGCTACTCAGCCCAGCCATAATTACGTAGAAAAGTTTTTGGACTTTCTATTGGTATATCATGTGGATATTAGCGGACAGTTTTTTCTGTTGTCCATTGCACCGGCGAAAATTTACTGCATCTCTTGACAGTTCAACTTGCAGCAGTTTTAAGGTTAATAGGGAATGGAAGAGTCCTGGAAGAACTTTAAATTGGTTGTAACTGTGAGCCTGCACGATAGGACACATGAGTACACTCGAGCGATCCAGTTAGAATGGATTTAAATCGTATAGCTGCGATTCGGCCTTCAATCTTATCCCGTGGGCAGCGAAATTGTCGTTGTATGTATATTATTCGCATGTATTCAATGCATTTCCAGTGCCTTTTAATGTACGGTAGTTCAGGCACTAACTGTCCCGATGTTTATGTTATCGTATCTGCCTATAAAATCTGATTTTTCAAGTGGGGCGTGGTAGCAGAGTGGCATCACCGCAAGACTGCCGTAGTTTAAATTTTGGCCTATGCTTATGTCATTTTTTGAAAAAAAAAAGTCCTGTGGCTGCGTTTCGATTTCTATCTTAGATTTCCAAAACTCGCATAACACTCACTTCTGTATTCACCACACAACTTTATCTCATTTACCAAAATTACATTTCGTTTCAGTCTTCAATGTTTCATAATGATGCACGGAAAACAAATGACTGCGTGCTGCCGTCACAATAGAAAAGCGACCAAGATTTTCGTAGGTTCATTAATAATGCCTGCTATTGGCGTTCCGCCAGAAGGAATAGTTATTTGAATTTGGTCGCTGAAAATTTTAACATGGTAGATAATGGGAAAACAGGGCATAACCTACACATTGTAGGCAGTATTCCTTAGCTCTTCAATAAAAAATCATACCCAATCGTGTATCGTAGAAGATGTAAGTTGTAATGGAGAATTCATCCCCCGTGTTTTTTGGGAATTCCAGGTTATGTTCGATCATGGATAAGACTGACAGTGTTGAAGCTTAAGATTACCTAAAATATGTTTCAAAATCAGTCCTCAAAGTGTGTAGCCGCGTTCTTTCATCCCCCTACGGCGTTTTATTGCATGATCTTCACCATATTTCACTTCGCTGTGCTTTTCTCTTTCATTTAAATATTCCGCTACAAGCTGCCATCTTGAACGGCTGTTATCTTGGATTTCCTGTTTACCGGCCAACTTCTCTCCGGTAAAATTTTAATTTTTAGCGAATACAAATTTAACTGTTTTCTGGGTCTTCTTCGCTTGAAACCAAGTTAAAAGGTTTTACTCGCATTAGTGAATGCGAACCTGAGAAGGCTATGATAGGAGCTATCTGGGGCCGATGACCTTGGATGTTAGGCCCCTTTAAACAGCAAGCATCATCATCATCATCAGGAGCTGTATATTGGCGTAACATACGTCACCCTCACGACGAATTGGATGATGACCTGCAGAGTGATAAAATGGTAGGGCATCATGTCGGAGACAGAGACTGTAACTTAATGTACTTTTATATAAAAATTAACGGAACCACGTTGCGAAAATCGAATTCTAAGTTTTTGCGAACTCTTGTTGAGAAGAAGTTAATATGGCTAAGTTGTCGTAAGGACTTATTCGAAGCAAATAGGCCTATGCAAAGAAGTACTTGTTCACTAGAAGTTTTCTTACCATCATCTGAGGGTCAAAGTTCCTTTTGGGGATCACTGTGAGGTGTTTATATAAGGAAATATCTTCATTGGGGTAATCACATAAATGGGATTGTAAATAAAGGGTACAGATCTCTGCACATGGTTATGAGGATATTCAAGGGTTGAAGTAAGGATGTAAAGGAGAGGGCGTATAAGTCTCTGGTAAAACCCCAACTAGAGTATGGTTCCAGTGTATGGGACCCTCACCAGCATTACTCGATTCAAGAAGTGGAAAAAAAAAACTAAGAAAAGCAGGTCAATTTGTTCTGGGTGATTTCCGCCAAAAGAGTAACGTTACAAAAATGTTGCAAAGTTTGGGCTAGGAAGACTTGGGACAAAGGAGACGAGCTGCTCGACTAAGTGGTATATTCCGAGAAATGGCGTGGAATGACATTAGTAGTCGAATAAGTTTGATTGGTGTCTTTAAAAGTAGGAAAGATCACAATACGAAGATGAAGTTTGAATTCAAGAGGACAAATTGGGGCAAATATTCGTTTATAGGAAGGGGAGTTAGGGATTGGAATAACTTACCAAGGGAGATGTTCAATAAATTTCCAATTTCTTTGCAATCATTTAAGAAAAGGCTAGGAAAACAACAGATAGGGAATCTGATACCTGGGCGACTGCGCTAAATGCAAATCAGTAGTGATTGATTGATTGATTGATTGATTGATTGATTGATTGATTGATTGATTGATTGATTGATTGATTGATTGATTGATTGATTGATTGGGAATAAAAGTTTTATGAGAATGGAATTTACTATGTACTTATCTGCGAATAAATACCTCATTAAGAAGATAAATTCCCAGAAGAATGAGTTACTTCTTGGTATATAATGATGTTTCAGGAAGTAATGGGATGTAGCTGGAACAGTACTTTAGAAAAGTTCTCCTTTTCTTTAGAAAAGGAGAAAATTACACTAACACGAATCTATGTATTTGAGAGCGTTAAAAATAGGCGAACCAAATATTGACAGGCTTACTCACAGATGGGCACAGCCAGTAGATCTGAGCCTGTCAGAATTCTTGGCAAGCTTAAATGCAAAATGTGTGTGACATGGGATAGATTTTAAGTTGAAGATAAGGAGAGATTAGGGTCCGTTTGATCAGTACTCAGCTGGAGTTCGAGGAATGTTGCCGGGGAGGGAAAGGTCTGCCACAAGAGAGAAGAGAGTGGGGGTTGAAAGGTAGAGATAGATAATGCTGCTACCCATTGTAAATGAACAGAAACACGCAAAGTGCTTTTCAGCGTTAGCTTGAAAGTCGACTGAAGGTAGTATTTCTTTCGTTTCCAAGTCAGACTACAAGTGTTGGTCGTAACAACACCGAGGACAGATGAAGAAATCAGTGGTTCTCCTCTCGTACGGGAATTATTTTGACTAGACAGCAGCTTTCGTAACCACCGTATCGTTCTTCCGTTGTTTCTAGACATTTATTATTATGATTATTACCGAATGGAGTGGACGCGAGTGTTAATGTACCACAACTGATTCCTTCCACATCCTTACTCAGTGTCATTCATCATCTTCTTCATTAGCTCCTTAACTGTGGTTAACATCAGAAAGGGCATCCGGCCGTAAAATACATGCCGTATAAATTCATCTCACTTCATCCGCCGACCCATATGAAGAAAAGGGATTAAGTATTATTATTATTATTATTATTATTATTATTATTATTATTATTATTATTATTATTATTATTATTATTATTATTATTATTTACGGCTCCATGGCTATATGGTTAGCGTGCTGGCAGAGGTCGCAGGGGTCCCAGGTTCGATTCCTGGCACGTCGGGAATTTTAACCATAATTGTTTAATTCCGCTGGCACGGAGGCTGGATGTTATGTGTCTTCATCACCATTTCATCCTCATCACGACACGCAGGTCGCCTACAGGCATCAAATCAAAAGACCTGCATCTGGTGAGCTAATCTTGTCTTCGGACACTCCCGGCACTAAAAGCCATACGTCATTTTATTATTATTTTTATTATTATTATTATTATTATTATTATTATTATTATTATTATTATCAATTCCTCTGTGCGAATTTCTATTTAATAATAATTCATTATTAATCATTATTAAGAATAATAATAATAATAATAAGGTTTCAGGAACAGACGGCATATATACAGAACATCTCAAAGAATTTTACAATCTAATGGAAGACTATTCGATAGAATTATTCAATACATGTTTGAGTACAGGAAAAATCCCCGAACAATGGAGAACGTCAACAATAAAAGTTCTTTTCAAATGGAAAGGGGAAACCTTTAGCCCAGACTCGTACAGAGGGATAGCCCTCGAAAACACTTCCTTCAAAATATTCATGGAAATTTTAAACAGCAGGCTTACTGATAAAGTAGATGTCCTAATACCAGAAATCCTATTTGGTTTCAGAAAGGGAAGACGCACTCTCCATACTGTGAACTGCTTACTAGAACATGTTCAAGATACAATAATGCATCCAGGGAGAAAATATTTTGTAGTCTTCATACATTACAGAAAAGCCTTCGATTTCATAAATAGGGAAACACTCATCCGAAAACTCAGTCTGTTGATTGGGTGAAGCACACCAAATAACGAAAATACTTTCAGATATTTTAAAATATAATTTCTTCCAAATATCTGATGATATCACCTTATCGAAGAGTTTAATTCAAGCTGATGGCGTTCTACAAGGAGGTCCGATTAGCCCATTACTGTTCAATATCATGACAGCAGATATTACAAATATCAGCAATACTCGTTCTCTATGCAGATGATATGGTTATAGGTTCAGAAGACAGAGAAGAGCTCCAGAATGTTCTAAACAGACTAACTTCATTGGCCTAGAAAATGACTCACAAAGAAATCATGACTAAAGTAAACAAATGACTTTCAGAAGAGGTGGTAAGCTCTCTCCAAAAGATACATTGGCCCTTCAAAATAAACCTCTAGAAGTAGTACCGAAATTCAAATATCTCGGAGTTACTCTTCAGACAACATTGGCATATTTTAACAATCATATCAAAGAAAGAACGACATCAGCAATGAAAGCAATTTACAACATCCAACAACCACAAAAAGCTTCAAGGAAAACTGCAGTGATACTATTTAAAACAGATATAGCACCAATAGCAACTTATGGGATCCATATAATCTGAGAAAAACTTAAAATTAACGACCTGAAAGTTAAAGCTCGTTATATGGTGTATAATAATGACAGTTCCTAATGTTGCAGTTTCTCGACATTATTTTATAAACAAAACGAAACTTTATTGTTCCTATAAGCTAACAAATCCTCGCCCCGCTAGTTCTTTCAACAAGTTGCTATGTGGACCATGCAGAACCCTTTTATTAATCCGTCCTTTAAGCCAAGTTTCCCTATTCTTCTTCATTTTAAGACACTTTTGTAATTCATGCAGTATAATATAATAATAATTTCGTGTGGCTATTTCTAGCCGGATGCAGCCCTTGTAAGGCAGACCCTCCAATGAAGGTGGGCGGCATCTGCCATATGTAGGTAACTGCGTTTTATTGTGGTGGAGGGTAGTGTTATGTGTGGTGTGTGAGTTGCAGGGATGTTGGGGACAGCACAAACACCCAGCCCGCGGGGCATTGGAATTTACCAATGAAGGTTAAAATCCCCGATCCGGCCGAGAATCGAACCCGGGACCCTCTGAACCGAAGGCCAGTACGCTGACCATTCAGCCAACGAGTCGGACATTCATGCAGTAATAATGGGCAAATTACCTGTACGCATGCTTGTATTTGTGCACTTGACATCTCCACTTCAGTAAACTGAATGCATATTTACAATAGTAAAATTGCAATAGTAAAACACTTAAGTTAGTGCGCTTTCCCCACCTGATTAAAAGTATTGGCTTCAAGTTTAGAGATTTCAAGTACTTTGACTCTAGTTAACTATCCCCGTGTGAATTAGGCTTAACGACAAGTTCATATTCTCAAGTTAGGATAACCTCTGTTGTTTTACACAGGCTTTGACTCTTTTATTCATTATGTTTCTCTTATTTTTCAGAGAGCGCTGTGGACGCCGCTTTCCGTACTCATCACCGCTTCCGGTTTTCCTTCGACGTGAAGAGCATTCCATCCTACGAGAAGCTCCAAGCAGCAGAACTGCAACTTCGTCGGGTCGCCGTCCCGTCCGTGGAAGATCGTAGTAAGAAACATTTGTACCAACAAGTGCTAGTTCATGATATCGTTCGGCCCGGTGTGCGGGGTCGCCGCGATCCCATCTTCCGTCTCTTGGACTCCAAACTGGTCGACATACGGGAGACAGGCTCACTCACTTTGGACGTTCTCCCAGCCGTCCAACGCTGGATGGAGAATCCCCGAAATAACCATGGCCTCATCGTGGAGGTAAAGCCTCTTCACAGGTCCTCATCAACAAAATTGGACAATCATATTAGATTGCGGCGTTCCGTTGATGAAGACAACTCAAAGTGGCTCCCCGACCAGCCTCTTCTCATCACGTACACGGACGATGGTAAAAACAAGCCTCGCAGTGCGGATGCGATAGTGAGTAGAACAAAGAGAGGCTTTTCGGGGCCTTCGTCGAAAAAGCACAAGTCAAAACACGTTCGCGAGAATTGCAAGAGACATCCGTTGTATGTAGACTTCGCAGATGTGGGCTGGAACGACTGGATCGTAGCTCCGTTAGGGTATGAAGCGTTCTATTGCCACGGGGACTGCCCGTTCCCTCTGTCAGACCACCTCAACTCCACAAACCACGCTATTGTACAGACGCTGATGAACTCGGTGAACCCCAGCGCAGTTCCCAAGGCGTGTTGCGTGCCGACAACGCTTAGAGCAATCTCAATGCTCTATCTGGATGATCAAGAGAAGGTCGTTCTTAAGAATTACCAAGATATGGCAGTTCTTGGTTGTGGTTGTCGATAAGTGCGGGTGTGTCTTAATTGTGTGGATACTCTGGTCTTTGTGAAGAAATTCAAACTCAACGTGCATACCCAGTTTAACATAGGTACTCACTCATGTTGGAAACTTCTTGACTTATAGTGTGGTCTACCGAATTTCAGTTCTGATGTAGACAAATCAGTGTAAAATTATTTAATGCAATTTATGTTTTGGGTCTTTTGTTTCTCTGTAAAGTATATAAGTAAAATCATAACACAATGTTAAACTCTTCTGTGACTTACAATATGATTGGTGATTTTTATTCTAATAAAAAATACAATGTTCTGAATATATTCGGTGTTGAGATATTCTGAGAATCGTAGAGCTTTTATGAAACTTAACAATTCTACATTTTCTTCTGAAGTGGAACCTGTTTTCTTGTCATTACATTTGAAACTTATAATTAATCATCATCTGATCAAAGGACTCGTATCCAAGTGCTTAGGCATTAGAAAAACACACATGTCTCAGTTACGGTTTATACAAGCCTCAGCAATCTCAACATCAAGTATGCATTTAAGACTTTTCACATACTTTTAACGAAGCATATTTTGCAAAACAAATAATTAAGGAACAAAATCCATGAGAATTATTATTATTATTATTATTATTATTATTATTATTATTATTATTATTATTATTATTATTATCATTCAAGACTTGAAATACTTGGTATTTTGTCTCCGAAAGCCATAAAACTAGTTCGTGGGGCGTAAAGCCAATAATATTTTTATTTGATGCTTTGAACCTTCTTACATTGATTTGACTACATTTTGATTGAATTTCTCTATCACGACCGGCTGGAAGTAGTGTAGTGCGGTGATATTTTATAGTACAGCAGTGCCTAGTTGGACTCCAATATGACAGGACATACAGAAGATGATGGCACCTAGGCAAAGTTTCCCTATTCCTCAAACTCAAGGAATGAGCTGTTATGTGGACGTTAGTCACAGTGGTGGACATGAAGAGACACTAACCCATGCTCATTCTTGAAATCTAATGAACGACAATAACTTAGTGATGAATAATAGCCTAGTATTAGTAATTTGTTAAAATCACCAATTGTGCCAAAAAGAAGAAATGCAATAATAATTTTGGTAAAATGATTTAGTATCTATTTTGATAAGCAAGTAACTATCAAAACCTTGTTGGTGTACATACTTAAATAATATTTACAATATTTTAGACACATAATTTATTCTCAATCAGGTTTGATGGAAGTACCTACATATATTTTTATAGCATTGATATACAAGGGATACTACTAACTTTGGCAGACTTGAAACTTGGAATATTGTGCTGGAAGATACGTCTGTACTTCAGTTGATATTACCGTGTTGTGGCAGCTATCATTAAACTGAGACGGCAGTCAAGGATGGCAGAATCCTGAGAATAAGAGGAAATAAAGTAACAATTAAACATAATTTCAAGGAAATGGAACCATTTACATACAAAATCTTGATAGCTGTGATATTCTGGTGTAATCAGTTTGCTTACTTTTTTAGTGAAGTAATTTTTCATTTATTATTTTTTAAACTTGTGTTGTGAACTTCTCAAAGCCTGTCAATCAAGTACCGTATACTTGCGAATAATCCGTGCACCCTAATTTTTGGAGGGGAAATTCTTAAAAAAAAAATAGTAATTTTTCTTTTGTTTACAAGAATTTAATACAACATAAAAATATCAGTTTGTTTATAAAAAAACTTCCCATAATCTTCACTCTTGTCGTAATCTTCGGACGCTGTTGTAGCAGCAAGCGGCATTTCCTATCTGCGTTGCCATGTTATGCCATATTGGTTCTTTTCATTCACATAATCACACAGCCTATTTACGATGTTCAGATGCTTCGCTTTTTGGCCACAAAACGTCCAGCGGCTAGATTTGTTTCTTGAAATCAAGTTTTGCTTATTTTCTTCGCCAGTCGCGAATACAACTTTCTTCCAGCTACGCGATTGCCCTACATCTTCAATAACACGAAGCATTTTTTTAAACCGTGAACGAGCTATACTGAGAACCTGTTACACTAAACAGCAAATTAATCACGTAATTCACGTCTCTCTTCCAAGTTCGTAACTGATGCCATGTGCAACGCTCTAGTATAACAGGATTCAGGTATTCCGAATAATGCGCCACCAACATTTTTCGGCGCTAATTTTTGAAAAAAAAAAGACTTGGGATAGGCTGTGTGGCCGCAAATTTCTTAACGTGAATACGTCGTGTGAACGGAGAGAATTCAAATAAAATCACTAGTTGGTATAATTTCAATATCACAGTATTACTTTCCTTACAGTTTTAAGGCACGGATATTACAGTAATTGAAGGAAGGAAATTCAGTAGTTTTAAATTTTTAATGGTCTTATAAGATCATGCGCTTATTACTTAAGTTTGATATTTACTTTCTTTTAAACCACAAATTACTTCAATTCAGGAACTTGAGTTTTGACTTTATTCAAAGTCACCCTGAACCTTCTGCAATGTGTGTTGACGTCAAATCTTTTTTGTTAGTTGCTTTACGTCGCACCGACACAGATAGGTCTTATGGCGACGATGGGACAGGAAAGGGCTAGGAGTGGAAGGGAAGCGGCCGTGGCCTTAATTAAGATACAGCCCCACCATTTGCATGGTGTGGAAATGGGAAACAACGGAAAAACATTGTCAGGGCTGCCGACAGTGGGGTTCGAACCTACTATCTCCCGAATACTGGATACTGGCCGCACTTAAGCGACTGCAGCTATCGAGCTCGGTACGTCAAATCTTAACACTGCAGAGGGCCGAGGATGAAACTGAAATTCCTGGATTGGAATAATCTGTGGTAAAAATTGCATCTCAAACATATCACAGTCACTGGTACAAGGCTGGGTGGCGCCTTCGTCTTCGCGCTTACATTCCAGGGTTTTCCAACTTTTTACCATGGTGGCACCTTAGGGAATTATTAACATGTTGTGCGACACTCTACCCTTCATCCCATACATTAATTGAATAAAACGAACACATATTTTCAGTAGTGTTTACATTTTATGTGCGGTGAAAGAAACATGTTTATACACAATTCTAAGAGGAGAAACTCAAACACACGTAGTCTATTTCACCATTAGTTTAGTACCTCACATCTGCTTGGCGAGTCTTACAAATCTCTTATATGTTTGGACGAATATGGGATAAATTCACGCACATTATTTCGACAAGCACCATATTTCACTGTTTAGATTTTGGTTATCGCAGAAAACCCCGCTTCACAAAATACTGTACGTCGTCGAGAGCTGCAACAAAACCACATGAGGCTGTTTAGCAGAAAATCTTTTTGGAGTGAAATTCAGAATGTGTCCAAATCATCTCCTTGCTTTTTTCACATCAAGTTCTTGTCATTATTAAGATCTGACATTTCTCTTTTCTACTTCAAGGGAAGACCTCTGACTTCTGATGAGACATCCAGTCCTGAGCATTTCTGTTCAGATCTGGAAAGTAACTTTTGAGTTTATATCTTAGTAGCATCAGATAGTTGTAAGTCAAATCTTATCTTTCTTTCCTCAATTCACAGTGAGAAGAACAGTACATGCTTTCTTTCACTCTCGAATCCACATACTTCGTGACACCCAGTTAAAGTGTGTTCCTCTCGGGGCATGTTTGGAATCGCTAAGAGCTGCACTTTCCACTAATTGTCATTTCCTGAAATTCCACTTGTACATATACATTCCCCACATGCAATGATGTTGCCAAATTTTGCACTGACTTTTTGTAATTTTGTCTCACAGTTATTCATTATGGTGTACAAGTGTTATAACTCTTTAAAAGTGTCTTGTATAGATCACTATAAATTGCACAAAATGACTTTTATTTCACTTGAATCAGTTAACTTGCATGCTCGTTATGCACTGGCAAAGTTGAAGAGAAGTGCAGTGATTTCTCTCTCTCTCTCTCTCTCTCTCTCTCTCTCTCTCTCTCTGTGTGTGTGTGTGTGTGTGTGTGTGTGTGTGTGTGTGTGTGTGTGTGTGTGTGTGTGTGTGTGTGTGTGTGTGTGTGTGTGTGTGTGTGTGTGTGTGTGTGTGTGTGTGTGTGTGTGTGTGTGTGTGTGTGTGTGTGCTGCTCAGCTGTGTTGCGCGCAGCGTATATTTTATAACTTTTTAAAATCTTCCCTATTTTTGTCTCGCTCAATTTTTCGAACTTTTATCCAAATTTATAAGACTTCCTCACGTTAAAATATGCGCCGAATTTTCGACTATTTATACGTTTGTTTGTGAAATGTTTTATTAAATTATTTTTGCTAACTGCAAAGGAATTTGTATAGCTTTCCTCTTGTTCTAACTGTGACTGGTAGTATGGTTCGTAGTGAAAGAAATGGATGCCAGCCATTCCTAACATTCCAGTTTAAAACCTGGCAGCAAATAGTAATTTTATTCTTAGTGCAACACCTTAACAAACCGTGAAGAGCTCATGCCTTAAAGTCAAATTCTGTTTTGTTTTTAATCCCACAACTTTAATTTAGTTAAAGTAGAGAATTAATTCTCCTTGCCTGTTGTTGAACAATGAGTAAGTGACGAACTTCTGTTTCATATTTAAGTTATATATATGTAATGTTTGTACATCGAAGTCATTTTATGTTTATATTTTTCAATATAATTTTGTTTTATTCCCCAGATGAGAAAGTGTTGCCTGTATATAACTTTGTGAGTGTGTTCAAATGGTACTGTATATATTTGTCAGAGTGAACGAATATTGATAGTATGCACTTTATTACCATTTCTTTTGAAATGCCTAAATGAATGGTGCCAAGTCTTAATTACTATTGTAAATTAAAACACAGACTGTGATTTTATAACCTTTATAGTATCAACGAAAAAATAACATTAGAATGTATACCTAATAGATTTCTTTAGATCGAATGTGATATTTCAGAAAGAAGTGCTTGGTGAAAGGTTCATTTATATGTCAGGTACATGTTCTAATATTGAACAAATCTGTCATATTTAATTTAGTGGCTGAATTAGTTTCTAAAGGTGAAAACTTTCCTCAAGAAAAGTTTATTGATAGCTTTCCTATTTTACATGGATATGGAAATAATTTACTTTAATTTATTAGGAAAGAAGATATATATTTTAAAATCATTGTAATATTTACTGTATCCTGATGCTTAACTTCAGAAATATCTTCTGTTCAAAAGTTTTAAAATCACAGACTATGTGCAGATGTATAGCGATTTAACTCTTTACTGAACACACTTGGAATATGTGTTTCAAATGAGAATTTGAAATATGAACATGTCCTTTTTTGTATGGATATCTGTACCTGGATAAGGAATAATTAATATTTATTTTTAAATTGTGTATATTGTATGATAGTAATTTCTTAGAAAAGTTTTAAAAAATGTTTTAATATACCAGAATAAATGTAAAGTTTTAGAAGAAATATCACAGATTATAAAAGGATGTGAATAGAAGTATATTGTACAATATTGTATATAGAGTGTAAAAATCAAAAGACATTTATAATGGATTAGAGTAATAAATGCAATTTTTTGTCATATATTAATGTAAGAGTATTGTCTTTAAACCAATTACGTTCCTTTACATTTCCTTTATTTAATTTCATACATAATATCCTATTTTTACAACAATATGTCCTTATTTCTTATCCCATTATTACCCAGTGCATACATTTATGTCCATGACTAGTTCCATATATTTTTAAACGTTTAATCTCTTAACACATTCCTTTAAACTCAAAATCGATGCGATTCTGTCTAATTTATGAGTGTTGGAAAGTGGAAAATGGGGTTGTAGTAAGGATGTAAAGGAGAGGGCATATAAGTGTCTGGCAAAACGCCAACTGGAGTATAGTTCCAATGTATGGCACCCTCACCAGGATTACTTGATTCAAGAACTGGAAAAAATCAAAAGGAAAGCAGCTTGATTTGTTCTGGGTGATTTCCGGCAAAAAAAAGTAGCATTACAAAAATGTTGCAAAGTTTGGGCTGGGAAGACTTGGGAGAAAAGAGACGAGCTGCTCGACTAAGTGGTATGATCCGAGCTGTCAGTGGAGAGATGGCGTGGGAGGACATCAGTAGACGAATAAGATTGGATGGTGTCTTTAAAAGTAGGAAAGATCACAATATCAAGATAAAGTTGGAATTCTGGAACCATACTCTAGTTGGGGTCTCACCAGAAACAAATATGCTCTCACCTTTACATCCTTACTACAACCGCTAAATACCCTCATAACCATGTGCAGAGATCTGTACCCTTTATTTACAATCATATTTATGTGATTACCCCAATGAAGATCTTTCCTTATATTAACACCTAGGTATTTACAATGATCCCCATCAACGCAGTAATTAAAACTGAGAGGACTTTTCCTATTTGTGAAACTCACAACCTGACTTTTAACCCCGTTTATCATCATACCATTGCCTGCTGTCCATCTCACAACATTATCGAGGTCATTTTGCAGTTGCTCACAATCTTGAAACTTATTTATTACTCTGTACAGAATCACATCATCTGCGAAAAGCCTTATCTCTGATTCCACTTCTTTACACATATCATTGATATATGTAAGAAAACATAAAGGTCCAATAATACTGCCTTGAGGAATTCTCCTCTTAATTTTAACAGAGGCAGATAAAGCTAAAGAGAAAAATAATCGTAAAATAAGAATAAAATATACCTGAGACAGATAGGCGTCTCGTGCAATGGTAATAATTGATTATTATGAAATAATCTGGAGAATTTCTATTTATCAAATAATAAACTTAAATATAGGATGGCTGGTTTATTTGCATAAGGTGTGCTATGTTGGAGGACACAATGTACATTATTGAAGATAACATGAGATGAATGGCGGTCTTTAGTAACAACAATGGCGTATCTAAACAATGAGCATTAAAATGTTAACATGTCCGTAATTACAATTGCATTTACAAATATTTAAGCGTTAGTCCATTTGAAATTTCATATAGTCTAACATTGATTCAGTCATAAATAATAAATCTTCAGATGAATATTTAAGTATCTTGAAAATGATTTAAAACATTGCCATAAATTGTGGTTTAAATATCACCTTCATCATTGATTTGATACGTGTCAACATAATATAAGTTAATCTCGATTGTAATTGACAATAACATGACTCAATTTGGATATAAATTGGTCAGAATGAGTTTGAATTGGTTGATTTTCGCCTCCTTTACCCACGGTTCTAAGAGAAATCCTTACATCGGTCAACATTCGCCTTCAGGTTATATCATGAGAGCAATTATAAATTAACGTTGATTCAATGGCAGCAACATAATGATGCTCATAAAACATGAAAGAGATTTTCCCTTTCTCAAACAACATACTCAATTCAACATACATACATACATACATACATACATACATACATACATACATACATACATACATACATTATCATTATAGACTGTTAATGCCTTTCAGCATTCAGTCTCCAAGCCTCTGTGAATTTACTAAACGCCGCCACAATCCTCTATTTGCAACTAGTCCTGTGACCTCATTTAGTTCTATACCTCTTATCTTTAAATCGTTAGAAACTGAGTCTAACCATCGTCGTCTGGGTCTACCTCTACTTCTCTTACCCTTCATAACAGAGTCCATTACTCTCCTAGGTAACCTATCCTCCTCCATTCGTCTCACATGACCCCACCACCGAACCCAGTGTATGCGTACAGGTTCATCAATCGAGTTCATTCCTAAATTAGCCTTTATCTCGTCATTCCGAGTACCCTCCTGCCATTGTTCCCACCTGTTTGTACTAGTAGTCATTCTCACTACTTTCATGTCTGTTACTTCTAACTTATGAACAAGATATCCTCAGTCCACCCAGCTTTCGCTCCCGTAAAGCAAATTGGCCTGAAAACAGACCGATGTAAAGATAGTTTCGTCTGGGAGCTGGCTTCCTTCTTACAGAATACTGCATTAGCTTTACGACACCTTGATTCAATCTCACTTACTGTATTACCATCCTGGGAGAACACAAACCTAAATACTTGAAATTATCGACCTGTTCTAGCTTTGTATCGCCAATCTGACATTGAATTCCCTCGCATTTCTTACCTACTGACATCAATTTCGTCTTCGAAAGGTTAATTTTCATACCATACTCATTGCACCTATTTTCCAGTTCCAAGATATTAGACTGCAGGCTTTCGAATACCACTTTAAATGTTTGAGTTTCCATACTCAATTTTGTTAATTATCCATCTCGTTATTACCTTATAAATCAAGCCGTGAATTTAGAAATATTGCTCCATTTCCTCATGTTTTATAATTAATTCTTCCATTTAAATAAATTACTATATTGAAATGTCCTTGTTCCGTCGTATTCCAAAGATAATTATAGATGCAGATTCCATTCTCCGTGAAGCAAAGATGGTTATTATCAACGTCGATATAAGGAAAATGTCTCAGTATGTATGTTCTCGATACCAGTTTCACATGTGTATCATCTTCAGTCGTTGAGATATAAGTATCCTCATAAAAAATAATTCAACATTTTTCATTTCTTTTCACCCCTCCCCCCCCCCCACCCACCCATTTAGGTGGATATTCCGAAAATATAAAGATATGTGTTTCTATATTTTTAAAGGAGATTCCGAATACCAATTTTTACGTCTGTTACATCTCCAGTTCTAAAGACATATGAATCCTCATACAATGAATTAAACAAATTTTTCAATTGTTTGTTTGTTTGTTTTATTCCTCTTCCGAAAGCAAAAAAATACATATTTCCTTATTTTTTAAGGAGATTCCAAATACCAATTTCCATATTTGCAACATACGGTATTTAGTTTCTGAGAGATAAGTATTCTCATAAAAATCATTAAACTATTTTTTCAAGTTTTCACCCCCTTAAGTGGATTTACAAAACAAATAATACGTAGTTCTTTATTTTCAAAGAGATTAATTATACCATTTTTCACGCCGTAAGGTGTTAGGTTTTTGAGATATACTGCAGATATGCTCACTTTAAAAATTCACCCCCTTTGTGACCCCTCTTAAGTGAATTTTCCAAAACCAAATAAATACGTGTTTCTTTATTTTTAAAGGAGATTCCAAATACTAATTTTCACGTCTGTAACGTCTTCAGTTTTAGATATTTAAGTATCCTAATAAAGGTATCCAACCCCTTTCCCCCTTTTTCACCCCCTTAAGAGGGTTTCCGAAAACAAAAATACTTGTTTCTTTATTTTTAAAGGAAATTTCAAATACCATTTTTTAATCTGTAAACTGTTAATTTTTTGCGATACAGATATAATCATTTAAAAAATTCACTCTAATTTCAGCCCCTTAGCAACAGAATATCCAAGAATCCTCCCTTAATGAGCACCTACACTCTAATATAAATTTATCCCCAAAATTTCATTTCTTTCTGTCCAGTAGTTTTGGCTCGGCAATGATGAATCGGTGAGTCAGTCAGTCTGTAAGTCAGGACATGTTATTATACACACATAGTCTATATGTAGATCACAAATCTATATCAATAATTCGCAATAAGTTCAAAAAGTTACCAAATTGCAGAGAAACAAATGTAATTCCATTTCCACCTTTGATATACAGTATGTTCAAGTGTTTGTTGATATAATATTACATTCTATTACCTCGAAACTTTGCAACATGAAGAAAGAGTATTATTATTATTATTATTATTATTATTATTATTATTATTATTATTATTATTATTATTATTATTATTATTATTATTATTATTATTATTATTATTATCATTACTACCGGTCTAGAGAGCCAAGAATAACGCCGTGAGGATTCGTTGTGCTGACCATAGGACAGGCCTTCGGGCTGAGCAGCGGTCGCCCTTCAAGCTGCTGCACCTTGGGGGCCGTAATAATAAAAATAACCTTTCTTTCCCAATCCGTTTACCGTCCAGGATTGGTTTTCCCCTCAGACTCAGCGAGGGATCTGAACTCTACCTCCTCAAGAGTAGTGTACTGGAGCGTGAGACTTAGGGTCGGGAGATACAATTGAGAAGGAGGACCAGTACCTCGCCCAGGCAGCCTCGCCTGTTATACTGAACAGGTGCCTTGTGGGGGATGAGAAGATCGGAAGGTATAGACAAGGAAGAGAGAAGGAAATGGCCTTAAGTTAGGTACCATCCCCTTTATTTGCCTGGAGAAAACGTGGGAAAACTCGGAAAACCACTTCGAGGGTGTCTGAGGTGCTAATCGAAGCCCCATCTACTCAATTTACCTCCCAAGGCTGAGTGGAGCCCGTTCCAGCCTCCGTACCACATTTCAAATTTTGTGCCGGAGCCGGGAATCGAACCCGAGTCTATGGGGGTGGCAGGTAATCACACTAACCTCTACACTACAGAGACGGACAATAATAATAATAATAATAATAATAATAATAATAATAATAATAGTCTTTTTTTCCAATTTCGTGGGGTTGGCACGTGTGTGGATTTGGTCTAGTTTTACGGAAGGTGGCCTTTCCTAACGCAAACACTGTGTGAAGGGATGTAATCATAATGTGAAGGAAGGAAATTTTATTTTTGAGGTCGGAAGAGGAGAAGCGTTGGCCAAGGTAGACAAGATATGAAATTGAGGTACTTGACATATGTAACTAGGGAACCCGTGGTCACCAATGTATGCTCCGAGGTTCAGAGTCCCTCCTCCTACGACAGGCAGGGGTACCGTGATATATCCTGCAGCCCTCACCCACCGGAGGGTCCGGCTCGATGGCTAAATGGCTAGCGTACTATTCTCCGGGCCACCTTTTGAACAGACTAAAGCGGAAGTAACGTCACTGCCTCGTCACACTTGCCTTGGTTACAAATGAACCGGCGCGCGATTGAAATCACACTGCAGCACTACGACACAACACAGTTCACCTATTGTAATTTGAGCACATTTGAAAAAAGTCATTAACGTATTCGTGTAAATGGAGTTGCATACCGCCACTGCTGTTTTAAACATACTCTGATAGTAATTAACTGCACCCACGTGGTCTGAATAAGCGTGGCAGCCCCGCGATGGCGACACCATTGTCGTAACTCGTGCTGACAGGTGGCATGAGACCGTGCCCCCTTGCCCCTTTCCTAACATGTGACAACACCGTAGCCCCAGCCCCTGTCACCCGCATTTTCCCCTTCTTCCGCTTTATCTATTCAAAAAGGTGGTCCGGAGAACAGTGAGTCGGGTTCGATTCCCTGTCGGGTCGGAGATTTTAACGTTAATTCCGATGACTCGAGGACTGGGTGTGTGGCGTCCTCAGCATTAAAATTCATCGCAGATTTACCCTCGAATCTTCACAGACTAGCAGGTCGCCTATAAGGCGTCAACTGGCAAGACCTGCACCACGCCCACAGGGTAGAGAAAAATCTTCGAGAGAAGCATCTGCTATGTTATGAACATCTAGAAAGAAGACCTGAAGGATATGTTGCGCTCAGAGTCCAACGGTTGACAGCTGAATGAAGGATTTAGAATGATCACACAATCCCAAGGATAAGGCCCAGGATAAGAGATATTGGAGGAGAGTGACCCCAGTTGACTAGGCAAAGGCTAGCAGGGAAAAGTTATTATTATTAATAACAAATACATCGCAATTGGGGAATATCCCGGTGGCAATGGTCACTTACAGTAGTGTAATCATAAAGTTAAAACATATTTACCCAACAACAACAACAAGAATACAACAAGCAATTCCATGGAAAGAAAATATTACAAGAAATATCACTGCTTTTAAAATTGTAAATCCAGCATCATCATATACGAATTCACACACAACTCAATTATTTCCAGTGCTTAACACTACAGATTACAATACTACAGACTGAGCTTGCTACTAGCTTAACATTACAAGTGATATGACGTAAAGCTGAAAACATAATTTCCGAACAGCGATTCCACGGAAGGAGAATATTACAAGAAATACTACTAGTTTAATATCCTAATCCAGCAGGAAATCACAAATTCTGTGTCCATCATTTGCAACTTTTACTTTTAACTTTACACTAGTACTAATGATCTTCTTAAACGATTTGATACCGAATTCCAATCCCTTATGGTCCTGTTTACGAAGGAAAACTTGCCCACATCCGTACGCTGGTTTCTGGCTCTAATTTTATGCTTGTGATCAACCTATTTCAACGTATTCCTGAAATGTGAAATGTCGTATGGCTTTTAGTGCCGGGATATTCCAGGACGGGTTTGGCTCGCCAGGTGCAGGTCTTTCTATTTGACTCACGTAGGCGACCTGCGCGTTGTGATGAGGATGGAATGATGATGAAGACAACACACACACCCAGCCCCCGTGGCATTGGAATTAACCAGTTAAGGTTAAAATCCCCGACCCAGCCGGGAATCGAACCCGGGGCCCTCTGAACCGAAGGCCAGTACGCTGACCGTTCAGCCAATAAGTCGGACAACCTATTCCTAATACTACCCCAGGCAGCCCTTCCCGTGTAGCTCTTATAAAGGCCACACAGGCGAGTGCTAGTTCTTCTAGATTCTAGGCTTTCCCAATTAATGGTATTCCTCCTATTCCCGTTTACGAAGCGCATCGTTCTTCTTTGAACTTTGTCCAGGGAATTTATTAAGCCTAAGCTGTACGGATCCCAGCACGCAGATCGATATTACAGAATCGGTCTTACGAAACATTTATAAGCTTTACTTTTGGCATCAGAATTATCTTTCTAGAATTTCCGCATAATAAAATGTAAGTAGACGATATAATGTCCGACATTTCCTTTATTCAGGCTTACACAATTTGCAGTGCATTCTGACGAGAGTTTTCGATCGTGGTTGATGTGAAAGGGATCGACTTGTAGATTATAAATACACTAAACGCACGTGCCGTCGTCAATTATGTTGCAGTAGGGGAGGGAAACGACAAAGAATCCCGAGAACAACTCGATCTCATGAGAACTTCCAGTGGCGGTGATGGTGATTATTATTTTAAAAGGAAGTACAGCTGAGAAACACTACTCAAAGGGGAGAGGTCCGACACTTCGGCAAAGAAAGGGAAGAGAACGTGATTTGGCCAAGGGAGGTCGAAGAGGAAAGCGAGAAGCCCGGCGCAATTAAATGCCATCCATATTCTTCCAGACGGTGAAGAAAGAGATTTCTCCGGGCGATAGATGAATGACCTTTGCTCACCCTTTAAAAATGTGAATACCTCTGCCAGGTTTGCAACCCGCTATTTTGGGATCCTCTTGCACAGGTCCACATCTTCAGTACAATTTGCAAATAAATGGTCACTACACCGAACTGTATGATGGAGCATCGGTAATCATTTATGATTCTTGTATCACTGTTTGGAACTATTTGCCACAGACCTGATTCGCTAGGGAGGACAGTTCTACAGCAGTAACAGTGCCCGAACGAGACCGGTTACCCTTCAGTTTTGTAGATGACCTACATGTTAGGCAAAGCAAGCTTGTAGATGATCCCCGGAAAAATCAGCCCAACTTACATAATGCCTCTTCTTCATGCCCCCATTTTTTCAATGTTTTGAGGTGGGCACCGTGTCTGTGTGTAGGTGTAGAGTTAGTCCAGTTTTACGACTGGATGCCCTTCCTGACACAAACCCTGCCTGTGATGGTGGATGTAGTGTTTAACGTCGCACGAACACAAGGTTTCCGGCGACGCAAGGACGGCAAGGTGGGAGCTGTCGGAGCATTTTCCTGTGTGAAAATGGTAAACCATGGAAGGACACCTTCAGAGCTACTGACGGTGTGATTCGAAGCCAGGATCTCCCGAATGCAAGCTCACAGATGGTGTGTGTTAATGAAGAGATGTGTATTAAGACCAACGGCTAGTCACTCCTCAAGCAAGAGGAATTAACCAAAGTAAAAATCCTCGACACTGTCGGCAATTGAACCTAGAGCCTTCTAAACTGAAATCCAGTAGGCTGACCATTCAGCCAAGGAGTCGGACCAACTTACATAATGATTACTAAAATAAACTTACACTGGCGCTATCTGGCACAAAGTGGTCCATCGGAGTGATGTGAGAAATCTTTCTTATCGAGCTCCTTGCGAAATCGGATGGTAGGGAATATGTTGTCTCAGACAGTTCACGTGTACTAGGTAGTTTCCGTTGCTTTCCTCACTGATCCAGCAGGTGGTATTACACGTTAGTAACACTAACCCTATAACGGACATTTTCACGTCATTTAGAATATGAACTGGCTGCAAGAGGAATGATCCTCTGCTGGGTTTTCAGTTCACTAGCAATTGTTTACAACGTGCATTCGTGATTCGAGTGCTTTTTCGGTGAACAACATTTTACAAGCTATATGCGGCGAGGAAATATTACATCAGCTGTGGTAGAGGGCTGGCTGCTAGAGTTGTCAAAACCTGGCAGTAGGAAATGGTGTCAAATTTCCCTAAGGGAAAATCAAACAATCATAAATGTGTTTTTCAGTAAATGAAACCGTTTGATAATATGTCTCTCAGCCATGGCTTCACATCACAGCCTGCAAGATCAGATTGACGATCTGTATTCTAACCCCCCTTGTTGATAACATGTCTCTCAGTCATGGCCATTAATCAACACTTCACATCACAGCCTGCAAGATCAGATTGACGATCTGTATTCTAACCCCCCTTGTTGATAACACGTCTCTCAGTCATGGCTTCACATCACAGCCTGCAAGATCAGATTGACGATCTGTATTCTAACCCCCCTTGTTGATAACATGTCTCTCAGTCATGGCTTCACATCACAGCCTGCAAGATCAGATTGACGATCTGTATTCTAACCCCCCTTGTTGATAACACGTCTCTCAGTCATGGTTTCACATCACAGCCTGCAAGATCAGATTGACGATCTGTATTCTAACCCCCCTTGTTGATAACATGTCTCTCAGTCATGGCTTCACATCACAGCCTGCAAGATCAGATTGACGATCTGTATTCTAACCCCCCTTGTTGATAACATGTCTCTCAGTCATGGCTTCACATCACAGCCTGCAAGATCAGATTGACGATCTGTATTCTAACCCCCCTTGTTGATAACACGTCTCTCAGTCATGGCTTCACATCTCAGCCTGCAAGATCAGATTGACGATCTGTATTCTAACCCCCCTTGTTGATAACACGTCTCTCAGTCATGGCTTCACATCTCAGTGTGCAAGATCAGATTGACGATCTGTATTCTAACCCCCCTTGTTGATACCATGTCTCTCAGTCATGGCCATTAATCAACACTTCACATCACAGCCTGCAAGATCAGACTGACGATCTGTATTCTAACCCCCCTTGTTGATAACACGTCTCTCAGTCATGGCTTCACATCTCAGCCTGCAAGATCAGATTGACGATCTGTATTCTAACCCCCCTTGTTGATAACACGTCTCTCAGTCATGGCTTCACATCTCAGCCTGCAAGATCAGATTGACGATCTGTATTCTAACCCCCCTTGTTGATAACATGTCTCTTAGTCATGGCTTCACATCACAGCCTGCACGGTTGCTAGGTAACATCGTGTCACACAATTTGTATTACCCCCACTCATAAGACAGTTTTATGTCAAAATGTTCAGCCGTTCCCCAATACACCCCACTCTATTCCTGTCCCTGAAAAGAAAAAAACTAATTGAGGAGGGGTAGCAGTCATCCCTAAAAGAACTTTCTCTTCCAACATAGTAACTTTAATAAACTACCCCTACATACCCTACAAAATAACTTTGTCGTGGTCGGGATAATTAGAATCTACCTCTGCACTTCGCAACAATCTGTCTAAATAGGGTGGGTCATGGGAGACTACCTGCAAAAATGAGTGCAATTGGACTAGACAAGAGCGTGACTGTATGAGTGGATATATTTCTAGGAAACTAGATCTCAGGGAATTAGAGTAGGTAAAACTTTATCTGACGCTGTAATAAATAACAGGGGGAATTCCTCAAGGCAGTATTATTGGACCTTTATGTTTTCTTATATATATAAATGATTATGAGCAAAGAAATGGAATCAGAAATAAGGCTTTTTGCAGATGATGTTATCCTGTATAGAGTAATAAATAAGTTACAAGATTGTGAGCAACTGCAACATGACCTCGATAATGTTGTGAGATGGACAGTAGGCAATGGTATGATGACAAACGGGGTTAAAAGACAGGTTGTGAGTTTCACAAATAGGATAAGTCCTCTCAGTTTTAATTACTGCGTTAATGGGGTGAAAGTTCCTTAAGGGAATCATTGTAAATACCTAGGTGTTAATATAAGGAAAGATCTTCATTGGAGTAATCACATAAACGGGATTGTAAATACAGAGCACAGATCTCTCCACATGGTTATGAGGGTGTTTAGAGGTTGTAGTACGGATCTAAAGGAGAGGGCATATAATTATCTGGTAAAACCCCAAAGGGTATGGTTTCATTGTATGGGACCCTCACCAGGATTACTTTATTCAAGAACTGGAAAAAATCCAAAGAAAAGCAGCTCGATTTGTTCTGGGCGATTTCCGAAAAAGAGTAGCGTTACAAAAATGTTGCAAAGTTTGGGCTGGGAAGGCTTGGGAGAAAGGAGACGAGCTGCTCGACTAAGTGGGATGTTCAGTGGAGAGATGGCGTGGAATGACATTAGTAGACAAATATACCTTTGAGTGGTGTCTTCGAAAGTAGGAAAGATCACAATATTAAGATAAAGTTGGAGTTCAAGAGGACAAATTTGGACAAATATTCATTTGCAGGAAGGGGACTTAGGGATTGGAATAACTCACCAAGGGAGATGTTCAATAAATTTTCAATTTCTTTTCAATCATTTAAGAAAAGGCTAGTAAAACGACAGATAGGGAACCTGCCACCTGGGCGATCAGTAGTGACTGAATGGCTTGTATTTCATCTGCTGAAGATCGAAGCGAGAAATGGTCAGGTGTTTTTCATTTTTCCCCTATACACTCAGTCCAGGTAAATAATTCCAAAGGCTATCCTTGTTCGTGACGTGTCGTGAGAAGAACACGTGTTTAGCAGGAAGTTGTGGGTCATCTGAGAGAACCGATCTGCCAACCCTTTTAATCTCCGGAAGCGTGTTGCCAGGAAAAGGGCTATAAAATCTTGTGGTATCACAGGAAGGGATTACAGCCATAAATTATCCGACCTGCGATATCCTACAGGTTTCTAGCGGTCATTGCAATTTAAACAACTATGACTATCCTACAAAGGGCATTCTTCGTAGCCATGCTGGCTGGCCTTCCGTTTAGTCGGAGACCGGTATCTTATACGCAAAATGGGCATCATGAACGGATCCATAGGCTGTTTTTAGTAGAAGCGTTAAAAAATAAAGGAGAAAATGGGTGATGATCCACAATATATTTTGAGATGTAGAACCTAGAGTGGGAGATGCCATCTTAAGCAGATATGGACTAAAAAGAAACTGACGAACTCTATTTAACGCTGAAGGTCAGGAGACAGATGATGATAATGCTAATAATAATGTTGTTGTTTGAGTCATCAGTCCATAGACGGGTTTGATGCAGCTTTCCACACCACCCAATCCTGTGGTAACCTTTCCATTTCTACATAACTACTACATCCTATATCTGCTCTAACCGGCTTGTCATATTGATACCTTGGTCTAACCCAACCGTTCTTACCGTCTACACTTCCCTTAAAAACCAACTGCACAAGTCCTGGGTCTCTTAAGATTTGTCCTATCATTATATCTCTTCTTCTCGTCAAATTTAGCCAAATCGATCTCCTCTCACCAATTCGATTCGGTATATCTTCATTCGTGATTCGATCTATCCATCTCACCTTCAGCATTCTTCTGTAACACCACATTTCAAAAGCTTCTATTCTCTTTCTTTCTGAGCCAGTTATCGTCCATGTTTCACTTCCATACAATGCCACGCTCCAGACGAAAGTCTTCAAAAACATCTTTCTAATTCCTATATCAATGTGTGACGTGAGCAAATTTCTTTTCTTAACCCATTTATGCCCAATAATTTTTCCCATTCTTCTGCATTATCTATTCAAAAGGTGGTCCGGAGAACAGTGAGTCGGGTTCGATTCCCGGTCGGGTCGGAGATTTTAACGTTAATTCCGATGACTCGAGGACTGGGTGTGTGGCGTCCTCAGCATTAAAATTAACATTTTCATAGAGGCTTGCAGACTGAAAGACATAACGGTATATAATGAAGGTGTAGGAATGTATATTATTAATATTATTATTTGGCCTTGATGCAGACAACGGTGTATATTGTTTAATTTAATCATCATTCCAAGGTAACTGAGAGTCTATAATATAATATATTTTTAACAATTTGTTTTACGTCGGACCGACACAGATGGATCTTATGGTGACGATGGGATAGGAAAGGCCTAGGAGTGGGAAGGAAAGCGGCCGTGGGGTGGCCTTAATTAAGGTACAGCCCTAGCATTTGCCTGCTGTGAAAATGGGAAAGCACGGAAAACCATCTTCAGGCTGCCGAGAGTGGGGCTTGATCCCACTATCTCTCGGATGCATGCTCACAGCTGCGCGCCCCTAACCGCACGGCCAACTCGCCCAGTCTATGATATAGAGACCGCCTGAAAATCACAAGGCCTGGCGAGACAACACAGAAAATATATCTTGTAAACAAATCAATTAGTTTCTATTATCCAAGACGTGGTGGACTTTTGCAGCGTGATTCTGTTGTGCTAGGAATGTTGTTTGGTCGTCCAATAAAACTCTCTTCCTCCGGACATTGATGGTCCGGTACGGCTACTTTCCACCACGCTCTTTATGAACTTGTTCCCAAGCAATTGACAAAGGAACGTGTCTGGCAGGGCAAACCTCCTATAAAATAGACTTCATTATTGCCGAGAGCTCCACCGTTACTTCTAGAAAGAGAAAGAGGGCGCTAATTAAGTGTTCATAACATTAACCTGTTTCTGACATCCTCTCGTAACTTAAACAGCAACCACTGACTCACGTTCAGTACGTTTCTAAATAGATGTTCAATTCAGAGTTGATTTTTCTATTACAATTTAAGCCTGTCGTGCATGGCATTTATGGCACATATTTGAAAAAGATAGCCTGGAGAGAGAGAATCGAACTGAATTAAATTGAATTGAATTTATTGATAATTAGCACGAATGTATCCAGTTCATGGCCGGCTCCGCGGTCTAGGAGTAGAGTGCCTGCATCTCACATGTAGGCCCCGGGTTCGACTCCCGGCCAGGCCAACGATTTACATCTGGATCTCAGGGCTAGTTCGAAGTCCACTCAGCCTATGTAATTACAATTGAGGAGCTATATGGAGGCGAGATGACGACACCGGTCTAGAATGCCAAGAATAATCGTGCTGATCACAAGACACCTCGAAACCTGTAGTGCTTCGGGTTGAGCAGCGGTCGCTTGGTAGGCCATGGCCTTTCGGGGTTGTTGCGCGTCCGTACATTGCACAAATAACAGACACCTTGTTCTTCCATTACAGCTAATATTTTATGTAACTTATAGAAAGAACATTTCTGTCCAAAGAGGGCGTACTCAATGCCATACAATATCCGGCTCCATAGCTAAATGGTGAACATGCTGCCCTAAGGTCAAAGGGGTCTTGGGTTCGAGTCTTTGCCCGGTCGGGGATTTTAACCTTAACCTTCCTGTGACTCGACGGCTGGGTGTTTGTGTCGTAGTCAGCAGAACCCAGATTTTTATAACGTATCATCTTTTAATTGGTGCATTACTAATTCTGATTATGGGCCCCAGAATACTGAATTGCGTATTTATTAAGTGATTTTCCCTTTTTTTAACTTTTAGGTCATTTTTACCACATTGTTTTGCAATTCTGTCATTTGCAGCAATTCGTTATATTTATTTCTTAGTTTTAAGTCATTATTCTTTGTTCTGCTTTATTATTTAGTAATTTTTACATCATTACGTTCGGTAATCTTCATTTCTGGATATCATTGGAGCTTTCAATATATGAAAATAGGCCTACTCAAACATCAAAAGGCCCAGTACTCGTTTCAAAAAACTTTCCTTTTGCGAATAGTTAATGATCATTAATATGTCTTTCAGTAAATAAATAAGTAAATGAAACCACGGCCTACGGCAATGACTAATGTGAATTCACTAACGGTACACTTTCTATTTCAACACACACTATTTATACAAATCCACAGCCGCAGCATCTTTGGCGACCAAGGCCTACAGTAACGACTAATGTGACGTCGCTGACGGTACACATTTTGTCTTATGTTACACAAATTTTCGGACGACCTCCAGCCATAAGACATAATCATGTCAAAACTGGGAAATGAAGTAATTTAAACTTGTACAAGCCTTGTAGAGAGCAACGAGGCCTTGCTTTATGTAATCTGGATGTGCTTGCGGTGAGAGCGGTAGGTAGATGTACAACTTCACATGTAAGTCAGGTTATTGAAGTGCCCGAGTACTAACATACATATACGTGCTGCGTTGTACACAGTGCGAGTTCAGTCAATCAGTACTCATCTGCATTTAGGGCAGATTCCCTATCTGTTGTTTTCCTAGCATTTTCATAAATGATTGCAAAGAAAATGGAAATTTATTGAACATCTCCCTTGGTAAGTTATTCCAATCCCTAACTCCCCTTCCGATGAACGAATATTTGCCCCAATTTATCCTCTTGAATTCCAAATTTATCTTCATATTGTGATCCTTCCTACTTTTAATGACACGACTAAAATTTATTTGTCTACTAATGTCATTTCACGCGAACTCTCCACTGACAACTCGGAACATACCGCTTAGTCAAGTAGCTCGTCTCCTTTCTCTCAAGTCTTCGCAGCCCAAATTTTGCAGTATATCTGTAACGCTACTCTTTTGTCCGAAAATCACCCAAAACAAATCGAGCTGCTTTTCTTTGGACTTTTCCAGTTCTTGGATCAAGCAATTCTGGTGAGGATCCCATACACTGTGACCATACTCTCGCTGGGGTTTTACTAGAGCTTTTTTGCCCTCTCCTTTAATGAATTTCAATTTAAATTTATTTTAATTTATTTATTTCAATTTAATTAATTTCAAAGACGTATTAGAATGTGAAAGGTAAAGCCATCTGAAGCTGTCCATTGACAGAAAATTACTGTATTTCCAGCTTTGTCGAGAATATATTTTCTACAGTAGATAAACAGCAACACGCAGGCCACGACGAACACGAGGTATCCAGAATATCAGTGGATTGCAGAGACTGCATAATATTCTTATAATGACGATATACAGATCCTCAGTTATTTTTCTTCTTTCTTTCTTTCTTTCTTTCTTTCTTTCTTTCTTTCTTTCTTTCTTTCTTTCTTTCTTTCTTTCTTAATCTGTTTACCCTCCAGGTTTCGTACTTCCCTCGGACTCAGCGAGGGATCCCACGTCTACCGCATCAAGAGCAGTGTCCTGAAGCGTGAGAATTTGGGTCGGGGTATACAACTGTGAGGAGGACCAGTAACTCGCCCAGGTGGCCTCACCTACTATGCTGAATACGGGCCTTGAAGGAGGATGGGAAGATCGGAAGGGATAGACAAGGAAGAGGGAAGGAAGCGGCCGCGTCCTTAAGTTAGGTACCATCCCGGCATTTGCCTGAAGGAGGAGTGAGAAACCATGGAAAACCACTTCGAGGATGGCTGAGGTGGAAATCGAACCCTCCCCTACTCAGTTGACTATGCAAATAGTTACTATTTCTCACATTTTTAGCCTTTTTTTCATGACTTTTAGGTCATTTTAGGTCATTTAATAGTATTTCAGTTTATTTTCTAGGTCATTTTATAGGTCAATTCTAGATTTTTATGGTTAATTTTAGGTCATTTTCAGGTCATTTTAATAAAATTTAGAGGTATTTCATAGGACATTTATAGGTAATTTATTGGTCATTTATAGGTTATTTTATAGGTAATTTATAGGTCACTTTATAGGTCATATAGAGGTCATATTATAGATCATTTTGTAGGTCATTTATAGGTCATTTTATAGGTCCCTTATAGGTCAAATTAGGTCATTTAAAGGTCATTTTATAGTTCATTTTAAAGGTCATTTTATAGGTGATTTATAGGTTATTTTATAGGTATAGGTTATTTATAGGTCATTTTATAGGTCAATTATAGGTCGTTTTATAGGTCATTTTATAGGTTTTTATAGGTCATTTATAGGTCATTTTTAAGGTCATTTTTAGGTCATCATATAGGTCTTTTATCGGTCATTTATAGGTTATTTCATAGGTCGTTTAGAGGTCATTTTAGGTCATATTTCGGCCCTCGTCACCAAAATTAGAGTTCATTATAGGCAGGATCCCATCCTCACAGACGCGCAGGTCACGTATATTGCGTCAAATGGAATGACCTGCACCAGGCCTCTCCGGAGGCCACAGGTCATTATTATTATTATTATTATTATTATTATTATTATTATTATTATTATACTGTAGCTGAATAAAAACTGACTGCAGTGTGAATTCACAACATTCTTAACCGTTACGGAAATATGCGATGAAAACTAATGTTGACTACAAAATACGTTTAAAACCTCGCATTCTGCTTTTCTGACAAAGAGACTTCGTTTGCTGTTCGGATTAAGCGAAGTCTGGTTTTTCTGAACAACAGAGACTGGGAGATACGAACTTTCCCTGTTCTGTTGTAACTCAGCAGCCAAACATGTTTCGTTCCTGTCGCACTTTCAGTTGTACCAGCAGACGAAATCTCACTCGTAATTTAGAAAGACAAAGAGACTTCTTTACAAGCCTACAAAATAATGTAAACACTTTCTCCGAGTAGAGGAGGGAGAAGGGAAGTTTAGTTCAGTTGTCTAATTCTTAGCTCCCTCAGACACCCATCAAAACACCAATCCTGAAAAAAAGATAAAGGAAGAGCTTGAGAGCAGAGAGTCCTGCACATCTGACTGAAAATAATGTATTTATATATTAAAAATATTTGCTAAAAACAGCTCTGGCAAATCCATCCGTTCTACTGGACCGATATGCTTCATTTTTGTTGTATTCTCTCCGTAGTTACCTGCTGGTGAATCATGAGACATAGAGTAGATAGGTCTTTAAGTTCAGCGAAGTTTAGTAATCATAAAATCAAATCATTAAATGATCAGTCCAATAATTGCAGGCGAAGGCTTAGGCTAACCCGCAATACATTCTGTACTTAGCGTGTTGCTAAGCGACTAACACTTTCATTAATATTCTGATATATGAATTTCATCCTTAGTAATGCCACTTCATGCAGTCAGAGAGTATATACATCCTCTGATCACGGAAGAATACTAGTCCATGCTAGATACTCTTTGATTCTCTAACCTTTCCCAGCTTCCAAATATATTCAACAGATGGCAGAGCGTTCCTAATAACTTACATGCTGCTAAGAGAAAAAAGTCTACGTACAAACAGACTGCATCATGACAAACGCCTTAGACATTATTTGGGAAAACGTATAGAAGGATAACCTAGCTACACTAGAAAGAGTGAAGGCCATGTATTTTAAAAAGTTCTCTGCCTGATATAAAAATAAAAAAAGCTTTTTCGAGACTAACCTATGAGCTCCCAAGACAACCGTTCTATATAGAAGAACTGCAATTAAGAACACCATTTTCTACGACACAATACCAAGCTTTACATCAAGAACTGCAGGATAAAGAAGCGAATATATGGATAGATGTTTACCAAACAAACGGCATGAATACGTAAGAGTGGGTGAAGTCTGACTGCGAACTGCAGCATACCATAACGCGCTTCTTATTAAATGTTCATAAAACCATTGAAAAGGGCAGGCAATACATGACTACGACAGGCATATCAAGACGAGTTAACTGACCTATTTATAATGAATGCTGCGGACCAGCACGGGTCCACTAATATATCTGTAACGATTGTGAAAACCGGGTAACTGACAATGCACCTCCTAACCATTATTTTCCTTCAGACTGGTCACGCCTCTCAGCCATGAACGGATATGCAGTCCATCAGAACAATTGTCATTGTGTTCATTTTTATATGCTTATGCGTACAGGAAAATGAACCTTACATACCTTGTAGCATGGCCCTGCTGCAGAAATGTATGCAGAGTTCCCTCCTACAGTATAATGCATGCAAGGTACATATGTATGTATGTATGTATGTATGTATGTATGTATGTATGTATGTATGTATGTATGTATGTATGTATGTATGTATGTATGTATGTATGTATGTATGTATGTATGTATGTATGTATGTATGTATGTATGTATGTATGTATGTATGTATGTATGTATGTATGTATGTATGTATGTATGTATGTATGTATGTATGTATGTATGTATGTATGTATGTATGTATGTATGTATGTATGTATGTATGTATGTATGTATGTATGTATGTATGTATGTATGTATGTATGTATGTATGTATGTATGTATGTATGTATGTATGTATGTATGTATGTATGTATGTATGTATGTATGTATGTATGTATGTATGTATGTATGTATGTATGTATGTATGTATGTATGTATGTATGTATGTATGTATGTATGTATGTATGTATGTATGTATGTATGTATGTATGTATGTATGTATGTATGTATGTATGTATGTATGTATGTATGTATGTATGTATGTATGTATGTATGTATGTATGTATGTATGTATGTATGTATGTATGTATGTATGTATGTATGTATGTATGTATGTATGTATGTATGTATGTATGTATGTATGTATGTATGTATGTATGTATGTATGTATGTATGTATGTATGTATGTATGTATGTATGTATGTATGTATGTATGTATGTATGTATGTATTGCCCCCGTTTTGCCGGGCAGCTCAGCCGGTAAGCAAAAGTTCCCAGAGGCGGAACGTTCGCTTACAGGCAACGCTAAATTATAGAGGGCAGGGACAATCTAAGGACTGACGACAAATGAAAACACTAAAAAGAAATGGGTTTTAACATTTATTAAATAAAATATTAGCACTTTCCAGACTCAATAAATATTTTCCAAAATCTTGAAATAAATTATTTATCTCTTCCCTGCTGGAAATTCCTCACAGTTCTCCATTATATTTCATTCTGTAAAAATACGAAATTAAGTCTTAGTAAATCGTCCTAAGAAATTAGATAAATTATTATTTGAGAAAATCCTATCTCAAACTATCAAAATTCTGAATTATATCTTTCTTTTAAGTTATCATTTAAAATAACAAATCTCTGCGATTCATTTTACTGTGAGTCAAAATTCTACCTCACACGAAAAATCCAATAACTCATTTTTATTTATTAAATATTATTTCAATGAATTATTTAAGCTTCAAATTATATAATAAAATTATTTTGAAATTCAATATCCAACTCATTTAATTCTTATTTTTATGTCAATTGTCCTAGTGTTGTGCACAACTCACAATAAAGACTTAAATTTCTCGCATTGTAGCGTTAGACATATTACATTTTGTGAGCTTAGTTCATTGACGCGATCCTTGCTTAAGTATTTTCCCTCGAAGCAAAGATCCTAATCTATCTTATTCCGTCATAAAATTACTTAAAGATTCATAATTGAGCCAAATATGCTCGCCACAAAACAACAACAAAAATCGAGGCTTTACGCGCTCAGCGTACACATAACATGACGAAATATAACCATGGAAATCACAATTACAAGTAAAATCAGTCATTCATCCATCTCACATTCAAGCTTTGGTCCACGGTAATATTATTAAACAAATTTATCGAATCCTATCTCTTGATTTTTATTTTTAAATTTTATTTGAAATATGAGAGCTTCTCTCGATGACCATATCAGACAAGGGCTACCATTACGATCGTCTGACGTGTGATTGTGACAGGATTATCACTTTTCCAATGAAATAGATTCCACAACGATGTTCCAGGATAATTTTACAGTAGAAATCGTCACTAAAAATTCCATAGAACTGCCTACAGTCACAGATAAATAAACATTCGCGCATACGGTCTATGAGTCACGACTGCGTTATTTTTAATCTCTTATTATCTCAAATTATTGATCAACATGTGCTGCATAAGAAGAAATTATGTTCAAAAACACACTCTCTTCCTTAACTGACTCATGTAATGGACACACAAATAAATTCCTATCTTAAGATCCATTTACAAGTCTCAAAAAATACCAATAACAGTAAATGCAAAATTTGTGGACATTCAAGCCACGACCAATATTCCAGGCCAACATCTACCTCAATATAGCACACATTAATCACTTATAAACACAGTAATAATTACACTCATGACCTTTAAACATTCTATTAGACCGTAATAATGTCACTTATTATTATTATTATTATTATTATTATTATTATTATTATTATTATTATTATTATTATTATACGCGCGCGGTCGCGTCATCGCAGGCTATGGTTTAATGAAATCATAGATGACTCTATTCTATCTCGAATCTATGGTAAACCACAAAACATCAAGAAAAAAAATCCTAAATTCACAGAACACGTCGATATTCTGTCCCAAATAATTCAAAAATCATTCCATCATTTATTTATAAATTAATAATTATTATCGCGTGGGTCAAATATTTTTAACACTTCTAGACTTATCATGGGACAGTGAGAACATGTCACGAAGCACTCACTCAAATAGAACAAATTATAGGTCCCAAATACACTCTCACACACATCAAATCTACCAACACCAGTGAAAGAAGAGTGAAATTCCTAACTACAAAGACTATTAGAAATGATTTCAAATATTCAAGCAAGGACTACGTCTACATAATTATTACAACAGAAAACAGAGAAAAGTATAATTTAAAATCTTAGCTGTAGTAGACTTGGCTTCTGGACTCGGTTGATGATCAGTGAATATTTAACCAAAATCCATCTCCGATGTTATTCTCTCCCGGGCTGAATTATGCCTCACATTTTAATGATACATGGCTGCAGCAGGCGAGGACTTAGGACAATTACAAACTCCGTCGAAATGCTGAAGTTCCATTCTTCCAAAGTATTTCAGGACTGCTAGGAATCTTGCGTCTTCTGGTGAAAGCTGAAACTAAAAGATCCGTCTTAGAAATAATTCCTAACACACACTCGATTCTTCAAGATGGCACAGTTTTACCTACTTTAGAAAATTTTCTTCAGATTTATAAATTTAAAGAAATCTGAACTGCTGCGTTTCCGATATTTCGGCGTCACAAAATTTCCTCAGAAGCAGAAAATTTATCGTCTTTCCTCAATGAATGCTGGTAATATTCCACGTCGGATACGTCGTTTCCAATAACACATGTGCTCATACAATTATTCCCGTAGACAACTGAGCAACTGAGCAAATTAGCAGAACAGAATGAGCCGAATGAGCAGAATGAGCAGAATAGAATGAGAAAGATTTTCCCAAGTACGTGGGTATTTATTTCTTCAAGACGTAGGTGTGTTTGTTAATTAAATTTAATTGGCTGAGATTTTGCGATCGGGCTAACCTTGCGGTCCAATTGGTTCAATATCATGACGTCAAAATCTCAAAGTATTGATCGCTTTTAATCTGGTCGGGTTCCTGTCCACGTGCCACCCTTCTGCTGTCTTCAACAAGGCACAAAAAAAAACCCAGACTCGCATACACGGCACGGGGAAAACCTGTTTCCTGCTGGCTATCAGATAGTGCAGAGTTGAACTCACCTTCCTGGACGACAATTTTATGCATGGTTCCACTCAAGTAATAAAATATTCTTTCCATACAAAAATAACCAATTTTCAAGGGTGCAGTATGTATGTATGTATGTATGTATGTATGTATGTATGTATGTATGTATGTATGTATGTATGTATGTATGTATGTATGTATGTATGTATGTATGTATATATTTGTATGTATGTACGCGCATTACGAGAAAATAGCTGAAAAAATGTTAATCAAAATCTGCATGTAAAATCGGGGAATGAGGCACTACAATCTAGGCCGTAAATAATTATATTCACGCTGAGCGAAATGATAGTTTAGGGGAAAGCCTAACATTTAATTCACACAAAAAAACGATATATAATTAAATTTACGAACATTTATTTCTTATACAATTTTACCGTACCGGCTATGATAACAGAGATATTCAAGAATTTCAACTTTTGTTGCTAAGTCCATATCAATGTGTGAACAGCATTTAATCAAAATCGATATGTAAAGTCGGAGAATAAATCACTACTGTATAGGCTATAAATAAGTTTATTCACGCTCGATGAAATGGTAGTTTACGGAAGGCGCCTAAAATTTAATTTTTAAATACCTATGTTATAGTGCAATTTAGTAAATCAATTGCCATAAGACCTATCTGTGTCGGTGCGACGTAAAGCACATAGCAAAAAAAAGTAAAGTCTTATTCACAACGTGTACTGGATTTCGCCTATAATTCTATATACAGTGTAGAATTCCATAGCGAAGCACGGGTACATCGGGTAGTATTAATACAGGGTGGCCCAAAAGTAGGTATACAGTTACATACACAGCTGTATTTAATCCCGTAGGTGCTCAAAATGCCCACCTTCAGTACTGCAACCTTTCCCTGGCAGTCTCGCACACAGTGCGACACACATTTCGATTAGAACGAATTTCCTCAAACGCATTATCGACAAAAGTCTTCAACTGTGGTAATGTGTGGGGTTTTCTGGATAACCCTTATCCTTCACTATTCCCCAGAAGAAGAAATCCATTGGAGTCAAGTCCGGAGAGCGTTGTGGCCACTCAATGCTTCCCCCGTCGCCCAATCCAATACTGCGAGTATGTCTCGTCCAGGTACTCACGGACCGCCAAAGAAAAATGCTGTGGGACCTCGTCCTGTTGAAAGAACAATTCCCCGAATTTGGGCCGTGCTTGCAGTTGTGGCACCAAAACCTTGGTCAACATCTCCAGATACTTGGGACCATCAAGGTTTCCATCGAAGAAAACACCATCGCAGGATATGCCACACCACACTGTGACGCCTGGCTGATTCAATTGCGTCGTCATAATGACGTGTGGGTTTTCATCGGCCCGGTACACACAGTTATGTCTGCTGACGTGACCAGAGAATTTGAAACAGGTTTCATCTGTCCACACGATGCTCGAAAGCAGGTTTGGTTGTTCAGTCAGTTGATTGCGCATTATCTCACAGAACTATAGTCTGCGTTCTGGATCGTCGTCCGGGTCCTCCAGTCTGGGGTGGTACGACTTAAAGTGCACCTGGTGCATCAAAAGTTATATTGATGTCCTCGAGATACCCAGCACCAAAGACACATGTCGCGTGGACTTCTTTGGACTGTTTACGAACGTGAGGGCTACCTTCATCTCATTTTCCTGTGTGGATGTCGTACGCGGTCGTCCAGACTTTGGTGCATTGGTGACGGAACTCTTGGCCTCAGACTTGTCTGCGATGCGATAAATCGTAAGACGTGACGGCACTGGCAAATGAAATTCATCTTGCTACGCCCTGCGCACGATCTCAGCATTTTCATGCTTCCAGTAGGTCTTCAGGATCCACCGTCGTTGCTCCTCGCTCACATTTCCAGCCATCGTTTACCACAGGCCTATTAGCAACAAAAAAAAGGGTACAATTAATTGAAATTGAAATTAGACATAATTAGACACAATCAATTTTGAAATTAGGCATTAATGAAACGAACCGGAATTTGTGTGTGAGAGTGTCAGGGGCAGGTTGCAGGAATGCGTCAGTGCTGAAGGTGTGTATGTAACTGTATACCTACTTTTTGGCCACCCTGTGTAACAATGAAATAGCTCGCCTGATGGCCATGAACGTTAGGGCGCCAAGTCTACAGGGTATCCCATATAAACTAAGACCGGACGCATGGTGTTTGTACTCTGGGCTACGGCAGCCGCCTCAACGCCGCGCGCGCCGCCTTGGTATAAGCGTGCATGCAATCTTATATGAAATCGTACCTTATACAAGATGCTGGAAGTTCCTGGGCTATACAGGCATTGTATCTGGTAACCACATTCTGAATAACGCGAGTGAGTTCTGATAGTCTAATGTTTCTGATTTCATTCGTAATGTTTTCTTTCAGTTCCATCAATGTGTGAGGATTTATTCGATACACTTTTTCTTTCATATTTCCGCACAAGTAAAATTCACAAACTGTTAGATCTGGAGAACGAGAGGGGAATGTACCAGCACTAATCACTCTGTCTGCAAACACTTCCGAGCTTGTAAGAAGGGAATCTTCTGTTGTATGAGCAGGGGCTGAGTCTTGTTGAAACCACCCACGCGGTTTTTCTTCTTCCGTTAACGACGTCAAAATGTCATCTTGGCACCTCTCTGGATTTACTGTCGTCTCGAATAAAGGAGCCCAATTATTCGTCTTGCACTGAAAGCACACCAAACACCAATCTTTCTATCATAATGAGATACCTCATAAACACCATTGGGATTTTATGCACAACAATAGCGAGAGTTATGACTGTTCACATGATCATTAAGATGAAACCAGGCCTCATCCAAAAGGAACACAAGCTGTGGGTCGAATAAACGATCATTCAATTATTTAATATACCACTCACATCTGTGGCTGTATCAGCAGGTTTTAAACAATGGGCCCGTGTAAACCTGTACAGCTTTGTAGCACTGTGTGGAGAAGACACCGAAACCCCCTACTTGTTGTGCTAATTTTGTGAGTGATTTATTCGGTGACCGTTCAAGATTCGCACCAATGTCCTCTGTTTTCGTGTGTGCTCATGCTTTTTATTGAGCACTGAGCCAGTAGTTTCAAATTTATTTACAATCACGTTAATCTGTGCTCGTGAATGTGGCACTTCACCAGGAAATTGCTGAACAATAATGCGTCGCGTATCCGTCGAGCCGACTCGTATTTAAAATAACTTTTTGTACGAAAATACGGTGTTGCAATGATAGCTGTCTCAAGCTTTCTAACAGCTGAGATTTAGACTGGCTACTGATGCTTGCGAGGTCGAACACGTGCACGCTACTTGTAGGGTCAAGAACTATGATCGCGCCTCCAATTATCCAGCTTACGTATCGAAGAGTGAAACCGCCGCTTGGACGGTCTTAGTTTATATGGGAGACCCTATAGAATAATAAGAAAATAAGATGAAGATTTCCACCCTCAGGTTTTTTACGAGGATGAGTCAAATTAAAACGTTAAATATCTTTCATTTTATTTTATTCTCCGAAAGGGATTCACAGCTGCTACGTAGTCTCCGTTATGTTCAATGCAAGTTCTCCGCCGATTACAAAGTGCGAGGATTTCTCTAGGAAAAGTCCTTTTTGATTGTCTGCGCAGCGGCTCAAACACCGTCCTCGTTCTTCATCATGGACTGAACGGAACGTCTTTCTTCTGATAGTATCTCTTTCAGAGGCCAAACATGTAATGATCATTACGGGAGAGGTCTGGTGAATATGGAGGATGTGGAAGATACTCACAAGTCGAAACTATAGCAGGAGCAGTATGGGGTGAAGCACTGTTATGGTGCTGCTGTGATAAACATCCATGACCATAATGAATCATCATTCATTAATGAATTTCAATAGGTTTCACACCTTCAGTAGTCAAAAACCGAATAACTAACCGCTATTCTTCTTTCATGCCTCTCGTAAATGGAGTGGCCATCGCTCTAGCACTCATCACGTAAAGCTGTACACTAAAAGGTAAATATCGCCGCCCTATTTTTTTAATGGCTTATCACTGCTGCCAACTGGACTGCCAACGTAACCATCAACAAACTAACCTCAATGAAAGTATCAATAATGGAGGTTCTTTACCCAAATAAATGATCAATGAAGTTATTCATAATGAATTCGGTTTTCAAGCTCAGTAAGGAATTACAGAAATACGCACACACTCTCTCACCATTACTCAATTTAATGTTATATATTTCTGCCTTTATTCTGATATACCCATTACTATAACCGTATTCTTCAGTATTCGCCTCATGTAAATATCAAACAGTCAATACTCATCTGCATTTAGGGCAGTCGCTCAGGTGGCAGATTCCCCACCTGTCGTTTTCCTAGCCTTTTCTTAAACGATTTCAATGACATTGGAAATTTATTGAACGTCTCCCTTGGTAAGTTATTCCAATCCCTAACTCCCCTTCCTATAAATGGATATTTGCCCCAATTTGTCCTCTTGAATTCCAACTTTATCTTCGTGTTGTGATCTTTCCAACTTTTAAAGACGCCACTCAAACTTATTCGTCTACTAATGTCATTCCACGCCATTTCTTCGCTTACAGCTCGGAACGTACCACTCAGTCGAGCAGCTCGTCTCCTTTCTCCCAAGTTTTCCCAGCCCAAACTTTGCAACATTTTTGTAACGCTACTCTTTTGTCGTAAATCACTCAGAACAAATCGAGCTTCTTTTCTTTGCATTTGTTTTCCAGTTCTTGAATCAAGGAATCCTGGTGAGGGTCCCATACACTGGAATCATACTCTAGTTCGGGTCTTACCAGAGACTTATAAGCCCTCTCCTTTACATCCTTACTACAACCCCTAAACACCCTCATAACCATGTGCAGAGATATGAATCCTTTATTTACAATCATATTTAGGTGATTACCCCAATGAAGATCTTTCCTTATATTAACACCCAGATACTTACAATGATCCCCAAAAGGAACTTTCACCCCATCAACGCAGTAATTAAAACTGAGAGGACTTTTCCTATTTGTGAAACTCACAACCTGACTTTCAACCCCGTTTATCATCATGCCATTACCTACTGTCCATCTCACAACATTATCGAGGTCATTTTGCAGTTGCTCGCAATCTTGTAACTTATTTATTACTCTATAGAGAATAACATCATCCGCAAAAAGCCTTACCTCTGGTCCCACTCCTTTACTCAAATCATTTATATATATAATTAAGAAAACACAAAGGTCCAATAATACTGCCTTGTGGAATTCCCCTCTTAATTATTACAGGGTCAGATAAAGCTTCACCTACTCTAATTCTCTGAGATCTATTTTCTAGAAATATAGCAACCCATTCAGTCACTCTTTTGTCTAGTCCAATTGCATTCATTTTTGCCAGTAGTCTCCCATGATCCACCCTATCAAATGCTTTAGACAGATCAATCGCGATACAGTCTATTTGACCTCCAGAATCCAAAATATCTGCTATATCTTGCTGGAATCCTACAAGTTGAGCTTCAGTGGAATAACCTTTCCTAAAACCGAATTGCCTTCTATCGAACCAGTTATTAATATCGCAAACATATCTAATGTAATCAGAAAGAATGCCTTCCCAAAGCTTACATGCAACGCATCTCAAGCTCACTGGCCTATAATTTTCAGCTTTATGTCTATCTCCCTTTCCCTTATATACAGGGGCTACTATAGCAACTCTCCATTCATTTGGTTTAGCTCCTTCAACCAAACAATAATCAAATAAGTACTTCAGATATGGTCCTATATCCCAACCCATTATCTTTAGTATATCCCCAGAAATCTTATCAATTCCAGCCGCTTTTCTAGTTTTCAACTTTTGTATCTTATTGTAAATATCATTGTTATCATATGTAAATCTTAATACTTCTTTAGCATTAGTCACCTTATCTATCTGGACATTTTCCTTGTAACCGACAATCTTTAAATACTGCTGACTGAATACTTCTGCCTTTTGAAGACCCTCACATACACACTCCCCTTGTTCATTAATTATTCCTGGAATGTCCTTCTTGGAACCTGTTTCTTCCTTAAAATACCTATACATACCCTTCCATTTTTCACTAAAATTTGTATGACTGCCAATTATGCTTGCCATCATGTTATCATTAGCTGCCTTCTTTTCTATATTCAATTTCCTAGTAAGTTCCTTCAATTTCCCCTTACTTCCACAGCCACTTCTAACTCTATTTCTGTCCAATCTGCACCTCCATCTTAGTCTCTTTATTTCTCTATTATAATAAGGTGGGTCTTTACCATTCCTTACCACCTTTAAATGTACAAACCTGTTTTCACATTACTCAACAATTGCTTTAAACCCATCCCAGAGTCTGTTTACATTCTTATTTACCGTTTTCCACCGATCGCAATTACTTTTAAAAAACTGCCTCATGCCTGCTTTATCAGCCATATGGTACTGCCTAATAGTCCTACTTTTAAAACCTTCCTTTCTATCACATTTATTTTTAACTACGACAAGAACAGCTTCGTGATCACCAATACCATCTATTACTTCGATTTCTCTATAAAGTTCATCTGGTTTTATCAGCACCACGTCCAGGATATTTTTCGCTCTAGTTGGTTCCGTCACTTTCTGAATCAGCTGTCCTTCCCATATTAGCTTATTTGCCATTTATTGGTCATGCTTCCTGTCGTTCGCATTTCCTTCCCAATTGACATTTGGTAAATTAAGATCTCCCGCTACGATCACATTCCTTTCCATGTCGTTTCCCACATAGCTGATTATCTTATCAAATAATTCTGAATCCGTGTCAGCACTACCCTTTCCCGGTCTGTACACTCCAAAGACATCAAGTTGCCTATTATCTTTAGAAATAAGCCTTACACATAGAATTTCATGTTTCTCATCTTTTTCTTCTTTAAGTTTGTTATTACTTGTCGGGCTTACGTGAAACCACGCTGTAATAGTACACACAAGCAAATATATTACATGTACTTATGCCGCAAGTCAATAAGAACTCATTTCTTCATCAGAAGTAGGTGTTAACTACTATAAAATGGTTTAAGAGACCAGTACTTACAATACACAAAAGCTAAATCTACAAACCGTGACAAGACAAGGTTAGGTTAGTTTGGGTTGATAACGAAATTTCCTTCCATTCCAACGGAAATGATTTTTCGGATGAGTTCTTGTAGATGTTTCTTGCTTCTTATACATCCAAACTGCATTCTAAATAAGACCGTATTAATAAAATGCTGCGTTCGTCATTTAACACCAACTATAGTACGCGAGCCTTTTCTTGAGCCCTGAGCTCCCTAATGCTGAATCGGTAGACCTCGGTTATCTTCGACATCTGTACTGGCAACCTTTGAAACGCGAACTATGAATCGATTATGCATCACTGAGAGACATCTGGCGTACACGTTGCGTACTCGTACTGTTTTTGTTTACATAGCAAATTCAAAATATAGGTTGGGAATGAACATGAGTGAGGAAAATCCCATTACATCACAGAAACCACAGAACACCTCCACGGAAACACCCGTCACATGTTATACACAGCGAGGGAAGAGAAATAATAGCTAAAGTTGCCGAATGCTATGCTATAGAAAAAAAAATAAACAGCTGCTCTTCCCCCTCAGCAAGTCTCTTAAATTGGCATGGGCAAAAGTAAAACGGGAATTCAAACGACAAAATATTACGGGAGACATGTCAGCAGTTAACTTACGACGACTCACCATCGGGACATCCAATTTAGTATCTGCCGCAGATTGGGCGGGGTATTGCAGAAAGGTGAAAGAACGGGAAGAGGAATACTGGAGGAAATAGCCATGGACGCGATTGTCTTTAACAGTGAAAGTGATTGTGGAAGTGATATGTCTGCAGACAGCAGTGACGATTGTGCATGTAATTGTGGAAGTGTAATTTCAGAGAATTCATGCTAAGATAATAAAGGTTTAGAAAATGTATATCGATCGATCATAGTATCGATTCAATTCAGATTTCATTTCCATTCAGTTGGCAGTATAACCGGTACCGGCAGAGCTCCCTCCTTACTCCTCACCCCGTAAAAATTGGGCTCAAGGAAAGGTTCCCGTGCATTGTACTTTCACGGCCCGTACTTTTGGTACAGGCTTTTGGGCTTATGCCGTGTCAACGACAAATTCAAACTTGATTGTTTAAGAAGCGTTTCTCATGGACAGTCGAGATTTTCTTTTGATGACGCAGAGCAAAGTTCTCTGCGAAACGTAAATAATTTCACCCTATTTTCTTGACACGGCATAAGCCTATATCATGTCTACCAACTACATTCGAACACACCACAATTCTACTTAACTGGTGTTACCCAATCTGATTTATAATCCTGCAGAATATGCTTTACTTATACCTGCAAATGTAACACTAATGATCATCATAATACGGCAGTGGCGATACGTACATCATGCAAGTCACGAGGAAAACCATGACTATGTAGTGCCAACGTGCCAGATTAACAGTAACTGTAAGACGTGGTATCGGCAAGTAGGGTCCCTAAACTGTGTGGTTAGCGACACTGAATCCAACCAAACAGTTAGAAACTAACTATAAATAACTACCTTCAGTATTAACAGGGAGAGGGAGTAAGGTTGTACGCTTACACGGCAGGGAGTATACAACGGTACTTGCATTGTGTTTGCTTGTCTCTGCAGTATTGGCACCAACAGCTTAATCGTTAAAACCTTTGTAACATATCGAATTCTTCGTACACTTTTAAGTATTTCATTTGACTCACCCTCGTGTTACTGAAGGGATATATGAGGGAAAGTATGAGTGAGCAAGTTTTTCGTTGCTTTTCTCACTACGTCACAACGTGTTACTGTATCTCAGTATGTCAAGCCCACTTCGATGTATGCGCCCACCGACCCTCTGAGCCCTACACTCTCAAGATGACTCAGAGAGACTGGCTGCATAGGGAATTACGTTATTAGCACTGGCTTATGGATCTGATATCTAAAGCCCACCCTTCCTTTGCTTCCGTGCAGAAAGCAGAGTAATTTAAAAATAATTATACGTCTGTCGAAGTTCCCCTTAAACGAAATATCAATATTGTATGCTCGCAAGTGTTGCAACAATTTCATTAATTTTTCCGTCATTGTTCTGTTTTCTTGAAAGAATATTTGAAATTGAGCAGAAGGTCCTACTTGGCCATTTAATCTTCTGACATTTCTTTTCCCGCAAAGTAGGGGCCCCCATAATACGAAAAACCTACAAATCAGCAACCTGAAATTGTGAGTCTTGGATAGCTCTATCAAAGTAAAAATCCAATTTCGAAAATCACTCCCGGCCTAAATGCCATTCCGGAAATACAGCCAAATTAACTTATTTACATAATTATTTCTGTAATGTGTTCCTTGGTTGACGAGTTTTTTGATTTTTTGAACAATGTTCACACCGTAGTTATCAGGGCTTAAGCGAAACTCTGCACTGAATCATATTAGCGCTCCTAGTGGTGCTTAAGTAAAACTCTCCATTGAATCACATTAGCGCTCCTAGTGATGCTCAAGTGAAACTCTCCATTGAATCTCATTAGCGCTCCTAGTGGTGCTTAAGTGAAACTCTCCATTGAATCACATTAGTGTTCGTAGTGGAAGAGACAAACTACGTTAATCTAATCGACCGGATTACGATGATTAAGAAAACAATTGCAATTTTAAAGAATAAATAAAGAATGTATTCTCATATTTTATTTACCTAAAATTAGCAGCTCATATCCCCAGGATGTTTTCAACATTGAGTTGCTTGCTTGCTTAGACATTCCCTGATTTCTACGTCAACATCCAACAAATTACAGTGGAAGTTATCGATACAATCTGTCTTTACTCAAATATCCGACAGGAATGGTTTAGAAAAGAGCTAGCTGTATCTCAGACAGTATTTCTTCTCCAGAAGAACAAAGTATAAGAAGCTTACTTGTGTGTATAAGTTATTGGTAACAGATGCTGAGTAAAATGCTGAGACCGCGGATTAGGAAAGACACGAATTAAATAAGATGTTGAACAGTTCTGACAAGCGGTTTGTGAATATCTGTTATGTCTGAAGTTAGAAATGGGACCGTAAGCTTCACGTATGAAATATCTACTTACTGTAAGTGATTTGTGGAAGTGACGTGCTGCCACAGATGTGTGTGAAGGGGTGGCAGCGCAGTTAATACTGAAGTTAATGTGGTTAGTTCTGAAGTGTTCTGTGGTACGGATCAAGTTTTATGTTGCGCGGTGAAAGCCAGCGCATTATACGAGTGGAGTGAAGAACAGTGATGATTTCATTTGATCTTTCCCCAGATTTCAGAAAGTTTACAATGCTAGTGAATATATGGACAGCTCTGTTGTTGTTGAAACGTGAAGGAGCCGTATTACAAATAAATAAACAAATAAATAAATAAATAAATAAATAAATAAATAAATAAATAAATAAATAAATAAATAAATAAATAAATAAATAAATAAATAACCACCGATCTGCATTTAGGGCAGTCGTAGCAGATTCCTTATCTGTTGTTTACCTGATTACCTAGTCTTTTGTTAAATATTTGCTGATATTATTTAGAAATTTATTGAACATCTCCCTTGGTAAATTATTCCCAACCCCTAACTCCTCTTTCTAGAAACGAAAATTTTCCCCAATTTGTCCTCTTGAATTCCAACTTTATCTTCATATTTTGATGTTTCCTACTTTTAAAAACACCACTCAAACTTATTCGTCTACTAACCTCTCCGCTGACAGCTCGGAACATACCACTTAATCAACCAACTCGTCTCCTTTCTCTAGAGTCTTCCCAGCCCAAAGTTTGTTATATTTTCGTAACGCTACTGTTTTGTCAGAAATCACCCAGAACAAATCAAGCTGCTTTTATTTGGAATTTTTCCATTTCTCGAATCAAGTAATCCTGGCGTGGACCCCATACACTGGAACCATACTCTAGTTGGGGTCTCATTAGAGACTCTCCTTTACATCCTTACTACAATCCCTAAATATCCTGATAAGAATATGAAGAGATTTTTGCCCTTTATTTACAACCCCTTTTACAGTAGGTGATTACGCCAATGAAGATCTTTCCATATATTAACACCTAGGTAGTTTCACCCCCATCACCGCAGTAATTAAAACTGAGAATATTTTTCGTATTAGCGAAACTCAGAACCTGACATTTTATCCCGCTTATCACCATAACATTGCGTGCTGTCCATCTGACAACATTGTGGAGGTCTTTTTGCAGTTGCGCACGATCTTATTTAATTCTCTATGCAGTATAATACGACTATCATTATTAACAAGAGATGGTACAGTTGATCTGATCTTAGTAGTAGCGCGGCAAGAATGATAGAGAAAGTTAGGCAGGAGCCTAGAAGTCAACTTGAACAGCCGAATACAAAAAGCCCTCGTACACAAGCAGAATCGACCATTGACGTAGACCACAGAAAAACTAACTATTGTAGATATTCGTTTATACTAGCAACTGATAATTGGGATGCTTTACCTGCAGCAGTTGGCAAGAACCTTTCCCAAAGGATATTAGATGCTTCAGGAAGAGGCTTTTATTTCATAGTATTTTACTTACAATATTAAATGAGTAGTAAGTCAATGTCCATTATTGGCTAACTGGTTAGAATGCTGGACTTTGTTCCATGAGGTCCCGGGTTCGATTCGAAGTCGGGTTGATGATTTCAACTTTCATCATTTGCCTCGGAGATTTGGTACTTGTGTAGTTTTGAACATTACATATCACCCTAGGTAGCGCGCAGGCTCGAACTCGAAAGACCTGCATCAGGTCTGTCCAGAGTCCATACGTTATTATTATTATTATTATTATTATTATTATTATTATTATTATTACACCGGGAGGTACACCTCAACGCCACGCATTCAAAATTATCGTCTTAATGAACTCCTCTATCAATCAAAAGGTGAAACTGATACCACATGAAGTTGGAACTTTAATCGGAAGATGTCCCTACTAAAATATTAAGTAATTGTGTTATTGTGAAGTTTCCTAAACTGATTGATTTTCTCCTTGTTTTGTTTTGACTTTCATCAAGAAGTTTGGACATTTTTCCACAGATGATACTACCAAAAACTATGATCATGCACTCTGGTGCAAGATGAAAGAACTTATAACTTAAAGAAGTTTAGTATTTCTAGATTTTTATAACTGAATCTATGTTCATTTATTTTTGGGTTTGGCAACACTTCTTTTTCTTTCCGCCAGTTTTGAATCTGGCCAATCATAAATTTTTGTAATTAATTTTCAACCAATCCCGCATTTCTTGTTCACTTTGTGTTAACCAATAAAACTTGAGAGGGCGTGTCTCGATTAGTCCTGAATTCTCTCGAACCTTCCCTGAGGGTATGTAAGTTGCGGCTTTTCGAGGTTCCTTGTCAATTGATCATTGTCTTTCTGAGTGTGTGTGGTAATACAGTTAAAATTGAAATAATTGATAAATAGATTCAACCTATTCAATACAAAAGAATAAGAAATGTAGTGAATTACATTCCCATTTAATAATATGTAGAAATGGTACCAGTTTCGACCCTAGTCCAGGTCATCGTCAGCCGATTAAAACATGAAAAACAATGCAGAGGAAAAGGAAATAAAAGATTAAGTACACTCCGGATCAGTAGAAGAGGCGATATAAATGAACGGGGGTAGACACTGTAAAACTCAGAAGAAGTAAAATGCAAGTCACTCAAAAGAAAACAGTGCGCAATTCCACTTTCATTTCGGTTCTTCTCATTCATACTCAACTCCTGCCTTGCGCCAATTTCGACCACTTCAATCAAGACCTGAATTTTTTACGTTTTAAAAAATTGCGCACTGTGCATATACGTTTTCATTTGTTTCCGGTATTGCGCTTTTTACTATATTTTTTTTTCTCTCTTCACAATTGTTTTTTCACGTCAACTGTTCTAAGTATTCTATAGGAGCACAATTACTTATTCAATTATATTGAATTGTATTATATTTATCTATATACTTACTTTCCCGCGACCGAGGAAAATTACTGGATCATCAAGCTATTCTCCATTTTACTTTGGCGTTTGAAACCACAGTGCTTGATATTGAATGTGTCGCGCTGATCACCGGGAGCTGGCAAGTTGCTTCAATGGATCTACTCGTCTTCAACTCCTGCACGATTATGGATCTTCGTATGTGCTCGATTGTGATGTGACTTTGTGCCTGACAGTGTTTAAAAACTGGCTCATTCAACCGTTCTCCGCTATTCGTAAACATTGTGGGACTTTGCCTAGCGCTGCGTGTGCCATGCTGCCGCTCAGAGAATTGCGCACTGTTTTCTTCTGAGTGACTTGCATTTTACTTCTTCTAAGTTTTACAGTGTCTACCCCCGTTCATTTATATCGCCTCTTCTACTGATCCGGAGTGTACTTAATCTTTTATTTCCTTTTCCTATGCATTGTTTTTCATGTTTTAATCAGCTGACGATGACCTGGACTAGGGTCGAAACCGGTACCATTTCTACATATTATTAAATGGGAATGTAATTCACTACATTTCTTATTCTTTTGTATTGAATAGGTTGAATCTATTTATCAATTATTTCAATTTTAACTGTAATATTCTTCAATACGGAACAATGAAATTCTAAACTTTAAATGTGTGTGGTAAGGCAGCAGGCGGGGCGCCTCTTTCCTCGGCCGGCAGAACATCTACCAGGTAATGGCCACATAAATTCTCTTTTCTGTAGCTACATCCGCAGCTTTATCTGAGGGGAAGGTCCGATTCTTTAACTATGTAACAAACTTTTCTAAAATGTAAAACATCTTTCGGCTAATGTAAAATTTCCCAAAAGCTTTTAACTGTTAATTCGGGGATATAGAGTGAGTTACCCTATATAGCTCTCCATCTTGGTTTGAGGTCACTACGCTTTCGTAACTGTTTTGTTATTTTTTTCTGCGATGTATTAAAGTTATTTCCTTGCGAGTCACCTCAGTAGATTGGGACTAGCCCCAGTTTCATCCACCTGAGAGCCCTGTAGGTTTTTAATATTTCATTATCTGGAGCGCAGTGTTCGCCTCCATTTCGTTTGTGTTCGGGCCATTTATTTAACCTGTTGTTCTTCCGCAAAGGCCCAGTAGGTTGGGTACTAGATACCCCTGTGTAAAACGGTTTCCATCTGTAATTCGTGCCTTGTGAGGCTAGAGAGTGTAATGTTTTGATGTAATGTTGCCTTGAGTGGGCTGTAAGAAATTGAGAGCATGTAAGCTCTTTTCAAAGTTTTGTAATAGTAAGGGTTGCCTCTTGGAAGGCTAAACATTGTAACTTCTGGAGCAAGTGCTCTTAAATCGGGATGTGTCCGTCCCTGTTTAAACCTTGTGAGTTATCAAGTTTTGTAAACTGGATCCGGTGTCTCTGAAGTTGTAAACTAAGGGCTTGATGCCCAATCTGTAAAATTCATTAATCTTGGATTTTCTAAGTCTTATTTTAAGACTGCTTTTGTACTAGACATGTTGTTATGTTCACTAAGTGAAAATGTGTTAACTTTGTTCTTTTGAAGAAATACAACCTTCAGTTCAAGTTTTAAATTAATTTTGATATTGTAGATAGACCCATTCACCCCAGCACCTTCTCTAACCTCTTTCTGCTCCACGGGCAACCCCGTAACACTTATTATTATTATTATTATTATTATTATTATTATTATTATTATTATTATTATTATTATTATGATTATTATTATGCACAGTGGCAGGAGAGGGGAAGAAGCGTTAGAGCCTAGGACCTGGACGAAATAACCACACAAAAACATTAAAGTTTGAATGAATTTTTAATGCATTCCCTAAATAATATTTTTGCTCTTTCTTTTCTCAAAAACAACTTCAGAACAATTAATAACAAGGATAAACATTTAGAAAATGACTTTAACGATGAATATTAACAAAAAAGCTCTAAAGCTAATTAATAACCGGGAGAGCAAGCTTCCAAAGGGCGATAAAACTCCCAAACCTGAACCCCTTAAGGTTTCATAACCCCACATCAAGGTACCTCCTGAATACCTTCCCAGAAATAACTATGAGCCAAAAGAGCTGACAAGCTCTTAGACTTTCGTCACTCGCTGCGCTTATTTCAGAGGGAAACAACGACACAACATTTGGATCAGAACGATCCGGAAGGAGCGAGAGCCGTAACTCATACTGCACGGCCAAGAATCACTTAAATAAAATCATTAATAGAAAAGGCCAAAAAGAAAACAGAATGGGATGATGAACCCATTCAAGCAATCCCGTGACATGACTGCAGACTGTAATCAAACCTAATGGATCAGAAGGCTCGGTGACAAAGTGTAAGACCATACTTACATAATAATCCCCGAGTTAGTCACAGAAGTACAGTAGGGTATGATTCTATTGTTTAAAATTATTGCAGAGATGTCCAGCTGCTTGAGAGAATATATAGGTTTCTGCTGGTACCGATAATAATAACAACTTGAGTTGCATTAATGTTTATTAATAAACTGTTTTTATCTGCATACAGTAGTCACTAAGATGTTGTAAGTCACACAAATTGTACGCAGTTTAACAGAAAATGCACGTTCTAGTGTATGTTGATTAGGTAATAACTTTTATTTGCCATATCACGCACTTTTAAATACACTGATCTGACAAAAAGACAATGGAAATTTCAGTTGGCTAGGAGGGGAGGGATCTGGACCCTATAGACCGGGGACAGCGAAACTATACCACGCATGTCACTCGGTGACACGCAAACACGATTTCGATGGTACGCCACATAAAGGATTTGAATTATACAGTTCCATTCCATATTATACCAGGACACTCTGTGTGCGAAAGAAGGTATGAAGTCATATGAAAGTTTACTCTTGGTAGTAACAAGAAGTGTGAACTTCACATCTGCATGTGCTCTAAATAAACGCCTATTCTCGAAGAAGTTACACGAAGTGGAATCTCGGTATGGAGGACTTGTAATTTACAATAACGTTCGCTGGCTGAGTCGTGGTCAAATACTCCAGAGGAGTGATGGGAGAATCGAATAATTTTAATAATCGAGTAGCGTTCATTCGATTTTTTAAATAAGTCGAATAATACTCGAATAAACGAATGCGTTTCAAATATCATTGAGTTGTATCGCATAGAATAATTCGATACGTCATGAATAAAGTTTTCAGTTTAAGTGTGTCGGATGGGTAATGGACTGAAGTAAGCGAATAGATGACTTTTTTTTTGCTAGGGGCTTTACGTCGCACCGACACAGATAGGTCTTACGGCAACGATGGGATAGGAAAGGCCTAGGAGTTGGAAGGAATCGGCCGTGGCCTTAATTAAGGTACAGCCCCAGCATTTGCCTGGTGTGAAAATGGGAAACCACGGAAAACCATCTTCAGGGCTGCCGATAGTGGGATTCGAACCTACTATCTCCCGGATGCAAGCTCACAGCCGCACGCTTCTACGCGCACGGCCAACTCGCCCGGTAGTAAGCGAATAGATGACTTCTTATGTAAAATAGAAATACATCTTTCTTTCAAATTAATCTCCAAATGTCGAAATTAAATTAGTGAATCAACTGTCCTAATCTTTAATATCTGTAAAATAAAGTTCTTTATTTAAGTAAAAGCCCCAGTACTACCAATAGCCAATTTCTTTTAACTTGCAGCAGACAACATACCTCCTTTAATTTTGTGTCTACAAAATTTTGTGATGACATTTAGATAACTTTTCAATCGGTTATTTAGAGAGCATTCACTATTAGATTCCCTGATTCATTCGAATGGAGTTCCGAATGAATAATCGGAAAATAATCGAATCGAAAAATAATCAAATAAACGAAATAATAATCGAATAAGCGATTTTGAATTCGATTATCCGATCTCTACTCCAGACGTATGTCGGTCTCTTGGACGAAATTTTCTTCTTCATGACAGAAAAGCAGGAAGAATTCCCAGAACACACGGACCCTACTTTGCTGTGCGATTTAAAATTTTTCCATGATTTTACAGCACTGTACAATGGTGTGTATAACTAACGGCACGGAAAGAGACACTGGTGATAGAGTGTTTGAGATATAAAATCATTTCAGAGGAAACTTGAAATACTGTATGAGCCAGGGACATTGAAACAAAGAGATTTATATACTTTTCCTTCACTTAAAGTACAGCTTGAATTAATGATAAATTTTGCAGATCAATTAACTTTGAAGATACAAAATGTATTGATAACAATTATGTGGTAGTAATACAAAATTCAATACAAATAAGTTCCCTACGCGAATTTTCTAATTTCCAGTTTTAGAGAAAGCATTGCACTTTATTTCAATCCCTCACATTGCACAAATGAGTAAAGTTACTGTAAGGTCGCTGTTTTGACCGGTTAGAAACTGACCATTTAGAAATGCAGTTAATGGAATTTCAAGAGAGCAGTACATGGGTAAACGAATTCGTACAACTTGCAGAAGCATTGTTGAAAATCGAGTGAGCTCTTGATGGTGAATACTCTCTCTCCAGAAGTCATGGAATAATCCTTGAACAGTGGAACAGCCTCCCAGAAACGTTTTCGGTCATGAAGAAGCTCATTCTGTTTGGGTCATCATACGAAGAGCTGTTTTCTGCAATGAACTTTGTGAAGTCAACGGTTATGAACCATATCGGTTCAAACTTCATTGCAACTTGTGTGTTACTAAAGACACGAGTGCAAGGAGAATTAAACATTGTTGTGAGATGCACAGCGGATAATGGTATGAATGTAAATGGGATGAAAAGTGAAGTTGTAAGTTTCACGAAGAGGAAAAGTGCTCTCAGTTTTAGTTGTTGTGTTGACAGGGTGATAGTTCCTCATGGAGTAATCATATTAACAAGGTAGTTAAGAAGCGTTGCAGATCTCTTCACATAGTTACGAGAGTATTTAGAGCTTGTAGTAAGGATAAAAAAAGGAGAGGGCGTGTAAGTCTCTGGTAAAACCGCAGTTAGAGTATGGTTCCAGAGTATGGCACCCACACCAGGATTACTTGATACAAGAGCTGGACAAAATTCAATTCCGACAAAAGAGTAGCGTTACAAAAATGTTGCAAAGTTCGGGCTGGGAAGACTTGGGAGTAAAGACACGAAATGCTCGACTACGAGGTAGGTTCCGAGCTGTCAGTGGGGAGTTGGCGTGAAACGACATTAGTAGACGAATAAGTTTGAGTGGAGCGTTTAAAAGTAGAAAATATCATAATATAAAGTTGGAATTCGAGAGGACAAACTCGGGAGGTGATGGGAAACGTACAAAATAAAAGTAACTTGGCTGAAGTTTAGCCGATCGAAGTCAGATGAAGCAAGGAATGAATTTTAAAAGGAAGTAGATGAATATTGTTACTTCGGTAATAGAATAACCAATGATGACAGGAAGTGATGCGGACTAGACAAGCAAGGAAGGTCGATCTAAAGAAAAGAAATTTGCTTCTTCGAGCTTTCATATAGAAATCAGAAAGACGTTTAGTAAGAGTTTCCTCTGGAGCGTGGCATTGTATGGAAGTGAAACATGGACGATAACTAGCTCAGAAAGGAAGAGAATATACGCTTTTGAAGTGTGGTGTTACAGACGAATGCTTAAGGTGAGATGACTAGATCGAATCACGAACGAAGAGAAACTGACCGGAACTGGTGAGAAGAAAACGGTTTGACCAAATTTCACGAGAAGAAGAGACAGAATGATAGAACACGGGATTTGTTCAATTAGTATTGTATGCGGTAAGATCGGTAAGAGCACAATATTACAAGCAGTTCAGAGCAAATGAAGGATGCAGTAGTTATGTAGAAATCAAAAGGTTAGCACGGGATAGGGTGGCATGAAGAGCTGCATCAAACCAGTCTATGGATTGATGACAAAAGTGACATCTATGTTGTATTTAATGACATTTTTATACAATGCTTTTTCATTCGATCTATATCTTGTACGAACGTACGAGAACTTGAAACTTGTTAAAATACACGCACAATTCCGGGACGTAGCCCTGGTAAAGGTAGGACGATGGTCCGAGGATATTCGTTAATCTCGAGAGCGTTCTAATATATTCCCTGAGCGCTGTGGGCCTCCTCAGTCGATAACAATAAACAATCAGAACACGCCAGCACCAGAAAGGTGCCAGCCTCCTACCTCGTCTCAGATGAATCGCAAGCAGCGAGCTTTCGATCAACATTTCTAAATTGTAGTTCACTTCGTCACTATTGTTTAGTTGAATGTTTAGACTTTTACTTCCATCATTTCACATATGCATAATCTGTTACGCATCCACAACTGGTTGTTGTATAATACTGAAAGTTGAGTTTCCAGTGATTATACAGTAGTGACTGTACATTTATTTATTTATTTATTTATTTATTTATTTATTTATTTATTTATTTATTTATTTATTTATTTATTTAATGCCTTTGCATGCGGCGAAGTTAGGACTCACGGCCCTCTCTACACTTAACTGCAACATACAGTACATAGTCACATAATTTGAAAATAAATAAGACTGTATACGGTATGTAGAAACTACCTAAATTAATGGAATAAATTATTATAATATTTATTTTGTTAATGATTAATACATTACCTAAAATAGCTCTAAATCATACTTGCTCTCATTCACTCTAACATTCATACAAGCTGTTCACGTATTTCAGAGGATCTCGACAAAACCGTTTAAATAAGGCTACTGAAGTGCTGTTATTATACTGACAGGGGGATTACACAGCCTTGCCCCAGACAGCTGGAAAAAGCGGCTGTATTCGGATAAATGATTAAAGAGTATCAAAAGGGTAGAAGTCGATATGGTATTATGTCCATCCATAGAGGAGAGGAAGTTAAAATTTGAGGATAGGTATACAGGGCAGTCGCAGTATGCAGGTTCTTTAATTTATCGATTTTCATCCATGATAGCTACCCATAATAATGGGAGATACGAATGTGTCGTAAAGTTCAAAGAAAGTATAAATCTTATGCAAGAATTAATTGCTCTCTGAAGTTTTATTGTTTGTTCTACGGCTGCATTTGACGCTGTTGATCAGGATTCGTCCGTCGAATGGATCGTTAAACCTTGAGCACAACCCATTGGTGTTTTTCGACAGGAGTAGGCTATGAGCCAACACCAGGTTTCACCCTCTCCCTACCTCATTAGACTATCATCACGATTATCACACACTCCGAGACGTAGGTCACCCATGGGCGTCACTTGCATCCGCATATATTAATATCAATCTGATTCATAGACTGGATACAGTAGAGAGATCAGTATACAGTAGATCTGCGCATAGTTAATACGACTACTTTCTCTCCTGGTAATAATCTCACAAATCGTCGCCATAAGACCTATCTGTGTCGGTGCGACGTAAAGCAACTAGCAAAAGAAAAAAAATAATCTCACAACAAAATCGTCTCCAGAAAGCATTAGGGTTAGTCCAAAATATCTACAAAAAATCCATGTCATTTAAATTTTAAAAAATTAAAAATGAAGAGAAAAGGATCATTAGGAAAAATCTTAAGAGCAAGATACACCCAAGACGGTTACAGGTTGCAATCAATCAAAACAATAGAAAAATTCTCAAACGTCGAAATTGAAATTAGGAAAAGACGAATGAAGTCCTTCGGTCATCTCACTAGATTACCAGAAAATCGTTTAACAAAAAGGTTAATCGATTATGTAACTTCACTTAAGAACTCAACACCCTGGCTTAACGAACTTCGATAAAACCTCAAAAACGCCAACGTAAGTTCAACAGATATTCTAGAAAGAGACACCTTTAGATACAAAACATACAATTGGGAAGCTACATCAGAGCAACCGCAAGAAAAACAGTAGGGAACAAACTGGTCGGAAGAAATTAAACAAGCTTTATCAGAAAGAATGAAAGCCTTTTGGAACAACAAGAAGAACCAATGGAAGAATTTGGAGAATTCGCTACTACTATTACTACTACTAATAATAATAATACAATACCGAGCTCGATAGCTGTAGTCGCTTAAATGCGGCCAGTATCCAGTATTCGGGAGATCGTGGGTTCGAGCCCCACTGTTGGCAGTCCTGAAGATGGTTTTCCGTGGTTTCCCATTTTCACAGCAGGCAAATGCTGGGGCTGTACCTTAATTAAGGCCACGGCCGCTTCCTTCCCACTCCGAGCCCCTTCCTGCCTCATCGTCGCCATAAGACCTATCTGTGTCGGCGCGACGTAAAGCAAATAAAAAAAAACCAGTAACACCCGTTTACAACGGAACGTGTACATAGTGGAACCCTGGTGCTAACGGAAATATCCCTTGGCCCCAAAAGATTAACACTAAAATACGTATACGTAAGTACCTGTACTTCGCCGAACTTGCGCAACGCGGAAACGGAAACAGTTTCTCAGTATACGGTGGAAAATATATGACTTCATGTGTGTAATTTTTCATTTTTTTACAAATTGCTTTACGTCGCACAGACACAGATAGGTCTTATGGCGACGATGGGATAGGAAAGGTCCAGGAGTGTGAAGGAAGCGGCCGTGGCCTTAATTAAGGTACAGCCCCAGCATGTGCCTGGTGTGAAAATGGGAAACAATGGAAAACCATCTTCAGGGCTGCCGACAGTGGGGTTCGAACCCACCATCTCCCGAATACCGGATAATGGCCGCACTTAGGCGACTGCAGCTGTAGAGCTCAGTAATTTTTTAAAAACAATTCTTGATCAGAGCAGAACTGTTCACAAATTTCTAATAATGTTATTGACTTTTTGTCCCACTAGCTGTGTACTTTTACGATTTTAGAGACACCGAGATGCCGCAATTTTGCCCCGTACGAGTTCTTTTACGTACCCCTAAATCTATCGACACGAGGCTGACGTATTTGAGCACCTTCAAATACCACCGGAGTGAGCCAGGATTAAAGCTGCCAAATTGAAGACCAGGCGCACCGTCGTCGGGGAGGCAGGGGCATGATTAACATGATCACAGGCATGCGAAATGAGGAAGAACCATTGGGGCATGATTAACATGATCACAGGCATGCGAAATGAGGAAGAACCATTGGGGCATGATTAACATGACCACAGGCATGCGAAATGAGGAAGAACCATTGGGGCATGATTAACATGATCACAGGCATGCGAAATGAGGAAGAACCATTGGGGCATGATTAACATGATCACAGGCATGCGAAATGAGGAAGAACCATTGGGCATGATTAACATGACCACAGGCATGCGAAATGAGGAAGAACCATTGGGGCATGATTAACATGATCACAGGCATGCGAAATGAGGAAGAACCATTGGGGCATGATTAACATGATCACAGGCATGCGAAATGAGGAAGAACCATTGGGGCATGATTAACATGACCACAGGCATGCGAAATGAGGAAGAACCATTGGGGCATGATTAACATGATCACAGGCATGCGAAATGAGGAAGAACCATTGGGGCATGATTAACATGATCACAGGCATGCGAAATGAGGAAGAACCACTGGGGCATGATTAACATGATCACAGGCATGCGAAATGAGGAAGAACCACTGGGGCATGATTAACATGATCACAGGCATGCGAAATGAGGAAGAACCACTGGGGCATGATTAACATGATCACAGGCATGCGAAATGAGGAAGAACCATTGGGGCATGATTAACATGATCACAGGCATGCGAAATGAGGAAGAACCATTGGGGCATGATTAACATGATCACAGGCATGCGAAATGAGGAAGAACCACTGGGGCATGATTAACATGATCACAGGCATGCGAAATGAGGAAGAACCACTGGGGCATGATTAACATGATCACAGGCATGCGAAATGAGGAAGAACCATTGGGGCATGATTAACATGATCACAGGCATGCGAAATGAGGAAGAACCACTGGGGCATGATTAACATGACCACAGGCATGCGAAATGAGGAAGAACCACTGGGGCATGATTAACATGATCACAGGCATGCGAAATGAGGAAGAACCATTGGGGCATGATTAACATGATCACAGGCATGCGAAATGAGGAAGAACCACTGGGGCATGATTAACATGATCACAGGCATGCGAAATGAGGAAGAACCACTGGGGCATGATTAACATGATCACAGGCATGCGAAATGAGGAAGAACCACTGGGGCATGATTAACATGACCACAGGCATGCGAAATGAGGAAGAACCATTGGGGCATGATTAACATGATCACAGGCATGCGAAATGACGAAGAACCATTGGGGCATGATTAACATGATCACAGGCATGCGAAATGAGGAAGAACCACTGGGGCATGATTAACATGACCACAGGCATGCGAAATGAGGAAGAACCATTGGGGCATGATTAACATGACAACAGAAATGCGAAATGAGGAAGAACCATTGGGGCATGATTAACATGATCACAGGCATGCGAAATGAGGAAGAACCACTGGGGCATGATTAACATGATCACAGGCATGCGAAATGAGGAAGAACCATTGGGGCATGATTAACATGATCACAGGCATGCGAAATGAGGAAGAACCACTGGGGCATGATTAACATGATCACAGGCATGCGAAATGAGGAAGAACCACTGGGGCATGATTAACATGATCACAGGCATGCGAAATGAGGAAGAACCACTGGGGCATGATTAACATGACCACAGGCATGCGAAATGAGGAAGAACCATTGGGGCATGATTAACATGACAACAGAAATGCGAAATGAGGAAGAACCATTGGGGCATGATTAACATGATCACAGGCATGCGAAATGAGGAAGAACCATTGGGGCATGATTAACATGATCACAGGCATGCGAAATGAGGAAGAACCATTGGGGCATGATTAACATGACCACAGAAATGCGAAATGAGGAAGAACCATTGGGGCATGATTAACATAACAACAGAAATGCGAAATGAGGAAGAACCATTGGGGCATGATTAACATGACCACAGGCATGCGAAATGAGGAAGAACCATTGGGCATGATTAACATGACAACAGAAATGCGAAATGAGGAAGAACCATTGGGGCATGATTAACATGACAACAGAAATGCGAAATGAGGAAGAACCATTGGGGCATGATTAACATGACAACAGAAATGCGAAATGAGGAAGAACCATTGGGGCATGATTAACATGACCACAGGCATGCGAAATGAGGAAGAACCACTGGGGCATGATTAACATGACAACAGAAATGCGAAATGAGGAAGAACCATTGGGGCATGATTAACATGACAACAGAAATGCGAAATGAGGAAGAACCATTGGGGCATGATTAACATGACAACAGAAATGCGAAATGAGGAAGAACCATTGGGGCATGATTAACATGACAACAGAAATGCGAAATGAGGAAGAACCATTGGGGCATGATTAACATGACCACAGGCATGCGAAATGAGGAAGAACCATTGGGGCATGATTAACATGACCACAGAAATGCGAAATGAGGAAGAACCATTGGAGCATGATTAACATGATCACAGGCATGCGAAATGAGGAAGAACCATTGGGGCATGATTAACATGATCACAGGCATGCGAAATGAGGAAGAACCATTGGGGCATGATTAACATGACCACAGGCATGCGAAATGAGAAAGAACCATTGTGCATGATTAACATGACAACAGAAATGCGAAATGAGGAAGAACCATTGGGGCATGATTAACATGACAACAGAAATGCGAAATGAGGAAGAACCATTGGGGCATGATTAACATGACAACAGAAATGCGAAATGAGGAAGAACCATTGGGGCATGATTAACATGACCACAGGCATGCGAAATGAGGAAGAACCATTGGGGCATGACTAACATGACAACAGAAATGCGAAATGAGGAAGAACCATTGGGGCATGATTAACATGATCACAGGCATGCGAAATGAGGAAGAACCATTGGGGCATGATTAACATGACAACAGAAATGCGAAATGAGGAAGAACCACTGGGGCATGATTAACATGATCACAGAAATGCGAAATGAGAAAGAACCATTGGGGCATGATTAACATGATCACAGGTATGCGAAATGAGGAAGAACCATTGGGGCATGATTAACATGACCACAGGCATGCGAAATGAGGAAGAACCATTGGGGCATGATTAACATGATCACAGGCATGCGAAATGAGGAAGAACCATTGGGGCATGATTAACATGATCACAGGCATGCGAAATGAGGAAGAACCATTGGGGCATGATTAACATGATCACAGGCATGCGAAATGAGGAAGAACCATTGGGGCATGATTAACATGATCACAGGCATGCGAAATGAGGAAGAACCATTGGGGCATGATTAACATGATCACAGGCATGCGAAATGAGGAAGAACCATTGGGCATGATTAACATGATCACAGGCATGCGAAATGAGGAAGAACCATTGGGCATGATTAACATGATCACAGGCATGCGAAATGAGGAAGAACCATTGGGGCATGATTAACATGATCACAGGCATGCGAAATGAGGAAGAACCATTGGGGCATGATTAACATGATCACAGGCATGCGAAATGAGGAAGAACCATTGGGGCATGATTAACATGTTCACAGGCATGCGAAATGAGGAAGAACCATTGGGGCATGATTAACATGATCACAGGCATGCGAAATGAGGAAGAACCATTGGGGCATGATTAACATGATCACAGGCATGCGAAATGAGGAAGAACCATTGGGGCATGATTAACATGACAACAGAAATGCGAAATGAGGAAGAACCACTGGGGCATGATTAACATGATCACAGGTATGCGAAATGAGGAAGAACCATTGGGGCATGATTAACATGACCACAGGCATGCGAAATGAGGAAGAACCATTGGGGCATGATTAACATGATCACAGGCATGCGAAATGAGGAAGAACCATTGGGGCATGATTAACATGATCACAGGCATGCGAAATGAGGAAGAACCATTGGGGCATGATTAACATGATCACAGGCATGCGAAATGAGGAAGAACCATTGGGGCATGATTAACATGATCACAGGCATGCGAAATGAGGAAGAACCATTGGGGCATGATTAACATGATCACAGGCATGCGAAATGAGGAAGAACCATTGGGGCATGATTAACATGATCACAGGCATGCGAAATGAGGAAGAACCATTGGGCATGATTAACATGATCACAGGCATGCGAAATGAGGAAGAACCATTGGGCATGATTAACATGATCACAGGCATGCGAAATGAGGAAGAACCATTGGGGCATGATTAACATGATCACAGGCATGCGAAATGAGGAAGAACCACTGGGGCATGATTAACATGATCACAGGCATGCGAAATGAGGAAGAACCATTGGGGCATGATTAACATGATCACAGGCATGCGAAATGAGGAAGAACCATTGGGGCATGATTAACATGATCACAGGCATGAAGAACTATTAATGTGAACATTCCTATACAATAACAATATTAACAAATAAACAGGGGAAACAATAATAGAGCTTGTTTTTCAAATATATTTTTGAACGAGTTTTGTGTACGGAGTTTTCAATAATATTCACAGTAAACAGAAAATAGAACTTGATTCATAAAAAAAATGTGAAGGAATGTTTTATGTCCGAAGCTATAAAAAAATAATCACAAGTAAAAACTTAGAACTTGCTTCATAAGTAAATTTTCCTAATAAATGTCCTATTACTGTGTATTACGTATTTCATGACAGGAAATGCGAAAAGCTCTACCTCCAGGTGTACCAACTGAACAGTCTCTATTGGGAAATGTTCTTTGAAGGAACGTCCGCTTTCCAAACTCATTTCTCGACACAAAATCTTCTCCAGATTTAACGCCTTAGCAGCCCCCGAAGACTAACAAACTCCACGTTTCAATGGACTTAACATCTAGGAGAAGAATTTTCACTCTGCCCCCTAAGATCATTTTGAGGGGGCAGAAAACATCTCCCCACGCCTCCAAAGTTGGCACCACTGTTAAAGACAGAAGGGCAGTGCCCCACCGTCTGAGCTACTCAGCCCGGCATTGAGTTTTTTTTTAACTTTCTTTGCATGTTTAAGGAAATATATAATATTGACAATCTTACAAATAATGACCAGAAATCAGTTATGGCATATTTAACAAACTGTAATTGTTGCGAGAAATCTAATTTCCTTGCAAATATGAAAAATAATGAAAAGAACATTTATTGTAGTGTCTCTCTTGTGTATCGATTAATAAAGAAGACTGTGTTACAGGATTCAGTAGTCGTTTTCTTTATCGTCAGAGGTCCACAATGCAGTAAAATGACCAGAAGACACAGAATAGCGCGCAGAACCCCAAGACACAATACGTGAGTGCAATGTATACTTGGGGACGCTGGAAGCCAGCAGTCGATCACACCCTGCACGTGTTCTAAGTGATCCTTGTTTCGTGTGGAGAAGTTGCCAAACCACTTTCTACATGTCGAGTGCAGTAGACGATTTGGCAACTCCGGCGGAGCGTAGTGCTCTGAGACGAGGTCGTCATGTTTTGTCTTCAAGTAACTCGCCAAATGTACCGCGTATCCAGTTCGCTCAGTGAACGAACGAAGTAGGTAGCCGATATGATGGATCCTATATTCATATTCCAAAGACACCTAAACTTTACCTGCCTCCATCGTTCGATAGTAGAGTGTCAACGTCCTGATCCCAAAACCGTCGGTTCAGTTCCAACAGAGGTAGACTAATTTTTGAAGGTCGCAAGAAAAAGTCCATTCTATACTCCATGTCGTACGATACCGGCATGTAAAAATCTCTGGTAACACACTTTGTGTTTGCCCGGCAACATTCATTTAAAATCACTTGTAGATCATCCAATACAGACCATGTTTTCTCTGCCATCTGGTAGAATAAATCCGAACGTAGAAATAGACGCGTACTTATGGTGCCAAATAAAACATGCTTGCATACGGAAGCTGAGGTATACGATTATTATTATTATTATTATTATTATTATTATTATTATTATTATTATTATTATTATTATTATTATTATTATTATTATTAGACGTAATAATAAATCTTTTGGGCTATTGTTGTGTAAAGAAAACAAGGTGAAACTCAAAGTTTCGTTGAGAACTTTGCTTCTCGTCTTCAGGAGAATATCTCGTCTAATCATGAAGAAGACTAATGACGGTTTGAACTTCAGAATACTTTTCCGCTGACGTATAGTAAGTGGTTCCCTCGTTCGTCACCAGAGGGATGGAAAGTCCATGTTAAACGACTAGAAGTCCTGAACGTTTGCCTTTGTACGCTATTACGTATTCAGATTAAGTTATTATTGAAAATTGAACTCATCGATCAGTTTTCCAGAGCCCCAGCTCAGATGGGCCTTGGCCTACAAAGCAACCGCTGCTCAGCTCCGATGCCTGAAGATTACGAGGTAAGGTGTAGTCAACATGACGAATCCTCTCGGCTGTTATTCTTGGATTTCTAGACCGGGACCGCTATCTCACCGTCAGATAGCTCCTCAGTTCTTACGTGGTCTAGGTGGACACCGAACCAGCCCTTAGGTTCACGTAAATATCCCTTACCTCACCGGGAACCAAACCCTAGACGGCGGGGCCGGATATCTAAAGTAATACCTCATTTAAATCAACACTAAATTGCTCAATATTCATGGATATTAAGATTCAGGTACCAGTGGAAACTAGGCACGACGTTTCGTCAAGTGAACACTTATTATTTCAAGCGTGTGTATTTGTGCGTGTGGCCAGCTCGTGAGTGAATCACTGTGAGAGAGACAAGGGTGGGTGGAGGAGAAGTCCAGGATGTGGTCGCTGGCGGTACGCAACTTATCACAGAGTGGCGATAATTAGCCCTCCCAACAAAGACACCGACATTTCCCTTAACATCTACCGCGTAAAAATTATTCACGAGGGAGGTAAATTACAGTAGACATTTGGCGAATATAACGAGGTTCACGAATAATTGGTCGGTTCTCTTTGTTTGACCAGCGCAGCGGTAACAAGAAGGTATAGGACTTCAAATCGGTAATGACGGGTCCAACGACTCGTTTGAGAAAAATTACTGTAACTAAATTATACTAAAACTTCTTCTGGCTATAAGAGGGTCATTTCATGATTAAATATGATCAATATATTTTCACATTTCAGTTCGATGAGCAAAACCTGATGTTTTTAAATTGCCACATTACTATTATTTTTATTAATGACTCTGACCTAATTATTTATAGCCTATATACTTATATGAGTAGGATAGGAATGGTGGAAGGGGGCGTATTCATACTGATCCAAAAAAAAAGAACTTACAAACAACTAAATATTTAAGGTTTAAAAACATGAACTTTTTGTGTTAGGCTCCTCTCTAAAGATAATAACTAGATGTTTCTGGGGTGTGCAGGCCTGGAATGCGTGCCTGATGCGGGGAACGACACAGAAAGAAACATTGTTGAGCGGGTGATCTTAATTTTACCAAATATCAATTGGGAAGGTAATGCGAATGACAGCAGACATATCTAACAACTGGTAAATAAGTTTGTATGGGAATGACAGGTGAATCAGAAAGTGATGGAACCAAATAGAGGGAAGAATATTCCGGTTGTAGTGCTGGTAAAATAAGGCGAGCTCTATAGAGAAACTGAAGTAATAGGTGGTATAAGTGACCCCGAAACTGTTTTCATTGTAGTTGTAATAGTAGGATTATTAGGCAGTATCGTATGGTTGATAAAGACAGGCGTGCGGGAGTTTTAAAAAGTAATTATGATCGGTGGAAAATGTATAGGGCAAAGAGAGGTAAGTTCGTGATACATTTTTGAATAGGTATCATGTGTCCGTAATTGTGCGATGAAGACCGATGCAAGTCTGCTCAGAACTGAGGAGTAAAGTTGAAATGCTGGTGACGGGGAAAATGGTGTCACACACGCGTATCAGAAAGTTCACGTCTAACTTAGAGAATTATACGTCATAGACACTGCAAAATAATACGAAGTTTTACAAATCTGAATCATTCCTTGTAAAACGTAACATTTTCCGATATTTCTTTTAAATTCTGTCGCCCATGTTTCTGGAATCTCAGGAACCCGCTGAAATAATTTAGACACTCTGGACCTGTGGGCGTCCGCTTATCTTCATCCCTGGTCTAGGAGCAGCGAACATGCTTCTTAACCGGAGGTTCCGGGTTCGATTCCTGACTAGGTAAAGAATTATTTTTCCTGGAATTGAGGGTTGCTTCGAGCCTACGACTACGTGATAACCATTGAGGACCTATTGACGGTGAGATAGCATCCCCGGTCTAGAAAGTCAACCATAACGGCAGAGGCGATTCACCGCGCTGACCACGCGCAATCCCGTAATCTGCAGGGCTGAGGAGCCGTCGCTTGGTAACCAAGGCCCATTATAACAAGTTCCTTGGAAACGTTTAAAGGGAAAGCTAGGTAAACAATTGATAGGCAATCTGCCACCTCGGAGACCGCCCTAAATGCAGATCGTTGGTGATTGGTGACTGATGATGTAGAGGATTGAATATACCTACATGAGAATATAAATTAACAATTTAATTTTTCATATGTATTTTATTTCTTGCACGAAATATGTTCAGTGATGGCAAATCCCTCTAATCATGTACATCTATTCAATAACCTGTGCCTTTGAAATATTCCAATATTCTAACTGTTAGAGGGAAAGGAGATTTATTGTGAAACCATCAACTTCCTGAAGTTACAGGTTGCCACTGTCGACAAAGTGATATAGAATATACCGTAGGCCTCTATCGCCGAAAATTTATACTCTCTGTAGATACATTGTATAGTGCTGGATATTACGAAGTCTAGAGACAGGATCTTACAATTTTCCAAACGAACTACGGATAACATTAAGTACAATGTCTTGTATTCCACTTTTTTAAAGCCAAAATTCTACTGTAAAATTCGAAAAGTTCAACTGCAATTTTTATAATCGTCTCTAGAGGCGGGCAGTTTGAAGCACGGAGTTTTCTTAAATACATATGAACTTAATAGTTGGTTGCGTCGTGCGGAGCGTAGATGTCAGATGACAAATTGATGGGGCGCCAGTTATGAATTTGTTAAACAATTGTTTCAATATCCAGCCTTAAAAATACTTACTTCTGCGCCCCATACAATATCACAAACTGAGCATTTCTCCAGACTGTCGATATTCTTTCTCCACTCCACTAAAAAGTTAATCATTAGCTTTCAAAGCTTACATTGCAAAGTATTTCAATCAATCAATCAATCAATCAATCAATCAATCAATCAATCAATCAATCAATCAATCAATCAATCAATCAATCAATCAATCAATCAATCAATCAATCAATGCAGTGGATAAGTAAGTTAAATAAATAAATAAATAAATAAATAAATAAATAAATAAATAAATGTTTTTGTTTCTCCAACCCTTGTCTCGTTTCTCGACGGGGTCAGGTTTACCTAGTCACCGGGGGAGATGGCCGTGCGGTTAGGGGCGCGCAGCTGTGAGCTTGCATTCGGGAGATAGTGGGTTCAAACCACACCGTCGGCTGTCCTGAAGATGGTTTTCCGTGGTTTCCCATTTTAACACCAGGCAAATGCTGGGGCTGTACCTTAAGTAAGGCCACGGCCGCTTCCTTCGCATCCTTATGTATTTCCTGTCTCATCATCGCCATAAGACCTATCTGTGTCGGTGCGACGTAAGAGAAATTTGAAAAATAACAGGGTCTTTTCTTAAAATATTTCAAAGAGTTGGAAAGTTATCACTAGAGACCGGATTTTCATGCAAATGCATGTTACAATTCTCAAACTTTGCAAATTTTCGTTTTATGGCTTAACGATTCCAATTAACCGTTCTTTTTCCCAGAATGTTTGCATATTTTGACCTTTTTAGGAGAAAATTTATGCATAATGCCCATGTTCAAGATTTTGAATTTAATGGCGAATATTCGGACGTTTAATATGGTATAATATGACTTTTCTTCTGGCTTTGGCGCATACATAATGTTAACTTGCATGATAGTGCCTTTTATGAATGTTGGTTTGCAGAATTTGGGACCATTTTTCCACCTTATACAGTATGTCTATTACTGAGAGGCGGAGAGAGTGTATTCCTGGCATCCTATGGGACAAACATATTTAGTATATAAAGTAGAGGTCCTATAATCCAATTAACCAAATACTTTCTTATCTGTTAATTGAGTAAACATTGACGTAAGCCGGAAGGTCCCACGACGATCTCTGTCATTCTTAGGAATAAGCTGTCCCAGTTATACATTGTGCATTACTCATTGACGGCTCATTTTTTCGGCTATGTTAGACGAACAAAATAAAATTTGTATGGCACTTCTGTGGCGCCGCGTTAAGGCCCGCTCCCACCTAGTGGAATGGAATGGAATCGAACCGAACAGAATTTGTTTTTAACATGTGTTTAAATGGGAGATAGAGCTGGCGATCGCCACGAGTCGAATCGAATCGAACCGAACGGAACAGGATTCTCTGCCAAGAATATTTTTCGACTAGCGGAGTGGAATCGAACAGAATTATCAAGATGCGTACAACTTCGTGGACGGTCGGGTCGAGATCTTTCGGACGAACATTTGGCGGCAAATGTGTATCACCTTCAGCTGGAAAGTCAGCTGTTTCTTGGATACGGTCGGGAACGTTCTGTTTTGTGTTAGTTAATTTAATTTATTAATACAAGACACGGAAAACTTACCAGTTTAATTCAAAAATATAATTTCCTCTACTACAAGACCCACGAGCATTACTACAACAACGTAAAAATAATGCCTGGGAGGAAATAAGCAAGGCTATGAAAAACCAAACTTGCTAGAATATTAAATTTTGTGGTAGGTTACTGTAGTCTATATACAATTTACTTCATAAATTTTGTTGACTTCCTCACAAAATCATGTTATGTTGGAGTCCACATACGGTATATCAGTACGATAATTGACACCACATCTCATATGGGATCTATATTTAAGTGTTTATTATATTTACAGTGAACGATTTCTAAGCCGCATTCCCTAGGTTTCAAACTGTCGTATATGTGTTCCTAACAAATAGTAGGCTACTGTATATTAAATTGCTCTGTTGTAGACAATAACTACACTTCACTGTCTTTAATTAATGTTACAGAGAGTTGGCCGTGCGGTTAGGGTGGCGTAGATGTGAGTTTTCATTCGGGAGATAGTGAGTTCGAAAACCACTGTCGGCAGCCCTGAAAATGGTTTTCCGTGTTTTCCCCATTTTTCACACCAGGCAAATGCTCGTCCTGTACCTTAATTAAGGCCATGGTCCTAGCCCTTTCCTATCCCATCGTCGCCATAAGACCTATCTGTGTCGGTACGACGTAAAGCAGATTGTAAAAATATAATGGTGAGGCTACCTCGATTAATGATTTCATCCTGGCACAGGACACAATCTGGTATATTAAAGTTGTTTTAAAAATGATCACGGAGTCCCATTGCATCTGAGGTAGCATTTCCTCCTGTAAATTTGAACTTTTCTGTTAAATTCTGCTATCTGAAATAGTTATTGAAATTGCAATACAATAACTCTGAGCTACCGTCGAGACTTAGCTTCATCGCGCAATAAACATTCAAATAAGTCTGCATAGTCTTCTTTCGGCTCTCTTGTTAATTACATGCACCCAGAAACTTCTCCGATCTCTGCCTCCTCACTCCTATCAGACCGTCCATTGCAAGCCTGAAGATTCCCGTAGAATCCCGTTCGATTCTGTTCCGCTAGATGTGAGCGGTCGAGTGGAAATTTCGGCTGTTCGGTTCGATTCGATTCCACTAGGTGGGAGCGAGCCTTTACTGAGCTAGCAGCTTACGGAACACTGTTCCGTTGTTATCCTGGATTTTCCTACCCGGAACTCTCACTTCACTTTATTATCGCAGCAGGCAATCATTACCAGTTATTGAGGACATTAAAATGTGTCTGTCATCATCGCACGGAGAAGTAGCTGCGGCAACTAGATATCAGTTGAACAAAGTGATCCGTTCAGATCCTGATTTTGAATTCGTCAAGCTTATATAAGACGTATTGTGGTGAAAATGCAAAAGACGTACAATTTGTCCTCACTTTGTGCCAGATGTCTTCATTTAAGTATGCACCTGTCACTTCTTGTGACGAAGAAAGATCATTTTCCGTGTTTAAGAATGTGCTGACAGATAAACGGATGAGCTTAAATCAAGACAATTTCGAGAAATTAGTTGTTGTACAATGTTTCAAAATGAACTGAATTTTGATAGTGCATGTTTTCCAGTTTATCGTGCTAGTTTTTCTATATGATAGTGCAAGAACGCATGCATACTTTGATATTTGATAGTGCATGTAAATCTGGGCGTTGGTTATCACACACCTTCCTCGATAAATCATTCGATACCTAACTTCTCTTTCTATAAATATATATTTGGACAATGGGATCTTAAACACGGAGAGAAAGGTGAGATAGGGCGCCACATGCACCACCACTCGGTTCTCAGGAAGAAATTGTCGTGAACCTCACGGTGTGTTCCCTCACCCCACGTTGAAAACCCCTGAGTATGATGGTCTCCCCTAATGGAGTCCACTTCCCCTTAACTGGCGTGACACTTCACAACATAAGGCACGAACGATTTCTTTTCTCTGTCGACAGGCATGGAAAATAAACAATTTTACACCTCCTTAAAGTAAGCGGGCTCTCCCCCTTCCGAGCTGAAATGTACCGTGTCGTCACACATTTAGTTCCTAACAAGTTCCGTGATCTACTCCGGGAAGGGATGTCTTTCTCTGCTATACAGCAGACACGTCTATGTAGAAAGCCAAGAAAAACCTATGATGAGTAATGATGTAGCTGGAATTCCCAGAGGAGTGATGTCGGGCCCGGCATGGGAGGAATTAGGGACTTATCAAGAAAAATCTATATTTTAAAAATTGGGACATGGGATATGAAAAGTATGTTACAGGTTGGGAAACTGGGAAACCTTAAAAGTTAGAAACATATAGTTTCTATATTGTGGGACTATCATCCTGGTTCTTCTTTTGGTCAAATTTCGCCAAATCGATCTCCTCTCACCAATTCGAATTCGATTCAATATCTCTTCATTTTTGATTCGCTCTACCGATCTCACGTTCAACATTCTTCTGTAACGGCACATTTCGAAAGCTTCTATTCTCCTGTTAACATTGGTGGTTTCACGGCCCCTACACGATATGCGCTTACGTCGAGAAAATAACGTGAAACTCTTAACGTTTCGCAGAGAACTTATCTTCAGAAGAAAAGCTCGACTTCCACAATAATGAGGGTTGGAATTTGGAGAATTGTAGTGGTACGCTCGTTCGTCACCAGGTGGCTCGCTGTGCGCTGGCACATTGCTCCAAGCGGGAGCCGCCGGCAACATTGAGTTCCAATATGACACACTTAACTCATTGTTTGGAATGAACCAACTGATGATGACGAACGTACGAATTTGGAAAACACCGAAACGAAATAACAATATGGAAAGGACAGGGAAAAGAACTACCTACGTAAATCCTTAATGGCTGGCAACATGGTATTACTTAATGGATAGCCAGTGTCCCTGTTGAAATTGTTAGGATTTTTACGTATTTCTACAGCTTCCCGTATAATTCTGGACCTGTAATCTTTAGTGTGGATAAGCGCTCGAACATCTTGGAACACGATATCATGACACAACGATAGGGCGTGCTCAGCTACTGCTGACTTGTCTGGCTGCTTGAGACGGATATTCCTTTAGTGTTTCTTGATGCGAGTCACAATGGACCGGCGTGTTTGGCCAATGCATACCTTGCTATACCTATTCTCTTTCTTTCCGAGCGAGTTATCGTCCATGTTTCACTGCCATACGGTGCCACGCTCCAGACAACAACAGTCTTCAAAAAGTCTTTCTAATACCTACAATATATCAATGTTCGAAGTGAGCAAATTTCTTTCCTGAGGAAGGGCCTTCCTTGCTTGTGCTAGTCCGCAGTTTACGCCCTCCTTACTTCTCCTAACAGTTTTTCCACTACCCAAGAAACAATATTCATCCACTTCCTTTAAGACATTTCCTAATCTAATATTTCCTCCATCACCAGACTGCATTCAACTGCACTCCATTCCTTTTGTTTTGGACTTATTTATATATATATATATATATATATATATATATATATATATATTGTACTCCACATCCAAGACTCTGTCCATACCATTCAGCAATTTTTCCATATCTTCTGCAGACTCAGATAAAATAACTATATCATCGGCAAATCTCACAGTTTGGATTTCCTCTCCTTGTATTGTGATTCCTTTTCCAAATTCCTCTTTCATATCCTGTATCACTTCTTCTCTGTAAACATTCGAAATGAGAGGGGACAAACTGCAGTCTTTCCTCACTTCTTTCTGGAATGCTGCGGCTTTTTCATAGCCTTCCATTCTTATCACTGCAGACTGATTTTTGTACAGCTAGTAGATAAGTCTTCTTTCGCAGTATATGATCCCGTTCAACTTCAGAATCTCAAATAGCTTGATCAAATTGACTACATGCTTGTTAAACAAATGTACAGAAATCAAGTGAAGAAATCCATGGCTCATCCTGGTGCTGACATCTGCTCTGATCTTTCTATTATAATGATGAACGGGATACTGAAACATAAGCGCAAATACCACAGAAAACCAACAAATAAATGGAAACTTGGAGCTCTTAGAAACGAACAGACTAGGAACCAACATAAAACAGCTGTTGATGGACACCTAGCAAACTGTGCAAATACCTCTTATAGGACAGTTATAGGCATCAGTTAATTTCTCTGTTGAAAATCCTGCTAGGGATAAGATGGGAACTTTGGAAAATGTAAAGAGTACGCCGTGGATAACCCAGCAGCTTCTCCTAAAGATGGATGAAAGAAGACAATTTATAAACGACTCTTCAGAACTAGGCAAAATAAATTACAGACAATTAAACCAACAGCGCCATATGCGCTTTCTCCATATGAACACTGACCCCCTGTGGGTGGGGACTGTAGAATAACTCCCACGGTATCCTTTGTCTATGGTAAGGGGCGTGTGTAATTGGATTAGACAAAAGAGTGACTGAATGGGTTGCTATATTTCTAGAAAATAGAACTCAGAGAATCAGAGCAGGCGAAGCTTTATCTGACCCTGTAATAATTAAGAAAGAAATTCCGCAAGGCAGTATTATTGGACCTTTATGCTTTCTTATATATCAATGATATGTGTAAAGAAGTGGAATCAGAGATAAGGCTTTTTGCGGATGATGTTATGAACAAGTTACAAGATTGTGAGAAACTACAAAATGACCTTGACAATGTTGTCAGATGGACAGTATGGAATGGTATGTTTATAAACGTGGTTAAAAGTTAGCTTTTGAGTTTCACAAATAGGAAAACTCCTCTCAGTTTTAATTAGTGCGTTGATGGGGTGAAAGTTCCGTAAGGGGGATCATTGTAAGTACCAAGGTGTTAATATAAGAAAAGATCTTCATTGGGGTAATCACATGAACAGGATTGTAAATAAAGGGTACAGATGTCTGCACATGGTTATGAGGGTGTTTACGGATTGTAGTAAGGATGCAAAGGAGAGGGCATATAAATCTCTGGTAAGACCCCAACTAGAGTATGGTTCCAGTTTATGGGACCTTCACCAGAATTACTTGATTCGAGGACTGGAAAAAATCCAAAGAAAAGCAGCTCGATTTTTTCTGGGTGATTTCCGACAGAAGAGTAGCGTAGGAGACGAGCTGCTTGTCTAAGTTGTATGTTCAGTGGAGAGAATGCGTTTTATTTTCTATTTGCTTTACGTCGCACCGACACAGATATGTCTTATGGCGACGATGGGATAGGAAATGCCTAGGAAGTGGAAGGAAGCGGCCGTGGCCTTAATTAAGGTACAGCCCCGGCATTTTCCTGGTGTGAAAATGGGAAACTACGGAAAACCATCTTCAGGGCTGCCGACAGTGGGGCTCGAACCCACTATCTCCCGATCACTGGATACTGGCCGCACTTAAGCGACTGCAGCTATCGAGCTCGGTGAGAGATTGCGTGCAATGACATCAGTAGACGAATAAGTTCGAGTGGTGTCTTTAAAAGTAGGCACGATCGCAATATGAAGATAAAGTTGTAATTCAAGAGGACAAATTGGGGCAAGTATTCATTTGTAGGTAGAGGAGTTAGGGATTGGAATAACTTACCAAGGGAAATGTTCAATAAATTTCCAATTTGAAAAGGCTAGGAAAACAACAAATAGGGAATCTGCCACCTGGACGACTGGCCTAAATGCAGATCAGCAGTGACTGATTGACTAAAAGTGATCCCAGGGGCTCTTAACTAGGGAACGTGGGTTCGCAACCACGTAGTCCTTACCTGAGTCCTGGCATTGCTTCCAGTTATTCGTGGTAAGCACCTCACTTTCATCTATCCTCTCCGACCTTTCTTGGTCAACTCTTATTCTTTTCCGACTCTGACGGTATTAGGTTTGCGATGCCTAGGGGGTCTTTCATTTAGCGCCCTTGTGGCCCTTCAGACCTTCTTTGGTCTATATCTTCATTTTTCGAAGTGTCAGATCTCTTCCATTTTTCCGCGTGATTAGTGTTAACAGAGGGTAAATGCCCAGTTGTACTTCCTCTTTAAACCACCACGACCACCAGCACCACCTTCTTCAGGATTGGTTAATGCTTTTCTCGAGCTCATATTGAATTAATCCTTAAAGGATTCCAATATGGCAGAAAAATTTGGTGGAAGACTTATTCTCAATATCAAATTTGCCCTGATCTGGCATTGATATCAAAAAACCCAAAGACTCTAACAAAAATGTCACTATGTTTGAAAAACAAAGTTTCGGATTTTGGGATGAAAATGACAAAATTCTCATGATAAATAACCCCCACAGATATGGCATGTTACCATAAATGGAGGAGGTTTACAAGAAATAAAACAGTTAAATATGTTGGACAGATTCTGACAGAAGATCTTCATTGTCGAACTGAAATTAGAAGTCTCACCCTCATGCCGTAACAGTTTCTGATGTAGTCGCAACATGTCCCCCAGTTTAAGGGGAAAGCTTTTAAAGACCAGCGTGGGGCGTGTTGACATCGAGCAAAGGTGACATTAAAATACCAGAAGCCTTTGAGATGTGGTGCTGGGTGGAGAAAATGACCAATGTGTATGTTCCGGACCAAGTTAACAACAAATGACAGGTAGTCAATAAAATTAACAACATATTATCAACGTGGCTGGGGTACAGACTGCGACATTGAAATATTCGCGGACAAAATAACTGGAAAACGCCCTCGTGGGAGCCAAAGAAATACATTTATGAGGACTTTTTCTGTCGTACTGGTCTAATAAATTAAGAAGAAGCTAAACGAGAAGACTCGTAGGGACAAGTCAGTTGTAAGACTGAGTACGTGACACAAGACCGTGCATTACATTATTAATTAATCTATATATTAAAAGAGTTTACTAAAAACAGCTTTGGCAAATCCGTCCGTCCCTTCTACTGGGCCGATATGCTTCATTTTTGTTGTATTCTCTCCGGAATTACCTGGTGATGAATCATGAGACAATGATAAGTTCAGCCAACTTTGGGTAATCATACAATCAAATTATTAAATGACCACTCTTATAATTGCAGGCGAAGGCTTACCCTAACCCGCATTACATTCTGTACTTAGCAGGTTGCCCATCGATTGACACTTCCATTATATTCTGTTCTTTTTTTAAAATCCTTAGTAATATCATTGCATGCAGCCATGTTTGATTACTGCCTGTCAAGCCAAAGAGTATACACTTCGTCTGATCGCGGAAGATTACTATTCCCTGCTATATACTCTTTGATTCTCTAACCTTTCCCAGCTTCCAAATATATTCAACAGATGGCAGAGCGTTCCTAATAACTTACATGTTGCTAAGAGAAAAAAGTCTACGTACAGACAGACCCCATCATGACATACGCCTTAGACATTATCTGGGAACACCTCTCGAAGGATAACACAGCTACACTAGAAAGAGTGAAGGCCATGTATTTTAAAAAAAAGTTCTCTGCCTGGCAAAACACGCTCCTTTGAGACTAACTATGCGCTCACAAAACAACCGCTCTATGTAGAAGAACTGCGATTAAAAATACCGTTGCCTTCTACGACACAATAGCAAGCTTTACATCAAGAACTGCACGATGAAAAAGCTAATATATGGATATATTTTTACCAAACAGACGACATCCTGACGTCAGAATGGGTGAACTGTGACTACGAATTGCGGCATACCATAACGCGCTTCTTAAACCACTGAAAAGGGCAGGCAAAACAATATGACTAGAACAAGCACATCAAGACGAGTTATCTGACCTATTTATAACAAATGCTGTGGAGCAGCGCGGGTCCTTTAGTTTTGACATAAATATGTCTTCCGAAAATTTGTGTAACGTAAGGCGACAAAATGTGTGAGGGAAGTGTAACCATAGCAACCGTGTAAGGTATGGGTGGATGGTCAAACAATGTTGCTGGCTATGACTGGGAGACATGTTTATGATATTCAGGTATTTAGGAAGCACAATCAGAAGTGATCTATATTGTTTGGATGAGGCGAATGGCCATGAAGCAAAGGGTACTGATGAGTGGACTGCTGAATATGGACTTTAAGAAGAGTTTTTCTATGGAGCAATGCTCTTTATGGGTCTGAGACTTGGACTCTGAGAAGAAAGAAGATTGAAATCTTTTGAAATGTGGGTATGGAGAAAATGGAGAAGATCAACTGTCAAAGAAGTTAAGGAATGAAGTAGGTAGTATTGGAAACAGTAGGTGAAAAAAGGACGACAATACTGTAAACCATTCAAAAGAGAAAGAAGAATTCGTTAGATCACTGTTTACGAAGGGAAGTTTATTAAGACAGATATTGGAAGGAAAATTTGCAGGGAGAAGGTTGAGAGGAACAAAGAGGTATTAGACGATGGACAGTGTGAAAATTAATGGAAGATACTTGAAGACTGAAAGCAAATAGGTTATAAAGATAATAGCGGAAACTCTCTCGAAAGAGCATAGCTTTCCGACGACACAGCGCTACTAGCGGCTCGCAGTGTAAAAAAGAACAGCTATCGACTGCTCCTCGTGACTGCTATGACACAATACCTGAACCAGAGATCTCGAAATTTCACCTGTACACAAAAATGTATTGGTTTTAAGTTTTAAAGGAATTATAGAACAGTTTTTCAAGTACAAAATGTTTGATTTGAGGTCATAACATTTTATGGTCACGAAGTAAGGCATTTTAGGCCTACAGCTAGACCAAAATTACTGAATGATTCATGTGATAGCCTACTGTCTACAATTTTCACATATTATGTCATGAAGAGTGACAACTGTTACACATGCCATTTTCCACAAATTAAAATTTAGCCATGACAAATTTCTGTAACAATTTGCATACAACTACAGGTCAGGCAACTAGTACTGACAACCATGCACATAACATAATTATATTTATATACTATATTATGTACATCCAAATGCACTGCTGAACCATTAGTTTTATTTACAAAAGCTTTATTGAGGACTGCAAAATATTTATGGGACAACAAGGAATAACAATTGTCACACACACCTTCTACACTAACATATTCATTCATTAAGGTCTTCACTAACTTGTCTTTGACACCTTGAGTGCTTTAACATTTGAATTTATTTACATTATTCTGAAAAACATCGGGCATTTTAGAACACAACATGTGAGAACATTCATTGGGGAAAATCATGTTACTTGATTCATATTTCTTCACTAATATGAGGAAGTTTTCAGGGGCATGGGAATTAAGTTCAAGTGACATCAAAATACTTTTACACTCATTGTGTGGCAGTCTTGGGATTGCCCAACCACTAACATAATTGTCTGCATTTGACTATGTGGTTTGCACAATACTGTCGATGATCTCATTTTCTTCGTTATAATTAGGTCTCTTATTACTAATATTTAATATTTCATTCACAGTCTAACTCAATTTCAAATAATTGTATTTAGTTTGGAATACTGCAGCATCAGCCTCACAATTGATATCTTGTGATGGGGATAGTAAGTTATTTATCATAGGGCCTAACAGTTCTTAATTCACTGCGAAATTTAGCTGTATCTGGAGTGACATTATTTCCCCCCTTTACCCCTGACAATGGCAAATGCATTTTCCCAGTCTTCTAGTGAAGAGAAATTAAAAATCAAATCGCTCCTTCAATTCTGACCACAAAAGCTTAAGAGCAGTGATATTATCTATCCAACCTTGAATACACATTGGGTTGAGTTTACTACAGTATTAGCACCTCTATTTAACACAATGATCTGCCATAGACATCTTTTAATTTTTAGCCATTTTTTAATCATTATAATTACTGCAAACGGGGTTTTCTATACTGCTTAGGGCTACTACATTTTGAGGAATTGAAGACGTCAAATAGTACGTCGCACATTTCAATGAAATCAGCTGTAAAAGCTGCAGATGGTGGAAGATAATTAAACTGAACATGTACCTTTATGCCACAAACAACAGAATGACTCACAGTCCGAACAGCTAAACACACTCTCATTCGTGAAAAGGGGGAAGTGAAATACATTATTTTGTTAATTTTTGGGATAGTCTGGACACAATTGTTGAATCTTTGTTATAAAATTCTTCAATATGAGACCAGCTACAAAGTTCCCCTCCTACACTGAAATCATACTTCTTTAGATTGTTTCTCAGTGATTTAATCAAGTGAGGGGCATTATAGAAAAAGTATATTTTTTCATCATTTATTTCAATATGTGGTTTGTCTGAACTAACCCCCAGAATTTTCCACGTTTTAACGTTGTTTGCCCCTTGTTCACAAACTACAGTCTTGGGTACTAGTCCAGTGTCCTGAATTTTCACCAATGCATTAATTAACGTATCTTTAATGCTCTGCTTCGGTCTCTGGTCAAATAATATCCTATAATTTGCTTAAAACTGAGGTATAGACCTTTAAACATTATGACCATAGCCTGATTACATAACTCTCTTTCAGTGACATTTAAATCAGACAAGATTTCTGAACCTGTGTCTACAAACCATTCAAACAAGTCATTTTGAGCACTATAGGTCAACAGATACTTAGGAGACATTTCAACAATTATCATGGATACGACATTTTCTTGGGGTCTCGTATTTTCACACTTGTAACAAATCCAGAACCATGCCATTCATACCAGGCTTTACCTCTGAATTTTGTAGTTAACTTCTCAATGACCTAGTAGCAGGTAAACAAAAGTATGTCTGTAAGAACCTGTATGATTTTGGAGAACAGAAATGCAGGGCAAAAGCGAAACTCTTATCTTTATCTGAGTATCTGTTCCCTTGAGCCTTTCTGTCCTTAAGTTTAGCCTGGAATTTTATAAAGTTATCTGCTACATCACTACAAAAATTACCTTCACATCACTAATAATATTATTTTCTGTAGTTTTACTTCTCATTTTAGTATGATTTAAACTACTTAGCCTAGATTTCAATACACAATTCTTTTTCTTATATCTAGACACTGTTTTCTGCAACGCTCTGCATTTTTTTGCCATTTGTGAACACTTTGTGCACTCTTCCTTAACTTTGAAGGTGTCATTACTCACCACATCACTTTCACCACCCACTGTTGTTTCTGACCCTAATTCCTCTTTCCTCTTCTTTTTCTTTGGGCTTCTCCTAGGACTGATTTTCTTCACAGATGGCAAAACTGAGGCAATAGATCCAGGCCAAAGTCTGAAAAGATCAATTAAAAATTAAAAAGTAATAAAGCTATCTTATATAATCTCAAATCATAATGTATTCGAAATATTTACCCCTGACTTAATAAATTCTTGTTTCTAAAGTCTTTCTGTACAAATTTATCTGAATATACAACATAACTATTGTTCAAATGTTCTGGTCCATCTCTTTTGAATATATCATCCAGGTCTGCTCGTCTGCCCCGAATAACCCATTGCTTGCATCTAATAAAATCAGTAATATCAATTAGTACATCACTTTCTACTGCCGTATAATCAAGTATTCATTCTTATATAAACTGAAGTTGTGTAAACATTAAATCTAACCAAATATCTAAACTCATACTTACTTACATTCCTTTATTTTTCGGAAATCTGTAGAAAGACTTTGACGAACATGGCCCTCTGTAATTATTGCAACCATATATAGCGCAATTACTGCCTATTCCAGCCATATTTTCTTTAAACAATCAAATATTATTAATATTTGTCACTGGGTTACTGCACAGCTCTTTATGTCCAGTTCTATGTCTACACTGCGAGCCTCTAGAGTGTGCCACAGTCGCTGTCGCAAATTTTCACGCCTCCTTTCCGTTATTTTTATAACCTACTGTATTTTCTAAAAGGATGGCAGAAGACAGATCGACTTGGAAAATGCATGTGAAAACGTGCTGATAGGCAGAAAACCTATGATGATAATGATCATGATGACGATGATGATGATTTTCGCAGAGGTAAAAGTGGTTTCTTCCTGTATAATATTTGCACAGTAATTATTTTAACTGATGTAGCACCAGCAGTTAGTAATCACTAGTTCTTGCTGTTTCAGTTTCAAAGTTGAATTTCCTATGGTTTACAGCATCTATACGTTAAAACGTGTGTATTGAGACTACTGAATGTGTTACCTGAAGAGACACGAGGCTGCTGCTAGCAGTTGTCAGTCAGGAAACCTTCAAACAAGAGCTCACTTTTACGACCATGTGTGTTATGTTGGGATAATAACATCCCGTCACTCTCTCCGAGCAACAACGGCCCATCTACCTCCCACGTGTGTGTGACCCGCTGACAGCAGTTTTATGTTGGTGATGCTTATCGATCTCTAGAGGTCATTGTGTTTCCGCTCCTCATCTCCAAAGTAGGTTTCTTAATAATCGGATTCGATGTTTTCTGTGTAGCAGAAAAAATAGTAATAATAATTGTTTTCTTCTGCTAACTGTTCAAAGTGAAATCAGTGACTTGTACTGTGAGGATCCGATAGAACGTGAGATACTCTTACTCCTTGGGAGGGTGAAGAGCGTGATGAGGTTTACAAGAGCGAGTAGGAAACAGAAGAGAATGGCTGCAACGACAAGGCGAAACCTTTAGTGTTTATTATTATCTATAGCCTATATTTAAAACACTAGGCTGACTTTTGTTACCGCGCGTTAGAGAGAACGACTGAACTGATTGACATCGTATAGCATTCAGACGAAACCTCTTAGCCTGTAGATTTGCAGAGTGTCTTTAAAAGTATACAAGATTCCCGCCGTATATATTTAAATTGTTAAAGAAAAATGTAGCATTCTGATTGAGCAAAGCGCTCGCCAGTACTTCAAGGCCACCTGCTGGTCCACGTTGGTGACGGGTATTCTAAAGGGTGTACGCGGATGCGCCGTCTGGTATGACGTCTCATTGCTGTAGTCCACATAACTGAGTGGTCAGTCTTGGACTCGTGGTTTGTCGAGAGAATTTTACGTTGATTACGCAAACATTCATCATCATCATTTTACAGCTCCAGTTTCCCGGATGTGCTGTAGAAACACAGGTCATTTCTTTCTGTCAGAGTAGAGTTTCTGTTCTCCTACATCTTCCCATTTCACATTTTGGCCTTCCTACTGATCTTTTCCTTGTGACTTCTCTGATACAAATATTGTCCACCTAATTTACTGTCATGGAAACCCGAAAAATTGTACCTATACTAGGTGATGGAAATTGCTTATTTAGTAGAGCAGTTTCGCACTGTTTATATGAAAGCTGGTCTGAAAACAGACCGATGTAAAGATAGTTTCGTCTGGGAGCTGACTTCCTTCTTACAGAATACTGTTGATCGCAACTGCGAGCTCATTGCATTAGCTTTACTGCACCTTGATTCAATCTCGCTTAATATATTACCATTCTGGGAGAACAAACATCCTAAATACTTGAAATTATCTACCTGTTCCAGCTTTGTATCACCAATCTGACATTCAATTCTCTTGGATTTCTTACCTACTGACATTAATTTAGTCTTAGAAAGACTAATATTCATACCATACTCATTGCATCTATTTGCAAGTTGCAAGATATTAGACTGCAGGCTTTCGGCACAATCTAGCTATTAAGATATTATCATTACTATTATCATTACTGTTATTATTATTTAATCATTCAACTTCGCTAATCGGCCAACTAGGGACCACGACACACCCCACTTTACATTTTGGCAATTGTTCATCTTTCGCTTGATCCACATCGTCTTCATTAGCTCACTGTGTTTAGCACGACGTTCTTCTGTCCATTTCGCACCAGTTGCTCGTTTTTCGTCCCGGAAAGTCCCAAAAGTCTTGATGGCTGCTCTGAAAAGATTTCGATCTTGTGCATCTTCTGCTTGTGTGCCCAGTTCGTTAAGATCTTTCTTGACATTAACGTATCATGGCATTGCCGTTTTTGGTTTTGAGTCAAATATACTGAAGTTACCTTTCGTCCATCGAGAGTCGATCATCCGTCGTATATGACCGTAGAAGCGAACTCTGCCTTTACTCATTGTGTCCGTGATCTTCTCTATCTTAGAGTATACTTCTTGTCTGGATTTTCTAATGTAGATGCCAGTTTTGTGGTTTGGGCCAAGTATGGTGTGTAGGATCTTTCTTTCTTTCCTAAATCCGCAGGCAAATATTTTCCGGACAGGATAAGTCATTCAGATGCATACAACGATACTGGTTTGATGACAGTGTTAAAGTGACAAATTGTTGTGTTCAAAGAAAAGCAATTTTTGTTGTATATGTTGCGGGTGGTTAGGAAAGTGACTTCCATTTTCTTGATTCTTGCTGCTATGGCCTCTTTGTCCAGTCTATTTTGCGGGATCCATTCACCAACGTATTTACATGTATTAACACGGTTTATCGTTCCATATTTGGTGTTTAGTTGTGCCGTATCATCTCTGATGTTCGGCATTACTTCTGTCTTTTGAAAGGAAATTTGTAAACCTGTTTGTTCTGCTACTTTCTTCAACACACTGATCTGTCCTGTTGCTCTTTCGAAACTTTTTCCGTCATCAAGGCTATATCATCAGCGAACGCTAAGCAATCTATTTCCACACCGTTTTTCCTTGTCCCAGTCCTTAAGGGTTTCTAAAGGTTTCTTTCTTTTAACGTCCTTCGCCACTCCTGCATTACCTTCTCAAGTAGGCAGTTGAACAAAAAAGGTGACAGCCCATCTCCCTGTCGAACGTCTGTCTTGATCTCAAAGAGTTCAGAGAGACATCCTTGGAATTTTACTTTGGATTTGGTTTTCGTTAGCGTTGCCCTTATTATCAACAGCAGTTTCTCATCGACTCCCACTTCTGCAAGTATGTTAAGCAACACATCACGGTCGATGGAGTCATATGCTTTCGTGAAATCTACAAATGTCGATACATACAGTAGGTTCGACCTCTCAGCATATGGTACCTTATTATGGTTTTTAGGTTAAGTATTTGTTCTGCACTTGATCGGCCTTTCTGGAAATCTGCTTGCTATTCCCCGAGTTTGTGTTCAACTTGCTGTTCTAGTCTTTCAAGGATAGATAGTGACAGGATCTTGTAGCCTGCTGAGAAAAGAAAAATACCACGGTAATTGTTCACATCTCGTATATTTCCTTTCTTGTGGAAAGGATGGATCAAAGCTAGCTTTCAGTCCTCCGGTAGTTGTTCTTTTTCCCATATATCTACAACGGTTTGGTGTAGGATGTCAATTGCTTTTTCCGGGGCATGTAGAGAAGATGGCAGGTTTTGGCTCACTGGTTTGTTTGTGTTGATGGGGTTGGCTGGTTTTTCACAGTTTAGATGGTCGTTAAAATACTTAGCTAAGATTTCACAGTTTTCTTCATTTGATGTTGCAAGAGTTCCATCTTTCATTAGAAAGCAAAGGGCTGGGGCTGTACCTTAATTAAGGCCACGGCCGCTTCCTTCCAACTCCTAGGCCTTTCCTATCCCATCGTCGCCATAAGACCTATCTGTGTCGGTGCGACGTAAAGCCCCTAGCAAAAAAAAAAAAAGAAAGCAAAGGGAAGTTGCCTTGTATCCTTGTACCTTCTTTTTTAAAATTTCTGAAGTATTCACGGGTCTCACCTCTATGAAAATCTTTTTCAATCTTGTCCATTAGTTCCCTTTCACACTTGCGTTTCTCTATTATTATTATTATTATTATTATTATTATTATTATTATTATTATTATTATTATTATTATTATTATTATTATTATTATTATTATTTACACAACTCATCACACTACTAACGATCATAGGAGCACGCAAAAGTGAATACATCCATCCACATAGGGTTAGGAAATATGTCGCAATATTTTAGTAATAGGCTACGTTAGTAATTATTATTATCTAGGGCATATGTATTTAAAAATGTTTACTAAAAACAGCTCTGTACAGTCCGTTCGGCTGTTATATTGGACCGGAATTCTCTCCGAAATTTCCCGCCGTTGGATCATCAGGCATTGATAGGTCTCTAATGTCAGTCAACTTCGAGGTATCCTAAAATCAAATCACTAAATAACCACACCAGTAATTGCTGGCAAAGGATTGCCCTAGCCCGCAATACATTGTGTACTTAGCGGGTTTTAACAAACTTAAGGAGAAATATCCTTACATAAACATAGCGAAGCTGAACGATGACAGGCGTCTACAGGCAGACCTGCAATTTTAACCAAACTTGGTAAACAAATCACTTACTATCTGGGGAAAAATACTGTGGGCGTAAGACACACCCAGCACCGCTACAGTTGGCGTTTGGGAAGAAGTGACATGTAAATACCGTCGAAAAAATTGGTGTCGGTTCCAAGCTTTTCGGGGTTGCTAAGATAAGTGTGAAACTCTAGATACCGTTCAAGCCCAAGTTCAGCCTCCATCGGCATGGGAGTCAGAAGGTTTGAAAAAGAGAATGTCCAAAATGACCGAGATTAGTGTTGAATCCACAGTCCTCAGGTTCGCTAGGCTAACTGGTGACACTTCCGATGACAGTTGGAATCGTGTATATTATATCTATAGCACGACGCGTAAATCCATACAATAACCACTTAGTTTTATTAATTTTTTGAAAGGACCGGCTAATTCCCAGACAACAAGGACAGACTTCCAGTCTGAAAGTAAAACTTTAAATTGAACACAGAATAAAGCATAGAGATGACATAATGAGGCTACTTAAAGTTACTTAAGTATGGTTCATCCATCACTGGAATATGGAGACCGTGCTTGGGATGCTCACCAGGAATACCTAATAAAAGAGGTGTAGAGGAAAGCAGCAATCGGGGATTTCAGGAGAATAAGTAGTGTATCAGAAATGTTAGAGAAACTTCGATGGGAAGCTTTAAATAAGAGATGGGAGAAAACTAGACTTATAGGAATCTATAGAACCTATGCACAAGAGGAACCAACTGGGGGGGGGGGGAGGGGGGAAAATCCGTGAGAGGCTTCAGCTGGAAAAGAATTAGATCGCCAGTACAACATTAGATGGGATTTTAGCAGAAGCGAATGGGGTAAATTTGCATTCACTGAGAAGGGCGTGAAGGATTGGAACAGTTTACCAGGGAAAGTGTTTGATACTTTTCCAAAATATGTACAGATATTCAAGAAAAGAATAAACAGCAACAGAGAAAAGAAATATTAGAGGGAATTCGACCTTTGCAGGTTATTGTGTATAAATTAATTCCACCTCCTTGTCTATGGAGATTGAACAGCCGAAGTGGGGGACTGCCTGTAGGGGTGAGGTACAGTGGGGGCTGTACATGAGATGATTATGTGTGTAAGTACAGGAGATATTATGAGTAGAATTTTTTAAATAATATGAATTTATTAAGGATGAGCCGTGTGTTTAATAGAAAAAAAAATTAGTGTAAATGATACAGTACTGTATTTTAGAAAATGCTCTTCCTTTAAAAAAAATGTAAAATGTAGTGCATGATAATAATGTATTATTGTGCATGATTTGCCACCGAGGTAGACACCTCACTTGCAAATAAAGTGTTTTTGATTTTGAACTCTAAAACGAAGGAAATAGTTCGTAAAATATCGACCAACGTAAAGAACTCTACAAAATTAACAGGTCATACAAATCCTAAAAATAAACATTTAAAAAATACCCGGGCAACGCATGAACCAATTTTATACCAAGACAAATGATTTCACCTTCCTTTTCGGCCGTTTGAGAGCAGTTAACAGCAGTCACGCATAACTGGAAGCCTTCTGTGCAGCTCAAAATCTTTCTATTCCAGTTTCTGTTCGTCATGGAAACCTCTGAAGCTGTCGATCACTGATCTATGCTTTGTTCGGTTTAGGATGTCTTCCCGTTTTGATCCAGACTGCTCAAGATCCTTTCTTATCTCCCTGAACCATTTGTCAACATCTTAAGGTCTATTGTCAATTGTTTTAAAAATCTGTTTTATTAGCCTCTTCTCATCCATTCTAAACAGATGTCTAAAATAATGGAGTGTTCTTTTCCTCATTGACTCAATCTTTCGCCTTCATGGTATATTTTTCATCTTCCTAGTAACCTATACTAGCAATCCATGATCTTTAGTCCCATTATCTTGCAAAAGATCATTTTTTAACAAGTTGCTTTACGTCGCACCGACCCAGACCGACGATTGGATAGGAAACGGCTAGGAGTGGGAAGGAAGCGACCGTGGCCTTAATTAAGATACAGCCCCAGCATTGGCCTGATTTGAAAATCGGAAACGACGGAATGTCGTCTTCAGGGGTGCCGAGAGTGGGATTCGAACCCACTAACCACACGGCCATTTGCTCAGTGGAGGATCATTCTGTCAAATTTCTGCGCTTCTCTTATTCCCGACATTCCTGTCAATTATTATTATTATTATTATTATTATTATTATTATTATTATTATTATTATTACTACTATTATTATTATTATTATTATTATTATTATTATCTGACAAGTGTTCGGGCACAGTATACGTTTGTCCTTGCACTGCCCCGTCTGCTGATAACAGAACATGACCTTGTTGTTCTGCACTACCGCAATCGTCTCCTTGTCTAGGTGACATTCAGCACTTGTCTTCCCAGAAAGGACATTAAAACGCTGTGAGAGGAGTTTCCATTGAACAACTAGGCCAATATGCCGAGATGCCTTATCACAGGAGTCATCAGTTGGTGCCGCTTCGTCTAGCGTGCCTTCGGTACGTAACCTCTACGGCCTCTTGGCGAAAAATAAGAAAAATTAGGTCATTGAAGATTGAGTAGCTTAGTAACTATCTAATATTAGCTTCATTCGACATTGGTTCCTTCCTCCCAGTGTAAACACACAGGCTGCGCTCAATTGGAGGCTGCATTCTGCGATCCAGGGTGACGGAACAGAATCCTGGCACAGTAGTTTGGCATTTAACTGTGTAAAGTTCAGAGTTCATTGATTTTCTTTAGAACTACTTCCTATAACCTTAAAATATTTTCTAATGTTCGTTATCTTACGGAGGATTTATTTTCATTTTCTCTTTACAATTGGCTTTATAACTTACCGGTTGTTTCAAACCTTCAATTATTACATGATATGACGTAACACTAAAGCCCGGATGTTTATACAAAGTTATATATTGTTTGGGGGCTGTCAGGCCGAGGCGGTAAAAGCGAGCTCGGTTCGCCCGAAAGAACTTGGGTTCGATTCCCCGTCAGGAAGTCGAAAAATTTAAGAAACGAGATTTTCATTTCTGAGATGCATATATCCGTGAGTTTCAGTCAGCCTGCACCAGAAATGAGCATCAGGTTAAGGAAGATCGGCACAGTAAACAACCTTGAAAATTTGGGCATATAAAATATTGTTAAACTCAGCTCCTACTATATGTGGAGCAATGAAACTTTCTAAATTAAGCATACTAGACTCGATGTTTATTATGGAATCTCAGAATTGATTTCGGCATTAACAAACTTGCTAATTAATTATTCAAAATAGCGGCGCTTTGCATGTCGGTACTCACTGTGGGCCATTTGTCACTGTGTGTGTGTTCTGTTCTTCTTAAACGTACTGTAACAGCAGAAAAACTGACCACTTACAGTATTATGTTTGCAAAATTAGTATTTTCAATTTTGTGTTGCTGAAATATTGCATATTTTGGTAAAATGTTTACATGTAGATAAAAAATGTGTAAACAATTAGGTATCAACCCTCGGCACATGATTTTGGTCAGTTTTGTAGACTCTATCACTAAGAACACAAGAGAAAGGGATAATTTTTATACACAGTCAAATTTAGGGGTTTACTGGTCGAGTTGGCCGTGCGGTTAGGGGCGCACAGCTGTGTGGTTGCAGCCGGGAGATAGTGCGTTTGAGCCCCCATGTTGACGGCCCTGAAGATGGTTTTCCGTGGTTTCCTATTTCCACACCAGGAAAATGCTGGGGCTGTAACCTTAATTGAAGCCACGAGCACTTCCTTCCCACTCCTAGGCCTTTCATATCCCATCATCGCCATAAGACCGACCTGTGTCGGTGCGACGTAAAGCAAATTAAAAATATAATTAGGGGTTACAAGGAAAATGGATTTGAAAAGTACAGTTTCGAGGAAAAATCCGCGAGCGGCAGAGCTCTTTAAATACGGTAGCCTATGCGATCTCTAGTTTTTAAAATCATAACTAGTAGAGTTATTTAACTAAATCTTTCACCAAAATAAACTATTAGAGTGGGGTTATAATTCTCCTGGGCTAACCATTCTACCCCATCAAGTACCAAGGTTACCGATGAAATGAAATGTCGTATGGCTTTTAGTGTCGGGATATCCCAGGAAGGGTTCGGCTCGCCAGGTGCAGGTCTTTCTATTTGACTCCCGTAGGCGACCTGCGCGTCGTGATGAGGATGAAATGATGATGAAGACAACACATACACCCAGTCCCCGTGCCATTGGAATTAACCAATTAAGGTTAAAATACCCCACCCGGCCGGGAATCGAACCCGGGACCCTCTGAACCGAAGGCCAGTATGCTGACCGTTCAGCCAACGAGTCGGACAAGGTTACCGATAGTGGAAGCCTGTACCTTCCTCCCTTTCTAGGCCCTTGATGGCTGGCTGTACGGACTTGACTTCAATTTTTTTTAAATATGTATTTTGTTCCTTGTCTTCATTTGCTTGTCCAATTTGTCTAAATGCAATTCCGATTATTTTCTCTACAAACAAGAGGATTATATTCGTCATATAAATGCATACTTAGGTCTTATTTTGACATTAAGTCATATTGTCAGCATTTTTAGCGAAAGCGTCGTATCTTAGTTTTATTTGGGTGGTTTGGTGGCAGCTCAAGCTGGGCATTAACAGTAGTAAGTAGGAAAAGAGATAACACTCGTCAATGAGTCGTTTCCCTTCACATAAATTGCCGTCATTTAACATTATTTTATAACTCCTTTGTTTATGGCACGAAGATCAACGTAATACATTTCTGAGAGAGGATTTGTGAACATAAGTGTAGAAGTACCGGTTAGAGATTTATTTGATATCTACAGAGAATCCGAATTTCGTAACGTGAGAAATATCAAGCTTTAACACCGTATGTAAATTATTTCGACTCATATAATGTTTCGTATTTTTCTTACAGAACTTACTGCTGAGAAAATTCGAGAGAATCGTTTGGGATGGTATAGCAACGTAATACGCAGAAACGGTTCTTAACTTGCGAGTAAGGCATTAAACTACAGTAACTCCTGAGGGCCGCAAACCGCGACGGCGACCAAAGAAGCGCTGGCCCGCCACTCTGCAGGAGGACATTTTCTAGCGAAAGTCTCTCCTGAAGATGCACAAGACCGCATCAAGTATTATCTACGCACTTTTTAGCGATAGATTTATACCCCAGTGCTGAATCGGTCGACTTCGGTTATCTTCGAGATTCGTACTGGCAACCTTTGAAACACAAACTAAGAATCGCTTATGATCGTTGTGCGACATCTGGCGTACACTTTAAGTACTCGTACTGTTGTTGTTTACACAGCAAAGCCAAACTATAGAATTCATGCCAGGAACACGTTTCGCATCGAGAAATGTTATATAATGTGTGTGTGACACAGTTGTTGGCGTAAGATAATAAAGGTTTAGAAACTTCCTATCAATCGATCATATTATCGATACAATTCAGATTTCATTTCCATTCTGTTGGCAGTATTACCGGAACCGGCAGTGCTCCCTTCTTATTCCTCAACAGAATACAAAAATCTATCACTAAAAATTGCGCGTACAATAGAAAAGGAAGTGCAGAGCACCAGATCCTGCAACTCTGGCATAAATGCTAAGAAGAAGAAGAAGAAGAAGAAGAAGAAGAAGAAGAAGAAGAAGAAGAAGAAGAAGAAGAAGAAGAAGGTTCAGTATAACTGTATCAAGGAATTTTCGTTGCAAGTGATACATGTGCTCACATAGCGGTATTTTGAGGAGCAATGACAAGAGAGACGAACATATCAGAGAAACTGAATAGGAATTTTTGGCCCGAACCAGCAATTCTAAAACCTGTAACTACCGTACATTGAAATCACAATAAAGACGTCCAAATACGGCTACAATGTGGTTTCTTTACAAGTAGCTTTACGTCGCACCAACACAGATAGGTCTTATAGTGACGATGGGATATTAAAGGGCTAGGAGTAGGAAAGAAGCGCCCGTGGCCTTAATTAAGGCACAGCTCCCGGCATTTGCCTGGTGTGAAAATGGGAAAACCACGGAAAATCATCTTCAGGGCTGCTGACAGTGGAGTTCGAACCCACTATATCCCGAATGCAAGTTCACAGCTGCCGTGATCCTAACCACATGGCCAACTCGTTCGGTCAGATTTTAAATTTAAATACGTATTTAAAAAAATAGTCTAGATTACGTGACTTTGTTTTAAATTATGGGGAGTCATAAAGATACAAACTGACAAATTTGAACATTTTCACATTTCATGAATGTATGGATCATTCTGCTTAATCTTCTGTTTGTTTTATTAAAATAGCCCCATATTTACTATTTTAAATTTATTTTTAAATGTTATTGTGACGGAAAATTCTGAACTTGTACACACATTTTGTTGTATTTTCTTCTTTTTTTTTTTGCTATTTGTTTTTACGTCGCGCCGACACAGATAGGTGTTATGGTGACGATGGGACAGGAAAGGCCTAGTAGTGGGAAGTAAGCAGCCGTGGAATTAATTAAGGTACAGCCCCAGCATTTGCCTGGTGTGAAAATGGGAAACCACGGAAAACCATCTTCAGGGCTGTCGACAGTGGGGTTCGAACGAATTTTGCTGAAAGACTGGGTGAAAATGTCTGAACACAGAGGAAGAAGGTACCCTAGAAGCGTTCGCGTGCAAGAATAACAGTCGAAAAGCCGCAATGCTTACCATAAAACCTGGGTTGAGGGATCTTGCCCATTGACAATATTGTTGAAAAAGTGAGAGAGGAAAAGAATGCTTCATCAACGTTGAAGTTCCCAAAACTGTATTTTTTGGTGTTTCAGCGTTATAACTTGTGTGCTTGATGCTATACTGACACTGGAGGACTTTGGAGTACCACTCTGAAGGGTGTCAAGGAGTTGAACAAAGCGCTAATTTTGAATGCGGTGATGGCAGAAAAAAAAAAAAAAAAAAAAAAAAAACTGATCTATGAGAAGGAGGGCAATACTGGGTCAGCAAGATAGGGAAGAAGATGAGGGGTACCAACTAGGAAAATACATTTTGTGCATAAATGCCGCGTTATCTGAAAAACCTCCGATTATATCTCCAATACACTTTTACCATGCGTAAAAAAAGCACTCTAATACTGTGGATCCTGTGCAAACACACGTTCTTCACTAGTTTCTATGCGTGTCCAAACCTTGTCTCGTTTCTACACGGTCGGGTATGAGGTGCGATGAATATTTGCAGCGAGTTTTTACGACCGGATGCACTTCCTGACGTCAGCCTCATCAGAGGAGTTGTTGAGATGAAATGAATGATATGATATATCATAGCAGGAAGCGAGAGGGTGAAGCTCGGTGTCGGCGCATATCCTACTCGTGCCGAATAGCACCAAGGGGTCTGCTCAAGGCTTAACGTCTCCGTCCGACAGACAAATCAGCATCAACAGCGTCATATGCTCTCAGTCCACATGATCACTATAGAGGGGCTTGGAAATTAGTCGAGGCTATTGGCACCCAATCTAGTGATTAGAAATTGTATACCACCAACTCACCTACTCTGCCGGCCAACATTCTGATGGTGAAATATTGTTGATCAACGGAACTCGAACCGGCAAACCACGGTGTCAGACTTGACGCCTTAACAATCATGGTCTTCACTAGATTATTTTTTTTAAATTCCTTTTTTTATGAAAAATGGAACTCCCGTTAAAAAGTCACAGCTTTTTCTCTAACAAATACTATTAAGTGATTGACGATCACTATATTGAACACGATTGAATAAACAACTTGTAGAAAGGATCAGATCTGAACACCCGACAGGTCCTGAGAAAATGGGGCATTCACATCGCCATTTTAAAATTGTAACATACGGCTATATTACTCCCTTTACGGCACATTCGTGCTTGGGCCTATATGTAAGAGATATTATTATATTTTGTGTAGAAAACCAGTAGCCCTATTATTTATTTAATTTAGGATATTTAATTTCATAAAACACGTCAATAAGAAACAGAGATAGTTCCTCGTAAAGGAACAAGACTTTAAAACCTTGAAACTCCTTCTTCCCAACACATGGCTCATTCTGAGAATATTCTTGTCTGAATGTTTGATTCTGCCTGTTTCCAGTCATTCGACCGGGTAAGGAATGGAATGAATGAAGCTCCATCTAGCGGTGAGGATAGGAATTGTGCCGGCTGACGAAACCTGTCGCACTCCTCTGGGCAATGATTTATGACTGAGAGATGAAATGAAATGATATTGGAGAGTGTTGCTGGAATGAAAAATTACAGGGAAAACCGGAGTACCCGGAGAAAAACCTGTCCCGACTCCGGTTTGTCCAGCAATAATCACACATGGAGTGACCTGGATTCACCACGGAACCCAGCGGTGAGAGGCCGGCATGCTGCCGCCTGAGCCACGGAGGCTTTGCAGTATTATTCCACTGTTATGTTTTCTTATATATAATATCAATTATATGAGTAAAGGACTGCAATCAGAGGTGAGGCCTTTTGCGGATGGCGTTATAGCCTACTATGTAGAGAAATAAATAAGTTACACGATTGTGAGCAACTGCAAGAAAACCTCGACAATGCTGTCAGATGGACAGCACGCAATGGTATGATGACAAAGGGGGTGAAAAGTCAGATTGTGATTTTTACAAAGAGGAAAGGTCCTCTCAGTTTTCATTACTGAGCTGATGGGGTGAAAGTTCCTCTTGGGATCACTGTAAGTATCTACCTAGGTGTTATCATTCATTCGGAGCTCCGATTTACTTACGAGTAATCTGCCACGCGGTCATTTCAAATTCTTACATTTACTACATGGTAGACTGGATAGGAGCATGTTCTAACAATGTTATTGGTATCATATAAACAAAAGTAACGCAGTACAGTGCCAAGTAGCTTACATACAGATCACAGTGAATGGAAAAAGAATAATGTTATATCTACATTACCGCTGACTTTGAAAAATTAACCTAGGTAATGTGCATAAATCAAACGAACTGTGTGCATTGTTCGGTTAAATATTGTTCCCGTTCAGAAAAATTAACTTATTAGCTGATTCCGGAGAGAGTGAATTTCGCCGATCCGTTATGATCTGCCCAGCCGTTGGCAGGTACAGAGGTGGCCGGAACAGGAAGATACCAGAGGGCTACGTCACTTAGACCGTTCGATGTATTTTCCTTAACCCAAAATAAATGGCAACATATCACTTACAGTGAGTCTCCTTAGCATTTCCTGGTTATTTTCGCAATACATCATTACGGTGTTACCACTGTAATTATCGGCATTTGCTTATGGAAACGTCTTAAATGGTCCAGAAGATTTGATGTTCCTCCACCTGTTGCATATAACCGACGGCATAAAGAACATTTTGCCTGTCATCTCTTTCAAAGAAATCCCATACCTCCGATTTCCGTTTTGGCATTGGAAAATGTCCGACGTACCTTTAACACAACGAGCGATTGCACAAATCCGTTCTTCTGTTTATTGCCGTGCTCAGCTGTAAGTTACTTAGTCTAAACTTCGCAAAGCTGTCTCTGAGCACTGGCTTGTGACGAACAAGTGACGTATCGTATGACTCACCTTCGGATGCCCTCCCCTCTCCAACCCTTCTTACTAGCGCCGTTCTCCGTTACCCCTCCGTAAATATGCTCGCCATTCGTCGGTAGTACCGGAGGTAACCGGATGGGACATTTCAATCGTATCTCCGATTCAATCAACGGAGAACCGCCTTCGCTTTCCAGCACTAATTTAGGGGTTGTAGGAAGGACGTAAAGGAGAGGGCATATGAATATCTGGTAAGACCACAACTAGAGTATGGTTCCAGTGTATGGGACCCTCACCAGGATTACTTGATTTGAGACCTGGAAAAAATCCAAAGAAAAGCAGTTCTATTTGTTCTGGGTGATTTCCGATAAACGAGTAGCGTCACGAAAACGATGCAAAGCCGGGCTGGGAAGATATGGGAGAAAGGAGACGAGCTTCTCGACTAACCGGTATGTTCCGAGCTGTTAGTGGAGAGATGGCTTGGGATGACATTAGTAGACGAATACGTTCGAGTGGTGTTTTTAAAAGTAGGAAAGATCACAATATGAACATAAAGTTGGAATTCAAGAGGACAAATTGGGGAAATACTTACTTAAGGAAGGGGAGTTAGGGATTAGAATAATTTACCAAGGGAGATGTTCAATAAATTTCGAAATTCTTTGCAATTATTTAAGAAAATACTAGGAAAACAAAAGATAAGGAATCTGCCACCTGCGCAATTGTCGTAAATGATTGCAGATTAGTATTGTTTGATTGATTGACCATTTCCTGCAATTAAAAATGTATCTATAATAGCTAGAATAGGGATGACAACGATATATTGGTTTTTATGAAATACCGATATTTTCTTTTCGATTTATCGATATATCGATACCGAAATTTTGATTCAGTTTATCGCATAATATATCGGGTTTTCCATAAATGTATCGTTTTTATTTTCATTAACAACATCGGCACTAGAGAACGCCGATAATTCTGTAAGAGACGGTGCTAGTGAAGGTGGAATTGCAACCTGGAAATATCCAATCTAATCAATACCTTGCTCTGAGCCTCTGATAGGCTGGACTATAATTCGAATACAAACGGTGGAATATGTAACATCGTTGCTTACGTGATTAGTAATAAGGCCTCCCTCCGCATGGCAGTTTACACTGCGCGAAATATGTTCTAGTTCCAGAGTCGCCGCTAGACTTCGTGTTAGCTCTCCACTGTTGAACAACACAGACCTATATGAAACTGTAAAGCAAAAAGTTAAGTTAGTGATATTTTAGCTGAGATAAGCCTTAAAATTAATTATAAGAGGCGTTGATTTGTGTATTCAGCTTGTGGTGAGTATATGGTTTATATTTAAACGTAAGATTAAGAAAACAGAAACCTCCGTGACTCAGGTGGCAGCGCGCCAGTCTCTCACCACTGGGTTTCGTGGTTCGAATCCCGGTCACTCCATGTGAGATTTGTGCTGGACAAAGCGGAGGCAGGACAGGACTTACTTAAGAAAGGGGAGTTAGGGATTAGAATAATTTACCAAGGAAGATGTTCAATACATTTCGAAATACTTTGCAATTATTTAAGAAAATACTAGGAAAACATCAGATAGGAAATCTGCCACCTGCACAAATAGCGTAAATGATTGCAGATTAGAAATGTTTGATTGATTGACCATTTCCTGCAATTAAAATTCTAGAAGAAAAAAAAGGAAAATTAGTGTATCCTTTCTGACTGTAAATCTTGCAATAATATATCACTCGATTTAAATCAATGATTTGAAATATTGAAACCTCTCGGAATGGCCAAAATAGATATTTTAAATATTATTTCGAACAATATTTGTCAAAGATATGATTACTTATGTATGTTTCGATTATATGCAAGGCTGTGTAATTATCTAGAGAAGCTGCTACCGCCCGTCAGTTTTACGAAATGTCCATGCTTATGAATGCTCCGAGATGAAGAACAATCTGATGCTGATTTTACCTTCTCTGTTTGATATTTTCACTCCACTGCAACCACGTAAAAGTCTTGAAAGAGAACATTGTTCATTATTTCTACAGTAGCGCCACCTAGCGAGTTAATGAGGAGGTAATGTAGCTCAGGCGGGTTCCTTCCCGGCAGAGTCCGGTGGTACTCACAGATTTACTGGCACGTAAAAGAACTTCTGCGGTACAAAATTCCGGCACCTCGGCGTCTCCGAAAACAGTAAAAGTAGTTAGTGGGACCTAAAATAGCATTATTATTAATTAAAAGGTCCGCTTGTGTGGTGTAGTGGTGAGTGAGAAATTTGAAAAGTAGTAGGAGAATTGGAACGGGGTCACTCAGCCTCGGGAGACAGGGGTTCAATTCCCACTTCAGCCATCCTCGAAGTGGTTTTCCGTGGTTTCGCACTTCTCCTACAAGCAAATGCCGGGATGGTACCTAAGTTGAGGCCACGGCCGCTTCCTTTCCTATTCTCTGTGTAACCCTCCCAATATTCCCACCCCCCTCACATGGCCCCTGTTAAGCATAGCAGGTGAAGCCACCTGGGCAAGGAACTGGTCCTCCTTCTCAGTTGTATCCCCTCGACCTAAAGTCTCAAGCTCCAGGTCACTACCCTTGAGGCGGTAAAGGTGGGATCCCTCGCTGAGTCCGAGGAAAAAAAAAACAACCCTGGAGAGTAAAAGGATGAGGAAAGAAAGAAAGAAAGAAAGAAAGAAAGAAAGAAAGAAAGATTATTATTATTATCATCATCATCATCATCACCATGATCATACAGTAGAGGCCATTGTTGATAGAATACAGGCCGAGTGGTGGGTTGGCAGGGGGTAGACGGGTGGTCGTGAAGGTGGTGGTGGTGGTGGTGGTGTTGGTGTTGGTTATTGTTTTTAGAGAAGTACACTGAACAATCGTCCGGGTCCATGGCTAAATGATTAGCTTGTTGGCCTTTGGTCACGGGGCTCCAGGGTTCGATTTCCGGCAGGGCCGCGAATTTTAACCATCATTGGTTAACTTCGCTGGCACAGGCCTAGGTGTATGTGTCGTCGTCATCATCACGATGGGCAGATCGCCTACGGGCATGAAATCAAAAGACCTACAGCTGGTGAGCCGAACATGTCCTCGGACACTCCGGACATTAAAGGCCACACGCCATTTAATTTCTTCACTGGACAATCGTTCTGTATCAATACTAATCAGAGGAAAAATGGAAGGGATCCGACACTTTGCAAAATGAAAGTATCGGTCAAAGAAAGACAAGGTCCACGAAGGCCGTGAAAATGAAAGATTGCCTGGCCCTCGCAAACCTAATACCGCCGGGGTCGGAAAAGAACAAGAGTTGACCAAGGGCGGTCGGATAGAATATATGAAAGTCAGGAGCCTGGGGCAAGTAAGTGAAAGCAATGCCAGGACTCAACTAAGGGCCCTGTGGTCGCCAACCCATGCTCCAAAGTTAATCGCCCCTCGGACCGTCTTTAGTCACCTCTTACGACAGGCAGGAGATTGTCCCCAGCCACAGGAGGAGGCGTAATAGCTGAGTTTTATGCTCATGTCTCATGTGTTCCACAAGTTACGAAACGTCAAGGATTTTGAGTAGTTTGCTTCTCTTTCACAGCATAGGCCCTATACACTCTATTGTAGGGTCTTATGGCGTCCAACTAACTACTTTTACGGTTTTAGGACACGCCGAAGTGCTGGAATTTTGTCCCGTAATTCTCTTACTTGCCAGTAAATCTACCGACACGAGGCTGGCGTATTTGTGCACCTTGAAATACCGCCGGACTGACCCGAGATCGAACCCAACAACTTAGGTTCAGATGGACAGCACTCCACCTCTGAGCCACTTAGCCCGGTATATTATTATTATTATTATTATTATTATTATTATTATTATTATTATTATTATTATTATTGCTCTAATAAAATGCTAATACTGTAGTACAATCTTCTTGTGATTTTGCGCAAAGGCATGGATTTTTCTGTTTTATGAACTCCGAAGTGTCTTACTTTCCACTAAGAAAGATTACAGTTAACCAATTTTACAATTGGCTTTACGTCACACCGACATAGAGAGGTCTTATGGCGACGATGAGATAGGAAAGGGCTAGGAATGGGAGTGGAACAGCCGTGTCCTTAATTAAGGTGCAAACCCAGCATTCGCCTGGTGTGAAAATGGGAAATTATGAAAAACCATCTCCAGGGCTGCCGACAGTGGGGTTCGAACTCCACTACCTCCCGACTGCAAGCTCACAGCTGTGCGCCCCTAACCGCACGACCAACTCACCCGGCACAGTGAGCCACTAAACCACCTATGAGAATGTTGCAAATTCCATTTCGACACGTGCTTCATGCTCACCGCCCACGGAGAACAAAGACTCTGTCCACCCAAGCAGAGGGTCATAAGTCACAGCAGTTTCGTAATGTATTCGTCCTTTGAGGTCCCCAGTTGTTTGTGCTCGCCTGCCACTCAAGGCAGCTTACACCATTAATTGTTTGATAGGCATCCGACCAACTTACCTCTGACTTCCTTCACTTGACGGAGTTAGTACACAACAAGATTTAGTTTCATTCGCTCAACTTTAGTGATCTCCATATTTTTAGAGCTCCTAGAGAACCTAGTTAAATATATTGTAAATGCTTAACCTATCCCATGACTGTTGAAAATTCCACGGACCGATCACCCCACAAACAACTCCATCCTAAAAGAAATGAAATACTTCGGGCATGTAAAGAGGAGAGGACCAGAAAAACTAAGGGACATCAGCCACGAACTAGGGCTGCCAGATCCCCCGGTTTGGGTGGGTACCACCAGGATTACAATGCCCCTTTTTACCCCCACCCCCTGGTGATATATTTAGAAAACAGGAGAAAACCACCGGTTTCTGCATTTAACCGTCATCTAGCGGACAGAACTTGACACTGAGCAGTCAATATCGGAAGGCTGGATTGGTGGCGATATAATAATCGATTTCAGAGTTTATGATAGATATACAATCGTTAACAACTGCCCTCTTACTGGCGAATTTGTTTTTTGGTATTCATTTATTCTTTGTGTTTCTTGTGGAGCTACTGATAACACTGCAAGATGCCCCAAGGATAGGTTTCTTTCTTTCTTTCTTTCTTTCTTTCTTTCTTTCTTTCTTTCTTTCTTTCTTTCTTAATCCGTTTATCCTCCAGGGTTGGTTTTTTCCTCAGACTCAGCGAGGGATGGCACCTCTGCCACCTCAAGGTCAGTGTCCTGGAGCGTGAGACTTTGGGTCGGAGGGATAAACGGAAGGAGCACCAGTACCCTGCCCAGGAGGTCTCACCTGCTTTGCTGAACATGGGTCCTGTAGGGGGATGAAAAGTTTGGAAGGAATAGATAAGAAAGAGGGAAGAAAGTGGCCATGGCCTTAAGTTAGGTACCATCTCAGCACATTCCTGGAGGAGAAGTAGGAAGCCATGAAAAAGCACTTCCAGAACGGATGAGGTGGGAATCGAATCCCCCTCTACTCAGTTGACCTCTCGAGGCTGAGTGAACACCGTTCCTGCCCTCGTACCACTTTTCAAATTTCGTGGCAGAGGTGGGATTCGAATCCAGGCCACTACACCACAGAGGTGGACCCCGAGGATAACTTGGTGCAAATTTAAAGAGCATTACAAAACTCAGTTCCCGTTAGTGCGAGAAGGAACAACCGTATTCGTAAAAGAGTGTGTGTTTCTCGGATAAATTTTCAATTTGCACATTTTATATACATGGGAGAAGAAATCTACTTCCACAGTCTGCGCAAAGTCGTTTATAAGTTAATAGAGGGAGACTGATTTAAATCTATTTGCTTCCAGCTGTATCTTCTCCTTATCACATGGAGGGAGGTCAAATATTCTGGATCGTGTGAGTAGCAAAAAGAACCACAATAACAAAAGCCCAGGACATATCCCAAAGAAAGTGAAAGCCAACACCGCGAGCTTAGAACAATTAAAGGCCCTATTGGAATCAGTGTCAATAAGCAATCATGGAATTATCAAAGTTTTCCGTGTACTTGTTTACTCCTCCTTAGCCAGGACATTATTGGCATGACGGACCTTCCAAATGAAACCTCAGACATACATTATTGCAACATGTTTCCAGTCTGTAGTCATCATGGCATCTTTACAGTAGAAGTCACTCCATTAAGCTAGACAACTTGTAGCACGCCTCACAGTCAATGGATTTCATTTCATGATCAATCAATCACTACTGATCTGCATTTAGGGCAGTCGCATAGGTGGCAGATTCCCTATCTGTTGTTTTCCTAGCCTTTTCTTAAACGATTTGAAAGAAATTGAAAATTTATTGAACATCTACCGCGGTATATTACTTCAGTCCCCAAATCCTCTTGCTCAAACAAGCGATTTCACGGTCCCCCGACAGCATCTGTGATAGGTACCACGCGATGTCTGTAACAAAGAATAGACTCACTATCAAAATTCTGCTCAGAACAGTGTCTTCTGCACACCGTTCACAACTCTTGTTTGGCCATTGGCTGCAAATATTATTGCAACTGTTTGGGAAAAGCAGTATGCCTAAAACGTGTATTGCATTTGGTGCACACAATGTCAATGTAACCACTTGGAAGCGGAAAAATTGAAAATCTCAGAAGTGGTAGTATAATAATTTTGTGTGGCTATTTCTAGCCGAGTGCAGCCCTTGTAAGGCAGACCCTCCGATGAGGGTGGGCGGCATCTGCCATGAGTAGGTAACTGCGTGTTATTGTGGTGGAGAATGGTGTTAATGTGTGGTGTGTGAGTTGCAGGGATGTTGGGGACAGCACAGGCACCCAGCCCCCAGCCATTGGAATTAACCAATGGAGGTTAAAATCCCCGATCCGGCCGGGAATCGAACCCGGAACCCTCTGAACAGAAGGCCAGTACGCTGACCATTCAGCCAACGAGTCGGACAGAAGTGGTAGTGAAGACTCTGTTCAAAATTTTAAAAAAATCCGCACAGATCAGGAAATACAGCATTTCCACGGTCTCCTGTAATCATGGTAATGGTGAAGGAAAACACAATGTTCTGGAAACGAACATGACATATTACGGACGTTTACGTAGTTTCAAGTTTTAAGTCCAATGGTTTACGGAATATAATAATAATAAAATGGCCTCAGCTACCGTGTGCAGACATTTCAATCTGACGCCATCTGGCTGTTTCCTCGTCAGTTTCGATGTTCCGTTTTACTCTAGGCCCACTAGATGGCAGACTGAGGAAACCGAAACCCTCTTGGGCGTCTATGGCTGAGATTTAGTGAATTTTGTCAGGTGAACACCAAATGTGTCACAAGAGATCTTTTACATGCCGACATCGTACGACATGGAGTGTCGAATGGACTTTTCCCCGCCCTTAAAAAATCCGACTACCTCTGCCGGGTTTGAACCCGCTATCTTGGGATTCGGAGGCTGACACTACCACTGATCCACATGACCAGCTACGGAATACAATGAAACAGTTACTGTTTTTTCTCTAGTTCTTGCTCTAGCATTAAGTAAGTACCACATTTCTTACATCGCCATTGCGATTTAGCTATGCACTTCTCCGTGTTACACTGACTCCCAACCCTGTGGATTGGCATGTGATCAGTTCTATGAGAGCGTACCACTCGGATTGGCCTTGTCAGTATATTGTTCGTTCCTTGGCCTTGCTGTTGTTCAGCTTCTTCTGATATCTTTCGTCTTAATCCTTTCGTAAACTCGAGTTGAAGGTTTTCCTGTATAATTTCTTTGGAAATCTTTTCCGTCATGTTATAGTGTTTCAGGCATGTTGAAAGCCTGAAGGTTTTATTTGACCTGTTTACAGCAAAGCAATTATGTTTTCTTAAGGGAGTTAGTTCTGTGGATTATGCTGATTACTCTTTCTAAGTTCCAAAAAACTGAGGCCCTTTCGAAGATGATGACAATTGTTTGTTCTTGAAAGGTATAGTTTCTTATTGGGCGTGTCCCCTTCGTGTTACTCGACAGGAGTAGGTTAAATGCCAAAATCTATCTCATCAGCATCATCATCATCATCATCATCATCATCATTATTCACATCCAGACGCGCAGGTCTCCCGTGGGAGTCGAATCGAAAGACCTGCACCAGACTAGTGCTTAACACCCTTCTCAGCCAAGCAAGGGAGGTTTGTGAGGAGGGTAAATTAAACGGTGAACTTGAGTACAGAGAACATTCCTGAGCAATGGCTACTCAAGGAAAGAAACTGACCAACTGCTAAATCCTAAGCCAAAGGACACTCGTCCTTTAAGTCTGGCTTTCCTGCCACACGTACTATCCGCCACGGATAGAACTGGCAATATTCTCAGAAGGCACGATATCAAGACCATTTTTAAGCCTAACATTCTCAAAGACAATTGCTTGCGATCTGTCAAAGATCCTATTGGTTTAAACTGTGCTAGAATACATATGATTCCTTGCTCCTGTGGATCGGTTTATGTTGGCCAAACATGTAGGAAGGTAGCAACAAGGGTTAAAGAACGTCTTTGCCAGCCAGAGAAGTCTGCTGTGGCAGAACATGCCATACATAATGATCATCAAATCATTTTTATGCAACTTCTGTTATTTATATAGGCACACATTTTATACTTAGAATAAATCGTCAGACGATATAAATTCCTAAACACCGGAGTAATTTTAACAAAGGTGACGGCTATAAACTGAGTAGATCATGGCTACCCTCCATAGTTAACTCGTCAACATATTTCTCCGTAACTCTGGAGGCCCTGGAATGAACTATACTTCTAACAGGGCCTATCTTGAGTCTGGTTACTATGGAGTGACAGTTGCCAGTATATTATTTGTCATTGCTCTGAAGACGATCGTGGTCATACGAGCAGATTTACAATACGTGGCCTAATATCCCAAATTAAGTATTATTATACTAGCAGTTTCCCGCTGGCTCCGCCCGCAATGTACAAAGTATGGTGTTGTTCGTTACTATCCTCACGGATGTATTTGCAAAGTTTCGAGTTAATGAAATAAAGCACATGATTTGCTGTGGTAATAGAATGTAATATTATGTCAACAAAACACTTAAAAATACATCACACAAAGAAATTGAATTAAACGTTCCTTGAAACAACACTACGCGCCGAACTGTTAAGAAGTCCTTCAATGATCTTCGTCATGGAGACAAATGTTCTCATAACTTTTCTTAGAATCTACCAATTCAAGTAGTTATTACCTCGAAAGAAAGCGCTTGATCCACTGAGTGTTTTAGACCAAAACGATCTGCGTACCTTAGTTAGAACGAAAGATATGATTGCTTCAATATGAAAAAAATGTTGAAGAAATAAGACGTCAAATTGAATGTGCACTCATAACTTTCCTCAGAATCAACGAATGTGAATAGTTCAGAACTGAAATGAAAGGGCTTGATCCACTGAGTGTTTTTAGGCCAAAATGATCTCCGTACCTCAATTAGCACCAAAGATATAACTGCTTCAAAAAAAAATTGAAAAATCAAATAATTTGAGGAAGGAGGAAGTTAAGTGATTTATAGTACCTGATGACAAATCTGGGCATGAATACCTTTCAGTTAAGAAAATAAAGGAAATCGACCGGATAGAATGACCGGACTGACTGACTTTAGTTTTCATTAAAAATAATAATAATATATTGATCATTTAGTGGTCGTGAGAGTCTACGTATTAAGATAAACAGGTTATTTCATATCAAACGAAGATAATGGCGCCATTTAAAAGTCGATAACATGGTTTTAGATATACTGTGAAGGATAGGATAGCTTCTCGCAAGGTTAGTGCTGTACCCGAAAGATTTAATAATGTTATTGATTTTTTATGTCCCACTAACTACTCTTTGACGGTTTTTGGAGACGGTGAGGTGCCGAAATGTTGTCCCGCAGGAGTTCTTTAACGTGCCAGTAAATCTACCGACACGAGGCTGACGTAGTTGAGCACCTTCAAATTCCAACGCACTGAGCCAGAATCGAACTTGGCAAACTGGGCTCAGAACGTCAGTGCTCTACCGTTTACGCTACTGAGCCCGGCAATTACATCAATGATCTTAAAATGAAAATGAGATTTTGACAACATGAACATAATTTTACTCTCTATAAACCTGTTTTACTAACAACTATAATCTATGAATATAACAAAATATTAGGTTTTAATACTTCTCTATCCTTTATGGCTGGTATTAATATTAATAATTTATTAACACAAATGAGGAGAGTGCCGGAATCACTCTGTTTTTGAAGCTGTCTGCAGCACGTGTGGAGCGATGTTCTTATTCAGATAACCCCAACTCATTGCCCTACGACTCTATTAACAGTTAGAGCGATGAATAATATTCAATCAGCAGCGCTTTTGAACTTCTCCTCAAAAACTGAATTAACATGTTTTTCCTCAATAAGAACAAAAAATTCCGAATAAGAACCATTCATGTTTTATTTATGTCCGCCTCTGTGGTGAGTGGTTACAGTAGTGTGATTAGCTGTCACATCCGGAGGCCCGGGTTCGATTCCCGGCTCTGCCACGGAATGTGAAATGTGGTACGAGGGCTAGCTAGAACGGGGTCCACTCAGCCTTGGCAGGTCAACTCCGTGGAGGGCGGATTCGACTCCCTCCTCAGCTATCCCCGAAGTGGTTTTCCGTGATTTCCCAATTCTCTTCCAGGCAAATTGCGGGATGGTACCTAACTTACCGCCACGGCAACTTCCTTCCTTCTTCCTTCCCTATCCCCTCCAATTTCCACATCCCACCACAAGGCCAGTTCAGCAGGTGAGGCCTCCTGGGCGGGTACTGATCCTCCTTCCCGGTTGTATTCCCACGGTCGAAAGACTAGCGTTCCAGGACACTGCCCTTGAGGCGGTAGAGGTGCGATCCCTCGCTGAGTCCGAGGGAAAAGCCAACCATGGAGGGTACATATGATTAAGAAAGAAAGAAAGAAAGAAAGAAAGAAAGAAAGAAAGAAAGACATATTCTATTTATATTATTATATTTATATAATTTATATTTATTTACCACATTTGTCTTTGATTAATCTGATGATCTCACTGTTTACTTCACAACGCACGGACGTACTGAACAAGAGATATCTTAACTGCAGCTAAGGTGGCATCATCACTTCCGACTCGGAAGGCCATCCAGTGACGAAGGACAGTAGGCAAGGCGACACTGCAGTCTAGATGCACGCTGCCACACTCATAAAACAACTGTGTCTCGATGTCCGATCGCTAGCACAGAATGTGCTGGCCTCGTCCTTGATCTAACTCTACGTGTTCTAATGTCTTAATTGATCATCCTTCCAAGTTTTCCTGCAATCGGTGTCTTCGGTACACAAGTTCTGTTCAAAACTGTATCACGACAATTACAATTATTTTAAAGTACTAAAACACTACTTTACAGCAGAATAATTAATACCATTAAGTTTGATGTCTTAATTGATAAATTCTAGGCGGTCTCGTCTGACCAAAACACTCCCTTGTCAGGACCACTCACCACAAGACAAGCCCTTTCTCGAAGAATGCACAGCTGATGTTTTCTAGCTGTGCCACACATAAATGTCAGTTCGGATCACTGGTCCTCTCATAAGTATCACCTCAGCCGCTGGCCATTGGTCATTAGCCTTGGCTTAAGAATAGTGGGCCACTTTATCATCCGGACATTTGTTTAATCATACAGTGTATATTCGTAAACAACAGCTGTTCACATATCGGCCATTCCATGAATCAACAGTTATGTTCGTTTTGTTTTGTTATTCATAGCAGCATCAACATCTCACAAAGCGCTGTATGTTACCTTCCCGTGTTCTTTGAAAGTCTTGTTGTTCAGCCAGGGGCGTGCGGGCGGGTTCGAGTCTATTAGGGGCTCCGAAGACTTCTCGCAAATATATAATATACCCTAGCTTAATGTCACTCTGCACGGAAATGGTGCGGGCGGTTTTGTGGATTCAAGCGAAATAGTTTCTTACTTACTTTTACAATTTGTGTATTGAGGAACTGCCACTTGGTTGCATCGCACAGCAGTTTATTGTACGAGTAACACAGCAGAGTTGTAAACAAAGCCGTCTCTCGCAACACCTACATCAAATTATTGAAAAAATAATTACACCAATGAAAAGTGATACCAGAATATTATAATTTATTTAGGAAATGATACTTTGTTGATATGTAGTGTACCTGAGGTCATATTATGCACACAGTTTGCACAACATTTAACTTTTGTCACAGTAGAGACAGTAGTGTACAGTGTCAGTAAGAACTTGTAGCAACAATCTGTCAACTAAGTTTCGAACGAGTTCTCTTTGAGCGAAGTTAATAATTTTTATCAGTTGTGCGGTTTGATACTTTTCAAAACTTATTTCAACAGTTTTTTTATTTAATTGTTTTCGTAATTATATTTTTCCGAATTGTAATCGAATACATTATTGTAACGGAGAATTCGGTATCGGTTACTTAGTATTGTTATATGCCTTTGCTAGCAGGACCTGGTGTTTGCAGTGCACTATGTCTTCTGGTATAGGCTAGAACAATTTTGTTACTTTCATTGATCTGTCTCAGTCTTATCATTGGCTTTGACAGTATGAAAGTGACTGAGGTATGAGCGATGCTGGTAATGCCATTCCTTATGCGGCCAGTCCCTGTTATGAATGGTGTGAAAACGTTGCTCATAGGGTCGGTTGGTGCAAGCATTTCAGTGGGCTTGGCAGACTGATATGTAATAGCAACTTTTGGCTCGGTGAGGAAAGCAACGATAAACTATCTCACTCCTCATTTCCTAGTACACCTCTTCAGTGATGCCTAGGCCATCTATGACAGCTGATGGCAGAGCTGTTGAGGATCCAACCAGCCTTAGGGCTGAAGACTGAACACACATACATACAGTATTCTTATGTAGTTACTGAAAAATGATACCAATTAAAGTACGAACATCTAAGTGGTGCGCCCAGCCGTTAAATCACGGAAGCAGTCAAATAAAACCTATTAAACATTATTTGTCAATAATCTTACAGTTCATACAACTCGACATCATACGAAAGCAAATCAATAAGTATCTGCAATCAATTTTTATCATTTATTGCAAAAAGAGTACACACTTTTTATTGATATCATTTATCAACACAGTCACCAAGCTTTCTGATACTCTCTGCGAAAAAGGTTTTTGGATGCGCAGCAAGCCACGTATGAACCGCTTCCTTCACCTGTTGATCGGCTAATGTGCAGATGATTTGCCACATCATCAACAGTCACTCATCTGTTATTCAGGATCATATCACGCACTTGTTCGATATTAGCATCAGTTACGAGTGCAGATGGACGCCCGGATCTTCATCCTTCACGATCATGGGGCCACTTTTGAACTGTTCAATCCACTGGTTAACACTTCGCTGTGACAAAACATTGTCCCCGTATTGTGCTGAAAGTATCCTGGTACACACTCAGACCACAAAAATGGATTACGCAACGCTGTTCTTCCTTAGTGCGAACAGAGAGTGGCGCGGCCATCTTTACGTCGCAACAGCGCAAGCTGTACTGATCTGATAACGCTGAATCCTACCACAAACGTAGTCAACAGTGCTATCTAGCGGCTGGTGAGCACACAACGGCATAGAGCCAACCTGAAGACAATTAGAATGCATAATTGCCCATAGTTATACGACTTGCCTACAGTGGCGACCGGTGGACTGTCAGGTCGGGGGGCGGGTACAGTAATTTTTCCCCACAACTCCTTCTTTGCTACTGACCAGTACCATCGCACTCATTCAAGTGTCTCGCGCGAAAACAAACTAATTCACTGCTGCCAACTCTCATAAAAGGCAGGATGCAAGCCAGAGGCCCAATTTGAATCAAAATTACTGGTCTTAAACGTTACATTTCTAAGCAATTATTTATTATTTTTCCTCTTAAAATATAAATAATAGGGCAAACAAGGCTAAAATGATATTTAATGTTATTGTATGCGACCATGGAGATTTGGCTGGCGCATGCTCGTATAGGGACTCTGCCCAAGTGAAAGCCTCCTTCCGCACCCTTCCTCTACCCGAAACCGTCCATCAGCGCGCTTCCCCCTTACATCCCAACCCCCTCACCCACAGTATCTTCGGACGGAAGCTCGAGAGTCCTTGCCTTATCTTCAACCAGAAAACATTTACCAGTGGAGGATAGTCAGTCACCTAGTTTGATAACTTATTGCCGAACACTCTTCCTTATTGATGAAAATTTACAGTTTTACAATGAAATGCAATTTTCTTAGCATTATTCCAGTCCAATATTTGACTTCAAATGTCGACAGAAAATAAAAGCATATTTTCGTCCTCTGGGGAGGACACCGTCCGGGAATTCTCAAGGGCCGACCGCTACTGCTTGCCTACGTATTACATTACTTGTGTAATTGGATTTATATTATGTTATTGGTAGGTTTTACGTTTTATTTGAGGGGGCCCGTATCACATTCGTTATACCCTTGGTTCCAGCCACCATGGAGGAGAGCCAAAGTTGCGAGAATTAACACACGGCTGCGTCCAGGTTTTTGCCGCGAGTTTTAACGAAGCACGCGGTAGCTGTTGTCGAAATAAAGTACCCAGTCAGTATTACTGCTGATATTTAACTTCTCAATTCTAAATAAATTTACACATTTTCAGTACCAGGTCCATTTACAACGGGTCTGTGATATAAGATGATACAGGCGCAACAATAATGTACAAACTTCCAGGACACATTCTTCACGCGCAGAAGAAGGTATGTTATATGGATACGAGTACGAAAACTGTTTATTTTCATGTTAGAACGCATGTTCTACAACTCTACATTATTTACGGAAACACAGTGGAACAGAATATACCAGCATATGACACGAATAATTCAAAATACCTCCGGTACTTCTGGTTTAGGGGATGTACCGGTAACCGAAAAAAAATTGCAAACATCAACACAAACAGACCGTCATTCCAAACACATTTTCACAAGAGAAAACAATAAACAAGCCCAACAGAAAATTTTATTAAAGATCTCACATCCACTAACCTAATGGTCTGTTTCATAAATATTCCTGTTGAAATGACGGACACACGACTTAAGTTATGTAGTTCCATTCAGAGTTGGACGCGGTTGTCCTTCATTAATAGTTCTGCTTTTCTCCGTAAAATAAATTATACTCAATGATTCTCTTAATAATCGTTCAATGACACAATCATTACAATTTAATTCGGATTGTGTGGTAGAAACGTGCGACCCTGGCGCTTCTACATCCATGTCTGCTGAACTACTCTGTGATGTCATGTCAAAATCGCATCATTCCCGAATTTTCTTTGTTTGATATTGACAGTACAAGCACACGAAACTGAATAATTTATATTGGAACAACACACATTTGTCATGCATCATCATTTATAGCACAGGAAAAGAACCACTCACAAGCAAGCAAGAACTCCAGTATTTCATGAAATAGCAAATGAATCCCGGCCACACCTTGCACCGCCCTCTTAACGGATGTGGCTGTTCGTTCCGCATTCCAAGAGATCAACAAACAACAAGGATCAAATGCTCGTGCTGCCATCTCTGGAGTAGTTTGGCAATTAGTAGCAGTCACTAGCCAGCCACGCTCGTTTCAACTGTGCGTTTGAATGTTATATAAATAACTTCCATTAAAATATGAATAGTACTTATTTTTCATTGAAAATACAAAGGATGTAATACATCAATTGCATGTATGGGAAATTTACCACTGGTTAGCATCAATTCGCCGTTGTACTGAATCTGGGATACGCTCATGAATCTGTTCATCCTAAAAGAGGGCACCCGTGCTACCCCTCTCAGCAGGTCGGGAACATATAGCCCCACGCCCTTCTTCCAGGTTTCGTTCGTAACCCCTTCAACATGTCCAGGCCTTGCGAGGGAGGTCAAGTCCTCCAGGAACTTGATTAGCCTAATTCCGGTAGTTTAATAAGAAACAGTATTAATGAATCAATGTTCTTGGCAGTATTCATTTCAGGAGAACATAACAAAAGCTCTTGTTTCAGCTCAGAGAAAGCCTGTGACCAAGCGATTTTCTTGCCGCACTTCAGGGTAGAGACACTTTTTCATATTTACAGTAAAGGAGAACAAATTAAGATAGACTCCAGGAGTCGTGTTGCTCCGGAGCATTCATTATAAATAGGTCAGATAACACGTCTTGATATGCCTGTCGTAGTCATGTATTGCCTGCCCTTTTCAATGGTTTTATGAACACTTAATAAAAAGCGCGTAATGATATGCCGCAGAATTCATCCATTCTGATGTCATCATGGCGTGTGTTTGCTAAAAGTCTATCCATATATTCGCTTTTTTTTAAAATCCTGCAGTTCCTGAACTAAAGCTTGGTATTGCGTAGTAGAAGGCAACGGTATTTTTAATTGCAGTTCTTCTATATAGAACGGTTGTCTTGTGAGCACATAGGTTAGTCTGGAAGGAGCGTTTTTTGCCAGGCAGAGAATTTTTTTAAAGATACATGGCCTTCACTTTTTCTAGTATAGCTGTGTTATCCTTCGATAGGTGTTCCCAGATAATGTCTCAGGCGTATGTCATGATTGGGTCTGTTTGTACGTAGACTTTTTTCTGTTAGCAGCATGTAAGTTATTAGGAACGCTCTGCCATCTGTTGAACATATTTGAAAACTGGGAAGGTTAGTGAATCAAAGACTATCTAGCAGGGAATAGTATTCTTCTGTGATCAGAGGAAGTGTAATAAACAAACATGGCTACATGAAGTGACATTACTAAGGAAGAAAATGGCATATATCAGAATATTAATGAAGTGTTAGTCGCTCAGCAACCCGCTAAGTACAGAATGTATTGCGGGTTAGCCTAAGCCTTCGCCTGCAATTTCTGGAGTGATCATTTAATGATTTGATTTATGATTACTTAAACTTGGATGAACTTTAGAGTTCTATCAATGTGACCATTTCTTTTTGCATACAGACAAGCGCATATGGTCACCACTTACAAGGCTGTACCGTCCATTTCACTGGTTTCTCTGTGACTCATGAGAGTATTTGCCTGCCAAGGTTGTAACACTCATACCACAGAAATTTCACTCAGACTGTCTGTGAAGGAAGCGCAGATAAAGAGCAGCGGACGCAACATTACAATAATAACTCTCGCTGCAGCAGATATTAATAACAGAGTACTTGGAATTCCATATCGTCTTCATCGCAAGTATCAGTTAGCTGTTCATGGAATGCTAGATACAGCTCTTAGGCTATTCAGAGAAGTTAACGCCGAGAGTTAAAATAAGAAAATCTGATATGATTTCCTTTGATTCATCTTTGATTTTCATAGTTATTCACAGATCCTCCTCTCCTTCCTAGAAATATTAGTGATGTTCTGTCTGTGCGTTAAAAAATGCATAAAGTATCTGCTAACAGAGTGGTACCGTATTCAAACTTTTTGCTTGGCGTACCCCCAAATTCCAATTGTTTGACCTTCGTACCCCCGAAGTACGAGTATATTGCGATTATACCATAAATAACAAATGAATGTTATTGGATGCCAAGTAATATTAACTATGTCATTGTCTAGCAACGACATACTGTATATAGGAGTATAATGCAACAATTATTGTCTATACTAATATTGTAAAGGGGGAAAATTTGTATATTCGTTTGTAACGGATAGACTCAAAAACTACTAAACCGATTTTAAAAATTACTTCACCTACAGAAACCTGCATTGCCAGTGAGTAACATGGGCTGTATTTTATTTTCAAAACAATTCGAGGGGGCTAATATAGGCGAAATCGAATTTGTCGTAAAAGGACGATACAAAGCTCATTTTAAACCCCTTAATGCAAAGAACAAAACTCGGTAAGCTCTACGGGCCCGAAAACCATGTTTTAATGCCCTTTAACCAACCGTTATGGAGATATTGGCACCACACTACCCCTGCTCTAGGAATCGGATAAAGAAGTGAACTGCCGGAACCATGGCAACGCCAGCTCCAGTATTCTTACAGCAGCGAGATTATCTGCAATATATCACAAAAACCTAACATGTTACAGACATAAAAACTGGTACTTGGAATCTCCTTTAAATATAAAAGAACACAAATTTTTGCTTTCAGAAAATCCACTTAAGGCGTGAGTGAAAAGAAGTGAGGAAGGAGTTGAATTCTTTATAACTTATGAGGATACATATATCTCAGAAACTGAAGATGTTACAGACGTTAAAACTGGTTCTTGGAATCTCTTTTAAAAATAAATGAACACAATTTTCTTGGAAGATCCACTTAAGAGGGTGAAATAATAATAAAAAAAATAAAAAAGCGGGTGAATTTTTAAAATGATTATCCTCTCCTTCTACCGCTTTTGCCACACCTGTGCGGTTGCAAGTGCGAACTGTGTCGCACATGTGGATTTGACCCTGTTTTACGGTTGGATGCCCTTCCTGATGCAATCCCGCGCGCGCGCGCGCGCGCGCGCGCGCACAACCTGTCCCCAACCCAGATGAATTAATCACACGCGATTAAAATCCCCCACCAACCCGGAATCGAAGCCGGAACCCTGTGAACCGAAGGTCTTAACGCTGTCCACTCAGTCAAAAAGTGGGGCAGTTTTTAAAATGAGTATATAACTTAACAGTTACAGACGTGAAAATTGGTATTTGTAATCTACTTTAAAAACAAAGAAACGCGCACTTTTTGTTTTCAGAAAATCAACTTAAGCTGGAGCTCGAAAATAAGTGAAGAAGGGGTTGAATTCTCTTTATGAGGATATTTATATCTCAAAAACTAAGATGTTACAGACGTGAAAATCGGTATTTGTAATCTCCTTTAGGAATAAAGAAACCCCTCTTTTTTTCGACCTAAAAGAGGACTGTTTCTCACATGTAGAGTTCCATGTCGCATGTTCCAGATTTAGCTCTGCCAGTAGCCTGGTCATCTTAGCCGCAAAAGGCAATGCCACAAACGTGGTTTACAAAGAGGTTCTGGGGTAAATTTTTCGGTGAGTTTTCAGCTTTAGGCAATTTCATATAATGTCTTAGTGCAGTACCGAGGAAAAATTAATTTCTATCAACTTACCAAATCCTCGCGAGCGAAGCCGTGGGTAACAGCTAGTTGTACCATATATTGATCCTGAAAAAAAATGAGTGGTTTTGGAAATAAAACAGTACAACTGAGCAATGCAGCATAAGTAAGCATTTTTACATATCTAGTCAATGGGAGATACAAACTGACACATAGGCATATTCTAGAAAGTATGGCTCTGCGTTGTGGTAGACAAAATCACTAAATCAAAACAAGATTTTATTGAAAATGTGCTGGCCCAACTCCATTCTGAACTGCTCTCTGAAATCAGTTAGAAGCTACGATAAAGTTGCTTATCCCTAGAAACGACTCCGCATATATAATGGTACGTAAACCACACATATACACTGCTTGCTTACTAAAGTGAACTGTTTATGAAAGAAATCTCGAAACGTTCGTTTTGTTCCTTTAACAAATAGAGTAACACTCCCATGTGCCTCAGACTAGTATACATACTTCCACTCCTGAAACGTGGCGTGGACTACTGGCTGGGTAAAGGAACTGGAATGTATACGGGGTACCCCAGGAGGAATGGTCGATTTTCAGGGATATGAGAGGAGCGATCACTTGAAGCAAAGAACTTCATGTGAACTTATGCCCTACTCCGAATGGTTTCCGATATAAAACACATTTCATCTACACATGCTGTCATCCATTTAACGTACACATTTGAAAAATATTCTCTTAACAAGGGGTATCGTATCTTAAAATAAGTTGATTTTGCTATGCGTTGACTCAAGGTATAATTTTCAACCACTTTTAAAATGAACACTATGAATTATGAAGAACAACATAAAGGTGTGCGTTTGTCAAAGTTTGAAGCCAATCGGGTTAAAACTGTTTTGACTGGAGCATTTTGATTTCTAGAACAAGTTACTTTTGAGAGAAATCAAAGTTCGTGTTAGTATGTTTAGGTAAAACAAGTCGCGGATATGGTTTAAATGTTTCCACAGTACCTTATTGAAGGACTATGCATGAAAAAACTGTGGATCTGCCACAATGCTCACCTACAGAATGTCTATCAGCACAACATTCATTTATTTATTTATTTATTTATTTATTTATTTATTTATTTATTTATTTATTTATTTATTTATTTATTTATTTATTTATTTATTTATCCGGATGTAAAACTTGGCCGCACCCACACAATCGCCTACTGCAACAAATTGGAAAAGAGGTCAGGAAGAATAAAAACAGTTTGTTTATATCTTGATTTATTTATTTATACAGGGTGTTCGAAACATACAAGTAGCGCTACGGAAGGTAGGGATGGATGTCCGCAGCTTGCAAAAACATGACTTTTTTAGCGAATAGTTTGTCCGTCCGAGGGATGAGCATGAAGTAGAGGCTATGTTTGTGAAGTAGGTAGTAGTTTCGTTTGCCCCTCGGCTTATACCACCCGGCGTACAATGATTCAAGCAGTATGCATTCGTAAGTCGCATGAAAAAGTTATACATACAAGAAGTAAACGTTTTCACACTAGAAAATATCGTAATGTAGGTCAGCAAAGCCCTAAGTCGTTCATCATTAAATACTACCTGAGATACAAACATGAAATTTTCAACTTCATTTTTTATTCCTAATATAGGACATTAGTTTGAAGTCATATACAGGATGGTCGCAAAAAAACGTCAACGGGGTATATGAGCGTTAGAAGGTTGATCATTGATAAGTAATTTGAAACGTACCGTTGCCAATTTATCACCAATCAGGCCGCTTCATGTGAATATTTCATGTGAATTTAAATGGGCTTGGTGAGTCGGTACTGCTATATCTGAACGTGGCTTGAGAGCATCAGTCGATGAAAATAAACTTTGACCTGGGAGGGATTTGAACACGGAACTCCGAGCGACAGGATCGCGCCATGCGGTAACCCACGGTATGTATGACTCTCCACCTGGTCTTAAGCCACGCACAGATTCAGCAACACCTCCCATTTAAATTCGCCCGCGAAGGGATCTGATTGCCTAACTTCAGAAGATAATAAAATGAAAATGGCTGGAGATATCGAATTAATTATTTATCAGTATCACCAAGTCTCTAACGCTCACGTTGTTATCAGAGCCCTCCCAGACAGCCTGTCTATTTATTGGACACAACACAGTTTACTTACCCCCTTATGCGTGTTGCTCTTAATTTACCTTAATGTTATTATTACATTATATTAATATGAATACTATCCTATTTAATGTTAATAATTTTAATATTTAAACATGCATAACATTTTTTTATTATCGATTGTCAGTTGCGAGAGGAGGTCTGTATCGGAAAGGAGCAATTCGACTTTACGTCTGGTCGGTCTTTGTGTTGAGATAATCCCAGAGAAACAACAGGAGTTACGTCTGACGTTCATAGACTTTCGCGGTGTGTGAGGGAAAAGATTATACCAGAAAAGTACATGCAGTTGACTTAAGAAATGTAGGCTATATAAATGTTGAAGCAAAAGTCGGAATCTGTCTGGGAGTCAGATAACCTTCCGGTAAACGTTGAATTATATCAAGAATGAGCCTTAAGTCCTTTCCTAATTAATGCCCTCAAGCAGTTGCTGGCTGAAGAGGTGAGAGAGGAAGCCCCATGGATTAGGTGATATGTGGATGACATCGAGCTGTGCGCTAAAAGAGAAGAAAATTCAAAAGCTTCCGGAAGAAAGAGGCATGAAGCTAAATCGAGTATATATTCTGTAAAGCAGACAAAGGTCAAATGCAAGCTGTCAAATTGAATGCGACTATAGAGCAGGTTGGTGATGTTGCAATGGGAGTGTCTTCTAGAATAGAATCTGAAAAGGATGGAGGAATTTAGGGAGTGTTCTGCGATGCAGCGGAAATAGTATGCGGCGGGTGTATACGCGCCCTCTGAACTTTGCAATCATATCTACATAAGTGTACTGTCGTTCGATCTGTAGGGCATGAGGTACAATTATGCGCAACAAACAATTATATCGGAAATGTCGAGGTTTTTCACTCCTGTACAAGTGTTTTGTCACACCATGCGCACTGTACGTGCAGTAGGTCTACGCTCCCCATCTAACGCGTTCTGTCTTTTAAAGTAGAGACGCACTAAAGTGGAAAATAATTAGAAACTCCTGGTCTTGAAAATGTGTAATATTGCTTAGAACTGAGAAATAAATCATCAATAGGGGCGGATGTTGTTGGCCAAAATTTTACTGAAAATGATCAATAAAATGCCCTTATATTTATGGAAAAATGCTATAAAATCAATAAAAAATTACTTTAAAATATTTGACCAAGCTGGTGACTGTAAGAGCGGTTTACAAAAATATATCCCTGTTCTATTCACTGTACAGCTCCTGTCTTTACAGAAATAATTATGTTATAATTTACTCCACAAAATTCTATGGGCATCTAGAAAGAATGGATGAGAAACGGCTAACTAAGAAAATATTCAAGTACATCACTGGACTAAAAGCTTCGACGAAGTGGGTGGAAGAGGTAAAAAGAGATGCAATAGAAAGTGGACTTACAGTGGATATGATTCACAACAGAAAAGAATTTAGAAGTCGAGTGGACAGCATCAAAACATTCCAGGAGAAACCACCAAAATGTAGACCCAAACTGGTCATATCTGAGAAAGAAAGGAAGATCAGAACTGCAAGGATGAAGAGGTTCTGGGAGAAGAAGAAGAAGAAGAAGAAGAAGAAGAAGAAGAGAAAGCCTTAAGTTCAATGCGGTCCATAGGCGGCCAAATTCGGAAACAAGAAGAAGAAAACACGCCCAGCTAACGTAAACACGTTTTTCTTTTCAAATTCATGCCTTAGCTGATTTAAAAAATGCACTTTGTAATGGTTTCACGTTCAGTATTTTTCTTGCACAGAACTACAGCACACACTTCAGAGGATAATTCTGTTCTGAAGCGGAAAGTTAACTGTTGTTTCCTCCTTTACATCCTTTTTTTATGGTCTTGATGTACGCGGGAGTGAACGTCTGGCTGTAGGGGCTGATACATTCCTTGTGCTTGAGACACGTTAGGAAATAATTAGTTCTGTATTGTGTCCCTACACATACCGCGGAAACTTATAACATGTATAAATACTGTCCTTGTCCTTTCCTTAGCCACCAACAACTGCTGGTCACTTTGTTTGGTAGCTGCCTCTGTGGATCTGTCGTAGAGTGTCGGCCTCCGGATTCCAAGATAGCGGGTTCAAACCCGGCAGAGGTAGTCGGATTTTTGAAGGGCGGAAAAAAGTCCATTCGACACTCCATGTCGTACGATGTCGGCATGTAAAAGATCTCTGGTCATACATTTGGTATTTACCCGAAAAAATTAATTAAATCTCAGTCATAGACGCCCAAGAGAGATCCGGTTTACCCTGTCTGCCATCTAGCGGACCTAGAGTGAAACGGAACGTCGAAATTGACGAGCAGACAGCCAGATGGCGTCAAATCGAAATGTCTGCAAACGGTAGCTAAGGCCATACGATTATTATTATTATTACTTTGTTTGGCCTTGAAAGGTATTTGGCAACTTCAACCATAAGTGAAAAATGTATAACTGTTTATATTGTTACTTGTGGATGACAATAAAGAATATAAATCATTCGCTAGGCTCTCACGCAGAGTTTTGAGGGTTTAGTAGACTTACTTATAAAAGACAAATATTATATTGAACAGAACGTGGTACACATGGAATGTGGGTAGTAACTCTGTGTGGAATGGTTCTGTGACATGAGAAATGAGTTCGGGAGTAATATTACGAGTAATAGTAAGATCAATAAATGAATTACCCAATGTGCTGGGAGAGTTGATCGGCACAACATTTAAATATCACGACAGCTGAGCGTGCGAATCAACACAGCGCCATCTCATAACAGAGTATGGGTGTGTCGTCAGTTATTTGGCACAAATATTGCCATAATTTGAAACGCTATTCATTTCTTTTTGCAACAGGTAATCTCCTCTTTTATCTGCCAACTGAGCCATTAAACATAATGGCAAGTTACTCTCGGCGATATACGTGTGCACAAAAAGCGTCTTAATTGTTTCCTTTCCATGTACGCAGGCTCACCGACTTCGGATAATTATTGAGGAAGGAACGCCATGCTTAACTTGAATACAGGCATTAGAAATAAGGAACAACCATTAATGCAAACATTCCTATATAATAACAATATTCACAGACAAACAGAACAAGAATAGCCTTGAGCTTATTTCTCATATACATTTTTGAACGAGTCTAATGTACGGAGTTTTCAACAATATTCACACGTAAACAGAAAAATAGAACTTCATTCATAAATATTTTGAAGGAATATCCTCTGTACGAAGCCATCAAAAACAATCACAAGTAAAAAAAAAAAAAAAAACAGAACTTTCTTCATAACTACATTTTCTGAATACATGTCCTATAACTGTATATTGTTAATTTCATGATAATAGCTCTACCGCCTGAACAGTCTCCAGTGGGATATGTCGTTCTCTGAAGGAATGCCCGGTTTTTAATCTCATTCCTTGATATAAAATTATCTACCAAACGCATTAGTGAAAGCTCACCAGACTTTCTGGGTCAGTGCAGCTCAAAACATCTCACAGCAGCCCCGAGAGAATCAACCATGGTAATTCCTTTTTGAATCCTGTTACGCTCTACTCGGAGCTCCGAAGACTACCGAACTCGACGTTTTGATTGGACGTAACAGCTGGGAGGAGACGAGGGGCAAAATGGCACTCTGCCACCCTAAGATCACTTTTGGTGGGGACAGAAAAGGCCTTGTCCCCCCAAAGTCGTGGCCACTACATGTACGCATTGTCAAGGAACGTAACTCTACGTTAACAACATTTTAAAATCACCAAAAGGTCCTTCAAAATGCTATATATTGACTTAAAACCTCCTTTAAAAGATCAAATAACGACTGATAACCTCGAACCGGCAAAAATGCACGAAAATGCAAAATAAGAAACACGTAATCATCGTTCGTTATATTGTAGTTCGAATTTCTATACCACTGAGCAACGTTCTAATGTAAAGGTGAGAAGATGACATTTCAACAAAATCCTCCCCCAAGTTATCAACAATCAAATTTCACCGCACAGATGCTCAACACAGCACTTCCTAGTCTCTTGTAATCTACGAGGATCGGCCAATTAAAGTCTCTGCTTGCGGTTGTGACGGCCTTGCGCTCTGCCACGTGACCGCTTGACGGAAATGAAACATTCCAAGTGTGAGATAAGCTAACACCATATCAGTGTTTCCAGTAAATTAACCAACCAGTTCACACCGCACTGTCAGTGGACAGAGTCCAAGAACTCAGTCAGATAGCCTTTTAGGTAAAACAGTTAAAGTACTTAATGCGGTATTAATGTACGGCCACACACGCAGAATGCAATTATGCGTGGCTGCACTCTAGCTTCGAGGTCAAGGGTTCAGCATCTACTGTGTTACTATCAGCCATACATAAGTTATTTAAAGGGAAGGAGCGTCGGAAGCACAGAGCCAGCTGGTGTAAGTGCACTCTCCTTAATCTGACGCTTGCATATGCACACAAGTAAATGAATATCTCTATGACTGCTTAGCCTGATTATAAACACGGCTATTTCCATCGGATGTACTTTTTAACATAAATATGTCATATCGCTGGGGATAATCCGAACATTTGTGTAACGTGTGGCGACAAAATGTCTGACGGAAGTATAACCATAGCAACCGTGCAGTGATGTAAGGTATGGATGGATGGCCAGACAATGTTACCTAGCAACCGTGCAGGCTGTGATGTAAGATATGGATGGATGGCCAGACAATGTTACCTAGCAACCGTGCAGGCTGTGATGTAAGGTATGGATGGATGGCCAGACAATGTTACCTAGCAACTGTGCAGGCTATGATGTAAGGTATGGATGGATGGCCAGATAATGTTACCTAGTAACCGTCCAGGCTGTGATGTAAGGTATGGTTGGAAGGTCAGACAATGTTACCTAGCAACTGTGCAAGCTATGATGTATGGTATGGTTGGAAGGTCAGATAATGTTACCTAGCAACCGTGCAGGCTGTGATGTAAGTTATGGATGGAAGGTCAGACAATGTTACCTAGTAACTGTGCAGTATATGATGTAAGGTATGGTTGGAAGGTCAGACAATGTTACCTAGCAACTGTGCAGTATATGATGTAAGGTATGGTTGGAAGGTCAGACAATGTTACCTAGCAACTGTGCAGTATATGATGTAAGGTATGGATGGATGGTCAGACAATGTTACCTAGTAACCATGCAGGCTGTGATGTAAGGTATGGATGGAAGGTCAGACAATGTTACCTAGCAACCATGCAGGCTGTGATGTAAGGTATGGATGGAAGGTCAGACAATGTTACCTAGCAACCGTCCAGGCTGTGATGTAAGGTATGGATGGACGAACAGACAATGTTACCTAGCAACTGCACAGGCTGTGATGTAAGGTATGGATGGATGGTCAGACAATGTTACCTAACGACCGTGCAGGCTGTGATGTAAGGTATGGATGGATGGCCAGACAATGTTACCTAGCAACTGTGCAGTATATGATGTAAGGTATGGATGGATGGTCAGACAATGTTACCTAGCAACCGTGCAGGCTGTGATGTAAGGTATGGATAGTCAGACAATGTTACCTAGCAACTGTGCAGGCTGTGATGTAAGGTATGGATGGATGGCCAGACAATGTTACCTAGCAACTGTTCAGGCTGTGATGTAAGGTATGGATGGATGGCCAGACAATGTTACCTAGCAACCGTGCAGGCTGTGATGTAAGGTGTGGATGGATGGCCAGACAATGTTACCTAGCAACTGTGCAGGCTGTGATGTAAGGTATGGATGGATGGCCAGACAATGTTACCTAGCAACTGTGCAGGCTGTGATGTAAGGTATGGATGGATGGCCAGACAATGTTACCTAGCAACTGTGCAGGCTGTGATGTAAGGTATGGATGGATGGCCAGACAATGTTACCTAGCAACCGTGCAGGCTATGATGTAAGGTATGGATGGATGGCCAGACAATGTTACCTAGCAACTGTGCAGGCTATGATGTAATGTAAGGATGGATGGCCATGGCTGAGAGACATATTTCTGATCATTTGATTTTCGCAAACAGAAAACTGGTTTCTTTCTTCACGATAGAACAAAATCTGTTTCCCTGTTAAGGGCAGTCATTAAAAATGTGATATTTTTAGTATAGATTCAGGGACAGATTTAATCATCGATTAAAGCTTAACCTAGTGTAGTGTTTGAAATACTGTTAGTTATTGTGAAAGACATATTGTAATTGGCCGGTTTTGGACTAAGTCATGGAGTTGAACTTTTCTTGTAAGAATACTTTGCGTTTCTCTGTACTCTTCACGCGAGAGTTATGATGTCTTCTTCAAGAAAGATTACATGAAGGCCATTGTACAGTGGTTTCAATTTTTATTACAGAGTAATTCAACCTATTTATACAAAAAGTTGAACACAACTTTCATATTTTGATTCATAAAAGAATAAACTTGTGCAGAGACATGCTGTGTTCTTCTTACACAATTTTGTCTTATCCAAAGAATTTATTACAATAAAATGTTCAACAATTTTCATAAGTAATAATCAAATCTTCACAAACACTATCTAAACCGACTGAAATTCACTTATTTACAAGAAGTAAGACATCAGCTATTCAGCAATCGCGTAACTGAATCAATAAACATGATCTGCATTCAGGGCAGTTGCCCAGGTTGCAGATTCCCTATGTGTTCCTTTCCTAGCTTTTTCTTAAATAATTTCAAAGATAATGGGAATTTATTGAACATCTCCCTTGGTAATTTATTCCAATCCCTAACTCCCCTTTCTATGAACGTATATTTGCCCCAATTTGTTCTCTTGAGTTCCAGCTTTGTCTTCATATTGTGATATTTCCTACTTTAAAAGACACCACTCAAAGTAATTCGGCTACTAATGTCATTCCACGCCACCTCTCCGCTGACGGCTCGGAATATACCACTTACTCGAGCAGCTCGTCTTCTTTCTCCCAAGTCTTCCCAGCCCAAACTTTGCACCAATTTTGTAATGCTACTCTTTTGTCGGAAATCACCCAGAACAAATAGAGCTGCTTTTCTTTGAATTTCTTCCACTTTTCAAATCATGTAATCCTGGTGAGGGTCCCATACACTGCAACCATACCCTAGTTGGGGTCTTACCAGAGACTCATATGCGCTCTCCTTTACATCCTTACTGCAACAAGTAAACACCCTCATAACCATGTGCAGAGATCTGTACTCTGTATTTCCAATCTCATTTATGTGATTACCCCAATGAAGATATTTCCTTATATGAACACCTAGGTATTTACAGTGATCCCATAAGGAACTTTCAACTTACATCATATCCTGCACGTTGCTAGGTAACAACGCAGTAATTAAAACTGAGAGGACTTTTCCTATTTGTGAAATTCACAAGCTGAATTTTAACCCCGTTTATCATCATACCATTGCCTGCTGTCCATAATCTTTGATTTGCTGATCTGGAGGTGGTCCTGTTTGTCACAAATGATCATGGAGTAGGCCGTTTACGTAATTGTAGGTACACATTTCAACTGTTCTGGCCATTTTGTGACGTATCGACGTGGAAATCGTGATCTTCGTGACAAATGCTATAAGGACATTTACAACTTATTCTGTGATAAAATGGAGAAGGCTATGTATGTAACTTGGCTACTGGTTTGACAGAAGGCAGTTTGGGTTTAGGAAAGGTTATTCTACTGAAGCTCAGCTTGTAGGATTTCAGCAAGATATAGCAGATAACCTGGATTCAGGAGGCAAAATGGACTGTATTGCGATTGACCTAAGGCATTTGATGGGATAGATCATGGAAGACTACTGGCAAAAATGAGTGCTATTGGAGTAGAAAAGTGAGTGACTGAATGGGTTGCTATATTTCTAGAAAATAGAACTCAGAGAATTAGAGTAGGCGAAGCTTTATCTGACCCTGTAATAATTTAGAGGGGAATTCCCCAAGGCAGTATTATTGGACCTTTATGTTTTCTTATATATATCAATGATATGTGTAAAGAAGTGCAATCAGAGATAAGGCTGTTTGCAGATGATGTTATTTTGTACAGAGTTATAAATATGTTACAAGAGTGTGAGCGGCTGCAGGGTGACCTCGATAGTGTTGTAAGATGGACGGTGGGCAATGGTATGATGATAAACGGGGTTAAAAGTCAGGTTGTGAGTTTCACAAATAGGAAAAGTCCTCTCAGTTTTAATTACTGCGTTGATGGGGTGAAAGTTCTTTTTGGGGATCATTGGGTATCTAGGTGTTAATATAAGAAAAGACCTTCATTGGGGTAATCACATAAATATGATTGTTAATAATGGGCACAGATCTCTGCACATGGTTATCAGGGTATTTAGGGGTTGTAGTAAGGATGTAAAGGAGAGGGCATATAAGTCTCTGGTAAGACCCCAAATAGAGTATGGTTCCAGTGTATGGGACCCTCACCAGGATTACATGATTTGGGAACTGGAAAAAATTCAAAGAAAAGCAGCTCGATTTGTTCTGGGTGATTTCCGACAAAAGAGTAGCATTACAAAATTGGTGTAAAGTTTGGGCTGGGAAGACTTGGGAGAAAGGAGACGAGCTGCTCGATTAAATGGTATGTTCCGAGCTGTCAGTGGAGAGATGGCGTGGGAGGACATCAGTAGACGAATAAGTTTGAGTGGTGTCTTTAAAAGTAAGAAAGATCACAATATGAAGATAAAGTTGGAATTCAAGAGGACAAATTGGGGCAAATATTCGTTTATAGGAAGGGGAGTTAGGGATTGGAATAACTTACCAAGGGAAATGATCAATAATTTTCCAATTTCTTTGCGATCATTTAAGAAAAGTCTGGGTAAACAACAGATAGGGAATCTGCCACCTGGACGAAATGCAGATCAGTAGTGATTGATTGATTGATTGATTGATTGATTGATTGATTGATTGATTGATTGATTGATTGATTGATTGATTGATTGATTGATTGATTGATTGATTGATTGATTGATTGATTGATTGATTGATTGATTGATTGATTGATTGATTGATTGATTGATTGATTGATTGATTGATTGATTGATTGATTGATTGATTGATTGATTGATTGATTGATATGTGTTTAGACATAATGATAGACGGGAGAAGTAGCCTTGTAAATAGTATGGAGAAAAGTCCATGTATTTGTTGCCGGGCTGAACCGAACACAGGTGATACAGACATGTTACGAGAACTACTGAGTAAACTGGGTCGAAAGGATGAGAGACAGAACATGAATGAGAGATGCTGGGATGAGGAGATTCAAAGTGGGGAACATATGCTGAGTAAGGAGGTCAATCAATCAATCAATCAATCAATCACTACTGATCTGCAATTAGGGCAGTCGCCCAGGTGGCAGATTCCCTATCTGTTGTTTTCCTAGCTTTTCTTAAATGATTGCAAAAAAATTGGAAATATATTGAACATCTCCCTTGATAAGTTATTCCAATCCCTAACTCCCCTTCCTATAAACAAATATTTGCCCCCAATTTGTCCTCTTGAATTCCAACTTCATCTTCATATTGTGATCTTTCCTACTTTTAAAGACACCAATCAAACTTATTCGACTACTAATGTCATTCCACGCCATTTCTCGGAACATACCACTTAGTCGAGCAGCTCGTCTCCTTTGTCCCAAGTCTTCTCAGCCCAAACTTTGCAACATTTTTGTAACGCTACACTTTTGTCGGAAATCGCCCAGAACAAATCGAGCAGCTTTTCTTTGGATTCTTTCCAGTTCCTGAATCAAGTACTCCCGGTGAGGGTCGCATACACTGGAACCATACTCTAGTTGGGGTCTCACCAGAGCCAAATATGCTCTCTCCTTTACATCCTTATTACAACCCCTAAATACCCTCATAACCATGTGCAGAGATCTGTACCCTTTATTTACAATCATATTTAAGTGATTACCCCAATGAAGATCTTTCCTTATATTAATATCTAGGTATTTACAATGATCCCCAAAGGGAACCTTCACCTCATCAACGCAGTAATTCAAACTGAGAGGAATTTTCCTATTTGTGAAACTCAGAACCTAACTTTTATCCCCGTTTATCATCATACCATTGCCTACTGTCCATCTCACAACATTATCGAGGTCATTTTGCAGTTGCTCACAATCTTGTAACTTATTTATTACTCTGTACAGAATAACATTATCTGCGAAAAGACTTATCTCTGATTCCACTTCTTTACACATATCACTGATATATATAAGGAAACATAAAGGTCCAATAATACTGCCTTGCGGAATTCCACTCTTATTATTACAGGGACAGATAAAGCTTCACCTACTGTAATTCTCTGAGTTCTATTTTCTAGAAACAGAGCAACCCATTCAGTCACTCTTTTGTCTAGTCCAATTGCACTCATTTTTTTCAGTAGTCTCCCATGATCTATCCCATCAAATGCCCTAGACAGGTCAATCGCGATACAGTCCAATTGACCTCCTGAATCCAGGATATCTGCTATACCTTGCTGGAATCCTACAAGTTGGACTTCAGGTAACTGCAAGAGTGCAAGATGTTGAGAAAAAGACGAACATCTTACAATGTAAAACCATATTACTAGAACTCTGTAACATTAGTAAGAGGATGGCTATAAATAAATAGATAATCAGAAATATAAGTTAATTTGACTACTATTTGAATATAACAAAGAAAACAAGTAAATAAACAAGCGATTTTAGTTTTTTCTGGAACTGCATTTACGCCGGAAGTAATTTTCGATGTTTTTTTCAGTTTGATAGAGCTATCCAAGACTAAGAATTTGAAACATTTTCTGGCCCTTTAGCCCGTCAACTTTCGGCACAATTGAGGAAATTGTTTAGTTTTATGTTGACCCCTACTTTGTCTGCTAAGGAAAGTTTTCATTATTAAAATACTGTATCATTCGTTGGATCATACATTTTTCTAACAATTTTCCTTTCGCAGCTCCTTTGAACCACACATCACTACAGGTTTTCCAGACATTTCTCCTTGATTTACCTAATCAAACGAGCCTTGACATCTGCGGGCATTCCAGCTATTTTGGAACCCATAGCAACCAGCTGATCCGATGGTAAACGTCCTGATGAGTAATAGTTACAGTATATCTTGTAAGAAAGAAAAGTCGTTAATGTGGGATGCCACTTGCGTGGATACTGTTGCAGCTACACAGTTACCAACCACTTGTGAAGTAGCTGGATCAGAAGCAGAAGCAGACGTTCTTTTAAAGAGGAATAAATATCGATCTATTATCGATAATTACGTTTTCGTAGCGTTTACTATTGAAACTTTTGGGCCATGCTGTTAGGAAACAAAGAACCTCATCTGTGAAACCGGGACGCTGCTACAGGACAAGACAGATGATTCCCGAGCTACTGAGTATCATCAGCAGGCAATGCTGCAAGTGGCCTTTCTCTCCTTTCTTGGAAGAAATATTTTATCGTTAATTAATTCTTGAATTACGAATGTTATTTATTATCACATTCTGAATAACAGTGATGAATTGTAAAATAAATTAACTACAATAAAAATGGATAAGAATGAATGTCAAAGAGTGAAAGATGACGAGAATTCTTGTTCGTTATGTGTGGAAAAGTAATGAACGTAAAGAGTCTGTAAGGAGACAAAATCACTTACGATCAAATAATTTGTTAGTGGATTTAAAGTTAAAATAGGAAAAAAAGAGAACTCCAAGCAGTTGTCAAAGTATTAAACAAAGAGTGGATCTCACCAGGAAAGACAACAAAATAATTTTGAAGGAAAATAAGCACGAATGTAAAGAATGAAGGGGGAGAATATGTATTTGCCGGAGACTGTTTCTAGAAATGATCTGCTAGTAATACCAGTACCTGGATGTGTCTTATTTTAATATATTTGATGTGATATGTTGCGTTTCTGACACAATTAAATAAATCTCGTAATGGAGGAGTTTAGGATCACTATTTCATGAAGAAAGCTAAATTGCATGCCCTCTGTCAATCAGAAAATTACGAATAGTTCTTGTGAAACCTTCTGTATAAAGGAAGATGTCGTGAGCCCAAACGGCTGCATCTAGAAACATGAAACGTTCAGTTTATGCCCTTCATATACTGTAGCCAACCGCTACGACTTTTGTTTTGTTTTTGAAAATGCACTCTGCAGGTTGCACACTCCCATGATACCGGCTCCCCTCTACCTTAATAAATATGACTGCTTGATGCAATACGAACAGTGTTTTTGAAAAAGTACAATTAATACAAAATCCGAATATGAAAAGAAAAAATATTCAGTATATCGATAAGAATGATACCGATTGCTACAGAAAATAAACTCCTAAAGATTAGGGGAAAAGTTAATTTAAACAATTATACAGATGATATTTTTGAAATATGCGTGATCTGTATAACAAAAGTTTAATGTGACAGACTCATTCATCATCGAGTGCATTTTCTCCACGACGTAGGCAAAGGAACAATTCTTGGAAATTCCGATTATAAACGGTGAAAAGACATCTAGAGAAAACTCATACCTCAAGAGAATAGAGCCTGTTTTGTCTTTTCTTTAGGATTCGGACCATTTTCTTATGCAAATATAAGGCCTCAAATACTTTTTGTTCTTACATGTTAACCTCTTTCGTATGTCCTTTTCGTTTTGGAATGTTTTTTTAGAATGTGTTGTACGTCGCACCAACACAGATAGGTCTTATGGTGACGATGGGATCGAAAAGGGTTGGGAGTGGGAAAGAAGTGGTTCTGGCCTTAATTAAAGTACAGCCGCAGCATGTCTGTGGTGTGCAAATGGGAAACTGCAAACCAAATCGTATAGGCCTACCTGAAAATCGTCAGTTTTTTAACTCATGTCCACAGAGTCTCCACTTGGACGGTGAGCACATGGATACATAACACGAAGGTGCAAGTGTGTTCTTTAGAGATAGGATACAGCAGCCAATGACTCGCATGGCTGAGTAACTCGCAATGGCGTACTTCCGCAAAGCTCGCAGATTACGATCAGGAACTAGAAGTGTTCACTACGTCACAACAAGGTCCGTGAACCGTGCTATACACCAGTCAACAGAGAATTTAACTTCCTATGCTTCTTGGCCTTTTGAACACGGACATGTTTTTGGTCTATAGCGACATCAAGTTCCCAGACATCATCGTAACCATGGTAACCACTGTCTAGATCAGTGACGTCATCTTCTCACTGTGCGATTTCTTCCTGGAACTAAGAGCTTGAGAAAATCTCGTGTCAAGTGAACCCGTTGTAATCCTCAGTCCAGAATTTAAAATCCTTGAAGTGACCAGAAAACGAACTCAGGTCCTTGGAATGAGAGACAGGCACGCTACCTCTAAACTAAAGAGCTGAAATAATTGTACCGTATTAGTATTACATTTACGAGGTCTAGAATGTCTTTCAATACCTCACAGTTCATAAACCTTGCGATTCTTTCGTGGATATACTCATTTCTCTTTCCAGTGTGTGGAGTCAGAGGAGTAGCCGCCGGTCCGGATGGTGTCCTCCCTACAGAACAAAAAGGTTCTTTTATTTTCTCTCAACATTTGAAGTCAAGTATTGGAACCGAATAATGCTAAGAAAATTATATTTCATTGTAAAACTGTAAATTCTCATCAATGAGGAAGACTGTTCCGCGATATCAAACTTAGGTGACTAACGTTTAGCGCGCAGTTCACTGGTAAATGTTTCCTGGTTGAGGATAAGGCACGGACTTTCAAGTTTCCATCCGAGGATATAGTGTGGGTGAGGGGGTTGAGATGTAAGGGGGAAGCGCCCTCATGGACGGGTTCTGGAGGAGGAAGGGCGCGGGAAAAGGCTTTCACTTGGGCAGAGTCCGTAGCAGTGTAGCAAACCCCTATTCGAGCATGCGCCAGCCAAATCTCCATGGTCCCAAGCAAAAAAATTAAATAATTTATGACCTTGTTTGCGCTATTATTTATATTTTAAAAAGAAAATAAGAAATAATTATATTGATATGTAACATTTGAGACCAGGAATTTTGATTCAAATTGGGCCTCTGATTTGCAAGCCGCGGTTTGTGAGGGTTGACAACATTAAATTAATTTGTGTTCGCGCGGAAGACTTGAATGAGTGCGGTGGTACTGGTCAGTAGCAAAAAAGAGTTGTGGGGAAGAAGTATTGTGGACGTCCCCCGACCTGAGAGAGCACCGGCCGCCACTGATTATCTATATGCCCTGCACCTCAGTCCTGCTTCTGGCATGAATGTTCAACATACCGGTCTTTGGTTCAGAGAGTTACGGCTTCGATTCTGAGCTCGCCCACCGATTTTAGCTGGCTCGGGAACTCGGTGTTTGGGTTCGTAATACTAGCCCTGTAGTATAGAAGTAGCGTGCCTCCGTGGTCAGCGCGATGGTCTTTCGTGCAGAGAGTCCCAGGTTCGATACCAGGCCGGGTCGGGGATTTTAACCTTCATTGGTTAATTCCGATGGCTAGGAGATGAGTGTGCTGTCTTCATCATTAGAATTCACCATAGATAGGGCCCCATCCTCACAAACGCGCAGGTCGCCTAGGCACCAGGCCTGTGCGGAAACCTCTCATTCCAAGGCCCTGGCTTCACGGAGTTTAATTCTCGACTGAGGAGTAGAACGGAATTCAAAGCTCTTAGAAAGAGAAGATGTCGCTACTGACCAACACTGGTTGCAATTGTTACAATAGTGTCGGGAAACTGACAGACCAAAAACATATTCACGTTAAAAAAAAGTCTTATTCTGTCTTCACTGTTTAAAGCTTGCACGTCACTAGGATAATTTTAAAATCAGTTGGAGGGATTGATAATTCTGCATTTCTCAATGATGTCCAGACTTAATCTCACTCGCTTTCCAACCTGACACAGGATTTATGCAAGAACAATGTCAATTTTTCCCCGTTGAAGGTGTTATCATTTCTTCGCTTAAATTTATTTAATATTCCACATACACATTTCAAGCATTTATCACTACTATATCAACGAAATGCCAAGCATTCGTAAATAACATTTTCTGGACTTTATTCCGTTTTAACAATACTGAACTGTCTGAGGGAATATTAGGTCTGTGGCTAGCGAGCTTGCCTCTTACTCGGAGGTACTAGGTTCAATTTGCGGCCAGATCTGCAATTTTTACCTGGTTCCAGTTCCTGTCAGCCCACGTGATTAGTCTAGATCCCTGATGTTTATGCAGTAATAGCAAGGCCAAGTGTGAGGACTCAGCTATTATAGCACGGCCGTGATTACAGCATGGCAGTTTGTGATCCCGCCACTACAAGCATTGTAACACGTGATCCAGTAGTTCCGGCAAACCGGGTATAGAAAAGTTCGGGAGATGTTACTGGGCGAGATATTTCAGTTAGTAAGTTGAATTTTCTCTGCTTCCAGTTCCTAAACTCAGTTCATTGCGTGTTGTGTACTTCAAGCATGTATCTTATGTAGCCTAACACTGTAGTTCAGCGTGCCGTACTGTTTTGTGCCTGGCTGTAAGTCAGGCTATCGTACAGTAGTTGCTGACTCGCGATTTTTTCACCACCGAAGGATTGAAATCAATTTGAAGAATGGGCTAAAGCTCTACGGAAGGATACTGACTTAACGCGTAATAGCAGAATTAGTCATGTTCTTTTATCTGATGATTTGATAGTAAAATCAGATCATTTTATAGTGAATGGTGAAAATTGGATATCTCTCGTGTGAGATGGAATTACGTCCAGGAGCTGTGCATGACATTTCCCCTAATTTGCCGCCAAATCTTCATGCAAGCTTTCGAAAGTCCAGTAACCGACAAATTGAGTTGGTAAGTAGATTATTACCTTTAATTACTTTGTGAATGTTTTTTTTTTAAATTCAGGGAGTTACTGTATATGCCATTTATCTATATATGCACACTCCAGTAACCTGTGCTTTCCGCAACATGTGACAAAGGCCGCAGCTCTTATTTCCATGTGTGATTTTTTCCATTGTACCCTGCCGTGGTATTTTGATTGTAATCTCTCATTGCTTTTTAAAGACAGTGTCTATACTGTACTTATCAGTTACGAAGTAATACGTTTCCCCTGGCAGCTGACCGGTACTGTGGAGCTTGCCCACTCGAGCGTTGCCTGGCGCGGCGCACTTGCACTCGAGGAGTCCTCACACTTCTTATTATATTCGCATTGGTAATAGGTTAGAATACTAGCTAATTCGGCTAGTAGAAAATATCGTCCAGCCAGCTCCTCCGTAATGTAGCATGAGTAACATAACTTCTAGGGGTTCTAAAAGGCCGGGCCCCTAACATTTATGGAAATCTCATAGCAGAACTACTTAATGGGGTGCAGATGCGTGTACACTAGGAACAACTGCTCTAGCAATAGTATATTCACCAGCTGAATATTGCTCCTCTGTATAGCTCAATAACTCCTACACTAGTCTGGTTGATGTCCAACTGTACCACACAATGAGAATATTATCGAATACATTGCACTCCACTCCTATTCAATGGTTACCATTACTGAGCAGCATTCAGCCTCCTCACGTCAGACGGCAAAGCGCCCTTCTTAGACTGTGGATCAGAACACTGAAGAACAGTTACTCCCCAGTACAATTGGATACAGATGAAAATGCCGTAACGAGACTGAAATCACGGAAATCTGCCTGGAAGACGGCGAAGTAATTAGTCAATTCACATTTTTAAACCTGATGAAACATGAATGGTCACAATGACACCCTCACGGCATTGCCAACATCAGGAATCCAATTACAAAGTTGCCTGGGTTTAACCTTCTTCGCTTCACCTGGACCACACTTAACAGGATACGCTGAGGAGTCGGAAAAAGTTCTTCTACTCTGCACCAGTGGAGCTGGAAAGACTCTCCAGCTTATGTCTGTAGTGCTGAAGTGAAAACCATCGTACACATTCTGAAAGACTGCCTCTGCCAGGTTTCCCTAATTCCATCGAGGACATGCATCGTGTGACCTCTGAGGCACTCTCTTAATTGTAAGAGCTGGATATTCGTCTATAGGAGGCTGAAAGCTCTCCACATTCACCTTTTAATGTGGACTTTGTATATATATTAAGGTGTATATGGAGTCAACTGACATATTTTTTGTGCGTGTCAAGAACTTGTACATAGATTCGATTGTCAATAATAATAATAATAATAATAATAATAATAATAATAATAATAATAATAATAATAATAATAATAATAATAATAAATAAGCAGAACTACTGTCCGGGCTACAGTATACTTGTTATCCGTTTCAATTTGTGTTGTAATCCGTGTTCTATACTGATCACAATTAACGAGCTATCTGACTGTGAAATAGCGGTGTCGGTCTAGAAAGCCAAGAACACCGGCCATGAGTATTCATCGAGCTGAATACGCATAACCTCGCAGTCTGCAAGCATTCGGACTGAGCAGCAGTCCCTTGGTAAGCCAAAGCCCGTCTGGGATAGGGTTTGATTCTAAGAGAACACAAAGGAAGGAAGCAAAATGTAATATACAAGGGTGTGCGTTGAAGTGTTACGACAGTTCTTCAGCTCAGTACGTGCAACGTACCAAGGAGTTAGAATATATTGAGTAAACTGGTGCTCGATCACTAGTGAGAGCTGGCAAGCACATTGAACCTGCAATAGCTGGGAGGGACACGAGAGTGGCAGTCGCTGCAGACGGCTGGTCGCCATCCAACACTTGATTACACTTCATAATGTTCAACCTAAAAACTTCTCCACTTGTCTGGAAACTCAACGAGCAACCCACGATTGTAATTAGCAGACATTACAAGTACAGTCTGGTGCAGGAGTGTGAAGCAGGAAAGCCCTGTTAGGCCGCCTACAAGACTCAACCTTGAGCACGGTTCTTCAGAGCTGACTCATCCTCACCCACAGCACAGGAATCGACACCAGAATGAGGTATGCTTCACCTCCGGTCGTTCCAACCCCCGCAAGAGCAGCAGTCACAAGCTTCTGAGAAGTGAAAGTGTTCAGAGCATCACTCCCGTAAACTCCAGAGATGAGTAACATCCATATCCTTAGTCGACAACTTTAACGTCAGGATGGTCAACTAGCTGTCAGGTTTTGACATCTCACCCGTGAACAATCACGATGCTACATATTTCTAGTGATGGGAGAATCGAATACTTTTAATAATAGAATAACCTCCATCCGATTATTTAAATAGTCGAATAAATAATCGAATGAGGTTCAAATATCATTCAATTGCATCTCTTAGAATAATAGGTTACGTCATGAATAAAGTTTTCGGTTGATTGATCGGCTGAAATATGCGAATAGACGAATTCTTACGAAAAATAGAAATCATTTTTATTTTCAAGCTAATCTCCAAATACTGAAACTAAATGAGTGAATGGGCTGTCTTAATCCGTAAATAAGTTTCTTATTTAAGTAAATGCCGTCTTCTGACCACATAATGGAACAAAGCCCCAGTAGGCCTACTACCAATTGCCCTTTTTGTTTCAACTTGCAGCAGACAATACACCTACTTTAATTTTGTGTCAAAGGGAAAAAATTAATTATATTACCTCTAAGATGACAGTCTAATAATAATAATAATAATAATAATAATAATAATAATAATAATAATAATAATAATGGCATCTGAGTGCACAACTCATTCACACGTGTGGAACATGAGTTCATACAATTTTCGGAAGGCTTATCATAGACCGATCATCTCACACACACATTTCCTGTCAGGGAATGGAGATAGGTAGCTTTACCTTCCCCGTGTTGAGATTGATGAGCCGATGATATCTGGATAACTTTTCATTGGATTATTTAGAGGTAAGGTAAGGGTTATTCTGCCCGAAGGCAGGTCCGAACCTCCGAAGAGGTGTTCCTGAGCCGGAGTTTACGTGCGGTAGGGTGGCCAGTTCCTTTCCGCTCCTCCATTCCCTTACCCCCCGCCAACAGCGCGTGGCAACCCATCCAACTCCTGACCACGCCCAATGTTGCTTAACTTCGCAGATCTCACGGGATCCGGTGTTTCAACACGGCTACGGCCGTTGGCGGATTATTTAGAAAGCATTCATTATTCGATTCCTGCAGTCATTCGAATGGACTGTCGAATGAATAATCGGAAAATAATCGAAATGAAAAGTAATCGAATAAACGATTATTTTGCACTTTTTATGTACTTTTCTCTGTTAGACAATATTAGTTGGCATTAAGTATACCTTCTCTTTCAAGCAACCTCTAAATTGAGGAAGTGTTACTATGTGCGCACAAATGAATGGAGCGGTTTCAAAAAATTCCTGTTTGTTTATTATTTCTTGTAACATTGCAAAATTATATAGACAGACAGAAAAACTCACAAACTTTTTTATGATTCTACAAGTGCTCGATATGTGCTCCATGAGTACCTCTACACACATCAACTCTACAGTCAAGTTCGTCCCACACCTGACTACATTCTTCTTCTTCTTCTTCTTCTTCTTCTTCTTCTTCTTCTCCTCCTTCTTCGCCTTTATCTATCCACTGCTGAAGGCAGGTCTCTTCCATTACATTTCAGTCGCTTTAATCTTGATTCCCCCCTCCCCTCCCGTAGGTAAGGACGTTTCGATATACTAAAATATTGATATTTAATAAAATGTCGATATGGCGACGTTATCATCGATATTTCTCGATATCGAGTTCCGTAGATGTGGGCTGAGAGCACTCACTCTCCCCAGTTGGTGGTTATCCGTGAGTGGGAGAAAAGAGTGTCTATTGATTCCATTACAATTCAATTAGGCAATAATTCATTCATTCATTCATTCATGCAGTCATTCAGTTCATTCATAATGTGTATTGTAAGTCGAAGATAACACTGTGACATAAATAAATACCTGCACCAGTACAACTTAATAAGGGTAAGACACATGTTGTCCTAGACCAACGGTTCTCAAGCTGGGGGTGCGCGCTCCCCTGTAGTAAAAAGTTGTGACAAAGAAAAGAATTTACTACAACTTATCTTCGTCACCACTAAATCGTACGAGTAGAAAAAAAGTTTTTTTTTGCTAGGGGCTTTACGTCGCACCGACACAGATAGGTCGTATGGTGACGATGGGATAGGAAAGGCCTAGGAGTTGGAAGGAAGTGGCCGTGGCCTGAATTAAGGTACAGCCCCAGCATTTGTCTGGTGTGAAAATGGGAAACCACGGAAAACCATCTTCAGGGCTGCCGATAATGGGATTCGAACCTACTATCTCCCGGACGCAAGCTCACAGCCGCGCGCCTCTCACCGCATGGCCAATTCGCCCGGTAAAAAAAAAGTTTTTCCTAAAATCTTTATCTATACTAATACCATAAAGAGAAAAGGATTTCTATGTTTGTATATATGTTTGTAATGGATAAACTCAAAACTACTGAACTGATTTTAAAAATTATTTCGCCTATAGAAAGCTACATTGCCAGTGAGTAACATGGGCTGTATTTTATTTTCAAAACAATTAAAGACCCTACGAAAATTGGGATCGATATAATTGCTGACAAAGACAACAGTGTAGGATATATAATCGATCCAGCCGCCCGTTTTGAATCCTCCGCGAGTCAACCTGACGATGTTCATCATGAGAAGAAGAATTTTGTTTTAATTTTTTTTTGCTACAGTAGTTGCTTTACGTCGCACCGACTCAGATAGGTCTTATGGCGACGATGGGACAGGATAGGGCTAGGAGTGGGAAGGAATCGGCCGTGGCCTTAGTTAAGGTACAGCCCCAGCATTTGCTTGGTGTGAAAATGGGAAACCACGGAAAACCATTTTCAGGGCTGCCGATAGTGGGGTTCGAACCTACAATCTCCCAAATACTGGATACTGGCCGCACTTAAGCGACTGCAGCTATCGAGCCCATAGTTCCTTTTTACAAGGAAGGATATAAGCTAAAAAAGATCGGTCATGGGCTTGCTAATCGGGAGTAGCGGCACGATACCTGAGTTCTGCAGGACATTCCACCTGCCAAAATCTTTGAGTATTGACATTGGACTTTCTGCCTTGAAATCATCAGTAAGTATTTTAAGAAACTACCTTCGGTGATTTGTATTAACATTAAATAGACTTCTATGTACTTTTCTCTGTTAGACAATATTAGTTGGCATTAAGTATACTTTGTCTTTCAAGCAACCTCTAAATTGAGGAAGTGTTACTGTGTGCGCACAAATGATTGGAGCGGTTTCAAAAAATTCCTGTTTGTTTATTATTTCTTGTAACATTGCAAAATTATATAGACAGACAGAAAAACTCACAAACTTTTTTATGATTCTACAAGTGCTCGATATGTGCTCCATGAGTACCTCTACACACATCAACTCTACAGTCAAGTTCGTCCCACACCTGACGTAGCATGTCACTGTCAATTTGACCAAAGGCATTGATGATGCGGGCTCTCAGTTCTGTTAAAGCAGCCGGTAATGGTAGCGTAAAAACAGTGTCTTTCACATAACCCCATGCGAAGAAGTCGCAAGGGGTGAGGTTAGGAGAGCGTGGAGGCCATGACATGAGAGTGTGATCTTCATTCGCGATACGACCGATTTATCTTCTGGAAGTCCGCTATTCAGAAAGTCACGAACATCAACATGGAATTGAAGTCGAGCACCATCCTGTTGGTAGATGAAGTTCATGCTATCGGTCTCCAGCTGTGGCATGAGCCAATTCTCCAGCATATCCAGGTAGATGTGCCCAGTAATGGATTTTTCAGCGAAGAAGAAGGGACCGCAAACTTTAAATTTGGAGATGGTATAGAAAACATTGAGCTTGGGAGAGTTACGAACGTGTATATGTAACCTAAGATATCAAAAATTTGCCTATAAAACTCATTATAGGCCAATATAGACGAAATATAGACAAAGCTCATTTTAAGCCTCACCGTGCGAAGAACAAAACTCGGTAAGGCCCTACGGGCCCCGAAAATCATGTTTTAAAGGCCTAAAAGCAACCGTGCCGGGCTGAGTGGCTCAGACGGTTAAGGCGCTGGCCTTCTGACCCCAGCTTGGCAGGTTCGATCCTGGCTCAGTCCAGTGGTATTTGAAGGTGCTCAAATACGTCAGCCTCGTGTCGGTAGATTTACTGGCACGTACAAGAACTCCTGCGGGACTAAATTCCGGCACCTCGGCGTCTCCGAAAACCGTAAAAGAGAAGTTAGTGGAACGTAAAACAAATATTATTATTATTATTATTATTATTATTATTATTATTATTATTATTATTATTATTATTATTATTATTATTATTATTATTATTATTATTAAAAAGCAACCGTTATGGAGATATTGCCATCACACTACCCCGCTCTAGGAATCGGACGAAGAAATGGCCAGCTGTAACCATGGCAACGTCAGCTCAAGGATTCTACAGTAGAATACAGGCCTGCGGTTCGCAGTAGGCACGTGCGTAAATGTAGGGTATACCAAGGAGCGATTCTGCTACACATATGACTGTCTGGAATAAAGCACTGTGGGGAGATGCAGACGGGGTGGCATACAAATATAAGCGAAAATATTGTCGAATCCATAGGTTTCAGGGTCACTGAAATGAATAGTGTCACTTCTCATGTCGTTTAAGTCCAAGTTCAACCCCCATCCTGCGCAATATATTTACCGGCATTTGTATTATTATTTTTTGTGTTATTCATGACTTTCTTCGGAAAGTGACTGCATTATAATTATTACTTAAAATGTGTAATATCATCAATTAAGCGCTCCTAATTAATAATAAAATAATTATAAAACATTTTTGAGATATTAACCCTAACAGAAATTTCGAACTTTTGTAAATCAATAATTCATTACGGAAGCGTAAAATAATTTACCCATGGAAAGGGGCCGCAGGCCCACAAAAGTTGAGAACCACTGTCCTAGACTAACGTCTAGGGACAAAAATAAATATACCCAGCGAGTTGGCCGTGCGCTTAAGGGCGAGCAGCTATGAGCTTGTATCCGGGAGATGGGAGGTTCGAACCCCACTGTCGGCAGTCCTGAAGATGTTTTTCTGTGATTTCCCATTTTCACACCAGGCAATTGCTGAGGATGTACCTTAATTAAGGCCACGGCCGCTTCCTTCCCACTCCTAGCCCTTTCCTATCCCATCGTCGCCATAAGAGCTATCTGTGTCGGTGCGACGTAAAGCAATTGGCGGTAGGCTCTCACTACTGTAACGGCGGAAGGGTATGGAGGGATTCACAGACTTATTATAAACTGACCACGATGTAACCTCCAACTGAGCGCGCGAGTCAACACAGCGCCATCTCTTAACAGAGTATGCGTGTGACGTCACATAGCGCAAATTACTCTGAAGCTCTATTTTCATTTCCTTTTTCTTTCAACAGGTAGCCTGCTCTTTGATCTATCAATTGAGACATTGAACATAATCGTAAGTCAAATACTGTGGGCGAAATACGCGTTCTGTCCAAACACTAACATTCTTCCTCCCCGTGTACCCATTCTCGAGGAACGTAAGTCTACGTTAAAAATTAACAAGGTACAGTTTAGAGATTGGGTGTGTTAGGCCTAGCTGTAATTATAACAGGCAAATCATGAAACAATCTGGTTTAATCTCTCCCCACTTCCACGCGATCCGCAACTATATGGTGGGCGTACTCTATTCTATATGACATATCTCAATATCAAATTATATATTTGTTTCCAAAATACAAGGATTAGAAAAGATATTGAACTAGCATGTGCTCGCAGCTTCGCCCGCGTGTATTAATTCAACCGTTAGATGTTTTTAAACCATTTACTTCAAAGCAAAATGGCATTAGCCCTACAAACGTAGGCAAGTCAAAAAGGAATGTGCAATTTTGTTCTAATTGTCTTTAGGTTGGTTGTGCTCACCATCCGCTAGATGGCACCGTTGTGCAGGTTTCAGCGTTATGAGATCAGTACAGCTCGCGCTGTTGCGACCTAAAGATGGCCGCGCCACTCTTTGTTTGCACCAAGGAAGGACAGCGTTCCGCAATCCGGTTTCTGTGGTCTGAGGGTGTACCAGGAGCGGAAATACATAGAAGACTTCCAGCACAATACGGGGACAAAGTTTTGTCACAGCGAAGTGTTTACCAGTGGACTGAACAGTTCAAAAGAGATCGCACGAGGATGAGGAAAGGACCTGACTTCCATCTGTAGCCGTAACTGATGTCAATATTGAACAAGTGCCTGATATGATCCTGAATAACAGACGAGTGATGATGACGTGGCAAGCCATAGGCACATTAGCCATGGTGAAGGAAGTGGTGCACACGTGGCTTTCTGCGCAACCAAAAAGACTTTCTTTTGTACAGGGTATCAGAAATCTTGTGAAACGGTGGGCCATGTGCACTGAAAAGCAGGGTCACTATGATATCAATAAAAAGTGTGTACTCTTTTTGTAAAAAATGATTTAAAAATTTGATTGCAGGTATTTATTGACTTCCCTCGTATATTAACACACATTGTTTTCACATAAATTGCATGAATAATTACATAATTTTTAATTACATTGTTACTGCCAATTCTTAAGAGACCGGGTTCGTGGATGGTGCAAATAAGTTAATATCTAAACAAAATAAAAGACCATAATGTATTAAAAACTATTTTTCGTATAGAGCTCCCGCATAAACTATATTAAGTGTCCTTCCATTTCGAGCTGACATGTATAGTGTGTTTGCCTTTGCAAATCTTCAACAATCCACGAACACTTATTATTATTATTATTATTATTATTATTATTATCGTCTCGCCGTCAGATAGCTCCTCAATTTTAATCACCTAGGCTGAGTGGACCTCGAACCAGCCCTCAGGTCCACGTAAAAATCCCTGACCTGGCCGGGAATCGAACCCGGGGCCTCCCCTACACCACGGGACCGGCAGAGAGGAAGTACAACTAGGCACTAGTCAGAGGTTCAGTATTGTATGAACTACTGTAAGTGATACGTGTGCTGCGGGTTAGTATTTCTCCCCTCAATATTGTCACAACCATGATATGCATTTTGCTCTGTCAACCAGGTGGCAGATTCCCTATCACTTGTTTACCTACCCTTATCTTAAATGTTTCAAACAACTTGGAAATTTATCGAATACGGTATCTTTAGATCGCGCATTGTTCTCCCACATATCGCTAACTTGTCTCCCTATGACAAACTTCTCCATATTTTCTCGTCCTCTCCTCATTACATGGTCAAAGAACTTTAGCTGACGGAGCCGAACGTGGCCTGATAATTACCCCCACTATCTCATACCGAAGTGGGATGACTTTATGCCTTTTACGAGGGTTCTGGCTTTGCATGATTTCCCGGCACGACAGACCCCTGGGTGTTATTCCAACAGAAGTAGGCTGTGTGCCAAAACCGGCTTTCACCCTCTCCTTACCTTATCGTCATCCCGCACCCAGACGCGCAGGTTGTCCATGGGCATCAAATATAAATATCTGCACCAGGCGAGCCGAACATGTCCTTGGACACTCCCAGCTCTTAAAGGCTTACGATAAATAAATAAATAAAAATAAATAAATAAATAAATAAATAAATAAATAAATAAATAAATAAATAAATAAATAAATAAATAAATAAATAGTATTGAGAGACGCTGATGTGCTGGAATTTTGCCCCACAGAAGTTCGTTTACGTGTCAGGAAATCCGCCAACAAGAGATAACCGTATCTAAGCACCAAAATAAATGTAGGTTAGTTAATTACAGTGTCCTATAGACTCCTTGGCTGAGTGATAAGCGTTGAGGCCTTCAGTTCGGGGGGTCCCGGGTTCGACTCCCGGTCCGGTCGGGGATTTTAATCGTGTCTGATTAATTATTCTAGCTCGGGGACTGGGTGTTTGTGTTTGTCCCAACACTCTCCTCGTGATATTTAGACAACACACCACAGAAACACGCAATAGTGCTTACATACCTCCACAAAGGGTTGGAGTCAAGAAGTGCATCCGAGCGTAAAACAGGGTCAAAGCCAAATTAAGGACACAGTTCACACCCGCGACTTACAGGTTTGGGGACAGCATTCAGAGAAGAAAAGTACACTATCCTATAAGGAGTCTGTCCAACGCAGTGACAAATTGTAAGTTAGACATATCCGGCAAATGCAAGACGGGTGACAAAATTCCGTCACTCGGGCGTCTTTTACAACTAATGGGTAAATGTTAAACACACAGCGAATATGAAATGTATTTACCAACTTTATTTAGCCAGTGGCTGTTGCAGTCTGTTACAAAAATTCACAGTTCGGGCAGGCAACTCAGTGTTGAAACATCCTAGCGATATGAGCTATGAATTTTAGGTAAAAAAAAAAAAAATAATAATAATAAATTATGAGATGTATTCCTAAAAATTACACTCCTTTTCTTAATAATCGTTATCCGGTCGATTAGACTAGCAGTTTTCCTTTATCTACCACTACGAGCGCTAGTGTGAGTCAATGCATTGTTTCACTTAAGCACCACTACGAGCGCTAATGTGAGTCAATGCATTGTTTCACTTAAGCACTACTACGAGCGCTAATGTGAGTCAATGCATTGTTTCACTTAAGCACCACTACGAGCGCTAATGTGAGTCTATGCATTGTTTCACTTAAAAACCACTACGAGCGCTAATGTGAGTCTATGCATTGTTTCACTTAAAAACCACTACGAGCGCTAATGTGAGTCAATGCATTGTTTCACTTAAGCGCCACTACGAGCGCTAATGTGAGTCAATGCATTGTTTCACTTAAGCCCTTATAACTACATTCGGTGTGGACATTTTTCAGAAAATCAAAAAATCACCTGAGGGCATTGAACCAAGTAACAAATTACAGAGGGCCGATGACCTAGATGTTAGGGCCCTTTAAACGACAATGAAGCAACGCATTACAGGAAAAATTATGTAAATAAGTTAATTTGGCTAGAATTTGAATATCACCGTAAGACCTATCTGTGTCGGTGCGACGTAAAGCAACTAGCAAAAAAAAAAAAATGAATAAAAAAGAAAACGAGTAAAAAAAGAAGCGATTTTAGGCTGTTTTTCCGGAACTACATTTAGGCCGAAAGTTATTTTCTAAATGTATTTATTTATTCTGATAGAGCTATCTAATACTCACAATTTGAAACCGTTCCGGGCCCTTTATCCCTTCAACTTTCGGCACAATTGAGGAAATTGCTCAATTTTACGTTTTTCGTGGTATGGGGAGCCCTACTTTGTCTGTTAAGACATGTTTTCAACACTAAAAAGAAAAGAGATGAACTTTGGTCTTGGATTCCAATTGGCGTGGTGCTACCAGCTCTGTCCACCGCTGTGTGTGTCCATCTGTGCAAGCCGCTCTGTCTTGTGTATAAGACTCTCCGTTTAATGGCACAGCTGTGAAAGAAATAACTTGTTTTACTCTTCTTCTTTCTTCGTATTTAAGACTGTTGAATGAATGAATGATTGGAATAAACTTGACACGCTGCGAAAGAGTGTCTGAGATCATCAGCCAGCAGCGGGAACATCTGGGAAGGGGATGGCATGCGCACACGATCTCAGCTCTGCCCCTTGTTAATACATTCTCGAGTCAAGTAGGCCTCTTTGCCTACCTTCTTCCCCCACCTCCTCCTCCCATCATCCCGCTCCTGACACTCACAAAAGGACCACACACAAAACAAGTGCTTCAGCGATGGAAAACAGGGTCGGGGTAGCGAAAAAAAAAGGAAGGTCTTTAAGGAAAAGAAATGTTGACGTGTTTTGAAGCAACTCCTAACATGAGTACAATGCTGCTATGATGGCGATGATCATTCATAATATGAGCAGCTATATAAATATTTTCTGTGGGGAAACCAACAGACACAGGTGTATCACAAAGTCCATATTTTATTCAGGAATGGGTAGAAGCAGCCTGTCAAGTTGACTCGGCAAATAAAAGGAGTTTCCTGGTACCATTGTCTCCATATATCTAATTGTCGATCTAGCGGCTGCTTGTCTTCTTGATGCTAAAGGTCACGGTTTCATCCCCAAAGCAAGGTAAAGAATTCCAAACAAGTATGCCTAGATGCAAATACAGATGTAGAAGTGTTGCTTCTAAGAGTAAAGTAAAGACTCTCACAAGTCTGGAAGCAGTAACGTATTTATTACTTTCCAATTTATGGGTTGCCGAATATGATAAAATATATCACATCAGCTGTGTTAAAAATAATAATGAACATTGGTTGTTAAGTGGGTTGTAAAGATGACTGAGAATAGTTTTTAGTGCCCTCTTTAACGCTAATATTGATACATCTAGGAGGATGCTGTCAGGAACCCCGAGATTTCGCAGATGTTTCACGCAACCCTTTGGCCCCGCGTAGCAGTCCAACAACTTTAACACTAGAAATGTTTACGAGTCTATTGTTGGCTCATGGACGGCTCTCTTTTCCTTGTCAGGCCGGCTAGAGCTCACCTCAGATCTGATAGTTGGATCCAAGATCACAGCGGTATCCTTTCTGCGGTCGGCGGCGATTATGTCGATCCGTCTGTTGCTCCCTCCAGTGGCTATACATGGAACTATACATGCTGGAAAAAGGCACTTGCGATCTTTGTCCGCATGCTGCTGTGTCTCGGGTTTCTAAGAAGCTCACCTCTTGCACAAAAACCGGCAACGTGTTCAAGGGTTTCGGTCTCGGTGCAGTGTGGTCACGCACTGGAACGACATTATACTCTAACTTGAGGACTTCCGTCCACTCAGATCCCTATTTCTGTCTGTCTTTCACGGTGGCATTGAGAACACAAGAACATTTCAACAGGTCAGACTGGCACCAGATACAGCTCACTGTCCCCTTTTTCACAGACAAAATTTAATGAACGTCTTACAAATACGATTTTTGAACCTTTTAAAGATGATTGTATCATTTTCGCCATGTTGTCGCGCACAACTGTGCAGAACATCATCTATCGGCACAAGTTCGAACTACGAATCCCGAAGCACGGTTAGCTAAACTAGTGTCCAAAAGTTAAGCATAAGTTACGAGCAAGCAGGGCAATAGGAAATAGACCGCAAATCGCACGGCATATCCACCTACCAACCTTACGTGTTCGCTCTGTATAGGAAAGGAGTGTTCCCTGCTTTGAATAGCGGCGTAACCGCAAGGAAAACACAGCCAGTGCCTGCGCCCCATATTTCCTCAGTCCTGTTTGCTCTGTTATAGTGTGCGGAGTGTAGCCTCGTGGTGAACGTGACAACATAATGGCACAACGACGTCATTTGGACCCCGTTTTGTTTTGGAGACGATTTCGAGACACAGGAAATGTTAGTCGTAGGCCGGTACCAGGTCAACCAAGTATAACCACCCCACAGCAGGACCAATATCTGACCTTAACCGCCCGACGAAATCGGAGTGCACCTGTAAGACAATTGTCGGTGGAACTTGCAGCCGTTTCAAGGGTTGCCGTTTTCCGGCAAACTGTGTACCGGAGGCTCAGAACAACAGGGCTGTTTGCCCGACGTCCAGCGGTGTGCGTCCCGCTCACTCCAGCACAGAGAAGGGGCCCGTTTTCTGTGGAGCCGTCAACATCGAAACTGGACCATGAATGAATGGAGGCATGTGGTCTTCACAGATGAATCCCGCTTCAGTTTACAGAACGATTCCCGTCGCACAGTAATCTGGAGAGAAACGGGTAGCCGACACAACCACAGGAACATCGTAGAACGGGACCAGTGTGGTGGTGGCGTCATCGTTTGGGGCGGCATCATGTTGAATGGCCGCACGGACCTGCACATCTTCATAGGTGGTCCGATGAACACTGTTAACGCTCGGAGATACAGGGATGAGGTACTGATACCACATGTTCGCTTGGTCCAGACTTCCTCTTAATGGACGATAATGTCCGACCGCATCGCGTTGCTCAGGTGGATGAATTTCTAGCTGGGGAAGACATTCATTGCATAGACTGACCAGCGAGGTCTGCAGATCTTAATCCTATAGAAAATGCCTGGGATGCACTGGGGAGGCGAATTGTATCCCGTCAGCCTCCACCAAGGACCCTCCAAGACCTTCGCATTGCCCTTTCGGAGGAATGGGATCGACTGCCGCAAGAGCTCTTGGACCATCTGATAGAGAGCATGCCACGTCGCTGCGAAGCATGTGTGACCGTTAGGGGTATCCATTCACCCTATTAACAGCATATTTTGTTGTGGAAGACATTGCCAAGTTTTGTTACTTGTTGTCAAAGGTGTATCTCAGCTATGAGAACCTTTCTCATCTGTTTTTTGGGCAAGTTGTGGGACATATGGTGTGATTCAACTTCCGTTTGTTCAGCAATCCTTCTGACATTCCTATCAGGCTATATGGCCTCGTTTAGTGATTATACCAATACGTATTTGCCAAAGGACACTAAATAGGTCACAAGTTATTTGAAAACAATATAATAATAATAATAATAATAATAATAATAATAATAATAATAATAATAATAATAATAAATAAAATGGAAATAGCTTATCAACTGACCAAAGATGTTTAGAATACAAAGTCCATATTCTTAAACGCAAAACTCAGACATTACTGCACTGTCATAAGACCGGATGCTTTGTATGCAGAGGAATGCTTTGCTATGAACAAAAAAGGCCTGATAGAAAAATTGGAAATTAAAGAAAGAAGGAAGGAAAGAAAGAAAGAAAGATGTTAAGAAAAATTCTTGGCCCAATTAAAGATGAATATAGACGTCGGCATAACCAAGAGCTGTATATTCATGTCCAGAAGATCTGTGATGTCATGCGGAGAAGGAGAATTGCATTTTATGGTCATTTGCTAATATTCAAACCCACACAGTTAACGAACCAGATCTTTACCTATTTTAAAGATAAGAAGACCCAGCCAACTTGGTTCAAGGAGGTGGAAAGGGACCTACAGGAGATGGGAATCACGTATGAAGATATACAAGAACGCAACCCACTCAGGAGGAAACTAAAAGACCTCCAGGGTTTTCATAAAAGGCCAAAGTTGAAGACGGGAAAGACGTGGACGGAGGAAAGAAAAAAGCAACACCGGCAACGAATGAAGGCGCACAGGGCAAAGATCAAAGCTCAAAGTAGATACCGTGGTCCTTACTACGCCGATACGAACAATTAATAATAATAATAATACGAACTGAATTAAGAACTGTTTCGTAGGAGATAAAGGCACTAAAAACGGTACCGTAGTTTCTAAACAAAAGCTTCTAGTTACGCAAGGAATATCCCGTTTGATTCGGAATCCAAACCATAATAGCGTGATGTTTAACTTCATTCAGCTATTAACCTTCATCCACTTACGTGAGTGGAAAATCACCGCCCTTGTTGAAAATAAACAGGTGTCAAATTTCCTTTTGGGTAAATGATCATAAATACGTCTTATATTTCTCTCAGTCATGGTCATCCATCAACACCTCACATCACAGCCTGCACGGTTGATAGGCAACGTCGCATCACACATTTTGTGTCGCTAATTTCAGATGACACTCAGTCATATGACCCATATTTATGTCAAAAATGTTATTAAATATCCCGTTTGGAGAATCAAACGATCATAAATATGTATTTGAGTTAAGTGTGTGACGTGCTGTTAACTAGCAACCATGCAGGATGTGATGTGAAATGTTGACGGATGGCAAAACATACAGTTGCACAGCCTGTAGAGCTCTCAACGTACGCTTGCTAGGTTACACTTCCGTCACACATTTTGTTACTTGACACTATTTCGTTACATAAATTTTCGAATGTCAAATGCGTCCACGGAGTGAGGTTAGAACATCAAGAAGATAGTACAGGGTGACCAAAATCCGTTAACATTTGATGAGACAATACTTCACAGAATATTCGAGGAAGAGAGGCAATAATTGGCTTGAAATGGGGTTTTATTGACACAAAATAAGTACACAAAATGACCAACAGATGGCGCTGGACAGCAACAGGTCAAGTACAAATGGCCGTACATGCTTGACATGATATGGGATTTTATTGACACCAACAGAATCGCATCATCATCGCTAGTCTGGCCGAGAAACTGCTGCTGGAAGGCACGACGTTCATGGAGGATGGTGCTCCACGCCATATTACTACAGGTGTGAAAGATTTTTTGCGCACATCGTTTGGTGAGTATCGCGTGCTGAGCCGCCACTCCGTCATATTTGGCCGACCCGGTCTCCCGACCTCAATCCGTCCGCGATCGTCCGACCTCATTAAGGATGGTAAAGTCCAACATCCACTGCAGTTTCTCACTATACCTACGGATATGCTGTATAGTGCTGTTCACAATATTGTCCCCGACTACAGGTATGTTGATGAATGACGGCCGACATGTTGAGGATGTGTTTTAAAGAACGTCTTTGCTTAACCTCGATTGTTATGCTAATTACTGCTTGTGTATCGTATGAAGTTCCATCTGTTGGCCATTTTGTGCACGCTATTTTGGTGTCAATAAAATCCCATGTGATGCCAATCATGTGTGTCAATTATTACTTCTCTATATACAATATTCCGAAAAGTATTGCCTAGTATTCGGGAGATAGTAGGTTCGAACCCCACTGTCGGCAGCTCTGAAAATGGCTTTCCGTGGTTTTACATTTTTACACCAGTCAAATGCTGGGGCTGTTCCTTAATTAAGGCCACAGCCGCTTCCTTCCCACTTCCAGCCCCTCCCTGTCGCATCGTCACCATGAGACCTATCTGTGTCGGTGCGACGTAAAACAGCTTGTAAAGAAAGTATCATTCCGCGCCATCTCTCCGTTTACAGCTCGGAACATACCGCTTAGTCGAACACCTCGTCTCCTTACTCCCAAGTCTTCCCAGCCCAAAGTTTCCAATATTTTCGTAACACTACTCTTTTGTCGGAAATCACCCAGAACAAATGGTGCCGCCTTTCTTTGGATTTTTGAGTTCTATAATCAAGTAATCCTGATGAGAGTCCCATACAGAACAATCAGAACCAGAGGTGGATATCCTCAAGACTCATTAATTGAACGGTGACCATTCCACAGAAATGATGTTGCACCGGCCTGTTTACAAAGCTGGGAGGATTGAGATTCGAGTCTCGAAAACGTTTCTCGTTCCCTAATTATTCTTGTTTAGAAATTTATACTAATATTTTGAAGAAAGTCTGTGAGTTTGGTTGTATATGGAGGGCAATCTCGAGTACCACTCAACCGAGTTCAGTAATTAATTCACTATTGAAACGAGTGAAAATAAAAAACTACAACCTGTTTTCCAGTCTTTGACTAGGTCAGGGATGTAATGAATGAACCATATATAGGCTATTATTTCAATGGGGTCGCCACTCCCAAAGTGATTATTAATGACTGATAGATGCTATGAAATGATGGAGAGTGTTGCGGGAATGAAGGATGACAGAGAAGACCGGAGTACCCGGAGAAAAACCTCTCCCACCTCCGCTTTGTCCAGCACAAATCTCACATGGAGTGACCGGGATTCGAACCACGGTATCCAGCGATGAGAGGCCGACGCGCTGCCGTCTGAGCCACGGAGGCTCCCATTTGAAACGAGTATGTATTATGATTTTATTCCACGTTAATACTATACTGTACAAGCTTATCTGGGGTGCAAACAATTTAAATAATAATAATAATTTCGTGTGGCTATTTCTAGTCGAGTAAGGCGAACACTCCGATGAGGGTGGGCGACATCTCCCATGTTAGGTAACAGCGTGTTATTGTGATGGAGGATAGTGTTATATGCGGTGTGAGTTGCAGGGGTGTTGGGACAGCACAAACACTCAGCCCCCAAGCCATTGGAATTAACCAATGAAAGTTTAAATCCCCGACCCGGCCCGGAATAGAACCCGGGACCCTCTGAACCGAAGGCCAGTACGCTGACCATTCAGTCAACGAGTCCGAATAAATAAGAATGGAGAAAGTCGAGAAAATTGCGCAACTAGAACACTTAAAATTGAATACGCAACCTAAACTACATTCTTTTGCAAAATATATTGCACAGCATGAAAGAATCCCGCGAGTTGCCTCATTAGGCGGCCATGTGTCCCATTTACGTTTAATGCTGATTGCCTGAACGGAAGTGCCAGTAAGGGCCGCACATATCCCTCCCTTATTCACAGTGTAGATGAACAGGGTCTTGAGGCACCGAGCTAAGGTGAGTGAACTCGCAGCAGGCCCCCAACGGCAGATTCCACAAGCCCTTGACCAGCGAGACCACATCGTTGGATGTTCCGGAGTTGCTCGCCACACAGTGCTTTTCTGTTGGACGCAGAGCGAACGCGAGCGTACTCACACGATTCGAGAAGGCTCGGGTCAACCCCCAGTGGACCAGCAGCAGAGATGATCTTTCCATCTTCGACAGGCTGTAAATACTCCACAGGCATCGCTGCGTACCATCCTGAGACATGTGACAGCAGCGTGCGGGCTAGCGATGAATCACAGTCCTGTCTAGATAAAGACGTCCTGGCCAAGTCAGTGATCCACGCTCCATTGCAGATCTAGGATTCGCGATGCCCTTGTGGTCCAGGATACTCTGCGCACGTGTATGCTTACCTTCCTGGTGCAGCTCGACAAACCCGTTTTCCAGCAGAATAATGTCCGTCCTCAAACAGAACATGTATCTCTGCCGACAGCTTCCTTGGCCAGCAACTTCTCCAGACCTCTCACCCATCGAGATCGATTCGGATCAGATTCGACGGCAAAATCGGCGAGATTTGGATGTTCAGTTGAACCAGTTGTGCCAGAATATTTTTCAGGATAGTATCCGACATCTGCTTGCCTCCATGCCTGACCGTGTTGCCACCTGTTCTCGTAGTACGGGTGGTCTAACACTGTACAAAGTGCACCCTACAAGTGTTTGTTAATAAATGGTGTGGTACAATTTACATGCTTTCTTTTTACTGCCATGTCCGGTGTCTGTACCCACCTTCGTCCCCCTGCGATCACTCATTCAGGGTGCACAATATTTTTGAAAATGGTTATGTTGAGCGCCCGGATGTTTATGCAGTAATAGGTTAGAATGCAAACTACTGAAGTAGAGTGTACAAAATTATTTAGTAACAAAATTAGTAGGAAATGTCGACTAGCCCGCTCTCACGTAGTGTAGTGGGAGTAACATAAATTCTAGGGGGTCTAATGGGCCGAACCCCTAATGTTTATGCAAACCTCATAGCATTACCGCCGTGCGGGTAGACTCTACTTATTATCCTAGTTATATTACACATAGATATAACAACATTATATGGGTAACATTTGTAGCTGTTGGAGATGTAAGTGACAGCTATTGTTTATATTCAATAGATATCCCACAATATGTGCTCCTACAGATTTTTTTTCCATCAAAGACGGAAGTGTACGTCAAGATCTCACCAAAATAGACCACACACTAAGCGGTATACAGAGACTTCGTTGTCAGTCTCAGTTAGTTTCAGAGTTTCAAAACCCGTTGCCTCCTTTATCCTATTAAGGCTAAAGAGAAAATATCATTCAATAGGTTATTTCAGAAACAACGCAAGTTAATGAATAGAGATTTCAGTAATTACAAAAAACTTTTTATAGAGATATTGTGTTCATAACCACAGTCGCTATTTTGTTAGGAGTTACATCAGTATTGCCAAATACTTCGGGTAGAAATTCCCGTTGTATTGCTAAAATTTCCCTCATCTACAGGATTTTTCCCACAACTCTAACATGTCATCATCCTAATGCTTTCATATAGGTACGGTACATTGAAATAAGTATAACGATACGGCAGACCAATAAAAACATCTTTAATTAGGAGAACAACATGATCATCAACAAGTTGAAACGCAACGTTGTGTTCAGCAAAGAAAGCAAATACAGTAATTGTATTTGAGCTTCCTGAATTGGGAATACAAAGAATAGAAATGTGCAACGGGGATGGTAACAAGTCGACAAATAAGACCACCAAGAGGTTTCAAGAAAAATATACATTCCGTACCCAAGCGCCATGGACAGAAGAGAGGAGGAGATTGCAGAGTGAGAGGATTAAAGCCCGGAAACAGATTAAGCTGAATTCGAAAGAACATGGCTCATAGTCGGCCCAAACGAGCCAAGAATAAATAAATAAATAAATAAATAAATAAATAAATAAATAAATAAATAGTCGGCCTCTGTGGTTTAGTGGTTAGTGTGATTAACTGCCAGCTCCGCAGGCCCGGGTTCGATTCCCTGCTGTGCTACGAAATTTGAAAAGTGATATGAGGGCTGAAACGGGTCCGCTTAGCCTAGGGAGGTCAACTGGATAGAGGAGGGTTCGATTCCCACCTCAGCCATCCTCGAAGTGGTTTTCCGTGCTTTCCCCACTTCTCCACCAAGCAAATGTCGAGATGGTACCTAACTTAAGGCCACGGCCGCTTCCTTCCCTCTTCCTTGTCTATTCCTCCCGATGGTCCCATTCCCCCACAAGATAGCTGTTCACCATTCACCATAGCAGGTGAAGCCTTGTGGACGAGGTACTGGTCCTCTTCCCCAGTCGTTTCCCACGACCCAATATCTCATGTTCCAGAACACTGCCGTTGAGGCGGTAGAGATGGGTTCCCTCGCTGACTCCGATGGAAAAGCCAATCCTGAAGAGTAAACGGATCAAGAAAGGAAGAAGAAGAATAATGAATGAATAACTTCTAGACTCATATTGACTGAATGTTGTTGGAGACGCGTTGTTCGTTGTCTCGTGTCCGAACAGGAAGCCCCCCTCCCGGGAGATAGATCGTATGTCCCAAGTTACTGCCGATCGAAGAAGACGTCTTGTATAAGGTTTCCTCCCCGGGACCAGATGGTCGAGAAAAACAGAGAAGCCAGCGCTATCGTGTCTTTCAATCAAGGGTTGGCACTTGAGCAGAAGAAAAATGTCGTCGTGCAGCTTTTAAGGCGAATTAAACTGTCCCGGTCATACATATTAAACAGAGACATCCTTATCACTTGGAAAATCAATGTCACGAGGCTGATTAAGCTGCTAAATTTTCTTTTCTCGATTGTCGTGAGAAATACACGTTCTCAGATATAACGAGCTGATTGTCCTTCGTCTGGCATATCATAAAATTAGTTGTATAGCACACAAAAAGAACACACAAAGCAGGAAGAATTCTCTCTGTCCCGCACTCACTTGTCTAGTGGTAGTGGATTATTCAACTAATTCTTCATAGACCATTGGTACAATAATTTAATAAATCAATCAATCGGTCATCAGTGATCTGCTCAGGTGTCAGACTGCCTATCAAATGTTTACCTACCGGGCGAGTTGGCCATGCGCGTAGAGGCGCGCGGCTGTGAGCTTGCATCCGGGAGATAGTAGGTTCGAATCCCACTATCGGCAGCCCTGAAAATGGTTTTCCGTGGTTTCCCATTTTCACACCAGGCAAATGCTGAGGCTTTACCTTAATTAAGGCCACGGCCGCTTCCTTCCAATTCCTAGGCCTTTCCTATCCCATCGTCGCCATAAGACCTATCTCTGTCGGTGCGACGTAAAGCCCCTAGCAAAAAAAAAAGTTACCTAGTCTATTCTTAAACGTTTTCAAAGAAGTATGAAACTTATCGAACATTTCCCTTGGCAAATTATACCTATCCCTCAATCCTCGCCCTATAAATGGATATCTGCCCCAATTTGTCGTCTTAAATTCAAACTTTATCTTCATATTGTGATCTTTCCTACTTTTAAAAGCTCCACTCAAGCCTATTATTATACTAAAGCCATTCCATACCAATTCTCCACTGACAGCTCGGAACATACCAATTAGTCGAGCAGCTCGTCTCCTTACTCCCAACTATTCCCAACGCGAAGTTTGCAACATTTTGCAACTTTTAACCCCGTTTATCCTGCTGTCCGTCTCACAATACTGTCGAGGTATTTTTGCAGTTGCTCACAATCGTGTAATGTATTTATTACTCCACACAGTATAACATCATCTGCAAAATGCCGTATCTCTGATTCCAGTTCTTTATTCGTAACGGTAAAGCATTCTTAAATTCAAAGCTTAATTTTTAGAGAAGGATTCCTGATGAAGAGACGAGATTTTACCTTGAAAACGGGGAGCGAAGTTCTCTGCGAAACGCAAAGAATTTCTTTCACCTTGTTTTCTTGGAACGGCAAAAGCCGAAAAGTTTATTATCATGTTTACAATTACGGGCCGTGAAAGTATCGACCTAAATACGAGTCAGTGTGATGTTTCCTTCCTACTAACCGATATTAGGACATGCGAGATTAAGGGAGTCTTTCATTTTCACCTCATTTCATAGTTCTCTTCTCTATTCGTCTTCATCATCTTCACGTTTTCCTTCACATTTTGGTGGTCATTTTCTTTAACTTCCTGATCAATATAGGCTGATAACCCCGCGGTTGTCCGACTCGTTCTCTGAATGGTCAGCGTACTGGCCTTCGGTTCACAGGGTCCCTGGTTCGATTCCCGGCCCGGTCGAGGATTTTAACCTTCATTGGTTAATTTGAATGGCCTGGGGGATGGGTGTTTGTACAGTCCCCAACATCCCTGCAACCCACACACCACACATAACACACAGTTACCTACACATGGTCGATGCCACCCAAACTCTGCCTTACAAGGGCTGCACTCGGCTAGAAATAGTACAACGAAATTATTATTATTATTATTATTATTATTATTATTATTATTATTATTATTATCCGAGGTTTTGCATATTATAAAACAACAATCCTCATCACCACCGCCATGACGACTAACATGCCAGCGATGTTCACAGCTCGTGAGGTGAAAACGAGTGGAACATAAAAGGTAGGAATTATGTTTTGCACAACGTTCAGTAGCGGACGTACAGTTTTACGATAAAGGTAATATTTATGGAAACATTTCCAGTTTTGGTTCCCTTAATATCGCTACGCCACTGAACACTCATAGCCTAGTGCTCAATCTGGCTATCGCTCAGCTTAATTAGCAACTTTCTGATAAGCCGTTTCCCCGTCACGTCGCCACAAACAGGTAGACAGACGCACAAAAACGGAACTGAAGTTATTTTCGACTTCTTTGCAAACCTAATTCGAGTTATCAAGGTATCAAATTTTCCTTTGTGTAAATCAAATGATCAATGTCTTTCAGTAAATAAAACACAATTTGATAACGATCAATTAATTTGTTTTAAACGAACCGTTTTAGCGACACATCTGTGTGGAATTTGGAGTCGACAAGTGTACGATTCAGTGGATTGAAAATGGGGAACTGTGAACCACCACTAATAAAATAATCAGTTCTCTGATGAAACAGCCTTCTATATGTCTCTCAGCCTGCAAGATCACCTCGACCATCTGCACTCTACAGTAACACCCGTCATCAAAGACGCCTCTCAGTCATGGCCATCCACCAATACTTCACATCACAGCCTGCAAGATAATATCGATTCTCTGTACTATAACGCCCCGTTTTGATAATATGCCTCTCAATCATGGCCATCCATCAATACTTCACATCACAGCCCGCAAGATAATATCGACTCTCTGAACTCTAACGCCCCTATTTAACAATATGTATCTTATTCATGGCCATCCATCAGTACTTCACATCGCAGCCTGTACGGTTGCTAGGTAACAACGCGTCACCCGTTTTGTACCGCTAATTCTGAGGCGGTAAGAACGGTAGGGGTAGACCAAGGTACGAATATGACAAGCAGATTAGAGCAGATATAGGATGTAGTAGTTATGTAGATAAGAAATGTTTAGCACATGATAGGGTGGCATGGAGAGCTGTATCAAACCAGTCTATGGACTGAAGACTCAAACAACAACAACAACAACAACAATTTCGAGCCGCAAATTTTCAGATGACCTCCAGCCACAGGATATATTTGTGACAAAAACCAAGTATGAGGCAAACATTTGAAATGTACAGACAAAATGTTCTTGTTTTTGATGCACAGTTGATTGCTCTGCAGTGTTCGCTCGGTGAGCCATTCCAAAAAGATAAACCATCACTTGCCGCAGCATAAATCACGCAATAACCGACCCAGATTTCAGTCCATGATACAGCCATGAAAGAACAACGCTTAACCACCTGACCTAAAGTTTTGACAGTAATAATCTAGGCTGGGATTTGCATGAAAATACAAATTCGTTTTTTCCGTTAATTACAGTTAAAATGTTGTTACATTTTACAATTTTTGAAATGATTAAAAACTTCTGTTATTTACCATATTTTTCCACATTTCTGGATATAGTACATATATTTGAATAAACCACAGTTCCTGGCTTATTATTAGACGCACCTGATTTTTTATAGTTCATTTAATATTTGTTTAATGGGTAGAATATTGTAAAATAGCCATTATTGAACAAAATGAGCTCATTTTTTGTGCAGTATCATTCTTGTGAGAGCTGATTTTTTAACTAGTACCAGTTGCACTCTTGAGAACAGCAAGGGCCGAAGTATTTGAAGCAATGTGTTTTCATATTCGTTATGCTCTCTAAACAAACATGACTAAGTGGGGTGTAATAAAATTATCTAACTCAAAACACACTCACCCAACTGTACCCTTTAACATATAATATAATGCATTGAATCTGGCGGAAGCACTATCCTCAGCTACTGGCAGAGCAGCTCCCCGGAATGGCCTACTTGTTCAGTTACACTGAGATAAAGTAAGTGACTTGAGTCGTGGAAAGATTGCGGAGGTAAAAGCACTGATTAGTACCAATAAGTATAAAATCGGGAGATTTCTCGAAGACTGGGTCCGTGGTTCAAAAGACGATCACTCCATGTCAGATTTGTGCTGGACAAAGCGGAGGCGGAGCAGGTTTTTCTCCGGTTACTCCGCTTTTCCCTGTCATCTTTCATTCCAGTGCCACTCTCCACTATAATTTCATTTTATCTGTCAATCATTGCCGCAAAGGAGTGCGACAGGCTTCGCCAGCCTGCACAATTCCTATCCTCGCCGCTATATGGGGGCTTCATTCATGCCATTCCTGACCCGGTCGAATGACTGGAAACAAGCTGTGGATTTTCAAAAATATGGAATGTACATATAATACGATGACGATGATAAGGAAAATAGCTGAATAAATAAATTAAAGCTTACAGCAGTTCTCATATATGGATGAGCACGCTTAGCACTCTCACCAGTACAACTGTAGTTCATGGATGAGCACGCTTAGCACTCTCACCAGTACAACTGTAGTACATGAATGAGCACGCTTAGCACTCTCACCAGTACAACTGTAGTACATGGATGAGCACGCTTAGCACTCTCTACAGTACAACTGTAGCTCATGGATGAGCACGCTTAGCACTCTCAACAGTACAACTGTAGTACATGGATGAGCACGCTTAGCACTCTCAACAGTACAACTGTAGTACATGGATGAGCGCGCTTAGCACTCTCAACAGTACAACTGTAGTACATGGATGAGCGCGCTTAGCACTCTCAACAGTACAACTGTAGTACATGGATGAGCGCGCTTAGCACTCTCACCAGTACAACTGTAGTACATGGATGAGCACGCTTAGCACTCTCTACAGTACAACTGTAGCTCATGGATGAGCACGCTTAGCACTCTCTACAGTACAACTGTAGCTCATGGATGAGCACGCTTAGCACTCTCTACAGTACAACTGTAGTACATGGATGAGCACGCTTAGCACTCTCACCAGTACAACTGTAGTACATGGATGAGCACGCTTAGCACTCTCACCAGTACAACTGTAGTACATGGATGAGCACGCTTAGCACTCTCTACAGTACAACTGTAGCTCATGGATGAGCACGCTTAGCACTCTCTACAGTACAACTGTAGTACATGGATGAGCGCGCTTAGCACTCTCTACAGTACAACTGTAGTACATGGATGAGCACGCTTAGCACTCTCTACAGTACAACTGTAGTACATGGATGAGCACGCTTAGCACTCTCTACAGTACAACTGTAGCTCATGGATGAGCACGCTTAGCACTCTCTACAGTACAACTGTAGTACATGGATGAGCGCGCTTAGCACTCTCACCAGTACAACTGTAGTACATGGATGAGCACGCTTAGCACTCTCTAAGTACAACTGTAGCTCATGGATGAGCACGCTTAGCACTCTCTACAGTACAACTGCAGTACATGGATGAGCACGCTTAGCACTCTCAACAATACAACTGTAGCTCATGGATGAGCACGTTTAGCACTCTCAACAGTACAACTGTAGTACATGGATGAGCACGCTTAGCACTCTCAACAATACAACTGTAGTACATGGATGAGCACGCTTAGCACTCTCTACAGTACAACTATAGTACATGGATGAGCACGCTTAGCACTCTCTACAGTACAACTGTAGTACATGGATGAGCACGCTTAGCACTCTCTACAGTACAACTGTAGTACATGGATGAGCACGCTTAGCACTCTCTACAGTACAACTGTAGTACATGGATGAGCACACTTAGCACTCTCAACAGTACAACTGTAGTACATGGATGAGCACGCTTAGCACTCTCACCAGTACAACTGTAGTACATGGATGAGCACGCTTAGCACTCTCACCAGTACAACTGTAGTACATGGATGAGCACGCTTAGCACTCTCACCAGTACAACTGTAGTACATGGATGAGCACGCTTAGCACTCTCAACAGTACAACTGTAGTACATGGATGAGCACGCTTAGCACTCTCAACAATACAACTGTAGCTCATGGATGAGCACGCTTAGCACTCTCAACAGTACAACTGTAGTACATGGATGAGCACGTTTAGCACTCTCAACAATACAACTGTAGTACATGGATGAGCACGCTTAGCACTCTCTACAGTACAACTGTAGTACATGGATGAGCGCGCTTAGCACTCTCTACAGTACAACTGTAGCTCATGGATGAGCACGCTTAGCACTCTCTACAGTACAACTGTAGTACATGGATGAGCACGCTTAGCACTCTCTACAGTACAACTGTAGCTCATGGATGAGCACGCTTAGCACTCTCACCAGTACAACTGTAGTACATGGATGAGCACGCTTAGCACTCTCTACAGTACAACTGTAGTACATGGATGAGCACGCTTAGCACTCTCTAAGTACAACTGTAGCTCATGGATGAGCACGCTTAGCACTCTCTAAGTACAACTGTAGCTCATGGATGAGCACGCTTAGCACTCTCACCAGTACAACTGTAGTACATGGATGAGCACGCTTAGCACTCTCTACAGTACAACTGTAGTACATGGATGAGCACGCTTAGCACTCTCAACAGTACAACTGTAGTACATGGATGAGCACGCTTAGCACTCTCTACAGTACAACTGTAGCTCATGGATGAGCACGCTTAGCACTCTCACCAGTACAACTGTAGTACATGGATGAGCACGCTTAGCACTCTCTACAGTACAACTGTAGTACATGGATGAGCACGCTTAGCACTCTCAACAGTACAACTGTAGTACATGGATGAGCACGCTTAGCACTCTCTACAGTACAACTGTAGCTCATGGATGAGCACGCTTAGCACTCTCTATAGTACAACTGTAGTACATGGATGAGCACGCTTAGCACTCTCTACAGTACAACTGTAGTACATGGATGAGCACGCTTAGCACTCTCAACAGTACAACTGTAGTACATGGATGAGCACGCTTAGCACTCTCTACAGTACAACTGTAGTACATGGATGAGCACGCTTAGCACTCTCTACAGTACAACTGTAGTACATGGATGAGCACGCTTAGCACTCTCAACAGTACAACTGTAGTACATGGATGAGCACGCTTAGCACTCTCTACAGTACAACTGTAGTACATGGATGAGCACGCTTAGCACTCTCTACAGTACAACTGTAGTACATGGATGAGCGCGCTTAGCACTCTCACCAGTACAACTGTAGTACATGGATGAGCGCGCTTAGCACTCTCACCAGTACAACTGTAGTACATGGATGAGCACGCTTAGCACTCTCACCAGTACAACTGTAGCTCATGGATGAGCACGTTTAGCACTCTCTACAGTACAACTGTAGTACATGGATGAGCACGCTTAGCACTCTCTACAGTACAACTGTAGCTCATGGATGAGCACGCTTAGCACTCTCTACAGTACAACTGTAGTACATGGATGAGCACGCTTAGCACTCTCTACAGTACAACTGTAGCTCATGGATGAGCACGCTTAGCACTCTCTACAGTACAACTGTAGTACATGGATGAGCACGCTTAGCACTCTCTACAGTACAACTGTAGTACATGGATGAGTACGCTTAGCACTCTCAACAGTACAACTGTAGTACATGGATGAGCACGCTTAGCACTCTCTACAGTACAACTGCAGTACATGGATGAGCACGCTTAGCACTCTCTACAGTACAACTGTAGTACATGGATGAGCACGCTTAGCACTCTCAACAGTACAACTGTAGTACATGGATGAGCACGCTTAGCACTCTCTACAGTACAAGTGTAGTACATGGATGAGCACGCTTAGCACTCTCTACAGTACAACTGTAGTACATGGATGAGCGCGCTTAGCACTCTCTACAGTACAACTGTAGCTCATGGATGAGCACGCTTATCACTCTCTACAGTACAACTGTAGCTCATGGATGAGCACGCTTAGCACTCTCTACAGTACAAATGTAGTACATGGATGAGCACGCTTAGCACTCTCTACAGTACAACTGTAGTACATGGATGAGCACACTTAGCACTCTCTACAGTACAACTGTAGTACATGAATGAGCACGCTTAGCACTCTCACCAGTACAACTGTAGTACATGGATGAGCGCGCCTAGCATTCTCAGCAACACAAATGTAGCCTCCAAACACTTTCCGCAGGATGGCGCGTTTCTTCTTCAGCTGGGCTGTTAACAAACGAACAAAGACTCTACACGAATGATGCGGACATGGCTTCACGTGACCCCTACTTAGGCGCGAAATGAGTAGCCTGTTCATTAGTGAAGGCGACGACAGCCAAGAATGCCAGAATGTTGAATTTTCTCGAAAACCGTTAGTTACGAAGAAAATGCATATGACGTTTCTCGTACAAAATTTAATTTCAAGGCCACATGGTGCGTTTAATACTTGGTAGGGCCAAACGTTTATCCCTTATTTTAGTTGATGTTGGACAACAATTGTCCAAATTTGGGACATACCGATATAAAATTCTTTCACTATTTGAAACAGTGAAATATATCAAAATCAAAACTATCCCTTGAGTAACTCGGGATTTCAAGTTGTATCCTTACCAAATTTCGGCTTAACGCGTCCAGTCGTTTTGGAGCTTATCCAGAACAAACAAACAAAATAGACATCATCTCGTTATTACTGATAGTGTAGGTATGTTCCATATTTTATGGTTTCAAAATTATTCCTGTAAGAAAATAATTTAAATATCATTTTATTAGCATCAACCTCTATCAACCTTCTCAGGAGATCCAGCCGAGTTCCTGATGGCTACTCAAAACGGTGTAAATTATGTTAGAGATACAAATCCGACATTTTGACTTAATGTGTTCAGACGTGAAAATATTTTTAAAATACTTTTATTGTGATGTGATTGTAAACCATACTATAAATATAATATTTGTAGCGAGTTTTGTTCTATTCACACTGTTTTCTTTCTTGCTGGCTTTGGCCTTGTCACTCAACCCGCCGTAACCCATAACAAAAAGGTTAAACTCTTATGCTGTGGCCTTCGTTTAAATTCTTTCTTGTTCTATGGCTGTCATGTTCAAGCGATAAATATTTAACTGTACTCTTTCTGTAAGTATAAACATTTGATACAATATACATGTTTTTTACACTACTTTTCACCACTTGTCGTTTCGTAATAAGATGTGAAAAGATCCGGGCGATATTTAATGAAGTTTGTTGTTAACATTAGATGACATGACGATAATCCGTGCGATCGCTTCACGTCTTAGTTTCAAGGTCGTGAATCCAATCTGGTCTTCCCTGCCTTAAACCAGTGGCGGTTGATGGTATCTGAAGCTGGGTGTTGCACCAACATTTTCAGTGTCACAATTTTATAGCTTACAGAAATAACAAGAAACTCTACTATCGTTAAGTAATGAACTATACTTCTACTAAAACTGTAATATATCTGGCAATTACAACGTAGGAAATAATAGGACAATTACACACTGCAACTTCAGTTACTCTTAATAATAATGTTACTGGCTTTACGTCCCACTTTTTACGGTTTTCGGAGACGCCGAGGTGCTGGAGTTCTTTTACATGCCAGTAAATCTACTGACACGAGGCTGACGTATTTGAACACCTTCAGATACTTGCCACGTTCGGATCAGAAGGCCAGCGCCTCAACCGTCTGAGCCACTCAGCCTGGCACAGTTACTTTTGCCTCACTTGAATTGAAGATTTTTCCGTCCTGTTTTTCATTGAAGCAAGATGTCTGGTATGGCGTGGAAAAGAAATTACCCAGCAAGTTGGTCGCGAGGTTAGGGTCGCGTAGCTCTGAGCTCGCATTCGGGGGATAGTAGGCTCGAACACCACTGTCGGAAGCCCTGAAGATGGTTTTCCGCGGTTTCCCGTTTTCACACCAGGCAAATGCTGTGGCTGTGCCTCAATTAAAGACACGGTTGCTTCCTCCCAACTCCCAACCCTTTCCTATCCCATTGTCGCCGTAAGACCTATCTGCGTCGGTGCAACGTAAATGAAATTTGTAAATTTAAAAATGGAAACGAATTACGCTTCGTGGCTCAGGCTGCATCACGCCGGCCTCTCACTGCTGGATCCCGTGGTTCAAATGCCGGTTACTCCATGTGTGATTTGTGCTGGACAAAGCGGAGGCGGGACGGGTTTTCCTCCGGGTACTCCGAGTTTTTTCTGTCGTCTTTCATTCCAGCAACACTCTCCAATATCGTTTTATTTCACCTTTCAGTCATTAAGCATTGCCCCAGTGGAGTGCGACAGGCTTCGGCAGCCGGCACAGTTCCTGTCCTCGCCGCTAGCTGGGGCTTCATTCATTCATTCCATTCCTGACCCGGTCGAACGACTGGAAACAGGCTGTGGATTTTCATTTTCCAAACGAATTACCTTTGCGAGAGGAGAGAAAGTAGGAATGAAGTAATTTCCACAGAGTGGCGCAATCTAACGGGGACATTTGGAGCTGTTTCTCGGTAGGGGACTTGCTGGTCCCGTGCAGCTCCCTGAGACCGATACTGGCGAGCATGCTCCCTGATGCTATGCAGGCTTAGGCTCGTCCCTGCTGAGGTACATTGCGCCGCGCTGTCCGCTAGGGCGTTGTCGTAGGAAAGCGAACCCCCTGAGTTTGATTCGAAGCCAGCAGCATTTGTTGGTCCATTGCGAAGCATTAGTACAGCGAACGACCGATGATGGTTGATTTTAACATGTTTTCGAATACATGTTAGGTTTATTAAACTAAAACATTAGAAGAAAAGACGGCAAAAGAAGTGCAAAATTATTGGGAGTTGGTGCAAACCTGCAACTATACCACGCACCGCCCCTTCCTTAAACCCTGGGCTAGATCAGGTCCTGAGTGACCGAATACACTGAAATGGCAGTAGTAACAGATAGTACGAGATCTCACAAGACAGCCTGCCTAACTCTTTGAACTGAGATGTAGGGATACTTTTGAAGAGTTTTTCTCTTTTCGTATTCGTGGAGGGAGCATAGGCTGGCGCCAGATATATCCAGAATATTATTGAATTCGTTCCACTATTACTCCCGCAGTAGGTACCCTTGCTACTCTGCATGCTCTGGTTCGTCAACTTCCCTGGCCCGCACGATCGCCAGTCCTTTCCCTCACTGAATATGTGGACTTTAGATACGGTGACCAGATTTCCTGAGCTCAAATTCGGGACAGACGAATGGTTCATTTTTGACATCTGACAACACCACAACCACCCACACCCCCTCTCCTTACTGTATTGCGATAGAGTACTGGTACGGACTGACATAAAACACTCCGGACTTTGGCTTCTTACCTCTTTATTTATAAATTTTCAATAATTAAAAATAATCATAGTAGTATGAATATTACAAATGAAAATCATCCATTTAAGTTTGGATCGAGAGGATTCAATTGGGGAGGAAGACGAGTATCTCGCCCAAGCGGACTCACCTGCTATGCTGAACAGGAACCTTGCGCGGAATGGGAAGATCGTAAGGGATAGACAAGGAAGAAGGAAGGACGATGTGTACTAATTGTTCGGTGCTTCTGTTATGAGGACGACTTATTTATGAGCACTTTTGTATTTTTCAGCTTCTAAAACATTCCTAATTAAAGCTCCCAATGAATCAATTGGATGATTAAGAAGGCTTTAACACACTCAATTGTCCTGACAACTCCCCACATCCTCGGGAATTATGAACTATCAACAATGCTCTTTCTGCGGACCAAGGATGCTATTGAAGATGGTTTTGTACGGACCCACTAGTTCTAGGAAGTGAGAAAAAGAATTCACAGATTTTATTCAAATTGGGGACGGTTATGTTTCGTTTAAATTCCTTTAAAATGGACGACAATGGCTGTTCTCATGTCAGTGTTATCTCATCACACTCGGCTACGAAAGTATCCGTCAGTATTTAGAGGTTGTAGTAAGGATGCAAAGGAGAGGGCGGGTAAGGCTCTGGTAAGTCACCGGTTGAAGTATAGTTCCAGTGTATGGAGCCTTCATCAGGATTACTTGATACGAGAACTGGAAAAAATTAAAAGAAAACCAGCTCGATTTGTTCTGGGAGATTTCAGACAAAGAGTAACGTTACAAAACTGTTGCAAACTTTGGTCCGGGAAGACTTGTGAATAAGGAGACGAGCTGCTCGACTAAGTGGTACGTTCCGAACTGTCAGTGGAGAGTTGGCGTCGAATGACCAAGTAGACGAATAAACTTGAGAGAGGTTTTAAAAAGTAGGAAATAAAAATTTGGAATTTAAGAGGACAGATTAGGACAAATACTTATCAGTAGGACGAGGAGCAAGGGTTTGGAATAAACTATCAAGTAAAATGTTCGACAAAATTCTAAATTTTTGTGAGGGTTACTGTAGTCACGTCCTAGTTCGTGAACCATGGGCAACGGCTGAGTGGCCTAGTAAGTGGTCCTGAAAGTCGGGATACCAGTTGCTATGGAATGGGAGTGGGCATCTCGGATATATTCTGAGTCCTGGCCCTCCTTGTGCTCAGGCGGCTAGGACTATACAATTCACCGGTGGTCCATAACCCGTTAGAGGAGAGATCCTCACTTGGAATATGTGTAAGTAGGGTAGCATCCTGCTTCATGAATTTACCGAGCTCAGAACATTCTAAGCAAGCCTCGGACCTATGGAAGTAATGGAGTCCCACTCCCATTTGACAGGCGAGGGACTCCTTGGAAACAACTTGGCGAACAAAATGGAATTCGATGGGGAGCTATCAATATTAATGGGGCTTATGGAAGAAAGAAGGTAGAACTGGCTGAGTCAGCAAAGAGGATGCATCTAGAAGTGCTAGGAGTAAGTGATATTCGAGTAAGGGGAGATAATGAGGAAGAGATAGGAGATTATAAAGTGTACTTGACGGGTGTTAGAAAGGGAAGGGCAAAGTCTGGGGTAGGGCTGTTTATCAGGAATATCATTGCACGCAACATAGTTTCTGTTAGGCAAGTAAATGAGCGAAAGATGTGGGTAGATTTGTCAGTTGGAGGAATTAGGACTAGAATTGTCCCCGTGTATTCACCATGTGAGGGTGCAGATGAGGATGAAGTTGACAAGTTTTATGAAGCATTGAGTGACATCGTGGTCAGGGTCAACAGCAAGGATAGAATAGTGCTAATGGGCGATTTCAATGTGATAGTTGGGAATAGAACTGAAGGATACGAAATGGTGATTAGTAAATGTGGGGAAGATATGGAAGCTAATGGGAATGGGAAGCGTTTGCTGAGCTTCTGTGCTAGTATGGGTTTAGCTGTTACGAATACTTTCTTTAAGCATAAGGCTATTCACCGCTGCACATGGGAGGCTAGGGGTACCAAACCCATAATAGACTATATCTTAACCGAGTTCGAATTCAGGAAATCTGTTAGGAATATACGAGTTTTCCGGGGATTTTTGGATGATACAGACCACTATCTGATCTGTAATGAACTAAGTATTTGTAGGCCTAGAGTAGAGAAAGTGAAATCTGTCTACAAACGAATAAGGGTAGACAATCTCCAGGACGAGAAAATCAGACAAAAGTACATAGATATGATTAGTGCGAAGTTTCGAACAGTAGACAGTAAGCAGGTTCAGGATATAGAAAATGAATGGCTGGCATACAGAGATATTGTAGTAGAAAGCAAGGGAATGCCTAGGAACAACTGTGTGTAAAGATGGGAAAAGGCGAACATCTTGGTGGAATGATGAAGTGAGAGCAGCTTGTAAACGTAAAAAGAAGGCTTATCAGAAATGGCTCCAAACAAGGACTGAGGCAGACAGGGATTTGTACGTAGATGAAAGAAGCAGAGCGAAACAAATAGTTGTTGAATCCAAAAAGAAGTCGTGGGAAGATTTTGGTAATAACCTGGAAAGGCTAGGTCAAGCAGCAGGGAAACCTTTCTGGACAGTAATAAAGAATCTTAGGAAGGGAGGGAAAAAAGAAATGAACAGTGTTTTGAATAATTCAGTTGAACTCATAATAGATCCCAGGGAATCACTGGAGAGGTGGAGGGAATATTTTGAACATCTTCTCAATGTAAAAGGAAATCATCCTGATGGCGTTGCGAACAGCCAAGCTCATGGGGAGGAGGAAAATGATGTTGGTGAAATTACGCCTGAGGAAGTGGAAAGGATGGTAAATAAACTCAATTGTCATAAAGCAGCAGGAATAGATGAAATTAGACCTGAAATGGTGAAGTATAGTGGGAAGGCAGGGATGAAATGGCTTCATAGAGTAGTAAAATTGGCATGGAATGTTGGTAAGGTACCTTCAGATTGGACAAAAGCAGTATTTGCACCTATCTATAAGCAAGGGAACAGGAAGGATTGCAACAGCTATCGAGGTATCTCATTGATTAGTGTACCAGGCAAAGTATTCACTGGCATATTGGAAGGGAGGGTGCATCAGTCGTTGAGAGGAAGTTGGGTGAAAACCAGTGTGGTTTCAGACCACAGAGAGGTTGTCAGGATCAGATTTTCAGTATGCGCCAGATAATTGAAAAATGATACGAGAGGAGTAGGCAGTTGTGTTTATGTTTCGTAGATCTAGAGAAAGCATATGACAGGGTACCGAGGGAAAAGATGTTCACTATACCGGGGGACTAAGGAATTAAAGGTAGATTATTAAAATAAATCAAAGGCATTTATGTTGACAATTGGGCTTCAGTGAGAATTGATGGTAGAACGAGTTCTTGGTTCAGGGTACTTACAGGAGTTAGACAAGGCTGTAATCTTTCACCTTTGTTGTTCGTAGTTTACATGGATCATCTGCTGAAAGGTATAAAATGGCAGGGAGGGATTCAGTTAGGTGGAAATGTAGTAAGCAGTCTGGCCTATGCTGACGACTTGGTCTTAATGGCAGATTGTGCCTAAAGCCTGCAGTCTAATATCTTGGAACTTGAAAATAGGTGCAATGAGTATGGTATGAAAATTAGCCTCTCGAAGAGTAAATTGATGTCAGTAGGTAAGAAATTCAACAGAATTGAATGTCAGATTGGTGATACAAAGCTGGAACATGTAGAAAATTTTAAGTATTTAGGTTGTGAGTTCTCCCAGGATGGTAATATAGTAAGCGAGATTGAATCATGGTGTAGTAAAGCTAATACAGTGAGCGCGCAGTTGCCGTCAACAGTGTTCTCTAAGAAGGAATTCAGCTCACGGACGAAAGTATATTTACATCGGTCTGTCTTCAGACCAACTTTGTTTTACGGGATCGAAATTTGGGTGATATATTTTTCATAAGTTAGAAGTAACAGACATGAAAGTAGCGTGAATGATTGCTGGTACAAACAGGTGGGAACAAGGCAGGAGGGTACTCGGAATGAGGAGATAAAGGCTAATTTAGGAACGAACTCGATGGATGAAGCTGTACGCATAAACCGGCTTCGGTGGTGGGGTCATGTGAGGCGAATGGAGGAGGATAGGTTACCTAGGAGAATAATGGACTCTGTTATGGAGGGTAAGAGAAGTAGAGGTAGACCAAGACGACGATGGTTAGACTCGGTTTCTAACGATTTGGAGATAAGGGGTATGGATCTAAATGAGGCCACAACACTAGTTGCAAATCGAGGATTGTGACGACGTTTAGTAAATTCGCAGAGGCTTGCAGACTGAACGCTGAAAGGCATAACAGTCTATAATGATAATGTATGTATGTATGTATGTATGTATGTATGTATGTATGTATGTATGTATGTATGTATGTATGTATGTATGTATATTAAAAACAAGCTGGGTAAACAAGTGATAGGGAATCTGCCACCTGCGCGACAGCACTTAATGCAGATGATTGATTGATTGATTAATTGATTGATTGATTGATTGATTGATTGATTGATCGATTGATTGATTGATCGATTGATTGGGAATTCTTCATGCATAAAGAAAGGTCAATAAATCATTAGGATGAAATTCTGGATTTTAATTACTTTCGCGGGACACTAGGACCAATCTCTGACATTCGTGTCTGTCCCGAATTTTTTTCGGGACGTATGGTTAGAGGCCTGCACGGACGCGGATATCTGCGGATTTAATGTCTTGGCGGATACAGACTGTTTGGCAGTACGGATAATTTTGCTGATCATTTATAAATAATGACGGTTACTTATTTTCACGTAGGTATACTCTTGTTTTTGCTTGTGGTTAGTGATCCTGACGTTGGTGTGGGAGAATAGTGATATATAAAGTGCCTTGAGACCATAAAGGAGTAAATCTGACCTAAGACTACCCGCAATTAATGGAAGGAAGGAAGGAAGGAAGGAAGGAAGGAAGGAAGGAAGGAAGGAAGGAAGGAAGGAAGGAAGGAAGGAAGGAAGGAAGGCCAATACGTCGGTAGTTGTCGCAAGAGAAAATCCCTCATAAAACTATAATTGTAGCGAGTCTGGTGCCAGGTGTCAGGCCTATTGTATTATGTTAACAGATCTATCCATTTCAGTACCTTGGGTGTAATATACTGTAGTTAAATATTTAAATTATCCGCGGATAACCATTCGCGGGTGCGGGTGCGGGTGCGGGTGCAGATGAAAGAAGTGCGGATGGCGAGTGCATGCGGATATTATTTTGTATATCCGCGCAGGGCTCCACGTATGGAAGCTGATAGACTGACATTCCACGAGTTCTGTCAGTCTACGAATTGTAGGCCCTGTAGAATTACGTCAAGAAATTTAAGAGTATGAAGTGGTATGTTGCCCAATGATGGTATAGATGATGATGATAATAATAATAATAATAATAATAATAATAATAATAATAATAATAATAATAATAATAATGGTGTGTGGCCTTCGGGGAGGTCTGCTGCAGCTCCTTCGTGTTGCTTGTATGTGAGAATGGCTAAGATGAATTGTAATGCTGAAGACGACAGAGAAAGAAAGAAAGAGAGAGAGAGAGAGCACCCGAACTATCGGAATTAACTAATGAAGCTTAAAATCCCCGACCCAGCAAGGAATCGCACCCGGGAGCCCATGTACCAAAGGCCAGCACCAGCCGGACTACGGAACATGGTGATCCTATGGCGAGGAGGTGTTAACACACCCTGTGATACTAACTAGAGCATGTTTGTATTTAGGTGTTATCTTGAAAAAACTGAAACAGGTGCTCGAAATATTGATTTATTTTCCGTCAATGTGTTGTTCTTGTTATCACACTAATTATAGTTTGGAATGCAATATTTAATTTATAAAATTCATTTCATTGAGTGTTAGCCGCTGCCTTTATGCACCCAGTTGTGAAATTAAGATAAAGTCTAGTTGTTTGAATCAATGCCAAAATGATTATTAATGACACTAGGTCACGGGTCATTGACCGGAAATTTTAAACAGTACAGTTCGGTAAATGTTTTCCTTCGGAATGCTCCCAAATTAAGAAGGGAACAAACCATTTTGGTCCTTGAAATACACGTGACACATAATGGTCCAAATTATTTCGGAATTCATTTTTTAGCCTTAACCTTGCGCTCGTATTTGACCCTTGAAGTGATAGCACACAAGGTCATTGGTAGAAGCGCGGCTAGAGGCAGGTTACGGCCATTGAAAGACACAGGGTAAAGGAGATCATACGACACTGCAATTCCTTGTGATAATAATCGAATAGCACGTTAAATGTCCCAAACCTGTCTCACCCATTCTGATCTCCATCTCAGGAGCTGTTCCATGTTATATGCCTGCTTTCCCTAAACAACATCCCATTATGTGTATCCTCTATCTCAATGTTTGCTTCTTTGAGGTCATTTAATGTCTGTGTTAACCAGAGTGGTTGTAGTCTACTTTAAGCTTTATAATTTTATTAAAAATTTGTTTTATCAGTCTGTCATTATTCCTTCTGTTCAAATGTAAGAAAAACGACAATCTTCTTTTACGCATGGTGTGAACTATATTATTATTATTATTATTATTATTATTATTATTATTATTATTATTATTATTATTATTATTATTATTATTATTATTATTATTAATGTATATAGAACCTCCGTGGCTCAGGCGGCAGCGCGTCGGCCTCTCACCGCTGAGTTCCGTGGTTCAAACTGCAGTCACTCCATGTGGCATTTGTGCTGGACAAAGCGGAGGCGGAACAGGTTATTCTCCGGGTACTCCGGTTTTCCATGTCATCTTTCATTCCAGCAACACTCTCCATTACCATTTAATTGCATCTGTCAGTCATGAATCATTAACCCAGAGGAGTGCGACAGGCCTCGGCAGCCGGCACAATTCCTATCCTCGCCGCAAGATGGGGCTTCATTAATTCCATCCCTGACCCGGTCAATGACTGTAAAACAGGTTGTAGATTTTCATATTATTATTATTATTATTATTATTATTATTATTATTATTATTATTATTATTATTATTATTATTATTATTATTATTATTATTATATTCGTTTACGGCCATTAGAGACCACGTTAGGTAACAATTACATGTTTCTGGAAGCCTTCATCACAGCCCAGAACTTTAGCATCCTTTCTCTGGCAAGCCCGTCTTCTTTCTTCTGTCCACCCACGGTTAAGTTTCGGTTCGTCATGGAATCCCTGAAATCTGTCGATCACTGACCTAAGCTTTGTTCGATTTGAGATGTCTTCTGAATTTAGTCCCACCTGTTTGAGATCCTTTCTCACTTCCCTGAACCATTTGTCCGACACTTTAGGTCTGCTGTCTAGTATTGTGAAAATCCTTTTCGTTGGTCTCATCTCATCCATTCTAAATAAATGCCCATAGAATTTAAGTCTCCGTTTTCTCATGGACTCAGTTAGCCTTTCATTGTCTCGGTAAAGTTCTTCCCTTCCTCGCAGCCTATACTGTCCATCCACAATCTTTGGACCCATTATTTTGCGAAGGATCTTTCTTTCGAATTTCTCAGCTTCTCTCAGTCCCGCTTTTCCTGTCATTTGGAGGCATTCACTAGCGTACAGACATTCCGTTTTAATCACTGTATTGTAGTGCCTTAGTTTAGCTCGTCTGGAGATGTTCTTCTTGTATATAGGATATGTCCTACGAAAAGCCGCAGTCAACGGTCTCGATGGCGGAAGAGGATATTTCCCAACGGCTGAGAGGGCGGAAGAACTGGCTCTACGGCTAACAACTGTAGTTCTAACCATGGACAGAGTAATCTGTCCCAACAAGCATTACCATGAGGTAACATTATTATTATTATTATTATTATTATTATTATTATTATTATTATTATTATTATTATTATTATTATTGTTGTTGTTGTTGTTGTTCCGGGGATTCTGTAGAACGCAGAGGTGAAAGAAGGTGCGGGCATGAATGGGTCGATATATAAAAGACGGAAATGAAATGAAATGGCGTATGGCTTTTACTGCCGCGAGTGTCCGAGGACAAGTTCGACTCGCCAGATGCAGGTCTTTCGATTTGACTCCCGTAGGCGACCTGCGCGTCGTGATGAGGATGAAATGATGATGAAGATGACACACACACCCAGCCCCCGTGTCAGCGAAATTAACCAATTTTGGTTAAAATTCCCGACCCTGCCGGGAATCGAACCCGGGACCCCGGTGGCCAAAGGCCAGCACGCTAACCATTTAGCCATGGAGCCGGACGTAAAAGACGGAAAATGAATTTAAAACTTTAAAATTTATGATTATATTTCTTCATCTTTTTTGTTTTCAAACTTCACACTATGCTAAGCAAATAACAAAATCAGGTACAAGGTCTAGCTCGTGAGCTTGAGTAACAATATTAGAATAATGAGATAAGAACCTGAGCTTGAAGCTCGCTGCTCACTTCAACCCACACTCAAGGAAGAGCGTCTTTGCTCTACACAGTTACTCTTTAGGAGAATATTCTCCAAAATTTTAACGTTCCAGGCCTATCGAAGGCACAGGAAATGAAAGAAGTTGACTATAACAGGGGTAACAAGTACGCATTCTACGTAGCCTTTGTTATATACAAATGGTTAAAACTACTGGCGGAAAATCACAATGTTAGGAGGCGAGCACTTGCACTTCTTGGAAATTCACACGAAAATACTTAAAACCCTATTTGGGCTTTTGGTCCGACTATGCAGAGGCTAGGCCTATACTACGGAGGTGACTAGATGAAAAGAAAATATTAAGTTACAAAATTAACAAATCAGTTTAAGTTTTATGAAAACAGAGTCGCCTCAATGTCAAGTTGAAGGAGTATACAAGAGGGCACCACTCTTTATTCCCTAGACTCCTCAGAATTATTTGAAATTTACCTTAAGAAAATAAAAGTTTCATTACACAAACATTTGAAACCTTCCCCTCGAGCTAGCTTTACATGGTTAAACAAGAGTCTGCCATTACCGTGAGCAGGTGGAGCCTTCCCCCCACCTCCACTACGAACACACTCTAAACCTCTTGACTGGAGCGATCAAAAAGACAACATGGCCCGAAATGTCCCAGCTTGCATAGCGAAGAGGACCAACGGCTGTAGCCGTGTTGAAACACCGAATCCCGTGAGAACTCCGAAGTTAAGCAACATTGGCATGGTCAAGATTTGGATGGGTTGCCACGCGCTGTTGGTGGGGAATGGAGGAGCTCCGGCTCAGGCACACCTCTGCGGAGATTCGGACCTGCCTTCGGGCAGAATACACCCTTACCTTACCTTACCTTACCTTGTAGCGCAGAAGAAGGTTCCAGATTTCTCTGGGCCGAGGCCCTGACACACTCACAATTAATACTGGTTAATTTAATAAATATCCAAATGAAATGTATGGTTGGCGGGAAGAGATAGAACTGTTGATAACTTTAGAACCCCAAAAACAATCAATAAGTAATTCAGTTTAGGAAACCTTGACACACAAAATTACTTCAGAAATTAATTGTTCATCCTCACCCCAGAGGGCGCGCCTAAGTTGATAGTAGAGTCATCTGTCGATGAACATTCACACTTCTTCTACTAGCAGTTTCAGGGTTGTCATAGATGCCCTTCTAAAAGGCGCTTATTTTAAATGCACGGGGCAGGTGTACCTCCAGCACAATTATTATTATTATTATTATTATTCATTATTGTTGTTGTTGTTAAGGTATCTATAGACCACGTTTACACAATCCCCTAGGTCTTCTATCTCTCACACTTATTCCCATTTCTTTGCAATCCTTCCCGGTTTTCTTAAGTGTATGACTTCACCTTTGTCGCTCTTCAACCGAGATGTTGCGAGACTTGACGAGTTTCTCTGGTGCATCCCTCATACCTGTAATTTTCTTCCTAAAGGTTGTTCTTTCCTGTATAGCTCCCTCCTGGATCCCACTTCTTCCAGGTCCTTGTGAACCTCCTTAAGGCATAAAGGCTCTGCTTACACTTTTCTTGTAGACCAAGTATCATGTGGCAGTCTCTTTGAATTCATTCTCTCAATGAGGCCATAAAATGACATTCTTCTTTTCCCTTCATCGCAGTAGCTATCCTCTCAACATTTTCGTACAGTTCTCGATTCGATCTCAAAACATGGGTTGTGAATCTAGCGACTTCCTTGAACCTAAGATTTTCCTAAGGAATCTTCTTTCCTTTTTCCAATGACTGGGTCCATTACCCTCGTCGTGGTTTCCGCCGCATACAGACACTGTGCTCTGGTTCGAGGTCCACTCAGCCTACGTTATTACAACTGAGGAGCCATCTGACGCTGAGATGTCTGACACTTTGGATGCCAATTAAGTACCAGTTCAGCTGCTCAAGCATGGTGAAAAGTGGTGATGAAGAAAATGTAAATAGTGACCGAGATTAGTTTAATTAACGAGGAACAAAATAATCTATAACTACAATTTCAAATGAAATACATAAACAATAACTCTTAAACTACAAAATCGTTCTTAAAATATCAGTCAACGTCACAATAAAGTATTCTACAAAAAACGCTTCACGCATAATTAACAGGTAATACAATACCTAAAAGTAAACAATAAATAAAGTGTCCGGGTATGAAATAATGTTCAGATTTTGTTTTAAAGATCTAGTGATTATATGTAAAATGTTAATCAAATAAATATGCATCATTTTGCTTCAGTAACGTACTGCAGTTTTGCTTAATATTTCCATCATTCTTCTGGTGAAATGATTTAAGGACTTATATAAACAACATACTCTAAAATCTCTAAAATATTCCTTCAGAAAAAAGTTTTTCTTAATTGTTACCTTTCTCAAGTATTGCAGACTAACGAAACATCTAGAATTTATCTAGACAGGACCGGGAGCACCAGTTGTGTTTATTGTGATTATTTAAAGAATTAGTATAAGATTAAATAAGTGAGGATAGTAATAGTGAATAAAAATAAAACAAATGAAATACATAGGTATTCATAACCTACAGAGAGAGCAGCATGGAAATGCACGTTTTAATTTTGCATTTAAACTCTTTGGGCTGCAGTCTACCAATATGGCGGCTGTCGTCTTCATCAGAATAACATTGTGCGGTCTGCGGTCAAATGTATTGTTACTGAAGATGTATCAGCGCGCTATTCAGATGATTTAATACAAAAACAAGTGGATGCAGGAGCGATAAAATGGAAGTGGCAACACGAAAACGATAAGAGCTGTAGATTAACTTCCTGATATTCTATACCGGAGCCATGACATAAATAGTAACATCAATTTCCCTCATGTTTTCACTGTCAATTATTGAAAAACACTTGTGTAAAAAAAGCCTTGATCATGTAGTTTATATAAACACAATGACTCTACCATACACAGTTTCATATCTTTAAAAATTATGTTGAAAACAAGGTGTAAAAGGAAAGCGAGCGGAAAATAAGCAACAAGCAGATGACAGGGTGAAACGTAGCACGTGATATTTACCAAAATATCGCCTGAAACTGAGCGGGAAAAATACTTTTCTCATCGCACTAAACAGAAAAGTATATTCGATAATGAAAAATAAACATAAACGTACAGTACATTCTAAAAAGAAGAAAGACACTGAAAAATATTATTTTGGAACCATTAAAGTGTTAAAGTGTACCCCGCCATAAGAATGGTCACCTCAGATAATCACAATCCCTCTGATATCCGTACGAGGAGACAAGCAACCTTAATGCCGTACCATGGAGATGAGACATACGGCCCAACGCGAGGAAGAGCGTGCTCGGCATACAGGCGGCCATGACGTGAGAAGCCAACGGGCCACCGACCACGAGGAAGGTCTCTGAAGCTCTGGTCAGATAACATCGGTCGGTCTGAACCCTCAAGACACCAGACGCAGAAAGAAATGGGGACGGTACAACAGAACAGTGGACAGGGAAAACCGTAAAAAAAAAATTAAACCAATTTTTCCTTTGTCCAAATTAAATGATCATAAATATCTCTCCAAGTCATGGCCATCTATCAATGGCTGCTAATTTCAGATGGCCACCAATCATAAGATACATCCCTGCACGGCCGCTAGGTAACATTGTCTGGCCTTCATCCATACCTTACATCACAGCCTGCACGGTTGCTAGGTAATATTGTCTGGCCATCCATCCATACCTTACATTACAATCTGCACGACTGTTAGATAATATTGTCTGGCCATCATCCACACCTTACATCACAGCCTGTACGGTTGCTAGGTAACATTGTCCGGCCATCATCCACACCTTACACCACAGCCTGCACGGCTGTTAGGTAACATTGTCTGGCCATCCATCCATGTCTTACATCACAGCCTGCACGGCTGCTAGGTAACATTGTCTGGCCATCATCCGTACCTTACATCACAGCCTGGACGGTTGCTAGGTAACATTGTCTGGCCATCATCCACACCTTACACCACAGCCTGTACGGTTGCTAGGTAACATTGTCTGGCCATCCATCCATACCTTACATCACAGCCTGGACGGTTGCTAGGTAACATTGTCTGTCCATCATCCACACCTTACATCACAGTCTGCACGGTTGCTAGGTAACATTGTCTGGCCATCATCCACACCTTACATCACAACCTGCACGACTGCTAGGTAACATTGTCTGTCCATCATCCACACCTTACACCACAGTCTGCACGACTGCTAGGTAACATTGTCTGGCCATCATCCACACCTTACACCACAGTCTGCACGGCTGTTAGGTAACATTGTCTGGCCATCATCCACACCTTACACCACAGCCTGCACGGCTGTTAGGTAACATTGTCCGGCCATCATCCAGACCTTACACCACAGTCTGCACGGCTGTTAGGTAACATTGTCCGGCCATCATCCAGACCTTACACCACAGTCTGCACGGCTGTTAGGTAACATTGTCTGGCCATCATCCACACCTTACATCACAACCTGCACGACTGCTAGGTAACATTGTCTGGCCATCATCCACATCTTACATCACAACCTGCACGACTGCTAGGTAACATTGTCTGGCCATCATCCACACCTTACACCACAGCCTGCACGGTTGCTAGGTAACATTGTCTGTCCATCATCCACACCTTACACCACAGCCTGCACGGTTGCTGTGGTTACATTTCCGTCCCACATTTTGTCAAGTTACGTTACACAAATTTCCGGATGACCCGCAGTTTTAAGAGTTATTTATGTCAAAGAGAGAGAGAGAGAGAGAGAGAGAGAGAGAGCGATACATAATTGTACCTGTGCAGCCTGTATCTTACAACGTGCAAATTAAATTGATATTCCTTGATCGTAATTTGTCATCATTTTCTTATTTCTCCAAGTTTGTGGACCAGTTAACTTGCTGATTAGTCTCACAGAATTTCTTCATTCTTTCGGTAAGGTTTCTCCTTTATTCTGACCTAACGTTCTCGGTCCTTCCACTTTGTTTTCCTTAATTCGTAAACATTCATTCGAAATATCTCCGCTACACTAGATCTCTTTGGATTGATTCCAGCTTCCTCCTCGTCTTTACCTGTTTCGTCAACCCATTTTGTGGGCGCCTTTAGATTGCTTATACACTTGAAAACTTTGTAAGCCTGTATGTATTTGCCCATTCTGAAGAGAAGCCAACAAAACTCCAGTCCTAACTTCCGTGTTGTGTCCGTAATTTTCTCTACCTGTTATTACACATCTTCATTTTCCTCTTTCTCTTTTATCTTCTTCGGTGCGAGGATCTTCCTTAAAATTTTTCTTTGTTTCGTAGTTCTCCTCCAGTCCTTCGGGCTTAAAAGCGCGGTGCAGTTTTGTAGGAGATCGTTCTGTTTGTGTATATTCTGTACTGATCTATAGACTAGTTCTATCTTCCTGGCACATTCTGTATCAAGCCCATACGGTTTGGTCCGTTCCCCAAGATATTCATGTTTCCGTTCTCTTGATTTCCCAAACATAGTGTTTATCTTTCATTTTCGTACTCTATAATCTCTGTTTTGTTTTCTTCATAGGAGCTGTTGAGTTCTTGTTATTCACACAATCTCATGTATTTTTCGAACTGTTTCTTCAACACTTGGTAAATTATGATTATTTAAAACGAGAATAAAGCGCATGAGCTTAACTGAAAGGCCAGATTCGACACCTGCTTGATTACGACGAGCTTCCCCTCTGCGGAGGGTGTCTGGGGATGTACCAGACTGGTGGGAAACCCCCGCGCTCGGCAGACTGGGAGGCGTCACTCAGCGGCTATGTGCCGTGCGCAGTTAACTTGCAGCGGCATCAGCCGCACATGTGAGCTAAATTCCAATCCGACTTCACTAACTTGAGATTAATCTTCCTCTTGTTCTTCTATTATTTTAAGATCAACATTGGTGTGGAATATATGTACAGTATACAATCGCTGCCTTCATGAACTGAACATAAATTAAGCCGATACAAACGAAACCGTTCACAACTACGAAATCATTTGACGGATCAAGAATTTCTAATTTGGTGTGCTTATCCGCAAAACGGCAGAGTACTGGAACTGTTCCGTGAGGTAACCGCTGCAAATTCTTGGATGGTGGAGAAAGAAGGCCTCTCGAGTTCTGCATAGAGAGACAGGTTAGAGAAGCTATTGGTTGCACCAATACGTTGTACGGTTGTATCCAAGTTGCAATCACTCCAATAACAGAAGGAAATAAGAATGCGACGAAAGACTGCTTTGTGTCCCACTTACCATCTGCAAAATTATCAGCAGTTTATCTGGGTTTTGCAGTTTCATTGAAGCAGGGGAAATGCTAATTAGGACGTACGCCAATCGTGGTAAGGCTAGGCTCAAGAATTTTCCCAACCCGTCCTGTCTCTCATGCACTATTTTTCAGATAATATTACTCTATTTAAAAAAAACCAGTCTATATCAGAACCAACAAGTAATATTCAAAGCCGGCATTCAGAACTTAACCCTTTACTGCATAGTATGACGAAACAGCCCTACAACCGAAGGTACTCCTTCCACTCCGTCAACATCCAAGCGTACCAACCATCGTTTATTTTATTTTCCGTGGGCCCTCCCCATCACATTACCACACGCTTCAGGAGCACTTCTTCCAGACAGCAAGAAATGTATTTACAAACGTTACGATTCATTCGACGAGAGTTCGCTGACTGGAAGCCTGAGACGGGTTGGGATATAGTACCATACCTGAAGTACTTATCTGATTATTGTTTGCTTTAAGGAGCTATACCAGATGAATGGAGAGCTGCTATAGTAGCCCCTGTGTATAAAGGAAAGGGTGATAGACATAAAGCTGAAAATTACAGGCCAGTCAGTTTGACATGCTTTGCATGTCAGCTTTGGGAAGACATTATTTCTGATTACATTAGACATGTTTGCGAAATTAGTAACTGGTTCGATAGAAGGCAGTTCGGTTTTAGGAAAGGTTATTCCACTGAAGCTCAACTTGTAGGATTAAAGCAAGATATAGCAGATATCTTGGATTTAGGAGATAAAATAGACTGTATGGCGATTGACCCGTCTAAAGCATTTGATAGGGTGGATCATGGGAGACTACTGTCAAAAATGAGTGCAATTGGACTAGACAAAATAATGACCGAATGGGTTGCTATATTTCTGGAAAATAGATCTCAGAGAATTAGAGTAGGCGAAGCTTTATCTGGCCCAGTAATAATTAAGATGGGAATTCCTCAAGGCAGTATTATTGGACCTTTATGTTTTCTTATATATATAAATGATATGAGTAAAGAAGTGGAAACAGAGGTAAGGCTTTTTGAGGATGATGCTATTCTGTACAGAGTAATAAATAAGTTACAAGAATGTGAGCAACTGCAGAATGAACTCGAGAATGTTGTGAGTTGTACAGAAGCCAGTAGTATGATGATAAACGCGGTTAAAAGTCAGGTTGTGAGTTTCGCAAATAGGAAAAGTCCTCCCAGTTCTTAATTACTGAGTTGATGGGGTGAAAGTTCCTTTTGGGGATCATTGTAAGTACCTAGGTCTTAATATAACGAAAGATCTTCACTGGGGTAATCAGATAAATGGGATTGTAAATAAAGGATACAGATCTCTGCACATGGTTATGAGGGTGTTTAGAGGTTGTAGTAAGGATGTAAAGGAGAGGACATATAAGTCTATGGTAAGACCCCAACTAGAGTATGGTTCCAGTGTATGGGACCCTCACCAGGATTACTTGATTCAGGAACTGGAAAAAATTCAAAGAACAGCAGCTCGATTTGTTCTGGGCGATTTCCGACAAAAGAGTAGCGTTACAAAAATGTTGCAAAGTTTGGGCTGGGAAGACTTGGTGAAAAAAGGAGACGAGCTACTCGACTAAGCGGTATTGTGCCCTTGCAAAATTCGCTTATGGGTGCAGTATGTTCCGAGCTGTCAGTGTAGTGTAGTAATGGCGTAGGTTGAAATGAAATGTCGTATGGCTTTTAGTGCCGGGATATCCCAGGACGGGTTCGGCTCGCCAGGTGCAGGTCTTTCTATTTGACACCCGTAGGTGACCTGCGCGTCGTGATGAAGATGAAATGATGATGAAGACAACACATACACCCAGCCCCCGTGCCAATGGAATTAACCAATTAAGGTTAAAATCCCCGACCCGGCCGGGAATCGAACCCGGGACTTTCTGTACCGAAGGCCAGTACGCTGACCGATTCAGCCAACGAGTCGGACGTAGGTTGACATTTGTAGACGAATAAATTTGAGTGGTGTCTCTTTAGAAGTAGGAAAGATCACAATATGAACATAAAGTTGGAAATCAAGAAGACGAATTGGGGGAAATATTCGTGTATAGGAAGGGGAGTTAGGGATTGGAATAACTTACCAAGGGAGATGTTCAATAAATTTCCAATTTCTTTTAAATCATTTAAGAATAGGGAGAACAACAGATAGGGAATCTGCCACCTGGGCGACCGTACTAAATGCAGATCAGTAGTGATTTAATTTTGATTATATAATCAGAGTAATCGCAAAGTAGGACAATGCTTCACACGTCGAAAAGAAATGAGTCCTGCAGAATACCTGAATGACCGCAAACGGGACGACACCCGTCCTCTTCCCGGGCGCTCATCCGGTACAGAGCACTGCAGGCAGTGCAAATCCCTTCCACATGCACTGGGTAAATGTCCGAGGGGAGAGCTTCCGCTCATAAGATGTTTCAGGTACTGAAACACACTTCTTTCTATGCTGATTCTGGTTTTGACTTCTCCATCCAGATCTCATTCATTTGTTAAAGTAACATCCTATGTTCATGTCATCTGACACGGTGGTTAGCCGGTTCGAGTCCCGTAGCGGTAAACATTTTCAAACCAGAATGTTGAACAGCAGGGTAGGAGAGGTGATGATATACAAGTTACAATCACTAGATTGGATACCAAAAGCCAGCATTCAATTCCACACTTCTCCTTAGTGTTCAAACGAAGTGTGGGCATATAACGCTGTTGCAGGTGATATTCAATAGGAATAGGCTTCATGGCGACATCGGGTTTCATACTTCGCTTACTAGTCATCATCATCATCATCATCATCATCATCATCATCATCATCATCACCACCACCACCACCACCACCACCACCACCACCTGATACCAAGTTCTAGCTCTGCGAAACAATGGTTATTAATCAATGTTCTGAAAGCAGATCGGTTCTTCACAGTTTCCTGGTTGATACTGATTTCCTGAAGATCTGATTCTATTTCATTTAGCCAGTTGTTCTTGACTTTCAGTGTGAGGGCAAGATTTAGAATTATTTTGGTCAGTCTATCATTGTTCATTCTGAGAATATGACCATAGAATTTCAACCTCCTTTCGCTGATAGTGTCTGAGATTTTTTCAGTATGATAATAAATTTCATGAGATTTCCTTTTCATCCATACTCCCTCTGTGTAGACTGGGCCGAAAATTGTCCTCACCATTTTTCTTTCTTGTTTTTCTATATCTTGTATTAGTGATCTACCGCCAATGATTAAGGTTTCCGATGCGTATAATACTTCAGTTTTTATTGCTATATTATAATGTCTTAGTTTTGTTTTCCGAGAGAATGTTTTTTTGTTATATGTGTTCCAAGTGATTCGATATGCTTTCTGTAATTTAGTAATTCTCTCCTTATTTGCTTCACGATTATTATTATTATTATTATTATTATTATTATTATTATTATTATTATTATTATTATTATTATTATTATTATTATTATTATTATTATTTGCTCATTTACTAGTCGGCGCCACTTATCATGGTCAGAGAATGTGTTATTAGAGAGGTGAATACTGACGGTGTGGAAGTCAAAGCGTGCATGTTAGAATATCACATACATTCATTCAATCGGCTGTAGCCTGCGCTTGATCTCTGACACATAATGTCTATGAAATTCATTATCGGAATGCATTTGCGCGAATTAAGATTGAAGAGGATGATCAGGAGATGGGAAAACGTTGGAAGGCCTGCGGGTCTACGTATAATCAGATAACAGTTTATTGATAACGCGACTGGCCGAAAATACATGACTTTTCACTTTGTACTCTGCCATAAATGACATTATAATGTTCCGCATGAGCAGTAATATGTAAATATTCGCGATAGAGACCATAATGCCCGGCAGCTATGTCTACCATCGTGGATCAACATGTTTTGAAAAAAATCACTTATTTCCATCTCAAGCTGAAGGTGCTTAAACATGACAAGCTCGTATGGGTAGATTTACTGGCACCTAAAAGAGCTCCTGCGGGACCAAATTCCCGCAGTTCGGCGTCTCCTAAAATCGTAAAAGTAGTTAGTGGGATGTAAAGCAAATTACACTATTATTATTATTATTATTATTATTATTATTATTATTATTATTATTATTATTATTATTATTATTAAAATAAAACAGTTTTATGACAACTTCTGCGCAGAACACGTTATTTATAACAATAGCATGCAAATTATTTTTTAAAATTTTGTGGGTTCGAATCACACCGTTGGCAGCTCTGAAGATGGTTTTCCATGGTTTCCCATTTTCACACCAGACAAATGCTGTGATGTCCCTTAATTAAGGTCTCGGTCAGTACCTTCTTAGCCCTTCCCATCCTTGCCTCACCGAATACCTTCGACGTATTAGCAAATAAATAAATAAATAAATAAATAAATATTGTCCGACTTTACTCACTCCTTTTTAGAGGAACTTCCAGTCATTCCCAGTATCAACTAGCACGGCATTACATAACTATTTACAACGTGTCTATAATTATTACTACAGTACTATTGCTTTGTCCTAACAACATTTAAAGTGTACAATTGAATAAAATTAAAAAGTGTAATTGAGCGGATTATTTCCCAAGTGGTGCAAGAACATATTTTCAGTTTTGAGATGTTCTAAGATTTGCGTTTGAGCATACAATAAATTCTAGGAAGCATACACCTGGATAATGCCTTCGGACACAAAATGCGTCTAATTTTCATGTCCAATGAAAAAGCAATAGTTTATTTGAAAACTACTGCTCTATAACGTGGAAAATAATATTTAAAAAATTTCAAAGCCAAAATTTTATTACTTTTCTACTCCAAATCAGTAACTAAATATTCTTGGAATCATATGTATTCCCATTTCAATTTCAGTTAACAAATTTTCAGTATGGTTGTAAGAGTGATCCCTGATAGAATTGTTCTAATCCCACTGTCGGCAGCACCGAAGATAGTTTTCCGTAGTTTCCCATTTTCACACCGCAATGAAGTTTGCGGTCCCTACGTTTCCAGTGCTAATTTTTCATCCTTGCATCGCCGGAAGCCTTCAATGTGTTACAGCAACGTTATACCACTAGCAAAAAATAAAGAGAATCAAGCTGAATTTAGTTTTATCGCAAAAGCGTAAATATTGCCAGGTCTTTTTAAAAATAATAAAGTCTGCGATGCTCCAAAATAGTAAATGGAGTATAAAGACGATGTGCGTCGTATGCACATCAGATGTACAGTGACTCTATACGTAGAGCCTCCGTCTTTGAACACAGAAAAATGGATTGTATTAAACATTTCTTTCTGCAGCAATGAAATGAGTACTAAAAGGAAACTTACTAACACAAACCATTATTCCTTAATAATATGCCCACATATTTAGAAATCATACAAACCTATGCCATTATACATAATTAATTAATTCAAAAAGGCGATTTATCATGGCCACTATTTTGCCGTTCCCCTGATAATTTCCAAACACATGAATATTGTCTATGATTCTTTTTTATTAGATTACTAATGTTATAGCTACAACATGTACTAAAATCAAGTGTAAATCAAGTATAAATAACTTGTTTCATGAAGTTATTTTCAAATAATCAATTTTTTTTCATTAAATATTTGATTAAAACAACCAATAAAGCGAGGTCAATAACTCTAGTATATCATCGTCTTCTCTATGAAATATACATACATGCACATTTTCATCTTGTGGAAACGAGCAACAAACTTACCGACAGGGCTTCGCGTTTCTGGTCATAACTCCGAAAGTATTGGAGATATTAACAACAATTTTGCACTGCTATAAAGAGAAAAGTTGAGTTTTAAATGAAAAAATAAATCGAAAAATCGCATTTTTGGTCGGACAAGGGTATCCGTCCCCCCTTATGTCAACTCATCCACCACGGCAACTTCGTGCATCTCCCATGCGAGTAATTTTCGAACTACGACATGCACCATTTTGTCAGTATATCAAGAGCCTCTTTAATAACCGATTGGTGGTATTAGTGCAAAATTAACAACTGTGGACTTAAATCACCTCGAAAATAAACGGTTCATATATAAATAGGGTTATTTCTCATACTCGAAAGTCAACGATGGTTTATGGTAACTATCACCACAATGCACATGCGCTATACGGTGGTTGATAATGCAGTCCGTGTGTTACTTTTGACTAGAAAAGTACCTTTTTATTTTTCCTTTTCACATAAATATGTCTTAAGGCTGGACGTCATTCGAAAATGTGTGTAGCATGATGCGACAAAATGTATGACGGAAACGTAACCATAGCAACCGTGCAGGCTGTGATGTAAGATATGGATGGATGGCCAGACAATGTTACTTAGCAACTGTGCAGGTTGTGATGTAAGGTATGGATGGAAGACCATACAATGTTACTTAGCAACCGTGCAGGCTGTGATGTAAGATATGGATGGAAGACCATACAATGTTACTTAGCAACCGTGCAGGCTGTGATGTAAGATATGGATGGAAGACCAGACAATGTTACTTGGCAACCGTGCAGGCTGTGATGTAAGATATGGATGGAAGACCAGACAATGTTACTTGGCAACCGTGCAGGCTGTGATGTAAGATATGGATGGAAGACCAGACAATGTTACTTAGCAACCGTGCAGGCTGTGATGTAAGATATGGATGGAAGACCAGACAATGTTACTTAGCAACCGTGCAGGCTGTGATGTAAGGTATGGATGGATGGACAGACAATATTACTTAGCATCCGTGCAGGCTGTGATGTAAGGTATGGATGGATGGACAGACAATATTACTTAGCATCCGTGCAGGCTGTGATGTAAGATATGGATGGAAGACCAGACAATGTTACTTAGCAACCGTGCAGGCTGTGATGTAAGGTATGGATGGATGGACAGACAATATTACTTAGCAACCGTGCAGGCTGTGATGTAAGATATGGATGGAAGACCAGACAATGTTACTTAGCAACCGTGCAGGCTGTGATGTAAGGTATGGATGGATGGACAGACAATATTACTTAGCATCCGTGCAGGCTGTGATGTAAAGTATGGATGGATGGACAGACAATGTTACTTAGCAACCGTGCAGGCTATATTTTATGGCTGGTAATCATCTGAAATTAGCAATCGTTGATGGATGGTCACGACCAGGAGACATACTGATCATTTGCTTTTCGCAAAGGGAAACGTGTCTTTTTTTTTTTTTTTTTTTTACAATTGGCTTTACGTCACACCGACACAGAGAGATCGTAATTATATTATAGTGACAATAGGATATGAAAGGGCTAGGAGTGGGAAGGAAGCGGTCGTGGCCTTAATTAAGGTACAGCCTGGTGTAAACAAGAAACATATTGTACGTTACTACAGCATGCGGCCAAACAACTGAAATTACAAACTTACAGTAGGCTACTTTGGACAGCAAGATATGTCATTATTACATGCAACACAGGAAATGTTCAAACTGTGCACCGTCACCTCGCACGGTCGTGTAGGTTGTCCAACACAAATTACTGTAACTTCTCTTGTAATTCCTAAGTGATGCATCTCACCGGAAAATGGATTCTTTCAGCATGACGTCAGATCCCGGGAAGTGATCTCCAAAGCGGGCGGACAAGTGTACGCTGTAGCTTCATCTTGCTGCAGGCATTTTGATTTCGAGTAATTTAAGCTGCCTGTGAGTCAATTTCAATGTTCCGTTTTACTTCAACAAATAATGGTGACGTTCTATGGCTGAATATATATATTTTTTTTAAAGCAATTTTGTCGGGTAAATACCAAATGTGTTACCAGAGATATTTTACATCCCGACAACGTAAGGCTCGGAGACTCGAATGGTATTTTCATCTTCTTCGAAAATCTGACTCCACCAGATTCGAATTCGTGATCTAAATATCACTCTACCAAAGAGCTTAGTCCTACAGTAATATGAGGCGTTCCACAAATTAAGGTTAGGTGTTGCAAGTCCCTCACGTAAGGAAGCACATCGAGTAGTTGACCAGTAATCAGGTTAACGAAGGCGGCCCGCTAATAAGCAATGAACCATGCGGTAAGTTCCGCGTGTGTAAATACGTACAATGGCATTGTTTATAGCATATCTTAGCACTCCGCTTTTATGATCAGCCATTAAACCGCTGTAATGTTCCTTTCTAAGCCAATTGCAACAAATCCTGTCTTTACTGCCAATAAATCCTTGCAATAATAAATAGTACACATGTGGCGTGCGATCTTATAATATCAGACACTCCGT